>NC_139389.1:135510000-136710000 GCF_054392235.1 Sus scrofa | reverse complement strand
CTTGGAAGGACAACACCTGGACAATGCCCCCCAGTTAAGCTCTAACCCATGGGAGGGGAGGCTGGCGTCCCTGAGCTGCATAGACCTGGGTCGCCTGGTGCCAGGCAGGGCTATAGGCAGGTGCAGCTGCAAAGACACACTGAGTCCGAGATCACAGCCCTGAATATGCACGGACGTAAAAGCCTGCGGTCCCCCAGCCCCTCCACCTCCCATGAGCGTCCCTCACGGCACCAGCTCCCCCCCAAGCCCAGCACCACAGGACCCTCCCGGCAGCCAGGCTTCCTCCCCTGGCGGGACCCGGGCACCTCCTCCTGCTCCACTAGGACCCCGCCCTGGAGGTGGCAGCACAGGTGACCAGGAGTCGGGTCCCCTCGTCCTGTCTCCCAAGACCAATCTCACTGTCCAGGGCCCAGCCTCCCCCGACGCCTCCAAACGCTGCCCTCGGGGCGGACACTCGCCGCAGGTGCAGCCAACACAGCCCCCGTGACCCGGGGCCCTGGGGTGACCCACAGCCAGGGCACTCGCCCTGTCGGGTGAGTCTGGGGCTGGGGTCGAGGGACCAAGGGCCGGGCTCGGGCGAGCCTGCAGCTGGCTCCAGGCAGGGGTCCCCTCTGGCCACTCCTGGCCACGGCGCCCAAGGCAGCCCCTCTCCTCTGGACACGAGGCCCCCGAACGTGCTGGGCTCTGCTGCCCCCGTGTGGCCATCAGCAGCATCGCATGCACTCGGCCGGCTGGAGGCTCTGCCCAGACCTGGGGCCCCTCCCTGGGCGGGCAGGGGCAGAGGACAGGCGGCACCAAACCAGGGGCGGAGGAGAGGGGCCATGAGGCCAGGGGCAGGGGCAGAGGGCATGGCCAGCACCCCCTGGGGGTGGTGTCCGGGTTCAGCCTGGGGCCCCGTGAGTGTGGGCATCCTGGACCGGTCCCCAGCCCACGTCCTCTGGGGGCAGGTGAGCTCTGGGGTCCCCGGGATGGCCTAGAAGGAAGGGCCACATGGGGTGCCAGGCACACCTGGGGCCCTGAGGCTGGGCACCTGGGTGGCCAGCCTGTCCACGGCTGGTGTGTCAGCTGTCCTGAGGGCTGCACGCCCAGCCTGGGACCGAGCTCCCAGCCCCACTCAGAGGCACAGCCATGCAGCACCGTTCTGGGTGTTCTCATCCCAGACCCAGGCCCCGTACCATCTGGGACAGGTCAGGACCCAGCCAGGCGTGAATCTGGGAGCTGGGTGGGCCCTAGTCTGTAATCCGGATGCGGGAGATTTCCGAATGGACAGCCAAGACGGTCAGAGAGAAAGGGGGTGGGTGGCCGGTTACTTAGTGTAGGGGACAGGGGTCTGGGTGGGTCAGGGAGGGGCGCGGGCCAGGGCCCATTAGAACAGGGAGCCAAGGGAGTTCCCATCGTGGCTCAGTGGTTAACGAATCCGATAGGAACCATGAGGTTGCGGGTTCGATCCCTGGCCTTGCCCAGTGGGTTAAGGATCCGGCGTTGCCGTGAGCTGTGGGGTAGGTCGCAGATGCGGCTTGGATCCGGCACTGCTGTGGCTCTGGCGTAGGCTGGTGGCTACAGCTCCAATGGGACCCCTAGCCTGGGAGCTTCCATATGCCACAGGAGCAACCCTAGAAAAGGCAAACAGACAAAAAAAAGAAAAGAAAAAGGGACTGGGATTCAGTCAGGGCACACAACCCTGCAGGAGTGAGCTGGTAAACCTGCCCCCCAAAGAAGGCAACAGGGAAATGGCGGGAAGACCGGCCCCCTTTCCCACAGCCCCAGGTCCAGTGGAGGCAGGACCCAACCTCCAGGACCTGAACGCCCTGTCAACCCTCAGCACGGCTGAGGCCCACCAGGGGCCTGACAGGTGCAAACCTCGCTCCCACTGGGGCTCCCCACCTGAGGCACTGCGGGCCAGACGTCTCAAGGCAGATCAGAGAACCGGAGCCACTCACAGAGAAAACCATGAAGCAGCAAAGACCGGAAGCTACCTCAAGCAAGGATCCGTGAAAGAAGGATCCCCAGCGTGAGGCCCGGGGAGGGCAGGTTAGCAGGACCTCAGACACAGCATGTGCAGTGCGGGCGTCTAGGATGCTTTTGCAGGGTTTTATTATGACTTTTTAACTTTATGGGCGTGCGTGGACTGACCGTCTTCGTCTCAGGCGTGCAGCCAAGGGACTCCGCTAGGCCCGTGCACAGGCCCAGTCCCTTCAGATTCCTTCTCCGTGCAGGTTATCGCGCAGTATTGCGCAGCATTCCCTGGGGGGCACAGCAGGTCCGTCACGATCAAGTTTATCTAGAGTCGCGTGGCAGTCAGTCCCAACCTCCTATTCCCCCTCCCCCACACGTTTCCCCTCTGGCAACCGAAGTTTGGTTTTGAAATCTTTGAGTCTGTTTCTGTTTTGTAGGTTCTTTTGTAGAAGATACTCTTTGGGGGCCCACCCCTGCAGCACGTGGAAACTCCCAGGCCAGGGATCCAACCCACGCCGCAGCGACGACCCTAACCACGGCCGTGAAAACGTGGGATCCTTAACCCGCTGCACCACAAGGGAACTCCTAGGAAGCTTTTGTAAAATGAAAGACTGTGTTCAAGTGTAGCAAGGAAATAAGACCAAAGTTTTAAATAAGCCGATAGATGTGGAAAGAGCTCCCAGACGTGAAAAAGGTGACACTCGGCAGCAGAGCAGCGCAGACGAGACCAAGAGCGCAGAGGGCACGGCTGAAGGGAGAAGGCCTGAGGGAAGAAAAGTCCAAGGCACACCCTCAGGCGGCACGCGGGGCCCAAGAGAGGACCTAGGACAGTGACAGTGAGTGACCTGGCCCCTGGCACAAGCATGCCACCACACGGACTCAGCCTCCTAAGGCGGGGAGAAGATGGGGAGAGGCCAGCACCCAGAACGGTCCAAAGGTGATGAGACTCCCAGCAGGCCCCCAGAAGTAGAAGGCTCTAGTCTGCTGGGCTGCCGGGGTCACACACTGCACACTGGGTGGCTGAAACCGCAGACCTCACGTCTCCCAGCGCCGGAGGCCAGAGGTCCAAGGCCAGAGTGTTGCCGACAGCCCCCCGAGGCCTCTCTCTGGGGCGTGCGGACGCCGTGCTCTCTGTGTCCTCGCCTCTCCCGCATGAGGACACCAGTCAGACTGGGGAGGGGTACCCAAGGGACCCTGAAGCACCCGGAGTACCTCTCCAGAGGCCCCATGTCCACGTTCACGTGCTGAGGTCCTGGGATTAGGGCTTCAGCATTTGCATGTGAGGAACACAGTTAAGCCTCTAACCCGAACTAAAAACAAAATGCAATTCCTGACACACTGAGGTGAACCCTCGGTGGGAGAGAGAAGCCTTCATGCAGAAGGGCGGTGGTATCTGCTCCGGGCTTCCTGCTCCGCACCCAGGTCCAGCCGGCCCGGCAGCCGCACAGCGAGACGCAGCGGCCCCCGGTGGCCATCCTGCGCCATCGCATGCAGGTTTCCAGACCTAGGAGAGAGGTCACAGGGCAGCCTGGTGGCTCCCGGGCCATATCCACACCCCTCAAAGCCAGCTACAGGAACCAGGGCCAGCGTAGTGCGCTACAAGCAAAGGTGCGTCAGAAGCAAGGGCAAGGATCCCAAAGAAAGTCCCGAGAGCCAGGGGGAAGAGAGGAGGCCAGACAGAAGGGGACCCAGTCAAGCCCCTCCCAGAGCCTCTCAGCAGAGCACAGCAGCCTTGATGAGACCTCCAGAGACGACAGTAAACCCTGGACAGGCCTAGGGGCCAGCACACCCGCAGCGTGACAGCCTGGCCGGAAATCCAGAGGCTGGTTGCCATGCCAAGCGTCTCCTCTGGCACTCCTGGCCACCCAGCCCAGGGCAGCCCCTCTGAGCAGCACATACTGGGCTCTGCTGCCCCCATGTGGCCATCAGCGGTATATCACAAGCACTCGCCTGCGGAAGGCTCTGGCGGGAACTGGGGCCCCTGGGGGTGGTGCCGGGTTCAGCCTGGGGCCCCATGAGTGTGTGCATCCTGGACCGGTGCCCGGCCCACGTCCTCTCAGTGCAGGTGAGCTCTGGGGTCCTCGGGATGGCCTAGAAGGAAGGGCCACAGGGGGTGCCAGGTACACCCGGGGGCCCTGAGCCTGGGCACCTGTGCGGTCAGCCGTGTGCACGGAGGGTGTGTCAGCTGTCCTAAGAGCTGCACGCCCAGCCTGGGGAATAGGGGAAGGCCTAGGGGCGGGCACTCTGCTCCCTGGTCTGGTGGGGCTGCTGTACTTGTCCCTACAGTTTGTGGGGACACTCCCTCTCCTCTGTACCCCACAGGTGACATCCAGGTCCCACTCTGCATGCCTGTCCATAGATCCGTTGCAGCAGGTCCCAGGTAGACACCCATTCCTGGGAGGACAGTCCCCCCTAGGGGGACAGAGAGAAAGAGAAGTTTCTAACAACCAAGGGGGAGCGTTGGCTCCCCACTGAAGCCCCCAGGGCCCTTCCTGCCCCCTCCTCCTCCACCATCTAGTGGGTGTTGGTCCTCTGCATCTGGACGTGGCCCCAGGGGAGGGAAGGCCTTCCGTGAGTGCCAGCCTATGGCTGCCCACCTTGGGGTGTCCCGGGGAAGACCCTCGGGCGCACCGAGCCCAGCAGGCTCAGCCTTCTGGCTGGTCTGGGCTCAGAACGCACCATCCACGCCCCGCAGCGGCCACACAGCGGTGCTCGGGGGCCCCCTTGCGGCCATTCTTCGCCATCGCATGAGACCCAGACCAAGCGGTTTCCCAGACACGCCAGAGGCCACCGGGCAGCACCTCCTGACACCCAGAGCACCATCTGGGTATTGCCTAATGCCCCAAAGTCTAAAATTCAAGTGGGAGAGAAGAGACGGCTTTCCCTGCAGAGAAGCCTCAACGTGTAAAGCGGAGGCTCTGAGACGGAGGGTAACGCCCCTTCCAGTGGGCGTCCAAGGCTCCGCGGGGGGGCTCCTTCTAGAACGACCTGTCTTTATGGATTCCTCAGAGCTGATGTGGGGACAGGAGCTGCCGCTCACTGATCTCCGCTTCCTGGCAGGACGTTCTGTTTCTCACGCTGGGCTGTAGGCACGTGGGCATTCATTTCACTACCATGGCCTGAATCGAGGGTACCGCAAACACCGTGCACGTTCCGCACTCCAGTTTCATTGAACGGAGCCCTTTGTGGCCACCCTGCGTCACTGCAGCGGCGGCAGGGGGCCTGTCATTCCGTTCCTCCAGCCGCAGAGGCGCCCACGACTCCAGCGCCCCGCGCCCCCAGGGCAGCAGCAGAGCCCCTGACTTTGCAACACCAGACAGGGCAGAGGGGCCAGCTCGACGGGGTTCCTGTCCCCCACCACCCGGCAAGTCTCCCACTCCCTGCTGCCAAGGGGAGGAGAGGACACGCCCGGGGGTCCCAGACACGACGATAGAGCCCACGTATCCCGAGCACCAGGTGGTGACGCCAACGACGCTGGAAGAAGCAGGGCACCGACAACTCGGGGGCACAAGATGCAATGCCGGGGCTCATGCGACAGCCGTGAGGGTGGAGGGTGAGGACTCCAGCCTAACCTGAGGGCGGGTAGAGAAGCCAAAACCTGTGCTACAGCGCCACCTTCTGGAGAGCAGGGGAAAGGCCTTTCATTTCCTGCCTGTGGCCGCTTCTCAAGGGCGGGGGACAAACCACGCAAGCACAGGACACCGCACCACAGAGACGACAGCGCTCCAGAAGCCAAGCTTACAGCCACGGAACACTGCAAGCTCCCCGAGAGCGCAAATTGCCTTCACGAAGAAACTCAGCAAGCCATAGGACACTCGGAGCGTGATCAGGACCACAGAGGAGTAAGACGTGGCGTTCACCTTCTTCCAAGAATGCAACAAAAAAACTCTGTCTGGTCACTTGTGATGGAGCAGGATAATGTGCGAAAAAAGAATGTACACATGTATGTGTAACTGGGTCACCTTGCTGCACAGTAGAAAAAAAATAATGTATTGGGGAAATACAATAAACAAAAGAAAAAAGAAAGAAATAAAAAATTGTTTACGATTTTTTTAAAAAAGAAAAAACCAACTACATGCAGAACGATTCGCACAGAACGTCCTCCGGACGCTGGCAGAAGACCTTAAGCCTCCAAAAAGGGCAAGAAACCTCCACACCACTGCGCAGAACTAGAGGAAGGACAGAGAGACAGAGAGAGAAGAGGAAAAAAGGGAACCAGGAGGCGAGCAGACTCCTGAGAGGGAGCAGTGAAGGACCAACCGGCTCTGCACCCTGGGAGGCCGCCTAAATGATGGCGCGGGCAGCCCGGATGGACCCCCGAAGCCTCAGAGAAAAGCACCGCAGCTGGACAGAGGAGGGCAAAGCAGAGAGAGAGCCGCTCAGACCACTGGTACCACTCCCCAGGACAGCACAGCCCGAGACGCGCTGGCAGGGACCGGGTGTTGAGACTCAGGCTGCAGAGAATAAGACACACCTAAGCAAACACGGCAGCTCAAGAAGCATTAGAGTTGAAAGAACAGGAGAATTTGGAGTTCCTGTCGTGGCTCAGTGGTTAACAAATCCGACTAGGAACCATGAGGTTGCGGGTTTGATCCCTGGCCTTGCTCAGCGGGTTAAGGATCCAGCGTTGCCCTGAGCTGTGGTCTAGGTTGCAGACATGGCTCAGATCCCGAGTTGCCATGGCTCTGACCTAGGCCGGTGACTACGGCTCCGATTAGACCCCTAGCCTGGGAATCTCCATATGCCGCAGAAGCGGCCCTAGAAAAGGCAAAAATACCAAAAAAAAAAAAAAAAAGAACAGGAGAATTTACCCGAAGGACCAAGCAATGAAACAGGCCTCGGCAATCCACAAAGGAGACAGTGGAGTTCCCGTCGTGGCGCAGTGGTTAACGAATCCGCCTAGGAACCCTGAGGTTGCGGGTTCGATCCCTGGCCTTGCTCAGGGGGTTAAGGATCCGACGTTGCCCTGAGCTGTGGTCTAGGTTGCAGATGCGGCTCGGATCTGGCGTCGCTGTGGCTCTGGCGCAGGCCGGCAGCTACAGCTCCAATGGGACCCCTAGCCGCAGGAGCAGCCCTAGAAAAGGCAAAAAGACAAAAAAGGCAGGGGGGACAGTGAAAATTCTGAAGGAACGAAGAGGGGATATGAACAGTACTGCAGATTCCTTTAGAAGGAGCTAGACAACATACGGAGGAGCCAAGAAAGCGAGAAAACTCATTTGCAGAGACATGAGCTGAGTGAAAGGCCCTGACACAGCAGGATGCAGGACGCGGAGGAACGAGTCAGTGACGCGGGAGGCAGAGCAGCGGAAATGGCCCGATCAGGGCAGCAGACAGAAAAGCAAAGGAGGAGCATGAACGCGACATGAGAGACCTACGGGACAATAGAAAGCGGGCCAGTCTACGCATGAGAGGGATTCCAGAGGAGGAGAAAAAGAAAAGGGGGTTGAAAATATACTTGAGGAAACTACAGCTGAGAACCTTCCAAATCCAAAGGAAACATCAAGATTCAGGAAGCACAGAGGGCCCCAAATATGCTGAGCCCAAACAGACCCACACCACAGCGCATTACAATAAAAATGGCCAAAGTTAAAGAGAGGATTCCAAAGGCAGCAAGAGAAAACCCAAGAATTAATTATAAGGGAACCCCTAGAAGGCTATCCGCTGACTGCTCTGCAGAAACACTGCAGAATAGTAAGATATATTCAAAGTTCTAGAAGAGAAACATTTGCAGCCTAGAATACTCGACCCAGGAAGAATATCGTTTAAAATAGAAGGGGAAATAAAGAATTTCTCTAACAAACAAAAGAATACAGCAATACTCTACCCATTCTAAAGGAGATACCGGGAGTTTGGGAGTTCCCACTGTGGCACAGCGGAAACGAATCCGACTAGTATCCCTGAGGAAGAGGGTTTGATCCCGGGCCTCGCAATGAGCCAGCGTTGCTGTGAGCTGTGGTGTAGCTCGCAAATGTGGCTTGGATTCCACTTTGCTGTGGCTGTGCTGCAGCCTGGCCGCTGTAACTCCAATTTGACCCCTAGCCTGGAAACTTACATATGCTGCAGGTGTAGCCCAAAAAAAAGCAAAAAATAAAATAAAATAAATACTGAAAGGTCTCCTCTAAATGGGAAAGAAGTAAAAAGATACAGGATGGAGGAAATCGCAATTGGAAAGTAATCAGTTAAATAAGCCAGTGTGGAGCTTCCTTTAAAAACTAAAAATAAAACTACCCTCTGACCCAGCTATTCGGCTTCTGGATATATACCCAAAGAACACAAAGACACTAACTAGAAAACATGCATGGAAGGTCCCACTGTGGCTAAGTGGTTAACGAATTTGAATAGCATCCAGGAGGATGCAGGTTCAATCCCTGGCCTCGCTCAGTGGCTTAAGGATCTGGTGTTGCCCTGAGCTGTGCTGTAGGTCACAGATGCAGCTTGGATCCTGCATTGCTGTGGCTGTGGGGTAGGCCGGTGGCTACAGCTCCGATTTCGCCCCTGGCCCAGGAACCTCCATATGCCGTGGGTACGTCCCTAAAAAGCACACACACACACAAAGATACATGCACCCCTGTGTTCACGGTTTACAACTGCCAAGATTTGGAAGCAACCCAAGTGCCCAGTGATGGTGAGTGGATAGAGAAGCTGTGATGTGCCACATGCAGTCCCGTGTGATGGAGCTGCTCGGTGGAGGACAACGTGAGGAAAAGCATGTGACGTGATGACTGGGTCACTTTGCTCTACAGCAGAAACTGAAAGAACACTGCAAATCAACTATAACAGAAAAAAAATAAACTTCCTTAAGAAAAGGTGTCTTGTGTATACACAGTGGAATACTACTCAGCCGTAAAAAAGATGAGACCTTGTCATTTGCCACGACATGGACACACCTCTAAGGAAGTAGACTGAGTGAGATGAGTCAGATGGAGAAAGACAAAGGCCACATAATGGCAGTCACGTGTGGAATATAAAAAACAGACCAGGAGTTCCCGTCGTGGCGCAGTGGTTAACGAATCCGACTAGGAACCATGAGGTTGCGGGTTCGGTCCCTGCCCTTGCTCAGTGGGTTAACGATCCGGCGTTGCCGTGAGCTGTGGTGTAGGTTGCAGACGCGGCTCAGATCCCGCGTTGCTGTGGCTCTGGCATAGGCCGGTGGCTACAGCTCCGATTCGACCCCTAGCCCGGGAACCTCCATATGCCGCGGGAGCGGCCCAAGAAATAGCAACAACAAAAAAAAAAAAAAAAAAAAAAAAAAAAACAGACCAAAAAGCAAAATGAATGAACAAACCAAACCAAACAAAAACACATAGACACAGAAGACAGAGCAGGGTTTACCAGAGGGGAAGGGGGCAGTGAAATGATCAAATGATTACAAACTGCATAGTCATGGAAACTCAAATGCCGGTGAGGAGAAAGCCGCAGGGTCCCCAGGAGTAGAAGTGGGTTGCACGTGAGAAACATTATGAACCAGTGTCGCCTCAGCAAGAAACCTGTGGGAAAAAAGAGATGGCGGAGCAGCCCCATGCGAGACGCTCGAGCCACGGTGACCCCGTGGGCCGGGTGTCCGAGGTTGGGGAGCAGCCCACCCACCAGCTACCACTTTCAAGTGACCCCTCAGTGCCTCAAGAAGCCAAGAATGCCAGCTGAGCCGGGCCCTCTGACCACACCCTGGATAGACAGTGGAGGCCAGACAGTCACTCAGGCACAGGCCAGGCTGTTGGTGATGTGGCCTGAGAGCCAGCGAGCCTCCCAGACCGCAGCTCCTGGAGCCTCCTTTTCACCCACACAAAACCAGCCTGAGTGTCAGGTCACGGACTTCTGGACCCTAAAGGCCCTCACTGACCACTCGTGTCCTAAAACCAATGGCAAATTTTCACCTCCAATTGTTGCCCCTGTGAGGGACAAACCCACACGTGTGCACGGACGTAAAAGCCTGCGGTCCCCCAGCCCCTCCACCTCCCATGAGCGTCCCTCACGGCACCAGCTCCCCCCCAAGCCCAGCACCACAGGACCCTCCCGGCAGCCAGGCTTCCTCCCCTGGCGGGACCCGGGCACCTCCTCCTGCTCCACTAGGACCCCGCCCTGGAGGTGGCAGCACAGGTGACCAGGAGTCGGGTCCCCTCGTCCTGTCTCCCAAGACCAATCTCACTGTCCAGGGCCCAGCCTCCCCCGACGCCTCCAAACGCTGCCCTCGGGGCGGACACTCGCCGCAGGTGCAGCCAACACAGCCCCCGTGACCCGGGGCCCTGGGGTGACCCACAGCCAGGGCACTCGCCCTGTCGGGTGAGTCTGGGGCTGGGGTCGAGGGACCAAGGGCCGGGCTCGGGCGAGCCTGCAGCTGGCTCCAGGCAGGGGTCCCCTCTGGCCGCTCCTGGCCACGGCGCCCAAGGCAGCCCCTCTCCTCTGGACACGAGGCCCCCGAACGTGCTGGGCTCTGCTGCCCCCGTGTGGCCATCAGCAGCATCGCATGCACTCGGCCGGCTGGAGGCTCTGCCCAGACCTGGGGCCCCTCCCTGGGCGGGCAGGGGCAGAGGACAGGCGGCACCAAACCAGGGGCGGAGGAGAGGGGCCACGAGGCCAGGGGCAGGGGCAGAGGGCATGGCCAGCACCCCCTGGGGGTGGTGTCCGGGTTCAGCCTGGGGCCCCGTGAGTGTGGGCATCCTGGACCGGTCCCCAGCTCACGTCCTCTGGGGGCAGGTGAGCTCTGGGGTCCCCGGGATGGCCTAGAAGGAAGGGCCACATGGGGTGCCAGGCACACCTGGGGCCCTGAGGCTGGGCACCTGGGTGGTCAGCCGTGTCCACGGCTGGTGTGTCAGCTGTCCTGACCCATTAAACTTAGAGCTGTGACCAACTGCATCAGTTCCAATGCGGGTCCCTCTTCACACCTACTTGTCAAAGACTGGTTCATGCCCAGACCTCATGGACCTAATCCCATGATATCAAAGACCTCTGAGGGGGCCTGAAGAATTCCCCTATGCTGGACGCACATTTTAGAACCCCAGGCTAGGGGTCGAATCGGAGCTGCAGCTGCCCGCCTACACCACAGGCACAGCCACAGCAACACCGGGTCCGAGCCTCGCTGGTGACCAACACGCAGCTCACCGCAAGGCGGGCTCCTTAACCCACTGAGCGAGGCTGGACGGAACCTGCCTCCTCATGGATACTAGCCCGTTTCATTGCCGCTGAGCCAGGACAGGAACTCCCCCAAATTTTTTCAATATGAAGTGGTGCTGCGAGGCGTTGCTGCGGAGGTCTCGCAGGCGTCCCTGCCCCCCGACACACACCCTCGGGCAGGTCTGCGGTGGGAGCCGGAGGGGCCGCGGGGCAGCGCTGGGGCGCGGCTGCCCCCTGGTGGCCATGCTGCACCATTGCATGTCCTGCCCGCCCGGCTGCAGGCAGGGGAGCTTTGAGGGCTTCCTACCTGCCAGAATAAATGCCCCCTCCCCTCTTCAAGCCACCCCTGCTCGTGCTCGAGTCCCAGCGGAACGGCTCTTGCCCTGACACAGCGCCACCGCCCCGTCTCTTCTGCACCCACCCGCGGGCGTGACAACCGGCTCCCTGCAAGGGCAGCTCCTTTCTTCCAGGAAAGTGAAAGTCTGCACATCCTTGGCGCCAGAGACCAGAGGGGCGGTGGCCCGGGGCTCGGGCACACCCTCGTGGTCTGCAAACTCGGGACCGACCACCCTGTCTGCCACGCCCTGCGCGGCAGCCCACAGACCACGCACAGCACTGCGAGCCCTCTGTGGGGGGCATCCACGTTTTTCGCAGTCAGCACAAGCCCTCTGGGGGTTTCCATCACTGAGCATCAGTGAACCACCACAAAGAAGCTTCCCGGAGCAAACATCCCCGAGACGGGCAAAGGGCACGTCTCCGGAGCTGCCTGCAAACCACCTGTGGTGGCCTCCACTTTCAGCCTCATTCATTAAAAATGACTAAAGACTCCTTTCCACACGGATTATACCGAGACCACTGGATTCATGGGCCAAGCTTCGTCAGGACCAAAGCCACCACTCGTGTTTCCTGTCACCGTGAGAGTCCCCGCCTGCCGTGGGCAGCGTCCGGGACGGCTTTCCTCGGTGAAACATCGCAGAACCGAACTTCCCGATGGGATCTGGTTTCCCCGCCGAAGTCTGACCAAAGCAGGTGTCACCGTGTGCCGTCCTGCACTCGGTCAGCTGTGCAATGTGTTTAGTTATTTCACACGCTGTGTTCCTTTCCAATGGGATGAAAGGTTGAAAGTTGCTGTTGTTGTCGTTTGAGACTTGCAGTGAAACCTGAGTACTGAGCATGTGTGCTTACAAAGGTACTCTCCCAAAACCCCGTTAAAATAAGAATACTGGAGCTCCCGCTGTGGCTCAGCGGGTTAAAAACTCCACCAGTATCCATGAGATGCATTTGGCCCCCTGGCCTCACTCAGCTGGTAAGGGTCCAGCATGGCCATGAGCTGTGGTGCAGTCTGCAGACACAGCTAGCATCTGGAGCTGCTGTGCCTGTGGTGTAGACCAGCAGCTGCAGCTCCAATTCAACCCCTACCCTGGAACTTCCATATGTCACATGTGCAGCCCGGAAAAGAAACAAGGAAATAAAATAAGAATATTGGAGTTCCCATCACGGCTCAGTGGTTAACGAATCCAACTAGGAACCATGAGGTTGCGTGTTCAATCCCTGGCATTGCTCATTGGGTTGAGGATCCAGCGTTGCCGTGAGCTGTGGTGCAGGTCGCAGATGCAGCTCGGATCCCGCTGTTGCTGTGGCTCTTGTGTAGGCTGGTGGCTACAGCTCTGATTAGACCCCTAACCTGGGAACCTCCATATGCCATGGGTGTGGCCCTAGAAAAGGCAAAAAGACAAAAAAAATAATAAGGATAATATTGACAAGGACTCCCCCTTCTGTGCACCAGGCCCTGTCCTTGATGCGTTACAGGGGTGCCCCAGTTAACCCTGGCAGGACTCCAGCTCACAGACCAGGAAACAGGAGGCGGCCACATGCCCAGGGTGCTCCGCCAGGACCGCCAGAGCCAGGACCGAAGCCTGAAGCCCTGGTGAGGTGCTCGTGACTCACAGGCCAAGCTGACCGGGGCCACAGGCGGAAAAGGAGGTAGAAGCAAAGGGGATTTGGAGGAGCTCCCGCTGTGGCGCAATGGGCTTGGCAGCCTTTTGGGAGCACTGGGGCGCGGGTCCAACCCCCGGCCAGCACAGTGGGTTAAGGATCCAGCATTGCTGCAGCCGTGGCCTGGTTCAAGGCTGTGGCTCGGATCTGATCCCTGGTGTGGTAGCTCCATATGCCGTGGGGCAGCCAAGATAAAGGGGGGGTTGGAATCTGCAGGTGGAGGCGCGGGGTTAGAGTCAAAGCTGAACTCTAAGCCAGCATCGGGGAGAACACGCAGCAACCCACCTTCCACTGAGGCCCAGGAAGGCTCGGGACCCGGGGGTGGCAGGATGGGTGGGGGCACAGTGTCCAGGAGCAGAGGGCCAGGGGACAGACTGAAGGGTCAAGAAAACGCCAGACTTCCTGAGCGGGTTTTGAACTTAGGAGTGGACATCTGCCTTCATCCCTTTGGCAGGAAAGGTCACACACTAAGCAGAGCAGGTCTCCGAGAGTTCCACTTCCAGCCTGTTAGTACAGGAAGGCCAGGGAGGAGCTCCCGCTGTGGCACAGTGGGTTCTGGATCCAGTGTTGTTGCAGCTGTGGCTTGGACCTGATCCCTGGCCTGGGAACTTCCAAGTGCTGCAGTGTAGCCAAAAAGAAAAAAGAAAGAGTTGTCATCGTGGCGCAGCAGAAACGAATCCGACGAGGAACCAGGAGGTTGCGGGTTCGATCCCTGGCCTCGATCAGTGGGTTATGGATCTGGTGTTGCCGTGAGCTGTGGTGTAGGCCACAGAGGAGGCTCAGATCCTGCATTGCTGTGGCTGTGGTGTAGGCCGGCACCTGTAGCTCCCATTCGACCCCTAGCCTGGGAACCTCCATACGCGGCAGGTGCGGCCCCAAAAAGCAAAAAAAGAAGAAAGAAGACAGAAAGGCCAGGGACATGGGCCCCCGCAGACTTTACCGCCACTTAGGACAGAGCAAGAAGAGACACGTCCAGACACACCAGAGCTAACAAGACTTCTGCCCCCAAATCCGTTCTGGGTCCATCAGGACAAAATTCACGCAAAGGGCATCCACGCCACCCACCCTCCATGAACTGGTCAGAGCCGCAGCGGGCAGCAGGGTGGGGTGGGGTCCCCCCTCAGCCCCATGCAGGTGATTCCGTGGCTCTCTAACCCGCCTCCGCAGGAAGAAGCGTGAAGAAGCTTCTTTCCAGCCTTGGAGCCTCAGCCTGCAATGGGATGCAACCTAGGGGAGAGGCCAGAAGGCCAGGAGGTCAGGTGGACCCACAGGTAAATTGGCAATTCACAATGAAACAACAACCAAATTGGCAATTTTTTTAATTTTTTAGGGCCATACCTGCAGCACATGGAAGTTCCCAGGCTAGGGTCGAATTGGAGCTGCAGCTGCAAGTCACGGCCACAGCCGCAGCCATGCCGGATCCGAGCCACATCTGCAACCTACGCTGCAGCTTGCAGCAATGTGGGATCCTTAACCCAGTGAGCGAGGCCAGGGACCAAATCCGAATCCTCGTGGATACTAGTAGATTTCTTACCCCAATGAGCCACGATGGGAACTCCCTGCATTTTTAAAGTAAGCCAAAAATCTAAACAACAATTAGTGGAGAAAGGGGTCCAACAGGAACTAAAAGAGGCCAACCTCTTGCTGGGCCCAGAGGAAGAGGAGACTCAGTGTAAACCTGGTCAGAAAAACTGAGTTAAGTGTACCCGGAACATTCGATGATGCGCAGCCCATTCACAGAGAGATTATTACTCAGCCTGGAAAAGGAAGGAAATTCAGGAGTTCCCGAGTGGCTCAGGAGGTTAAGGATCCAGTGTTGTCACGGCCGCCACTTGGGTTACTGCCGTGGCGTGGGTTCAGTCCCTGGCGTGGGAACGTCCACCAGCACAGGTGCAGCCCCCCCCCCCCAAAAAAGGAAGGAAATTCTGATAGGCTGCAGCATGGATGCTCATGGGGGCAGTGTGCTGAGTGAAATCAACCAGTCACAAAAGGACGAGTCCTGTATGCCCCTCTCATAGCAGTCCCTCGAGGAGCCCAATTCTCAGGGACAGCAAGGACAGTGGTGGCCGGGGGCTGGGGGATGTGACAGCACAGATAGTCTTAGTAAAACGCAGAATGAAAGGTCAGGAGTTCCTGTCATGGCTCAGCAGTTAGGGAAGCTGACTAGTATCCATGAGGATGCGGGTTCGATCCCTGGCCACGCTCAGTGGGTTGAGGATCTGGCGCTGCTGTGAGCTGTGGTGTAGGTCACAGATGCAGCTCGGATCTGGTGTTGCTGTGGCTGTGGTGTAGGTCGGCGGCTACAGCGCCAATTAGACCCCTAGCCTGGGAACTTCTGTATGCTGCAGGTTCTGCCCTAAAAAGACAAAATAAAAAAAAAAAAAAAAAAAAGAGAGAGAAAGGAAGGAAGGAAGGGAAAAGTCAGAGAATATATACAACGCGACACACTTTCCACGAAGTTAAGAACAACTAAAACCAAAATGCACATTCAGAAATATGTATCAACTCAATAAATCTGCACAAATGGAAACAGAGGAAAGGCAGGGCCAGGGCGAAGTTTCATCACATGAGAGGGGCAGGGCCGGGCTGGGGGCCTCTGCGGAACACAGTCACTGGTAGGATGCCAGTTTTTATTTATTTGGGTGGTGGGTTGGCAGGTGCCTCCATGATTCAAAGTGACACATTAAAGAACTGCGTGTGGGGAGTTGCTGTTGCGACTCAGAGGGTTACGAACCCAATTACTATCCGTGAGGATGTGGGTTCGATCCCTGGCCTCACTCAGTGGGTTAAGGATCCAGTGTTGCCATGAGCTGCGGTGTAGGTCACAGACGCGGCTCGGATGCCGAGTTGCTGTGACTGTGGCGAAGGCCTGCAGCTACAGCTCCAATTCAACCCCTCGCCTGGGAACGTCCGTATGCCACAGGCACAGCCCTAAAAAGCAAAAAAAAAAGAAGAAGAGGAAGAAGATTGTGGCCAGAATTTACACAGGATTCCTCCAAACCCATAAAAGAAAGATAATCTAATAGAAAAACAGAGTATAGAGGCTCCACAGAGGGGGAACCACGAGTGTATGTTCCAAAGAGAACCTGCTAGAGACGCTCCACCCCAGAACAGGCCGGGAAATGGGACGCAGCTCGCCGGCCCAGCCCCAGCGCAGGCGCCAGACCCCCAACCCTTCAGGCTGGAGAACCAGAACCCTCGTTTCCTGCTCGTGAGAAGGTCAATGAGGGCAAAGGCTTTGGAGGAAAAACAAAACCTGAAATCTACTGACTTTACAGGTGCTGCGCTTGTGGGGATTGAGGAGGCCCCAGTGCGGCCCCTGCCTCCACAGGGGAGACGCCCGTCTGACCCCCGGCCGCCCCGTGTCCAGGTTCAGGACAGTGGGGCGTAAACCAGGCCTCTCATGCCAGCTTCTGAGAACCACACGGAGGGCTCTTACAAGGGCCCCTTTCAAGGGCTTGGTGCCCGGTCTGTGCCGCAGCTAAAAGCCCGGATGGAGCAGCGGGAGCTCTGAGACGCAGGAGGCACGTGCATCCTGGACAGGCCAGCAGCCAGGACAAGTGCCCGCCTCACTGGGAGACACGACACCCACAATGCTGTCCTCTCGTGTCGTGTCTCTGGGGGGACGTGGAGCCCCGGCAGTGGGAGGGCAATCAGCCCCTCCCTCAGTGACCCGCACCGGGAAAGACAGGGTGATGCTATGCCGACCACGGGGCCGAAGAGAGGAAGAGCGTGACCGCCAGGCCAAGCCCGGCCTTGTCACCTTGCGGGGTGGCCACGGGGCAGCCACTGGGCGCCCGCAGACCAGCAGGCACCTTGCTCACCTCCAGGCCGCCGCCTCGATCTGCATCCTCTGGCCTCCGCGCTGCCCTGCTTCCCGCCGCCCCCCCCACCGCTGCCGCCACACTCCCCCCTCCTCCCTCCCCGTGGTGCTTCATTTTACGCGCCAACAGGCCTGGGCCACAGGAACCCTCGGGTAGCAGGTAAGGCTGTCTCTGGGCGTGTCAGTGACCGGGCGAGCAGGTGGCCTGGCCGGAGCTGTGGCCTCCTGCCCCGGAGCACAGGGTGGAGAAGGGGGCTCGGCCCTCGGACTTCCGCCCTCGTGGGTCTCGGACCTTCAGACTCAGACAGAATGACACGGCCACCTGCCGGTCCCCAGCCTGCGGCCGACAGGCCCCAGGGCACCTGGGCACGTGAGCAGCACCGCTATGCCTGGGCAGCCCTGCACACCCAGCTGGCTGACACAGCTGAGCCCCCGCTGCCAGGCAGAGGTCCTCTGACTCGGGGGTCTTTCAGCCTTTCTCCTGCGAAATGGCAGTCACCTCGTCTCAGCCAGGAACGAAGCCTCTCCTGCTTCAGCCGCAAGAGGCAGGGTGACTCTGCGGTGACCCGTCCCTTCTCCACCTGGGCCTCCAGCAAGGGACCCCCCAGGGAGCAGACAGCTTGGCGGCCATCCTCACCTGGCGGTGACAGGTGCTGTCACTGGGTCTCCTGCCTTATGGGACGAAACGGATCTGACCGCGTGAAGTTTTAAGTGTCCCTTAAGACGGGAGGCTCCTCTTTGCTAAGCTGGGTTTTTCCTACTCCGAGGCCATCTGCCTGCAGAGAAGGTGAAGGCGCTTTGAAGCGTAAGAAGGGGCAGAAGCTCGAATGTGTTTTCATCTGGAGGGACAAGCTGTGGCGGTCCCGGCGCCCCCACAGCAGGTCAGGTGCATCTGACCCACCACGCCGGGAGGAGGAAGGGGACACGGAGGCCCCTCACCCCCGAGAAGGCGACCAGGTCCGCAGCCTCCAACTCCGGCATCTCGCCTTCCACCAGCAGCCTGGGCCCGTGCGAGCCTGGGGGGCTCCCAGCCTGGACCTCCAGCTGTCGTCCCCTTCCTCTCTGCGGCCCTCGCTCAGTCCCAGGCCCTCTCTGAGATGGGCACTCGGGCCCAGCCGCCCCCCCAAAACTCCTGTGTGCCCTCCAGGACAGGAGTTGACAGGCCGGGTGGTGGTCAGGCCTGGGGTCCTCCTGGACTCCCCCCAGACCCTCCCCACCTCCCGTGCGTCCCAGCCCACATTCCACGTGCCGGCCCCAGCCCCACTCCGGGGAAGGCCTCCCGGCCCGGACCCCCCACGCCCGCAAGGGCGCCTGTGGCCTCCGCCCAGGTTTAGTGGCAGGGCCTGCACGGGACCGGCATGGTACGGACGCCCCTTAGGACCTGGGCGCTCACGAGTGAGGTGGTGGGGGGCGAGGGACCGGCTGGCTGGCTTCGCGGTCACTTCAGGCCACTGCAGACCCCACCTCGGGAAGCCAGGGAAGGGCAGGTGGGAACACGGCCAGGTCCCCATCCTGTTCCCAGGGCCAAGCCGGAGGGCAGACGCCACAGGCCACATCATCTGGACGACAGCCCTGGTCATGAAAACAGTGGGTGTGGCCAGGGCCGCATTCAGATGTCTTCAGAGATACAGTTGGGGGCACAGAGGCCGTTAAACCAGACCGGGCCCAGGGTCCCTGGCACTGCAAGGCCTGGAAGGCCAGTGGGGACAGACCCAGGAGGCCACGACCAGCACCGAGGCCCAGAAGGACTGGGGCCCCTGAGCCCCACACCCCCTGCTCTGCCCCAGGAGTGAGCCAAGGTCAGGGACACCAGTTCCCACCTGCGACACTGAGGTGGGGGCCTCACAGCCCAGCCAACCCCACAGCAATGGTCCCCGTCCCCAAAGCCCGTGTGTGTGCCCAGAGAGACCAGGACGAGACAGGGTGGACCTCAGCCACAGGAGCCGGCCCCTCCGGCCTCACCCACTGCCCCACCCCAAAACCACGGCCTGGCCGCCTCACCCCTCTGCCTCTCCCGGTCTTTCCAGGGCAGCTCCCTCCGCCCCTCCCACCCGCCACCTGCCGGGCACAGAGGAGGCTCCCGGAGGCGCTGCCCAGGGCATGGTCAGAGGGCGGGGCCCCGGGGCAGTTTGGAGGGTGGGGGCGGGGTTGTAGCTGCCGTGCAGCCCCTGCACACCGAGGACGGTGGTCCAGGCCAGCCGACTGGGAGGCCAGACTTCAGGAGGCAGTGGGGAGACGGGCTGGGGAGAGGGGCCTGAGCCGCCGCGGTCGGCAGGAGGGGCTCCGAGAGGACCCTGCTCCGAACCGCCAGCTCGCTGCCCTTCTGGGAGCCAAGGGTTTAGGCCTGTTGGGCAGCAGGGACAGCGGGCCTTGCCATCAGGCGGTTCAAGTGAGCAAGCGCCTGGCTCACCTCGGGGCTAGGGGGGTGGGGGCTCCCCAAGAGAGTGCCCTCGAGGAGCTGTGCGTGCCCACTGCCCAGGCCCCGCGAGGCATCCTCAAACAGCATCATCCAGGCATCACGAGGCCAGAGGCAAAGGGCCCCTCCTGGGTCACGTCGCAAGTGCAGGGGCCCAGGCGGAGGCCAGCATACGGCTCGTGTGACTTCGGCACTCCGGGCTCAGACAGACCAGCCTAGGCGTCCTCTCCAGGGCGCCGTGTGGCCCGGGCCCGGGCCGCTGCCCACTCCACCGGTATCGGCGCCAGGTGCCACGCTCCTGACCTGCGGCCGTAACAGCCACGGGGAGCAGAGCCGAGGCCTAGTCCCAAGTGGTTTCCGGCTGTCCTGGGCTGGAAGAGCCCTGGGCACGGGAGGAGAGCCCTGGGCGCTGGACAGCGCGGTGGCTACAACCCTGTCCCCACCCTCCTTCTGGGCCAGAGGCGTGGAGGCAGAGACCTGGGGCCACACAGCCCTGGGGTGAGGAATGGCGTTAAGGAATTCCAGAATGGGGACACTGAGGTTGGAGGGAGGTGTCGCCAGGACTGAGCAACCATGGCGCCCCGACCCAGGAGCTCCAGAGAAATGGACTGGTCCAAGTCCCCACCTTCACTCGCTCACGCCGCACACACCCCCCCAAACCCCCTCCGGAGCCAGCAGAGCCCAGGCGCAGCAAAACAGCAGAGCACTGCCGGGTTGCATACAAAACTGTAAACACGAGTCTTAAAATGACAGAGGCCTCCTTGGCCCCTAACTCTGAGCCTGAGGCCCTCATCGCCGGACCCCAAGGGACCAGACCTCCGCCCATGCTGTCCTCCCTTCCCACCCAGGCCCCCAGCTGGCAGGGCGGGACCCTTGCCCTCGGGCTGGCCGGGCACGGGCCGAGGTCTGTGGTCCAAGGGATTCCTGAGATGAAGCAGCAGCTGCGGGGCCCCCGGGTACCGGCACTCAGTGCACCTGGCCCCGGGGGGAGCCCACCCCGACCCCATCCCATGCAAACCACGCGTCTGCCGCTGCGCGGCTCAGCGCCCCCGGGGTGGCCCCAGGAGCCGCGTGGGCCCTGTCACGTGTCCAGAGCATCGCGCGTGGGCGACGGCCCGTGAGGGCGGCCCGGCGGGCCGTGCAGCGGCGGGGGCGGCGGCACCGAGTTGCGCTGCGGCGGCGGCGGCTGCAACTCCAGCGCCAGGGCGGGCGGCGGGAAGTCGCGCACCTGGCGGCGGTACTCGAGGAAGGTGCAGGCCTTGGTGGCCAGGGCCACCACGTTCTTGCCCACGAAGATGGCCGAGACGCGGCTGTCGCGGAAGAGCGCCATGTTGGCGGCACGGGCCAGCACGGCCACCACGTTGACGGTGGCGAGGCTGAGCACCGGATAGAGCATCATCTTCTGCGGCGCGATGTGCTCGCCCTGCATGCTGACCTCGCTGAGCGCGACGCACGGCAGCACCAGCAGCAGCATGTAGCAGTAGAAGAAGGTGAGGCCCTCGGCCCACAGGGGCAGCCCGGTGCGCGGCGGCTCCCACAGGTTGGCCTGCATGTCCAGCAGGTCCAGCAGGTCCAAGGCCACCCAGAAGAGCCGGCCGCGCAGGTCCTCGCGCTTACGGAAGGTGCGCACGTACTCCATGCGGTCCAGCGCCACGAGCAGCAGGAAGAGGCCGGGCACACACACCGACAGCAGCAGCGTCAGCGCCTTTCGCGCCACCGGGTCGGCCGCGCCTCGCCGCGCCGCCTTGTAGTTCTGGAAGATGAAGTAGAGCTTGATCTCCAGCACGAAGATGTAGAGGAACCAGAGGATCATGGCGTAGCCGCGCTTGGCCGTGCGCACCTCGGCGCCAACCCACACGGCCACGTAGCGCAGCACCAACAGGAAGCACACGTCGCCCACCAGCACAATGATGCACACGCCGATCTTGCGCGGGCCCTGGTTCTGCTCCACCAGGTACGCGTCCATGACCGCCATGCTGCCCATGATCACCAACGTGGTCAGGCACACGTGGCGCCGGTCCGGGGGCGGCAGCACCATGGTCCGCCGCCGGGGCACCGACCTGGGCGGGTGCGCCCCCACGCGAGGCGGGACGAGGCCCTGCGGCGGCGGCGGCGGCGGCGGCGGCGGCTGCGGCGCTCAGCCTTCGGGCATGGCGCGGGGCCGGTCCAGCCGCCCCGAGGGCGCCACCGCTCCCGGCCGGCGAGGTCGGAATCTGAGGGAATCAGAGCAGAAAGAGTCAGGATGCTGAGGGGTCGGCCGCCCCCGCGACTTGCTTCGGGCGAGGGGCGCTGTCCCTACTCCGGGCCCCGGCCTCTGGCTCGCGCACGCGCCGATGCGCGCACGGGGGACCGCGAGCCGGAGCGGGGCCTCCAGGGGGCGCTGCAGCCCCACCTGAGACCTGAGACCTGAGCCCTCGTTCCCGCCAGCGCCGGGGACGGAACGGAACGGAAGTGGCTTCTCCCCGCCGCGCGCGTCCCCGGGGCCCTGGTGGTTTGTTCCTGCTGGGCCCACGCCGCTGTCCCTCCGGCTCTGGAGGCCTGGGCCGCACGCCCCGGATCCCGGCCGAGGCCTTCCCGAGGGATCTGGCGGGCGCCGCACCTGGCGGGAGGCGGGTCTGCGCCCTCAGCACCGCCGCGCGCTCAGGGAGGCCGGCAGAGACCAGGCCCCATCCCGGGAGCCGGGAGCCGGGGCTGCGGACCGGTTTTCGGATGCAGGACTAAGAGTCATCCAGATCCTGAGGATCCCATCCTACACGCCTCTCTGTGCCTCCCTGCCTCTGCCCCGGCCGACTTGGTCTCCCCTCCCGTCCGCCGTCCACAGAGCCAGCGTGTGGAGCACTCCCTGCCCTGCTCCTACCGTGGCTCCCTATTGCCCTGGGAGGCTCTGGCCCTGGCAGCATCTCCCGCTGCGTACATTCCCCCAGCCCCCACCAGTTCACCCGCGGGGTCCGGCTCACCGCGAAGGGGTGGCCCCCCTGCCGCCCCCTCCCCTGCACCTTCAGGGCAGTCTCAGGAAGCCAGGCCTCCCTCCCCTGACACCCACCCGAGCTTCCTTTGGGTTCCGGAGCCCCCTGCGTCTCTCTCACACCCCTGGCACTGGTTGTCATGGCTGTGCTGGTCAGAGTCCCACACCAGTCCCCAACCTTCACACCCAGGGGACGACGGAGGCCCCACCCACTTCCCGGCTCACTCCCAGCCAGGTCCCCACGCCTGCTGTCCCTCCCACAGCACCCCTGGCCCCAGGGCTGTTTACTGCCCTGTCTAGACAAGGACATAAAATGTAACATCACCCGTGTCTGTGGAGCAAGTACTCAGCCTGCCCCTGGTGCCACCACAGCCCCTTCCCATGGCACCTCCACCCCTGCCCTCATTGCGGCTGCTACCCCACGCAGCACCCACCTCCCAGGGGTCTCTGTCGCCACACCCAGGACCCCCAACCACTGCGAGCTCCAACAGGCCTCAGAAGATGCCTGGGGAGAGCCGTGGGCATGTGCCCCTGCCGCCGCACCGCCATGAGCTCCTGCTCCCACTCACGCAGCCAGCCTGTGTCCCCCCTCTCCGGGTGGATGTGCTTGACCTACGAAGCCCCTTCTCCCTGCCCCAGCCTGGGCCTCCTATGGCTGCAGCAGAGGCCTGGGAATTTCCTTCATCCCAGCCCCTGGCCCGGCCAACTAGCCAAATAGCCACGGCTCCACTAACCCTCGTCTCCCCATCCACTCCATGGCGTTCTCGCTCCTTCAGTCACTCGTCAAACACGGGCAGAGGGGCTGAGGGTGCTTGGCCAGACCCCATCCCAACGGGAGCTGACAAAGGAAGCCCCAGGCAGCCAGCGCCAGGGCCTGGCCGCCCCTCCCCCATACCCTGCCCCAGCCTCTCTCCGAGGACCGGCCTTAGGCGCTGCTGCCCTGGCCGTCCTGTGCTGGGCCCCGGGACCCCTGCATGCCCCACTGCCCGGACCTCACAGGCTCGAGAACCTCCGGGCCCCCCACTCCCCGCCTCCTCCCGGTTGCCTCGCACCTCCGCCCGTAAGCAACCATCCCTCAGTGCCCACAAGGAGCGACAGGGGAAGAGGAAGGGGCGGCCCTCCCCGGGCCGGATCGGACAGAGGGCGGTGCGGGGCTTGGGCCGCTCCCCGCAAGATGCGTCTTCCCTCCTCCGCCCCCACCGCCCGCCCCCCGCCCGACAGGCCCCGGTCCCAGCCGCCCCGCCGCCCAGGCCTCACCCCTGCAGCGCCGCCCCTGCATCCCGCCGCCCCTGAGCCCGGGGAGTCGAGGGCTCACTGGGTCCCGCGGCACGCGCGCCCTGCCCGCGCGCCCCGCCTGCACCTACCCGCCGCCGCCGGCCAGATGCTGCGCCGCCGGGGCCGGCCCCGCCGAGCCGGTCTGTGCGCCCGGCCGAGGCCGCGCTCCTCTCCGCTCCGCTGAGCCCCGCGTCCGCGCGCGCCCCGCCCCCGGCCCGAGGCCCCGCCCCGCGCTCCCGGCCGCGGGCCACCCCCCCCCGACCCCGGTGGGGGTCCCCGCGCCCCCGCCCCCTCCGCAGCGCCGGTTGCCTCGGCGACAGCACTGCGCCGCGGCGGCGCCGGGGACCGGTGGCCCTGCGGAGCCGGACCCCGCCGGCGTCCACGCGCAGGCCCAGGAAGACTCTCCGCGCTCCTCACCCAAAGCCCGAGAATCGCCCCGCAGGCGCCTCGGTTCCGCTCAGAGCCTGAGATTCCGCGGCAGTCCATACCCAGGCCTCCCACGGGGTGACCCCAAGCGCCCGCGACAGGCGGCCTGCTGGACCCTGCGCCTACCCAAGGAGCTGGCCCCGACTCGAGGCCCGGACCGACCGCCGACTGGCTGCAGGCGGCCCCCAGGGACCTGGTTTGAGGGCACGGTGCCGCGGCCGGGAAAGGCCATGGATCCTGGATTTCCCCAGCCTTCCCGGTTTTTTGTTTTTGTTTTTTTTCTGACGGCGGAGAACAGGGGCAGTGGGCAGCCCCCATCCTCTTCTCCAACCATCCAGGGTGGGCACGCTAGGCTCCTTCCCCCTGCAGGAGCCCCCGCCCTGTCCTCACCGAGCAGTGCCCCCAATATCCCGGCCACGTGCACCCGATCGGGAGGCAGGGAGCACTGGCCGCCTACCTGCTGGCCTCTGCCTGGAGGACACCCTGGACCCTCACACCGGGTCTGCTTGCACTGAGGCCCTGACGCAGCTGGTTGAGTCTGTAGGTGACCAGGTCTGCTGCCCTCCCTCAGCACTGGGGGTCGGGGGGCATCGGGGCAGCAGGCCACCCTGGGCCTTCCCTGAGACACGGGCGAGGGGTCCAGGTGCCCCCCCCCCCCCGCCCCGGGCTGAGCCCTCAGGACCATTGACTGGGGAACAGCAGCCCTCTCAGCACGCACACCCCTGCTCTCACTGGCGGACGAGCAGTCAGGACCCCAAAGCTGCCTCTGTGCCCAGGAAGGGGCCCCAGACCCGACGAGGCTCAGCTTTCCCAGGGAGGTCCCCAGGGACAAGGCGCCTGGGTTGCAAGGCCATCTCTGCAGCGTGAAGGGAGGAGAGGGAGGAGGCCCAGGGTGTGCTGGGTCCATCTGGTCAGTGACCACCTGGCAGACCCACCCTGACAGGCTTGGGAGGCAGAGGAGGGGCGGAAGCACCTCCAGGGTCCCCTGAGCCCACACCACAGCCAGCGCGGCCTGCTCCCTCGCTGCTTCACAGTGAGAGAACGCCCTGCCCCAGGCCACCCTGCCCATCCCGGCAGCCTCTCTCCATCTGCCCTCCCCGCCACCTACCCAAGGGCTGCTCGAAACGTCCAATTTCTTTTCTTTTTTTTTTTTTTTTTTTTTTTTCTTTTTTATGGCCACGCCTGCAGCATATGGAAGTTCCCAGGACTGGGGTCAAATTGTAGCTGCAGCTGTGACCTGTGCCACAGCTTGTGGCAACACTGGATCCTTAACCCACTGAGCAAGGCCAGGGATGGGACCTGCATCCTCACAGAGACAACATCAGGTCCTTAAGCTGCTGAGCCACAATGGGAACTCCTGAAAAGCCCAATCTTTAACCCAAAACCTGCACGCCTGAGCCAGCGCTCTGCACACCACACACCCCATCACCACTTCAGCATCCTGTTCTTGCCTCCCGACCCTCCCATTGGTGCGTCCAGCCCACCAGGGCCAGGCCCAGGACACTTGCAACGTGTGCTGGGCTCCCTCTGGAAGATGCGATTAAATGAAAGGCCTTGAGATCCAGGCCCAGCCCAGATTATCGGGATGGGCCCACTGTCACCACAAGCATCCTTGTAAGAGGGAGGCAGTGGTGTGAGACAGAGATTAGAAGATACCGCGCCCTGACTTGGAAGATGGCAGGAGCGGCCAGGAGCTGAGACATACAGGTGCCTCTAGAAAAAGCGAGGAAATAAATTGCCCCCCAGAGCTTCCAGGAGCCAGCCTGGATTTTAGCCCAACAAGACTGCAGAACTGCAAGGTGCTAAATCTGTGTTGCTTTAATTTGTGGCAACTTCTTGCAACAGCAATAGGTTATACAGTTGCCGACCTAAAATAAGTCTTCACTCAAACGGAGAGAGACAGAGTTTACGGTAGCAGGCTTGCCGAAGGATGCCCTCTGGGCGGAGAGTCTGGTCCCAGATAGAAGGTCAGAGAAGCAAGAAAGCAAGCAGGGCGGGAGATTCGGCAAACCCCTGGGGAAATCTGCAAACAGACTGCAGATGATAATGATGACAAAGTTTAGGAATGAAGACGTTTCCTAATACATGAGATTAAATTACAAACCAACCACAGCATAAGACGCAAGGGTGAGAGAGAGAGGAGGGGGCGCTGATTCACTCAGAGCAGCTGAGGAAGCACCTGGAACCTTCTGGCTTCTAGTCCGTACAACCTACAAACCATAGGAAGAAGTCAATGGACGTTTTCTCAATAATCAACGCAAGAGACAAGAGAGGAGGGGGAAATAGAGCAGCTGCAGAAATCAGAACGCTTTTAAAGAGGGCAGATTTAACCCCTCTTATATCCGTAATTATGTTAGAGGCACGTGGACTAAGTGTCCCCACTGAGGGACCAAGATGGTCAGTCCGATTTTTTAAAATCAAGATAGACACTGTTGACGAGGGACCCATAAAGACGATGGGCGTGTGGATGGGAAAGGACAAGGAAAGACTTACCCTGCAGGTGCACGGAAGGAGGGTGGCGCGTGGACACCGACGGGGGCTCCGAGTGCCGACTGCTGCCGAGCAGACCCCTCCTCCCGGGAGGCACGAGGACGTGGCCAGGTGAACTGTCAGGGTGCCTGTAGCCGACCTGCAAGTGGTCCCGAGTAAAAGGCGCCTCATCCACACGCGCCTCAGTAAAGAGAAAGCCTGTGTGGCAGTTCTGCGGAGTTAGCGAATCCAGAACAGGGGTTCCTGGTGGTTCTTTTGCTTTGGCGTCTCCTGCGTTCCCATTTTGAGTGAGATGGAACCACCGTGGCCACCCTGTCTCTCCCGCTGGGTGCAGCTGTAAAAAGAAGGTAATACGAGGGTTGCCGTTGTGGTGCGGCGGCAACGACCCAGACTAGTAGCCATGAGGATGCGGGTTCAATCCCTGGCCTTACTCAGTGCTAAGGACCCGGTGTTGCCGGGAGCTGTGGTGTAGGTCGCAGAGGCAGCTCGGATCTGGCGTTGCTGTGGCTTCAGTGCAGGCCAGCAACTGCAGTTCCGATTTGACCCCTAACCTGGGAACCTCCATACACCACATGTGTGGCCCTAAAAAGCAAAAAAAAAAAAAAAAAAAAAAAAAAGAGAGAGAGAGAATGAGAAGGAAAAGGAAGCGGAAGAAGTGCCCTGCATGAGGCACGGAGGATGCTGAAGAGAGCAAGCAGCAGGCAGCTGGCAGGGAGCCAGAAAGGCAGCACCACCAACCGGGTGTGGGTTCCAGGATCTTCTCCCCACAGCCCTGGCCGGGACTCCACCTGGCCCGAGAGCCAGACGTGGGGACAGGACGTGGCCAGAGAGCTCCAGGAGCAGCCCCACAGCTCTGGCTCCGGGAGGGAAAGAAGAGCGGTTGGGGAGCCCGGGGTAGGGGGGCGCGTGTCCCGTCTGTGGTTGGGGCGGTGAGGGTTTTCTTTCCTCCGTTCTCGCACACCTGTGCCTCTGCACAGTCCCACCTCCCACCCAGGCCACAGTCAAGGCGGCGGCAGGGTTCAAAAGCGTTGCTTTAGGGAGAAGACCCTGGCCCCAGAGGGTGGGACCCGCTTGCCTTGAGGGGACAGGGAGAGAGCCAGTCAAAAATGCAGGCACAGTCACAGGGAGTGTGCGGGAGGGTGGGCGACAGAAGCCCCAGACTTCCGCCCCAGGGAGCCAGAAAGTAACTGGGACACGCTGGAGCTGAGACGGCAGAAAGTGACCCCTGAAGTTGTTGGTGACTTCTGGGCTCCATCCCAAGCTGTGTGTGCCCGGGTCCGATCCTGATTTTCACACCAAGTCTGAGAAATGCACGGTGGGACACGGCACTGTCTGAGCCCCGCACTGGCCCCTGGGCAGTGCCCACACAGGATGGACCCAGATAACAATCCAAAGCCTTTGAAAACAGAACTGACATTGAAACCACGACCCACAGAAGGCTATTTGGAATTTGCAGCCTGAACCCAAGTGGGTTGATTGCGTGCTAACAAAAATATCACCATTCTTAATGAGATTTTAAACAAAACCAGATATTCCTAACGTAATGTTCAAACATGCAGGATACAATCCAAAATGACTCCACATTTGCAGAACCAGGAAAATCCAGCCCATAAGGGAAAAGAAAATCTAATGCCATCATGACACAAAAATCCTCAATGTATTATTAGCAGATAGAATCTGGCGATATAAGGAACAAAGAAATACCACAGCTACATGGAGGTTATCTTGGGAAAACAAGGCTGGTTCAACGTGCGAAAATAAATCAAGTCGATCCACCATATTCACAGGCTAAAGACGAAGCCACGTGATCGTGTCAATTCACGCAGAGAAAGCATGTGATAGAAATCAAAACTAGAAATAGGAGAAGCTTTACTAAATTTCATAAAAGACGTCTGTAAAAAGCAAAACAAGGGTTCCAGCCGTGGTACGGTACCTTAAGATCCAGGCTCGTCTCTGTGGACACTGGTTGGATCCCCAGCCCAGCACAGCGTGTTGAAGGATCTGGCATTGCTGCAGCTGCGATACGGGTCAAAGCTCTGGCTGGATTCAATTCCGGGCCTGGGAACAGCCCTATGCTATGGGTGTGGCCACAAAAAATATAAATAAATAAAATAAACAAAACAATACTCCAGCTAACATGATAGTTAATACTGAGGGACTGGGTGCTTTGCCCTAAGGTCAGAAACAAGACAAAGATGCCCACTCTAACCACTACTATCCACCATTGTACTGGCAGTCCTAGACAATGCAGTAAAACAAGAAAAATCAATAAATGGCGTGCAGAATAGAAAGGAAGAAATGACTCTCTATTCATAGACGTTATGATAGTCTATGCAGAAAATCCCCAAAGTTTTACCAAAAAAGTCTGACTGCTAATAAGTTAGGTTAGCAAGGCTGCTACAAGGTCAAAACAACTTCAATCCTACTTCTACTGCAAGCAAACAACTGTAAACCAAAAATTTTAAAGCAGTAAGATTTACTTTAGGAGTTCCCATCGCGGCTCAGAGGAAACGAATCTGACTAGCATCCATGAGGACACAGGTTCAATCCCTGGCCTCGCTCAGTGGGTTAAGGATCTGGGGTCGCCACGAACTACGGTGTAGGTCACAGATGTGACTCAGATCTCTGTTGCTGTGGCTGTGGTGTAGGCTGAGGACTACAGCTCCGATTGGATCCCTAGCCTGGGAAATTTCATCTGCCGCGGGTGCAGCCCTAAAAAGACCAAAAAAAAAAAAAGATTTACTTTCGCTCCCCCCAAAATTAACTACTTTGGTATAAAACTACAAAACATGTACAGGATTTGTATTGTACAAACTGGAGAATGCTGATGAAAGAAATCCAGGCCTAATAAATGGGGAGAAAAATCTTTGTTCACAAGGTGGATGGTTCGACATGGTTAAGATGTCACTTCTGCAAAACGACCTACAGATTTAATGCAAGATCCACAGAGGAAACCTCTCTCCTTTCTTTTTTTTTTTTTTTTGGCTTTTTAGGGCTACACCTGTACACCACAGCCACAGCAACACCAGATCCAAGCTGCACGCATCTGAGACCTGCGCAGCAGCTTTCAGCAATGCTGGATCCTTATCCCACAGAGTGAGGCCAGGGATGGAACCCACATCCTCACGGATACTAGTTGGGTTCTTAACCAGACGAGCCACAATGGGAGCTCCCTTTTTAGCTAAATTTAATGTACACTGTAAGGAAGAGGTCTGCATTGGATTAAATTATGCCCCCCAAAAAAAATATGCTGAAGTCCCACACTCAGCAATGCCGGGTCCAGCTCGGTTCTTGTGCGTGTCCAGTTGTCCGAGCACCGCTTGAAGAGACAGTTCTTTCCCCACTGAATTGTCTGAGCACCCTTGTCAAAAACCAGCTGGTCGCAAATGTAGGGTTTTTTCTGGATTCTCGACTCCGTTCCATTGGTCTCCACGTCTACTTGCATCACAGCGCTACACGCCTTGGTTACAGTAGCTGCTAATAAGTGTTGAACTTGGGAAGTCGAATCCTCCAACTATATTTTTTTGGCCATGCCCATGGCATATGGAAGTTCCTGGGCCAGGGACTGAATGCGTCCCACGGCTGCGTGATGCCAGATCCTTGACCTCCTGTGCCACAGTGGGAACTCCTTTATTCTTCTTTTTAAAGATTGTTTTGGCTTTTCTAGATCCCTTGTATTTCCATATGATTTTAGGATCACTTTTTCATTTTTTAAAAAGCCATCTGAGATCTCGTTAGGTCTTGCATTGAATCTGGAAATCAACGTGGTGACACACGTCTTTGCCACTTATTTAGACCTTCTTTAATCTCCTTCAGCTGTGTTTTGTAGTTTTCAGAGCACAAGTTTTGCACTACTTTTGCTTAAATTTATTCCTTTTTTTTTTTTTTTTTTTTTTTTTTGGTCTTTTTAGAGCTGCACCCGTGACATATGGAGGTTCCTAGGCTAGGAGTCGAATCGGAGCTGTAGCCACGGCTGTGACCCTACACCACAGCGCACGGCAATGCCGGATCCTGAACCCACTGAGCAAGGCCAGGGATCAAACCCGACCTCATGGTTCCTAGTTGGATTCATTTCCGCTGCACCACGATGGGAACGCCTCCTAAATTTATTCCTAATTTATTCTTTTTGATGTTGTTGTAAATGGAATTTTTTTTTTTTTTTTGTCTTTTTGCCTTTTGCTAGGGCCACTCCCACGGCATATGGAGGTTCCCAGGCTAGGGGTCCAATCAGAGCCGTAGCCACCTGCCTACGCCAGAGCCACAGCAACTCGGGATCCAAGCCATGTCTGCAACCTACACCACAGCTCACGGCAACGCCGGATCCCCAAGCCACCGGGCAAGGCCAGGGGTCAAACCCGCAACCTCATGGTCCCTAGTCGGATCTGTTAACCACTGCGCCACAATGAGAACTCCTGGAAATGTTTTTTAACTTCGTCTTTGGATTGTTCATCGCAATTGCATAAAAGTACAATGGATTTTTTTTTTTTTTTCCTTTTTCAGCTGCACCTGAGGTGTGTGGAAATTCCCAGCCAGAGATGGAATCTGGGGTCTCCACAGAGACAAGCGGAGCATTAACTCATTGCACCACAGCAGGAAGTCCTACATTGGATTTTTGCAATTTGATCTTGTATCTTGCAACCTTGCTCAGCTTATTTATTAGTCCCGATAGTTTTTGTGGATTCCTCGGGATGTTCTATACGCAGGTTCCTGTCGTCTGCAAATAGAGATAGATTTATTTCTTCCTTTCCAAACTGGATGCTTTTTTTTTTTTTTCCCCTTGCTTAATTGCCCTGGCTGGAGCCCCCAGACAATGTTGAAGAGGCAGGAGTAGACAGGCTGGGCATTCCCACAGTGCCGTGGCAGGTTAAGGAGCCAGCACTGTCTCTGCAGCGGTGTAGGTTTGGTCCCTGGTTCAGGGCAGTGGGTTAAAGGATCAGGCATTGCCGTAGCTCCAGCTCGGCTTCAATCCCTGTGGGTGTGGCCAAAAAAAAAAAAAAAAACAAGAAAGAAGAGACTAGATACCCTTGTCTTATTCTTGGTCTCGGGGGGAATCTTTCAATCTTTCCCATTAATAATTAAACATTATGTAACTAACGGTGGAGTTTTGGTAGATCCTTCTCATCAGGTTGAGAAAATTCCTTTCTGTTGAGAAAACTCCTTTCTATTCCTGGTTTGTTGAGGGTGACGGAATAGCTCGACCTAAAGTGGAGAGGTGTTCAGAGACAGGACAATATTTTCACTAAATTGGGCATCCGTATGAAAAACAAAAACCAAAAACCCTCAATCTCAACCTTACACCTCATACTAAAGTTAACTCAAAATGGATCATATACCTAAATGTAAAAATATAAACTTTCAGAATGCAACATAAAAGAAACCCTTCATGACCTTGTGCCAGTCCAAAAAAAAAAAGACAGTAAAACACACTCTAAAGATAAATTGATAAAATGGACTTAAAAGTCAAAAACTTCTTCTCTGTAAATGTAAAGTTTCAAGGAACAGTTAATTCCTCCCTTAACAAGTTATTGCAGAAAATAATTTCTGCAAAGTCTGTGGTGAGGCCACTGCAATCTTGATTCCAAAACATAATAAGGAAAATACAAAGAAAAAGAAGGAGGAAATTGTAGACCTGTCTCACTTCAATCATAGATATAAGCAGATAAAGTTTATATAAAAATTCAGCTAACACCAACTGCATATTAAAAAGTTTGAGCATTATGACCAAATTGGGCTTCTCACAGGAATGCAAGGATGGCTAAAGCTGAGAAAGGAGGCTGATGTGTTCGTATAACGAAACCGATTGCAGTAAAGCAAGAGAGAAAAGTCACATGATTGTCTTGCTCAATGAGGACAGAGCACTTGATCGTGACTGTTCTAAAAATTCTACCAAAGATATCAATTTGGAGATCAAGAAGCATGATCACCAATGCGGGCTTGTAAGCATTAAAAAGATGGCCAAAATTAAGCTACAGTCATCACAGTACCTTTTTAAATTTTTTTAGGTCCACGCCCATGGCATATGCAGGTTCCCAGGCTAGGGGTCAAACTGGAGCTGTGGCCACTGGCCGACACCATAGCCACAGCCATGCCACATCCGAGCCATGTCTGCAACCTACACCCCAACTCATGGCAACACCAGATCTTGAACCCACTGAGTGAGGCCAGGGATCGAACCTGCATCCTCATGGATACTCGTCAGATTTGTTTCCACCGAGCCAAGACGGGAACTCCCACAGTACCTTTTAATACCAGCAACAACGGGCACTAAGTCTCTTCACACGGAACCCTTACTGGCTCTGCTCCTCTGCTTGAACCCTGATGAACACAGGGTGATAAAAGCAGTATCATATTGGAGTTCCCTCTGTGGTGCAGGGGGATGAGAACCTGGCGGCACCGGCTCGGGTTGTTGCAGATGTACAGGTTCAATCCCTAGCCGGGTGCAGTGGACTAAAGGATCCAGTGTTGCCACAGCTTGGCTCAGATTCAATCCCTGGCCCGGGAACTTGCACGTGCTGCAGGTACGGCCATAATTTTCTTTTTTTTTTTTTCCTTTTTGGCCGTTCGGCAGCATGTCGAATTCCCAAGCCAGGGATTATATCTGAGCCACAGCTGCAACCTAAGCCACAGCTGCGGCAACACCGGATCTTCAAATCTATGTTCCAGGCTGGGGATCGAACCTGCATCCCAGCACTCTGAAAATGCTGCCAAGATGCACCGCAGCGGGAACACCCATCATTGCTTTTAATTAAAAAAAAAAAGGCAGTGTGATATCGGTCCTTGACCTGACCAGTGCACAGACAGGACTGAGCACGGAGAGAGTGTCCCCACAGATGAACAAGGAAAGGATGTTTGTGCACAGACAGGGTTGGACGCGGACTCACTGATGGAAGAGCCGGATCCCCGCCTGGCAGCGCACGCAGAGGCGGACTCCGGATCCCACGAAGACCCGAACGCTGAAGAAAAACCTGGCAGGAGGACATGCAGGAGACTAGGAGAGAGGACAGGGGAGCATGTCTCCAAATTTAACTGCAAAAAGCAAGAGGCAAAAACATGATGGAGTCAATTAACTCAGAATTTAAATTCGCTGTTCCCCAAAGGGAAACCGTGAGCAAAATGTCGGCCAGATGACAGGACGGAGAAGACATTTCTGATGCGTAAAACCCTCGCGGGATCCATACCTCGGACATGCGAGGAACTCTGGCCGAGCGGTTCCTGATGGTCAGCAGCCCCCAAAGACCAGTGTTTGACGGGTATGCCCAGCCAGTTACGGAAGAGGAGCCAACCAAGAAGAGCATGCAAAGATGCTCAAATTCAGAGACTAAAGAAATGCCACGTCAGCTGGGAGACCACTTCGTGCCTCTTCAACTGACACACCTGCCGAGGGCCACGCGGACCGAGAAGGCGGGCCCGGCGGGACGTGGGCTGGGCTTCCGGACTAAGCACAGGGCTCGCGGGTCTGCTCCAGGTGAACAAAGCCTTGCCCCGCAAGCCCACCCAAGGGGGGGGTCATCTGTGACGGCAGAGAGGCGGGGGCAGCCTGGGGGTCCATCTGGGGAAATGGGCAGGAAAATGTGGCGGATTTGGGGTATCTTCCCCTGGGTGGGAACGATGAGCTGCACACATGGCTCCGAGGACAGAGCTTTAAAACACAACCCAGACTGGGGACCAACCACGGACACTCGCCTTGATTAGGCCCGTGCTTCCCAGACTGTGCGTTGAGACACGCAGCAGGCCAGAGAGGACTCTCAGGGGCAGTATAGGGTATTTGAAATGTTTGAGGGAAACAGAACATGCCAGAGACCTTGTGAGCAACTCAACCGAGCTTAGAGTTTCAGTACTGGACCCCACGGCTCTCCTTTCTGGGTCAGGACTTTCAAAGCTGGATTCATATGTGGATCAGGCAGCTCAGGTGGAAGGGTCCAATCTGATTCAGGTTTGAAAAGGTTCTAGAGGCGTTCCCATTGTGGAGCAGCATAAAGGAATCCAACTAGGAACCACAAGGTTGCAGGTTCGATCCCTGGCCTCGCTCAGTGGGTTAAGGATCTGATGTTGCCACAGCTGTGGTGCAGGTCGCAGAGCGACTCAGATTCAATCCCTGGCCCAGAAGCTCTCGTATGCCATGGGTCCAGCAAAAAAAAAAAAAAAAAAAAAAAAAAAAAAAAGGAATTAAGGGTTTTTTTCTTTCTTTTTTTTCTTTACTTTTTAGGGCCGCACCTGTGGCATATTCAAGTTCCCAGGCTAGGGGTCAAATCAGAGCTACAGCCTACACCACACTCACAGCAACACCAGATCCTTAACCCACTGGGCAAGGCCAGGGATCAAACCTGCAACCTTAGGATTCCTCGTCGGATTTGTTTCCACTGCGCCATGACAGTAACTCCTCTTTTTTTCTTTTTAAATAACACTTGTCTTTGACCGTTTGGGAACACGGCAGCTTCTCCATGACCACATTCAACATCCACTTCTGTTTTTTGTTTGGTTTTCTTTCTTTTTTGGCCACCCTGCAGCATAGTGATCACAGCTGCACCCTCTGCTGAAGCTTTGGTAACGCTGGATCCTTAACCCACCCTGCCAGCCGGATGCTGGATCTGCCTCTCAGGGCTTCCGAAACGCTGCTGGTCCCACTGCGTCACAGCAGGAGCTCCAAGGGGTGTTTCCAATTCTCTGCTATTGGTTTGTTTTCTAAACTGCTACTAAGTTGTTAGTACCTACATATTTATTCAGTTCTTTGGCCTCAATAAACAGAGGTATTAGGTATTTCTTTTGACCGAGGAGGGGTATGCAGGAATTCCCGAGGCCTTCGGAGCATCGTGACGTGGGAGAATGCAGGAACCTCTGAGCCAGGGCAATCCAGCTGCGATCGGACCTGAGCAGTGACTAGGGGGGCGATGTCACCGCTCCCTTCCTTCCCGAGGGAGACGAGCCCGGGGCCTCGTCAGGTCCCTGCCCTTGGCTTGGCTTCCAGGGTCTCTGGGGGCTGCACACCTGACTCTTGGCAACCCGGAGGTCTCACAAACCAAACTAAAAAGAGGAATATGCAATTCTTTCGTGGCGCAGCGGGTTGAGGGTCCGACGTTGTCACCGCAGTGGCCAGGTCGCTGCTGTGACCCAGGCTTGATCCCTGGCTGGGAACGTGCCACAGGCGAGGCCTCCCCCGCACAAAGAGGACTATTTGCAACCCACGCTCACAGCAGCATCACTGGAGACGGCCAAGAGCTGGAAGCGAGCCGAGTGTCCACTGAAGCATGAGGGGGTGAGGCTACTGAGGTCTGTCCAGAAACAGAATCGTTACTCGGCCTTAAAAAAGTGGGGCCGGAGTTCCCGTCGTGGCGCAGTGGTTAACGAATCCAACGAGGAACCATGAGGTGGCGGGTTCGGTCCCTGCCCTTGCTCAGTGGGTTAACGATCCGGTGTTGCCATGAGCTGTGGTGTAGGTTGCAGACGCGGCTTGGATCCCACGTTGCTGTGGCTCTGGTGTAGGCCGGTGGGTACAGCTCCGATTCGACCCCTAGCCTGGGAACCTCCATATGCCGTGGGAGCGGCCCAAGAAATAGCAAAAAAAGACAAAAAAAAAAAAAAAAAAAAAAAAAAGGCGGGGTCTCCTGACCCTGGCGGCGGCCACAGCAACATGGATGAGCCTCCAGGACTTTATGCAGCCACGGAAGGACAAATCCTGTCCGATCCCCCCTCACCCCAAGGCCCCTGGAGGCCCCAGACGTGTCGTAGCAACAGACCGCAAGTAGGATGGGAGGGGCTGGGAACTGGGGAGGGGGATGACCGCTGTTTCACGGGGACAGAGCTTCTCTGCTGCAACACGTGAGAAGTTCTGGTGGGTCCGCAGCACAACAGCGTGAATGTGCCTGGCACCGCTGGGCCATAAAGTCAAGGTTAAGATGAGGAGCTCCGCTGCGGCACAGCGGGACCGGCGGCATCTCCCTCGCACCAGGAGGCGGGTTCAATCCCCGGCCCAGCTCGGTGGGCTAAGGGCCCAGGGTGGCCACGCCTGTGTCGGGAATTCCACATGCGGCGGGGTGGCCGAAAAAGGAAAAACACAGAAATGGCTAAGGGGGCAGTGGAGCCCTCGCTGGCCTAGGGAGTAAGGACCCAGCATTGTCACTGCAGCGGCTCAAGTTCAGTCTTGGCCCAGGAACCTCCAGATGCTGCGGATGCAGCCAAAAAACAAAAAAAAACAAAAACAAAAACGGTTAGGATGGCAAATTTAACATTATGTGTTTTTTACAACTTTTAAAAAAAGTGTCCCTAAAAGGGAAATGACAAAGCCGTGGGAACTGTCTGTAAATAAAGACTACAAGCAGACCAGAAGGAAGCGCCTAAAAGAGGGGCTGCCAGCTCACAAGCCCTCAGCAAGAGCAGCAGACCCCAGGCCCCGTCAGCAGAGCCCACCAGGCCCCGCACACGCCCTCCACCTGAATCCCAGGAGCCCCCTACCCGTCCTGCTCTGGGGGCAGAGGGGCTTTCCCGAATGGAGACGGTGCCCCCACCCCACCCGGAAGCTCCGAAATCCTGGTGGGGAGGGGGGCCAGAGAGCCTGCAGCCCCTTCCCCTCCCAGGCCCACAACCCCATGCGGCCCCCTCCGCCTGGACCTTCCTCTCCTCCCCCTCCAGGCCTGCCCCCAGCTTTCCCTCCCTCCTCCAGCCAGGCCTCCTCTGACCAACCCCCGGGCCGCCACGGCCACCTGCCCTTGCGTGCCTTTGGCTTATGGCGTTTGCTCGCCCCAGACACCCTCCCGAAGCCCTGCGGCTGGCATACATCAGACACCTTGTGAGTCCCCACTGATGGACCAGTGAAGGCTCAGACCAGCTTGGTCAGGAAGAGGAGACTGCGGCCGGGCGCCCTCAGCACCTGAGACCGCCGGGCCGCCAGCCGCGCCCACCAGCGGGGACACGGGTGGAGGGGGCTGCGGACGAAGGTCACCACCGTACCCCACCAACAGGACCTGCTCCTAAATGCCGCTGAGAAATGATCCTCTCACCCAAAGCTGGACTTGAGCAAGACACTGGCGACACCCCTCAGGCGTCCATTCAGAGGTGCAGGCTGGGGGGCCACCCCCCCCCAAAGCCAAGGCCAAGCCAGTCACCCAGCGCAAACAAGGACAAGGGAGAGGGAGGCTGGACAGTGGGCAGGGAGGTCAGGCACCCAAAGGAGCCGAAGTGGGAGGAGGGGCACAGGAGACAGCAGAGCGGGCAGGCGCGGGAGGGCGCACGGACCCGGCCTCTGTTCCCGACTCTCGTTCACACGCTCACAGAACAGGTGGAGCGTGAACCACAGCAGACCCAGGCTGCACATCCTCCCTGTCCTGAGGGCACGGCCCCGCCCTGCCCGCTGGGGCTGTGTGCCATCTTCTGACACACGTGTGTGTCCAGAGACTAAATGTGTAACTCCGGATCCCAGGGGCGAGCCCGCGTCCCTTTCACAGGGTCCCTCACCCACTCTTTAGCCACAGCAGGGCCTCCCGCCGGCCACACCCAGGGGCTCCGCAGAGGCTAGAATCCACCCTCGCCCCTGCCAGCCTTGGGTTCTGGTGCGCCCGCTGCTGCTCGGCCCCTGACAGAGAAGGCGGGAACTGACTTCCCTGATGGGTCCCTCTCCTTGCACCTGCCCCGGGGATCTGCTCGCTTGTCCCCGCTTTTCCTGACACCCCGCAGGTCTCAGATGTAGCAAATGAACCCTCCCACCCTGGCTGGTCCTCTCGTCTCTACCATTTCTTGGCAGATCCGACTTGGGGAGCTCTTAGGAAGCCAGAGTGGAGTGGAACACCCCACCTTCTGCAGGCCCGCGTCTCTGCGTCCCAGAGGGGAGCCCACGGTCCCGAGGTGCTGTCCCCAGGCAGACAGGTGCTCGGGCCAAGCAGCCTCGCTGCCCCTGCTGCCCCAGTCAGGCTGCAGCATGCACGTGGGCCTGCCCTGTCCTGCACCCTGGGTCTCCCTGGGTCTGGAGGTGGTGGGCAGGGTCTCCGCCCTTGTCAGGAGGGTGAACCTGTGTGTCACATGCAAAAGGGGACTGAGGTGGCTGAGCAGGGGTGGGGCAGGGCGTAGAGAGGTGGAGGCAGGAGACAGCAGCCTGTGAAGCCCAAGGTCCAGAAGGGCCCTCCCTGGGCCTCCTGCCGGCCCTCCCCCAACCACAGCCTGGTCAGGCTGTCAGACCTCAGATCACAGGACGGCGCCACTGTGAGCCAGCGTGCAAGTGCTGGCCTATCGCGGCAACAGTAGGCGCCAAACTCAGGGCCCCACCTGCTCCTGCCCTGCTGGCCTGGCCACCATGGGCAGCTCTGCTCCCCAAGGTCTTGGCCTCTCAGGCTGGTGCACCTCGTACGCCCCAATCACCGCCCGAGGCCCACAGACGAATGCACTTGGGGCTTTGACTGCAACTGTGTATTGAATCTACAGGCCAGTGTGAGAAGCGGCAGGCCCACGACATGGAGCTCCGGGAGCGCAAGTCCCCAGAGCCACCCCAGGCGCACGGAGCCCACAGAAGGCAGACAGGGCCTGTTTCCAGACAAGGGTCCCGGCCGGCAGGAGTCAGGCAGGTGGAGGGCCCGGTCCAGCGTGCCCCGGCCGCCAACTGGGGCCAGCAGGGTCCCTCTGGGCAACGGAGTCAGGGAAGCACTCCTCAAAGGGAGCACTCCGGAGGCCAGCAGCTCAGAGGGGCCACAGCTGTGCCCTAGGACAAAGGAGGCCCAGAGGAGCTGGTGCCAGGGCGGGGAGCCGCGCACCCCTCAGGAGGATGGGAAAAGCCAAGGAGAGAGGGCCCTGGGGGCCCCGGGACTGGACCTCGGGCCTGAGCCGGCTGTGGGGGGCTCTGGGGGCTCCGCAGCCGCAGGGTGGGCCCTGTGAAGAGCGCCTGGCAGGAGGCAGAGCTGAGCCCTGTGCCTGCTGTGCGGGGACTCCTGGGGGGACGGAGCCTGTTCCGGGCGGGCACACACACACACACAGACACAGTCCACTCTTTGTCAACGCAGAGCGCAACTCCCTGAGCCGAAGGAACAAAGCCTCTCTGTCCCTGGGGGCCGCCCCTCCCCCACCAGAAGCAGCGTCCCCTCCTCCTCCCCCAGACTCCCATCTAGCATCCCTGCCCCCCCACACACACCATACGCACACCACAAACCACACACACACACTCTGCAGGCACAGGGCTGGCCCAGGGTGAGTTCAAGGTTACAGCCAAGCCATCTCCTGCCCCAGGGCCCTGATGCCCACCCTGCGCTGCTGGCCCTGCCAGACCCTCCAGCCGCAGGCAGCCCCCACCTGGCCCAGTGAGCCTGCGCTGCCCCGGGGCCCCTCCCCTGGGCCTGAGGGGAGCAGCCCCTCCCAGAGCAGAGAGCTGGCAGGGTGGCAGAGGGACATCTACTTCTGGGGCCTCTCTGGATCCTGAACGCCCACGGCCACCGCAGTGAGCCTGCCAAGAGCTCCTCGGTGGCAGAGCCCGTGCTGGCTCCGCCCAAAGTGGGGGAAGCCCGAGGGCTCAGAGTGAGGGCACCTCGGGCTGTGTGTCCGTCCGTGTAGGCCGAGGCCACGCAGCCTGCAGTCGGCTGCCCTCAGCGTCCAGGTGGCGGGATCCAGATGAGGCCGGGCAGGGCTCTCGCCAGCCTGGCCAGCTCCTGCCGACAGTGGCCCTGCAGCTGGCGCAGCACCACCTCCAAGTGGGCCTCCTGGGTCCTTAGTGCCTCGATCACCTCAGGGGCCCGCAGGCCCGGGCCCCCAGGCGCCCCGGCCTCCGTCCTCACCAACCGGCGGGGCCCGTGGGGCTGGGTCAGGCCCCCGCCTGGCTCCCAAGCCCGCTGTAGAGCAGCCAGGTCCTGTCCCACCACCTCGTCCAGGGCCCGCCTCGCAGCACTCCACGCTGGCCCGCGGTCTCCAACCTGCGGAAGACGACGACGGGTGAGCCAAGGGGACCAGTCCCAGCGGACACTGGGCTCTCGCTACGCCCTGTAGCCCTTTCTAGCGCCCCAAGAAGGGCTGGGGCCCGGGTCCCACCACCCCAGCTCCAGCTCACAGACCCACCCCAGGCTCTGTATCGGCCTCACCAAGCCTCTGAGCCCGAGGCCAGAAGCTGCGGGCTGGGGACAAGGCCCGACTGTACCGCACAGCCCGCTCACCGGCTCCCGCAGGGCGGCTTAGAGCCCAGAGTGCAGACCCGCAGGGCACCCAACCCCACCCACCGCTCCAGGCGGGGTCAGGGCCAGCCTCCCACCTTCCCACTGCCTGGGGAGGGCCGGACCCAGGGGATGCCAGGCTGAGGGGGCGCTGGACCAAGGGCACCGCCTGGCGAGGACACCTCTGGCCCTCAGGGCAGGCCCCATGCTAGAGCCTGCAGGCAGCTGGAAGTGAGGAGAGGCTGTGCCCTCAGTGTCCCCAGGAAATGGCCTTGACCCTGATCCCGACCCCGCAGCAGGCGCTGCCATAAAGGACCCCGGCAAGGACGTGCCAAGAGCACTGAGCCCCGACAAGCAGCAGCCTCACTTCGCGTGAGACACAGCCTGCAAGAGCCAGCGGAGTTCCAGCTCCCTGCCCTGACAGGAGGGGCTCCACTCAGCCCGGTCAGAGGGGACACAGCCACCACAGCCGGAACGAGTCTCAGCTACAGGCCCCCGGGAGACACCCCGCTCTCTAGGGGCGCACAAGGCCGTGAAGGGGAAACCTCACCTGCAATTGAGGATGCTTCAGAAAAAGGACACAGAGCAGCGCTGATCAGAGCCACAAAGCCAGGTGCTCACCCGGCCCTGCTGGTGGGGAGGCGGGGGGGCGCCTGGGCGGGGCTGGGGGGCCCACAAGGCCACCAGCAGGTTAAATAGATCACAGGGCGTGGGCGGAAGCAGGGGGGGACAACAGCAAAACTGCCGTCGGAGAAGGCTCGGACCTCCGACGGGGTGGCTGGGGTGGGGCAGTGGGGGCGCCTCACCCGCACCCTCTGGCTTCCAGATTAAACAGTGCAAACCCCATGGTGGAACTCCAAGTCCAGAGCACCCCGGGCCAGCACCCCAAGGCCTCACCCTGGCCTCCCAGGCCGCCCGCCGGGCCTCCACGGCTTCCTGCAGCTGCTCCCACAGAGCCTGCAGCTCCCGTGCCACCGGCTCCAACTCTCGAGCCCCTGGCTCGGGGCTCCTGGGCAGAAACGTGGGCTGTGAGGCACCCAGGACCGTGTCCTGCAGAGAGAGACTGACGTGAGAGGGCAGGTGGCAGGCACAGGCCTCACCACAGGCCCGGCTCCCCGGGGGCAGGGACAGAGGCCTAGGGGTCAGTTCCCACCCAGGGGCACAGAGGGAGCTGGACAGACAGCGGCACCCAGCAGGCCCGGCCAGAGAGGCACAGTGGCCAGACTGGCAGCAGGCTGAGGCCCCTGGGAAGTCTGAGACCTCCCCCCAGGGGCTGGGAAGGGTGGCGAGTGGACAGACAGACGTCTGGAAAGAGCCCCGTGCTCAAAAGCGGCAGGTCTGGGTGCAAACCAACGTCAGGGGCTTCCCCCTGTCTGGAAAATGGAAAGACCCCCCCACACCAGCCCAGGGCCACCGTGGTCAGGCGAGTGGCACGGCTTCCTGACCATCCACTGCCAGAAGACCTGCTCCCGGCGCCGCCACTCCAGGGCGGCCTCCAGACGTGCGTTCTCGCTCTCCAGCCTCCGCAGCAACTGCAACACAAACCATCAACCAGGGAGTTCCTGACGTGGCTCAGCGGTTAACGAAGCATCCATGAGGACACAGGTTCAATCCCCGGCCTCGCTCAGTGGGTTAAGGATCTGATACTGCCGGGAGCTGTGGTGTAGGCCACAGACTCGGCTTGGATCCAGCGTGGCTGTGGCTGTGGTGCCGGCTGGCAGCTGCAGCTCCGATTCCATCCCTAGCCTGGGAAGCTCCATGTGCCACAGGTGCGGCCCTAAAAAGACAAAAAAACAAAACCAAAAAACCCATCCACCACCCCACAGGGCTAGGCGCTCCCGCACCGAGACCCAGCCCACCACGTCCACCACTCTCTGGCCTCAGGCCCCAGTATCTCAGTCCCCTCAGCCCACTCGGCCCAACCGCTGGCCCAGCCATCTCCCCACAGGGCAGGGCAGCCTCCCCTCCCAGTACAGCCAGGCCAGGCCAGGCCTCTGAGCACACCCGTGACCCCCACATCCACCCCAACCATGAGCCCCCAGGGTCAGGGGCCGAGTCCAGGTGCCCCCTCACACGGGCCCTCCAGCCCACGTCCTGCCCTGACGGAGGGCTGTTCCCAGGGTGTTAGGGCGCGTGGGGAGGCCTCCGACGGGGGAAGCTTCCTGGGTTCTGGGGACCGTCCCGGTAACCCTGTAACCGCAGGCGCCCAGCTCGGAGGTGATGGGAGACAGGCCAGGGCACAGAGGGAGGAGAGAGCCTGGCTGCCCTCGCGCGGGCAGGAAGCGCCACACAGCCGCCGGCCCCACCTCGGACCCTTCACCCACGCAGACACACAGACACGCGCACAAAGACACACAGACACACACACACACAGATGCACACAGACATGTGCACACACACACAGACACGCACACAGACACACACAGACATGCGCGCACACACACACAGACATGTCCAGACACACACACACACACGGACACATGCACACAGAGACGCACACAGACATGTGCTCACACACAGAGACACACTCACATAGACGTACACACACGTACACACACTCATACACTGGCCAGGGAGAAGAGCAGCTTACTGGGTTCCTAAGAACTGTCCCAGGAGTTCCCGTCATGGCGCAATGCTTAAAGAATCCGACTAGGAACCATGAGGTTGTGGGTTCGATCCCTGGCCTCGCTCAGTGGGTTAAGGATCCGGCGTTGCCGTGAGCTGTGGTATAGGTTGCAGACGAGGCTTGGCTCCTGCGTGGCTGCAGCTGTAGTATAAGCTGGTGGCTACAGCTCCCATTGGACCCCTAGCCTGAAACCTCCATATGCCACGGGCGCGGCCCTAAAAAGAAAAAAGGCAAAAGAAAAAAAAAAAGAAAGAATAGTCCCAGAGGGTGCCCGCCTCCCTCCCGAGCCCCTGCACCAACGGCAGCCGTGGGCCCGGTCCTCCGTCTGGAGCCTCCCATACAGCCCTCCACCCCCAGCCCTCACTACCCTGGGACGGGGCAGGGAGGAGACCCAAGAGGTAGGAAGAAGGCTGCAAGCCCAGCTAGTAGCCCAGCCACTCCACGGCACGCCTGGCCGCTCACGTGGCAACCAGACATCATTCCAGAAGCTTCTGGGACCCTTCCCAAGAGTGCAGGCCCCTCCGGTAGGCTGCTCCAGGCTGCCACAAGCTCCCCATCCAGAACCTTGGAAGGAAGCCAACCATGGCCCCATCCACCCGGCCACACCACGTTCAGCCCTGGGGCACCAAGGCTCACCAGCCCCGAGAGCAGGAGAAGCAGCACCTTCCTGAGCCCAAGCCCTCACCACAGAGGCTAGGGTCCCAGGCAGCACCAGGCTGGAGCTGGCATGGCTTCTGCCCCACTCCAGCCCAGGGGGATCGGGGCAGGAAGGCTGGGCCTCGCTGAGTCACCCCTAAAAGGGGACTGAGCCAAGGGCCATCTCAGGACACCTGGATGCTGCCTCAGCACCCACACAGCCAAGCGCAGTCCTGCCCAGGCGGGACAGCCAGGCATCAGCCAGGAACCCAGACCCAGCAGGCCTCCCCAGGGAGCCGTCCTGACCTGGCAGTGGAGAGGCAGACCCCCTAGAAGCACGCGGCTCAGCAGCCAGGATCTGCTGGGCCTGGTAGCAAGGGCCACACACCAGTCCTGAGCCTCAGCCCTCCTGCCCAGCCAAGTGCCTCTGGACAGGCCACTGCCAGCCTGACCCTCACGTATGGCCAGCCCTCGGCCTGTCCCAGGGTCCCCCAGCCATGCTAGCCCGAGGGAAGGGACAGGGAGGATGGAAGGCCCCCGAGAAGGTCAGCAGAGTGGAGGCAGCCCCGCCACCACCAAGTGACACTCGCACGGACTCAGGGGCCAGCACCATCAGCTCAGACCCTTGAGTGGTCTTCCTTAACCCTTCACTGGCTGCCAACCTGGCCCAGACCCCTGTGCCCCCCTCCGGCCCTGACAGTAGCCAGATACGGGCGCACGCCCAGCAGCCACCGGATGGTCCCCCACTCAGGCAAGATGGTGAGCGTGGCCAGAACCTGCAGCTCAGAGCTCGTCCACAGCCTGGGATCCCCTCGGACCCCTTCCCACCTTGGTCCCACCAGCCCTCACCTGCCGGCCACCCTCCGGGTCCCTGAGCAGCTCCGTTTCAGTGACAGACAGGTGGCCAAGACTGCGGTCGCTGTGGCAGCCACGGGTGTATAAGTGGATCTGAAACAGGTGGCATAGACCCCAGGCTGAGCAGGGGCAGGCGCCCCCAGCACTAGGCAAGAACAGTACAGAAAAGGACACGGGATCCAGAGAGGGGCGGGCTCAGGAGAGTACAGCACGTGTGGGAGCCTGGCCCAGGCCCCAGTGCCCACCAGGAGGTCCCTGCACAGGGAGGGCACCCCCACCAGCTCCTGGGGTGCGGCAGAAGTGGAGTGGGGGAGTTCCCGTTGTGGCTCAGCGGTAATGAACCTGACTAGTGTCCATGAGGATGAGGGTTCAATCCCTGGCCTCACTCAGTAGGTCAAGGATCCGGCTCGGATCTTGTGTGGCTGTGGCTGTGGCACAGGCCAGCAGCTCTGACTCAACCCCTGGCCTGGGGACTTCCACATGCTGCGGGTGCAGCTGCAGAAAAAAAGAAAGAGGAAAAAAACGAGAAAGAGAAGAAGCAGAGTGGGGTGTCCTGGCTTCCCCTGCAGTTCAGCAAGTGCCAGGCTCACGCAGTAGAAGAAACAGCCCCCGGACAGGCTCTGTGGTCTGGTGAGACCAATGGCAGGGACACAGACTATCCGGGTTGGGAGGCAGGGAGGGCACCCCAGGGAGTGAGGCCTGAAGGGGCAGGGCGGCCAACTGGGAGGCAGGTCCCTCACAGGAGGAGCGGACCAGAGCCCAGGCTGGACGAGACAAAGGAAGGGGCCCGGGAGAGCCGAGCTGAACGAAGGCCCTCTGCCAGGGGCAGATAGATGCAGGGTGGGGGCGCCAGCACCAAAGAGCCCTGCACTGGGGGATCCCTGGGCCACCCACCCAGCCCTCTCTCAGCCCAGACCATGCATGGGGTCTGGGGGGGACACCTGTGCCCCTATAGCTGAGCCGTTGGGGCCTTGAGGAGCCCTGCAGGAGCTGCATGCCGCCCGGGAGCCTGCACAGGATGCGGCGGGAGAGGGCGCCTCCTCCCCACCTCAGGTCCCAGCAGCAGGGCTCACAGGGCCCAGAGCCCATCTCATCTCCACGGCTCAGGAGCTGAGTAGGAGGCCTCTGGGGACTTCTGGCGACAGGAAGGTGGACCCTGCAGGCACCCTGCCCCACAGATGCCCAGCCACACCTGCTCTGGGCCCCGTCCTGGACAAACTGCAGCCCTAGGGTCAGGCTCCGGGCCACCCTAGGCCTGTGCCTAACTGGCCAGCACCCAACCTGAGCTGGGAATGCAGGACAGGCCCCTGCAGCACAAGGAGTAACTGCTCCTGGGGGGCTGATGCAGGAGGGTCCTACCTGGCCCAGGAGGGCACACTGCTCCTGCTGACTGGCCATCAGATTTCGCCACCGGAACCGCAGCTTCCCCATCAGCCACTGCAGGTGACGGATGTCCACGTGGCCGGCTTCTCCCATCCCGGGAGCAGGCGGGCCAGGGCTGGCCAGGGCCTCACACTAGGGAGGGGGCAAGGGTCAGGCCCTGTTCCCACAACCCAGGCAGAGGCCCGGGAGGGGAAAGAGAGAGGAGGCCCCCCTGGGAGAGAGAGCCCCAGGTCTCGGGGATGCCAGGGAGAGCTGGGGACAGACCCTGTGTCCACGCACCCCACTCTGGCCTGCTTCTGCGTGCTCACCCCAGAAGGCCACGCCAACCCCGACAGGGTTCACCCCCACCGGTCCCGCGCCCACACCCAGGATGCTGGCCCGGACTGGGCCCGGGTCACACTCACCCCGCACCTACCTCGCACACAGGCATCTCATCACCCAGCCGCACGCGGCTCTGGGCCAGCAGCTGCTCAAGCAGGGGCCCGCGGGCCAGGAGCCAGGCCAGGGCCAGCAGCAGCTGGCGGCTGCCCTGGGAGCCGTTGTCCGGGAGCTGTGCCAGCGCCTGGCTAGGGTAGCCCTGGGAGCGCAGCGCTGACTTCACCGAGCGGGCCTGGGCCTCTGCAGTAGGAGATGTCAGCTCAGGGAGGCCACCCACTGGAGGTGACACTGCCCAGACCCCTAAGGGATGCTGTGTGACCTCAGAGCAGAGACCACGCTTGGAAAGGACAACCGGAGCAGCTGGACTTACCCAGGAGACAGGGCAGCCGGCCGGACTACAGGGGCAGGCCTTTACCATGCCTGTCAGGGTAGGCCTTTACCAGCGAGCCAGCATGGTTTTTACGGGAGGGGCGGGCCTTCACCAAGGAGCCGGGTGGGCGTGGTCTTTACGGGAGGGGCGGGCCTTGCGGGTCGCGTGGTGGGCAGGGCTTTGCTGGGTGGGCGGGGCCAGAGCCCGCGCTGGGCGGGGCTTTACGGGGCTTACCCAGAGAGAGTGAGGCCGAGGCGCCGTCTGGCGGTCCCGGCGAGAGCACGCGGAAGAGCAGCCGCCAGAGCGCGGGAGCCTGCGAGGATCAAAGAGCGGCCGTCAGCGGGGTGGGCCGCCTCCCTGTGTCCTCCCGGGGCCCCACTGGCCCGGCAGCCTGCCCCGTGGGCCTCACCGCTTCCGGACAGTCGAACTTGGCGCGGCGGAAGGTCTCGGGGCTGGGCCCAGCGGGCAGCGTCCGACTCAGCGCGGCGATGGCCTCGGGCAAGGCCCGGGTCGCCTCGTCCGGGCCCACCCGGCAGCGCCGCCGCCGACCCATGCAGCCCGCCCCTGGCCTCCCTCGGATCTCGCGCCGCCGCCGCCGCGTCCCCTCGCCCAATCCCTGCTCGAGCTGGGTCCCCGTGCCCAATCGCCCTGCAGGTGCCGCCTCTGCTGGGCCTGCGCCCAATCACCGCGCAGTCTGGGACACGCCTCTAGCTCTTGCCCAATGAGCGGTGCCCCCAGCGTTTGCGAACTGTCTGTTCCGTCCCCTGCGTCCGGGACCTATACGCGTTGAGAGCTCGCGGCGACACCTGACACTCACTCTCCCCAGACCCCACCAATCAGCTTCCCACCTCCCCTTGCACGGATTGGGAGCCTAGCAACCGCCGGGGTGTAGGCGGCGGCGCTCCTCGCGCCCCCTGCTGCCGGGAAGGCCGGACCGCTGGGCTCCACCCGCCCGTATTAGCGACCCTGGCCGTGGCCGCCGAGGAGACAGGACCCCACAGCGCGCGGGCATGTGCTGCTCCCGAAAGGCCAGCAACTCTCTCCCCCTTCAAACCTACGCCTGCAGACCCCCGCCGGATCCTCCCCCCCACCCCCACCCCCACCCCCATCCCCGCTCGCTCCATCCCCTGTCCCGCCAGGCCCCTTTACCCTCCACCCATCCTCCGCCTCTGGCCTCCCTCTGTCTTGCATCGCCAGCCTCTCTTTCCTGCCATGGAAGAGACAGTCTTCGACGTAACATCAGCACGGCCACTTTGGAAAGCAGTCCGGCGGTTCTTTCAGAGCTACGCGTAAGTTTACCGGACAATGCCAGTGCCAGGAACCTATGAGGACTGAGGTTCACGTGCGCGGAAGTTCACGGCCGCTCTGCTCATATCAGCCAAATGGAAACAATCCAAAAGGCCAGCGGCCGAGCAGTCAGCCTTAGAACGGAACACCCAGCGCCGCTGATGCTGTCGGAGCGCTGGGAAGCGCAGACCCGGAAGGCTGATGCGAAACGCTCTGTCCCATGCACCTGCCGTCTATAGGAAATTTCCAGAAAAGCAAGTGTACAGAGACAGAAAGCAGGTCAGTGCCGTCCTGGAAAGAGACTGGGACCGGGGAGTGACAGCAGTTGGGCACGAGGGAATTTTCGTGGGTGTGGATGGTCTAGAGCTGGATTGCGGTGATGGTTGCAGAACCCCATGAACTGGTTTAAAAGCTCAAATGTGACTGGTGAGTTTTATGGTATTTAATTATACCTCAATAAAGCTGTAAAAAGGACAGAGTGAGGGAAGGAGAGAAGGAAGAGAGAAGGAGGAAGAGGGAAAGCGAGAAAGTGATGAAAAGAAAGAATCCAGTCCTCCCTGGATCCCAAGTGCTCCTTAAACAACTCCCTCCAGCCTTGGCCAAGCCCACGGGAAGTGTGGTCCAGCCTGATCCCCCATCTGCCTCCCAGTCCTCACCTTCGCCCACCCCTCTCACCCCGTGTGCCCCGATAACCTTCACCCCAGGCATCCTCACCCCGGGAGGCTGTTTCAGGTCCTGGCCCCAGCGTGGCTTACCTTCAGAGGGCCCCTCACCCACCCACAGGGGCATTGCTGCGGAAAGCCTCACCCCCACCCTCCGTCTCCTCCTGCAGCTGGGGGATCCTCCCACAGGTGGGGCTGGGACCAGTACAGGCCTCCAGTCTGACCCTGCCTTCTGCCTCCACAGCTCAGAGGCCACCCTGCTGACCTTGCCCTGGCGCCCTGAAGCCCTCAGAAGCAAGACCAGTGTCCGTACCTGCCGGACGTGGTTCCTGATCCGCTGTCTCTGAAACCCAGCGGGCCCCTTCCCTCTCCAGGCTTTGCACCTGTTGGGCCTCCTGCTCCGAGTGCTCTCCTCCCCACCCCACTCTGCCTTGGCTCAGCACTCACCCCAGGGCTGCCCTCTAAGGCTTCCAGCGCTGCCTCTCCCAGCGCCTCAGGGTAGACTCCCCACGCTGCCTGCTCTGGCCACAAAGCCCTCAGTCCCCGGGCCCCCAGAAGACACCTCCGCCCCAGCCCCACCCCACCCCACCACTGAGAAAGCCAGCCTCACTTTCACCCTCTGATCCCTCGGCCCCAGCCCATTCCGTCTGTCCCCAGAAGCACTCCCACGCCCCCCGCCCGCAATGTTTATCACCCAGTCTTTCCCTCTCTGCACCAATGCACACGCGTGCACACACACAGATGGGACCCGCGCACCACCCTGGGGCCCCATGTGCCTGTCCGGCTCAGGCCGTGGGGCAGGGCCAAGGCCACATGCAAGGCTGAGATGACCCCTCTGGGCTCTTTAGATCAGCCAAGCCTGGGGTGGTGGCCCTCTGCTAGGGCCTGCGTGTGAGTGGCCAGTTGGGGGAGGGCGGAGAGGGCTCTGCGGGTGGCCCAGTCTGCAGCTGCTGCCCGAATTGACATGGGGTTTCCAGAGAGCCCCTAGCCGTCGCTGCACAGCCAGTCCTCCAAGTCCCCAGCCACTTACTAGGCCCTGGGCACAGGGCCGGGGCAGATGAGGGGGGTGGTGTCCTGGCTGCACCAGCAGAGTGCTGTAGGGATGGGGAACGGGGGTCACGGGTAGAGCAGCAGGAAGTGGGTAGGGCAGGCCAGGCTCCCCAGCAAAGCTTCTCAAAAACGGAACCAGCTCGGCAGATTCACCCTGTGGCTTTGAGTTCCGGCTCACGCATCCCAGCACCGCAGAGGAGGGCTGGGCATCGCAGGGCTGGCCGAGGGCCTGTCCAGGATGGCAGTCCCCCCACAGAGCACCCCAGCCCCGAGCTGGGCAGGGACGGCAAGGCTGGCTGCAGCCGGAGGAGCAAGCAAGGGCTCTGCACGGTTGCCCGGGTGACACACACACACATAAGCAGGGCTTCCGAGTGTTCCGTTTATTGAGGGCACGGGGTCTACAGGTGCCTGTGGAGAAGGCCTGCCATCAGCCTAGACGGGCAGTGGCCTGGCGGGCAGCCAGGGATGAGGTCTCCAAAACCTGTGCGAGAGAAACAGGCCCAGTGAGTGGTGAGAGCTCGCTCGGTGTGGGGGACCCGGTCCTCAGGGCCAGCGGAGCAGGGTGGCATGAGGCAGATGGGGAGCGCACCTGGGTTTACTTGAAGGTGTGACTCTCGGCTCCACCGCGTCCAAAGCCTGCCGAGAGAGTAGTGGGCAGGTTAGAGGGGGCGGGCCTGGGGGGGGGGTCTGGGTGGGAGGCGGTGGGGAGCATACCTTTGGGTCCGAACATGGCCGCGTAGCAGGGGTGGTTGCAGTAGGGCTTGCCCTCATGCTGCAGAGAGAAGTGCCGCCGTGAGTGAGGGCCTGTCCCCCCTCTGCCCTGGTGCCCCGCCCCCCCTAGGCCCTACTCACCTCGGCATGGCCCCCCGAGGTCAGCGTCTTTCCACATTTCTCACACTTCAGGCAAGGCCGGTGCCAGTCCTTCCCCAGGGAGGTCACCCGCTCAGCTGCGGAGGTACAGACAAGGCCCCCGTGAAGTGGGATCCTGCTTTGGGGACACATGGCACACTCACCAGCTCACACACCTCCTTCTCTGGCCACCTCTGCTCAAGGCCGCGCCCACCCAGGCCTGGCGGCCCACCCAGAGCCTCAGCTGGCACCTGTGCCCCAAGGGTGAGGGGTGACACCTCCAGTCCCTAGCCAATCCAGGCAAACAAGCTGGGTGGGCCCTGGTCCTGGGTGGGCCCCTGGGGGCTTGGAGGGGGGGTGGTGGAGGAGGCGGCTAGCGGATTTGGGGTCTGGAGCTGACCCCGGGTTAGGCCCTCCGCCTCTGCTCGGACTTCCCACTCCCTCCTGCACTCCCCTGGGTGGGCCCCCGGAGCCCGGGGCAGGAAGGCGGCGCCCGGGATCTGAGTGCGCCTGGGATCTGAGTGCGCCTGGGATCGCGCTGGGATCGCGCTCGGGGCGCCCGTTTCCGCGTCTGTTTCTACTTAGCCCGGGGAGGGGCCCGGCGTTCCTTCCCACCCGGCGGGGTCCCCGCCCAGGGCGCACCCAGAGGAGGCGGGTGAGCGAAACCCACGGACAAGAGACCCAGAGTCGAGGAGACCCGGAAACCGGGAGACCCAGTGGGACCCGGAGAGACGGCGGGGCGCAGAGACGGAGGGCCGTCCAAAGCAGAGCTCCCGACCCGCACACCCAGGCGGCCGCGTACAGCCTGAGGCGTCGCTCCGAGCCTGTGCCCAGGGTCCCCCCGCGCCCCCGGCCCACCTGAGCGGCCCCACGGGTTGGACCCTGGGCCGCGCTTCCGGGTGGGGCGGCGCGGAGCATCGCGGTTGGAGCGCGGGCGGGCGGGAGTGGGGCGCACTCACCAAAGTATACCTCCTTGTTGCACTTGGGGCACTTGGGCATGGCGGCGCCGGTCCGGGACGGGTGGCGGGGCGGGAGCGGACGAGCGCGGGACTGGGTGGGTCCCGCGGGTCCGCGCCTTTCAAGGACCCCAGGACCCCGCCCCCTTGGGACCCGCCCCCAGCGCCCCGCCCCCTGAGTCTGGGACTTGGACCTGGAGGCCTTGGCCCCAAGCCAAAGGCCCGAGAAAGGTCAGCTGGTCCACCCCCGCCTTGGGGCAGCACCCAGGCCTGTCCGACGACAGCGTGCAGTACGGCAGGGAGTAGCTCAGGGGATCCTCGGGAACTCACTGAAGGGGCGGGACTGGAGCGCCCGGAGGCACCCTGCACTTTGCCCCGGACTCTGGAGCCTTGGGGTTCAGGATCTGGAGCAGGGGGCTCCCCAGGAACAGAAGGGAGCACCCCACTCCCATCACCAGATACATCGGAGCCGAGGAGGAGACCGGCCAGCTCCACAATGCAGATAGATGCAAAGTAGCACGCAGACCCCTTCCCGGCCAGGCCCTTCCCCAGATAGAGGGTTGGGGACACGGGCCAAGGGAGTGTCAGCCGGTAGCCCTCCCCCCAAAACTCCCCTTGACCTTCATCACAAGCGGGGCCAGGAGGGTATCGCCCCAGGCCCCCACCCCGAGGGCTGTCCGGGTCTCCTCGGGCCGCACCCCAGCGTGCCCCAGGCGGCCCCGCGAGGTCCCTCCGATCGCCCCGGGGAATTCGCAAGATGCCCGCCGCCTCCGAAGCTGCGGAGGCTGAGGGCGCTGCAGGTGGAGCCGGGTGCGGCAAGGCCCAGGCCCTCTCGGAGGGGCGGGGGCGGCGAGGGGAGGGGTCCTTATCTCTGCGGGAAGCGCGCGAGTGCAGAGCGCGTCGAGTTCGCTTTCCAAGGAACGCGGGGCGGCGCGCCTCCCTGGTGCCAGCCAGAGACCGTGGACCACACCCGCCCTGGGACAGGGGAAGGCCTGGGGGCTTGGCGCCGAGGGGCTCCGGGGTCCTGGGCCAGCCTGCGCCCACCAGCAGAGGGAGTGGAGGCCTCCGCATCTGCCCCTTAGCCCAGGCGGTGGTGGTGGCCTGGGTGGGGTCGGGTCTCCTGGCCCCCTGGAACATCCCTGCCAGCTCCCGCACTGCGTGGCCCAACCCTCCTGGTCACAGGCACCCAGGCCACCTCCCTCTCTCGGACCCTTTACCTCCCTGCTCCGCTGTGCCCCCCACACCGCACTCTGTTTCTTGGCTTTACCAGAGCCCAGTTCCCAGCACTCTGCACCCTGCCCCCCACCTTCACCAGAGTCCTCCCCGCCCCTCCGCACACTCCTCTTGAAAAACAAAACGTCCAGGCTGGGCCTGTCCAGGCCCGGTCCCCACAGAGGGTGCTGGAGACCACGTTCCGACAGGGCCCGGGAGCTCCTGGTTCCCCCCCCCCCCCGCCCCCGAAGGCTTTCAGTCCTGACTGCACAGCGACCCCCACCTCTCCCTTCCTGAAGCCCACCCACCCAGCGTCAGGGCCCCTCTTGGGCCCGGCTGCCTCCAGCTCAGCACCCCTGGGCCTGGGCTGGGCTGGGGTGAGAGGTGCCAGGGTTCAGGAGTGAGGGGGCCACACCCAGTCCCCTCACACCCATGTCCTGCCCCCCCAGGCCTCCTCCCGAGTCGTCCCCACCTCCCTGGGACCCCCTCCACTGGGGCTTGGCAAGCCTGTTCTGCTCGAACCCTTCTCTGGGATCCCTCAGGGCCTGGCTGCCCCCTCACTGCCCTTTGGGGGGGTTCACGCCCTGCACTGGTGGGACTCCCAGTCTCCTCACATCCATGCCAGCCTACTCTGGCCCTGAAGCCTCAGCCGCCGCACGGAAGCACTGCAGCGTGATTTCTGAAACTGAGACCACCAGCACAACCTCCCCCACCCGGCCCGGCCCATGGTGTCTCCTTGGCCTGTGCCTGATGCGGCCAGACCAGGCCAGGAACAGAGGGTGGTACTGGTGCATGATTCAGAGAGAGGCAGGAGGACGGAAAGCCCGGGTCGGGAGAGGGGGGAACAGGGCGCGCGAAGACGCAGGCACAGCCAGGGACAGATACGCAGACAGACAGAAGCAGCCAGAGGGGATGAAGGGCCAAGACCCCTGGGGGTGCAGGGGGGCTGGGGCAGGGCAGGTGGGGATCTGTCACAGTGGATCCCGGGGCTCAGGCCACACACCTTTGCACACACCGCCTTGCAACTCGCTGAGAAGGCTGCCCCGAGGGGGTGTGCTGGGCAGAGGTCAACTCCACCAGGACAACGTGCCCGAGAGGTGCAGTGACCGGCAGGTTGCAGGATGCGCACGGGTGTGTCCCAGCGCCTGAGGGTGTGGCTGTGCTGGTGTGCCTGCAGGCATGCCTGTGCACGGGCAGGTCCATCTGGGTATCTTGGGGTGCATGAGGCCTTACTCAGAGCAGCTGCCTTCCAGGCTTCGGTCCAGCCCGCCCCGGGCTCTGGGCAGGTGGGGCAGTGAGCCAGGCTTGTCCTCCTCTCCACTCACCTGGCCCCGGGGATGGCCCTGCCTGCCACACGGGGACTCCAAACCCACACCCCCTCCAAACCCAGCGGGTGAGGGGGCTGAGACCCCCCCTTGAAAAGCAGGGTGATGAGTCTCTTCCTGGCCTTCTCTGCTGTTATTGCCGTTGCCATGGCCACAGTGCTGGCGGGGAGGATGCCAAGGGGGCCAAGAGCCATGGGTGTTGCCCTCTGGTTGGTACATAGCACAGTTTTTCCAGACACTCAACACACACACATACACACACACACACACACACACACACACACACACTCCCTCTTCCTCTCTCTCTCTCTCCCCCTGGAACCTTGCCAAAGCTTCAGCCACAGACTGGCCTGTCCCTCTAACCCCCAGCTCCCTACCTGTCCTGTCTGCCCATGCTGCCCATGGTCGTGGGGACCCCTCAAGCTGTGCCCCTCCCTCAGTCAGGGGGCTGTGCCGGGAGGGCATCTTCTTCCTCCCTACGGCCAGGCTCGCTGCCCTCTGAGGCTTGGCTGGGTGCAGGATTCTGGCTTCCGTCAGCTTAACTGCCCAGATGCACTTGTCGGGGAGGGGCCCTGACCTGCCCCAAGGTCAACCCGACAGAGACCACAGCCCCGCCCTGCCTGGCCCTCCACCCTTGCCTTACTCTTTTGGGGCGCTGGTGGCATTTGTTGCAGGAACACATGGAAGATAGAGCGATAGGCCTTCCTCTGCACGGTGCAGCCCCCGGTGCTGTCAGCACCTCCGCCCACAGCTCTTCCTCCCAGCAAAGGCCGGAGGCACCAGGGCTGCGTCTGGGGTGTCAGGGACAGAGTGGCCAGGACAGCTCCTTGCCCCAGGCTGCCTCTGGGCCCAGAATATCCACTCAGCATCAAGGAAGTGTGAGGGCACCCAGGCCCGGCCCTGGGGGAGGCCACCATGGGGTTCTGGCTGTCCCGCCAAGGTCACCCCCGCCCTGCACCCTCCCGCACCCTCTTCGTGGCCTGCTCAAGCCCTGCCCAGGCTCAGCTGGAGACCCAGGCAGGAACCGGGCAGGTCCCCGCCCTGCCGCAGAACTCTGGATGGGGCCTCAGGACAGGGCTTGCTTAGGCCCCTGGCACCGGCAGAACCCGTGAAGGCAGGGCTGGGCCCCAGTGACCACTGAGAAATCCAGTGCCCGTAGCAGGGCAAGTTCGGCCCCTCGGGGGCGGAGGGAGTGCTGCCCCTCCCCGCCCCCCACCACTCCACAGGCCGGCACTTGCCTCAGGCCTTTCCCTATCGTCCTGGGACTAGCCCCCACCCAGTGCCCCCATCCCCAGGCCCCCTCCTCATTGTGGACAGGTGGAAGGCTGTCCCTTGCCTGGAGGCAGGCCTGTCCAGTGTTCCCGCACCTGAAGGCCCTGAGGGGCCCACACATGCTCCGGGACAAGTGCGGAGCCGGCCAGGGGGAGGACACCCCTCCCTGCCCTTCCCCCAGGACCCGCTGAGTCACAAGCATGCAGACATTCCCATGGCCTATTTTTAGCAGCTTGTCTCTCAGGACCCCTGTCTGCCCCAAGGTCCTGCCCCCGCCCCCCGGGGGGGGGGCGAGGCCGGGGAAGGGGCTGGACGGCTTTACCCGGATGGGCTTTGATCTGCCCGCCAGGCCTCAGCTGGCCTCGGGCGGAGGCTCCTCTCCTCTGAGGTGCTGGGGGTTGGGGGTGGGGCGTGGATGACCTTGAACTCCTTCGGCCAGGTGGGCTGCTCCTGCCCTCCCCCTACCAGCCCCAGGCCGAGCCTGGATCCCAAGAATCCGGGAACCGCCTCAAATCCCAGCCTCACCAGTCCAGCCTCAGGGCCCCAAACCCACCCCTGCAGCCAGCGGGCCAGCAGGCGAGAGAAAATGCACAGTCCACCCCTGGCCGCCCTGGTCTCCTGCGAGTCCTTGCCTAGCCCAACCCCCAGTGGCCCAGAGTCACGGTCACAGGCACTAGGTGATTTCTTGACCCTCGCCCCCCCCCCCGGGGGGGGTCACAGCCAGTGGCCAGTGCGCAGGTGCGTGGACCTGGGACAGGAGAAAAGCCATGTTCCTTCAGCCCTGAAGAAGTTCGGGAAGGGCAGCCTGAGCTGGGCGGGGTCCTCAGAGCCTCCAGCAGTGGCCGGGGGAGGGGGGGGCTGCCCTCCCTAGGGCAGGGAGAGGGGGTGTCCCTGGCCCAGGGGAAGCCAGGCAGGGCTGGGAGGGAGCAGGGCTGAGGGTCTAGGGCCAGGGTCAGAGGATCCTGGGCCTCAGGAAGTGGAGGCAGAGGGAGCTGCAGCCAGAGCCGATGCCTCAGAGATGCCTGCAGGGGTCAGGGTAGCGGCCAGGGCCCATGTCAGAGGTGGGGTGCAAGGTGGGGCTTGGAGGGTCCTGGCCAGGAAGTGGGGTGCGGCCGGGACGCAAGATGGCGGAGGAGGCCGGGCGCTGCTATGCCCAGCCCTGGGGTTCTGGAGGGTGGAGGGATGGTTAGATGGCATTTCGGGGCCGCCTCACTGGCTGGGAAAGGGGTGGCGGGTGGGTGGTGGAGGGCAGGCAGGGGAGGTGGGGAAGACCGCACACCCGGGCCCAGGCGCCCATTCCCGCCTCCCTTGAGTCTCGCGGGGGCGCCCGAGGAAACACCTGGCTTGTGGGGAGGCTTCCTGGAGCTGGTGTCACCGAGGAAACCCCGGCAGCGCGCGGCCCCCACCGGCGACACCCAGCGACCGCGCAGAGACCGCTGGTAGCTGCCCCGCCCCGGTTTCCACGACAACCCCTCGACACAAACACGGAGGCGCGGCACCCTCCTCACGCAGGAAATGGAACGCGCCTCCCCGGGCCAGACCGGAGGGCGGGAGGGCACTGCGTTCCAGGCGGGGACGGGGCGATCCTCCCCCAGGAGACCTCGCCACCCCTCCCCCAGGCCCCCCCCCCCCGGAATAGGCCCCGGCCCTGGCCGGGTGTCGGGGTAGGGAGCTCCGCACGCCACATCGACCCCCAGGGGTAGTTTCCACCCTAGCCTCCCGAGGGAGGCGCCGGGCTGCGCTCGGGGCAGCCTCCGGGCAGCCCCTCACCGGCCGCAGGGCAGGAATTTCCCATCCGACACTGGGAGCCCTCAGCAAGGGCGGGCCTGGGGATGCTCAGGGAAGTCTGCGTTCTCCCCCAAACGACCCCCCAACTTAGGAGCCTCGGCCTGGCGGGAGGGAGGGGGAGCGGGGAGGGGAATCGCCCAGGCCCTCCTCTGAGCGCCGCCTTGTACTTTTACTCGCCCGAAACTCCCCTCTGCCTGGCGCGGGGACTGGGTGACCCCCGGGCGCCTGCTCCAGCGCCTCCTACCCGCAGGGCAGCACAACCCGCCTGCACCTCCTGGCTGCATTCTCGGAGCCGGCCCGGTGCCGGGAGACGCTGCAGCCCATGCCGGGCGCCTGGGCTGGCCAGGAGGAGGGCGGCCAGGCAAGCGGACACCGGGCACTGGAGCCGGCCGCTCCACCCCTGGGACACGGATGGCTGCTCGAAGGACAATGGGCTCGGCGTCCAGGCTCAGCTGTGTCTGCGCCAGTGGACTGGAGGCTGCGCCGGGGAGGGGCCTGTGCCAAGGCCTGGGGTGCGGCAAGCTGGCCCCGGGGAGCAGGGCACATACGGATCCAGGCGCCCACGGTGCTGGGGACATGGGCCCATAAGTAACCAGGCCCGTCTGCTCCCGGCTCCCGGAGGGCGGTGGGCGAGGCATCTGAGGGTGTGGTGCTGGGAGCGCTCCGGAGCGGGGCTGCGCGGTCGAGGGGAGATCGGCAAGGACCCCGCCCCAGCGCCCAGAGTGGGCGAGAAGGGGCGCCCCCTGGTGGGATGCCCGGGAGCGGCAGATAAAGCCAAGGCAGCCGGCAAGGGGGCTGCTCAGAGGGGCTCAGGACGGCCCCTGAGGGGACGCCTTCCGCACTGCAAACCCAGACGCAGGAACGCTGGTCAGGCAGGAGCACCTAGGCCCGCAGGCTGTCCTGGCCTCCCCAGCGCCGAGGCAAGCTGGTCACCTCCCCGCCAAAGCCCTCTGCAATTCCAGGCTCCTCCTTCCCTGGCCGCTCCCCCTGCCGGGTGGGGGGGGGGGCCTCCTCTGGTCATCTGACCCTCTCTCTTCCACGACTCCTGTCCTCTGCTCTCTTTCCCGGGTCTCTGAAGGATCCAGGCACCTCCTGGTGTGGGTGCCCAGGTCTGGGGACCAGGACCCCTCCCCCGATGCCCCCCCTTCATCCAGTCTCTTTCCTCTCAGGGCCCCACCCCAACGCAGTGTTGGCACCGCGGCCTAAACCAGCCCAAACCCGAGCCTCCCTGCCTGCCATCAGCCTCAGAAGCTGGGCCCAGGGGTGTCGGGAGCATCCGTGGACGGGACGAAGGGACACCACCTTGGATCCAAGTCCATCCCACAGCCACAGACTCAGTGCTGGGACCTGCGATCCTCAAACCCTTTATTGGCAGCAGAAGTCCCGCAGCTGAGTGTGAACCATGTGAGGGTGAGGGGCGGGTGCTGGCGTGGCAGCGTGGGAGACGGGCAGAGGGCTCCAGGCAGGCCGCCCTCCACTTGGGAACACTGTGAGGGGCGAGACCGTGCCTGTCACCGGCCAGGGAGGCATAAATAACACTGTGGGGCAGGAACGGGGCAGCAGGAGGGGCGAGTGGGGCGGCCCGCTCAGGAAGGCCCACCCAGGACCAAGGGACACACGGGGGCATGTGGGGCCAGGAGACGCAGACATGGGCACACGGGGGGCCGGGAGGACACAAAAGAGGGTAAGGGTCGGCTGGGGACACAAGGGCAGACACACCCAGAGAAAAGGGGTGGGTGGGCAGGCCCTGGAGTTGGTGCAGCGGGCTTCCTCCTCTCCACACCCGGGCGCCGCCGCCGCCAACGGATGGGTGCTGAGCTGGGACTGGGCGGGGGCCGCTCCCCCACAGAGCCAAGCGGTGGGCCCTGGGCCAGGGGCCTGCGCGGATGGGCCCGAGGCCCGCAGAGGGGGCTGGGGGCCTAGGGCTGAACTTTGCCCTCGGGGTCCTTGTCATAGATGTAGCTGCCCACGGCTCCGGTGTTCACTCCTGCAGAGAGAGACGCGAGGGTGGTAGGAAGCGGGGAGGGGGATGGGCACATCCCGACCCTCCTGGCCACACTCACCCTTGGGTCCGAAGAGTATTCCGTAGCAGGGCTTGTGGCAGTAGGGCTGGCCGTCGTGCTAGGAACAGGACAGGGGCGGTGAGGCCGGGGGCCGTGGGCCTCGCTCCCCCGGCGACTTCCTCCCGGTCCAGGCGCCCGTCCGCCTGAGCCTCCAGCTGCCAAAGCCTCGGCCAGGCCCGCTGCCCACCTGGGAGGGAGTTGGGGGGGACGGCAGCGCCGACAGCGCCGCCCACCGAGCCTCCGCGCCCATGCAGGCCCCGGCCTGGCCGCCAGGGGGCAGCGCGCCCCGCCCCGCGCCGCCCTCCCCCTTCCCGCCGGCCGCCCCCGGCCTGGCCTCACCTCCGCGTGCCCGCCCGGGGTGAGAGTCTTCCCGCAGCGCTCGCAGCGCAGGCACGGCCGGTGCCAGTCCTTGCCCAGAGACGTCACTTTCTCGGCTGGGAACAGGGAGCGAGGGTGATGCCCAGCAACTGCCCCCCCGGGGGGAGGCCGCCCCCCACCGCACAGGACGGGGTGGCCGGAGTCACTCACCGAAATAGACCCTCTTGTTGCAGCGAGGACACATGTTGGGCTCCCCGGTGAACGTGGTGACGCTGGAGGCTGGGAGGGAGGACGTGTCAGGCCCCAACAGAGCCTCTGTGCCGCCCTCCCCCAGACAGGAGCCCAGCCCACCTTTGCTGGGCCCCTTAGGGGGGCCGCCGGCCTTCCGCTCCTCAGCTCGGGCCACGGGGACCTCGATGGGGCCAGTGACCTGAGGTCTCTCTGCAGAGGGCTTCTCGTAGATGTAGGACCCGGCTCCACCGATATTCACCCCTGTCGGGCGGCGGGCTCTGTAGGCCTTTCCCACCAGCCGGCCCTCAGGGCCACCTCCCAACCTCTCGGAAAAGTGCCCTCCGCAGCCCACTGAGGGGTCAGGACCCCCGACCCAGAGGGCACCAGTGGGCCAAGGGCGGGAGGGGCTGGGCAAGGGGAGAGGGGGTGCGGGGAGCCCACAGCCCCCCCAGCGTCCTGCCGGCCCCCAGTCTGTGCTCGGTGGGGGGTCCACGCTGGCCACCCCTCCCAGGGCCAGGGCCAGGCACAGGCTCACCTTTGGGTCCGAACAGCGTGGCATAGCAGGGCTTGTGGCAGAAGGGCTTCCCGTCGTGCTAGGCAGAGAGGGGCAGGGGGTGAGGGCGGCGCCCCGGCCTGGATCCTTGGCCCCCCTCCCTGCCCGGGGGAGGGCTCACCTCGGCATGGCCCCCGGGCGTCAGCGTCTTGCTGCAGTGTTCGCACCTGAGGCAGAATCTGTGCCAGTCCTTGCCCAGGGAGCTCACCTTCTCAGCTGGGACAGGAGGGCAGGTCAGGGCCAGCGCCCGGCTGCCCTCCGGAGCTCGGCTGCCGCTGCCCCGCTGTCCTCCCCACGCCCCCAGCCCTGGCACACCAGGGCCACCTTGAGCGCCTCGGGCCCTGCTCTTCCTCAGGGCCTCGGGCACCTACCCCCGGGTCCCGGCCCAGGGCCCTGTGGCCTCCATGTGCCCCGCTCCGGCTCCCTCAGACCCTGGCGCTCACACCTGGCCCTCCGCCCCACGCCGGCCTCCTCACACGTGGCCCCTCCTATCAGGCCCTAGGGGAGTTGGCAGAGCCCCCGACCCCCGTGCAGAGGCCGTGCCACCGGAGGCCCTCCTGGCTATATTTGGCTTCCCGGCCCTAAGCTCTGAGCTCCCCTCCTCCCACCTCCGGCTGCTGCTTTGGCGCCCAGGGTCTGAGACCAGCTGCTGAGGGTCAGGTCGGGGGCCCTCCCTGCCCCCCCACCCCCGCCCCGCTCCACGCTGGGACTGCCGAGCCGCCTCCCAATGGACGGAAGCCAGACTTCCCCAGGGGAGCTCGGCAGGAAAAGGGCGGAGGCCAGGGCAGGAAGAAAGGCCGAGCCAGCGGGCTGGGATTCCTCGCAGTGGAAAGGGCCCCAGTGGAAAGGGCCCCAGTGGAAAGGGCCCCGCCAGAGGCATCAGGGAGCAGGGGTCAGGAGGGCTGGGCCCCTCCACCCTGGCGGGATCTGGCTACGCCCCCCAAGGAGGCTGAGGACCAGGGGCTCTTCTGGTCTCCCTCACTGAGAGGTCTTTGCCTGGGCCAGGCCTCCCCTGGGTCCCGGCAGAGCAGGGAGAGAGGGCCTGGCCAGGACGTCCCAGCCCCGGGAGGCCCGTGGCTGCTGCCGGAGGGCAGTGAGAACCTCCTGATGGCCCAGTCTCGGGGCCCTGGGTGCTAGTTGCCGACGGCCCAGGTGGAACCTGCTGGGCCTGGCCAGGCCAGGGGTCGCCTTCAGGATCCCCACCCACCACCCCCTTCCTGGGGGCAGCATGGGCTTAGATCCTTCTGGACAATCCATCCAAGGAGGCTGGGACATAGGCTGGCCAGGCCTCCCCCCTTGTCCATACCAGGGCAGACGGGAGCTGGCTGAGCACAAGGCGGGCTCGGATCCCATGCCAGCCTGGCGTCCTCTCCCAGTTCTCCTCCGCAGCTCAGGGCTGCCAGAACCACTCTGCACTGGCCGGCCTTTAGGATGTGGCCGCGAGGGCAGGGGAATGACCCGCGCACCCGCTGGGCAGGTCAGCGGGCACGCTGGGAAGGCAGAATCGATTGCGTCTAATAGCCTGGAAGGGAACCGGCTCCCGCTCGGCTGCACAGTTGTTGGGGACACGAAGAGTCAGCATCCTGAGGTCCCTCAGCGCCTGGCCCAGGTTCTGGGGTGCTGACTGCTGGGATGCAGCCTGACTGGAAGTGGGCCAGACCCTGGCCCCTCCCGAGCCCCTTCCTCCACCAGCGCCTCCAGACCAGGACAGAAGCCAGCCGGGTCTGAGCCGCCTTTGTTTTCTGCTGGGAGCCAGCAGCCGCCCAAGCAGGCAGAAGCGCTTTTCCGGGTTGTCCATGGAACTGTCAGCCCAGTCCTGAGCTGGCCTGTCTGGAGCCACAGTTGTGAGCCGTGGGGCTAGCAGGAGGGCCCTGGAACTGGCCCCCACTCTGAGTCTTAGAGGGATGAGCCCCATCTGGGACGGGCACTGAGAGCTGGGCGGGCTCCTGGGAGGCAGCCGGAAGCCCCTCGGCTTCCAGCCAGGCCAGAAGCTCTCCAGGCCCAATCGGGTCCCTCCCCTCTGGGAACAGCAAACAACGTCTGCCTCCTCCCTCTGGTCAGCTTGGAGGCCAAGTGGCCATCTTCCCCTCAGCCCGTCCCCATCCCAGACCCTGACCACTGCCCCTAGGATGACAATAGAAGGGTCCCCCGTCTGTCCCTGCCTTTCTGGCCATCCTGGCTTCTGCCACTAAGTCTGTCTGTGGGGGCGTTGGTGGGAGGCTGGGTGGGCAGGGACTCCGCCACCGCCTTGGCAAAGTCGGGGGGAGGGGGGATCAGCCAGAATGAGGGAGGGGGGGCGAGTGAGCCAGGCAACAGGGTGGGAGCGCCAGAGACAGGGTGAGCAGTGCCGGGGGGGGGGGGGACACACGACATGATCCAGGTGGTGTCCTGACAGAGACAACCCCTCCTACCCTGAGACCTCGGTGCCTGTTCTGACCTTGAGGAAGCAGGGGCCTGGCCACCTGGGCTCCAGCATCCTCTCATGCTTGTGGGGACTCGTTTGTCACCCCCCCCCACCCGCGGGAAAGTCCTGGGGAACTTATGCCAAGGAATGGAGCGCGTTGGCACACGCAGGAGGTAGAGGCCAAGGTCGCCCCCACATGGACTGAGTCTAGGCAGAGCCCAGATCAGGCCCAGCCTGGCTTGGGCAGAGGTCGGGGTGGGAGTTCGGGGTCACGGGTCGGGGCCGCGCCGGCCTGGCCACGTGTCCGCGGGGAGGCAGGACTCGGAGCTGTGAGAAAGGGCTCGCGAGGAGCCGCGAGCTTGCTGCCCCGGCCCGACCCCGCCCGACCCCGCCCGGTTCCGCACGCCCCGGGAGGATCGCGATGCGCGCCCGCGAACCTGAGCGCTCCCCAAGCCCGGCCTCATCCCGGGGGCGTGGGGGGGTGGGCAACCACGCGCCCCCGCCCGCCCGGCCTCGAGCCCCCGACCGGCCGCTTCGGGGTTCGGGTGCGGCTGCCCCCAGCTCGTCGCCGCACCCCCTTCTGGCCGCACCCGCGTGGGCAGCGCGGCGAGCCAGATCGGGGCCGCGCATCCTGGGGCGGTGGCCCTGTGCTCGCCAAGTGGCGATGGGGGCGCGCGGCCCTGCAGCAGGGAGCGGGCCGCGAAGGGCGGCGCGGCGCTGGCCCGGCCGACCACTCACCGAAGTACACGGTCTTGTCGCACTTGGGGCACTTGGAGGCCATGGTCGGCGCGCACAGTCAGCCCGCGTCCTCCGCCCGCGCCCGTCTCCGCGCTGCCGCCGCCGCCGCGCCCTCCCCGCCTGCCGGGCTGTCCGCGCACCCATTGGCTCCGCGGCCGGGGCGGGGCGTCGGGAGCCCGCCCTCGGGTCTGGGAGCCCCGGACGCCGCGGGGGCGGGGGCGCACCTGCTGGGGCGGACGGGGGGTCGGGCGAGACCCGCTCGGCCTCCCCCGGCCGCGCGCGCGAGGTGCCCTCTACCCAGGCCCGCCCGCTCCTCGCCCGTTTCCATGACAACGTGGGGGCCGCCAGCGGGACGGCGGGGTGGGGCCGAGAGTCCGCGGGCCCCCTTGACCGGGGGAGTCCTGGCCAGCTGGCCTCTGTCCGGAAGGGCGGCGTCCCGACACGCAGACTGACGGCAACGGCGGACTGGCCGGTCCTGCCTGATCCTGGCGCTTGGGTCCCCGGAGGACCCTACCCCACCCTGCCTCGCGCCGCCGCCCGCTTCCCTTTGTTTCTTGGTTTCTATAGTAACCCGCGCGCTTGGATAGGAGCGGGATTCTGGATGGGGGCGCCACCGGGTTCAGACCCCCACCGACCCCACCTAAGGCTGTGAGTGTGCTGAAGTCTCGGCGGGTGGAGGATTGGGCGCCCGCCACTTCCAAAAACAGCGCGAGAGGGAGTTCCCGCTGAGGCCCAACGGGGTAGGGCGTCTAGGGAGAGCCGCGACGCAAGTTCCATTCCCCCGCCACCCCCTCCGCCGCCCCCCCGTCGGCCCAGTAGGTTAAGGACCCGGTGTTGCCGCAGCTGCGGCTTAGGTTGCGACTGCGGCTGGCTCAGATCTGATCCCTGGCCCGGAGCTCCATACGCCATGGGGCGGCCCAAGGCAAACAAAACATCCTGAGAGAAACTGCAGGAAGAGGGTGGGGGAGGGGATGCTGGCAGCAAGGGAACCCGAGGGGAAGGTGGCGGTAGGACTGGGAGGGGAGGAGGGGGAGGAGATGGGGCGCTCCTGGAGTGCCCTCTTCCCAGATGCCCAGGTGCACACCTTCTGCATTCTGCCCCACTCCTCAAGACACCTGCCTCGGGCATCTCTTCTCCAGACCTGGCTTAGGACCCAGGGCCTCTGACCTCCAGCCTGGTCCCAAAGCATCTTTCTGGAAGGCTGGGGAGCCAGGGGTCTGCCGGCACTCGGAGTCCCCCCCCCCAGGGGTCCACAGTCCTCCGGTCGACAGGGACCTGGCTGACAGCTCCCGGCTGGCTCTCCCTGTCTCCGCCCTTGAGCCATACAGAACCTCGCCCTAACCCCCAGGACGTGGGGACCTGGAGGACCTGTCCCACTTCCCAGGGGCTCTGCTCGTTCATAGGCTCTTTTCGGGGCCTCCATCCCCAGCCGAGCCTCACCCGTTGCCCTGTGTCTGAGGCTCTGTGCCAGACACTGAGGTCTGCCCCCCACTCCCCATTTCCTCTGCCTGGTGGCCCTGGCACCTGCTCCTGGCCCCTAGCCCCAGCATGTTCACGGGGTGGTTGAGTGAGTGAGCCAGCGTCTCAGCCCTCTCATGGCAGCCCGACCCTGGCCCTGCTCCCTGAGGCACCCCTGGGCCTGCACGCACACCCTTCAGCCACTGCCATTCCCAAGGGAGGTCAACAACCCAGAAACATGTGGCCCCCAAGCCTGACTGACCAGCCTGACCGGCCCCCCTCCCTCTACACTCCAGCTCTGGCCCCCTGCCAGTCAGGGTGGAGCCGGAGGGGAGGCCTGCTGGAGCTCCCTGGACAAGGTGGCCAGTGTGGGTCAGCATTCACAGCCTGCTCCTAGCTCAGGTTGGGCGTCAGGTGTCTCTGAATAATTCATGGTCTCTCTGCCCCCGTTTGGCATCCGTTACCAGGTCCTCCTCGGCAGCTTGGGAGCCCCTGGGGACCCCCAGGGGCATCGGCCTCCCTGACTCCGCCCAGCCCCCGAAGTTTGCAGGACTGCTCTGGAGGGCAGGCTGGTGGGGCACAGGTGTTTCCTGGGAAGGAATCTACTTGTGGGCCCCAGCCCTGCTTGGAGAGTGAATGGGCATGGAGCCCTGGCTGGGTGTCCCAGGGGCAGGGAGGGGAGTGGGGCAGTGCCGTCCCCCAGCTGTTCTGGGCCTGGATTGGGAAGGGGCAGAGCAGCAGCATCTGCCTCCGAGGCCACTGAGGACTGGAGGGCGAGGCAGGCACAGGCCGGGCAGCTCCCAGCGAGGACAGCAGAGTTTGAGGGAAACAGGCAGGGCCCCAAGGTGGCCAGGCCAGGTGGCCAGGTGCGGCGGAGGCCCCTCCCCTGGGGCCACAGCAGCATGGTGCCCTGCGGATCACCTGTCATCCCGGCTACACAGAGGAGCCCAGACTTACTTTCTTTCCTGCAGGGTCCAGGGGCGGGGGGCGGGGGGCGGGAGGTCCAGGCAGGGAGGGGGCCCCAGGCTGAGGCCCTTGTGGGGACTCTTGCCCACCTGAGTTACCCTTGGCCCTGGGGGCTGGGGAGGATGGCTTCAGCCCCCTGCCGGGTCCACGAGAACAGGGCAAAGCTGGCAAACGTATGTTGGGGTGCCCAGGACCCTGGTCCCTGCCAGCCGGTGCCCGATCCCCACCCAATCCCTACGCTCGGGCTCAGACCTCCCAGGTGCTGCGATGCGGGCAGGGAGCCCGACTCTCCTCGGGGCTTGTCTGTTTCTGGGACAGAGAGCTGTGTCAGGATGAGAGCTAGCTCACTCGGGCCTGGGGGGTCCGCAGGCTCAGACCCCAGGTCTGGAGAAGGCCCCGGAGGAAGCTAATGTCTTTCTCAAGGTCACCAGCCTGGTCTCCCAGCCCCCCGCAGACACCGCAGCAAGTCCTAGGGCAGTGGGGCACGGGCGGGGGTGGCGCCAGAACGGCAGATTAGAAATGGCCGGGGGTGCCACAGGCACTTCTCTGACACCCTGGCCTGCCACCCCTTATCTGCCTCCGGTGAGGGAGCAGAGTGGTTTCTATTTTAGCTCCCCAGCTGAGTTGTCTACACTTCGGCAGGGCTGGAGCAGCAGGCGGCAGAGCTTGGGGAGGAGGGAGCCCCTCCAGGAGGGCCGAGCTGACCCCTCTCTGCGGTGGTGGAGGCGGCGCAGCCTGAGAGGCGGCACTCTTGGATTCCCCCCAGCGGCTGCCCCTGCTCCGCGAGCTCGCGAAGGTGTGTGCAGAGGGCCAGCCCGAGGTAGGATTTCTGAGAACGGACTTGCTGAAATCTGAGCAAATTCGCCAACGGAAACTCCACACCTGCTGGGGTGGCCCCATGGCTCCTGGCAGAAATCCTCAGACAGCTGAGGCAGGGCTCTGCCAGGAGCAGGCTGGCCAGCCGGCTGCCACGATGGGAGCCCGGCACCTGCCAGGCGGTCCCAGGCCAGGTCCAGACCCCCACCCCCACCCCCACCCCCGCAACCCTGGACAGACAGAGGGGACCTCAGCTCCCCCATGAGAGCCCTGAGCCTTGGCAGGACTCTTTCCTGCCCCAGGGGAGGGATGCAGGAGCCAGGGACACGGGGCAGAGGGTCGGGGAGCACCAGGAGGCCCAGCCCAGCCTGGAGGCCGGCACAGCAAGGGCCACGTGCCCAGCGGGCCCTTGAGAGTCGGGGCTGGTGGGCCCAAGGGAGGGAGACGGACCAGGGACAAAAGACACGGGAAGGGTTAGCTGGTTTTTTGTTTTTATGAGTTTTTTTTTCTTTGTTTTTTTTAATATGAAAATTACTTGAAAAGACAAGGGGCCACCCCACCAGGCAGCTCGGCCGGCCGCTGGCCACGCCGACCCTAACATTCCGGGTGTAAGTTACAGAGCTTAAGTTCATCTACAAAAAAAGTAATAAAAATAAAATTTAAAATGGCACCTTCAACAGAACACAACAGAACTCCTGGCCGGCCCACGAGGCCCAGCGGGGAGCAGGCACTCGGGGCGGCTCCTCGGCTCCGCTCCGGCCAAAAAGTAAACACAAAGCTAAAAAAACGACCCCTGGGCGGGCGGGCGGGCGCTCCGGGCGAGGGACCGCGCCGGCTCCCGGGCTCTCCCAGGCGAGGCGCAGTTTCTCGGCAGGTGAGGGCGGGCAGGGGCACTACCAAAACCGGGCGGCGGGCGGCGGGCGGCGGGCGGGCGGGCGGGCGGCGGCGGGGGCGCGGCCTGTGGTCCGAGCAGCCGCGAGGGGGCGGCGGCGGCGGCGCCTAGTCCTCGATGACGATGGGCTCGTCGTTGACGGGCGCGGGCGGCGGCGGCCGCAGCGGCAGGGCCTGGCTCTGGCGCAGGGCGATGGGCTTGTAGGGCCGGCGGGCCGCGCGCTTGGTCTCCGAGGACGAGAGCAGCTTGCGGATCTTCCTGTGAGCGGAGCCGCGGGTGACGGGGACCGACGGGACCGACGGGGACGCGGTGCCCCCGCCCCGCCCCGCCCCCGCGGGCCGCACCTGGTCTCCTCGGTGGCCATGTAGAAGACGTCGTCGGGGGCGTCGATCCAGTTCATCCGCCGCCGCTTGACGGGGGGCAGGGAGCCCCCGCGGATGAGGCGCACCTTGGTGGGGTACGCCTTCCCGTTGAGCAGGAGGTTCCGGCTTGGTCCCTGTGGGGGGAAGCGGGAGCGGTCAGCCCTGAAACCCCGGGGGCTGACTCGGCCACTCCGGCGGGCAGGGGACCCTCGGAGGGCCGTGGGGACCCCAAGGCGCACCCCACCTCTGGTCCCGCGGAGGGGGGGGGGGGGCGAGCTCCTGCGCAGCGCCTGGCGGGGCTGCCGGCGGAGCGTGTGAAGGTGGGTTCCTCTTACCATGTGCCTGGTCTGCCCGTGGTTCGCCAGACCTGAGGGGAGGAAGGCCGGAGCTGAGCCCTGGGCCACCGCCCCCCACGCCCACCTCCTCCCCAGGACCCACAGCTGAGCAGCAGGAAACCTGGGCCACATCCCCCCAAAGCCACAGCCCACACCCAGGGGGCCTCTGCTCCCCTGGGTCCTGGCCTTGCCCGGGCCCCTCTCTGGCGCTCTGAGGGCCACCAGCCGGGACTCTGGGTGGGAGCCAGGAGTCTCGGATCTCAGCTCGCTCCCTGGCTTTGCCTGGGCGGGACAGATGGAACCTGGTTTACACAGTAACCAGGCGACGCTTGGCACAGCTGTAAATAGAGCACCGAGAGGCCCTCTGCAGGGCGGCCAGGGCCCCGGCAGCCCTGCTGGACCCCGGGAGGCGGAGCTGCCAGCTGGCCAGGCTCCGGCCAGGGCACCTGCACTTCCACCCTGTGGCCTGGGGGCTGGAGCCACAAGCCATGCCAGCGACTCAGGAAAGGTGCTGTCCTGAGTCAGAGTCCACACCGTGAACCGGTCCCTAAGACCCCAACTCCCAAACACACTCAGATTGAGTCGGCCTGTGAGGAAGGCGTGTGCGGGGTAATGAGTTGGTGTCTGTGTGTGGGGAGCGCGTGTGCGTGGTCGTGAGCCGGCGTGTGAGGGCTGCGTGGTCACGAGAGTCCGTGTGCAACAGGTGTGTGCACGTGGTCGTGTGAGGTTTGTCCCTGGACGAGCAGAACAAGAGCCAAGCGGCCGCCCTCCCCACCAACCGCGCGCGCTAACTCAGCCCCCGCCCCGCAGGCGGGGGGAGGGCCTGGCACCGCCGGCAGCCCTGCGGCCCGGCTACTTACCCAGGTAGGTGCCTAGCAGAGGGACAGCGGCGGAGGGAAGAGAGCGCAGTTAACCGGGAGCGGGCGCGTGTGCCGCGGCGGCCGGGGTGGAGGCCGAGTTAGGCCCTGCCGCTGGCCCGCGCCCGCAGCACCCCAAGGCCAGCCGGGGCCGCCTCCCAGGGCTCCCAGGACCTGCACTCGGGGCTGAAGCAGATGTGCAAACACATCGGTTTGGGAAAAGCTGCAGAGGGAAATGGACTTTCTCCCCCGGCTGATGAGCAGCCTTGCACACTGCGGCCCCACTGTGCCTGCTGGCGGGCGCCTGCCTGCGGCGGCCTCTCTTATGGGACGTGAGGACCATCCCTAGGGGCCTGTCGTGGGGGCAGCAGGGCAGGTCAGCCCCTACTGCTGAGCCCTAGCACCTTGGCAGCCCCGGCTACAGGGGACGACAGGGAGGACGCGGCTGGGGACCAGGCGTGCTGGTGCCTGCCCTGGGGGCCCCTCGTCCCCACCAAGGGGGTCGTAGATGAGGCAGCAGGGCAGGCAAGAGCCTGCATCCAGACAAGTGCGCTGGCAGAACCTGGCACTGGCACCACCGGCTGACCCCACAGAACACACCTGCCAGGCTCCCAGACACAGCCGAGAAAGGGAGCACCCAGAGGACAGGGCTGGACTGGAGATGGCCACTGCCTGCTGCCACCTCCCAAGTCCCCATGGCTGGCACCCACCCCCCACAGGCGCCAGGATAACCCAGCCTGGCCGACCACCTGGGCCAGTTTCCCAGGGCCGGCAGCGCTCCCAGTCCTGAGCTTGGGTGGGGGCCCTTGGCATGTCCACAAGGCACAGTGCCCACATGGGACCTGACCTTCCCATCACGAGTGACAGGCAGGAGGAGCGCCAGGTGCATTTCCTGGTCCGCCCCCTGGGCTTGGCTCCCTGCTCACCGTCCGCAGGGGATCCTACTGTAGGCTGACCCTCGCGGGCGCCGGACACATCCCTCGCTGCCGCTGCGACCCCCTCCCGGCGCCCATGCTGGGGCAGCCCGTGCCCAGACACGCCTTCCCCAGCTAAGGGGGCAAAAGCAGGGCTCTGGGCAAGCTAGGGGCGCCCCACACCAGAGGACACTGCCCACCTGGCTCCCGATGGCACCCCCACCCACCCACCCACCTGGAAGGGCACTGTTGCCTCAGCTCTGGGTCCCCCAGCCCTGGCTGTGCCTCCCTGTGGGGCCCTGGCCTAGGAGTCCACCCAGGTCTTGTAAACCCCCACCAAGCCATGCCAGCTGGACCACAAATGTGTCTCATCTGCCCCCAAGGAACCAGGGTCCCAGAACCCCCCACTGGGCAGGGACATAGGCTGAGGTTGCAAGCACAGCGCAGGCGGCCACGCAAGCTGAGGCTGATGGCATGCGGGCGGTCACAACGCGAAGGCAGACAGTGCAGGCAGGCAGCGGGGGCACCAGGGCCACCCGAGCAAGGACAGTCCACTGACCGGGCACTGGGCCAGGAAGGAGGGGTGGCCCGTGAGCCAGAGGCCAGCGCTCAGATCTCTGCCGAGTGACAGGTGAATCGGGAGAAGGGGGGCAGCAGGGCGCGGCCCAGCCCGCGTGGACTGCCCTTGGACGTGCCCTGAGCCGGCTGCCGCGCATGCGTGAGCACAGCACACACAGGCTCCGCGCAGAGGGCCGGCAGAGCAACCACGCCAGCGGCGCCCCGGGCCTTACCCCTACTGGGCATCAAGAGGCGCTTCTTCACGTTGCCTGGCAGCGCCCGACGGCAGGAGAGAGGAGAGAACACACAGTCAGTGGGCATGGGTGGGGCGGGTCCAGGGCCAGGAGCCCCGGGACCACGGGCTGAGCTGGTCAAGCCCCCCGACTCACCGTCCACCCCGTTGTGCTGCTCGTAGCTCCTCTTGCCTAGGATGGTGGGGGAGCCGTTGTTGATGACGGGGGCCGACTTGGCGGGGGCCAGGCCGCTGAGCACACCCGACACGTTCTTCACGGGGTCGGGCTTTGGGGGCCGGGGATGGGTCTCTGTGGGGGACAACGCGGCAGGCACGCTGTGGGTCATCAGCTGTGACGCCAGGCCCTGGCCGAGGGCCCCAGTTCACACGGGGGGTCCATGGCGACCAGGGCCCTGGGCATCCTGAGCAAGGACAGCCCCTGGCGCCGATTTCCTCGGTCTCAGCCCCAGCCAGTGGGGCTCTAGGCACCCATAAATAAGCAGGCCCACGAAGGGGTCAACGGCACTCATGGCACAGGGCTGGCCACCAGCCAGATACTGCATCAACGGCTCGGCCGGCTGGGCAAGGACAAGCCCCCAGGGCTGTCCTGGCAGCCACAGGTCACAGCTACCAAGGCTCCCCAGCCCTCAGGGGCTCTCAGGGGACACAGGTCACCCCCTCCCACAGGTCGGGACAAGGTCAGCCTCAGGACCCAGACAGCAAATGGTGTCAGGGCCACTTGTATCTGCCGTGAGCACGCTTGGCTCACGGTTCTGGAATGTCCTTCGAGAGGGAAGGCCGCCATGGCAGCAGGAGGAACTGACTCGCGAACACGGCCAAGCCCGGCAAAGCGGGCCGCCCCGCCCCGCCCAAGCCCCTGGCCGAGCCAGCAGAGGGGCTCAGGAGCCCCAGGCCACGAGGGCCCTCTCTCAGAGGCTGCTGCAGAGCTGGGCACACCTCCCAGCCAGCCGGGAGCCTGCCCTGGGGGCGCGGGGTGGGCATGGGGAAGCCCGGGGACTTCAGGGGCAAGGGGGGAGCAGGGAGGGAGACGGCCGGCCGGGCCCTGGGGTGGGAGGGCAGCTCACCGAGGTACCGCAGCACAGCTTCCAGGGGCTTCCGCACGGCCTGCTTCAGCACCAGCGGGCTCTGGGCGGCTTCGGGCAGCCGGGCCGTACCTGTGGGGGCCGTGGGCGTGAGGGGTCCGGGTCAGAGCTCCTCCTCCCGCCCCGCTGGCATCTCCTCCCCCCAGAGACCGTGACCCACAGGCGGACACTCACACTCGGCCTTGATGGCCGCGCTGTTGATGGGCATGTAGGGGTGCCGGGCGGCGTGCCACGGGCGCAGGATCTCTCGGCACAGGCGCCGGGCGATCCGCGTGAGCTTGGTGGTGTGCAGGTAGAAAGCCTGTCGCGTCTTCATGGCAAACTTGGGGCTCCCGCTGCTCCGGGCTGGGATGCCGTGGGGGCTCTGCGGAAGGGGGCAGGCCGCCCCAACACAGCGCCGTGACCGCGGGCCAGGCCGCGGGGCACGGGGGGCGGGGGGTGGGCACTCACCATGTTACTGCGGTTGGGTCCTGGCCTCTCTCCATCTAACCGGGTTGGCATTTTCAAGCCACCATATTTCTTCCAATATGTCCAACAAGACGCGCAGAGACGACACTGCATGTTAGGGGGACCCCAAGAATACCACTGGTAAGACTGGGTGGCTACGGACAACAAAGTTGGAAATAGACGGATTCTTAAGCAGAACCAGTGATGGCAAGAGAGCATTACACAGCTGTCGCCCGCCCGCCACCCTGCCCGCCCCGGGCCCGGGCACCCCGGCACCCGCTCCGAGAGGGCTTCTTTCCCCAGGCAGGGTGGGCCCCCGCCCCCAGGCCAGGCCCCACCCCCACCCCCTGGCCCCCCTCCTGCCCCCCCCACCCCGCGCTGAGGGGCGGGGTGTGCCCTGGGTGCTGGGCGGGGCACTTACTGTAACAGCTCTCGCAGGCCCGGCCGGCCCCAGGGCTCTGGCCCGGCGCCCCGCCGTTCACCACGCCTGCCTTGATGCTATTGACGCTGATCTGGTTCGGGTTTGGCTTGTTACTTGGGGGAGGGAGAGAGGGAGCCGTCACGGGAGCGCCCAGCTTCGCACCGCGGGACCCGCCTGGCCCTGGGGGAGCCGCTGACCCATGCCCCCTATGTGGCCTTTCTCTCCTCGGGTCCCAGAGCAGCTCCTGTCTACAGCCGAGCTCCACCCGCCCCAGTGAACCCTGGGCTGAGCAGGTTTGAGTCCTGACGCCTGTGCCAGCTGGGAGGCTGAGGGAGAGCCAGGGCCGGGCCCGCCGCCCCCGGACCCCCCTGGTCTCGAGCCAGGCAGTGCCCCTCCCCCGGCCCACCCAGCCTGGCCAAGGACAGCCGGCAATGGTGCTTAGAGGCGCACTTACTAGTTGGGGATATAAACTTGCTTTAACTTGCTCTCTGCTTCGGCTGCCTTCAAGCGTTTCTTAAAACACAAAAAACAGAGGGTCAGAAGGACCCGCAGGTGGGTCCCCACGCCGCCCGCCTCTGCCTGGCCACCCTGAGCGGCCCCCAGGCCACGGAGCCGCGGCGGCGCCCACCTGCTGCACGTATCTGTCGGTGGTCTTCCACATGTAGTAGTACTCGATGATGCTGGTGAGCGACTTCCAGGGCAGCTGCGGGAGGAGGGCCCGTCACGGGGGCCCGGGGACGCGCCTTCAAGGCGAACTTCCTCTCGGGCAAACCCCACATTTCCCAAACCGCTCCCATGCGCGGGCTTCCTCCTCGCCCCCCGCTCGGTGCGAGTGTGCCCCCCTCCTCCGCCCCCCCCAGGCCTGCGGGTTTGACTGTCTGCTCCCGGGCTCCGGCTCCCCCACCCCGGGTCCAGGTGCCAGCTCTGGGCTCCTACAGCTGATCTGAGTCCGCCGAGAGGGAAGGCGGCGGGGGGGGGGGCAATTCTCGCTGGTGCGGGTTGGGCTGCCCTGGGTTTACCGCACAACCCGCGGACCCGGTTCCTACGAGCGCACGAGGAGGAGGTTCCAGGGCTCGGATTTGTCTACAGCGTCTGCCTGTGCGTCAGGGACCCAGAGCCAATGCTTCATGCACCTGGCCAGCCTCGAAGGAGCATGAGGGCCCCGCAGCCCCGCTTAGCTCCGTCTGAGTCGGTCTCACTACTCTGCCTAGGTCTGCAGCCAGTTCCACGCAGAGGGGCCAGCTCCCGGGCTCAGCCTCTGCCACGTCTCCAAGGGGCTGGGAGGTCCCTCTGGCGGCCTCTGGGCACTGACACTGCTTCTCCAGCAGCCTGCTGGAGGCCTTGCAAAATGCCACTGGGAAGCAGATGCTGTCAAGGCCACCTGTCCCGACTCCTCCTCGGAGCTCGTGCTCAGGCCGGCCCAGCCACCCCGCCGCCCTCTGCCTGGACACGCTCTCCTGAGTGACCTGCTGGTTGGCCACGGCAGCGAGGCCACATTCCTTCCAGGCAAGTTTAAGTGTTTCCAGGGCTGTAAGGGTAGGAGGGGGCCCTGAAGGCACAGGTCCTGCCCAAGCGGGAGTGAACAATTTCAAAGGACGCAAAACAAGGGTGCAGCTAAAACCCACCACCAAGACCAAAGCAGCATGGGGTGCTGAGTGCCAGGCCCCACCTCTGGAGACACCACCGACTGAGGGGGCACACCTGACGGATGAGGGGGCAGAAACACGGTGCCCCGGGGGGAGTGGCAGGGTCCAGCCCGCCCGCAGTACTCACAAAATCTTGCTGAATGTCTGTAAAATCCTTCCCATATTTTTCCAGGGCCTCCTCGAAAAGGCTGGCCTCGGAGGCCGACCACTCCTCCATCTCGTCCCTGCAGAGCACAGGCCCGCCCTGGGGCACCAGGGCCGAGATGGCCTTGGCGACATCGTAGACGCTCCTGTGCAGCGTGTCCATGGCGTGGAACTGTGGCAGAAGCAGGGGACACACCTGGGCCATGGGTGGGAGGCCACAGGACGCGGGGGCCCCACCCCACGTGGGGCTTGCCTCCCCCCTCCCCCCGCTGAGGAGGAGATGGGGGGAGACTCGGGGGGGCGGGGGGGCTCGGAGCAGAGAGGAGGGAGCAGGCGTGTCCCCAGGCCGACCTCGGTGGGCCGCCGCTCCACGGAGGACCCAGCTCAGCTGGGCCTGTTCTGGGGATTCTTCCAGCCACGAGCAGCCAGCAGACGGGGGCGGGGGGGACTGACCCCGGGAGGAGGAGCCCTGGGCAAGATGCAGCTTCCCCCAGACACGAAGTGCGGAAGGAACAGGGCAGCCCGGGGCGCACAGTCCGTGGCCCAGCAAGGGCCCAGCAGGCCCGACCACCTGCCGGCCAGCGGCCTCTGGCCAGTGCTGGGGCAACGAGAGCCCCGTGCTGGGGGGGGCTGTGGCCCCGGTGGATGCTGACCCTGAGCAGACGTGCCCCGCGGCCGCTGTCCACTGGCCCACTCACCAGTGTAATGTCCCTGGAGGCGGCCGCAGCGCTCATGTGCAGGCTGGGCTGGCGGACGGAGCTGCTGCAGTCCAGGGCCCGCGCGAAGGTGCCCACGGAGCTGGGGGGGGAGGGGAGACACGGACCACTGGAGTGGACCAGCAGGAGGGGCGGCCGGACCAACCTGGACACACTGAGACGCCCCAGCCGCCTGGGGACAGAGCGCTTTGGTCTGGAGCACAGGGACGGCGCTTCTCATAAACAGCCTGCAGGTCCCGACGCTCAGAGGCCGCCTCTGCTTTGTCTCTGCAGCGCCCAGCCCAGGAGCCTTCTGGGCACATCCCCCCCGCCTGGAACCCGGCAGGAGCCTCTCCTCTGCCTGGAAGGCCCTGGGCCTCCCAGCTGCCTCCGCAGTCTCAAGGGCACAGCCACACCCGGTCTAGAAGTGGACAAGCCCCTCTGTCCAGCCCTGCAGTCTGTGCCTAGCTTACTCAGCCTCTGCCCCTGAGGGATGTGGGTCGGGGTGCAGGTGCTGAGCTGCCCAGGGACCCAGCGGCAGCATCCGCAGCCCTGAAAAGCTGGCTCCACATTCAGGGAAGGGCCGGGCCCGACTCTGCCAGGCCTCCTTGGCAGGGAGAGGGGTTCTCAACAGAGCAAGGTCCCAGCCCCCCGAACTACCCCCCTCCCGACAGACGCCAAGGCCTCATGTCCCGAAGCCCACTCCGGGAGTGGGTGGGGGGTGGGGAGGCGGCCGCGTCCCCGTGCCAGTCTTGTGCCCGGGGGTCCGGGCAGTGCACGGCCATCCCAGCCGGGAACTCACCGGGCCACCACCAGGAACTGGTCGATCTGCTTGTCGACGAGCGGGTTGTGTGCCTCCCACACCTTGGTCTCGAGTTTGGACTGGTCCCGGCCATCCTCCTCCCCTGCGAAGCCAGCAACGGCTCCTGACCCGAGGCTGGGAGAAGCCCCAGGGCCCCAACCCAGCCACTCGGGGCCAAGGGTCCCATGAGGGACCGGCCTGCCTGTGGCGGGGGCGCCGCTCGCCCTCCTGCAGTGCCGGGAGGGGCGGGGCGGGCAAGTGAGCCTGGCACACGGTCCTCGGGGCAGCGCCTGACGAAGGCGCCCGGTGGGGGGCGGGGGGTCCACAGCCAGCTGGACGCAGGGGCAGAGGCGACTGGGCTCAGATCAGTCAGGCTTTCTAGTCTGAGACGTCGCGGACTCAGTACAGCGCCCCCCAGCTGCACTCACGTCATCAGCCCGTCGCAGCCGGGACACAGACGTCCACTGCGTGCGGACACACACCTGCCACCCGGACAGGCCCGTCCCAGAGTACCTTTCCTTTCCTGGAGGGAGCCCCAGGGGCGCTCAGGGCCCCAGGCCTGGGAGTTTCTGTCCTGGGCAACTGCTGGTGCCAAGCGCCCTCTCTGAGGGCTCCTCAGCAGGGGACAAGGAAGCTTCCCTGAGACCGGAACCAGGGTCCCGGCTTGAGCGTGGCCAGGCCGGCACAGGGACAGGAGGCACCCAGGGGCCTGGAGCAGGTACCTGGCGGAGGCCACACCTCGGCCGCACTCAGCTCAGGCTCTCAGGCTGCATGTCTGCAGACCCCTCGGCCTTGGGGGTCTTGGCAGCGACCACCTTTCAGACCTAGGATAGGCCGCCTAGCACACGGGAGCCCACGGGAGCCCGGCGCGAGCCTGGCAGGGCTGGCACAGCTGGACGCTGCCCAGGTAAGGCACGCCCCCAGCCAGGCAGAAGGTCAGGCATGGCCGGGGGCTCCAGGAGAGCCCTACAGGGCGGATGCGCAGAAGGGACCCAGCGGAGGGGGTGCAAGGATCTGCGGGTCAGGGTCCCAGGGCTGCTCCAAGGGGAAGTGGCATCTTCGGGCTGAGCGCAGGCGGGATTTTCCCGGTGTCCCGAGGGGGCTCCTTCCTGGTGGAGACTCGGCAGCGAGGCCCCTCACCAGGGACGGGTGGGCGCCAGGGAGGCTGGGTCCCACTCCTCCAGGACCCAAGGGCTGGGCCACAACCAGCTCCAGCACCTGCCAGGCAGCTGAGCCCAGGGCTGCCCCCAGCGGCTCTGGCCCCACCGGTCCCGGCGCCACACTGGCTCACTCACGCCGCACGCTGGAGGCAGGAGCGTGGCTTCGCTCCCAGGAAGGGTCTGGGCTCCAGGAGGGCGGAAACCCGGGAAGCCGAGGCTGTGGGGCCTCGTCTCACTCCAACGGCCCGGCAGTCAGGACTGACTGCGGCCCCCGGACACAGGCCAGGCTTCCCCAGGTGCCCCTCGACCAGAGGTGCGTCCCCTGCCAGTGGGGTCCTCGGACGTTCCGGCCACTCCACAGCCTGCTCTGGCTCTCACGTGGCCTCTCCTGTTTCCCACTGGATGTGGCTGTCCCCAGGCCCTGCACCCTCAGCCACAGCCTGGGACACAGGCTCCGGAGGTCCCCAGAGCAGGGCCTCGGCTACACCCCCAGCAGGGGACAGGCCCCTCACTGGCCCGGGAGGGGCTGTGCCAGCATTCTGGGGACCCCCAATTAGTGACACCAGTGGCCGCAAAGCAGGACCACAGGGCAGAGCCCCGGGGCCAGCAGGGAGGCAGGCTTCCCACACCTGGGACGAAGCCTGGCACACGGGACCTGGCAGAGGGAGCTGCGGCCGGCTGGCCCGGCTTGATGCCTCCCTCTCACCTGCCATCAGACGAGCAGGGTCCCCCAAAGACAGAGCAAGATCCCCAGGAGGAGAAGCAGGGGAGTCATGTGTGCACATGCAAGGGTGGGGTGGGGGGCCTGGGTTCACGGGTCTGGAAACTCGCCCCCAAGCCAAGAGCAAACATTTAACTAGACCAGCCTCAGGGACATCTGCTGTCACGTCCCTAAAAGGAGCAGTGGCCACAGGAAGAGGGGACGTCAGGGGGTCCCGCACACAGAGGACACCGTGAGGCGGGAGCAGGACGCGGGACGTGCTCGCCAAGAGGAGCCGACCGCGGGCACAAGGGCAGCGGCTGCCCCTGCCCGAGGGAGCTGGAGGCCCCAGGCAGTAGGGCCCCAGCACAGCCTCGTCCTGAGAACCGCGCGGGCAGTGGTGGCAAGAACCAGCCGTCAGGCCTGCCTCGCGGCCACTGCACACAGGAGCAGTGGCGCGGTTATGCAAGCGGGGGCGGGGGGTGGGGTGGTGGCGTGCAAACCACAGCGGGGGCGGCAGGTGGCCGCGGGCATGAACAACACTCAGAAACGGGGGTGCCAACAGGGCGGCCCCCAGCTGAGGGCAGGGGTCCCGCCCACCCAGGGCCCCCAGGAGGGGGCAGGGGAGCAGAGCGCCACGTCACTGTGGCCGCAAGGACAGTGCCCCCCCCAGGCGTGACATGGGCAGATTCGTTCAAAGGAGGTTTTGGGGAGAAAAGGAGCTTTTCCAAGTTATGAAAACAACTGCCAAAAGCCAACACAGTCTCCAGGGGCCAGCAAGGCCTGATGGTGTGCCCTGCGCAGGGTCCTGGGCCCGGCGCCCCGACCAGACCCCGCGCCGCCCCCGAGGGTCCCCACCGACCTTCCTTCAGCAGGTCGGTGATGTCTGCCTGGTAGCGGTTTCCCACTCGGATCTCCCCCTTGTCGGCCAGGAGCGTCTTCTGCTGCGGGTCGTAGACCAGAGAGTAGAAGAAGAAGTCCTGGGCAAGAGCAGGCGGGGCGGCGGTCAGCACACGGCCCGGGGCCCCGCGGGGCCTCGGCAGCCTCGACGGCAGGGCCAGGCCCACGCCAGCGCCTTTTATCAGCAGCACCCGTTTGAAAATCGATCTGATAAAAGCAGTTAATAGCAGCAAAAATCCCGAGGCATCTGGGGACAAGTCCGACAGAGTCTGGGCACGGCCTTCAGGCAGGGGGTACGTTTTCCCGCCGTCGTCGGCACAAGAGACGCACACAAAGGGTACAGAGGCTCTGGCCTCGCCGCTCGGGCGTCGCGGACCACGGCCCGGCCTCCAAGCACGGCGTCCCCTGCGGGCCTTCCCGGCCCTTCGCTCTCCTGACTCTACGCTCTCAGGCTTGATTTTGTTTCTCGGAATCTGCACTCAGCTGGCTGGGGCTGCTTTCCAGAAGCAAAGCCTGCCCACCCAGCCCTCCCCAGGGGCGCAGCGCCAGGACGCCCGCCTGCCCCGTCCCAGCCTGGTCCTTCCTGACTCCGAGGTTGCTCTGCATCCTGCTCTGCACACCTGCAGCCGCCCCGTCCGCCCCCTTTCAGGAACCACGCGGAATCTGGCTCACTCCCTGGGGCGCCGGGTGGCGGGCGCCCGCACCTGTGCCTGCGGGCCCCCGGAGGCCTGGGCCGTCCCGACCAGGAAGGAAGCCGGCCCACTGCGGCACCTGCTCTTTCAAGGTGTGGGAGTAACCCGCTTCCCGGACAGGTGAGTGGAGATAAGCAGAAAGCACCCGGGCGGGCGCCCTGGAGACACACACAGGTCCCCAAAGGCCACATCCACACACACCCTGCACGGCCCACAAGCTCGGCAGCAAGAAACCATTTCACAGCCACCGCTTTGCTCACGGATGCCCCTCACGTCACTCCCTGTGTGGCTGTCGCGCCCCACCACAGTCCTCTTGAGGGCAGGTGCGCGCCAGGCCCCCGAGAGCCTGTGGCCCAGGCTGACCCCCCTCATCTCACTGGGCCCTGCCTGGGAAGGGCCTGTGGCTGAGGACAGGGGTCACCGCAGGCAGGCAGGCCCCCGGCCCCTCTAGGTAACAGTGGCTTCAGGTGCCCCCCCCACCCCCGCCAGATCTCCGAACGGGGCTCTCCTGCTCCCAGGACACACTCATGCAGCATCTGGAGAGGTTTCTAGGGATCACGCCTCAGGGAAGCGGTGCTGGGCCGGCAGCCCCCGAGAGCCACCCGCCCTGGGGCCACCGTGGGACAAGGAGGTCGGTTCCATGGCCCCCTGGCAGCAGTGACATTTTAGATCTCATAAATTCAGGAACCCTTCTTGTCACTCAGCCGACACAGTTCTGGGTCGACTCAGTGAGGACCAGACAGTGGCCTGGACTGCTGCGCGGTGACCGCTGGGAGGGCCGAGCGCCAGCACGTGGCCGCTTCCTGTCTTCCAGGACGAGCTGTGCCTCCTGGACCTGCCTGCGGATGAGGCAGGCAGACTCCCTGAGGCCCCCTTGCTCTGGAGGCACGAGCGGGGCTGCACGGGACCCCGGGAGGAAAAAGGACCAGCACCTGGCCTCGGGGCGCCGCGGGCAGGGAAGGGTCTGAGCCCAAGGTGAGCCGGGAGCAGCGGTCTCCACGGAGACGGGTGGAGGCCAGTGCCCAGCCTCTGCCTCCGCCCCCCAGGACGCGCGAGCCCGCAGGGTCGGGGCCTCACCTCCCGCTCCAGGTAGGACTTGAGGGACTCGGTCTCGTTGAGCAAAGTGACGCTGCACTTCCCTCTGTAAGAGAAGCACGCGCGTCAGCGGCGGCGGGCGGAGCCTCCCGCCCGCCCGGGGCCTCCGGGTACCTGATGTGGGTGGCAGGCAGGGACTCCAGCTGCCTCGAGAGGAACAGCTCCCGATGCCTCAGCTGGTGCTTGAGCTTCTCGGGCAGGTCTACCATTTCCGGGTTCTCCACCTCCTCCTCTACCTCTCCTGAAGGACAGAGACACACACTCGGGCCACTGGACAAAGGCCCGCCCGCCGGCTTCACGGACACCACCCCCTGCTGGACCCAGGGGGATGGCAGGGGAGGTCCCCGCAGGGCCCCGGCAGACATGCTGGTGCCAGTGCGCCCGTTGCAGCCCAGCCACCCCACGGGGCCCAAAGCCCTGGAGCCCCGGGCATCTGAGCAGGAAGGAGCACTGCGCTTCCGCTGGCCCGGGAAGCAGCGGGCAGGAGGAGGAGAACAAGAGAGCCGGTGCTACACGTCCAGAAGGGCAGAGACCCCACGGCCTGGGCCCAAGGCCCACCGCACACCTTGCCTGGAGCCTCCCGGCCCCTCGGAGCCAAGCTGCAGAGCGCAGGCCCCTCCTCGGGCCGCCTCATGGCAGGGAACGCAGGGACGGGCATGCAGGCGGCCGGCGCACAGACGCCAGGACCCTCTGGCTGAGGGTGGCTCTTACCTTCCTCGCCGTTGTCGGCCCCCGGTCCGGTTTTATAGCAGACTGACAGGGCTATACAACAGACAGACAGCGTCCAGACGGCGGGTTAGCTGCCCACTCCCTGCCCGGCCTGGACCGAGGGCTGCAAAGCTGGGAGGCAGGGTGGACAAGGGGGCCGCAGACCACCCAGCCGAAACCAGAGAACACCTGGGCCTCTGGACAGCCCAGCCAGCCAGGCTTGGCCCCCCGCCCACCCCAACGCCCTGCTGCCTGAGACTCTGTGAGCCTGGGTGGCACCCCCTCCCTCCCTGCACATAGAACACACCTGCCCCTCAGAGCTGGGGCAGCCAGACACGCCTCAGAGCACGGACTGGGCGGGGGTGCGTCTCAGCCACCGAGGCAGGTCACCCACGCAAACTCACTGCCTGCGGCCTCAGCCACAGGGAGAGCCTGGCCACGGGAGCTGGGTGCCCTCGAGGCACAGTGGAGTCTGCGGCCGTGCAGGAGTTGAGGGGAAGCCAGACACAGCTGAACCCCATCCTCTGCCCCAAAGCCCAAAGGTGGGGGCATGGCAAGCCCTCCCCAGCCAGTCCCCAGCCCTGGGGCCCTGGGCCACCAGCCGGGCCGCAGCCCTCTGCTGCCCCCCGGAGGCGGCTTCGGGGAGTCCTCGTGCCAGTGGGCAGGGGAGCCGCACCCCCCACCCGGTGCCTGCAGCTCAGACTGGGACCAGGCCAGACACCCGAGCCCCGACATGGCTGCCACCCCCCACCCGGATCCCAGTGCATCCCCACGGAGGACACGCCCAGTGTCCGACGCCGGCCCAGCAGCCCCGCACCCTAACATGCTCGCAGCCAGCCTGGGCTGGCTCCTCTGCCGGGGGCCTGCCAGCCCAGGGCCCCTGGACACCCGCTTTAGGCCTGCAGACCCTGCCCTGTCCCACCCTGACACAGGCTCACAGTGGCTCCGAGGCCCCAGCCCACCAGGGCTCCCTGCCATCAGCAGGTCCCAGGGCCGTGCGTACAGCCTCAGGGTGGCCAGAGCTGGGGCCAGGACAGCGTCCAGCTCCCTGACCAGGACAGCCCCGAGCCCCGTCCCCAGCAGACCTGTGAGCACGCATGGGCCGCGGCACTCGGCCTCTAAGAACCCAGGGGCAGGTGGTCCCTGGCACAAAAGCCCCTCCCTCTGGAATCTGGCGTGCCCTGGCCCTGGGCTCAGAGCTGGGGGCCCACCCCCAAGGCGCAGGCAGACTCTGCTCCCACCCGCCCAGCAGGGCTGACACCCTGCTGACTCTCCCAGGCCCTGCAGCTCACCCCAGGGGGTCCGGGGGGCTGCAATCTGTGCCGCTGCTCCCTCGGGCAAGGTCTCACTCTCAGGACAACAGCTCTGTGTGCGTGGCGGGGAGACACACTTCGAGCAGGGGCCGTGGGGAGCACACTGGCCTGGACACCCTAGTAAGGGCTTCTCCAGGGCAACTGCTCTGGGGCTGGACACCCTGGCAGGGGAAGGACGGGGGCTGCGGGCCCAGACGAGACTGGAGCAGCCGCTCTGACCTCGCAGGGGGCATCCCCCCACCCCAGCAGACGCTGGCAGGGGGCTGATGAGCTCGCGGTTCCTGCAGAAATCACTGCGGGACAGGGCGGCCCGAACGGACACGGCTCCGAGAACACAGGGCCTATGCTGGGCCGGGCAAGCCGGCCACCTCCCCAGAGCGGCACGTGCCACGTGCACGACACATGTCCCCACCGCGTGGCCTTCGGTCCCTGGCGAGGGACATCACATGCGCACGGGAGCCCCACCAGCGCCTGGGGGCCTCTGCCGCCAACTCAGCGCTTCTGGAGAAGCTGCTGCTCCTGCGGTCTCCCCGGCCACGCTCCCCCCAGAGCCCTGCTGGCTCCTGGCTGAGCTCCGGCGCCTGAGAGCACAGAGCTGGCCCCAGACACAGGGAAGGAGGCCCATGGTCATCCTCACCCCAAGTCGCCAGCAGGTCCGTGGCCCTGCAGTCCCGCCCCAAGGCCACCGCCAGGGTTCTGACAGCAAGAACATGAGCCAACACGGGTCACCTGCAGGGCGGGGCCCGCGCCCACACGGACCGCGCCTCTGGGATGCGCAGCACTGTACCCCAAGGGACCTGGCTCTTTGCCTCGGCACCAGAGGCCACCAAGCGGCCACTGGGTCCCACCTCTAAGGTGGCCGCTCTGGGCACAGCATCATGGTCCACCAGTGGACACAGAGTCACGCGTACCACGGGGACGCCGCTGATGCAGCGGGCCGCACAAGCGCACACAGGCCAAAACCCCAAGGTGGGAGGCCTCACGGGGAACCCATCCTCCCGGGGGGCCAGACGGGGTCAGCAGAGAAGTGACTGCTCCCTGGACCGGACGCACACACCCCGTGGACCCCGCCGTGGCGCAGGGCAGCACCAGCCAAGGATTTGAGAAGGCCCCCAAATCCATCTTGAAGCGAGAAACTTCTCAGGGGACTGATGCCAGCAGTGCCCCCAAGCGCGCACAGCCGGTGACTTCCGGGGGACGGGCGGGCCGGCACTCACTGGCATGCTTGTCGGCCAGGGCGACGAGGGAGCTGGAGATGTCCCGCCTCCGGTAGAAGCACACCACCTTGGCCTCCACGTTCCCGCTGGCCGTCTGCAAGAGCAAGGCAGGGTCTGAGCGCCGCCCGCCCCCGGGCTCCGCTCCAGCAGGGCCGCTGCGGCAGGGCCTCGCGGGTGAGGGAGGCACACGGGACCTAAGCCCGCCCTGCGCCCACCTCCGTCCGGTGCCCCCTGTGGACACCAGGGGAACCCCGGGCCACCAGAAAGGACGCCTGTGACGAGGCTTTGGCCAGAGCCGGCTCTGCCCTGGCCCAGGGGCCGCCCTGCAACCTGGATCCACAACCCCGATGGCAGGCAGCCTGGCACAGGACAGGGCAGATGTCCAGACACTGGAGGGGTTGCCCGGAGTGTGAGAAGGATGGAGACCGAGAGGCAGCAGGGCCACTGAGCAAGCCTGCGGGGAAGACCCCCCGCGGGGAAGACCCTCCGGGGCAAGCACGTCTGCTCTCCTTTGCCCTTAGCTTATCACAGGGGCTCTTTTCGGTTTACTGCGTGAAGGAGTCCCACAGGTCCAAGTGGAACGCAGACCCCAACGGGTGTGCCTTCTACAGGCTATGGGGTCCTAAACGCCTGGCAAGGGGCAGAAGGGAAACTCTCTTCGCTGCCAGGAAACCCTCACCCGAGCGTCAGTGAGCCGGAAGCACGGAACCCCCAGGAACCCCCAGCGGGTCGTCCCGGCCAGCCCAGCCCCTCGGGGCCCAGCACGCATCCCTGGCTGGTCACCCTGTACTGAATGACCTCTCCAAACTCTGGAGGCTCATCACAGAACCTCTGGGGGCGAATTTCCCCTCGGATGCCTCCCCTAGTCCCCTGCCTCGTGACAGTCAGCGACCCCAGGGAAGAGAAGGCTCCCCTGCCGTTTCTTCTCTGCTAAGTCAACCCTCGGGGCGGCAGGAAGCGGGTCATCAGCAAAGGCTGGAAGAGCAGAGGGCAGACGGATGCAGGCGCTGACTCCTCTCTGGGGGCAGGAAGGCGGGCGAGGGGGGCGCTGGCCAGTGGCCCAGTGACTGGGGCCAATTGCATCTTTTTTTTTTGTTTTTTTTAAGGGCTGCACATGGAGGTTCCCAGGGTAGGGGTCGACATGGAGCTGCAGCTGCCGGCCTGCACCATAGCCACAGCCACGCCAGAGCCGAGTCATGTCTGCCACCTACACCACAGCTCATGGCAACACCGGATCCTTAACCCACTGAGCAAGGCCAGGGATCGACCCTGCACCTTCATGGATGCTAGTCAGATTCGTTAACTGCTGAGCCACAGCGGGAACTCCCAATTGTGTCTCTTTTAAACTAACCAGTGTTACGAAGTTTTTAATAATGATGCAAAGGTTATATCACCACTCTTATCTTCGTAGAAGCTAGTACAGCAGCATTTACAACACTAGACAAAATGACCTCTAAGGGAAGTATTTAAGTTTCAGTCACTAAATTCCCTTAAGCCGGAAACCTTTCAAGAAGAAGCCGTAGGAATTTTTCGCATCCTGGAGCATAAATTCAAAGCGTTGTCCACTCTCTCAGGCTTCTTGCCTCCACCACGGCGACTGCAGGGGGCGCCGGCCATAGGCGTCCTCACCCCGGACCACCGAGTTGCTTAAAGAGAGTGAACGACTTTTCCAGAACTGCAACCAACCAAATTTTATTCTCCAATCGACCAGCGAAACTCGTGGCTGCAAGACCACCTGAAGACAGGTCTTTGGCGCGTGGAGACTGGACTTGAGAAGCACGACCTGTCAGAACAGCCACGTCGGGCCTGTAGACACTGTCCATATGCAGCGGTGTTCAGAGCTGTGCCCGGGCTGGGAACCCCAGGCCAAAACCTGCCTCCCAGAAACGGTTCTGCAGACGGTCCGCTGGGCGCAGAATGGCCGGGGCTTCCACACCCCGGCGACATCCGGCACCTTGACAGTCTAAGGCGACCGGCACGAGCACCTCACACGGCGGCCGCGGTCCGGTCCGCGCTCCGGCTCCCGGTGGGCCTGCAGCCCCGCCCGGTGCCAGCCCCGAGGGTGCGCCCTTTCACACGGGTTGCCCACCTGCCCGCTGCAGCCTCGTCTCTACAAGCCTGGCTCAGGCGACACCCAGGAGACCCCAGATTTCCAGAACCTTCTTTCCAAGAGCCTCCCTCTGGGGCTCTGCCCAGATCTCTGCTGCGCGGGCCCCTCGCAACTCCAGCCTCTCCTCGATCTGGTGGGAGCCAGGGCAGGGGCCCTTGGACAGAAGTCCCACACGGCTGGAGGTGGCCATGGCTCCAGAGCAGGCCCAGTGGGATCCCTGGTCCAGGCTGACCCAGGTGGACACTGGGGTCGGGGCCCCCCCTTCTACTGTTTGTTCTCTGTTGTCATTTTGGGAGGTTGCCACGCCCCTATTCCAAACCCGACTCTACAATCTGGCTCCTTCCCAGGAGGCCTCCCGCCTGCCCTCTGGTCCTTTCTGGGCTTCTCCTGCCTGGCCGGCACCCAGGGGCCCACGTGGGGCTTGCCCTCCCACCCCATTCTCACGCCCCTAGTCTGCCGTTCCCTGTTCTTTCAAAAGGGCGCTTTGCTCCAGTACTGTAAAGATTTAATTTCCCATGGAAACAATGCGAATGCAATATTATTTCCAATCCAAGTTCTCAGGAGAAAACTTGACAATTGTTCTGAAAGCTCAGGAAAGCCCAGAGTCCTGGGAGGGCTGGGGGAGGCGGCAGAGGGCACCCCCTGCCACTGGTGGAAGGGTTTCGACGAGTTGGAACAAGCCTGGCTTTGCCCAGAGCAGCCTGTCTGCAGTGACAGCCACTGGGGTTTCCTCACGGAAAAGTCACCGCAGAATCGTCTTCATTCACAGGAAAGGGATGAAGCGGGAGCAGCCCTGCTGCCGGGCCACCGACACCCCGACTTGGCTCCGAGCCCTGGTGCTCACTCCAGGGTCCCCACACTGCTCTGGGCCGCAGAGTCGTGAGGACCGGTCAGCGGCCTGCAGGCTGTCCCTCTGCTGGGGCGTCCTCTGTCTTCAGGGCTGGACGGGGCTGCGGTTCCGGGGGGAGATGGGCTCTCTCCTGGGTCACTTCTTGTTTGCAGAGCCTTCGGTCCCTCCAATTCCTGCTAAGCGGATGCTGGGGCACTGGAGGGAGGCTCTGCCTCTCTGATTTTTTTTTTTTTTAAATGGCCGCACCTGCAGCACCTGGAAGCTCCTGGGCCAGGGATGGAATCCGTGCCAGGCTGCCACCTGAGCCGCTCACGGCAGCCAGGTTCCCAACCTGCTGCTGCGGCAGGAACTCCTCCTCTTTGTCTCCGTCAGGCTGCTGGGCGGGTCTCCACTCTCCCATCCAACCCTTCCCTGCAGGTCCCGCCTCTGCTGGGAACTTCCGGTTTCATTCCAACTTCGTGGAGCTGCGCTCCGCCCGGCTCTCCAGTCACAGCCACCGCCGCGGGTCCGAGGATGCCCGGGCTTGTCTGGCCTTTAGCTCCCTGCTGCCCCCACCACCTCGTTTCTCAGTCTCTTCTGATGGGAGTACAGGCTCCAGCGGTGCAGTGGCCCCAAGGGACACTGCAGCCACTGCCCCAGCCCAGGCCTTGTGGCAGCTCCAGGATGCGCCATGCAGCCTGCCCTGCCCAGGCCAGGACTTCAGGGGCACAGGCACCCCCTCCCGTTTGGTGAGCATGGCCACAGGGTCAGGGTGCAGGTGTAGCGGAGTCTGATCTTTGGGGGGGTCAACACCCCCACTCCACCCCCAGTCCCCAGAATCAGGCCACATGGCCACAAGGCTCGAGGTCCAGGAAAGCAGCTTCTGGCAAACTGGCAGTATGGGGGTACAGCAAGGTGGCCCCTCCCTGGCCCAGGTGACGACAGGTGCTTCTGAGAGGGCAGCTCCAGAGAGGGGGCCACAGCGGCCCTCTGTGGGGACGGGGAAGGAAGCAGCTGCCGAGCCAACATCCCAACTGGGGGGGGGGGAAGGGCGGCTCACACCTCTGGGCCGCCACGGTCACAGGGAGACTGCCCAGTCCTGAGAGATGCCACTCTGAACCTGAGAGTCCACTCCCACACAACTCCCTGCCCCCAACCCAGACGTGAGCACCTGCCAAGGGTGCCCACAGACAGGGCGGGAGCGGGATTTGGGCAGGGACCCCGCAGGGACCCTTGGGCTGTGGTCACAGGCGGCATCCTCGGCTCTTTGCTTGAAACTGTCCAACCTGGACCCTCTCCAAACACTGAGTGAGGCCACCAGGGGCCCATGTGAATGGGCTCTCCGAGGAGGGGGACCTGGTCCTGGGCAGGTGGCCCTGGGATGGAAGCCACTGTGGTCTGAGCAGGTGGCCGACCTGAAGCCCAAGATGCCCGCATGCAGTCCTGGCTCGGGGCTGGGCGCGGGTCTCATCCAACAGTGGCCCTGGGCACATCCCCCCAGCCGCCACAGGGGCCCTGGGAACTGCCCCCCACCCAGACAAGCCGCACACGCTACCTTGTTGAGCTCCTCGATCCTGCGGATCAGGTACGGGTTGCTGGAGGAGTTCTCAAAGTAGACGTAGTCTGCAAACGGGACAAGAGAGTCAGCCCGCGGCCCGGGCTCTGGGCCCGGCTCGCCTGCGCCCCCGCGGCTGGGGCCCGGGACCGAGGGGAAAGGCGGCGGGGGCGGGGGCTGCGAGGTAGCAGGAGCACAAGGCGGGGGCGGGCAGGGCCTGATGCTGGCCTGGAGGGTGGGCCCAAGAGTCCTACGGCCAGAGCAGGAAGGAGAGCCACAGGCGCGGCCACGGCCACCCCAGAGACCACGGCAGTGGGGGGCTGCCAGCCCCCGCCCCTGCCCCGAGCACAAGCCCCAGGGTCCTCCCACCCTTGCCCCCGAAGACAAGAGCGGTGAACAGAGCGAGAGCTCACTGGGACGGGCATGAGGCCAGGCGCCAGGGAGCAGGGTCCCGTGGGCACTGGCACCCTGCCGGGTCCCTCAGACCTCAGGTCAGCAAACTCCCTTCAAAGAAAAGCCACACAGGCTACCCGGCTCCTCAAAGCCACCAGGAGCGGGCAGGGCTCTGGTCAAGGAGTCCACGAGGCTCACTCCAGAAAGCCCAGGACAGCCACGTGGCCCCCCCCAGCTGCCAGCCTGGCCGCAGCCCCGGTCTCCACCAATCTACACCGGGGGTTCCGTCCCCTGCCCCTCGCCACCCAGTCCAGCCCGGTGGGGGACGGCTGGCCGGGACGCGGTCTTGGCTGGACTTCACTGAGGCCTGCACAGGCAAGCGGCCCAAGTGCCACAGACGGGACAACAGCAACAACCCCTGGCGGACCAGCCATAGTGCCAGGCGGCTGCAGAGGAGTGCACGGGGCTGCAGGTGCAGCGGGCCTGGTCTCAGGGAATGGAAACATCCTGAACACCAAACGCTGGGAGTCCTGCGGGGCTCGGCAGTAAAACCCCAACTAGCATCCATGAGGACGCGGGTTCGATATCTGGCCTCGCTCAGTGGGTTAAGGATCTGGCGTGGCTGTGGCTGTGGTGTAGGCCGGCAGCTGCAGCTCTGATTCGACCCCTAGCCTGGGAACCTCCATGTGCTGTGGGTGTGGCCCTCGAGAGACAAAAACAAAAAAACAAAAACCAAATGGGTGGGCCTCATGCATATGGGCTTCATCTCAATAAAGCAGTTTTTATGAAAAAGGTCTCCAGTCAATCATGCAAGCTGTCACTCTAAGAATCCAGCACAAGAGCAAACCCACCCTGCGGTGATTACTCCCCTGTGCCAAGAACTGGAACCAAGCCTCGTATGGCCCTGGCTGGGGCGGGGCGGGGGAGGGTCCAGGCAGCCTGGCAGCAGGTCTGCATCCAGCCGCAGAGCCCCAGGCAAGGTGCCCTGGCCACGGGGGGCGGCAGGAGGGCCACCAGAGGGCAGGGGGCTTGGGGAGGAACCGGGCAACCAGTGACCCGGGCAGCAGTTACACAATTGCCAACATCAGCCAACACCCACAGCCCTGCACTGAAGAGGACGGGGCTTTACGGCCTGGAAATGCCTCGCCAGCAGGTGGGAGACAAGGAAGACAGGGCCTCCCGTGCAGATGCTGGGCCCCACCAGCTGCCGCCCCACCACCCGCGGAGGGAAACCTTCCAAAGGAGGAAAGAAGAGACGCCCCGCCCCACCCCCGCCCGGCCCTGGCCCCGCCCCCGGCCCGGCCCGGCCCGGCCCGGCCAGCAGCCTTGGCCGGTGGAGCCCCAGCAGACAGGGGGAGAAAGCCCCCCGCTCAGGCGGCCAGCACCACGCTGACACCACAAGCAGACATCACAGGACCCACAGAGCTGTGCCCCCGGCCAAAGATGCACAACCCTCCACACCCCTCAGCTGGAGGAAGTGGGCAACACGCCTCAACCCTGGGAAGCAGAAAATGCAGGTGACCTCTCAACACCCCTCAGCACCTCTGATACAAAGGCCGACGCTAACAGGATGGAGGAGCTCCTGCTCCCCTGCCAGCAGACATTCACGGGAGCCCACGTGAATCACCTCTGAGGAAGAATGACCAGTCCCCGGGGCTTCCCCTCAGGCCGGGAACTGGGCACCCACGTGCACCGTCCTCACAGCCATGCTCCCGGGGTCCTTGCACACGGGAAAGGCAGGCAGAGGTCAGGGGCTCTACGTGCACGTGGCGTGACCGTCCACAGGGGAACTCTCAAAGAATCTCCAAAGACCTGTTTTAAAACCAAGGAGAGGAGTTCCCGTCATGGTGCAGCAGAAAGGAATCTGACCGGGAACCATGAGGTGGCGGGTTCAGTCCCTGGCCTTGCTTATTAGTGGGTTAAGGATCCGGCCTTGTGAGCTGTGGCATAGGCCGGCGGCTGCAGCTCCGATGAGACCCCCAGCCTGGGAACCTCCGTATGCCACAGGTGAGGTCCGAAAACAACAAAAGACAAAAAAATTTAAAAAAATAAAACTAAGGAGTGAGGGTTTAGCAAGCTTAGGTAACAACTGAACAAGCTACAGGTTTTTAAAGATCAAAAATTCCATCCAGGAGTTCCCACTATGGCTCAGGGATTAAGGAACCCAACCAGTATCCACGAGGACGTGGGTTTCATCCCTGGCCTCGCTCAGTGGGTTAAGGACCCGGCGTTGCTGCGAGCTGTGGTGTAGGCTGGCGGCTACAGCTACGACTTGACCCCTAACCTAGGAACCTCCATGTGCCACGGCTGCAGCCCTGACCAGACCAGACCAGACCAGACCAAACCAAACCAAGTTCCGCGCAAAGATCTACACGCTGAAAACTACGAAACCCTGGTCGAAACATCAACAAAACCCAAACACGGAGCAACACGTAAGCTGTGGTGGGTGAGAACCCAGACCGCTGATGACGCCAGGCTCTGCAGGACAGGAGGCCAAACCGGAGACCACGGGGTGCTAACACAACACGCGCCCACACGCTTTGCCGTGAAATGAAAACAGACCGGGTGCGCCTCCCGCGGCCGCGCTGGTCCGCGACGCAGCTGCGCGGAGAGACGACCTGCTTCCGGGTTCGGAGTCGGCGTGGCTGACCGTCCCTCCCCGGCACGATGGTCCGGACAGCCCGGACCCGCGACGCGGCCGAGGGCCTCCCTCCACGCGGCGGGACTGTCACGGAGCGCATCCCTGCGGCTGAACCAGATCCCTTCAGCACCTGGGCGGGGCCTGGCTGTCCACACCCGCGCAGTCCAAGGGGTGGCCCTTGGCCTGCTTCTGGAAGGTCACCTCAGAACCCCTTCTGTCCTGCATGACGGGGGTCTTGCTCACCTGGGCACGTGGCCCAGGGTGATTTGCGGCTGGGGTCAGGGGTCAACCTGACCTCCAGAGGGCCGGAAACTGACCAAGCCCAGCCACCCAGATGGTCGGCCACGACCATGTGACCAGCCTGGGACACACACCCTGGACGCCAAGGCGCGCTGCGTGTGGTCACGTGTCCGAGACCCCAGGGGAGGCCCGTCAGACACCCTGACGCAGACCTCCGGGCTGCTCTGGTCCACACCCGTCTGCCGGCCTGAGCTCAACCCGGAGCACAGCTGCTGTGCCAAGCACACAACTCCTGCCTCCTGCCCCTGCGTCGCCCGAGGACGGGCACCCTGAGCCCCGCGGGTGACTGCGGTGCAGAAGCTTGGGGGCAAGGCCCTCGCGGCAGCTACACGGCTCTGGAGCACCGAGGCCCAGGGGCTGGGCTGGGACCGCGGCTGAGCTCGGCAAGCACGCCCGCGGCCACCTGGGGGGACAGAGCACCCCCCCTCCCCTTCCTCATTTCCACCTTTTTTTTCTTTTCTGGCTGTGCCCACGGCATGTGGAAGTTCCCGGGCCAAGGACTGAACCCGCACCCCAGCAGTGACCCGAGCCACAGCAGAGCCAGCATCAGGCCCTTAACCCTCCGAGCCATAGCAGACTCGTTTCTGCTTTTGACAGTGAGCAAACCGTATAAAGTGGTGTTTCCATCACCAAAGTAACTGCACTCAGTGTAAGTTTTGCATTAAGTGCTATTGCACGTACTTTTCAGATGAATTCATAAAGGACTGTTACCAAGTATGCAGCAAAAACTAATTTCCAAAGGCATTCAGTGTTTGATAATGCGGCTGAGAATGGTTCTTCTCATACTGAAAAATTCCAATTTCCACCCTGGGTTTAAGAAACTGCAGTCAAATTTAACCACAGCTACGTCCTCAAACGGCTGCACGGTAGGCAGGGCAGGCATCCAGCTTCTGGTTCTGATAAAACCACAGAACTGATGGCCGCCACGTCGGCGAGGTCAGGGGACGCGCGCTGCTGACACCACAGGCTGGGTACAGCAGGAGGTTCGAACCTCTGCCTGAAGCACCTGCTGACATGCAGCAGGACCGACGCCAGGCCCCGGGCACTCAGGTCCAACGAGCTCTGTCAAGGTGTCGGGCCAGGCCCTCTCCTGCTCCACACGCCTTAGCAGGGTCATCTGCAACCGGCCAGGGTTCTCCAGGGAACCAGAACCGACAGGAGACAGACGCACGCGTGAATCTGACACACACGTGTGTGCACACGTGCGGGTTTACCCTGTGGATCAGCTCACACAGGAACGGAGGCTGAGGTCCCAAGACCTGCTGTCCGCAGGCTGGTGCTGAGATTCCCTCTGCGTCTGAAGGTCTGAGAACTGGGGGACTGGTGCCAGTCCAGAAGCTCAAGAACCAGCGCTCCGACCCAGGGCTGCCCCCGAATGCCCGGGCAGACACACCCAGGCCCTGCAGCTCACCCGCTCCGCGGGCCACCCTGACCGGCTTCATCTTGCACCAAGCTGGCGTCTTCCCCACTTGTTTGAAAACCTCGGTCCCGCCTGGCCCACACAGAGTCCTCAGAGGCCCGGACCCCAGGACCCGCCCATCCCGCAGGGAGTGCAGGCCCCGGGCCAGAACCCGAATTCTCGGTCCCAGGAGCTGCCCGCCCCAAGGCCGTCTGCACGCCCGGGCCGCGCGGCGACACAGGGCCTCCATCCCGACCCGTTTACCTCCACGAGGCTACGCGGCTGTGATGACTGACAAGCCCACCTAACAGCTTCCGGCTTTTCCGACCTTTACCTTCTCGCGGTGGGAACGCTGCAGTGTCACCACGTGAGCCACGTTGGCCAGTGACAATCGCCATGCACGCCCCTAAAGCCACAAGGCCCTGGGCCCAGGCTCTCACGCGGAACTCTGGGCAATGGGCACCGCGGCTCCCAGGAACAGGGACCACAGGTGAGCCCACAGGTAAGCAGGTGAACAGGTGGGCCCACTACAGCCTGAGGGCACTGAGCCCCAGAGCAGCCCGGGACTCGTGCAAACCCTGGAGCACGGCCGCTGCCAACACAACTTTATTTATGGGCTGGGATTTGAATTTCATGGATTTTTCATGTGTCCTCTTTTGATTTTTTTTTTTTTCTCAACCATTTAAAAACGTAAGAGCCATTCTTAGCTCGTGAGTCATACAGAAACAGGCAGCGGGCCACAGCCGAGGACGCGGCACAGGTGAAGATGCCAGTTGTCCCCAAACTGGTCTAAACCACGGGCTCAACCTACCCCGGATCTAAACGCCACTCTTCTTTTCTGTAGAAACCAGGGAGCCAACCCCCGACTTTATGCAGGAAACGCCAGGCCGGGGTTGGCTGAGCAACACGGAACAAAGGACAGAGTCGGAGATGCCCGTTCCCGGACCAAGGTCCCTGCGAAGTCCCGGCCATCCGGGCAGCACGCATGCCGGATGGAAGGGGGCCGAGGAGCCCAGGGGATGACGGACACGCAGGAAATGGGTGCGAGAGAAGTGCCGCTCGTTTGGCACGGAGGTCAAGAGGTCACGAAATGGGAGGCCTAATGGGACACTCGCACACCGAGCCAGACACCAGAGACCTCGGCCACAAGATGGGCCACAACCCTCCATGTCAAACCCAAAACCATAAACATCGGACAAGAAAACAGGAAAAAATCTCTGTGACCTCAGAGCAGGCAGAGTCCATACACAAAATGTGCAAAAAAATAGAGAAAAGTTTGCAAAATACCTGTTTGGTAAAAGGCTGACATCCAGAACATACCACTCACACACCTCAACCAAAAGCTTCTTTCTAATGTGAACAACCAGCCACAGATCTGTGTAAACACCGGACCGAAGGCACAGGGAGGCGAGCAAACCCACGGCACGCCTCCGGGAATCGGGGACCCTCAGGCAAGCGCGTACTGACACTGCGGGAGCGCGCGCTGTGGCTCGGCAGGTCAAGAACCTGACTCGAGTGTGTGAGGGTGCGGTCGGTCCCTGGCCTCGCTCAGCGGGTTCAGGATCTGGAGGAGCCGCCGCTGCACCTCCACCCCCAGCCTGAGAACGTTCAGATGCCGTGGGTGCGGCCCTAAAAGGAAAGAAAAGAGAAGAAACTGTGGTGAGGTGCCGGGCACACCTGTCCGAAAGCCTTGCGGAACCACCTGCCCAGATCGAGTGCTGTGAGGAGGCCCTGGCACAGGTCCAGGCCAGCCCGCTGTCGGGCCCCTTCTCCCCCGGCGAGGACACGTGTTCCCAGGGAAAGCTGGGCAGGGGTGTGCACAGCGGCCTCCCGCGGCCGCCGCGGAAGCCGGAAATAACCCCCGTACAACGTGGACACTCATGTCTTTCAAAAATTCATGCCGAAGCCTGACCCCCGGCACGACGGCACTGGCGGGCGCTGTGGGAGGTGCTCGGGGTGCACCCCCAAGTGGGATCCGAGTTCTTTCTTCTAAAAGCCCCCAGAGCTCCCTGCCCAGGAAGTGGGCTCCCGTCAGACACGGAGTCTGTCGGAGCCTCGATGAGGGACAGCAGCCTCCGGAACCGTGAGCAATGACCGCCTGCTGCTAACAAGCCGCCACCTCGAGGACCACGCCAGGGCAGCCTGCAGTGCCAAGTTCAAGCGTCACCGGTCCGTCGACTGAACAAACCCTGGTGCATGCACGCACCAGGCCCCACGCAGCAGGCAGGCAGCTCGCCGAACGCGCTGACAGCCCCGGAGGCCTCACGCTCCGGCAAAGAAGCCGGCACACTGCGTGGTTCCTCGAGTGACATTCGGCAAAAGGGAAACCTGGAGTGACAGGGACAGATCAGAGGTGGCTGGAGCTGGGGGAGGGGCAAACAACAAAAGGCAAAAGGGAGACCTGCAGGTCCACCAACGTTCCCAAGATGTGCAGCTGACACAAGTGGGTGCATTTGCCAAAATCAAAGAGCCAGATACACAAAAGGGTATGTTGAAAGGGAGCTTCAACAGACCTGACTTTAATTTTTAAACGCACGCACACACACAGGCCGCCCCACTAGTCACAGTAATTGCGTTCCCTGAAGTCAGCACCAACACCGAACTAGCGAGAACGGAGCCACTGCCCCGGGGGAGCCGGGGGCAGGGTCCCCCCAGGCTCCGGCCACGTTGCCACCAGCCGACCGACACACAGCCTTGCTCTCTGTGCAACTCGGTTTAAAGACGCTGGGTTTGGAACATGCGGTACCACGGGTTCCTGAGCACCCGACTCACGCCGGCTGCCCTGTGACACACGGGTTTGCTCCTGGGGCCGCACGGAGCCTCGCTGCGCTTAGGGACGCGGGACACCCTTCAGGGCTAGGCTGGGGCCACTTGATTTACTTTTTTTTTTTTTGCTATTTAGGGCCACCCCCGCAGCATACGGAGGATCCCAGGCTAGGGATCAAATTGGAGCTGCAGCTGCCGGCCTACACCACAGCCACAGCCACGCCAGATCCGAGCCACGTCTGCGACCTACACTGCGGCTCACGGCAACAGCAGATCCTTAACCCACTGAGCGAGCCCAGGGATGGAACCCTTAACTTCACGGATGTTAGTCAGGTTCATAACCGCTGAGCCGCGACAGAAACTCCCCAAGTGTGGTTCTAAGCAGGCCAGACGTGGACACCATTAAGGGCAGGGCGCCAGCTACACGTGACCACGGATGTGCCAGCGTGACTGGTCACACCTCACCCTCAGGGAGCCGGCGGAGGCTCAGACAATCGCGCGGGGTGATGAGGCTGGACGGGATGCGCGTCCACAGTGAGCGGGCAGGGTGGCCACAGCCAGCAGGCACTCGCTCGCAGGGGAGCCAGGGCGACAAAAGCAAGTTCCGCAAGAACGCGGGGACCACCCTGGAGGGCCAGGCCACGTGGGGTGACGCACACATGCACGGCCAGGCCCCGGAGCCTCCCTCCACAGCTGACGTGCACCAGCTCTCCGGGCGGGACCCCGAAGCCCCGGGCCCTCCGGGCTCCTTGCAGCGGGAACGGCGGAGCAGAGACCCCAGGCGTGGGCAAGCCAAGCCTGGGGATGGACTGGGAGGAACTCAGCACAGCCCAGGAGCCGCTCCCTGCGAGGGTAGGGCGTCTGGGGAACCCGGACCCGGGACTCTGGAGGACCACCGCATCCACCCCGCCCGGCAGCTCCATCTCCCAGCCAGGCCTCCCAGCCACGCGCCCCCGCAGGCTGCAGCACGAAGGGACCCCGGTGGGCCCCCGCATACAGTGATGGCCCTGCAAGGACAGCCAGTGACGGCCATGTGCAGTCCCCGCAAAAGTTCAGGAATGAGATGGGACCTGCCTAGAGGGGGAAGTGGCCAGTAACCAAGGGGCCTGGCCTCCCTCGAGGGCTGGAGCACAGGGCGGGGGCTGAGGACCGCCAGGCGCCACACCTGAGCGCGGCAGGTGTCCCCATCCCTCTGGACACTGGATGAGGGGACAGCATCATCTCCAAGCAGACCCCAGAGAAGGCCCTGCCAGGGCCCTTGGCCTAGAATGCCGACAACCCCCTGGGCCCGGCCTTTGAGCTGAGGCTGCCCTCTCAAGCCCAGGGGAGCCCCGCCCTCCCCTTGAGACAAGCAGCCCGCACCTCAAGGTGTCACTGTCACACTCGTCACCCAGCAGAGCCCAGCGGCACCGGGGGCAGGGCCCAGCTGCCCGGCCTCTAGGGCGTTCAGACTTAACTTTCCACTGCGGGAGCCAAGGGGCGGTTTCCAGGGGGGGCCAGCAGACCTGCTCCTCAGAAGCGCCACCTCCAAGGCTGGACACGGACCGCGGCTGGAAAAGGGCCAGGGAGGGGCCGCAGGGCCCAGCGTCCCCGCGAGAAGGCACCCATCCACGTCCCACGGACGAGGAGCACGGAGGCCCCAAGAAACCTGGGGTACGGGGGGGGAGGGAGCAGCCCCGTGGCTGTGACGTGGCGCCAGGCAGAGGGTGCGGGGGCCAAGGGTGCCTCCCGGGCTCTCCCCAGACGCCGCAGGACACGGGTGGCCCTGGGGACGGCACCGGCAGCCTCGCCTGTCCACGCGGGGCCCGGGAGCCCCAGGACGCCAGGCCCTCAGACATGGCCCAGCTGCTCCCTGAGGACAGGCGGGCCTGGGGGGCAGAGACGCGGGGGCCCAGGGACAGCCGGAGCCGGGGCAGCATGGGACAGCGCAGGATCGCAAGTTCCTGGGCAGGCAAGCTGGGGAGCAGGTGTGTCCAGCCGGCCGCATGGGCAGGTCACTGCAGACAGCAGGGGTGCAGGGCCAAGGGGACCTCGGGCCTGAAGGACGTGCTTCTTGGGACCGTCTACGCCGACCTCCCTGAACCACGGCTCCTCTTCTCATCAGCCCGAGTTTTTAACGGCCCCGTTTCCCCCGGGAGGCACCACGGAAGGCCCCGGCCCAGCCCGGCCCCTCGCAGCCCAAGGCCCATGCCGGGACCCCCGCCTCGCCTGGGTCCCCGGCGCAGCCCGGCTGGCCCTGCCCAAGTGCGGAACTGTCATGTGTGAAGGCCGCACCTGTTCAAAAGTTTACCCAAAAACCAAAGATGCATTTCTGGCCACAGGGACACTTCAAGCTGCCTGCAGGGTGAGGGGCGGGCCCGTTACCTCTCCCAAGTGTATCTTTAAAAATCAAACTACCGGAAAGAGGGGACGCTGCCTTCTCCCAAAGAAGGGAAAACAGAAACCCTGACATGGGTGCAGCTACCGACCGCCAATTAAAACACACCCGCCCAGGGGTTCCCGCTGTGGCGCAGCAGTAACAAACCCAACTAGTACCCCGAGGATGCTGGTTCGATTCCTGGGCCAGCTCAGCAGGTTGAGGACCCGGCGTCGCCGGGAGCTGTGGTGGAGGTCGCAGATGTGGCCCGGATCTGGCGGCGTGGCTGTGGCTGTGGTGTAGGCTGGCGGCTGGAGCTCCGATTCGACCCCTAGCCTGGGAACTTTCATATGCCGCACACACCGCCCTAAGAAAAAACGCAAAAAACACAAAAACCACACCTCCCCAAACAGTGGCTGTGTTGTCAGGAGGCTCTGGGCTGCTGGCTTTCGCCTTTCTGTCCTGAGACACAGCAGACCAGGTTTCTGCATGAACCGTCCAGAGAGAAGAGCTGCCTGTGGGGCCCTCAGCCCATGGCTGGTTCTGGACGCCTGCTCGAGGCCCCCCTGCCCTCAGGGCACGGACCCCAGAGGAGCCGGGCCGTGGCTGACCCCGCCGTACACACCGAGACCTCGCCTGCCACCCTTGCGGCCACAGCTGCCACTGCCGACAGAAGGCCTCTGTCCAGGCCAGGTCACTTCCCAGGGACGAAGCAGGCCCTGCCCCTCCCAGGCCGACCCAATCGGCCCAGGCGGTCAGCTGGCCCAAAGCTGCAGCCAGGCCTTCACCCCGCCCGACTCCTGGCAGGGCCTTGGGACAGCCTGCCAGGTGGGACACGCAGGACTCCCAAGTGACGCGGGACTCTGCGAGCAACTTCTCATGTAAGTGTGGCCCACACAGTATTCGGGACACACGTATGCTAAGAAACTGTTTATCTGAAATTCAAATTTAACAGGCGTCCTGTGCTTCTCCCTGCTGAAGCCGGCACCTTCGGCAAAGGCTCTGCTCTCCGGGTCTTTAGTGGAGGAGACCCCGGAGGCGGGCGGGGGCACGCCCCCGGCCAGGGCAGGCCGCCTCCATCTGGACCCTGAGACACCCAGACACGGACCCCCGCGCAGCAGCAGCACCTCGGGACAGCAGCCCAGCCGGCCCGCACCAGGCCGGCCGAGCCCACGGCCCAGTGGACAGGGGCAAACGAGGCTTCCCTGCAGGGACCGAAGGGGTCCAAGTGGAAGCAGCCCCACCCATGGGCTACACCACAGGACCCCTGTTTACACCAAGGGAGGGGGGTTGCCAAGAGGAGGGTGACAGAAGTCCAAGTCCAGGGGCACCCCGGCCCTTGGAACCAGTCGCGACAAGCAGGCACGGGGCGGGGGGCCTGGGAGGGAGAGGCAGAGGAGGCCACGGAGGGCCTCTGGGTGACACCCAAGCCTCCCTCTCCAGCCTCGGTGTCTGCGGCCGGCCGGGAGCTGGGCGCCCCTGCCCTGGGAACACTCCATTTACTGAACACGCTGAGCAAGACTTCAGGGCCACAGCCTGGGGTGGGAGGTGAGCCCACACCTGCAGAGAGGCTCTGCGTGGGGAAAGCCAAGGGGCACCGAGTGGGCGGGGGGACGGCCAGACCAGAGGAGGGCCTTGGGCTGGGCAGGAGGGGGTCTGCGCTGAGGAAAGGCGTTCCAGGAGGGCGAGGGGGTGGCACTGAAAGGGGGCAGCTGCGAGGCGGGCAGGAGCCCTGGGCTGCAGCAGCTGGGCTAGGGGCCAACGGACGGAGAAAGCGACTCCGTCCGTGGGGTTCCACGGGGGGCCACCCAGCCTGGCAGTGTATTGAGAGACCCCGGGGGCCTCCCTCCACAGATCGGCTCCCCCCCGGACTGGAGAAGTTGGGAAACCAACAGGCCCCTCTCTGAAGGCCCCCGCCCCCTAGCCTGCTCTCCCCCCGCCACCGCCGTGTCCACCAGGGGCCTGCTGCCGAATGGGGTAAGGGCCCCCATTTCCGTGACACCTCTGAGCCAGAGAGGAGGGAGGGCTGGACAGCGGGGCGGGTGCGCCCAAGGTCACAAGGTTGGCCTGGCACTCGGGGGTCAGCCGGCCAGCGAGAGAGGGTAGACTGAAGACACAGGTGACTTGGAAAGCCAGGCCAGAGCTGTCCTCAGCCCTGACCAAAGGGGGGCAAGTGGGCGGCTCAAAGTCTCCGAGAGGGTGGGCATCTCACCACCTGTGAAGGACCAGATGAGGCCAGCTCGGGACCCCGTGGGGACCCGTAGCACGAGCCTCCTAGAGCCCCCTCCCCACAAAGTGGGGCAAAGCCCAAAGCTGGAGGCTTCCTGGGGCTTGAGTGGGAGAAGCAACAGCCCCAGGAAGGAAGCCCCCACCCCGGATCTCAGCTAGCTCTGCACCCCCTAACCAGGGGGCCACCTGCCTCTTTCCCAAATGCAAAGCACCTCCCTGCTGGGCCGCAGAAACAGGAGACAGCAGAGAAAAGATCAGGGTGCCAGCAGCACGCTGGGGGGAGCACAGGCCGCTGAGGACCTGGAGAGGGAATCCTGCCGGGGAAGCCCCCAGGCCCACGCCGGGCCCAGAGGGCAGCTCCCAGGTGACCGCAGGCTCGCGGCGGGAACGCGGCCGCCACATACAGCTCCCCACCCCCCGAGGGGACCACTGCCCCCCGCCCCCAGCAGCTGAACCAGCCCTCGGCGCCGCCGCGGGGGTGCTCTCCACACCACAAGGGCCCCAAACTCCCACTCCCAGGAGCCGCCAGCACCTCCCAATGCCACGTGCTCCTGCTCCCGAGTTGGGGGGATCCCGCCAGGCGCCCCAGCCCCAAAGGATGCTCTGCGACTCCCAGAGCTCCTCAGCCCCACGCTCAGCCCCCAACAGGTGGGCAGAGCCCCCGCCTGGCCGCTGCCGGCCCAGCCACTACCCCCCACCGGCTCCAGGAGGGGCCGGGCCAAGGGGCCAAGTCGGGTGGCGACGAGCACGGCCAGGGCAGAGGTGGTGGTGGAGGAGCCGGCTGCTCAGAAAAGATGGAGCGGGAAGGGGAAGGAGACAGGGGCGGGGGGGGGGGGCGCAGCAGAGGGGTGGGCGCCGCGGGCAGGAGGGAGGGTGGCCCAGGCAGGCGGCCTGCAGTGGGGGAGGGGTGCAGAGGTGGAGGGAGGGGACCAGAAGTGGGCCGATGGGGGGGGCGATGGGGAGGCGGGCGGAGGGGGAGGGGGGAAGCGGAACGGGGGGAGGGGCGGGACAAGATGGGGGACCCGGGCAGGGGGTGCCGAGGGGGCGCGCGCGGGGGGGAAGGGGGCGGCGGACGGCGAGGCCCGGGGCGCCGGCCGGGGCCTGAGGCGCGGCGGGGCGGCGCGATGGGGGGCCCGGCGGGGCCGCGGGTGGCGGGGCCGGGGCCCGCGGCGCCTCGCGGCGGCGGCGGCGGGCGGGCGGCGGCCTTACCTCCGACCCTGTACATGTTGGCGGCCATGTCCGGCGGCGGCGGCGGAGGCCGCGGGCTGGGCCGGGCTGGGCGCTGGGCTCGGCGCGGGCGGCCTGGAAAATGGAGGCGCGCGGGCGCGGGGCGCGGGGGCGCGGGCGGGCGGGCGGTTTAAAGGGGCCGCGCTGCCGCCGCCGCCGCCGCCGCCGCCGCCGCTGCCGCCGCCGCCGCCGCCGCCGCCGCCGCCGCCGAGGCCGCCGAGGCCGCCGAGGCCGCGCAGGGACCGAGGGCCGCGGCGCGGGCGGGAGAGGAAGAGGAGGAGCGGCCGCGGGGAGGGAGGGGCCTCGGGCGCCACCGCCCACCGCGCGGGCCGTTACCCGCCCCGCGGCCGCGCGCTCCCCGCCGCCTCCCGCGCCCCCGCCCCGCCCCGCCCGCACCCCGGGCCCCGGGCCGCAGCGGCCCATCGGCCCTCCGCCCCGGGTCCGCCCTGGCCCCCCCCCGCCCCCCGCCCGGCCCTTTCCGCGCAGCCTCCCGCCCGAGGGCGCCCTCCGAGTCCGCGCGTTCGCAGGCGCTCGGCCGCCCGCCGCTCCGTGGGCGGCCCGGGCCCTCCGGCCCCGGCCCTCGGCGCCCCGCCCGCACGGCCCCCGGCACACAGTTGCGGGCCGCTTTCCCCCACCTCTCAGCTGGCACGGCCCCCCTGACGGTGCCCGAGGGAGGAGGGGTGGGCGTGCCCGGAGGAGGCCGCCCTCCGGAAGGCGCCCCCCGCCCCCGGGGGGGCCCCCCCCCCCGCAGGCACAGCCCAGACCAGGGGGTGCAGGGAGGCGCGGGGGCCGCGGGAGCGAGCGAGGCTCCCGCCTGTCCTCCCAGCCCCGCGTGTGAGCTGGGCGCCTGAGGTCCAGGACGGCCCGGACGCTGCCCGGGGAGGCGGGTGGGGAGGCTGCTGGGCGGAGGGGATGGAGCCCCGCACGGAGAGAAGCAAGGGGCCGGGTCCAGGATCAACCTGACTGCCAGGGGGCTGCAAAGGAGGAGCCAGCCCTGTGGGACCTGGAGGGGCTGGGGCTCCAGAGGCCCCAGGGCTGACCGCCTGCCAGGAAAGGCAGAGGAGCAGGGGCTAGGTGCTGCTGACATGTAGGCCGTCCCCCAAGTGTCGCGAGGTGCGATGGTCTCCCTCGCTCCCCGCAGGCCTGGTCCCTGCCTCCGGGGCCTGCATCTCCTCATCTGGACGGCGAAGCTGCAGCACTACCTAACAGGTGGACCAAAACTTAATCAGAACCCCCAATAAATACATGCCCAGGCAGCTGCTGGTCACAGAGAGTGCCCACAACGTCCTGCCTGTAAAGTGCCTGCTCCTGCCTCCCTTCTGGAAATAAGACAGCCCCTGGAGAGCAGAGGCAGCTGAAAGGTGGGGGCCGTTTTCCTCCCGGCGCGGGTGCTGGCAGGTGAGTGGCAGTCGGAAGCCATTGGAATTGCACGACTCCCCCAAGGAGGAGGAATCGCCCTCCCAAAGCACCGTGACTTCTAATAAACCCTTGGGAGAGGCCGCCAAGCCCGCGCCCGCTCCTCGGCTGGCTTTCGCCCTGTGTTCCTCTCCCAAGATGGACAGAAAGGAGACTGCACACAAGGCCCAGCCCCTAGACCAGCTCTGGGACAAGTCACTTGGCAAAAAGGACAGGGGTGAGGAGTTCCTGTCGTGGCGCAGTGGAACGGGTTCCATCCCTGGCCTCGCTCAGTGGGTCAAGGAGCCAGCGTTGCCATGGGCTGTGGTGTAGGTCGCAGATGCAGCTCAGATCCGGCCTTGCTGTGGCCGTGATGTAGGCCGGCGGCTACAGCTCCAGTTAGACCCCAGCCTGGGAACCTCCATAGGCCATGGGTGCGGCCCTAAAGAGACAAAAAAAATTTTTGAATAAAAACAAAAAACAAAAATAATTTGATTCTTAAACTCAGAGGAAGGAAGGAAGCATTCATCTAATTTCAGCAATCATGTCTTCTCTCTACATTTTAAAATCTGAAAGGACTATTCTACACTTAGTCTGCATTTCTGTACATGCTCTTGTGTCTGCCTGGGCCTTTAGAAATATCCGAACAAACTTCACCCTGTTAACAGCAGTCTTGAGGATAAAATTCTTGGCGAGATTTTTAAAACTTTGTTGGGTCGCTGAACAGCGAGCAAGGCTTCTGTAAGGCCAACGAAGTCATTGTGGTCAACGGTCAGTGCTGGGCAGCAACTGCATGCTGGCCTGGGGAGGGCTCCAGTGACACCTCCCAGGTGCCCGGCCAGCCCTGGGGGCCGTGCCCTGCGAGGGGAGCCAAGGGCAGCTCTCCCTTCTGCCGGGCGTATCCAGAGGGGCTTCTGCTTCCTGCTCTGAGCCACCTGACCCGCGAGCCAGCCCAGGTGACCGTCCTTGCCGCCACAGGGGCACCCGAGTGGTGTCCCTTGAGTCTGGGGAGTCATACTGGTCCTCCCAGACTTTAGGGAGAGACCTACCTGCTTGGGACAGTTTAGAATGGATGCACAGTGGTCACACTACAGTGTCCCCTCTCTGTGGTGACTGGGCACCCTGTCCTGAGCAGTGTGAGCTGCCCGACCTGTGTGCCCTGGGGCCCCGCCTCTCATGCAGGCTCCCAGCCAGGGCACTGGGGACCCTGGGGCCCCGCAACTCTTGGTTGCTGGGGGCCTGGGCTCTGCGGGAACTGAGCAGCACTCTTACCCAGCCGATGCCAGGCGCCCCAGTGGAAGGCAGGTGCCGCCCCTCAAAGGTCTTCACCCCAAACCTGTCACTGTGCTCAGCTGGTGGCAAGAGTGTGGGGAAGCTGGCTGACCAGCGACCTTAGAACAGTCTCTTGATCACCAAGCGGGCCTGAGGCCATCCTGTGGCCCTGACGTGGGGACAGGGCAGAAGAGAGTTGTGGGCCCCTGGCTCCGAAGGCGGAGGCGGAGAACGGGGGTGGGGGCTCTGGAAGCCCAGCGGGGCTGGCGCCCGAGGCAAGACAGCAGCCCCGCCGCCCGGCACAGCCCGGTGAGGCCGCCTCAGCCTCAGCAGACCCTCCCCTTCGGGGATCTGCCTGAAGGCACTGACTCCGTGGTAGCTTGTTAGGGTGGTGGCAGGAAACCCACACACTTGGCGGACAAAAAACTGTCTCCAGGCACTATCACCTCTCCCTGGACACCAGGCCCAACTGGAGAGGGCCATGGCCTCCCTGCTCGTCCCCCCAGGGCCAGCGGGGGACGATGCCCAGCCTTGGGCCCCAGCTCCAGGGAGGCTGTGCAGCTTCTGCTGCTGTGGTGGGGAGCGCTGGGTGGTCCCAGGGAGTGAGCCTTCGTGCAGGCCAGAGGGCCCTGGACCCACCCCATCTGACACCCCAGGAGGCCTGGCAGGGTGAGCAGGTGAGGCCCTGGGCCTCTGCTGAAGACACGCTGTCCTTGAGAACCACTCGGGGCCCCAGCCCCTGTCATTGCCGTCATAGCTGCTAACACTTCAGCTTAGAGGCTGGGGGTTTTCCTGCCCAGCGTGGTGTCTGGCCCAGGGCAGATTTTGGCCCCTGACACCTCCTCCCCACTTCATTGGGGGGGGGGGGCTGGAGAAGGAGGAGGGGGTGCCATGGGGTCTCCCGTGGCCCTGCCCAAACCTCACCCCTGCCCTTCTCTGCCCCTCGGGACGCGCCTCCCAGCTCCTCCCAGCCCCACCATCCCTGTGGCTCTGCACCAACTTAGAGATGCTGAGGAATACACAGGAACCATTTTTCTTTTTGTCTTTTTAGGGCCGCACCCACAGCATATGGAAGTTCCCAGGCTAGGGGTTGAAGCGGAGCTGCAGCCGCTGGCCTACACCAGAGCCACGGCAACGTGGGATCTGAGGCACATCTGGGACCTACACCACAGCCACAGCAACACAGGATCCTAAACCCACTGAGCGAGGCCGGGGATCGAACCCGCATCCTCATGGATCCTAGCTGGATTCATTACCACTGAGCCACAACGGGAACTCCCGGAGGAACAAAATTATGCCCAAGGGACTCCAGACAGAATGGGGCAGGTGGCGGGCCCAGCGGCGTGACCTTGGACGTCTTCCTAGGGAAGGACCTCTGCGGCCTTACAGTGAGGAGCAGCGAGAGGCAGGGATGGGCAGCAGGGCGGGTCGCAGCCTCTCCGCAGCCGGTCTGCGAGGGGCCAGGCGGGGCAGCCTTGCCCACTAGCCAGTGCACGCAGGACCCCCAGCGCTGCCCTCACCCTGGGCCTGGGGGAGGATCACCTCCTTTGGCCTAAAGCGCCCCCCGCAAGCTGACCACACACACTGCCCCCAGCCCCCTGCTGGTCCGGTGCCGAGTCCAAGGGAAGAAACGCCCACCCTGCGGGCCGAGGCTGGGAGCCTAAGGTCACCTCCCTCCCCCCCTCCTCCCACCTCCTGCCCCCTCCAGCTCGGTCTCCCCAAAACGCAGCCCCGCCTCACCGACCCCCAAACCCTCCACCCACCCCTCAACACGGAGACAAAGTCAGACACCTTCACAGCTACCCCAGGCCCTCTGCCCACCAAACTCCTGGTGCACAGGCAAGGAGGACCGCCTCCTCCAGGAAGCCTCCCTGCCGCCCGCTTCTCCCCATCACAGCATCACCCAAGGTCCATGTGCCCCTGTGGGCCTCCCGAAGATCCAAAGTGAGACCCAGTGCTCCCCGCGGGCAGGCACCAGTAAAGGCGGCTCATGACATCAAAACCCCACTCTCCTGGAAGACTGCTGGTCCCTGCACACCTCTGCTCCACGCAGGCAGGTGCCCAATTCCCGAGGGGGCCATGCACCTCAGCCCGGACTCCCTCCACCCAGGCCAGGTGAGAGGTGGTCCAGGCGCCAAGAGCCACACCCCTCCCAGGCCACCAACAGCTGCTCATCCCCAGGGTAATGGCCCCTGGCAGCCTAGGGGGCCACCCCGGAAGGTGCCACTGCACTGTCCCCCAGGCCTCTCTGGACAGCCTCTTGAAGGCTGGGCTGAACACATCACACCAACTGGGGGGCCTCCAAGGCCTCTGGGGTGTGAGCTCTGAGGAGGGGCAGCCAGACGCCCTCCCGGCCTGTGTCCTCCTCCCTGGCTGGTGGTGACCGTCAGGTGGGCTGTGATGGGGCACAGGGGACGTGCGGCCCAGACCTGGCAGGCTGTCTCCCCAGAACCCACAGGAAAGGCGCTGGCAGACAGACACTGGGCTGAGTGGGCTCTTAAGAGGGCCGAGACCTCGAGGCCTGGGCCTCCAAAGTCACGTTGTGCCGGAAAGGCGCACTCCGGACCAAGGCGGCTTGGAAGGCCTTGGTGGACTCGGCGGTCCTCGGCGGATGGGGGAGGAGCACGTCCTTGTCCACGTCCTCGGACACCAGCTGGGCCACGATCTGCGAGAGGTCCTGCGGGGAGGGCTGGGTCAGGGATCGCAGCGGGCCAGGGCGGGGTCGGGAGGGGGCAGACGGGCGGGGCGGGGGCGGGGCGGGGGCGAGGCGGGGGCGGGGCAGGGGCCGGACCCTCCGCGCGCCCCGCCCCGCGCACCCTGAGGGACTGTGTCCACCCGCCGTCGTTGCCGCCCCGCAGAGCCTGCCGCCGGCGCTGATCGATGCTGAGGCTCCAGCGCCGGCTCGGGTAGCTGCTCTCCTGCGGCTCGCACACCTGCGGGGACAGTCAGGGGTCCGCGCCGGCCACCCTTTGGGGGTCCCCGCACCCACCAACTCTCGTCGCCCTCGCCACCAGGGGGGCGCGTTCCAAAGTTGAGTTGGTCGCCCCTCTCCCCCAGCCAGCACCGGTGAGTAGGCAGGACCTCAGCCTCTGGTCCTGTGGCCTCGCGTGGCTTTGCACAGCAGCTCTGCGCGTGGACACCCCGGCCCCAGCACCTTCCTTGCTTTTCTGTGTGCACTGTCAGCCCCTTAGGCAGTGAAGTCCATGCAGCTGGTTCCCCAGGCATGGCTGGGCAGAAGCAGCCCTCTGGACCTGGCCCCCATGCCCGCCCTGGGGAGGCCCCCAGAACAGGCACTCAGGCTGTATGTGCCTCAAAGGAGGTGGGACCCAAAGTTCAGCCGCCCCCCAGCCCCTCTAAAATGAGAGTAAAGAGGTGTAGGCGAAAAAATAAGGCTCAGATGTCCATAAGGACGCAAGAAGAGTGGGTGGGGCGTCCGTGAAAGAGAGCTGTCCCCAGGAGGGAGGAGGCTGGAAGAGGTTCCCAACTGGGAAAGGCCAGAAGCACGCTGTGCTCCCGTGGGACCCCTCCTCCCCAGGTAGGCTACCTCCGGGAGGACACGGGGGGTGGGGGGATGCTAAAAATAAAAAGAGGATTAAGACAGACTCAATCCCCATTCCTCAAAACCTTAAAAATAGAACTACCATATGATCCAGCAATCCCACTTCTGGGTGTACATCCAAAGAACTGAAAGCAAGCCTCAAAGATATTTCTGCACTCGTGTTCGCAGCAGCATTGTTCACAGTAGCCAAAAAGTGGCTGCAACCCAAACGCCCATCAGCAGACGCGGGAATAAGCCTAAAGGGGCAATGCACACAATGGAGTGTGACCCAGCCTTAGGAGGACATTCTGACACTTGCAGCAGCATGGGTGCCCCTCGGAGACCCTGCGGGGAAGAGCCAGTCACCAAAGAGCACAGACACTGCTTCGTCTGCTCACAGGAGTTAGCGGGGACCCCGTGGGATTTGGAGTCAGAGCATGGAACCATGGCTGCCAGGGCTGGCTGGGTGGGGGTTGGGTTGTGTAACGGGGAGACCTTCAAATTTGCAAGGTAGAAAGTTCTAGAGATGTGTTTCACAACAGCGTGAATATACTTCCCACGACTGAACCACACACTTGAAAAGGGTTCGCATGGCAAAAAAAGTGGATATTTGGACCCGAAAAATGCACATAGAAGGAAGACCGTGAGCGGAGACGGGGGAGAGGCGACTGTCTGCAGCCACGGAGGCTGCTCGGCGCTCGGCGCCCCCAGCCTCGGGGGCACCAACCCGCTGACACTTACACTTTGAACTTGCAGCCCCAGACTGTGAGACTACAGACTTCTGTTGTTTAAGCCAAAAAGTAAAGTGACGTTCCCAGCCTCCTTGCCACTCTGCACCCCCCACGGTGGCAGCCCGGCTGTGTCCCCTCCACCCAGGAGAGGAGGGTCCTTTCTGGGGGAAGAGACCAGCCCCAGAGAAGAGGCGCACAGACACGAGAGTGGGGTGTCAGAACCCCACCCATCACACCCCAGGGCACCGGACGGCTGCTGAGGCTGCCCTGGCACAGGGAGCCCTCCGCCAGCCCTGGTGCCCCACTGGTCAGGGCAGACTGACAGCAGCCCCCCCACTGGAGGAAGCCTCGGCATGAAGCACAGAACCCAAACCACCAGCCAGAGGCCAAGGAGCTGTGACAGGGAGCGAAGAAAGCACGGCACCTCCCCCGTAGCTGTGGTCCTGTCCTCTCCACCAGGCGAGCGGTGTGGGAAAGGACCGTTCAGAGAAGGGTAAGCTCTTTAAAATGAAAAGCGTGGTGTCAGGAGTTCCCGCTGGGCCCAGTGGCTTTTATGACCCGGCTTGCCTCTGTGGCGCTGCCAGTTCAATCCCCAGGCGTTGCCACAGCTGTGGCAGAGGTCGAAGTTGCAGCTCTGATTTGATCCCCGGCCTGGGAACTGCCATATGCTGAGGGTGCAGCTGAAAAAGGAAGAAAAGAGTCAGCTCCGAGTTAAGACCCTTAGAGAGGGTGCGGGAGACTGTTGCCCAAACGCTCCACCCCTCCTGTAATGACACCCGAGCCTGCCCTCTGATACGCGATGGCACAGTGGTTCCTGCTCGAGGGGGTCACCCTGCCCACTGGCGCCCGGCAATCCACAGAATGTTGCCGGGGCACCTCTGCCTGTGCAGACCGAGTGGGCCTCCAAGTGTCCACCACACGGCACAAGCGCAGCCCCCAGGGAGACCTCCAGGAATGAGGGGCACACACCCTGCTGCCCGCGGACCTGCGAGCAGGGAACCAAAGTCCGTGGTTGAGCAGCGTGGACATTTTGGAGCTGCTTGCCTCAGAGCATCGTCACAGCAAATGCTGATCACAGAAATCTGATATAGAAAACAGGTGACAAGGAGGGCCTGGTGGCCTAGCGGGTTAAGGACCCGCGTTGTTGCTGCTGTGGCTCGGAGTCTGTTCCTGGCCCGGGAACTTCCACGTGCCGTGGGCGCAGCCAAACCAACCAACAAAGGAAAAGTTACCAAAATATGAGAAAATGGGAGAGTCAATCACATAGACATTTTTCAGGAAAAAAGAGAACAGAGAACATGCACACGCGTGCACGCACACACACGCACACACCACACACCCCCGGAGGGAACAAGGGTCCAGACTGAAGGGCTTGGGCAGGAGCAGGAAAGGCAGCCGGCTGGCACAGAGGGCAGGGTGGGGAGAGCTCAGAACCGCTGTAGGAGGAGAGAGAGCCCACGTTCCAGAGCCTACAAAGCAGGGCGCTCACAAAGGGGCAGAAGCTGGCACCACCTGGGGGCCCAGCCTCCCTGGAGGCAGGAAGGCCAAGGGGCAATTGCTCACAACAAAGCATCGCTCGTGTGAAGGCAACAGAAACACACGGCCTGGAGCTCCCGTCGCGGCTCGGGGGTAACAAACCTGACTCGTATCCATGAGGCTCCAGGTTTGATCCCTGGCCTCGCTCAGTGGGTTAAGGATCCAGCATGGCCGTGAGCTGTGGTGTGGGTCACAGACGTGGCTTGGATCCCATGTTGCTGTGGCTGTGGTATAGACCGGCAGCTGTAGCTCTGATTGGACCCCTAGACTGGGAACCTCCATATGCTGTGGGAGCGGCCCTAAAAAAAAAAAAAAATAGAAAGAAAACAAACATGTGGAAGTTAAAGTCTCGGGAACTTGAACCTCCTCGGGGCGCTGTGGAAGCTGTGAGATGAGAGCCCTGCCAGGCAAGGCCGCCCGGGGGGAAGGTGGGGCCTGAGCCGGTCCCACAGGAGCCGCAGGAGGGTCCTCGGAGGGACAGCAGAGCCCCCAGAGCTGAGCCGTCAGCCATTTGTGAGCCGAGGGTCGCGGCTTCACGGCACATTTGGGGAAGACGCAGTCGTCACACACAAGATAAGGAAGGGTGCCCAGGCGTCACCTGCAGGGAAAAAGGGGAGCCAAAGCTCAGCTTCTGGGGAAAACTTGCCCTCGCCCAGCTGAGGACCAGGCTCCCTGGGGGCAGCATGCGTGTGAACTGAGGGGCCAAGGCAGGAGGCACGTGCCTGCAGGGGCCGAGCAAGCCCGCAGCCTCAGCAGGACGCCGGCTGGAAGCCAGCAGAGTGTGTTCTTGAAGGTGCAGCAGCAACGACTAGGAGAGCGGGGAGCCAAGGGGGCTGGGGGCCAGCGGGCTGCCCTTCCCCGTTACGGGCTCCCCTGTGTTTATAAAAACAGCACATTTTAAAAGGAGAGATTCAAGTACTTAAGCAGAGGGACCTGACAGCATGCACAGGGGACCCACTCTCACAAGCCAAACAATGGCCGAGCTTGAGGCCTCAGGAAGCACAGACACCCACCCTACACCCACCGCGGGCACCACAGTCACATCCTGCATGTGGCGGCAGAGCCACCCAGTGGGAACCCAGTCACAGAAGGATGAGACACTCCTCTGGGCACAGACACTGGGAACACTGGGGTGGAAGCCCAGGGTCCCCTGGGGGAGGAGCGGCAGAAGGGTGGCCAAAGCCGTCCTCTGAGGACACATGATAGCTCTCAAGCAGAAAGTTAGAAAAAAGCCCCAGGACAAGGGACAAAGAAAGTGATTCAGGATCTAGGAAAAGACCAACCAAAGAAGTTCAAGTTTAAAGAGAGAACGAGGAAAGACTGTTGCATTAAAGTGAAAATAATGGAAAATGAGCACAAACTGGTTCTTTGAGAAACCAGTAGGGAGTTCCCATCGTGGCTCATTGGTACCAAACCTGACTAGTAACCCTGAGGATGCAGGTTCGGTCCCTGTCCTCACTCACTGGATTAAGGATCCGGTGTTGCTGTGAGCTGTAGTGTTGGCCAAAGATGAGGTTCAGATCCCATATGGCTGTGGCTGTGACTGTGGTGTAGGCCGGCAGCAACAGCTCCAAGTGGACTCCTAGCCTGGGAAGCTCCATATACCGTGGGTGCGGCCCTAAAAAGACGGGAAAAAAAAAAAAAAAAGGAAAGAAAGAAAGACAGACCAACAACGCAGAGTTATTATTCTCCTCGTCTCCTCACCAACGCCAGGCAGGTCTGTCCTTATGGTCTTGGCCCATTCGGTCTCTTTCTTATGAATTCTACGTCCACACCCTTTACCCGCTTTTCTGCTCAGTTTTAAAAAGCATTTTGCTGTTATTCTGAAGCAAACTTCATAGATTCTGGCTGGCGAACATTTGAATATCTTAAATATTACTAATATTTTCTTCCAGACGGTCCTGTAACGCTTTGACTCCCCTCGTACCAACCTTTCAAACAGCAGTTCTACTGGCCGGAACTTTCCTGTATGGATTTGGCCTAAAGTGGGCATTTCCCACACAGATTCTAAACACAGGCACATTCTCCCAGTGCTTCTGTGTTTCGGAATTTTTTGTTTGTTTTTTCTTTTTTGCCGGGCCAGGGATCAGACCTGGGTCCCAGCACGGCAGACACACCACTGGTCCCGTTGCGCCCCAGCAGGAACCCCTGCGGTCAGGCTTTAACAGTGTGTGCGCGAGAGGAGTGGTGAGACAGCTGTGGTTTTCTAAATGGACAGCCAGTCACCCCAATATCAATCAAGGAAAAGTCCGCCCCCCCGCTCTGCGGTGCCATGCGGAGCCTAAGGCAAACCCCCAAATTTAAACAAGGATCCGATCCGTCCTGGACTGTTTGTGCTGGGTTGTGGATCTCCTCGCTGGGACCAAGGCCTTGCTCTTATCTATTGTTGTTGTCGTTATTATTATTGTTTGCTTTTTAGGGCCACGCCTGAGCCACATGGAAGTCCCCAGGCCAGGGATAGAATCGGAGCTGCAGCTGCCAGCCTACACCACAGCCACAGCACTGCAGGGTCCAACCCACGTCTGTGACCTACACCACGGCTCACGGCAACACCAGATCCTTAACCCACTGAGCGAGGCCAGGGATGGAACCTGCATCCTCATGGATCCTAAGTCAGGTTTGTTACTTCTGAGTCACAACGGGAACGCCCTGTTCTTATTTTTTAAAACGCCCTTTTTTTTTTTTTTTTTTTTTTCTTGGATCCACCTGCGGCATGCGGAAGTTTCCCGGTCAGGGATTTAACCAGTGCCCAGGCAGCAACCTGAGCCATTAGAGTGACAACCTGGGATCCTTAACCTGCTGAGCCACCAGGGAGCTCCTGAAGAAATTATTATGAAACTTCTTTAATTCCGAGCAGCTAAATTATGGAGACGTTTATTACACAACAACAGATAACAATTCACCGCTGGAAACACTATGTACTTTTAAGATAAAGTTTTCAAAATTCATGAAAAGTGTTTTTCTTTTTTCTTTCTTTCTCTTTCTTTCTCTCTTTCTTTCTTTCTTCTTTCTTTTTTTTTTTTTTTTTTCTTTAGGCTATGCCCACAGTACATGGAAGTTCCTGAGTCAGGGATCAAACCCACAGCACAGCTAGAACCAGAGCTGCCGCAGTGACAATGCCAGATCCTTAACCCACTGAGCCCTGAGGGAACTCCAAGTGTTTCTTTTTTTTAAGTCAGGAGTACCTGAATTAGTTATTGGGGGAATTCTGAAAGGTTGAAAACATGGAGTCCGCTGGTGGCATATGGCTAAGGATTCAGCATTGTCACTGCTGTGGCTCAGCTTCAATCCCTGGCCTGGGATTTCTGCAGGCTGCGGGCACAGCCAAAACACCCAAAGCGCCCGCCGCCTTGAGCCTTCCCACCCAATAACACGGGACAGGTTTCCGGGGCATCCTCGGCCGGTGAGTCACATTTCGCAGCGTCCTCCGTGCGGGTATCACACACGCACAGGTTGCTTCTAGGAGCCGTGGTTTCTGCTGCTGGAGGGAAGGGATCCCTCCCTTCTTCCTCTGCATTTTCTGGTTGTTTTCATCGTATTGGAAGCTGTCACGTTTGCATCGGGGATCACTTAGCCAGTCTCCCTCTTTTGCGCCTGGTCTTTTACTTTCCTCGGTCTGCGTGGATTTTAGACAACACGTCAACTGCAAACAGTGACCGTTTCATCTTTTCCTTTTAGGTCCTCACGGCTCACTCCCCTTCCCGACTCTGGCACCGGCTCCCGCTGCCGGCCAGCCGTCTCACTGCGGTGACGATGCCCGCCTGCCGCTTGAACGCTGGGCGGCCCTTTGGACGACGTGTGCCGCGGGCCCTGCTCGCTTGGCAGCTCACGGAAAGGCCCAGGTCTTCCTACGTTCGTTTGTTTCCCAAGGTGGCTGACAGGCAGGCAGGGAATTTTTCGACGCCCAGGAGAGAATCACGTGAGCTCCCTCCTCCTGCTACTGACGAGAATTTTATCAGTAGATTTCCAAGCAGGACACGGTTTCCTCGTGTTTATAAGCAACGTCCTGTATTCAGAACACACGCCTTGAGCACAGTATGTCTTCTGTGTCCTGTGCCCTCCTGGGCGCTGGGGACAGAAACGTGGCGAACAGGGTCCCCGCACCGCAGTCCCGGAGGCCGGAGCCCGCGGTGCTTCCTCCCAGGGCCGTCAAGTCTGCGGCTTGGCTGGACGTGCTTACTGCGCGTTCAGGGCATTCAACCCGTGCTTCACGCATCGCTCCTCCTTGGCTCTGGCCCCTCCTCGCCTTCCCCAGCACTGCTGTCCGGGGATGCTGGCTCCCTACGTACACGTGGCCGCTCTGGGCAGCATGAACCTTGCCTGACTCGTCTCTGGCTGCGCCCGAAGTGTGCAGAAGTTCCCGGGGCTGGAATAGAACCTGCGCCACAGCAGTAAAAACACCACATCGTCAGCCCCTAGGCCACCAGGGACCACTTTAGAGTTGTTATTCGTGTCTTCAGGTGTTTGAAAACCAGTGTGAGAGTTCCTGGCGTGGATCAGTGGTAGCAAACCCAACTAGTATCCGTGAGGATGCAGGTTCGATCCCTGGCCTCGCTTAGTGGGTTAAGGATCTGGTGTTGCCATGAGCTGTGGTGTAGGTCGAAGAGGCGGCTCTGATCTGGCGTTGCTGGGGCTGTGGTGTAGGCCGGCAGCTGGAGCTCCAGTTGGACCCCAAGCCAGGGAACTTCCATATGCCACGAGTGTGGCTCCAAAACCCAAAAAAAAAAAAAAAAAAAAAAAAAGAGAGAGAGGAAGAAAATCAGTTTGTAAGACAATCCAGATCATCAGGATTCAGGGTCTTTGCTTTGCTCCCCATGCGGTGAGACCCCGTGGTAAAGGCACCCCCCACCTGGTGCGTGGTGCTGGCCCCGGGGGCTCCATCCCGCCGGCTCTCTGGCGAGGACCCCCGTGCCCGCTCGGCTGCACCATGGGCCCTCTGGGTGGTCCTTCCAGCCTCTCGTCTTTCTCCCGCTTGGCGCCAAGCTCCCCGTCTCCCAGTCCCTCCACCACACGTCTAAGCTCTGTTCTCCTCTGTTTACTTACCAGAAGCTCTTTCATCTTCCCACGTTCCCTGGGAAAAGCGGACTCCTTTCTGTGCTATACACAGGGGCAGGGGACGCTTGTCTCCCCCCCGCCCCCGGGGACGTCTTTCTAACCTCCCGGGTTGGTGCTGCCTTGGCCGTCTCAGGGCCCCGCTCCGCGCTCCCGTGGGACGGGGACAGCGGTCTCTCCAAAAGGGCAGCTGTGATGCCGGCTACCACTCGGCCACCTGCTGTCCACCTTCCCGCTTCATTGCTCCCACCTCTCAGGGTCTCTGTCCCTGGGGCATCTGCTCCCCAGACAGGTTTCCCGCCCTGCTCAGGGGTGAGGGGACAGGAGGTGTTGCTGAACTCCCTAGGCTCCAGCGGAAAGAAAAGGCGACTGCTGCTCTCCTCGCCGAGTTCAGCATCCACGTGCCCAGCCAGCCACACCCGGCGATGACTGTGCTGCTCAAGGCTACGCCTCTTTTTTCTTTGCTCTTTTGGTCACATGACGCCTTTTTGCTGAGACTGGCATGTTGAAAGCACTGGGATGGCGCGTGTGGGATTTCTCATGGGATTGCTACAGATTTATGGCTTGGCCACTTCTTTCTGAACGCGACTGTGGGCTGCCCCCGAGCTTCCGGGTGCTGCACCCCACCCACAGCTCTGGCAGGGCTGGGCGGGGCTGGGCTTTCTTGGGCCACTGCAGGTGAGGGGAGGGCTGTGCGAACCACAGGGGAGGCCCCTGCAGCCAGCTACAGTTCCCTGGGGCCCCAGGTCTGCACCCTGGGATCCACCTGTGAGAGACCTGGCCTCACGCGTGCATTTAGTTTGAAATGGGAGGAGACTGTAAAGGAAACGATATTTTAGAACCCGCGAATGTGCCCCCCACATGAACAATGCCACGCCGGCTTCGGATCTTTTCCTCGAGAAATAAAACCTATTGATAAGGTCTGGAGCAAGGCTCCCGGTCCACCCCAGGCGCCAGGAGCCGGTTCGGTCCCTGCCTCAGACAGACGTGGGCAGTGACCACGAGCGGCACGGGGCTGCTCTTTGCTGGGAGTCCCCGCAGCGGCCAGGACGCTTTCCACCTGCTGTTCCCTTAGCTTCTGAGACTTTTCCATGTGGATTCCTAGGGGCTCATTCATGGGGTCACTGCCCTTCTGCTCTCGCCTGAAGCAACGGGCGCGTCATCTAACCACCCCCAGGCCCGGACCACCGGGCGCCTGCTGCCGGACGGACGAGGGGCGTTTCTCCCGCTCGGATCCCCGCACCAGCAGGGGCGCCGACCCTGCTGCCGGCACCTAGGCCGCCCCTGGCCTTTCCTAGTTTTGTCAATTCAATGTCTTTTATGTCCCTGACACCTCATAGCATTTAGTTCTCTCTCTGGTCAGTCGGGGCTCCCCTTCGGCAAAAGGCCTGTGGGTTCTGGGCGCCGTCCGCCCCTTTCCCGCAGCCGCGTGTGCGTGGCCCGCTGGGCGCTCCAGCCGCACCCGGTGCTTCCTCAAGGGGAGGTCCGCACGGGACGGCCTGCGATCCGTTTCGTACAACCTGCTGGCCCCAGCTGGCCCAGGCTGTGGTCTCCAGGCCAGACTGGCAGAGCCCTGCAGGACTGGCGGTTGGAGCACCAGGGCCATCGAGGCCCCGCACCGCCTCCCTCCCAGCCTTCAGGGACGCGCACCGGCGCCGGCTGCGCTCCAGGTCCCCGCCGTCTCCGCTGTACTTCGCGCTCACCGCTGTTTCCTTACAGCTCGGGACCAGCTCCCGCTCAGAGGCCCGCCCTTCTGTGCCAGGCCGACCTGGCTGGCTGCCGGGAAGCTTGCTGTCTGGGACTTGAAGGGGCTGGTTTTGCTTCTCCTCCACAGGCAGCTGTGCCTCAGCAGACAGTCTCTGGGTCCTTTTTTGGGGTGTGTCTTTTTAGGGCCGCACCCTCAGCATATGGAAGGTCCCGGGCTGGAGGCAGAACCGGAGCTGCAGCTGCCTGCTTAAGCCACAGCCACACGGGATCCGAGCTGCATCTGCGGCTCGGGGTATCGCCAGACCCTTAACCCACTGAGTGAGGACAGATCAAGTGCACATCCCCACGGACACCTGTGTTGAGTTCTTAACCTGCTGAGGCACAACGGGGACTCCCCCCCATTATTTTTTTTTAACTGTGATAAAATACACATAACAAGATGTACATTCAGTCATTTTTACATGCACAGCTCACTGGCCTCAGTGCTTCCACACTGTCGTGCAACCGTCACCGCTCTCAACTCCGAACTTTTCTTCTCCCCACACTGAGCCTCTGTCCCATGAACTCTAACTCCCCATCCAGACACCACCGTTCTACTTCCTGTCTCGAAAGTGGACACTACCAGGGACCTCACGTCGTGGCCATATAGCGACTGTCCCTCTGGGTCTGGCTCAGCTCACTCAGCCCACGTCCTCAGGCGCATCCGTGCTGCAGCAGGTGCCAGAACGTCCTTCTTCTTTAAGCTGAATAACACTCCGTTGTATGTTTTTCCCACATTCATCCGTCAGTGACATTTGCTTTGCATCCACCTTCTGGCGACTGTGAGCAGGGCTCCTGCAAACATGGATGGGCAGGATTCTGGGTCCCTGCCTTTGCCTCTTGCAGACGTCTGCCCAGAATTAGAGCTGCTGGGGCTCGTGGCGGTGCTGTGCCTACGCCTCTGAGGACCTTCCGTCTTGCTCCCCGTGGCGACTGCACCATCTTACGTTCCCGCCAGCCGCAGACAAGAGTTCCGATTTCCCCACATCTTCACCTTGTTCTTTTATTTAAATTATTGGCATTTGTCTTTTTAGGGCTGCATCCACGGCACATGGAAGTTCCCAGGCTAGGGGTCGAATTGGAGCTGTAGCTGCTGGTCTCCACCACAGCCACAGCAACACCAGATCCGAGCTGTGTCTGCAACCTGTTACACCACAGCTCACAGCAACGCTGGATCCTTAACCCACCGAGCGGGGCCAGGGATAAAACCCGATTACTCGTGGATACTAGTTGGCTTGGTTACAACTGAGCCACAATGGAACTGCCCCTTGGCATATGGAGTTCCTGGACCAGGGATCAGATCCATGCTGCGGTCTCAACCTAAGCCACAGCTGTGGCAATGCTGGATCCTTAACCCACTGGGCTGGGCTGGGGATCGAACCTGCGTCCCACTGCTCCCAAGACGCCCTGATCCCGTTGCACCACGGAGGGACAAGTCCTTGGCCCGTTTTTTTCTTTTAAGGCCACACTTGCGGCATGTGGAACCACAGCGCACGGCAACAGCAGATCCTTAACCCACTGAACGAGGCCAGGGATCGAACCTGCAACCTCATAGATCCAGGTTCTTTACCACTGAGCCACAACGGGGGTGCCCTTTGCCCACTTTTGAATCAAGTGATTGTTGTCATTGTTGCTTTCAGAGTTCTCTAGATACTCAAGGCATTAATCCCTTAGCGGATATGGAATTCGCAAGGACAGCTGAATCGTGAACCACATGGGTGTGAACTGCATGCATCTACTTCTAGAAGGATTTTTTAAAAATACCCATGTGTTGGGAGTTCCCGTTGAGGCGCAGTGGTTAACGAATCCGACTAGGAACCATGAGGTTGCGGGTTCGGTCCCTGGCCTCGCTCAGTGGGTTAAGGATCCGGCGTTGCCGTGCGCTGTGGTGTAGGTTGCAGACGTGTTGCTGTGGCTGTGTTGGAGGCCGGCGGCTACAGCTCTGATTCGACCCCTAGCCTGGGAACCTCCACATGCCACGGGTGCGGCCCTAAAAAGACAAAAAGACAAAAAGATAAACATTAAGAAAAAAACGTGTGCTGTGATACTTCATGGTCTGTGCTGCTTGAGCTTTTGCACGTGGAACTTTGGATGCAGAGGGTCAAACTGTAAAGTTTTGCTCAGATTTCTGACGACTGGGGGGTCAGCACCCCCAAGCCTCGCAGTTACGTTCTCCCCCGTTCCACAGGTTGACTGTCCCCTCTGTTGATGCCGTCCTTTGACGACCAAATTTTTAAATTTCGATCAAGTCCCCTTTACTTTGACTCCTGTCACCTGTACCACTGGTGTCACACCCAAGAAATCATTGCCAAACCCAACGCCACAAAGTTTCCCCTGGTTTTCTTCAAGAAGTTTCACCGTTTTCGCTCGAAGGTGTATGCCTTTGATCCATCTCAAGGTAACTTTTGTCCTCAGCTTCAGGCGAGAGCCCGACTCCATCCCTTGGCTTGGAGACAGCCCGTGTTCCAGCACCACGTATCTGGACTCTGCCTGCTGCCACTCGAGAGTCTGGGCAACCGTGTCCGTTATTTTGACTTTGCTCGTGGTGTGTTTTTTGCCTGGATGAGAGTTTGTTTTCCACGTGGTTGAACGTGTCCATCTTTGCTTCTACAGCTTCTGGACTCTGCAGCGTGGTTCCAAAGGCCGCCTCCTCCCCACCGTCACAAAGGGATCTGCCCAGAGTTCCTAGTCCTCTTGTGGTCTGCTTTTTCTTCGCTCAATGCGAGGGACGGCGTCCAGACAGCTCCCAGTGTCCCAGCACAACTCATCACCCCGTCTACGCTTCCTCCGCGATCCGAGATGCCGTCGAAGCCTGCACGCAGTGCCCGTGGGCATCTGGGTCAGTTTCTAGGTCCCCATTCGGTGCTGCTGCGCAGGCGTCACGTGACAGGACCCCGTCGCGTTGATGACGGACGAGCTTGACATGAAGTCATAGCTGCTAGAGCCGGACCTATTCTTGCTTATTTCTCCACCTGACCGTTTGCCAAGTCGAAAAAGGAAGACGAGCGTTTAGCGTCTTCATTGCGACGTCACTGGGTTGGGACAGGCCTGGGACAACCCTCTCTGCCGGCGGGTCTCCCTCTCCAAGAGCACGCGGTCTCTCCCACTGCCAAGTTTCCGCTAACACCTCGGGGTGTCCTAAAGTTTCTCTCAGGTTTCCATGAGTCCTGCTAGGCTTCTTCCTGTTGTCGAATGTGCCTTTCGGAAGTCTCCCTGTGGCTCTGTGAGTTAAGGCTCAGGCGTTTTTACTGCAGCAGGTTGGGTCACTGCTGTGGGATGGGTCTGATCCCTGGTCCGGGAACTTCTGAATGCCGCAAGTACAGTCGATAGGAAAAAAAAGAAAGAAAACAACAAACAAGTGTGCCTTCTCCACTCGCCTGTCCTCTGCATCTGTTGATTACATCCGTAGCGGCTACAGGTTTCTGAATGGTTGTCTGTACCCTCTGCCTCGCCCCGTCTCTGCACTGACCTGGCACGGTCACGTGCCTCCCGTGGTGCCCGCATCGCCGCCTCCCCAGGGCTCCCTTCCGGGTCCCTGTCGTTTGGCCGCAGGGCCAGTCCTTCTGAGATGGCGCAGGTCACCCTGGTCGCGGCCACACCCCCCACCGCTGCCCTGCTCTGCCGGGCCTGTGCTCCCTCTGATGCCCCTTTTCCGAGGTGTTTCCCGCTCCTTCGCAAGAGATCGCCTTCAGATGTCCGGCGCCCTGCACTGTTAGTTCACATTGGAAGTGGGGATTAAGATGCAGCGAGCAGCACGGGGGACCGGGGCTCAGGAGCCAGGGCAGCTTCGCCCACCGGCATGTGGTCGGCCCCTCCTGCCTAACTCCGTCCTGTGGTTCTTGCCTTCTTCGGCGCCCTGTGTGGCCGTTCCAGCAGGACAGGTCGCGGGCAGAAGGGCACAGGCTCGCCCAGCCTTCTGCAGAGGCCTGTCGGGAGGGGTCTCCTCAGACCTGACGTGGCTGCCCTTCTGGGGGCCGCAGCAGGGGTGGGCGGCGTCCACGGGGCTTGGGCCGGGAGGGACAGGGGCGAAGGGAGCAGTGCCGCTGACTCGTGTCACCCAGGCTGGTCCCTGAAGGACGAGGCCTGACAAGGGGCCAGAGGGAGATCCGGAGGACGATCCCACGCCACGGGGAAGACTCCCTGCAGGACAGCCGGGGAGCGTCGCCTGCTGTGCACCTCAAGGCCGCAGCAAGCGGCTGACACTGCCCCAGGGGCTGCAGCCCCGAGGGGGAAGAGGTGGGAGGACACCAGAGGGGCGACCAGGGTGTGGGGAGCCCCCTCACCCCCACCCCAGGCAGGGACGCCCCGGCCCCAGGAGCCTGCGGAGATGGAGACGGGCCTGGGCCCTTGCCGTGCAGCTTCCCGCTGGCGCGCCTTTCCTGCTCTGCTGCCTCCCACCTGCCCCCCATCTCCCGCCACCCCCGACCTACAGCCACCCACCCACCACTCAGAACTGCAGACACAGCAGGTGGCCCCTGCCTGAGGGCCGCCAGGCCAGGAGGGATGTCCCCAGGTCCCGCGCCCTCCGGAGCGGCTCCTGCCGTGACAGCCCAACAGGCAACTTGCTGGTGGTTTATATCCTGGACGACCTGTCCCGAGATGCCGGCCTCATGAAAGCCGACGGTCTGCTCGTTTGGTCCCCCAGCACCCCCAAAGGTGCCCCACAGGCAGTCGGGCGGGGGCGCGGCTGGTGGGGTGCACGGAGCCCGCGCTTTCCCCCACCACCTCTTACTGTCAACCTGCCATCACACATGTGCACACACCGAACACTCGGCTGGCCACAGCCCAGCTCCGTCTGGCCAGGCCCTGCCCCCTGCCCCCCCAGGGAGCCTTTGCCTAGGAAGCATCCCTGGGGCAACAGCAGCTGTGTCCCGTCTGCTCACGGCTGCGCAGCAGCGGGGCAGCTGCCCACGTGCTCACTGGGGGCAGACGGAGGTGCCTCCAGATTGGAGCTGTCACACAGCAGAGCTCCAGGAGTGTTTGCTCATGACCTCTGGTGACAAATTCCTCCTGCTGACCGACTGTTCACCTACCTGGTCAGGAGGACGGTCCCTGCCATGGGGGCAGAGCTCCCCTGCCTGGGCTCCCCCAGCTTGGTGCCGCCTGGTGTCGGGGTGGCCACAGTGGTGGGAGGCAAGAGGGGTGCACGCCCACCTTGGTTTCCACTCGGGGCTCTGGGGAGGAGAATGCTGACGCTCTGTGGTCCTCGCCTCAGCACCTGCTTCTTACCCAAGGCCATTCGGCCCTCCGCCAGCTTGAGAGGCCCCGTCTCCACCCACACCGCCCCCCCCAGCCAGTGCTGGGGGTTCCAGGGGTGCAGAGGCCACGGCTTCCTTCAGCTTACCCAGTCCTGAGTCTGCAGCACCTGCTGACTGCCGCTCTGGGCACTGGGCTGGCCCCAGGCCATCGCTGGGCTTGGCGGGGCAGAGGGCTGCCCGTTCGCTTCAGGCAGCCACGACTCTGGCTTCTTCCCCTTGAGGGCCTTAAACCAGGGCTTCACGCCATCCATGTCCAGCCCCTTGGGCTGTTCAGCTGCACCTCTGGGGCTCTGGGGGGAGGGCCCCACCTACCTGGGCCCCTCAGGCAGAGGGAAGCCGCGTCAGGGTCTGCTGGGCTCATCCTCCAGCCACTGGCTAGACAGTGCTGGGTGGACCTCAGCCAGTGAGCCCCAAAAGGTCCCCCACACTGGGTGTCCTGGGTCTCCCAGCTCCTGCAGCTGGTTTTCACATGGTCACCCCAGGCTGGAGCAGCTACAGCAGTCCCCTGCCCTCCCGCAGCCTCCCCCAGGGAAGCCCCCTCTCCCACCATGGCTCCAGATCCTTGGCTTCCCCCTCCGAGGCCCTGGGGTGACTTCTCAGGAAGAATGACCAGGCCACCAAGAGAGAAAGGAGGCACTGCCCGCCTCCCCTCTCCAGACCCTTGTGACCTCACCTCTACGCCACCCCAGCCACACCCCGAAGCCGGGCTCCGCGCACCACGCACCCCCACCCCGCCCGCAGGTCCGCGCGAGGAGGCCGCAGCCGCCCCTCTCCACTCCATGGGGCCGGGAGAAGTCCGCTGGCGGGTGGCAGCGCCGGGGTCGGGGGGAAGCACAGTGGAGGGTCAAGCGGAGGGAACTGCGGAGGGTGCATCGGCCAGCGGGGGCGGGGCGGGATGCACTGGGGGTACGGAGGCGGCGGGCAGGTGGGGTACCCAAGGAGTCCGAAGCCAAGGAGGTGCGGTACACTAGGGTACCGGGCGGCGGGGAGGGGAGGGCGGGGCACACCCGCCAAGGACATGCGGGGTGAGGTACGCTGGGGCCGGGGCCAGAGGTGGGCACGGACGGCACCCGGCCGGAGGGAGGGGTACCCCGAATCGAGAGGAGGGGGCGGGCGGGCCCACCGCGGTGGGCGGGACTTCCGCTTCTGCAGGGCCCGCCGCTTCCGCTTCCGGCCCGCGTTGCGCCTGCGTCCGGGCTCGACGGTCAGGCGCGCCCGGAGTTCCGCTCGCCACGCGGACGCGGCCCCGCCCGGGGCCCGCGACTCGGCCCCGGCGGCCCCGCACCCCGCTCCCCCTCCAGCCCCGAGTCCAGGCTCCGCGGCCGCGGTGGGGGGGGGGGGGCTCGCCGCGCGGGCCACGCCCCCAGCCGGGCGCGCCGCGACCCCCGGCCCCTCGGGTGTCCGCCTGCCCGCGGCGCGCGGGCGCCGGGCTGGGGACGGCAGCGGCCGGGCAGGAATCACACACAGGCGGGGAGGACCTGGAGGCGTGCTCCCGGCTTTATTAGTCTCGCATCAGCACCTTAAATAGTCCACGTGGTCACATACGGGACGGGTTAGACTCTGTTTCCCAAAAGGCTATTTACATTTATCTTGTTTTCCATTAAAAAAAAAACCAAACTAGCAACACGTACATCCTAGGAACCAAGCAACGCGCAGACCCGCGTGGGGGCTGCAGGACGGAACAGTGGCCCCCCTTGGCCTGCAGGGTCAGACCCTCGGGGAGGGCGCCCCAAGCCCAGCCTGGCCCCTGCCAGGCCCTTGTCTTCCCACCTCACTGGAGGACAGGACAGGACAGGACAGGTGGTGAGAAGGGGGCGGAGGGACAGGCGTGGGGCTCAGGAAACTGGCCTTTGGAAGCGCGTGGCCCGGTTTTGTCGTGGGGAGTCTGTTCGGGGACAAAGGCCAGTCGGGTCTTCCTCTCGGACTGAGGCCAGCACGGCTGGCCTTGGCGGCTCTGATCCCGCCAGCCTTGCCAGAGGCCTTCGGCTCTGGACCGAGGCCATCCCTGCACAGAGCTGTGGCCGTGACACTGACTCAGGACACTGGCCTGCATGCCCTGAGGAGACGGTGGCCCAGGGGACCAACATGAGGAAGGAGGAAGCAGTGGCCCAGTGGCCCAGGTACCGGGCGAGCTGGCCTCCACCTGGCCTGAGCAAGGGCAGGGCCTGCCCACACTGTGCCGCCAGGCCCACAAGGAGCCTGGCCTTGCCTGAAGGTGACTGGTGGCTTAACCTTTGAGTCCCAGTTGCCTCTGGTCACTCACTGGGCTGAGACCCCGGCTGTGAGGGGGCTGCTCCTGTCCCGTGGGGCCACGTCTGGGGCCCACATACCTCACGCGTGCCCCACACCGCCCTCCCCGTGCTCATGGCTGCACTGGCTCAGTCACAGACGGCTTTGGCTTGTGTGTCATCGTCCTCTGAGAGACAAAGTGCTCTTACACAAACCCTCAGAACAGCTCCATGAGGTAGGCGGGGCAGGCAAGACCATCCCTGTTCAGCTGATGGGGACACTGAGGCACCAGCGGGAGCTGGGGTGACCAGGGCTGGTGGCACGAGCTCCCAGTCCAGGAGCAGAGCGGCGGCCGGGCCCTGGGGCCTGGAGCAGAGGGGCGGGCGTCTTCGCCTCGTGGGCACAGGGGCACAGACCAGAAGCCGGGGAGTGGGGAGGAGGGCAGCTCCCAGCCACGGTGGACAGGAGAGCCCCACTTTGGCCCTTTCCTCTAATGAAAACTAGCTCTGCAGCCAGAGGGCCCGGCATGGGCGTCTCAACCAGAGCTTCTTCCCGCTGAGCGCGACCTTTGGAAAGGAAACGAGCTCTGACCACGGCCCTGCCCTGAGCCCAGCAGCGGGAGTGAGGGTGGGGAGGCTCCAGGTCCCGAGGCCGCTTCTGAGCACAGCCACGGGGGACCTGCCCAGGCCGGCCCGAGGCGGTGGGCTCAGCACCGGCAGCCTCGCCCAGGGCTTCCCAGGGAGGGGCAGGAGCCCTGGTCCCGGGCCACATGCAAATCCTTTCTGCCACTGGGACCCAGTGTGTCGGGCACTCAGACTTTGTGTGGCCGCCTGGGGGAGGAGGTAAGCAGCTAGGTCCCAGGCAAGAGAGAGGGGCTCTCTTTCAGCCCCGAGTGGGACTCCGCTGTGCCACGGGCTGTTGGCAAGGCCCGTCCTCCAGAGGAACCAGAAAGGCCTGCAGCCGGTGCTGCGTTTGGCACTGTTTTTCTGAGTGCAGCCTGGGGGGCTCACAGCCCCACGGGGGGATCCCCGTGTCCTATGGCCACAGCTGACAAGGGCGAGGAGCCGGCAGGCTCTCCCTGCGGAGTCCTGGAGTGCAGGGCTGTTGGGGAGCAGGGGGACTGGGCAGGACCCTGGGTCAGGACGCCCCTCTCCTGCTGCCTGGGGAGGTGGCGCGTGCAGCTGTCCCCACATGGGCCCCAAACCCAAAACCTCTCTCTGAGGAGCCTGGCCTAGAGAGGCGAGGTCCTGGCCCGTGAGGTGCTGGGCTGCCCACACCCACGGCCCCGGTGGAGCGCCTACGGTCTGGCCACGTTAGTGTGGCAGGTGACACACTTGGTTGCCAGGCTCGGAGGCCTCCCAGCCAGCAGGCAGGCCGGGGTGGGGGCAGCTGCGGAGGCCCACTGGGCTGGCCCAGTGTGGGGTGGGGACGCCTGGCAGCACAGCGGTGCTTACAGGACACGGCGGGAGCGAGCCACTGGGGCGAGGCGGGGGTTGCGGGGCTGGGATGCGGGACAGCACTGCTGGCTCGGCCACAGCCCTGAGGCGCTGCTGGGACTTCAGAAGAGCAATGTCTGTTTGGCAGCTACATTATAACATGTATTTAAAAGCATTAGAAATATCCGCTCCTATAAAGCCTCCACTGCCCCACGAGGCTGGAGTTTATTGGGAACCACGAGAGGGCGGAGCTGGGGCCCAGGGCTGGGCTGACTGGCCTCTGTGTTCTGCTCAGGACGCCCCCAGCAGAAGGCTGGCCTCGGGCCTCGGGGCCCCCGGCTCGGTGCCTGGGGGCCCGCGCGGCTGTGCGCCTGACCCCGGCTCCCCGAGGAAGCAGGGAGCTCTCAGGACAGGAGGCGAAGGCGAGAACCCGTCTTGGGGGGGCTGGCGCGGGGTCCTGAGGCCGAATCACGCCTTCCATGATTCTCAAGCCCCCCCCGACACTGTGCCCCTGACCCCCCAGCCCTGCCGGACACTCTGGTTAATAAGCGGAGCTGTCACGGGCCCGGGGGCAGCCGCCCCGTTCGTTTCCAGGTCGCCGGCGTGTTCATACTTAAGACTGTCTCTGCGTGTGCGAGGGTCTGTCTCCGCGTAAACTGAAATGTTAACCGGGAAGCCGCGGGGCTGCAGGGCGGGGAGCTGGCGAGGCCGTGCCGGCGGGGCTAGAAGGGGGACTTGGAGTGCCCGAAGACGCAGATGGGAAAGTGCTTGACGTGGGAGGACCACTGGGCCGCCAGCTGGAAGAACTTGACATCGTTCCACTCCACCCCGTCGATGAGGACTGTGGGGACAAGACCGCCTGACCCCGCTGCCCGCCAGGCCCGGAGCAGAGCAGGGCTGGAGGGGCCCCCCGGGAAGTGGGCTGGGAGGGCCCAGCCCAGCCTGCTGACCCGGCCGCCCGCCTTTCCCGCGGCGGCCAGCCTCTCCCTGGCCTTGGGGCAGCTGCGTGTCCACCCCCCACCCCTGCCGCCCCGTGCCAGCCGGAGTCTGCCAACCGGCTTGAAACCAGAAAATCAACCCAGGAGGGCCGGGGTGCTTCCCGCCCACTGCGGTCGGCAGGCAGCCTTGAGCTCGTGAAAGAGAAGTCTTCAGAGCCCCACCTTCCGAATGGGTTAGTTGCAGGGTATGTTCTAGAAAAAGTCTGAGATATGTAAATCTCTTAAGAAAGCAGAAAGGGAGTTCTCTGGTGGCCTGCTGGGTTAAGGGTTCGGCATGGTCACCTCTGTGGCGCGGGTTCGAGCCCCGGCCCGGGAACTTGCTCATGCCTCAGGCACGCTCCCAAAAAGAGAGCGGAAAGGACTGAGACGTCACTTCTCGGAACGTGAAGAGCTGGCCTGAGCACACGAGGGGCCGCCTCCCAGTGAGCTCAAACGAGGGAACGCGCTCTGCGGCAAGACCACAGCTTCCCAAGAGCAGCGGTCCCTGGCTCAGCCTCGCTTCTTACGGGACCGGCCTGGACCCGCCCCCGGGGCCCCGGAGCTCACCCCGCAGCATGTTCTGCTGGTGCTTGGCCGTGCAGATCAGGCGGCTGATGCCCTCGATGCACTGGCTTTTGGGCTCGGTGTCCTTGTCCTTGGCTTTCTTGGGCAGGAACATCACTAAGGAAAAGGGACCAGGCTGTCCTCCCACCGCTCCTCAGGGGCCAGGGGCCAGCGGGCTCACCCCGGCCCTGGACCCCACCGACCCGGACCCCTGCCCGCCCGCCCGCCAGGTCGCCTCGCTCGGGCTCCGGTCGGAGGCCGCCCCCAGGCCCGGCGCGGCTGCCCCTCCGTGTGCCCGTCGGCCGGCCCACCTCCCCCACCTCACCCTTCTTGTTCTTCTCCTTGGTGACCACGGTCATGGACATGGTGGGCGTGGCCGCGGCCTCGCCGCTGCTGGGCAGCCTGCTGACCTGGAGAGACCGGAAGGTGCACTTGAGTGTGTTTTTGGTGGTGGGCGGGTCCTTCTTCTCCGCGTCTCTCTTCCTGTCTGCGGGCTGGGCTGCCGTCCAGTAATCCACCTGCAGCCCCATCAGCTCGGCGCCGACGCCCTGGCTGTGAAAGACGAGGGAGGCTCACCCCTCCGTCCTCAGCAGGTGATCAGCATCCCGGAGGCGGGCACAGGGAGGAGGTGCCCGCCTGCAGCGGCTGACCAGCGGAGGGAACCCCGGCCTGCAGCCCGCCGGGGGCCGCACGGGTCTCCTGGGACAGCCCGGCCTGCGCACGGCCCTGGCATCGTCATGGTGCTGGGCTCGTCCAGGAGTGTCCGGGCCCGCTGCCCGCCCCACTGCCGCTGGCGTCTGGAGGGCCAGCTCAACCACCCCCTGAGGCACGGCCCCCCACCGTGCGGCCGTCCTATCTGGGCTGGTTCTGCTCATGTGCGCCCACGGGTGGCCGAGGGGCTGTTGGCCACGCCACCCACCTCTCCCGAGCCTGCTACTCGCAGCCGCGTCCCCCAAACCCGCCATGTGCGGAGCACCCCCCTCACAGACTCTGGCTTCTGTCCCCAGGAAGGCCGGGGCCGGGCCCTGGTCACCCCGGGCACTGGGCGGTCTGGCGCCCCCACCCCTCAGACCGGGCATCTCCACCTGGGGGTGCCCCGAGGCCTTCTGCCCGACCCTCTGCTCCCTGGCTCCCGGGTCCCAGGACGTGAGGGACCCTGGCCGTCTTCAGCCTCTGCTGCACGGGGGTGGGTGCCGTGAGCGGGCGGGGGGCAGACCGCGCGCACGGCTGCGTTTACCTGGGGGAGGACAGGCCCCCGCTCACGGACGGGGAGGACGGCGGGGTGGGGGAGGCCTCCTTGGCCGCAGGAGACGTGGACGGCGGGGTGGATGAGAGCACACAGGAGCCGGAGGGAGCCGCGTCGTCTGAGTCGCCTGGGGAAGGAGTCAGGAGGGGCTGAGCACCCCGCGGGCTGCCCGCAGCCCCAGGCCCTCTGAGGCCGAGGCGGCCGTGAGCTGCGGGGCGAGTGCGGGGCAGGGCTGGCCCCTCGGGGCACAGAAGCCCCGGGGAGAGGTCCTGCTCACCCCCGCCCTCCCTCCAGCCCCAGGTTACCTGATGTGGCCGAAGCTGGTTCCACTATCCCAACCTTCACGACCTGGAAGGCAACAGGGTGCTGCGGGCAGTGGCGTGGGGCTGGGCCGTCACCCCCCACCCCCGGGCTCCAGACCCGCTTCCTGCTCCTGCTGTCTGCGCCCCCTACCCCCCACCCCCCCGGGGCTCCTGGGGCCAAGCGGGGTCGCAGCCCCTCCTGTCCTTGGGGCAGAGCTGGGCTCAGGGGGCCACTGCCTGGCTGGTCAGCCGCAGCACAGGTCACAGTGAGGGACCCCCTGCAGGCGGCCTGGGAGACGCCCTTCAGCGGCAGCGCTCTGGCCACGCCGCGCTCCCAGAACGAAGGCACAGGCCCACAGGTGCCAGCTCTGTGGCCAGGGGTCAGGACACGGGGGCCTCGCCGGGGTTGGGGGGCACCCTCTCCCACGGCCCAACCTCTCGGGTCCCACTCTGGAGCCCTGCCAGCTGGGAGCCTGTGTGACTGGCCCTGTGTGGACCCCGTGAGAGAGGGGGTCCCAGACACTGGAGGGGGAGCCCCGTCCAGCAGGGCGGGAAGTGCCTGGACCACACCAGGCGGGTGCCACGCCGACCCTGCGAGGCTGAGGGGGTCCTAGACCCATGGAGACAGGGTGGGGGCAGTGTCAGGTTAAAGAAAATCACAACAAGCCCCGCCTCAGGCACGCAGTGGCGCCTCAAGTGCAGCCAAGGGCACAGAGCCCTCCCGTCACCAGGGCAGCTTCCACAGGACGGGCTGCTCCAGGCTGGCTCTCTCGGCAAGGCCAGCAGCCACCTGGACGCCTGACCAGGGTAAACCGAGGCCCGGAGGCCCCGCCCCGCCCGTGGCCCTGTCTACCAAGCGGCTGCGTGGCTCTCACAGCAGACCCCTGGGCTGGAGACCACAGGGGACGGGGCTGCGGAAACTGGGCCGGCGGCGGGGAGCAGCCCGGACTCCTCAAGGCAGGAAAAGCAAAACCTCCCAACAGACAGGCCACGACCTGGCCAAGCAGGCCTGCCCTGCAGGTCCTGAAGGACAGAGGTGGCCCTCTGACCCATGCGGTGGGGCCTGTCCCGACAGCCGAGTCTGACACTGGCCGCGAGGCCCAGGGCAGTGCTGAGAACTGGACCCCTCGGCCCGCGGGGCTGCCAGCTCCGCAGACGCCAGCAGTGCTCATCCCACTCGGCACACGAGAGGCGGCCCTCAACTCAAACTGGTGAAGGAAGTTCTGGAATATGCCGCATGAACGCAAAAAGACACTGCTTATAAAAGACCTTTTTTGCGACAAAAGGCAGCACCGGGCTGGGCAAAGCAACGGCCCACGCGGGAAGTACTCACCCCAACAAAGGGAATGAACTTCTGAGAGGACTCCTCGTCCGGGCTGAGACAAGGAAAACAGAGTTACCCTCTCCCCCAGGACGGGCGCCGGCCCCACCCCGCCCGCAGGTCCCTTCCGATACACAGGAAGGCAGACCCGTCTCTGGACCTGAGGCCCAGAGGCCCGTGGGGCAGCTCAGAGGGGACGGGTGGAGCCTGCAGCCTCGCCGAGGTCCAGGCAAGGTTGCCGTCCTGCGGCCCGCTGCCCAGAGGCCTTTGTGCCAGCCCCGCGGCTGGCCTTCCCCACTCGGCCCCAAGAGAGGGGGGTACCCCAGGGTGCCCGGGCACGGCTGGGCCTCCTCCCAAGCCAGACCACGAAGACTTTTTTCCCAGATGGTCCGGGTAAAGTTGCTGCCCCTGGGGGCCTCGGTGATGGGTGCGCATGCCACGCTGGAGCAGAACGATGCCCAGAGAGCAGCCCGAGGTGAGACGCGGTGCCCTGGGCCAAGCTGCTGCGGGGAGCTCAGCAGCTCGGTGTGACTCTTGGCGGGACCTCAGCCTCGACGGCACCGCTGGTCACAGCCTGTCCAGTGTCGGCATCTCCCCTCCTCCTCCTCTGAGGCCAGGGCTGGCCAGGCTGCCCACTGATGTCCCCCTTGGCCTGGGCTGTGGTCCAGGGCTCTCCCTCGGGACTCGAGAAGGAGGCTCCATCAGCAGCAGGAAGAGCGCCTCCACCTGGGCCTTCCGGTCGGTTCTGGGGGCAGGGCCGGTCCTGGGCCATCTCCCCCTTGCCCCCACCTCAGGGAAAAGAGGTGTCTCCTTGGCTGGTGGCGTCCATGCAGCCGAGGACCTGCTCTCTCTGAGCCGTTTTCTCAGCTCTGCTCTGACTCATCTCCCCAGACAGAGCGGCTCTCGGCAGGCGCCCACTCACGCGCAGGCCATGCAGGTCAGGGGCCCGGGGTGTCGCTCGGGGAGAAGTCTCTGGCCCAGCGGGGCTCCCAGGCACCAGCTCTCGGGAACAGGAGCCTCGTAAGCGGCCCCGCCCTCGCTGCCCCGCGGGTTGCAAGGCCCGCGCCCCATGAAGGGTGGCCCCAGCGGGACCGGGGCCCTGGCCCGGGGCCAGCGTAGACTGCAGTCCCCGCACGGGACTCCTGGGCCTGGCAGGACCGTCTCCCCCGGGCGCCACCTGGACACGGGGACCCACGACCTCTGCCCCAGCCCCGCCCCTCCTCCCCGCAAGGACCGTCTTTGGATGAAAGAACCTGCAGGTTCTTTCCACGGAAAATCCCGGGTCTTCTTCTTTTCTAAGGGGACACAGTTGAAAGAGGTGACGCCTCCTTATTTCATTTCAGATAATAAAACAACCCAAATCCTGTGCCCAGGCCTCCTCTGCATGCGAGGGGCAGGAGGTCCTGGGCGGCCCCGGGCTCCGACCCTCAGGGACTCCCTCCGCGAGCCACCGCCCCACAGCCCTCCCCCGACCCCAGGCAGGGAGGCAGACGAGGCCTCGGGCGGGGCTCAGGGGACTCCACAGCACGAAGCGGCAAAGCCAAGCCGTGCCCCCGGCCATGCAGACGACATCCAGCACAGGGCATGCGCCCCGCGGGACGGGGGTGACACCGGCTTCCACTGAGACCCCTCGGCCCGGACCCTGCACGTGGAGGAGGATTCTAGGCGGGGGGAGCGGCCAGAGCTCCTGCGGCTGGAGCCCGTGGCTCTGGGCGAGGACCCCGGGCGAGGCCCCCCAGGCCTGGCTCAGGAGACGGCCTGTGGGGGGAGGTGCGAAACGTGCGTCCACTTCTCAGGTCGGGAGGTGGGAGCTAAGGGGGCGCAACCCTCGTGAGGCCGGTGTGGGGCGCTGGGCAGACCTCCAGCAGGTGCCGGGGGCACCAACGATGGGGTCCAACCTCAGGCGGGTGCCGGTGCTGGGCAGAGAGGATCCCCCTGCCGAGGCCCTCATGGGCCCCGGGTCTCAGGACCCCTCCAGGACAGAGCCTGCCCTCCTGGCCCTGGGCTCCGAGGGGGGCTGCACCCAAGGCATCTGGAGGCCCCTCCCCCGGTGCCGGTGTCACCACTGTGACGCGGAGGCTGGGGCAGGAGGCAGGATGAGGTGCAGGGTCTCCAGAGCCCCTGCCTGCTGCTCAGACCAGCCGAGTGTGGTACAGACAGAAGCTGCAGCCCAGGCAGCGAAGCACACGGCAGGCTCCTGGAGCCTCCACTTAAGGCGGGTGCGGACAGCGGCGCCGGCCTGAGGACAGCCCGCGGGGTCAGCAGGGCACACCACGGCTGGTCTTTCTCTAGCCCGCTGAGGCTTGTTTAGCAGGACAGTTGCACCAGCTCAGACCCTCCTCCTGGCCTGTCCCAGGGCCCAGCCATGAAACTGCCAGGGACTCAAGGACCCTCTGTGGGGGGCTTTCCCAGGAGACCTGGGCAGAGCAGTGCCCCGAGGGACCCAGCACCGGGTGCCAGGCAGGCAGGGGCCCCATGTGGAAGGGCAGCTCTCAGGGTGCCCAGGGTGGAAGAGCTCCTTGCCTGGGTCGGCCACCCATCCAGATGAGCCACAAAACCTCGCTGGGAAAACGCCCGAGCTGCTCTCTGCCGCCTGGGGGTGCCCTGGAGCTGGGCTCGAGCTGGCCACTGACCAGGGCGCCCTGGCATGCTCCCCACTGCCTGGCCTCCCCTTCCCCAGGGTGGAGGCAGCGTGAGCGCCGTCCTGCAGCAGCTGCTGGCGTGCGAGCCAGTTAACAAGCACGATGTGCCCAAGGTCAGCGGCTCTCAGGGGACACCGGCCCCGCTGCTCTAAGAGGTGGTCCCACAGCGACCTGCTGAAAGGTCAAACCAGCCGCTTCTTCACCCAAACTCTGGACTGAAACAAAGGGCCTGCCTGGCTACATCCAGGCTTTGCGGTCCCTGGAGCCGGGGGTGGGCAGGGGGAGGAGGGGGTGGGAAAGGGCTCCCCAACCCGACTCCAGGTAGGGACACAAATCTGAGGGTGCAGCCCCAGCTGCGGACACTGCTAAACAGCCCTAAAGACCAGCCAGCGGACGGACAGGCGCTCGGACCCAGGGACAGCGGTACCTGAGGGTAAAGTCAAAGTGAAAGTTCTTTCTCCTTTTTAGAAAGCCGCCAAAGAGAAAAACAGGACGTTGTCAGGCGCCCGGGAGCGGCTCCGCAGGCCGCGGGGGTTCAGCACACCCCTGGCGAGCGGGGCCCCTGAGCGGCCCGGGCACCGGGCGGAGGCTTCGGCTCGGGTCTGTCTCCGCCTCAGCGGGTCCGCATCGGCCCCTCTGCGGAGCAGAGACCCTCTGCCTGGTCCACGAGATCAGCCGCAGCCGCCCGCCCGCCCCACGAGCCCACCTCCCGCACTGGCCCTTCCCCACCCAGTCCGAGGCCCGGCTAAGGGGCCGCCCGGTCTCCTGAACCTTCAGGGCCCCAGCCTGTGCCCCCAGCCCTGCCCCCCGTGTGCGGGCATCCCAGCCAGGGCTCCTGGCCGCCGTCGGCTCTGGGCAGGTGGACGTGAGGAGCCTTGGGCAACACGCCCAAGTGGTGGAAGGAGCTGCGCCCAGACCGCAGGGAGCAGCAGCGTAACCACTATTCCCGCAACGTTTATTCTGGGAAATCCCAAGACGCACAAAAACAGAAAAAGCAACCAGCTTCTCCTAACTCCGACGCAGGCCGGGGAAGGGTGCGGTGGCCCAGGAAAACGGGGAGCCGCCTGGGTGGCTCGCAGGCACCCCCATCCCAGCACGGGAGCCCCGAGGAGCCCCCAGTGAGCTGGGTCCGCGAGGACGCAGGCCGCCTGGGCCGAGACTGCAGAGGGACAGCGGGTCCCCCTGGCCACCACGCACCCGCCCGCTCCCAGAGGTACCTCTTCTGCTTGTAGGTCAGCATGGCCTCTGCGATGGGCAGCTGGTGGGCGCAGTTGGCCCCCGAGATGTACTGCGTGATTCTCGACACAATGTCCGGCGTGTCCTGCACTGCGCGAGGAGACCGGGAGGGGTCCTGTGGCCGCCACCCTCCGAGGGCCCTAGGCCAGGGCAGCCAGGTCTCTCCACATCCCCCTGGGCCCAGTCACCAGAGAGCGCCGTGGCTCACAGCAGGCAGAGGGGAGCACCCTGGCGGAGGTCACACCGGCCCTGTCCCCTGACCCCACCTCCCTCCCAGGCGCTCAGCACACAGCTCTCCCCTGGGGAGGCAGCGAACAGGCCACACCCCCGGAGTGCGGGCAGGGGCGAGGCGTGGGTGTGGGGCAGGTGCCAGGCCTCACCTGTGCTCTGGGCCTCCAGCTTGTTGAAGAGGTCTCTCCAGGCCAGGTCCTGGAAGAAGTTGTTGTACCTGTAGTCCACGGAGCCCAGGTACCTGGCCACCGGGTGGGAGCCTGCGGGCCAAGGGGAGCGCATCAGGGGGCGCGGCTCCGACCCGCAGCTGGCAGCCCGCCGCCCAGACCAGCCTCGGGCGCCCGTGGCCTGGCGCTGTGGGGCGGGCGAGGGTCTCCTCGAGGACGCAGCACTTGCCAGGGGGACATGAGTTGGTGCTGAGACAAACCATGCAAACCAGAAGCCGGGGAAGTTCGAGCACTCGGGACCCGGGTCACTTCAAAGGGCCAATGCCCACCCGGCCAGTGCCCCTGACCCCAAGCCCGAACGGCATCAGGCCGTCCTAACTGTGGGCCGGTCCGGGAGGGCCGCCGGCAGAACCGAGCCGCGGGGGCCCTCACCCAGCGGGATGACCAGGAAGCGCATGTAGCCCAGCCAGTCGGGGGTCTTGTGTGACAGCTGCTCCACGAAGAGCCGCAGGATGGCGCTGAGGTAATGCTGCGCTCCGGCCACCGCGATCTTCACGGGGGTCGGGGGCTGCGAGTTACAGTTGCAGCTGCGGGGACAGGGGACGGACGCCTCAGGGAACTGTCCTTGCTGGGAGGACCAACCTCGCTGAGCCCCCGGGGCACAGCTCGGGGCACAGAGCTCGGGGCGTCGCTGCGCCCCTAAACCGAGCCCCTCCAACTGCCCACGGCAGGCAGCCCTCGGCCCCCAAACCCGAGCCGGGTCTGCGGGCCCCGCCTGGCCCGCTGCTCCCCCCCCCGCCGCCCGGATCCGCTCAGACCAGCCCGCGGGAGCCCCACGGATCGCCGGGGTGCCGAGACCCGCACACACGGCAGGGAAGGTGCGGGACTCACTATCTCTGTATCCGAGACACGATGGTGCTGAAGGCCGCCTGGACGTCGGCCGGAGAGCACGTGCACACCACCGGGAGCGTGTGCCGCTGCAGGACGTCTGAGAGGAACTGGGGGGCCGGGGGCGTGAGCCGCGGGGTTCAGGGTCCACAGGGGGCAAGGCTGGCCAGACGCCCCCACCGCGGAGGCTGCCCAGCCCCTCCCCCACTGCAGGGGGGGGGACACGCACCGACCCCCCCCCCGCCCCCGCAGGGAGGATGCGCTGACCCCCGCCCCCGCAGGGAGGCCGCCCAGCCAGCCCCGCCCCACCTGCCCCTGCCAGTCTGAGGTGTTGACCAGAATGATGTTCTCGGGGAGCTGGTCGTCGGAGACGAGGATGTGGTTTAACTGGTCATACACGGTCTTCCTAGGGATCTGGAAACACAGGCCCGACCACGCCGGGCGTGAGGGGAGCTGCCCCTCACCGGCCCCACGTGCAGACCCTGGCTTTGCCTGGACAGAGGCGCGGGGCTGAAGGGGCTGCGGGGCCCACGGCCGCCGGGGACCAGGGTGGGCAGCCCCAACAAGCCCTCCAGGGAGCAGGCGACCTCACCCTCAAGCTGCTCAGCCCGGGGTGGGCCCTGGGGAGGCCGTGGTCCCTGCCCGGGTGGGCGGCCCCCGCCCCGCACCTGCAGCTGGCTCCGCGTGTCCGGGCAGCGCTCGTTGTCCAAGCTGTTGGCCCGCTCGCTCTGCGGACGCGCCGGCTGCCGCTCCTTTAGGGAAGTGCTCCGGCCCCGGCGGCCGGCCTGCTTCCCCTCGGACCTGCGGGGAAGCCGTCCACAGGCGCTCAGGGCCCCAGGGAAGCACGTGGCATTGGAGGCCACGAAGGGCGGTCACAGCAGGGCCGCGGGCCCCAAGAGCCCACCAGCCCCGGAGGGCACAGGGCTGCGCCCCGGTGCCAGGTGCCCTGGGTGGACCCCGCCCACTGCTGTCGGCTCGTGGGCACACAGGGCACCTCGGAGGGCCCTGGGGGGCGTCTGTGAGGACTGAGGACCCCCACCCGGGGACAAGCCTGGTGCAGGCCAGGGCCCAGCATCCTGGCGCTCAGAGTGACCCCTTCCCAATCAGGCACAGGCCCCTGTGCGCCCCCCCCGCCGGCAAACGCCAGCCTCCAGACCCACTGCTCTGGAAAGTTCCTGTCCCAGAAACCACACCAAGCCCTGTGGGACTGGGCGCCTCATGGGCCTGCCCCACTGACTCCCACTGCCGGGCTCCCGGGGGTGAAAACCAGCCTGCGTCTCGCTTCTGTGAGGGGTGTGCGCGCCACGGCGGGCGGGGGGTGCTGCTCTGTGAGGTGGGGGCTGACACGGAACACATGCGCTTTAAAGTCAGGGCCGCTCAGCTGCGGGGCCGCGACCTCGGGAGCGGCCGGGGACCCGCCCCAGCCCCGCGCTCCCTCCAAGGCCCTGGAGGCAGTGGAGGACCGGGCAGGACAGCACAGGGACCGGGGAGGGGCTCCGGTGGGGGAGGGGACGAGGGCACGGGAGACACCCGGCAGGCGGGTGCCACCAGGAAGCCGCCCGGGTCACGGCAACTCAGACCCCCACCCCATCGGCGGACCCACGCCGGAGGCAGGGGCCGGTCCTGGACCCTGCGCCCTCCAGGCGGCGCATGGCCGTGGGGCCGGCTCCCCCGGCGCCCAGCACAGGGCCTTGGCAGGTGCCATCCACCAGCTCCAGCACAAGCATGGCCCCAGCAGCCACGGCTGACGCTGTCTGGTCCAGGGGACGGGAGACGGGGACCACGGGCCTCCCTGCCCTCACAGCAGCCACACCCAGGCGGTCAGACCTGTGCATGGCTGGCGGCAAAAGGGGGAGGGGGGCCAGTATGACCCCCCCAGCGAAGGGCCTGGGGATCTGTGACACTGAGTGATGCCCCCGGGGGACGCCCACACGCCCTCCCACGCTGGCCCAGGCAGGCATCGCCTGGCCAAAGGCTCCCCCGGAGCGGCCAGTCACCTGGTGGACGGGATGACCAGGGACTCCGTCTTGGTGATGCGTCCGCTGGGTGGCAGCTTCTCGGTGAACACGTCCAGAGCAGAGGTCTCCGCCTCCGGGCTGTCCTCAGGCTGTGATGGCTGCTCGCCGGGGGCGGGTACACTCTGACGGGCAGAGAAGGGATGCACTGGGGACGAAGGCCTGCTGCCTGCTATACTCCTGGGCCCCAGGGGCCATGGTCTGGGTGATGGAGTTTGGGCCAATCTGGGGCTGGGGGCTCCCCGAGTGTGCCCTGGGAAGCCAGCTGACCCTAACTGCCAACCACAAGGCCCTAGGCCAGGCCGCCACGGGAGAGCAGCACCGAACCCCCCAAACCTGCCCTGGGCCTTCCTTGGGAACCCCCACAAGGGCAGCAGGACCAACACGGTGTTCACGGGCCTGTTCCTGCTGTCCACCCAGAGCTGCTGTGAACCCAGGGCCCCGACCACACCTGGGGGCGTGAATGCAGGGGGCCCTCCCTGTGGTTCTGGGTGCCAGTTCTGAGCTCTGGCAACAGGAGCACCTGCCTCTGCAGCCCGCCACGTCGGCAGCCCCTGTGCTAAGGCAGCGTGGAAGTGGGCTCCGTGCTGGCATGCCGTGTCCAAACGCAGCCCCACCCCCGCTTACCTGGGCCACGGAATCGGAGGTGCTGTCGCTCGGCTGCTTGGTGCCCAGAGCCCGCATCTTCTCGGGCACGTCGGCCTGTGGGGAGGAGGCGGGAAGGAATCGGGCTGTGGTGGGCGCTGGTGCAGAGGCTGGTGCACCCCGGGCAGGGGCTCCGGGCTTGGAGGCAGCCCGGCGAGACCGGCTGGCATGTCCTGGACCATGGGCTCACGGTCACCCACAACAGCCACCTGGCACTGGCCACGCCAGAACCCAGGAGTGCGCCACCGTGTCAGACTCCCGGGGTGACTCAGAGACCCCAGCGGAGCCCCTGGTCCTGGTCACTCACTGGACTCGGCGGCTCCTTCTGGCTCCGGGCGCTGTGGATGCTCCCGACCTCTGTCTGCGAGCTGGAGTGGGACAGGCCTTCGAAGTACGGCCTGGGGGGGGGCGGGACAGAGAGGAGGTTACTGTCCAGTACCCCCCAAGGTGAAGGCCCAGCCGCTACGCCTGGCGGGGTGTCTGGGGCCGAGCAGGGCCCCAGCCTGGAGGACCACGGCACAGGCGAGGGCGCAGAGGGTCTGGGAGCAGCGGAAGCCCCTCTGCTCCGGGCCTTAGTCCTGGCGGCAGACGCCCCACCTCCAGCCACAACCTGCTGGAGGGCTGGCAGGGGCCTGGGGCCACAGCCAGCTGCCAGCGAAGAGCTGGGTGGGGCGAACCCAGGCCGAGCGCCCCACTCAGCAGGTAGCAGGTCATGGAGGGCAGAGTCAGGGCCACGCTGAAACGAGGGGTGGGAACTCTGGCCAGCAGGATCAGGGCCCCAAGACGCCCGTGCCTCACCCCCAGGCCTGGGCGCTAGCTGGCCAGGGCTCGCCTGCAGGCACAGCTGGTGTTTCGGGGCTTCGGGCAGGGGACCGGTGAAAGTGGAGCTCTTCTCCAGCTGAAGGCAGAGGGAGGCTGAGGGACAGGACCGTGGTGCTGCCCGTGAACGTGGAGGGGGCAGCAGGCCAGAAGGGAAGCGGGACCCCTGTCCTGTAGCCACACGGCTGAGCCCCCAGACCCCAGCCTCGAGAAGGAGCGTAACTTCTGGTTGTCAGCTGAGGGAGCCTGTGCTGTGAGCTGGGTCAGGCCGGACGTGGGTCTGAGGGCTGCAGCAGGTGCAGGAGAGCAAGCCCCTGCCTGTGTTCTTGCCGGGGTCTTACGTACACTTGGGTTTGGGGAGTTTTTTGGGTCCCACACACAGCCAGGGATTGAACTCACGCCACTGCAAAGAAAATACCAGACCCTTAACCTGCTGCACTACTAGGGAGCTTCTACGAGTCTTTAGAGGAGTTTCAAAAACCAGGAGTTCCCATCGTGGTGCAGTGCAAACGACTAGGAACCATGAGGTTTCGGGTTTGATCCCTGGCCTCGCTCAGTGGGTTAAGGATCCGGTGTTGCCGTGAGCTGCGGTGTAGGTCGCAGACACGGCTGGGATCCCCTGTTGCTGTGGCTGTGGTGTAGGCCGGCAGCTGTAGCTCCGATTCAACCCTAGCCTGGGAGCCTCCATGTGCCGCGGGTGCGGCCCTGAAAAGAAAGAAAGCAAACAGACAAAAACCTGCTCCTGGCTGACTTGGAGGTCCCTGTGCCCTTGGCTCCCGGCTGCTGCCCGCGGGCCTTGGTGTTCCCAACACGCACCCTGCCTCCCCCCCCCCATGCACCTGTGCCTCACGCGGGCGCCCAGCAGGGGCAGGACACCATCGTCTCGCCGCAGGACAGAGCCCTGTGGCCACATGCTCACTGCCCTCCTGCGACAGCCCCCCCAGTGCCCCCCCAGCCCACAGCCACCTCCTGGAGGAGTGCCCCCAGCTGCCTTCCAACTGGGCCCAGCAGGTTCCAGAGGCCTCTCCCGAAGGCAAACCGGTCCCTGTCCCTCTGCCCCCTCACCTGTGGAGGCGCCGCGGACCGAGGCCAGGCTTGGGCTCTGTGTCCCCCGCCTCCCCCGTGCCGAGCCCACGCCCCCTTTCCGGCCCCCGCGGCCCCGGCGTGGCCCCCGCCGCCGGGCGGCTCCCGCGCATGCGCTGCAGGCGCGCGGCTGCGCCCACCTGAGCTTGGGCTTGGGGGTGCTGAGGACACTGTCGTCGTCGTCCATGTCGGGGCCGCTGTCGCTGGGGTTCTCCACGTCCAGCGTGTCGTACAGCAGGTCCAGGTCCTCCTCCACCTCGGGGACATGCTCGGCAGGGTCCTGCTCCGAGTCCAGGACCTGCAGGGACGTCGGCTGTGAGAGGCCGGCCTGGGGGGGGGGGGGGGCAGCCGCCGGCGAGGGGAGAGGCCACCGGGCAGCTTTCCTCCCGCCACGTGCTCCAGACCGCGGGGCGTCCCCTGCGCCTCCAGGCACCGGGCACTGTGCGTGGCAAGGCTGTTCTGGGCAGTGTGCTCAGCACAGGAGCACAGGGCGGCGCTGACAGTGCGGGCCGTGCGGGACCCCTACCACGGGAGGCAAAAGGCCGCCCTGGCCAGGTGTCCCCGCCCTCTGGCCGTGCCCCCGTCCCCCGCGCTGGGCCCTTCTCAGGACAGCAAAGTGGAAGCCCTTGGCATGCGGCCTCCTCGTGCTCAGCGCGAGGTACCTATGGCAGCGTGCGTCCGCCCACAGCGGGCCCCTTCAGGCAGCGCGCCCTCGACGGCGGGGCTCAGCCTGCCGGGCCGTGGCCGGCGGAGGGCGGCGGGCGTTCCCAGCGTCTGCCGCGACGAGTGGAGCTTCTGTGACCGTTTGGCAGACTTTGTGTGGACGTGCTTCCGTCCTGTAGGTCAGCTCAGCAGGGGTCGCTGGCCTCCGGGAAAGCGTCTGCGTCTAACCCTGAGGAACCCCGCCTGTCTCCCGAAGTGGCCGCACCGTTTCTGGTTCCCTGCAGCGCGTGCAAGGGCCCCGCCGGTCACGCACCCTCACTGACACTCATTCTCCACGTTCCTGCTGACGGCGCCCTGGTGGGCACCAGGCCTCGGTCTCGCTGTGGTCCCGGTCTGCTGCTGACCAGGCGACGCCACGCACCTTGGCGCGTACTTAGTGGCTGTTGGCAGTTCTTCTTTGGAGAAACAGCTGGTCAGAGCCTTTGCCTGATTTTTAAAGCAGACAGTTGCTTTTTGAACTGTGTTGCTTTTGAGTTGCCAATGTTCCATATTCTGGATACGAGTCCCTTATCAGATACGTGATTTGTAAAATTTTTTCTCCCATCCTGTGGACTGCTGTTTCATTTTCTGGACGGTATTACTTGGGGCACAGAAGTTTTAAATATTGATGCAACCCAACTTATCTATTTTTTATTTGCTCACGCTCTTGGTGTCAGATCTAAGCAGCCATTCTTGGCGTTCCCACTGTGGCTCAGCAGGTTATGAACCTGACTAGTACCCATGAGGATGCGGGCTCGATCCCTGGCCTCCCTCAGTGGGTTAAGGATCTGGCGTTGCCGTGAGCTGTGGTGGAGGTGGCCGGTGTGGCTTGGATCCTGCGTTGCTGTGGTTGCGGTGGAGGCTGGCAGCTGCAGCTCTGAATCAACCCCTAGCCTGGGAACTTCCACGTGCCAAGGGTGTGGCCCTAAAAAGAAAAAGAAGGAGCCATTTTCCAACCCAAGGTCACAAACATTTACTCCTACGTTTTCTTCCAAGTGTTGTATGGTTTTCTCCTTCACATTTAGGTCTTTGGCCCCTGTGGGTTCATTTCTTTACATGGTGTGAGGTGAGGAGTCCGTGTCCTTCCTTTGCAGGCAGATATCCAGTTGCCCCAGGATTGTTTGCTGAAAAGGCTATTTTCCCCTCTATTGAAAGCTCTTGGCATCTTGTTGAAAATCAACCGACCACAAAGAGGAGGATTTATTTCTGGATTCTTATCCTCACTTCACTGCCTGCCCCCCGACACACGCCTGATGGCCATAGCTCTGCGGGCAGTTCTGAAAACGGACAGTGTGAGGCCCCCAACCTTGCGCTTTTTCACGATTATTTTGTTGGTTCTGGGCTCCTCGTGTTTACAGGTGAGCGTGAGGACTGGCTGGCTGATTTCTGCAGAAAGCCCGCTGGAGCCCCGACAGGAACAGCACGAATGCGGACATCAGGCTGGGGAGGGCCGGCTGGGGGGCCCGTTTCAGCACCTGCCGAGGGCTGCCCTCCTGTGTGGACGTGGCCTCACGGACTGTCATGACCACGTGTGAGGACCAGGCTTTGGGGCTTACCTACTGCACCACCACACCTCCTCGGTGGGTCCAAACTCTGGGGACTAATCTCCTGATCACAGGAAAAGACATTTTTCTTCCGGTTTTAAAAGCTACACGAGCTCATCAGAGAAATGTGGAGACTAGGAGTTGCGGTCGGAGCGCAGTGGAAACAAATCCGACAGCATCTACGAGGATGCGGGTGCGAGCCCTGGCCTCACTCCGTGGGCTAAGGATCCGGTGTGGCGGTGGCTGTGGTGTGGACCGGCAGCTGTAGCTCCGGTTCGACCCCTAGCCTGGGAACCTCCATGTGCCACAGGTGTGGCCCTAAAAAGCCAAAAAAAAAAAAAAAAAAAAAAAAAGAAGAAAGAACAAAATGAAAATTTGGAGACTAGAAACAAGCTAAAAAAAACATTGAAACACTTGGTACGTTGGCAGTGGGGAGGCCACATGGTGCCGATGGGGGCACGGGGAAGCTGCACACCTGCTCAGTTCTGCTGTGAACCTGAAGCTGCCCTAGAAATGCAGTCAGTTCATAAAAAGCCACAAAACACAAAAACCCAAGTCACGCCCTCCAAAGATGAAGCCCCCCACCCCCCCGCCCCGGGTCTGTCCAGCAAGTTGTAATTCAGGACACACCGCAGGCACCGGCTGGGCCGTGTGGACAGTGGGCAGCAGAGCCAGCCTCCGCCCGGCCCGGACCCCCAGAGCCCTCCTCTGGCCGCTCGCTCACCTCGTCCGAGACTTTAAATCTCCGCAGCAGAGCCACGACTTTCTGCTTGAAGTTCTGTTGCTGCAAGACAAGCGGGGCGGGGTCAGGGCCCCTGGCTTCCCAGGCTGCCTGCGGCCCTGGCAGGAGGCAGTGCGGCTTAACCGCGCGGACGACCAGCACGGCTCTGGCACCGCAACAACCATACGCATTTTCAGGAGCATCGGAAACCACAGCCGCAGTCAGACCCAGCAGCGGACCCAGGACGGAGCTACCGTCCCAGAGCCAGACCCGCGGTTCTCCTGGAGGCCTCCGTGCCCCACCTCCAACCCGCCCTGCTCGGTGGGATTTGGAGGCTGAGAGCAGGAGCCCATCTGCTCGGGGGCGCCCTCGGCCGCCGACCAAGGCCACCCTTGGGGACCCCCACTCCTGTCCAGAAGCTGGGCCTCGGTCCTGGCACCGAGGCTCAAACAGGTACTGCCGTAGCGCGTGGGGGCTGCTGCACCGCCGTCTAGAACACACGGCTCCCTGGTGCACAGGGTCAGCCACGGCTTCCCAGCACGCTTGGGAGCGGTTCTGGGGCCACGACCCGGCATGTGGGCAGCTTGACACCATGAGCCCCCCCAGTGGAGAGGGACGTTCTGTGACGGGCCGAGGCCTCCGTCTGGACTTTCCTCCCGGAGGACCTGACAGTCCTTCTGAGCCCCTGGGCCCACCTGCCCCGGACAGACCGGAACTGGCCTCCCACTGGGTGTGTCTGGGCAGGGAGGGAACCGCCCTGGGCTCCGGTGGGGAGTGGCCTGGGCAAGACCACAGCAGCCCCACCTGGCCCGCTGCCTCTGGGCCTGCGGCCTGGGGCTGGCATGGGACGCCCACCCGGCTCGCCCACGCCAGCAAAGCTCTGACGACGGCCAGCGCCTCGCAGCCCCCCTCCCAGGGCAAGGCCACTGCGTGGGGCCTCCCGCCATCGCGCTGTATTTGGGAAAGAGACTGGACCTCAGAAGAAGCCACAGAGCTGGGCTTCAGGGGACAGCACGTGTGCCCGGAGACGGCCCGGGACAGCCGCCTCGCGTCCTGAACCCCTCCCGAGGGCCCCACGCGGCCCGCCCCCCGGCCCCGGCCCCCACCCCCAGTGTTAGTAAAACCAGTCTCCACCGACCCTGGTCATGGACGTCGTTCTTACTATCGAGCGCCGCTGCTTCTTGGGCTTCCCCACGTCGAAGTCATCCTCGTCCAAGTCCTGCAGAGACCCGGCCCCTGAGGCCCCGCGCGGCGCCCCAGGCCCTCCCTGCCCGGACGGGGCCCCGCCCTGGGTGCTTGGGACGCTGGCCCTGGAGGGTCTTGGGTGGGCCCACCGGGGACTGCGCTGCTGCCGGGGGTCAGGAGAAGCTGGGCGCTGGGGCCCCAAAGCTGGCGTCTCCCCCGGGGTCCCGCGTGACCCTGCGACCTGCCCCCGTGGCGCCTGGTTACCTGCCCCTGCACGGCGTCGTCACTGGCCTCCTGCTCGGAGGAGAAGCTCTCGTACTCCTCCTCGGAGTAGTTATCTGCGGAACGAGCAGATGGAAGGGGGGCGCCTCGGGGTTCCGGCCGGTGTCCCGGCAATGAGCCGGCGCCCAGTGACGCCCCCACCCCCGTGAGCAGGGCCACCGCAGGGAGACAGCCCTACGCGGTAGGGACTGGGCCCGCCCGCCCTGGCAGGTGGACCGTCCGGGGGGAGGGGCCGCGCTTCCAGCCCCCACATGCCCCACCCCATCCCATGGTGGCCCTTCCTACCCATCACCGGGCTCAACAGGGTCCCTGCCTGCCCACCCTCCGCTCAGGGCAGACGGCCCCAGCTGTGAATGGAGGGGTCTTGCTGGACCCGGGAAGGCCCCTGACCTGCTTACGGACCATGTCATAGGGTGGGGGCAGGACCAGACGCCCGCTGCCCAGAGGGCAGCCTGCAGACCCAAGGCGGTGGCCGGGAGGTGGTGCCCGTGGCAGAGACACTGCTCTCGGCGGGACTCACCTGTAGACTTGGCCTTGGGGCCCGCCTGCATGGCACTGTCCTCGTGGTCAATGGGCTGGCTGGACAGGGAGAAGATCCAGATCTCGGCCACCTTGACCGAGGCCTCCTTGACGTTGCTGCAGAGGCTCAGCACCTGGCCGCCCTCGGAGGGGTGCTGCATCACCTGAGGGCAGGGTGTGGCTCTAGAGCGTGGGGCGTGGCCTGTGCCCGCAGCCCCGCCCAGCTGTGCGGACACCCACCGGGTTGGGACCACCTAGGTTGGCGAGGCCCTGGGGCCATTCGTCTTGAGATTTCCAACAAACTGGGGAGAGGACCCCTCGTGCCCCCGCTCCTCACTGGCCTGCGCCCCACGCTGGCCCCAGGCAGCCAAGCAATTCACCCTGACGGGGGGCTCACCGTGACATGCCAGAGAACACACACATCTGCATTTTATTTCTCTATTCTTTCTTTTTCCGCTGCCCTGGCAGCATATGAAAATTCCCAGGCCAGGGATCGAGCCTGAGCAGGAGCTGCAACCTACACTACAGCTGCAGCAACGTCAGACCCGTCACCCACTGTGCTGGGCTGGGGATTGAACCTGCACCCCCAGAGAGACAAGCTGGATCATTAACCCCTGTGCCACAGCGGGAACTCAGGGGGAGGCCAACTCTTTAGCCAAATAAGGAAATAATTTTGAGGAAACGACCATCACCACCGTTTAAGAAACCAAGTTAAAAAGGCCCCCTGGGAGTTCCCACCGTGGCGCAGTGGTAACGAACCCAACTGGTAAGCATGAGGACGCAGGTTCGATCCCTGGCCTCGCTCAGTGGGGTAAGGATCCAGCATTGCCATGAGCTGTGGTGTAGGTTGCAGATGCGGCTTGGCGTTGCTGTGGCTGTGGCGTAGGCCGCCACCTGATTAGACCCCTAGCCTGGGAACCTCCATGTGCTGCAAGTGTGGCCCTAAAAAGACAAAAAAAAAAAAAAAAAAAAAAGGCCATTTGGCTGCTTCCTGCCATGGCCAAGTCACTCTGACGGCGTGCGTGCGCACGTGCCCTCTGAGGCCAGACCCTGCCGGCCGTGCTCCCGGCACACCTGTGTCACCTTCCTAACGGGAAGTCTGACTTGGCTGAGTCTCCCTATCTTAGAGCTGTGAGAACATGCCCAGCTTGGCCCAGAAACCAACCTGGGTACGAACTCCAATACAGTGAGGGGGCGGACCTCACGGCCACTGGGCCGGGGCTCAGCTGCTCTGGGAAGGGCAGGGGCGAGGGCCTGGGCACGTCAGATTCAGCTCGGCAGCTGGCGGGGAGGGGGTTAGGCCTGGGCGGGGGGCCCAGCACTCTCAGAACCACGCCAGAAGCCCCAGAAGAACACCAGGGGGCAGGAGGGAAGCCGGGCCTCTTGCAGAGGCCACCTGGTCTGGGCAGCGCACTGAGACCACGGCTGGCTTTACAGCCCTGGTGGTCACGCGCTCATCACGCTCCACTCAGGCAGGACAAGGCGGCATCTTCCAGCGTCCTCTGAGCACTAACGGCCTGCAGGCAGGGGCCCCGGGATGACCAGAGGCCCTGGACCAGCACAGGGGCCAGCGGCGATGACTGGTGACCCTGGGTCAGCAGAGGAGCCTGCCAGGGCCCTGAGGAGTCCAGGCCCTGCCTGCCGGCCCGCTTCTGCAGTCCAGCAGCCAGGACGCTCAGCCACAGCCTGGCAGCATCACAGAGAAGCTCAGGCCCAGCCAGCTCACACACCTGGCTCCCGCTCTGCTCTGGGTCTCCCTGGGTGTAGGTGGCTGGGAGGGCCAAGCCAGGGCACCGACTGTGCCTGTCCTGGACGGGCGGGTGGGCAGGAGGCCTGAAGGCTCAGGCAGGCTCTGGGGCAGAACACAGGGGTTCCCGGCTGCCCCTCCCCCAGGGCCCATCCAGAACTCAGAGCTCCTGGGCCTGGGGACCCTCTGCTTCTGCCCCCCAAGCACCCCTCAGGGCCCCGCATTCCCCCAAGACTCAGTGGGGTCGGCTGGTTCTTCGTGGAGGCCCTTTGCCTGTTTCCTTGCCAGGGACGTCAACTTGATGCCACCCCCTGACCCACCCGAGCACGCGTCCCGCTGGCCAGGGCCGGTGCCCGCAGAGTGGGAAGCTGAGGTCCCGCCGCCCGGCCGAGCCTCACCTCGGCCATGTTGATGGAGCCGGCGGCCAGCGTCTTGTAGCCGAGGATGGTCCGGTTCTTGTACCGCTTTCTTCGCTGCAACATGATCTGAAGCTTATTGCCTTCTCTTTTCAAGAAGTGGGGGTACTACGGGAGAAGGGGGTGTCACGGCCACGCGGGCGGCCACGCCCACCACACCTGCCAGGTCTCACCCGGCCGGGCGGGGGCTCACTCCCTGCTGGTCATCCCCGGGGGCGTGCGCAGTGCCCAGGCCCTGGGGTGGCGGTGGGGGCAATCCCGGGATCGACGGTAACTGCTTGGGGCAGCTCCGCCTGGCGGTGCAGGCCGCCTGCGTTCGCTCGTGTGCATGCGGCTGACGTGCACAGCCTTCCTTAGGGTTCACAAATAGAACTACTTTTACTTTTTTGTTTGTTTGTTTGCTTTTTTTAGGGCCGCACCTGCGACATATGGAGGTTCCCAGGCGAGTGCTCTAATCAGAGCTGCAGCTACTGGCCTACACCACAGCCACATCGATATGGGATCCAGGTCGTGTCTGCGGTCTACACCACAGCTCACGGCAATGCGGATCCTTCACCCACCGCTCGAGGCCGGGGATGGAACCTGAATCCTCATGGACACTACTGAGGTTCGTAACCTGCTGAGCCACAAGGGGATGCCATAAAAACCTACTTCAAAAGTCGGGGCCAACAGGCCTGCCCGCCACATTGACTGGCAGTGGTTATACACCTGGGGACCTTTACCTAAACCTAAAACGGTGAACTGTATATTCTGTAAATTATACTCCACTAAACCTGACTCTCCTCACCCCCCCGAAAGAAGAACCAACACAAAACCCAGGAGCTGCTGTGGGTGAAGGTTCGGGTAAAGCCAGGCAGAGCTGGGGTGAGGTGGCCTTGGGGGAGGGCAGGCCCTGGGCTGGTAGGGTTCTCATGAAACCACAGGCCTGTCTTCCAAGAAAGGGGACAAAAATGGTTTGAGGTGCATTGATTTGATACTAAATAGCGCTAGTTCTCTCGTTTTGGGGGCCTCCAGGGCATGCGGAAGTTCCTGGGCCAAGGATGGAACCCGTGCCACAGCAGTGACTCGCTGCACCACCTGGAACTCCTGGCATTACTTCCCAAACACAAGCGTGCTGGGTAGGAAGCTGGCACACCTGCTCAATCCAGGCGAAGAAGGGAAGAGGACTGCAGGCAGGGGATGCTGCCCTGGGGGTGGGTTGGGTCTGAACAGCCCTCCTTCACACCACCAGCACCCCCCAAAATGCCTCCAAAGGGTCTGCCTTACAACACGCTTCCACAGGCTCTTCCTCATTTTTTCTTAGCAAATGTTTTGAGTTGCTTTTTACCCCATCTTTTCTAAACACGGGAATGAAATGACCTAAACTGATCATTTGAGTTTGGACCTCACTACATTCACTTCATCATGGCGATGCCATGAAAAGCTCTCGCTGGGCAAAAACACACGGAACCCCCCACGGAGACCTCCGCGGGGGCGGGGCCGCCCGGCCCACCTGCGGGGCGACCGTCGGGGGCGGGGCGGGGCGAGGGGCGGCGCGGAGGGCGGGGCCGCCCGGCCCACCTGCAGGGAGAACGTCAGCGCCAGGTCGGTCTCCACTTGTCCGCTGGGGGGCAGCACGATCTCGTGGGACCGCAGGATCCGTTTGGAGCCCTGAAACGGAAGGAGACACCTCAGGCTCAGAAGAGGGCGTCTTTACTTTTTTTTCTTTTTGTCTTTTGAGGGCCACACCCGCTGCATCTGTAAGGTCCCAGGCTCGGGGTCTCATCGAGCTACAGCTGCCGGCCTACACCACAGCCATGGCAACACCAGGTCCCAGCAGCAACTGCGACCTACACTACAGCCCATGCAATGCTGGCTCCTTCACCCGCTGAGCGGGGCCAGGGATCCAACCTGCGTCTTTATGGATACTAGTCGGGTTCTTAACCCACTGAGCCACAAGGGGAACTCCCAGAAGAGGGCATCTGAAAATGAAACAGGAAGATGAGAGCCGCAGGCTGGGGTGGAGGCCTGAGGGCAGCGATTCCCAAAGGCACTGTGGGGAAGATTTATCTAGAGCCTTAAAAAAAGTCCATACGCTAGAAGGCAAGTCCACCTCTAGAAATCTGTTCCTAAGCCGTGAGAGAGTAAGAATGGGTGCTGCCAAGTTTAATGTAACGACTGGACGCAGGTGCAGTGCGAGGGGCAGGTGGTTAGGGCAAGTACCTGCAGGAGCAGGGGTGGGGCCACACGTTCCTGCGAAAGCAGTACCGTGAGGGGTGACTGCCCCCCAGAGAGCAAAGCGGGTGCAAAGATCAACAACCAAAGCACAGCAGCGCCGTCCCAGGCTAGGGAGGACAGAAGTCTAGAACCAGATCCAAAACACACACGGACGTGTTGATATGAAGCAGGATGTAATCACGAGCCTTCGGGTCAGCTAGGCAAAGCTGCTCACTAAATGCTCTGATGCGAGGCTGCTGAATCCTGTGTGGAAAGCACAGGTCCCAACCTCAAAACTCACCCACACCAGAATAAATTCCAAACGGATTAAAGATGCCCACTGTAGCATTGTTTTAAAAATAGCCGTCCCAACAAGGCCGAGCCTGAGGGACACTGCTGTGTGTGGGGAGCCAGACACAGCAGGACAAAGCCTGGGTGAACCACGTGGGGGCACCAGGAGGAGCCAGACCCAGAGCTGGGAGGAGCGGCCGCCTCCAGGTGGCTCTGATGCGGCAGGGGTGGTGCTGGGTGACTTCCAATGAGGGTGCAGGCAAATGAGTGAGGGCTGGGGGGGGGGGCAGGACACTGTGCCGAAGGGAGCCCCAGGGAGGGGTTCTGGGCATGCATGTGGGGTGGCCCGTGGGCTGAGACCAGGCTGCACAAGCTGGTGGACGGCGGCCAGCTGTTGCCCTCTGGACGCATGTGGTGCCGAGGCCTCGCTGCTTGCAGCTGCTCCTGGCAGGGTCAGTGCACAAGTGCCCCTCCCTCTGCCTTCAGGGTCGGGGGGGAGCAGGCACCCAAGGTGGGGTCTGGCACTCTCCCTACCCCCCAACCCGTTCCCCTTTGTCCCTCACAGCCGTTCCCCCAAAGTTCTTGCACATCTGACCCCTTTCACGTCAGGCCCTGCACCGATGGGCCTGTGGCAGGTGGCGGGTCCAGGCACAGAAGGGAGCAGGGGGACAGGGAGCACACGTGTGTGGACAGGTCAGCGCGGGAGGCCAGCACCTCTGCTTCCTGGGGACCAAGACACAAGGATCTGGGGGCGGAATGGCCAGGACCAGGTCTGGAGGCAGGCGGCCAGGTAGGAGAGGATGCCCAAAGGGAGGCAGGCCTGGAGCCGAGGGTCTGCCGGCAAGGGAGCTAAGCGGGGGAGGGGGGCAGGGGGAGGGACAGGGTGGCTCCGAGGGGGCCTGGGATCCTGAGCAGAGGCCGAGTTCTCCATCAGGTCCAGGTCCAGGGCGGCTCAGGGGGCTGGGGACTGGGCGCTGGACGAGCAGGGCCAGAGTGTGAGCAGGTCGGTCACGTCAGAGGCCAGCAATGGGTCACAGCCGGTGCCACCCACACGCCAGCAGGGCCGGTTCCCTTGACCCCAGTGTGCAGCCTGGCACTGCTGCTTTGAATTGAGAACAGCAGCCTCTTTAGTGAAATGATTTATTTCTTCAGATCTTTGTTGAAGAGCGCCCTGCTCCTCAGGGGGTGACAAGTGACCAGAAGGACGGGCCTCACGCCTTCCAGGCTCCAACCTGAGCGCCCAGTTTGGAGGAAGCCTGGGCCCGAGGCCCTGCTGCTCCTGGAGGTCCAGCCAGGAGGCCCTGCTGACCCTCGCCCAGAGCCTGGGCCAGGTGTGCTGGGCTCCAGCAGCCCGGGGCTGAGGGTGAAGCAGGACTCCCGCCCTGTGGTGCCCACAGCCTGGGGTCCTAACAGGATAGGCACTGAGAGCCACCCTGCTTCAGCCAGGGCCCCTCCAAGGACATTCCTGCCACACAGTGCCACCTGTGAGCAATGCCAGGGGGTAGGGGCCTGCAGCGGTGGCCGGGCACGGGGCCCCACACCTGCAGGTTGGCTGCAAAGAGCCGCAGGAGGTGCCATCTGGCTGCCCCGGGGTGACAGACCTCCCATCCCCAGAAGCGACCTGGAACCTGGTGGTCCCCAAATGGCCAAGGCAGCCCACGTGGCATGGGGTGCCCCCCGGGGCCTCTGGGCCAAGGCAGCTCTGAGGGCAGGGGGCTGTTTTCCCCAAGGAGGGGCAGGCGGGCCGGGCCCCCCTGAAACACTGATCCTCGTTCAAAAGCAGAAAGAGGAACCTGGGAGGCCCTGGGACATGGAGCATGACAGCCTGGGAGCGAGAGGCAAGCACGCCAGGCCCTGTAGGGGGCGGCGCTGCTGGCTGAGGCCACACAGTGCGGGGCCGCGTGGGGGGGACAGTCCCCCCGGCTCTGCTCCCTCCACGGCCCGGGACGGCGGGCTCCTGCCCTCACTGTGCACAGGGGCGCGGCTCCGACCCGCCAGAGCATCCGCATGGGCTCCGGGCCCACAGGGAAGGTCCCGCCGCCCGCGCAGAAGGCCGCACCTGCATCTTGACGGCAATCACCACGGCGATGAGCTCCTTCTCCAGCTCCTTGAGCACCACCAGCTTCTTCAAGGTCAGGCTGCACAACCTGCAAGGGGCACAGACAGGCTCGGGAAGGCCCTGCTGTGCAGCGGCCCCAGCCTCAGGCTCCCTGCCCCCGGTACCCTGGTCGCTCACAGGGACGCCCGTGAGCCTTTGCCCAGGCCCGGCCAGGCCCATCCCCAGGGCCCCTGCACCCGAGGGCCGTCGGCACCACGGCTGGTTGACCAGAGCCCCTCTGCTGGGGTCCTCGAGGGCTCGCAAAGTGGCCTGGGTGGGTCCAAGGACAGTGGGCGGGGGGGGGGGGGGCAGACAGGACACCTGAGACCACAGAGCCAGGAAGCCCCCGGGGACCAGGGGACCAGCACCTGGGGAAGCCCCTCCCAGCAGTAAGCGTGCCTGCCTCCCGGGGCCCCCTGCCCTCTCGGCTCCACCCCAGGGCCTGGCTCCCTCCTCTCCAGGGTCCACCCATCCTGCAGGCCCCACCTGGCCCTTCCCACCCCGCTATAGGGCCCTACCCAGCACAGGGTGTGACGCCAGCCTGTCATGTGCTGGCTCTGCCAAGCTGAGGGGCCAGGTGACAGACACCAGGGCTTGCTGGGGCAGGAGATGCCCCTGATTTGACAGCAGGGGCAGCTCCGGGTTGGAGACAGACGGAAAGCGTCCCTGACAGTCCCTGACACCAGCACTGGGAGGGAGCTGAGCAAATGCTTCTCTGCCGGACCCCAGCCCAGTCCCTCAGAGCAGAGGGGACGGCTCTGATTCTGCAAGGCCCCATCTTACTAGGCAAACAAACTACAGGGGAAAAAAAAAGTGAGAGTAAAGGCGGATGAAAGGAGTTAATATTCACCAGGACAGACCACAGCCTGGGCCATAAAACAATGCTCACACACACTCATGAGAACTGAAATCATATAAAGTGTGCTCGCTGACAAAAACGGAATTAGCTAGAAACCAACAACAGAAAGACAGCTGGAAAACGCCAGCTCCTTGGGAAACTCAACTGCACCAACAGGCCAAAGAGGAAGCCTGGAAAGACATCAGACATATTTCGTGTGGCATGAAAGGCGGGGTGCAGCTAAAGCAGTCCTGAGAGGAGGACTTGCAGCATTAAATGCTTACATTCGAGAGAAAAACATTCTCAAGTACACATTCCACGCTTTACCTTAAGACACCAGGAGAAGCCCAAATTAAACCAAAAGGGAGAAAGAAGCAAATAAGGAGGATAAGAGCAGAAACAATGAAGTTGAGAACAACAACAAGAATCGGGAAAAAAACCGCCCAAATCTGGTTCTTTGGGAAGAGCTACGTGATGGGTAAACTCTAGCCACACCAAGGAAAGAGCAAGAGAAGAGAACCGTGACCGGCAGCAGGGCCCGAGAGGGACATCACGGCGGAACTGACCGACGTGGCCGGGGACACTGCAGACCACTCGGTGCCCGTCCTTCGGAGAACGGGAGTTTCCCGGTGGTTCAGCAGGTTAAGGACCCGCACGGTCAAGGCTGTGGTGTGAACTCCATCCCTAGCCCAGGAACTTCCACATGCCACAGGTGTGGCCAAAAAGAAAAAAAAAAAAAAAAAGAAGAAATAAAACCAACTCTGGGAGTTCCCGTTTTGGTGCAGCGGAAACAAATCCGACGAGGAACCATGAGGTTGCGTGTTGGCTCCGTGGGTTAAGGATCCAGGCTTGCCGTGAGCTGTGGTGTAGGTCGCAGATGAGGCTCGGATCTGGCATGGCTGTGGCTCTGGCATAGGCTGGCAGCGACAGCTCTGATTCAACCCCTAGCCTGGGAACCTCCATACGCCCGGGTGTGGCCTAAAGGGACAAAAGACCAAAGACAAAAACAAAAACAAACAAACCAAAACCCCCCCAGCTCTGCAAAACATCTTCCAGAAAACAAGAGGAAGGAGTACTTCTCAAATCGTTTTATGAGCTTAGTAAACACCCCGATCCCAGCCCCACCACCAGACAAGAGCGGTAAGAAAGGGAGCTACAGACGGGTGTTCCTTTAAGGACACACGTGGAAACATCTTCCACACAATATTAGCAAACGGAATCCAGATACGCGTGAAAGGAACAGTAGGTCACACACCACAACCAAACCCCAACACCCGCCCTCGATTACAGTCTCTGCTGAGCCAGGAAGAGACGGGCTCTCCTTTGGCCCGATGGGGCGCACACGTCCACGGGGCAGACGCGGAGAGACGGGACGGCAGCCCTGCACCCGCACAGCCGCGCCGAGGACCCGGCCAGGGCGGGAAGGCCAGAGAGTCAGGCTCTCCTCTCGCAGCCCACAGGGCCGCTGGGTGGGTGGGACGGCCCGAGGAAGGAGGGAGTCGGGACACGGGCCCTGAGAACCGACCAGCTCAGCGAGGCCCCAGAAACCAGCCGGCGGGTGAGAGGCAATGAACTGACGTCGATGTTAAAAACCTTGCATTTACAAAACGGAACACCCAAGTCTAACCCAACAAACGCAGGATCTGCGTGCTTCCAGCTCCCGCAGCTGTGACAAGGAATCAAAAATGTCCCAGGCCCGGGGACCCTAATTCTCCCCAAAAGAGATCTACACTTTAACCCATTTCCAGTGAAAGCTCAGCAAGACTTTGTTTTGGAGCTGTCAATAAGCTGACTTAAATTTACATGACAAGGCAGAGGAACTAGAATAATCAAAATAACTTTGAAATAAAGCAAAAATAAACAAACGGGACCTAGCTAAGCTTAAAGCTTTTGCACTGCGAAGGAAACCACTGACAAGAGAAAAAGACAACCTAGGGGGTGCAGGAGCATTTTGTGAGTGGTGTGACCGATGCAGGGCAAGCCACACTCAAAACACGTGAGCAGCTCGCACAACTGGACGTCAAAAAAACAGGCGTTCCTGTTGCGGTTCGGCAGGTCAGGAACCTGACCCGCACCCACGAGGACGCGGGCTTGATCCCTGGCTTGGCTCCGTGGGCTAAGGATCCGGCGTTGCCGTGCGCTGTGGTGGATGTGGCAGCTGCTCGGATCCCGCGTGGCTGTGGCTGCAGCTGCGGCAGCGGCAGCTCCGATTCGACCCCAGGCCCGGGAACTTGCATTCGCCGCGGCCACGGCCCCAAGAGGCCCAAGACCCTTCCAGTCCTCATTTGGGGGTGGAGGCCTCAGGGTCTCCACGTCTTACTTTGGGGGCTTTCACGGCTCGTGTTTCTAGAAGCTGGCATTCCTCACAGCGTGTCTGACGGGGAGGTGACTCTTCAGGAGCAGAGCTGGGCACCCCTCGTTAATGCGACGACCCCACAGGCGCGAGGGGCCCCGAACACCTCCAGGGGCCCCTGGAGAGTAGAGGCCTCCGCGCAGAGTAGAGGCTCATCCGCCAGAGGCTGTGACACCACCGCCGGCTGGGTTTCTCGTGTGTGCGCGCGCGCGCGTGCATGTGTGCACACACGTGTGTGTTCGAAGGTAGGTCAGGTTATTGCAATTTGTGCAAACGGCATTAAAAGGATCAAAAGGACCACCTGCATAGAGAAGCAGAGCCAGGTCAACAGAGCAAATACAATTACTACGATTGTTTTCTTCCTTTCTCTTTTTCGGTCCACCTCCTCTGCACGTGGAAGTTCCCGGCCAGGGACTGGCTACAAGCCGCAGCCATGACCTTCACCGCGGCTGAGGGGCCGCCGCATCCTTAACCCAGATGCTGTTCGTTTTTTAACCCAAGGCTGGATGACAGGACGAGACTTACTCCATAAGGCTTAGCCCTCCAGGAAATCAGGAACACACACTAAAAAGCCCACAAACGATTCATCAGGACCCTGGGGCCATTATTCTGTAAAAGCCCTGCACTCACATCACTCTGGGCCGAGAGGAAGCCAAGGGCATCTTACCCCAAGACACCCAGTCTCCCCAGGCGAAGGGCCGCTGCCTGCGCTGCCCCGTCCTCTGACTGTCTCTGCTCCAAACAGGAGAGGGAAGCGCCAAGCTCGGCGCCAAACCCAGAGAAGCAGCACTCAAGCAGAGCAAAGCCACAAAACCCACACACCCGCCAAGAGGAATTAACAAATGCTCCCGCACTGAGGTCTCTGTAGAGAAACAAGGCGACCAGAGCCACCCAGAGCCCTCGTGTGCCCTCCCCACCTCTCGCACTGAAGGAAGCACCACCTGGGAGGGCCCCCTTCTCGGAGCCAGGCAGCAGTCCCAGACCCCGGCTCCCCTGTTAGCTGAGTGCTGGCCTCCCGGTCAGGGGCCTCGGTCCTGCCTCGGGCAGCTGGGCAAGGCCCCCAAGCAGCCAGGCGGTGGAACTCGAGCAGAGGCCTTGAGCACCACGTGCTGGGCGGCGAGCCCCTCCCCTGGGTGCAGTGGCAGCACCCAGGCAGCCACCTTGGACCCAGAAGTGGAAGCCGCACAACCGAGCACGGCAGGGTGCCCAGCCATCCCTGCACCAGTGACACCTGGGCTGCAACATGAGGCAGAGACCAGCACCGCTCGGCCAGCTCTGCCTCGCGGGCTCTCGCTGGAGGCCAGCTGTGCCTAGACTGCCAATCACACCCAATTCTTATCACATTTGGGCAGGGTGTATGTCATTCTGCCTTTTTTTTTTTAAATTGTCTTTTTAGGGCCGCACCCACAGTACCTAGAAGTCCACAGGCTAGGAGTCAAATTGGAGCTGTAGCTGCTGGTCTACACCACAGTCACAGCAACTCGGGATCCGAGCTGCGTCTGTGACCTACACCAGGGCTCACAGCAACACCAGACCCTGAGAGGGGTGAGGGATCGAACCCGTGTCCTCATGGATGCCAGTCGGGTTTGTCAACTGCTGAGCCACGATGGGAACTCCGTGCCACTGTTCTGTCCTAAGTGGCGGCCACCACCACCCTGCGGTGCTCGTGCCCCTTCCCCACCTGTTAGCTGGGTTGAATAACTGCACATCTTCACCACAGGAGTCCATGACCGCTCCCCCCACACCATGGCCACCCTGTCTGCTCCAGAGACCTACACTGCATGCTCTGGCCAGGTCTACACAGCCGCTGAGAGCCTCTCTGGGGCATCTTCTGCCTGAGCGGAGTTGCTGGGTCCAGCTCCGCGCACCCAGAACCCGTCCAACTGTGCTTCCAGGTCGTGGGACTAACGTGACCTCCTGCCGGCCCTGAGCAGGGGCTGATCCCACCCGCGCACGGAGCCAGTGTCCTCGGGTGGCCGAGACAACAGACTGGTTTCTCACGGTTCTGGAGGCTGGGAGTCCTGGATGGGGGGCCTGCAGGGCGGTTCCCTCTGTCGTGAGCTGTTCGGGCCTCTCCCTGGCTTGCAGACGGCCGCCCCCGACGGCCTTGCCTCTGCGCACGCACGCCTCGGCATGCGCGTCCTAACCTCGTTAGAAGGACAAGGTCACACTGCAGGTGGACCTGCCCAGGGCCTCATTCCAACCTAACCGCCTCTTCGAAGGCCTCTGTTCAAGCAGTCACAGGACGTGCTCCGAGGTAGGAACTCAACGTGAATGGGGTGGGGGGGCATCAGCCCCTGACACTCAACAACACCCGAAGGAACAGCAGCTTTCGATTTGGGGCATCTGACACGTGAGAGCCTCGCTGTGGTTTTTCTGGTCCCCAACTCCCAGCAAAAGCTGGGAAACTTTTCCAAGGGTCCGTTGTTGGTGGAGCAACTCCCCAAGCCTGACCCCGACTCTGCCTGTTACCGCGCTGACAGCTGCCCGCCGTCGAGGAATTCTTCACGTTGTCTAGAGGGAACCACTGGGTTCCACGTGTTACCCGTACCATCTCCTGGCTGCATGGGTCGTGTGACTGAGTTTCTAGACAGTGATGATTTAATTAAATATCTTTTACGATGAACGCCTCCTGGATACTCCCTTTAATTTCACAGCCCTCCCCCCAATTTTTTACTTCCTCTTTCACCCTGAGGTCATGAACCCACCCGGACTGCGTATCACTTTAACCCATATAGCTTATTTAAATGCGCACGCACCTCCCGAAGGAAACACTCCCTTAACACAAACACACTTCGTTTCCTTTAAAGTTTCACATAAGCTTCACAGTGTGCTTGCCAAGTTCAGTTCCCACATGGAATTGGATGAACTCACAGGCCCTGAGGGAGAACGGCCATCTTTAGGTGTCACCGGGTCACAGTGTCCTCCCACTCAGGTGTCTCACCTCGCATCCGTGGTCGGACATGCCTCCTGTGAACGTCTCCAATGATACCCTTTGTGCGAGTTATTCCTAAACTGCCAGCTGCTTTTATGAACGTCATTGTTTGTCTTATGTTCAAATTGATTACTACAGGCGTTTCAACACTACGGATTCTGTATGTTTATCTTGTATCAACTGACCTTTCGGAACTGCCCCCTGTACACTCTTGTACACTGTCCATTTGAACAGTAACGTCATCTGCAAATGGCCGTTTTGTTCCTTTCAAACTGATCTTATTTACTTTTCGTGTCTTATCGCATTGTTCAGTACCTCAAGAATAATAGCAGCTACCTCACGTCTTGATTTTAAAGGCAATATTTCTAATGCTGTGAACAGTCCCGTAAGCTTTTCACGACGACAGAAATGATGTATAGCTGCCCTGTTTAACATGGCAGCCAGGAGCCAGCACTTACCCGTGGCTGGTGCAACTGAAGAAGTGAATCACACATTTTAATGAATCAATGGATTAATCATTAGCCAAACGTAGACCACCATATTTGATCGTGCAGGTCTGTAGATCTTTAGTAGGTATCCTATAACAGGCTAAAGTTCCTGCTTATTTCCATATCCCTAAGAATGTCTATTACATTTCATCAAATGTTTTTTCTGGATATATCACATGATTTTTCTCTTTCACTCTGTGTATGAGATAAAAATAATAAATATTCTCATGTTAAATAAATCACCCACGCATTCCCGAGATAATTCCCATTTCATGATACACTTTTGCCATTTCGTGCCTGGTGGGCGTTTTTTTGGGTCAACATTTTATCGAGGGTTTTCACATCTATGTTCGTGAGGTCACCTGCTCCTGGGAGTTTCCATGGATCTGCCGTCCTAATAAAATGCACAGCTTCACCTCATTTTCAGTATCTTCTCAACCTCTTCATGTGAGACAGGGCTTATTGCTTAAAGAATTGGTAAAATTCACAAATAAAACCCTCTAATGCTCTTTCAGGAAGAGAGGAGGTTTTAATGCAGTTGGTCTTCACACATTTTCTGTTTTACTAAGTCAATTATTAAGTAATCCACATTTTTTTCCGGAAAAGAATCCTTCCTGCTTTTCACATTTACTGACGACGTTGATTACAGTGTTCTTCGACTTGCTCTCATTTCATTCCGAAGCGCTTTATGTGTATGCTTTCTCTTTCGATCACTTTTGCCGAAGTTTGCTACATTATAAGTCTTTCCAAGCAGTTGGCTTCTGGCTTTTGTTAGTATTTGATTTTTTCTATCTCATTAAGTTCTGCTCTTATCATCTCCATTCCTCTAATTTTTATTTATTTATTTATTTAGTCTTTTTGCCATTTCTTGGGCCACTTCCACAGCATATGAAGGTTCCCAGGCTAGGGGTCGAATCGGAGCTGTAGCCGCCGGCCTGCACCAGAGCCACAGCAACACGGGATCCGAGCCGCGTCTGCAACCCACACCACAGCTCACAGCAACGCCGGATCCCTAACCCACTGAGCAAGGCCAGGGATCGAACCCGCAACCTCATGGTTCCTCGTCGGATTCGTTAACCACTGAGCCACGACGGGAACTCCCCTCCTCTAATTTTTTAAAAAAAGATATGCTCTGTTCTTTATGTAACTGGAGTCAGGGGTTTCCACGACCGAAGGCTCAGTCTCACGCTAACACTGGTATTCAAGACGAGGCATTTCGGGGTTCAGAATGGACACCCACACTCAACAGCAACATGGGGTTTTGATGCAAACAGCAGTCCACCATCCTACTCGCAGGGCAGCCTCCTTGCTGCTGTGGGGTCCCTAACCCCCAGGGCGGATGGACCCAAGGCCCCCACTCACTGCTCCTGTTTCACCAGCCCCATCACCACCACCCCGCTTCTGAGGCCTCCAGCCTCCCCCAGTCACCTCCATGGCTCCAGTTGGCCCAAGTCCCTCCTCATCCAGGCAAGTCCCCCTTTGTTCAAGCGTGGACACAGCTAAGAATGGTTCCTGTTCTGTCCTTGCGTATCTGATGGGCTTTCAGAGCAGCTGGTCTTGCTCTGGGAGTGGTGATGGGCAGAAGCCCTCCCCTCCCTGCAGTTCCAATTAAGCCGTCTGGCTGAGAGGTCACCTTGGTGGGGGCGGGAGGAGCTGCTCTGATTTGGGGTTGTCCTAAAGACAACGGAAGACACCCCGGCCCTTGGAAGGGGACGCCTGTGACTTGTCCTCAGGGTCTGGTTTGCTGTGCTGGGGAAGCTGGGCCTTCATGCTCACTGCAAACTCCAAGGGATACTCGGGGACAACCATGTATCCCTAGGCACTTACAAAGCAGGAACCGAGGAGAAGTCGCTGTGATGGCAGAGGTGCCCACAGCCCAAGGCACCTGAACACCCCAGGCCGGGCTGTAAAGGACTAAAGGCAGGTGTGACCTCCGCAGAGCCACTTCCTGCCCAGGGGGCTCCCAGGAGTCAGCCCTCAAGCCCCCACCACCACCACCAAGGCCTGAGGCCCACCCCGGCAGTCTGTAGGGATAGAGCCTGCGGGCAGCCTCCTGGGGCTGGTCCTCGCCTGGTGAGGCTGTGGGAGGCGGGAGCCACCAATGCCCAGAAGGCTGTGCTGCAAGGGCCGGAGCCGGAGGAAGAGGGAGGTGCCAGGCCTTGGGGGGGTTTCCAGGGTCGGGAGTTGACCTGGCTCCACGGGATGCTGTGGGCCCTGCAGGGTAGGGGTCAAATCGAGCATGGCGTCAGGGTCGCAGTGAATGGACACTGAGCCCCGGGACAGATGCTGGGGGAGGGACAGGGACATGAAGATAAGCCAAGAACCCTGGAAATGGGAGCACGGGGGCAGCAGGCACCTCCCCACAGGGTCACTCAACAAGCCCCCACCCCGCGCCCCGGGCCAGAACCTGCACCACTTGGGGGAGGGACAAGGGGTCAGGCCCTTTCCTGACACCCTGGTTTTGAGAGTTGTGAAGCAAGTGACATTTCAGAAAGTCCATGGAATCCGGTTTTACAGACGTTTTTATACACGCAGGCTTGCGGGGCGTTTCCATCTGATGGGCATGTCTCGTGTTACCATCCCAGGGGCTGCGGGAGACCAGTCTGCCCGCCCCCCTGAGCCCCCGTGGCAGGCGAGAAAGCTCCTGCTCCTCTTTGCTGCCTCGGAACCCTGGCTGGCACCCGGGCGCGGCCCCAGGACAAAAACTTCAGCCCACCCATCTCAAACCTTCCAAGTGTGGGGGGGTAGGCTGGAAACAGCACAAAGCAGTTCCCTCTGGAAGAATGACTGCCCCCGCCTCCCTGCATGTGAAGCCAACCAGAGACGGGCACATACGTGGTGACCAGGGGGCCCTGGTGTCCCTGTGGAGCAGGGTGGGCACCTCCTTTAAACCAGATTCCGGGAGCCTGGGCTCCTTCCAGCTGCAGGAGGGTGCAGGTGGCTGGGTGGAGCCAGGCTCTCTGAGGGTGGGGTCTGGGCGGGACACAGCAAAGGCAAAGGCAGGGTGTCAGCTCGTCCCCTGAGCAGGACCCCAGGCAGACTGGCCCCTGAGGGTGGGCGCTGGTTAACGCTGCGGCTCTTGGTTTTACCTTTCCCGTCTCTGGGGAGGGTGTTAATTGCGACAGCCGTCTTTTGAGGAACTGTTTGGCCATGTCTATCTCACTCTTTTTTTTATTGCGGTAAAAAATACGTAACACAAAACTTGCTTATTTTTTTCCTGGCTGCGCTGATGGCATGTAGAAGTTCCTGGGCAGGGGATCAAACCTGCGTCACAGCAGTGACAACGCAGGGTTCAGTGGTATCAGGCGCACAGACGCGCCCGCACAGCCATGCGCAGAACTCTCGTCATCTGGCCGCACTGCGACCCCGTCCCCACCAAACCCTCACCCCCTGCCCTCCCTCTTTCTGCCCAGGACCCTGGCTGCTCCAGAGGCAGGAGTGGGATCAGCCTCAAGGTCCATCCGCGGGCAGCCAACCCGCCGTCCGCGGGTCCGTCCGTGGGCAGCCAGCCCACCATCCGCGGGTCCATCCGCGGGCAGCCGTGTCAGGATCGCCTTCCTGGTCCAGGGCACCCAGCGCGCCGGCCTCTGGCCCGCCGTGCTCTGTGCTGGGGAACACGGTGGCCGTGACACGGGCCAGCCTGCCTCGCCCTCCGGCACCCAGACCAGACGCGTGCTGGATCGCGGGGGCTCCACGCTTCGCCCTGGGGCGGAACCAGACCACTCCTCGCGCTCACCAGCAGCGCCGGCCGATTTTACCTTTGGATTAAAAGGGGTTCTGTCAACAGGGCTCCCCAACCCTAACGGGAGGGCAAGTGGTCTCTCCCGGCTGCCCCGGGCTGCCCCGTGGCAAGACTTCACCCCTTCACTGCCCCCTGCTCTCCCTCTGGGACGCTGCCCCCACCCCTGGACGGGGGACACAGGACCATCAGCCGGGGGGACCCTTGGCTGCCTGTGCGCAGGGTGGACAGAGCGCAGGGCAGGGCGGTTACACTGGCAGTTAGAGCGGATGGGCTGGGGGTCGGCGGGGGCTCCTCCTTCCCCTGCCCACCGCTCCTCACACGGAGGCTTCCTTGTCTGCCATGGACTTGGCTTTCACGGACTCTCGACTCTTGTTCTGGAATGCTCTCTCACCAGAGCCTCCTACTCCATGACAGCCGCTCACCGTCACCCTGCCGGGCCCGGACTCTGACGTCTGCTTGTGCCCAGAGCAGGGGCGATGAGGCCACCAGGCTCCTCTCTCAGCCCCGGGGTCTGTGCCCCGACCCGGCCGGTCCTCAGCTCCCCCTGCCAGTCCACCCGGTGGCCGCGGGCTCCTCCCTGTCCCCTCCCAGGTGTCTGGCCACTCCTGGTCTTGACCGGCCTGGGGAGGCGGGGCCCGTCTGCGGGCAGATCTCCGCCTTTGCCCCCCTTTGCTCGTCTCGACATCTTCCCTCCGAAATGAACCGCTCCAGCCCAGGGTGCAGTCCGTCCAGAGCAAAGCCAGTGTTCCCCGACCGCCCGGGGCTGATCCCAGGCCCTCCCGCCGCCGAGCCATCCTGTGGCCGCCAGCCAGGGGCAGGCACCTGCCGACAGCCCGGTGACCGGCCCTGGCCAGCCTCCTGCACTCCCAGCACAGGATCCGAGCGGCCCCGCCACCGAGCTGCAGCCAGGCTGGTCCACGCTGTCGCCCTGGCAACCAGACAGGTCCTCCTCCACCTCGCGCCCTGGGTGTCTCCTCAGACGGGGGTATGTTCCCCAGGGCCTCAGAGGACGAGCGCTGGGTGCGCCCAAGCCGGGGCTCCCCAGCTCCGTGGACACCAACTACCTGAGACGGTTCCGTGAGCAAAAGCTCCGAGACGGACAGTGGCTGCGGGCAAAGGGCCGTGATGCCGAACAAAGGGCTAACGTCCCAGCACAAAGGCCCTCGCACGGGGCGGGAGCGCGGGCACAGTCGGCCCGGAGTGTGCGCGAGGCGCAGACCCGCGCCGGCACCTCGGCTCCAGGCCCCGCCGGGGCAGGCGTTCACCCCCCGCCCAGGAGCCGGCCGCCCCCCGCTTCTCCAGGGGCAGCTTGAGCTCGGCCAACACCCCGGCCCCGACCAGAGGCACCCCTCCCGAGGGCGCCGGGGTTTCAGGCCACCCGGCGGAGGGTGAGCCAGGGCTCAGCACGCTCCGGGGGGCAGGGAGCCCGCCGTCCGCGCCCCAGGGGTCCTCCCAGCCTCACAGCACGGGTCCGAGCCCGCCACACGCCACCCCGGCTCGCCCGCCTGGCTGGCTTCCTGGGATCTGGAACTGTCCCTGCCCCCCTTTAAAAACTCTTCTTTAATGTGGTAAAACACACACAGCGTAAAGCCGACACCGTAAGCACTCTCACGTGTAGAGCCGGGGCGCGCAGCACATTCACGCGGAAGAGCGACGTCGCCTCGGCGTCCAGCCCGGCCTCACCCCCACGGCCGCCCCTGCCCTGGCAGCCGCACGACCGCTCCCTGGGCCGCCTGGGCTGTCGTTTTGTACAGGTGTGGCCTCCGCGCTGGCTCCTCCTCTGAGGGCCTCGGCCCAGCGCGCCTGCCTGGCAGGCCCGGGGACGTCCCTCCTGTCTCAGGCCGGACCCTGGGCCCCGGGCTGCTGTGAACACGGGGGCGTGGGGGCGGCTCTGGGCCCAGCTCCTCGTCTTTTGAAAGAGGGATTTGCTGGCCACGTGGAGACATGGGCTCGTGCCTTTTGAGGGGCTGCAGACTTTCCAGGGCAGCTGCCCCCACATACACGCCGGTGGCAGCACGCGCGGCTCGGGGCACAGACAGACCACATGAGCCCCTCGGGGCTGCGCGGGCCCAGCCCGCAAAGGACAGGAGGGCATTCCGTGCATTTCCGCCCCAGTGCCAGGCTGGCCCTCCCAGGGGCACATGGACACGGCTGTTTTTGTCCAGGCGCACAGGACGTCAGAGGTTAAGCTGTGGCCACGTGCAGCGCTGCCTCTGTGGCCCCAAACGCACTGTGTTCAGTGGGAGGGAAACTAAGGGGCCTTTTGTCTCCAGGAGCTGACCCATCTGTGCAGCCGCGTGTCTGCCCTCGTGGGAGCTGGGGCTCTACAGTGGCAGGTGGCCAGGCAGCCCCCGTGCCCAGCCTGCCTTCTGGGACTGGCTGGCTCAGGAGGCCCAGGAGCGGCATGGGGTGGGCACATGCCCCGCCTCACTCAGCCTCCAGGTCCACATAGCGAGGCCACAGCATGGCTGCAGGGCAGGGTGGGGCACGTGGAGGCCTGGGGAGCAGCAGGGGGCCCAATGCACCTGCTTTAAAAAGGGTCCAGGAGGCATTTCTGTCATGGTGCAGCGGAAACAAATCTTCCCAGGATCCACAAGGATGCAGGTTCAATCCCTGGCCTTGCTCCGTGGGTTAAGGACCCAGTGCTGCCATGAGCTGTGGTCTAAGTTGCAGATGTGGCTTGGATCTGGCATTGCTGCAGCTCTGGTGTAGGCCAGAGGCCACAGCTCCGATTCGGCCCCTGGCCTGGGAACCTCCATATGCTGCAGGGCCGCCCTAAAAAGACAAAACAAACAAACAAAAAGATTCAGGGAACTATATCCAATCTCTTGAGATGGAACATGATGGAAGACACTGTGGGAAAAAGAATGTGCGTGTGTATGTATGTATGTACCAAACTGGGTCACTTTGCTCTACAGCAGAAATTGACAGAACATTGTAAATCTAATAAAAAATTTATACTCTAACAAAACAATTCAAAAAAAAAAAAAAAAAAAAAAAGATCCAGGAGTTCCCTGCTGCAGCACAACTGAACGGGCTGCGTCTCTGGAGCACTGGGACGCAGGTTCGATCCCCAGCCCCACGCAGTGGGTTAAAGTTCTTTGTCACAGCTGAGGCTTAAGTTGACACTGCAGCTCAGATCTGATTCCTGGCTCGGGAACTCCATATGCTGTGGGGCAGCCAAAAAAAAAAGAGATAATGAAGAAAAAGCTCCAGCAGTGGCGCCTGTGGCCGATGGCTCTGGGTGAAGCCTGCCACAGGCCGTGGGCTCCAGTTCCACCCACACCCTGGGCACTGGGCACCTTTCTGCGGCAACCTGGGGTGGCTGCCAGCTCAGACTGGCCCAGCTCAGCTTTCTCTGCTGTCCGAGCCTTATCTGGACACGGCTGCTTCCTGCTAATCAGGAGAGAAGGTCAGAGGTGCCGCCTCACTGTCCCTGCAGCCAGCGTGGGGCTGCAGGAAGCCAGGACAGCCCGACCCTTTGGCCCCAAGGCCGGGACCCCTGGAAGGGATGGAGGGGGCTGATGGGGGAAGCTGAGTCACTGTGAGCCCCTCCTGCCCCGGCAGAGGCCACCCCACCACGGCCAGGGCTCAGGGAGGGCTGGTCCCTCAGAGGGAGTGGCGAGTGCGGGAGTCCAGCGTGGCACGTACACGGAGGAGCCTGCTTGCGCGTGGGCCGAGCACGGGTGCCCACGGAGGCCACAGCAGCCCAGGCGCCTGCAGAGAGCACCCCGCATCTGCAGTGGGGCGGGGGCTGTGCAGACAAGACGGGAACACACGTACAACCTCAGCACAGGCCCGGGACCCAGCAGCTCCGCCGCACGGCTGCACTGCGTGTCGGCCACACCAGGACCCCTTCCTTGGGCCCGCTGGGCCTGTGTCCTCTGCCCGGGCGACCTGGAGGTCCCAGGAACGCAGGCAGGCCTGCCGCTGGAGGGGAGCCCTGCGCCGTCCCAGCTGCCCAGCGCTTTCCTGCAGGTGAGCCTCCCCCAGCGAGGGGCTTTGTTTTGGTGGGGGTGGCACAGGCCAGCGCAGGGAAGCCAGGCCACGTGCCCTCCGGCTCAGCCTGCCGGCTGGACCTCAGCACAGCGGATTCCTGGGACTGAGTGACGGTCCCAGGCAGCCCTGCTCCACGGGAAGCGGTGCTCCAGGGAGCCAGGATGGGAGGGCCCAGCGGGCTGCGGGGCGGGGGTCCGCCCGCACAGGGCGTGGGCAACGCCTTCCTTCCTTTTGGCAACACGTCTTGCCAAAATCTACCAGGGCTGGGAGGCAGAAAGGGCACCAGCCGGGCCTGGGAGGAGACGGTCTCCCTGCTCCTTGGACACTCGCCTCCCGAGGTTCAGGGAAGGCAGACGGCAGCAAGGCCTGGAGTCTCCACTCCCGGACCCTGAGGCCCCCGGTCCAGGCAGCACCGTCCTCCGCGACAGGCCCCACAGGCCACCACAAGTGACGCTGCCACTGGGCCAGAAGCGTGGTCATCTGGGGACCTTAGGCGGCTCGTGTTGTCAGATCACACGAGGTGAAGGGACCCAGGGCAGCGGGGTGGCGGGAATCTGCCTGTCCTCCTGGCGTCCTCCAGCAGGCGGCCGACAAGGCCCCCAACCCGCCCCACACACGTCTGGAGCCCCCTCCGGGCACGTGCCAAGCAGGCCCACTGCAGGAGGCTCCAGGGCTCACGCGGGGGGTGCCAATCACCCTTGGAGCATCTGCGGGGACCCGGGGCACGGCAGGCGCCACCTCCCCAAGCTCCTCCGCTGAAGCCCGAGCCCCAGCCTGACGCTAACGGGAGGAGGGACGTCCAGGAGGAGAAGCCTAGCGCGGCGCCGCCCCAGGGGACGGGATCAGGCCCGGTCCAAGGGCCCAGACAGCACCCCGGCCCCTTCCGCAGGTGAGACACGCCCCCACAGGTGCTGAATCCACCAGCGCCAGGACCGTGAGGGGCAGGTGCCTGCTGTTTAAGCCCTGGCGTCGAGGCGCTGGGGTGGGTGCGAGCCCGTGCTCTGGCCCAACAGGCAGGCACGTCTAGGACTCAACTCCTCACTAAGGATCAAGACCCGCCCCCTCTGGGGGTCACGGGGCCCAAGGGACGGGGGGCTAGGGGGCGTCCAGCAGGAGCCTGAGCCCTTGGAACCCTGGGTCCAGAAGCCCACAGGTGAGGGCGGCCCAGAGCCCTGGACACGGCCGCAGCTTCTGCTCAGGAGCTCCCCCCTGCCCTGGGAGGCTGGCCGCAGAGGCCACCATGGTGGGCCCCTGCTCCCAGCACAGCCTGGGACTCGCATGACCTGTGAACCCTGACCCCGGTGAGAAGGACAACCACGGGGCTGAGGGCCGCCCCTCCTGGTCAGGGCTGCCCAGGCGCTGCAGCGCGGCTCCCGCAGGGAAGGGCATGGAGAGAGGTGGAGGAGGGGACGCAGGACAGCGACCAGACCCCCGGCAAGACCCGGGCACCGAGGAGGTCGAGGTAACGGTGCTGGCGACAAACACGCCCAGACCCGCCGAGTCCAAACCCCTCCCAGTAACCGGGGAGCGCCCACCGCCCACGGGGTCTCCAGCAGGTGTATCACCAACGCGTCAAAACCACCAGAGGCCAGAGCCAGCGGGGGACAGAACCCCAGCCGGGCCTCCACTGAGGACAAGGGCGCACGGCCTGGGGTGTGGCCGGGGCAGCGGGGAGCCGCTGGGGGCTGGGAGGGGGCGGCCCTGCGCTCTGGAGCCCCTGCGTGCTCAGGAGGCCACCAGGGGCACCGGTCCCCTTCACGGTTCAAGCAGGCTGTGATGCATACGTGAACCTGGACACAGATCCCTGGAGGCAAAGAAAAGCCGGCCAGTCCTCAGCACCCAAGGAACAAGACCCCGGCAGGCGCAGAGGAGAAGAAACGACGGGGGAAGCACCTGCAGCTGCACCTGGTGGCACGGAAACACGGACGTGCCCACGGGGTCTCAGGACGCTGTTCCCGAGGGCCAGGCAGGCTGACGTCACGGGCTGGGCCGGGTTCGCGCACTGAGATGGAGCCGAGATACGCTTGAGGCAAAAAGCAGGATTCAGGTAAAGGTGACAACAGGCCATAAGAGGGCTCGTCCCCCGGAAGGGGGACCACCCAGCCTGCCTCCCTCTGGGATCGGTGGGAACCTGCGGGTCCCAGCAGGGCGCTGACCTGGGAAGTACCGGCAGCCACCTGGGCACCCGGGGCCACGGAGATGCTGTGCCCAGCTGACAGGGTGTGTCACAGAGGCCTGAACGGTAGGAGATCTGCCAAGCAGCAATGCAGCACGCCCGGTCACCTACGTGACCTCAGCTGGAAGGGACACCCCACTAAACAGAACCCCAGGAACCCTAGTCCCTCTCCGCCCAGGCTGCCCCGCTCTCCCCTGACACAGTCGCGGGCACCTCCGACCCACCGGGCCTTGCCCTGCCCAGGAGGCGCCACGCCTGGGCCTCCTCTCAGACCACTGCCCATTTTTTAGCCCACATCCTCCAGACCGGACCCACGCCTGCCACCCCATGCCAGCCACCGCCTGGAACCCTGAATCCCCTCTCCTTCCCTCTGGCTCCACCTGGGGCACCCAGTTCACCAACTACTCTGCCCCTGAGATGTTGGACACACAGCCCTGAAGAACTCTGAGCACCAGCCGCCGCCCAGGCCCAGGACACAGACGTCCAGCCTCCAGCCTTCCTGGGCTCCCCCCGCCGCTCCCCACCCCATCACTGGCACCAGCGCCTCCTGGTACAGCCGTCATGGCACACGCCCACGCCGAGCCCCTCGGGCTGCCCTGCCCCTCCCTCCCCCACCGGGGATGGGGCGGCCCAGACAGGGTCCAGAGCCACGTGCCTCTGCAGGACTGCGTCCGGCTGCCCCCTCTGGAAACACTGGCTCTCGGGCCCCAGGCTGCCTGGGACGGTCCATCCTCCAACCTCTGAGGCCCCAGGGCTCGACACTCTTCCGAGCCAAACCACTAGGGCAGGCAGGGGCCACGCCGGGCTGTCACCAGGAGTTGGGGAAGTTTGACAGAGGCAGGGCCAGTGGGCAGGCCCAGCAGCTCCCCGGCTTCTCACCACAGGCACAGTGGTCCTTCCTGCCCCCAATCCTTCCCTGGTACGAAGCCACCCTTGCATCTGTTCAGGTGGGTCCTGCCTCATAGCCTGTCCTCCGTGGAGGGGCCCCAAGGCCCCAGGGGGAAGGGGTGGGGTCAGTGCCAGCTGGAGACACCCCCCTGGTCACGGGCGAGGGCGTGGGCACAGTGGGCACATGCCCCAAGTTCTGTTTTCCAACCACAGAGGTTCCGGCCTGTTCTTCAGGGGGTGGACCTGCTGAGGACCTGCAGGCTCACTCTCAACCAGGGCACCAGGCCCTGCCAGCCACTGGGAGCCCGGTGTGGAAAGAGCACTGCAGGTGTGCGTCCCAGCTTTGCCCAAGCGAAGGGCTGCCTGGACCTCGTTGGGCCTCTGCGAGAAGCCCAACCCCACGGTCCCCCCAGGATGCTCGGGGCCCCGGACCCCTGAAGAACTGCACTGTGGAGGCCGAGCCTGGGCATCAGAGCCCCTGGAGGTCCGTGTCCCTCCTCGACCACCAGCCAGTCTGGACCCTGGGACGGCCAGGGCACAGGTGCCAGGCACACGGGCCTGAGAGGGCAAGGAGAGGCACTGCGGAGGGGGCGCTGTGGCCCACCAGCGTGCCTGGCCAGAGGCTGTCACCCAGCCACCGCTCTGTGGCTGCCATGCCCAGAGGAAGGGGGTGGAGGCGAAGGGGGCGGAGCCGGTCGAGCCCCGCAGGAGCAGCGGCTCTGAGTCCCAGCTTTTGAGTTAAGTCAACGCCGCAGCCACGGGAGGACGGGAGCGTGGAGCCCTCGGGCTGCGACCGCTGCTCCTCCGAGTCTGCCCACACTCCCTCCCACAAGGCTCTGGGCCCCCGTGAACCCGACACTCTGAGTCTCTGGTCAGGAGTAGGCGAAGGGCCGCCTGCCAGGCCGCATCTCTCACTGAGAAAGGCTCACCCCCCTCTGCTCTTAAAGATGCTCCTGAGGACGCCTGGGTGGGAGGGCTTCCCGGTGAGCCGTCCTCTCAGGGCCCGCCAGACGCACCCCCTTCCACTCCTACAGCTCGCGCCAGGCCCTCCCTTCCAGGGGCTGGTTTTCAGCAGGAAGGGGCCGGGCTGGGGTCTGCACGGGCCCTGTACGCCATGCACGCAGCCCAGGAGCCTCCTCTTCTTAAGGGCGGCGGCACTGGGCTCCCACGGTGGCCCCAGCTTCCCAGGGACGGCGAGCCCCGCCCAGAGCAGTCTTCCTGTGCCCAGAGCAGCGGCTGGAGTGGCAGCTGTCCCCCTCGGCCCCCCTGCATGGTGGCAGGGCGACAGGCCGAGCCAGGCCCCTGAGGAGGGCGGTGCTTCCATCAGGCCTGGTCACCTCTTCAGGAGGCAGACAGGAGAGAGGGAAGCAGAGGGCTGGGGCTCGCGCCACGGCCACGCGGGGCCTCCGGGCTCCCGCCTGTGCTGAGTCCCCCTCGAGGCCCTCCACCGCGGCCCTAAAGCTGGTGCGCTGGCCACACAAGGCTGTGACCCCATCGGGGTCCAGGGGCTCAGTCGCCAGTGGTCCCCTGACCTGGGTTACTAACAAACAAAGTCTGAGACCTCAGATGACCTGCCAGACCAAGGGCCGCAGGCGTGGGGGGAGTGGGGGGCAGAGGCAGCAGGCTTCCCGCGCCCAGACCCCGACCGTCGAGGTGTTGGTCCCCAGGAAGGACCTGCAGCAGGCGCTGCCCTCAGCTCTGCCGAGGCCGGACGTGGCTCCCTGCTTATGGTGCTGCCAGCCCAGGACCCGACTGGCTGGCAGGGAGCCGGACCGGACCTGCCTCTCCCATCTGAGCACAGCCCCACTGCCCCCCAGACCCGGCTGTCAGGGCCTTTCCCGTGCCTGCCCCTCTGGGAAGCCCCCTCCATTGCCCGCCCCCACAAAGGCTGGTTCTGATGGGGCCCCACGCCCGCCTCCTCCTCACTCCGGGGGGCCATGCCCGCCCCGTCCTTACTCCTGGGGTCGGGGGGCAGGTGGTCTGCCGTGGGGCCTCAGGCCAGTTTTCACTCTCCAAGCAAACCGGCCCACGCAGGAGGTTTCCGGTGCCCCGGTGCTGCGCTAACAAGCGCAGCATCTGTAAACATGCTCCACACTCCGCCTGTCCCCTGCCGGCGCTGAGCCAGCCAGGAGGGTGCGGGGACTGCCATTCTCCCCTAACTTTCCAAAGCTGATAACCCCTAAGGCACAATGCAGCCGATTCCGGCAGAAAGTCTGGAAGAGCCCAAGCTGGAATCCAGAAGAGCGGTGCTCCCGGAGTGACTGGTGCTGACCGAGCACAGTGGGCATGCAAGCCACGGTGGGGCTGGAGCCACCAGGATCCCCCCAGAGACCTGGACCAGGACCAGGCAGCAGGCCCCGGCTGCGGGGTTGGTCACAAGAGCCCAGAAGCAAGGACAGGTCTTTACAGACAAAGCCTGCCTGCCCCCCGCCGTCTGGCACACCAGTGTGTGGAACGGGCATCTCCGGGTGCCTCAGCCGGCCAGCCCCTCAGCAGAGCTCAGGTGAAGGAACCGAGGGGGCTCCTGGAGCAGCGCAGCCCCTTCCTGAGGCACGGTCGGGCATCCTGGAGAAGGGCTGTGTCCACTCCCGGAAGGCGGGGACCCCCTCCGTGCGAGCCACGACACCCCCAAGCAAGGAGAGGCCCCTGCCAGGTTCAGAAGCAGGGACTCGGGCACTGGTTGCCAGGAGCCCCAGGGTGGTGACCCCTTCCTCTGAGTCCTGGGGCCACCCTCACAGAGCTGACCCTCACATGGCAGCCCCCCGAGGCCGGGAATGCAAATCCTGCCAGAACAGCTCCACCAAGGCTCCTGCAACTAAGCAGGAGGCCCCGGCTGCTGGAAGCAACAGAGGGGGTGCTGAAGGGTGACGCTGGAAAACGAGGCTCAAGACAAGTGAAAGATGCCAGGGGTCCCCGCGGCCCGGGCGCTCGCTGCTCACTAAGGGTGTCCCCATGGGGCATCTCCACTGTCCCAAGGGGGACGTGTGCCCTACGCGGCCCTTGCAGTGGATGCAGGCCAGAGGCAGTGGGAACCCAGGCACCGAGGTCACAGCCACGTCGGACCTCACCGCGGGCCTGGCGGGGGAAGAAGGTCGTGGGCCAACCCCCCACCCGCAGGGTTCCACCTTCGAGGGGGGCAGACACCCAAGCTGCTCGCCCAGGGTTCACGGAGTGTGCCTGTGCTGAGGGCAGAATCACCCCACGGACACTGGCAATGGAGCCAGGTGACACACAGGGCAGGAGGCGGGAGAGGCGTCTTCCTTGCGGCCGAGAAGACACCGGGCTCCTGGGGAATCTGCTGGGGTGATGCGGAAAGGTGGGCGGGGGCAGCAGGGACAGGGTGGCCGCAAACCCAGCAGCAGGATGGCTGATGCACCCAGTCCGTGGCACGCCCCCCTGCCTCGTGCTTCCGGACACCCCCCAGGACCCAGGCTGGCCTACGCTGCAGGTCCATGGCCTTGACCTCGAAAGGGGCAAACTAACCACCAGCCAGCAGAGCCTGCAGAGGCGGCCAGGGCAGTGCGGGCTGGAGACACTCAGCAGCAGCAAAGGCTTGACTTTCTTTCTAGCAAAATCTGTCCTTTGGGACAGGGATGTCCTCAGCACACGCCCAGCCCTCTGCAAAGTCCTCCTTGGCTGGTGACACATCCGTGCCAACCCACCTCAGGCCAGGAGGGAGCTCAGCTTCTGAACAGCTCACGTGCTATTTTTAGGGCTCCCCTCCATGCCACTGTCGAGCGACTGGGACAGGCGGCTGGGAGGAGCCAGCAGCTCCGCACTCACAGCCTCCTGTGCCAGCCTCCTGTGCCCTGGAGTCACACCCAGCGCCCACAGGAAGGACAGCTGGGAGCCGCTCCCTAGAAGCCTAGGGGCTGCATCTGGAATGTCTGTCCCCGGGAGAAGGAGCAGCGCCAGGCCGCAGCCTCAGAGGCAACCCCCACCTCCCGCGCCCTTCCCACCTGCCCCTGGGCACCCCTATCCCCAAGGTGGGTCACTCTGGCTTCACTGTGCCGCCCAGGCTCCTGAAGGACCCTGGAGGTCTGACCACGTGCCCATCATAGGGGCCAAAGACCCCTGACACCTCTCCCAACTGCAGAGCCACTCTGGCACCACCCCGACCCCACCCGCCTGCACCCAGAGGCCCTCCCTCACCCAACCCTCCCGGGGTGCGGTGCGAGGCACGCTGGCCAGAGGGCGGGCAGCATGTTTTGGGGCCCCGATCCTGAGAAGAGAGGAACAGGCGGCAGGGTGACTAGACGGGCCCCACCTGGTGGGCAGGCCACTAAGCATCATGGGGGAGCAGACCACCTCCTAGGAGCAATCCGGGGCCCGGCGCGGCTGGGCACTGCCCGGCACAGCAGGGGTGCACTAAACGGAGCTGCACTGACCGCAGCCAGGGCCCAGGCCTGGACGGCTGGGCTCAGATCCCTGAGTCTCCCCCCAAACCCCACCCCCGTGCGCGCTCAGCCCTCCGAAGCTGCAAAAGCCTCAAGTCCCCTCTCGAAGCCCCGCGGTCCCCGTCCCGCCCCACGCACACCTGCGAACCGGCCCCGGCTGTAGCCCACCGCCAACCAGCACCGCTCCCAGCACACTCCCGCCCCACAGACCAGGGACCTCCCCGCAACTGCTCGCAAAGCCCTGGTCCCCGACACAGCGTCCTGCTCGACTGCAGGCACACGCCGAGTAGCCGCTCTGTGCCCAGTGGGGGACGGCGACCCTGCGGGCCTGCCCAGCCGGCCGGTCTCTGCCGAGAGCAGAGGGACGCCGTCAGTCCTGCTGTGTCCAGGAGGCCAAGAGAGGCCGGGAAGAGGCGTGAGCCGAAGGGAAGGTGCCTAAGAACTTCTTGAAACTAATGAAAACCACCAACCCACAAAGTCAAAAAGTCCAGGGAGCCCGACGCAGGCGCACGAGAGCAACCCACACCGGGACACGACAGGTGGCCTCAGAGCCACCAGGGCGAGAGGACAGACCTTCAAACGGGACACATCTGACGGGGGAAGTGAGAGAAGATGCCACCGGGACCCCACAGCCTGAGCACCTGCACCCGCGGGAGGGGTGCCCAGGACCCACAACCACAGAACGCCCTCCAGGACGGGGTCGGCATTTTCAGAGACACCAGAAGAAGGGTTAATGATCCGCACGCCTCGCCGAAGAGACCCCTGAAGCGGCGTCTTCAGGGAGAGGAGGACGTGAGCCCGAGTCCTGAGCTACAGACGAATAAAGAGAGCGGAGACGTGGGAGAGGCATCGGCTGCTAACAACACAAGCAACAACAGCCGCTCACACGGGTTAAAAAGAAGAAAGTGAGGGGTTCCCGTCGTGGCGCAGCGGAAATGAATCCAACTAGGAACCATGAGGTTGCGGGTTCGATCCCTGGCCTCGCGCAGTGGGTTAAGGATCCGGCGTTGCTGTGGCTGTGGTGCAGGCCGGCAGCTGTAGCTCCAATTGGACCGCTAGCCTGGGAATCCCCATAGGCTGCAGGTGCGGCCCTAAAAAGACAAAAGACAAGAAATAAATAAATAAATAAATAAATAATAAAAAACACTAGGCAAGAGCACACAGACGTGAAAAGCATTAGGTCGAGAAAACATTCCCTAAGATTTCTGTTCAGGAGGAGAGCGTACAATCAATCCTACAATACAGCAGCAACTGTGCAGTTTACGATCTACTCGGCAACCACCAAAAAACAGAAACAGTGACAAGTTTCAAACCTAGGGCACAATGGAATAAGAAAAAAAGTCAATGTGGGAGTCCCCGTTATGGCTCAGCAGTTAAGAACCCAACTAGTACCCGTGAGGATGCAGGTTCAATCCCTGGCCTCGCTCAGTGGGTTAGGCATCCGGCATTGCCGTGAGCCGTGGTGTAGGTCGCAGACATGGCTTGGACTGTGGCTGTGGCTGTGGCTCCAGCTGCAGCTCCGATTCAGCCCCTAGGCTGGGAACTTCCATATGCTGCAGGTGAGGCCCTCAAACGCAAAAAAAAAAAAAAAAAAAAAAAGGGGAAAAAAAACAATGCAAAATGAAGTAAGATGAAACAAATATAAAAAATGTAAAACAGGAGTTCCCATCGTGGCGCAGTGGTTAACGAATCCAACTAGGAACCATGAGGTTGCGGGTTTGGTCCCTGGCCTCGCTCAGTGGGTTAAGGATCCAGCTTTGCCCTGAGCCATGGTGTAGGTTGCAGACGCTGCTCGGATTTGGCGTTGCTGTGGCTGTGCTACAGCTACAGCTGTATCTCCAATTAGACCCCTAGCCTGGAACTTCCATATGCCTCGGGTGCAGCCCTAAAAAGAAAAAATAGGAATAATAAAATAAAATATTCAAGAACTCAGACCTAATGGAGCAATGTGCTAAACACCTTTTAAAATACCTTGGCAGGAGTTCCCGTCGTGGCGCAGTGGTTAACAGATCCAACTAGGAACCATGAGGTTGCGGGTTCGGTCCCTGGCCTTGCTCAGTGGGTTAAAGCCGTGGGCTGTGGTGTAGGTCGCAGACATGGCTCGGATCCTGTGTTGCTGTGGCTGTGGTGTAGGCCGGTGGCTACAGCTCTGATTCGACCCCTAGCCTGGGAACCTCCATATGCCACGGGAGCGGCCCAAGAAATGGCAAAAGGGCAAAAAGATTAAAAAAAAAAAAAATTGAACAATAATAAGCACAAAAATAAAATGGTAGCGGGAATTCCTGCCATGGTGCAGAACGTTAAGGATCCACTGTTGTCTTTGCAGCGTCTCAAGTTGCTGCCAAGGTTCGATCCCCGGCCCGGCACAGGAGGTTAAGGATCAAGCGTTGCCGCACCTGGCAGCAGATGCGACCCCTGGCCCAGGAACTTCCACATGCTGCAGGTGCGGCCAAAAATAAATATATAAATAAATAATAAAACAAAACGGTAGACGTGAACCAAGACACCCGCAATTTAGAAAAATGACAACGGACCGATGTCCCAGTTAAAAGTCAAGACTGTCAGCCGGAAGGGAAACGAGACCTAGATCAGGCCTGAGAGCCAGACCCCCGGCACGTGCTCTGCGGCTGGGGCCCGGGCAGGACGCCTAGGACCAGAGGACGGTTCACGGGAGGCAGGTGGGGAAAGAAGCAACCCGCACACACTCTCCCAAAGGAAGAGCTCAGAGAGCTGCACTCTTACCAAACCTGTCCTCTGATGCAAAGCACCACCACCACCGGTCAGAAGTCGCAAAAACTGGACGGGGACGCCGCGTGTCCCTGCCGGGTGGCAGACCCACCGCCAACGGAGGCGACGGAGCTCGCTCCTCAGGCAGACGGAGAGGAAACGGCCTGAAGACCGCAACAAACCACCCCTGACCTCGAGGGACAGGCGACAGTCACCGCGCCGCCCACTGCCAGACACACACCCTCTCAGGACAAACAGAACACTGAGAACGCGGACTCCCACTGAGCCGCACTGCCAGCCCGACACAACACGGTGCGAGGACCTCGCGTCAGACTGACCACAGCATAACCCGGTTAGAAGGGGAGGGCGGGGAAGAAGCCGACTCGACAACGGAAAGATGACCAAGGAAAAACCACGTGTGTCTGGACGTGAAGAAACTGAAATATCCCATCATGTTAAAGTAAGAACAATGGAAACATTTTCTGTATTTCACCGAATGATTCTACACATGAAAGCTCATGGGGTGCATCCAAGGCGTTACTTACTTTGTAGCTAGAAAATCTTTTGTGAAAGGAAAGGAGGAAAAGTAATGAGCTATGTATTTAAGAAATTAGAACAAGGACCGCAAAATAAAATGAAGGCGCCTAAAGGGAAGGAAATAAAGATAAGAACATCCTTGTTTTAAAAAACGAATGAGCCCTAGTGACAGCGACCAGAGGTGGACATCCACCCGCCCAAATGCTCCACAGACGGAGTTAAACGGGGACAGCTCTACGGATATCTTTTTAAAAAAGAACATTAGGAACAACTTCATGGCAATAAACTCAAAAATCTGGACAACATGGACAATTCCCCGAAAACCATATTTCCAAAACTAACTCGGGGGGGGGGGGTCCTACCATCATTAAACAAATTAAACCAGAGATTACACTTTCCCCAAAACAACTGTGAACCCAGGCGACTATACAGCTGACTTCTCCCGAACACCCAGGGCACAGCAAGTCCAGCTTCAGAGGAGAGTTCTCTGGACAGGGCATCCTGGCAGCAGAATCTGGTGAGGGCAGTGGGTGAGCAGGAGATCCAGACCTAGACAGAGACGCCCAAGTCTCAAACGGAACCCCAATCTACAGCTACCAACGTGCAGGAAGGGCAGCCCGGCACGCTGGTATTTTTCCGAAAGCTAAAGAAACGATGCTAGCAAATCCACTTACGTGATTTGCCGTATCGGTAATTAAAGGAGAGCCATCCCATCAGGCTCTCAGTGTTTGACTGTCCCTCACATCCCCTGAAACAGAGAGAATCCGGGGACACACCCCTAACAAACCCTCACCCACAAGACCTGAACCTGCCTCCAACCACACGCGGCTTCTTCCCACACCCGACCCGGTGCGACGAGGCGAGAGAAGCAGCAGGGCCGCCGAGGGCCGCCAACCTCCCGCGACCAGCTGAAGACCCTTGGCGAGCGGACCCTCAGTCAGACGGGCAGAGGAAAGACAGGACAAGAGGGGCAGAAGGACGTGAGGGACCACGTGCACGTGGAAGATGTCCAACCCCACGAAACAAAGGAGTAGACCCGCCAGAAGGAAAAATCCCGAGGGAGTGCAAGGGTCCAAAACGACCCAGACGCTGCGGAGGCTGGGAGGTGAGGGCACAGGAGGCCACTCCGGGGTCCCAGAATAGGGGCAGAGACAGGAGGTGCAACGCGGCGGTCACCAGGGAGGGGCGATGTCCCCTCCAGGAAGCCCTGCTGCGTGGTACAGCCCCGTGGGCCCGGCGTGAGCCCCTGGGAAGAGCAGAGCGCTCTCCTGCCACCTCCAGGAAGGAGGGAGCCCAGAAGAGGACCAAGGCTAAAACCAGGGGCACCTTGGGGGGCATCACAAAGACAGCCTCGTGGCACGCGAGACACACGGTCCAAAGACGGAGGCTGCAACACATCAAGCCAAAGGGGAGTACCGCCCCCTAAGAAGCAGCTGAGATTGGAGCAGGGAGCACAAAAAGGAGAAGAAAGTTGGCAACAAAAAAAATGAACAGGAATTTCGCTGACGAGGAGGTCCAAACGGCCTACGCTGGTAATCAGAGAAATTCAAATAAACCGCAGGACCATCTCACACCCACCAGGCTGGCAGGAATGCAGAGCAGTGGGGACACGGCGGGGGCCGAGCTGGCACAACCGCCCTGGGGAGCTTCCCAGGGGTAACACGAGCACAGCCCAAAGCTACCACCGGCCAAGCGTGGAACAGGGACAGGAGACACACACAGAGGGCAGGTGTGAGAACACCCTCGGGGCAGGACCTGGGAGCAGCCGGGGGCGGGGGGGGGGGCCCACAACAGACCCACACACGTGCGGTTGTTTCAGGGGAACCGCCGCGGCAGCAGCATCCAGAGGCTCAAGGCCGCTCGGAGACCTGAAGGCTGGGCAAGGGGGAGACGCCTAAGTGCACTGAGGGTGTGAGCCCTTCACATAAAGTCTCCCAAGCAGCAGAACGAGGACCAGCCTGTCCCAGGAGGGCATCAGCACCACCTTTCGGGGAGGGTGGCACGGGGACAGGCAGGGGCATTCGGCACCCCGTACTGGGCACGCTATGGCGAAGCTGCGCCTGCCCAACTGGATGGCTGCTCAGCCCCACACCCATAGAGCAACCTGCCATCCCGGCCCCCAGTGCCCCCCTCACCAGGCAGAGCCAGGGAACCCCGACACCTAACGCAGTCCTGCCCAGGCCCCCTACCCTGTCCACCCTCTCCTCGCCCGGCACACACGAGTGGGTTTCCTGGACCAGCTCCACGGGGGCTGAGGGGGCCCCGGGACATAGCCCGTCTGTGCCCCCCCCCGTAAAGACCCCAGTGGTCTTCCAGGAGCCCGGGAAAGCTGCTGAGGAGGTGCGGGGAAGGCAGGCTACACTCTGCTCCGGAGGGGGCTCTGGCCAGGCCGGGGCAAGTGTCACTTGAGTGCTGGAAAGGCATCCAGAGCACCACGTCTGTGGGGGTGGGGGTGCAGAGGGAATGGACAAGCCTTGGGGGAGGGTCCAGGGGGCCCAACACTGAGCCAGGTGCCAGGACGGGAAGGGAGAGGAGGCCAGGCCTGGGGAGTGCTCCTGAACTGCACCTAGAGGCCCAGAGACTTCCCAGAGAAGAGGCAAGCGGGGGGGCGTCTCATGGGGACACTGCACCGTCCAGGAGGCCCCACACAGGCCTGGGAGCATCCCTCCTTTCCACGTGGCCAGCCCTGCGCTCCAGGAGGGCAAACCCTGGCGTCCTGCACCCCCTGCATCCCCAACACTTCGTCACACACCTGTTGAAGGAGCTGTGGTGGCGCCCACCCCCCAACCCAGGCACACACTGGCCACTTCCTCTGGCCCTGCCGGGAGGTCTCCCCAGGGAGTGTCCTCCCCTGCTGCCCACCTGCAGCCCTCGTGGCCTGGGGTCTACACCAGAACCACGTCCTGGCGTGGGTTTATCTCCTTGCCCTCAGCCAGACCACTGAGTCAGGAAGAAACCCGCAGAGCTTCATGCCCCACGAGGGGAACGCGGAAGCCGCCGTTCTGAGCCGGGACGGCCACAGTGCGGTCCTGTTGTACCACTGGGGACAGGCACCAAGTGGAGAGGACAGCGTCTTTTGCGATGACAAAACTAACAGCACAATGCAAAGAGCTGTGCTTTTGTATAAGGAAGTCTCTAAATCACAAAGCACAGTGCAAACAGTGCAAGGGCGGATACCCGCGGCCAGCAGGACAGAGAGGGTCTTGCCAGACACTCACAAGGGCGAGGGCCAGAGGAATACAATCTTGGTCTCAGGTCCCAGATTTGCATGTCCCCGGCACACCACGTACTCTGAGAGAGACTCCCAGGCTCCTCGGACTTGACAGTATGGCTGGATCAGAAGGATATGGTACCCGGTGGAGAGAGGAGACAACCTAAGTCAGCTCCACCAGCACCGCATCTAGGCAGGTGCAAGGATGTCAGTGGGGAGCCAACCAGGTGAGCGCCTGGGAGAGCCTCGCAGGTCCGCAGGGCCTGAGAAATCCGGCCGCTTCCTCCGCAGCACGGGACGCGGACCTCAGGGACCATCCACGCGGCAGGGGTTGCTCGCAGGGAAGGCGCGTGCCCGGAGGTGGGGCGCAAAGGCGACGGCCCAGGATGGGAGCCTCGAGTGGACGGTCCCCGTGGGGACTCCGGAGTGGACAGCCCGGGTGCAGGCCCCAGATGGTGGTCCCGCGGTGAGCGGTTCCCGGTGGAGGTCCCAGGGTGGACTTTCCCGGGTGGGGATCCTGGAGTGGGTGGTCCCGGGGGTACCGTACCGAGTGGGGGCCCCCGGCTTGCAGGCCCCGAATGGGGGCCCAGGCGCGAGGCCCCCGGGAGCCAGTCCCGGGTGGCCGGCAGGTGCGCGCGGGAACAAAGCGGCGGGCGGGCGGCGGCGTACCTGGGCACGCAGCTGGGGCTGGAGCCGTCCACCTCCCAGGTGGCGAACAGGTTCATGGGCACCGGCGTGTTGAGCGCGGCGGGAGCGCCGGCCAGGCCCAGGCGGCCCCGCTCGGCCATGGCGCCGGCCCCGCCGCTCCCTGGGCGGCCTGGGCTGCGGCCGGGCCGCGGACGCGCGGCGGGCGGGCGGGCGGGCCGGGCGCGCGGAGGGCGGCGGCGCGGTCACATGGCTGCCGGGCGGCGGGGACAGCCGGGCGGGCGTCGGACGGGCCCGCGGGCGGCAACCAGGCTGCGGCCGCCCCGCCCCGCCCCGCCCGCGCGCGCCCCCGCCGAGCACCCCTCCCCCCCGACAGCGCCGCCCCCCCCGATTGGCTGGGCGGGCGCGCGCTCGCCGCCTCAGGCCCAATCACAGCCCGCGGAGCTCTCGCCGGAAGTGAGGTTCGTGCGCCCCCTCCCGTCCGCGCCCCAGGAGGTGCCCCAGCCCGCGGCTCGCGGGAGCGCGCATCCGCGCCTGCGCACAGGCCCACCCCCACCCCGCGCCGCGCCCCGCCCCCCCGGGAGAGGTTGGGAGGGGTCGGGAGAGACTTCAGGTTCAGCCTGCAGCCCTGTGTCCCAAGACCCCCCCCCGCTCCGCCCCAGGAGCACGTATTGTCTCCCTGCGTCCCCCGGACCTCTGCGTGTCACTGACCCCGCCCCCCCAGTCCTACGCATCCTCCGAGTCTCCCCACCCGCCGCACCCTCTGTGTCCCTTGGCCCTGTCCTGTCCCCTGCGGGCCCCTGTGTCCTCCGCACCGACCCCTAGACCACTGGGCTCCCGCGCCCCCCGTGTACCCCAGAGGCTTACCCACCCCGAGAACTTTCGTGGTTCCCCCACCGTCTCCTTCTACCCTCCCCCAGCACCGTCTCCCTTGGAGGATAGCTGGGATGGGGAGTGAAGCAGGAGGACCTGGGTCGCTGAAGGCCCAGCCCCCTCGCCCCCCCTCGGCCCCAGGCGCGCTGGGCCGCCTGTAGGCTGGGTGCATAGACTGGTCCTCCAGAAAGTCCCTCCAGAGGGCCCTCCTTGCACGAGCCTCCTATCACCCAGCAATGCCCCTTCTGTTGTTTTTACACAGGTCGATGCAGAACAAACGTCTGGAGGCAGGCGTGGCTCCTGACCGTGGTGGGGGTGACAGTGAACCTGGGGACTCAGGTCAGCAGGAGGCAATGACAGAATGACGCCCCGGAAGAAGGGCAGGTGGGAAGAGTCCCTAGAAAAGAACCTCTAGGTTTGGGGGCCCGAGGAGGAGTCCCCTCCTCCCATCAGATGCCACATCAGCTGCTGCGATTTAGGAAGAGCTTTCTGGGCAACTAACTCTTCTGTTCCTTTGTAGCCACAGTATCCACAGTTGCTTTTCTCTCTGGTTCCTAGTGAAACAACCCCAGCCCATGCAAACGGACTTTCTCGCCTTACCCGTGGGTTTTACCATCCCAGGGCGGCTAGTTTTTCTCCTGCAGAGGAGCCCCCCGGCGGCCCCCTCCTTTGTGAGAGGCCGGCCTCCAGCTCCAGCACCAGCTCCCTCTCTGGAGCTGCAAACAGCTGTGGCTGCTGAAAGCCGGGGTGGCCCTCGGAGAGAACAAGAGAATCTGTGTCTCCCACGTGTTCCTGCTCCTTCGGGGTGGTACAGCTGAAAGCCACACGGGGCTGTCTGTCCCAGCAGCTGACGGGGTCTTGTCTTACAACGCCACCTGTGGGTCTCACACCAACGAGATGGGGTGGGGGGTGTTCAGAGAGTGGGTTGCAGCCCCCCCCCCCCCCGTGAGGACACGGACCCCGCTGCCTTCTGCGTCCCACATGCTGGTGGTGTCAGGAGAGTGGGCCGGATACTTCGGGTCTGTGTGCCCTGGCATCTCACCCAGGAGGGGTGCGTACCTGGGGGTCAACTAAAGAAACGTGGGGTGACTAAGCGGGGTGTGACACGAGCTGCCCCCCACAGTAAAGCTACGCCCCTCCTCTGTACTAGGCACCATTGTGAGCCCTTCATGGATACGACGGCCTTTCCCATACCATTTTACAGACGAGGAAACTGAGGCCCATGAGGTTATATGCAGCTACCCAGGCGGGAGCCAGGCAGGGGGGTGGCACAGTCCGGTCCAGAGCTGCCCCAATAACCACCATGGTGGAAATGCTCAAACCCTCCTGCGAGGCAGGGAGGCAGAGAGGCAGAGACATGCTGTGTGTGCTGGACCTGTGACTCCATTTACGTTTATTTTTTGGTTTTGGTTTTTGGCCACACCCGGGGCATGTGGAAGTCCCCTGGCCCCACAGCTGTAACCAGAGCCACAGCAGTGACGATGCCGGCTCCTTAACCTCCTGAGTTTCAAGGGAACTCCCATTTGTTTTTGTTTTGTTTTGTCTTTTTATCTTTTCTAGGGCTGCTCCTGCAGCATATGGAGGTTCCCAGGCGAGGGGTCTAATCAGAGCTGTAGCCACTGGTCTACACGACAGCCACAGCAACGCCAGATCCAAGCCGCATCTGCACCTACACCACAGCTCACAGCAACCCCGATCGTTAACCCACTGAGCGAGGCCAGGGATCGAACCCGCAACCTCATGGTTCCCAGTCGGATTTGTTAACCACTGAGCCACGACGGGAACTCCCTCCCACTTATTTTTAAAGGTGGGATCATTTGGGCGCCGAACTGTTAGTGGTGGTGAGACAGAGTGGCAGGCTGTCACTTTGCTGATCAGAGTCACTTTTTGGCGAGAACCTGTTGCACACATTGCCACCCTCTGTATTTGAAGATGACCGTGGACTGTGAGTCCCTGGATGAGCGCCCTGAAGTCTGAGAGGACACCCCTCCTCACGGGACAGTGCGACACATAAACAAATGTTGGAAGCCGTCCGTTTTTTCCTAATGGCTGTTCCTCTAAAACAGGAAGCTGGTTAAAGAGGAACCTCCCTGGACAACTGGGCTGGCATGGTTGGGGAGGAAGCTGGAGGAGAGGGCTGTCCAGAGCCCTGAGGTCCCAGGCGGGCACCCTGAAATCCCTTGCTGAGGCCCTGACTGCGCCACCTGCCTGCCAAGCTGCTCCAATGCATAAAAGCCTCGGATTTCCAAAAGGTGACAGGACTCGGCTGCGTGGAAGCCGCCCCGCTGCCACCTCCCCACTCCGGGTGGAGGCTCCCCCGCTTTCCTGCGGTCCCACCCAGCGTCGCGGGGGGGCCTGCGCCTGCAAGTCCCGGCTCTCGCCCGTCTGCGCGAGCCCTCTGGACCTCGGGCTGTTTGGAAACGCCTCTTCAGCCCGAGTTAAGGTAAATCACCCCAGGCGTGGGAGCGACCCGGCACCGGGCAGGGCGGCCCCGGCTGGCAAGACGCTCGCCTCCGGGTGTGGACCCCGCAGGGTCCCCTCCGGCAAGAACCGCGATGCGCAGCTCGGGGTCCGGAGGCCGGGAGCGCAGCAGGCGGGCGCGCGCCAGAGAGGGGGCACGCTGGCTCCGGCCTCTGTCCCGCTCACCCGGTGGGGATCGCGGGGGTGGGGGGCTCTGTGCTCCTCCGCCCTGGAGCCGCTCCAGCCGGGCAGGGGAGTGGCCAGGGCCACTGGATCAGCAGGATGGCTCTAGCGGCTCCAGCCCGCAGCCATGCGTCATCTCCCCTTCCTGGGGGTGGCGCGGAAGGAGCCGCGCGGGAGTGGAACAGGTCCTGATCCATGCCCCGATGTGACCTAGGAGCCACCGCTGCCGGGGGTGAAGGACGCCGCGCGGCTGAGGGACCGTCTGGGGCAGGGACGGAAACACTCTGCAGAAGGCTCGGCCGACAGCGGGCAGTGGCCAGGGAGCAGTCCTCTCACAAGAAAGAGCTGGGAGCTCCCAGCTCAGGGCTGGTGTCCTGGGAGCCATGTGAGCAGAAAGGCGGGCCCCACAGCGCCAGCCCCCAGGGTGGGTCTGAGAGGGGCCCTGCGAGGTGGGCAGGAGCGGGGTGGGGGCTCAGCTTGAGGCGCCACCAATGCTCCACCTGCTGACAGTCCACTCCGGGTTAGAGATGCGGGCGCTGAGGACTCTGCCGGTCTCATTTACCTGTCCACCCCGACAGAGCCTGAGCTCCCGAAGTCAAAACGGCGTTCAGCACCTCCCCAGGATGCCCTCTAGCGGCGGCCGTGGAGCAGGTGCCCCACTGACCCTACCGTTGGGGCTGCCCAGTAAACAGGTCACAGGGGACCCTTACAGAGCCGAGTAGGGTCCAGAGGTTCACACATTTGTTCACTGAATAAACAAGAAACCAGCTGTAGGAGTTCCTGCTGTGCTGCAATGGGATGGCAGTGTCTCTGCAGCCCCAGGACGCAGGTTCCATCCCACGCCCGGCACAGTGGGTTAAAGGATCCAGCATTGACGCAGCTGCAGGGTAGGTTGCAATTCAGATCTGGTCCTGGCCCTGGAACTCCATCTGTCTCTGGGCGGGGGATCCGACTACAGCAGCTCGGGTCGCTGCAGACCCGCAGGTTCAATCCCTGGCCCATATGCTGCGGGGTGGCCAAAGATGAAAGGAAAGAAAGAAAGAAAAGTCCCTTGGTCCTTAAAACATGAATAAGAGCTAAGGTTGTAGTGGGTGGAACGAGACGGTTATGGTGTCATTAATTCTAATGAATAGAATCTGGTTGTATCCTGAGAAAAACCCAAGAGAAGAATGTGGCAAAGTGGGGAAGCTAACCAGAGCCAAGGCTGATGCAGGCTGTCGGAAGTAAAGGGGGCAGTCCATCCCCTGACACCGCCAACAGCCACGCAAAATACCTCTCTGGCAGAGGGAGCCGGCTGGCCCCCACACCTGCTCTCTCCTTTTCCACAGGGACGGAGCTCCTGGTCTGGGGCTGGACACAGGCCCCCGAAGAGAGACACCCTCCCTGCCCACCCCCGCCAGCGTCCAGCAGAGGCCAGGGGCATGCGGCTGGGCTGTGAAGGAACCCCTGTGTGTGGACAGCAGTGCCCCGGGGGGTGTCCTCTCTGGGAGACCCATCAGCTGCTCCCCAACAGGCGGAGGCATCCAAAATGGTCGGTGAGGAGACTCACGTGTGATTGGGTCAAGCTGACCGGCTGCAGGGGCCCAGATCAAGCACTGCTTCTGGGTGTGTGTGAGGGTGTTTCTGGGGGAGCCCAGCACCTGAATGGGTGACTCAGTGAGGCAGGTGCCCCCGCCCCAGGCAGGTGGGCCTCGCCCATCGCTGAGGGTCTGACTAGTACAGAGGCGAGGAACGAGAGACCTTCCTGCTGTCCCACCTTCAGACTTTGGATGAATCGCACCCATGGGAGCCTCAGCCTCCGGGAGGATAAGAGCCGACTCCTCCCAATAAACCCCCTTTCTGTGCATGTCCCACTTGCGCTGTGTCTCTGGAACGCTGACCAGCGCAAGGAGCTTGAACACCTGATGCTGAAGTTAGGCTGGCAGACGACACCAGCTGTCATAGCAGAGAAACCCTTTCTCGTCTCCTCACTCGTGACACGGGATGGCTATGGTGCCACCCTGTCGTGGGGTTGGTCATTGGGTTGCCCATGGCCCTGGAGGCAAACGGACAGAGCTGCTGCCCAGAAGGGCCCCGGGAGAAGTGGGCAGCGTTCTTATGGTCATTGCCAGACCAGGCCTTGGAAGAAGGGGAGTCTTGGTAACCAGTATTTGAGGTCTCAAGAGATGGCAGTGACAGTTGTCACTGCAGGAGCTCAAGAGGGGTCGGAAACGCAGAGCAGGCGTGGGAGCTGCTCCAAGAAAACCAGGGGGAGCTGCCCTCGCAAGAGACACCAACCCCAGCCCCAGGTGGACGACACCATCACGATACAGCATCCAATAGGCAGAGCCACCCTGCACTTTCTGAGCACAGAGACACCGGAGGGGGTCGCTGGCTGACGGCCCTGCGGTGTTCGTGTGCCCGGAGATGGCCGCTGTCTCCAAAACCAACACCAACGCCATCGGCGAAGTCAAGGCAAACGGGAGAACGTCTGTGATGTGTGTCGCGGGCCAGAGTTGCCCACCAGTGCCACCGCAAGGGGGTAAGACCCTTGCAGAGACGGGGAAAGGCCTTCCAAAGGACCTGGGGAGCGTGGCGGATGGGCCGGCAGCCGCGGGAATAGGCTTCTCACATAGGGAGACACCCGTTTCGCCCGCAGATTTCCAGCATCCAGCACCGGGATGCCTGCGTTGGTGCTGGTGGGAAGTGCGTGCCCGAGACTGCAGGGGCTGCTGCAGACCCTCTCTGGAGATGCACGGCACTGCGCAGCAGCGACACTTTACAGGAGGTTTCCGAGGTCACCGAGGACCCCGGGGAGTAGGTCTGCCCCGCGCCAGCCAGCCGGGCCCCTGAGAGGGAAGCCTGGCCCCGCCTCCAGGGTCAGAGAGCCGGGTGAGGTCTGGTCGGCCACCTCACAGCCACCCCCGGAGCAGACAGCTGTGACAGATGGTAAGTTAAGAAACGGCTGCCGATAGACGGCCCAACACGATCCTGTTCGGTTAACGAAGCACGTGTAAGTGCATCATGTTTATGTAAGTTGTGTGGTTAAAATATGTACTTACGTGTGAGTGATTCTGCATGTAAAAGACCTATTTTCTTTTTGTCAGCAATGCGTGTGACATGTAGAAGTGCCCAGGCCAGGGATCGAACCCACACCAGAGCAGCAACTGAGCCACAGCAGTGACGATGCCAGATTCTGAACCCTGTGAGCCACCAGGGAACTCCTGAAAGGCTTATATTCAAAGCACAGGAAAAGGAGTTCCCTGGTGGCTCAGTGGGTTAAGGATCCAGTGTGGTCACTACTGTGGCTCTGGTTGCAGTGGCGGCACAGGTTCGATCCCTGGCCTGGGAACGTCCAGGTGCGGGGGGTGGGGAGGGACAAAAAAACCAAAAACACGTTTGGGGAAAATACTGAAAGGTTAGAAATGAATCCAAAGTGTTAAGAAATTATGTCTTTGGTGGAAACGCAGTTGATTTAGCTTTCCCTGCTCGCTTATCTTTATTTCATGTTTTCTCCGTGACGACTGTGTCAGTTGTGCAAGGAGAAGAAAGGACAGTGACAGCAGCAGCTTCTGTGGTCCAAGGGCTGGCAAAGTGGACGGCTGTGCAGCTCTCAGGACCTGGGGCAGGCGCCCAGAGCAGACGGTGCGAGATCCCTGTGCCGCTGGGCCCAGCCCGCCCTGGGTCCGGGTGATGCACAGACGCCCTCCTGTCTCGCACCTGGTTGGTCTGGGCCCTGAGACGAAGGGCCCCTTTGGAGGTACATTTTAATACTTTCCTGTGCTTCGCATGGTGGGAATTGTGTCCCAACAACGTGGTACAAGAGTTAAATGCTGGAAAAGAAAGGAAAACAGCAAGGCCCTGCTGCAGAGGCCAGCAGAGAACCTTCAGAGAGCTTCTACGGACGCACAAGGCGACACCGGCACCTTCGCATCTATGTTCCCCTCAGGGCCGTTCAGATGACTTTCTTCCTTTCTTTCTTTGCATTTTTAGGGCCGCACCTGCGCCATGTGGAGATTCCCAGGCTAGGTGTCAAATTGGAGCTGTAGCTACAGGCCTCCACCAGAGCCACGTCTGCAACCTACACCACAGCTCACGGCAATGCCGGATCCGTTAACCCACTGAGCGAGGCCAAGGATCGACCCCACAACCTCATGGTTGCTGGTTAGACTCGTTCCTGCTGAGCCACGCCGGGAACTCCCGTTCAGATGATTCCTAGTTTTCCTCGGAGTTGTCTTTGTTTCTTGATGTTTTGCAATTAGGAAAAATGACCTCGGTAGTTGAAAGCACCCTTGTTTCTCAAGCCAAAGAAATAGAGTCGGGCAGGTGGAGGTGGGCCCCGCATGCCGAGGTTTGTACCAAATGCACACGTGGGAAGGATGGCACGGGGCTGAGCAAAAAGAGACCCAGTGACCTGGCACATTTCAAAGATTTGTGATGGTGGCATGGGACACAGGAGAGGGACCTCTGGGGCACCTGGGCCGCAGGAGTCCAGGGGTGAATTGCCACAGCCGGGAGTGGGCCTGGCTGCCTGCTGAGAGAGCCCCGGGGGTCGGCCAGGCAGTGACGCAGTGACTGCCAGGGTTTGGGGGAGAGAGGAGTCCGAACCAGCCCCGGTTTGGAGGGTGTCTCTCCCAGGAGAAAGAGTAAATTCCTGTGGGGGAGCCATGGTACCGAAAGCGAGGTAACACCCAAAGGAAGAAGGAGCGTCTGGGCAGCGGTGCTGCGGGCTGGGGAGCCTACAAGGGGCGGGCATACTCTGCCCGCTTCCCAGCAAGCCACGGACACTGTGGACAGGGTGTCCCCGGCCCGTCTGCTAGGGGCAACAGGCTGGATGGACGGGCATGCCCTGGAGACACAGAGGGGGAGAGTCACCCCAGGGGCTGCCTGCCTGGGGCTGAGGGACGGCCTTGAGCTTCCCAGGCCAGGCCTGCCCAGCGGAGGGCAGCTGTGGGGTTGTCCTGGTCTAGGGAGAACCTGACCCATCTGGGAAATGACCAGTAGGCAGATCCTCCACTTTGGGTCAGAGATGATGTGTTTGTACGTAACATTAAAGCTTGCAGGGGGTCCAGCTAGGCGTTCCCGTCGAGGCTCAGCAGGTCACGAACCTCATATAGTGTCCATGAGGATATGGGTTGGATCCCTGGCCTGGCTCAGTGGGTTGAGGATCTGGCATTGCCTTTAGCTGTGGTGTAGGTTGCAGATGGGGCTAGGATTCCGTGTTGCTTTGGCTGTGGCTGTGGCCTAGGCCGGTAGCTCTGATTCGACCCCCAGCCTGGGAACCATCCAGGTGGTCCTGGGACGGGGCTGTGTCACGGCCGCACTGTCTCCTCCCCAGGTCCTTCTCTTCTTAGGACATGTGTTGGGGTCGTGAGAGTCAGCTGAGGCTTGGACACGTGAGGCCATCCAGAGGTCCCCCGTCCTTAACCTCGGGGTCCACTCCCCAAGGATGCCCAGCACGGAGAAACCAGGCAAGTCTCTCAGATCCTCTGGGCTCTGTGCATGACGGCCGACCGGGGCCCTCAGTGTGCTCCCGGGGACGGTCAGGGAGGTGACACCTTGTGGAGCTGGGAGCCCGTGACCGGCTGTGCAAGGTTGTATGGCTGTGTCGGGCCAGGAGGAGGTGGCCCCGGCCCTTGGCTCCTGTGGTTGCGGTGGACTGCCCGCCCTCACTGTCACACAGGACGCGGGTGGGCAGAACAGACAGGCACAGGTGCAGACCCCTGCCTTCCAAAGAAGATGCTTCCAGGAGTGCCCGTCGTGGCGCTGTGGAGGTGGATCCGACTAAGAACCATGAGGATGTGGGTTTGATCCCTGGCCTCGCTCAGTGGGTTAAGGATCCAGCGTTGCCATGAGCTGTGGTGGAGGCCAGCAGCTGTAGCCCTGATTCGACCCTAACCTGGGAACTTCCATGTGCCTCGGGTGCAGCCCTAAAAAGGATTGAAGACAAATGAGTGTAGACTGAAGAAACTCTATGAATTTTAATTAGCATAAATACAAAGAAAGTACACCTAGGAATATCCTGGTAAAATTGCTGAAAGCCGGAATTGTAAAAGCATCATTACCTTCAAAGTACAGCAAAAAGATACGAAGTCAGAGTTCCCGCTGTGGCACAATGGGCGCGCAGGCTGGCACCGTGTGTTGGGGACCCGGCATTGCCACAGCTGCGCCTTAGGTCATAACTAGGTCATAACAGGCATTGGCTCGCTGTGCTCGGGGAATTGCGTCCAAATGCTCTGCCCCGGAGGTGCCCTCCTCGGCCGTGTCTGCGTGTGCGCGGGACACGAAGAGGGACTGTCACTTGAGCAGCCTCAGGTTCCCCAGTATGAGACTGTAACAAAATCTCTGCTCTGTCCTTCCAACCAAAGACTGTATGGCAGCGAAAAGGAAGGTCTCGAGGCAAATGCATCTCACAAACATTGATGAGAAAGAAAAGCACCTTGTAGAAGGTGAGATATGAGGTTTTTTGGGTTTTTTTTTTTTGGTCTTTTTGCCTTTTCTAGGGCCGCACGCGTGGCATATGGAGGTTCCCAGGCTAGGGGTCGAATCAAAGCTGTAGCCGCTGGCCTACACTACAGCCACACCAACAGGGGATCCTAGCCGTGTCTGCGACCTACACCACAGCTCACGGCAATGCGGGATCCTTAACCCACTGAGCGAGGCCAGGGACCGAACCCGCAACCTCATGGTTCCTAGTTGGGTTCGTTAACCACTGCGCCAGGACGGGAGCTCCCTGAGATTGTTTATGTACAGTTTAAAAACATGCAGGAGATGCCACTGTGGCTCAGTGGGTTAAGAATCCGACCAGTATCTAAGAGGGTACGGGTTTGATCCCCGGCCTCGCTCAGTGGGTTAAGGATCCAGCATTGCTGCAAGCTGTGGTGTCGGCCACAGACTTGGCTCGAATCCGGCTTTGCTGTGGCTTTGGTGTAGGCCAGCAGCTGCTGCTCTGATTCAGCCCCTAGCCTAGGAACTCCCATATGCCATGGGCTCAGCCATAAAAAGATGAAAACAGACAAAAAACCCCACGCAGAACCCTCATGTCCATTGATGACGGGCAGTATAAAAACCTGCCTGGCATTAGTGATGGCCCAGCCCAGGGCTGGGTAGTAGTTATCCTTGGGCAAGGAGGGAGGAAACCGGACTTTGGGTGGACTCATGGGCTGTGTTCTTCACAAAACAGAGTTACATCAAAACAAGACAAAACAAAGAAGAAATATGAGAAAATCCTAATTTTGGGGTGTGGCCGAGTGACTGTCTTTTCGTGTTTTCTCTTTGCTCTTAGGTTTACTTGAGGTATTTTTCTTAACAAATTGAAGTCACTCGTTGAGGCTTTTCAAAGCAGGCGTGTTGTTCCGGGGTTAGCCTCTCAGGTTGCTTTGTGTGTTGTCCTGGACTGTGCTGTGTTCTAGCTTCGCTGGCTTGATCGTCCATTCCCTGCTGGGAGGGCAGCCCCCTGGCCCTGGCAGGTGAGACTTTGATGTGGACCAAGGGGGTGGGGGCCAAGCACCCTCCCCATCAGGACAGAGACTTACAATACCTTCCTGTATCTGATTCCAGGACTCTTGCAATTCCGTTTCCACTTTCAGCATTTAATGCCACTTGGAATTTATTTTTAGAACCATGGAAAGTTGGGATTGGATCTACCCTTTTCCTTCTCTCTCTATGGAAATTCTAACACCATTGAAGAGTGTGTCTTATCGTCAGTGATTTGAGGCCCCTGCATTTCTGCATATGGTTGGGTTTTTTTCTGGACCCCCGGTTTTATTCTACTTGTCCATTTGTCTGTCCCCATACAAATACCACATGGTTTAATGGAGGTATTTGATATATTTAGATGTACAGATGGGCACCTGTCTCCACAGGTTTTCTTATTTCTTTTAGAATTTTCTTGACTCTTCTTGTGGATTATCTCTTCCAGATGACTTTAGGATCAGCTCATCAAGTTATGCGAAAATCCTGTTGACACCTTGGTTGGGATTAAATTGACTTTACAATCTGACTGGCGAGGAGTTTAAGAGTTTACAACTCAGCTTTCAAGAGGGAAGGGGGAGTTTTCTGATTTAGCTAGCACTAAGTTACAGTCAAGGTTTAGAGTTTTGTTTTGCTTTTGGCGGTGCCGGAAGGAAGTTCCCGGGGCCAGATGGAACTGGGGCCGCAGCAGTGACCTGGGCCGCTGCGATGACAACACTGGATCTTTAACCCACTGCACCACAAGGCACTTCACACGTTTCTTTTCAGGCTCATTCTTGGGGACCCCGTGGGGTGTTTGGGTGATTGTGATGGCATCTGAAGATAACTGAGGGCATGCATGGGTGGGGTGGGTGGGACACAGAAATGTGACTATCATGGGCAACCACAGGTGGCACAATCACCTGTCAGGAGGTGGGGAGTCCTGGGAAACACGATAGGGAGTGGGGCTCGCTTGGGGGCAGCCCGGGGAGCCAGAGAGCCGAAGAGACCGTCTGAAAGTCGGTCACCAAGCCACCCCCGCAGCCCCTGGAGGCTGGGGGGAGGGGCGGACAACCCAGCACCAACCATTCGCGGAGCTCAGTTTCTCTGACCCCGCCTCGGGCCCCGCCCACCACCCGGGCCCGCCCCGAAGCCCTGAGCCCCGCCCACTCCAACCACAACCTGCCGGACCACGCCCCCTAAGCCCTGAGCCCCGCCCACCAAAACAGCCCGCCCAGCTGGTCACGCCCCCGAAGCCCTGGTCCCCGCCGCTCCTGCAGCCGCCGGCGAGGCTTGTTGGTGCCTAGTTCCGAGGCCCAGGGGCAGCGTCCGGGCCGGAGGTCGCGGGCTCAGCCCTCGCGTCCTCGCCGCGGCGGCGGAGCCCGTGCCCGTCCCCCGGGGCGAGGCCGTTGCGGGCGGTGCAGTGCCGGCGCGCGCGGCGAATCTGCCGCTGCGAATCGGAGGCGGCGGCGGCGGCGGCGGCGGCGGCGGCGGTCTCGCGAGAGTCTGGGTGGCGCGGACGCGGCTGCGGACGCGGTGCGGGCGGGCCCGGCGTCGCGCGGGCCGGCTGACTGGAACCGGGGCCGGGGCTGGCGGGCGGGGGCCCGGCCGGAGCCGCCAGCATGACGGGCCGCGTGTGCCGCGGCTGCGGCGGCACGGACATCGAGCTGGACGCGGCGCGCGGAGACGCCGTGTGCACCGGCTGCGGCTCGGTGCTCGAGGACAACATCATCGTGTCCGAGGTGCAGTTCGTGGAGAACAGCGGCGGCGGCTCGTCGGCCGTGGGCCAGTTCGTGTCGCTGGACGGTGGGTCCCGGCGGGGCGGGCGGGGGAGCCCCGGGCGGCGCTGGAACGCGGTGCGTGTGCGGGCCTGGTCTTCGTCACGGCATTCAGCGGAGGAGGAAGCGGGAGGCGGCCTGGGGTCGCGGTCGGGGTCGCGGCCCAGCCCCCTCCGTCCTTAGAGTCGCCTCGCTCCTTGGGGACAGTTGTGTGAGATTGGGGTCGGGGTCGTGGGCCAGTTCCCTCTGTCATTCTGGCGGCCTCGCTCCTTGGGGGCAGTTGTGACCCTTGGGTTCTCGTAGCACCACGGCGAGGACCAGGAGAAGGTCCAGCCCCAGCGCTCGGAGAGCAGCCCTGCCCGCGGCGCCCTGCTCCCTGCAGCCGCGTGTTCCAGGGGTGCCGGCGAAGGGACCCAAACTTCGGGGAGCAGCGTCTTTCCCTGGGCCAGTGCCTGTGCGATGGGCCCAGGTGTTGAGCCCCACTCCGTGGTGGCTCCGGAGCGCGTGGACCTGCACAGAGACCCAGTTTGTTGGAGGACGCTAGGGTGTGTGGCCAGTGTGGGGTGGTGAGCAGAGCTGCTGAAAACGTAGTGTGTGGCTTCTCTCGTGGACGCCAGTTTTCATCTCCGGGGTGGTTACCCAGAGTGGGGGTAGCCTCACTTCACCTTTATGGCAAAGCTCCAGGCTGACTTCCCTAGCGTTTTGCATTCTTCTCGGCTGCTTCCCCTCTTGACCAGATCTTGTGTTGTCTGTGTTTTCGTCTGTGTGTATACATATATATATGTACTTGGGGTGTCTTCGTACTGTAGTCCTTGCAGTGAGCGTGTCGGTGCCTCGAATCCGTGTTAACGCGTTTCCCTAGTGCAGAGGGATCTTAATGGCTTTTCAGGTGCTCACTGGCCACCCTTAATCCTCCTTGCTCACGTGGCTCTGCAGGTAGTGTCTTCTTCATTTTTGTATTCAAGTTGTTTGTTTTCTTACAACAAACAAGTGTTGAGTTTTGCACACTCTTTAAATGTTCCCCTATAAGTCCTTTGTTGGATAGGTGTTTGCAGAGCAGAAGTTTAAAATTTTGATTAAAAGTTTTAAAATGTGATGGAGTCTATTGATTTTGTCTTTCGTGGATTGTATTTTTCCTGTCCTTCTCAGAAATCTCTTAAGCCTAAGGCATTATGTTCTTCTAAAACTTTATTTTATTTTATTTTTTTGCTTTTTAGGGCCGCCCCTGAGGCATATGGCGGTTCCCAGACTAGGGGCTGATTCGGAGCTACAGCTGCTGGCCTACACCACAGGCACAGCAACACCAGATCTGAGCTGCGACTGTGACCTATGCCACGGCTCAGGGCAACACTGGATCCTTCACCCACTGAGCGAGGCCAGGGATCAGACCTGCATCTTCATGGTTCCCAGTCGGATTCGTTTCCACTGCCCACGAGGGAACGCCTAAAAGCTTTATTTTTCATGTTTTGCATTTAGATGGATGACCGTCTTAAGTTTCAGGCGAGGTGTGCAGGTCGAGGTGGTGGTTTGCAGTGGACGGCCGGTTGCTTCGGCACCATGTTGCGAGACTGTCCTTTCTCGGACGGCCTTTGCTCCGTTGGCACTCGGCATGGGGCCGGGTTTCTGTGGGTCTCTCTGGGCCCCCTGTTCCACCCCTTGGAGGCGGGTGCCAGCTTCTGTGTCTGCAGCGCAAGGGTTTGTCTCCTGCACGTTTACAGTGAGTCTCAAAACCAGATGCTGTGTTCCTCCAGCTTTGCTCTTCCTTTCAGAGTGTTTCGGTCACTGTAGTTCCTTTTTCATTCAATTTTAAAGTAAGTCTGTGTGTTTTTATGAAAATCCTGCTGGGGCTTTGATGGGAATGGCGTTGGATCTCTTGGTAAATTTGAGGAGATTTGGCGTTTTCACTGCATTGCGTCTTCCAGTCCGTGAGAACAGGTTTGCTTCTCTGTTCATTAGGTCTCCTTTGCTCTGTCATCAGGTTTTGTACGTGGTTGAGCTGTTTACCGAAGATCCAAATAGAGCTCTGGTAAAAGGTATTTTTCAAAATTTCATTGTTTGGTGCCTGGGGCATGAGGAAGTTTCCAAGCCAGGGATTGAACCCGCACCACATCAGCAACCCAAACCCCTTCAGTGGCAATGCCAGACCCTTAAACAGCTTCTCAACAAGAGAAGTCTAAAGTGCATTTTTTGCTTGCTTATTGCTAGATTATAGAAATATGGCTGATTTCTACCATTGGCCTGTTTCTTGTGACCTTACTAAACTTTAGTTCCAGGAATTTTTAATAGGTTCCTTGGAATGCTCCATGTGGACAAGCACATTGTCTACAAATAGGGGCTGTTTCCCTTTCTTTTGTTTCTCTCTCTCACGTGTGAGCACGCATGCTTGCCTCCTTCCCAGTCTTACAGGGAGGCATTGGCTCTCTCCCCTCTCAGTATGGTGTTAGCTATAGGGTTTTGATAGCTGGTTTTTTTTTCCTTTATAGCTCTTTTTTAGTCAGTAAAGTTCAGGAAGTTCCCTTTCTTCTCCTTGTTTGCTGGAAGTTGTTTGTCATGAGTGGATGTTAATTTGGTCGCAAGTCCTTCCTGCATCAGCCGGTTCAGTCATATGTTTTCTTTCTTCAGTCAATCAGGGCAGCTGGTTTTTTGAAGGTTCAGCCTGCTGGGCGTTCCTGGGGCAAACCCACTTGATGATGAGCTCTTAGTCTTCGTGGGTGTTGCTGGATCAGATGAGTTGATACTTTGTTGAGGACTCGGGTGTTTATGTCCGTGTGGGGTATTAGTGTGCAGTTTGCTCCTGATGCCTTTGGCTTTGCTCTCAAGGTCACGCGTCTCCTGGCTGAGGTGGGAGATGTTTCTTGTCCTCTCTTTGCTGGGAGAGATGTGTGGAGTTGGCATTGCCTTCTTGACTCTCGTGGAATCCACCACTTTGCTGTCTGGGCCTGCAAGTTTCTTTTTCACGAGTTTTAAATTGCAGATTCAGTTCCTTTAATAGTTATAGGTTTTACTTATATTTTGTTTGGTTTGGTTTTATTTTCTTTTTCTTTTTGTTTTACTGCCGGATTGGAGTACATCTGCAACCTGTGCCACAGCTTGTGAACCCACTGAGCCGGACCAGGATCCAGCCTGCATCCTGCAGAGACAGTGTCAGGTCCCGAACCCACTGAGCCGCAACAGCAACCCCTGCTCGTGTTTTAGGTTGTCTCCTTATCTTGGGTGGGCTTGTGGTTTTCTAGATTGTCGAATTTGTGCAAGCTGAGTTGTTGGTACTGTTCCTTTAGTCTTTTGATGTCCACAGGGTCTGTGGCAGTGTCCCATTTTCCTTTTAGATATTGGTGGGGCTTTGGTGTTTTTTCTTTTTCCCTTTGTCTCTCTCGCTAGAAGTTTATCAATTGTATTGGTCTTTTCAAAGAACCAGTTTTGAGTTTCACTGCTCTTTCCTCCTGTTTTCTGCACAGCAAACATCTTCATGTTCTTCCTGAGCAACTTCCTGGGGCTTCTGTGGTCCCAGGAGTCCCCACGTCTCCATGGCTGTGTTTGCACCTTTGTCACATGTTGCCAGACTGTCCCCTCAAGTTCTCCCAGACCTGGATGTCTCTCGGGAGGAGAAGAAGAGCAACAACAGGAAGGACCAGGAGTTCCCATTGAGGCTCAGCCGTAACAAACCCAGCTGGCATCCTGAGGACTCGGCTTTAATCCCTGGCCTCACTCAGTGGGTTAGGGATCCGGTGTTGCCAAGAGCTGTCGTGTAGGTCGCAGACGCAGCTCAGTTCCTGCGTTGCTGTGGCTGCGGCCCAGGCCGGCAGCTGCAGCTTGGATTTGCCCCCGAGCCTGGGAACCTCCCTGTGCCACAGGTGCAGCCCTAAAAAGCCAAAAAAAAAAAAAAAAGGAAGAACCTTCCTGGCTGACACGTAGGTTTTCCGGGGGAGGCGCTGTGCTGAGTGCCGCGACCGACGACAGACAGCCCTTCCTCGCGCAGACGAGAAGGCCGGGTGCAGAGGAGGTGGACGCCTGGGGTCTGGATGTGGGGGTGAGCTCAGCCCAGGCTTCGGGCTGCGCCGTGTGATTAAAGGTGGGACGAGGCCCAGGCGGGCTCTGTCCTGTGGGCTCCCTCTCTGGAGGGCCCACAGGGAAGCGCTACAGGGGCTCATGATGGGTCCTTAGCTCCGGGGGGACCCAGGGAGGTGGCTGTTGGCGGGGGCTGGGGGGTGTTACCTGCCTCCAGCAAACCCTCCACCCCACGCAGGTGGGGCCTCCAGGGATCTCCTGGACGCCAGGCCTCCTCCCTTCCCCATCACGGCAGCAGTCATGCAGGGCAGTCTCACTGGGCCCCTGAACCTCCCTGGCACAGGAGTGTGTGCCCAGCTGGCCCTCCTCTGCTCTTCCTCTGCGCCAGCCTCATCCCGGAAGCTTAGCTTTCTCTCTGGGATGCCCTTTTCTGGGTCCCGAGGCCGCTGTGTCTCCTAAGTGTCCTTGCTGCGTCTTTGAGAATGAGTGGTGGGTGATGACTTCGGCAGGTGACTTGAGTGTGTGTGAGTGAGACATCAGGGCCCCGTGGCCAGAGGCCCTGCCGTGACTGGCGCTCCTGCCGGGATCCCGAGGAGAAGGCGCCCGCTTGCCCCGGGTCCCCTGGTAGACGTTCGAGGGCCAGCAGAGGGAGTCCAGTGTCCTGGCCGGATGCACAGATGGCACCTTGCTGAATGCTGGTGGCAGCTGTGGTGCTGGGGACATCTGGGCTGGGCCTTTCAGTTGATGGGCAGCTGGTGAGGGGCGGGCATGGCGAAGAGAAGGGATGGGTGCGAGGACCGCAGAAGGGCCTGGCAGGGGGCCGGCTGGGGCAGCGGGCCTCTGCCCTCCTGCGGCTGGTGCTGCCGCTCACTCCGCGGAGGGCGGGGCTTGCTCGGAGTCACGGCCTCAGGCGCAGAGGCAGCCTCCTTGGAGGGTGTTGGGTAGCCGATCCGTCCCTGGGGCCTCCCTTCTCATCTGGCGGCCCTCCTAGGAGCTGTCCCCTGGGATGCAGCCTGGAGGCAGAGGGAGCTCCCGCTCCGAGCAACGTGGCTCCTCCTCCCCCCTCTTCTGGGGAGCATCTCCTGGGGGTCCCCAGGCACACACTTTTTTTTTTTTTAGGTTCCCAGGCGAGGGGTTGAATTGGAGCTGTAGCCACTGGCCTGTGGCACAGCCACAGCAACACCAGATCCCAGCTGCATCTGTGGCCTGCACTCCAGCTCACAGCAAGACCGGATCCTTAACCCACTGAGGGAGGCCAGGGATCAAACCTGTGTCCTCGTGGTATCAGTCAGATTCGTTCTCTGACTGAAGTCCTGCCAGACACACTTTTAACCTTTGGAAACTGGGTCTTTGAAGGCAGGTGTCTGTCGGTGCCTGTGTTCGTGCAGTTGTGAGGGAGGAAGCCCGGCTTTGACCCCGAGGAGGCAGAGCGTGCTGGTTGGGGGCACTCCTCCTGTCTCAAAGAACGGCAGCCCTGCCTGGAGGGGGCTCTGTCAGGCACGGCCTGCTGGGGTCCTGGCCAGGCTCTGGTCCTGGAGCTTAGAAGGTTCTGCATCTTTCCTTCTGTCCTGTGGCCCCCCCTCAGAGCCCCACTGAGTTCCCGGCTGGCCTCAGCTCTCTCCTGCTCTCAGGAAGTAGCCGAGTTCTGTCCTGGAAGCCTCAGGTGAGAGAGGACTGTCACCTATGGAGTTCCCGCTGTGGTGCACTGGGTTGGGGATCCGTGTTGTCTCTGCAGCGGTGCAGATTTGATCCCTGGCCTGGCGCAGCGCTTAAGGGTCCAGCATTGTCTCAGCTGTGGCTGGGATTCGATCCATGGCCTGGGAACTTCCATGTGCTGCAGGTGCAGCCAGAAAAAAAAAGTCATTTGCTGCTTTTGCCACGTCCCGTGCTCCTTGCTGTATGTTTCTGTATCATAATTGGGACGATGCAGGCCCTTGGGTCGCTATGTCTGGTTGAAAGGTGTTTAGGCTTGTTTATTGCCCGCAGCAAAGTCCATGCTGGGGCCACGGCCCTGCGTCCGGGCCCTGATAAGGCCTTGTCCATTGTCTTTTGCGCGCTTTGGAGGAGTTATGTCTGAGCTCGGCTGAGGGGCTGCTGGACTTCTCTTCTGTTCTGGAGCCCTCAGCTGGACCTCGTATGGGTGTCCCCCCTCAAGAGGAGTTTCAAGACAGCGACAGAAACCCTTCACTTTACAATGAGCACAAACTGGAGTTCCCGTTGTGGCGCAGTGGAAACGAATCCGACGAGGAACTGTGAGGTGGTAGGTTCGATCCCTGGCCTCGCTCAGTGGGTTAAGGATCCGGCGTTGCCGTGAGCTGGGGTGTGGGTTGGAGATGTGGCTCGGATCCTGCGTTGCTGTGGCTGTGGTGTAGGCCGGCAGCTGTAGCTCTCATTTGACTCCTAACCTGGGAACCTCCGTATGCCGCGGGCGCAGCCCTAAAGAGCAAGTGTAAAACAGAACGAACACAAACTCACTAAGCTTTTGCTCGCCCACCGCGGAGGGTCTGAGGGTGAAACGGAGGCTGGTGCTGTGTGGGTCTGGGCCGCTCCCCGTTGCTGCTTCTCTCTTTCTGGTCTCGTGGTGCAGGTGGTGCTTGGTCCTCAGGGCTCCGAGTGGCCGAGCCCGTGCCTGTCCCCCCCTTGCTTTGCGGCCGCCAGCCCTCAGCCCAGAGGGCGGCAGGGGGAACTTGGGGCCTCTCTCCTGCTCGCCACGAGGGGGCAGGCTTGGCCTCACCGCCCTGGACAAAAGCCGCGACTTCGTGTGCGCTTCTTCTTGGAGGCAGCCTCTCTTGGTGGAAAATACCAGGTGTTTTGAGGGAGAGGAGCAGTCTGGGAACAGCATGCTTCGGTGGTTTCGGCCAGAGGGGTGCCCAAGCTTTCTTTCCTCCTTCAGGGACCCCAGCCCCGGGGTGTTAGTGGTCAGAGGTTTGCTGAATAAGCGGCACTTTCCTACCGTCCACCTCGCTGTCCAGACATTGTCTGGTAACCGGCTCCCGGGGGAGTGTTCGCTGAGTAGAAGAACCTGCGTCTGGAGCTCGGCTGTGGCGGGCGGGATCGGCGCTGTCCCGGGGCCGCCGGGCCTCGGGTTGGATCCCAGGTCCCGCCCAGCGGGTCAGGGATCCGGCGTTGCTGCAGCTGCAGCTTAGTCTGATCCCTGGCCCGGGAGCTCCGTGTGCCCCGGCGCGGCCAAAAAGGACCCCCAGATGAATAAATAGATGAAAGAACCTGCATCAATTTGGCCAACAGGTTCTGGCCTCCTGCCTGCTCCCTGCTCCTAGCCGGCTGGACCCCGTAAGGCGCCTTCCTTGCCGGAGCTTAATCCATGTTTCTCTTGGGCGCAGGGATGACCTGAGGCTGCACACGAGGCCCTCGGGGCGCACAGGCTGGTGTGCAGTGTGTGTGAGTGTGCGTGGGGAGCAAGAGTCGGGAGTCAGCTCCAGGAGCAGATGTGCCCGGGACAGCCCCAGGAGGGGTGACGGGGCTTTGGGAGAGGCAGGGAAGGACAGCACAGCACCAGGAAGTCGAGGTCCCTGGGGTGCAAGGAGGGGCGCCCAGAGCTGGAGTGCAGGGGAGGGGCAGGGGTAGGTGGTGGGGGTCACACTCACCAGAGTGGGTGTCCCCTCTGACTCAGCAGTGTCCTCGTGGGCTCTCTCCTGGTCCCCCACCTGCGTCTAAGCAGGAGAGTGGCTGGGAGGGAGGCCACCCAGGGTCTTTGTTCTGGAAGGGGGGCCTCCAGATTTGTACTGTTCGCTGTCCCTTTGCATGTGATATTTTGTAATTGTTTGTTAAAGCACATGCCCACTCTAGTTAAACAAGGTGTTTTCTTACCTTTTGTGAAATAAAAGTTGGGCAGCACAGGATGCAGGTGAAAATGCGTCTCTGCTGGTCAGGTGACTGAGGGCTTGTGCCTTCTTCAGTGGTTCCTATGTCTAAAAGATCGTAAAAATAAAAATTCTAAAGGTTAGAAAGCTGGAGTTCCCTGGTAGCCTCAGGGTTAAGGACTCGGCATTGTCATGGCTGCGGCCCGGATTCCCTCCCCGGCCTGGGAAATTCTGCATGCTGCCTGTGGCCCCAAAAAAGCAAAAAAGCTACCACCTCCGGGATAGGGTAGAAGATGCAGGGCCTCTGCAGCGTCACGGTAGCGCTGGTGTGTCAGAGCCCCTCATTTCTGGGCCCGGGGACAGGTCTCCCCGGAGCCTGTGCTGCCCCGGCCCTCTCCAGGCCCCAGCATGCCCCGCCTGGTCTCGCCTTCCCTGCTCTGTGCTGCCGGCTCTTGAAGATGCCGAGTTTGTGGTAACTTGCAAGGGCAGCAGTAGGAAACCGCCATATGCCGGGTGTGATGACAAAACCATCTCCAGGGACCGTGCCTGTCCCCAGGCACCACGCCCTGTGGGAGGGGCCACAGGCCCCCTGCCTGTCCCCATTGTTGGACCCCAGGAGGCGGGGGCCTCGGCCCCAGGGAGACTCCTGAGGTGGGGAGCGCTGGGTGCTTGGCCCCCTGACGGCCCCTGCTCTGCTCCTGGCTTCGTCCAGCCACTCGTGGCCCGGAAACTGCGCAGCCAGGCCTCCCTGACACTCGTCAGAGTTCCCTTAGCCCGTCTTGCTTCTTTTTTCCCAGTTGAACTTGAGACTCATTTTGTTCGGATCTTGTAAATAGTCTTGGTTTGGGATTGGTTTGGGACTTGGATGCAGTCACAGGCCAGCTGGAGGCCAGCTTGTCCTCAGCTGCCTGTGCTGGTGGCCGCCCATGGACAACACGGGGCCCTGCTGGCCCCGGGAGGTGGGCCACGTGCTGTCCTCAGAGGCCTCTTGTCAGAATTCAGAGAGCTGGCTTTCCAGGTCCCTGTCACTTCTGCGTGTCCATTTCATCCGCACTGGGGTCCCGGTCCCTCCAGCAGGCCCTGCCTCCTGACCTCCCCCAGGCGGCTGAGAGTGTGAGGTCGTGTCCCTAGCTTCAGGGGCCTCTCACCCCGGGGTCTGTACTTTGTAACAAACACACTGGCCTGTGGGACGGGCAGCACCTTCCGCTCGCAGCCTTTGCTGGGTCCCCGGGCCCTCACTTTGGCAGCAGCTGGTCCCCATTGGAAGATCTGTCTTCAGTGGTGGGATGGATACGTCTGGTGAGCCGTCCGGATGTGTCCACCTGGCTGTCTTCACAGGGAAGCAGAGCAGGACCCCGGTCCGGAAGCCCTGCAGGACTTCCTGGACTGGCTCAGAGACAGCGGCAGTTTCAGAACGGTGCCCATGGGTCCAGCTACGGCAAGACTAGGCTCTGCAGGTTGCCACTCTGTGGGTAGGCAGGCAGCACCCAGATGGGTCGAGGTGCGTGTGCCTCCTGCAGACGCGTGGCTCCGAGGCCCCAGGCCACAAGGGACAAGGTCCCTGCCCTCCAGGAGCCCGCAGTCCCCCCGGGGAAAGAGATGCACTGAGACGGTCGTGGTGCAGGTGTAGCTGCTGGGAGCGGGCCGGCCCAGGGCACCCGAGGGCCAGGGCGAGGGGCTGGGCTGGGCTTGGGCCAGGCCTGCGCCCTGGAGAGCTGTGCTCCCACTCAGCCGCCTGGTGACGGTGGTCTAGCCACTCGGGGAGGATGCAGACGGGCACGGCCCACCTGCCTTAGCTCCAGGTCAAGGCCACGACCCTGTTGGCAGGACAGAGGTGTGAACGGCGCTGGGGGGCACTTGCTGCTGACCCCGCTGTGTTCTTGCTCCAGAAGCACCTTATGCCCCCAAAGGGCTGTCAACACAGGTCTCCACCAGATTTTGCCTGATCAGTCTGATTTGCGTTTCCAGGTGCTGGCAAAACCCCAACCCTGGGCGGCGGCTTCCATGTGAACCTGGGAAAGGAGTCACGAGCACAGACCCTGCAGAACGGTGTGTCCACCACGGGTGCTGCTGGAAGAGGGCGGGCTCCTGGGGCGGGGGGGTGGCACGAAAGGCGAGAGGGCAGCCTGCAGCGAGTCCCTCCCCAGCCTTGTCTCCCTCCAGGCTTGCTGCAGGCCTGGCTCCTGGAGGGGGCATGTCTGTGGAGCCCCCACCCTGGGTCATCCAGACCGTCCTGGAGTCCCACCCCAGACTGTCAGGGACTCCCTGGGTGACCCAGAGCCCCACCCCAGACTGTCAGGGACTCCCTGGGTGACCCAGAGTCCCACCCCCAGACTGTCAGGGACTCCCTGGGTGACCCAGAGCCCCACCCCCGACTGTCAGGAACTCCCTGGGTGACCCAGAGTCCCACCCCCAGACTGTCAGGGACTCCCTGGGTGACCCAGAGTCCCACCCCAGACTGTCAGGGACTCCGTGGGTGACCCAGAGTCCCACCCCCAGACTGTCAGGGACTCCCTGGGTGACCCAGAGCCCCACCCCAGACTGTCAGGGACTCCCTGGGTGACCCAGAGTCCCACCCCCAGACTGTCAGGAACTCCCTGGGTGACCCAGAGTCCCACCCCAGACTGTCAGGGACTCCCTGGGTGACCCAGAGTCCCACCCCCAGACTGTCAGGGACTCCCTGGGTGACCCAGAGTCCCACCCCCAGACTGTCAGGGACTCCCTGGGTGACCCAGAGTCCCACCCCCAGACTGTCAGGGACTCCCTGGGTGACCCAGAGCCCCACCCCAGACTGTCAGGACCTCCCTGGGTGTCCCAGAGCCCCACCCCAGACTGTCAGGACCTCCCTGGGTGACCCAGAGTCCCACCCCCAGACTGTCAGGACCACCCTGGGTAACCCAGAGTCCCACCCCCAGACTGTCAGGGACTCCCTGGGTGACCCAGAGTCCTACCCCCAGACTGTCAGGACCTCCCTGGGTGACCCAGAGTCCCACCCCAGACTGTCAGGGACTCCCTGGGTGACCCAGAGTCCCACCCCCAGGTCTGCAGGACCCCCGGGTCTCCCGCAGAGACTCTGTCAGGGCTTCTCCCTGAGATCTCTGGATGCTGCTGGGCCCACACCTGTTGGTTAGTGGTTTTGCCGAGAAAAGTGCTGTGACAGGTACCATTTTCCTTGAGCTCCGTTGCAGTTCCAGGCCGCAGCGGACGGGCAGTGTCTGTTCCGATATTGGTCTGTTTTTAAGCGGGTTATTCGCCTCCTCAGTGAATTGTAAAAGGTCTTTATACGTTTAGACACAAGGCTCTTATCGCTTCTAGTCGTGATTTACAGAAAATCTTCCTTCGTTCTGGGGTGTTTTTCCCTTTCTTGATGGTGAGCTTTGAAGCACAAAGGTGTTAGTTTTGATGATGTGCAGCTTGTCAGTGTATTCCTTTGTCGTTTGTGTTTTTTGTGTCATAACTGGGAAAAATTGCCCCATTCAATCCGAATCGCAAAGGTCTCTGCTTCCGCTCCCTTCTGGGTTTTATGGGCTCGCTCTTGGTTGAGATTTTGATCCTCTTTGCGGTGGGGTTTACATCCGTGTGGGAAAGGGCTCAGCTTCACGCTCGCACGCGGGTCTCCCGCTGTCCCGGCGCTGTTTGCTGAAGAGACTGTTTGCCCAGTTGGCACCTTTGTCAGAGTCGGCAGGCGTACAGGTGAGGGTTGACGTGCAGATTCTCCCTCTGCCCCGTGGACCGTCTCTTCTCCTTTTGCAAGTGTCACACTCTTGCGGTTGTTGTGTCTTCGTAGCGAGTTTTGGAATCAGGAAGCCGGGTCCTCCCGTTTATTCTTCATTTAACATGGTTTTGTCGACTCGTCTGAGTCCCTTGGCTTTCCCTACGGGTTGAGGATCAGCGTGTCCGTTCCTGCAAAGCAGGCCCCTAGGGTTTTGATAGGGATTGGCTGAATCCACAGACCAACTTGGGGAGGACGGCCCCCTTAACGAGCCGAGGTCGGAGTGCCCGTCGCGGCTCAGCGGTTAACGAATATGACTGGGAACCATGAGGACGCCGGTTCGATCCCTGGCCTCGCTCAGTGGGTTAAGGATCCGGTGTTGCTGTGAGCTGTGGCAACTGCAGCTCAGATTCGGCCCCCTAGCCCGGGAACCTCCGTGGGCCGCAGGTGCAGCCCCGAAAAGCTGAGAAAAGAAAAGACAACCAGCCAAGGTCCTCTGATCCCTGAATGTGGAAACCTGCAGCAGCTTTCCATTGAGTTAGGGTTTCCTTCATTTGCTTCAGCAACTTCTGTTTACATCTCTTCCTCCCGCCTCCTCTCTGCTTGCGCAGCAGCCGGATGTGGGGTCCGGGCTCCTAGGCCAGGGACAGACCCTGGCCACAGCAGCGAGAGTGCCATGGGCTCGCCGTTAGGCCACCAGGGAGCTCCCTGAGGTTTGTTCTTCTTTGCTAAATTTATTCCTGAATAGTTTCCTCTTTTCCATGCTATTGTAAATGGAGTTGCTGTCTTTTTTTTTTTTTTTTTTTTCTTTTTTTCGGTCTTTTTGCTATTTCTTGGGCTGCTCCCGCGGCATATGGAGGTTCCCAGGCTAGGGGTCGAATCAGAGCTGTAGCCACCGGCCTACGCCAGAGCCACAGCAACGCGGGATCCGAGCCGCGTCTGCAACCTACACCACAGCGCACGGCAACGCCGGATCCTTAACCCACTGAGCAGGGGCAGGGACCAAACCCGCCACCTCATGGTTCCTCATTGGATTCATTAACCACTGCACCACGACGGGAACTCCGGAATTGCTGTCTTAATTTCATTTTTTTTTGAGTGTTTGTTGCCAGTTCATAGAAACATGATAGATATTTGGAGTTCCTGTCGTGGCTCAGTGGTTAACGAATCCGACTGGGAACCGTGAGGTGGCGGGTTCCGATCCCTGGCCTTGCTCAGTGGGTTAAGGATCCGGCGTTGCCGTGGCTGTGGCGTAGGCCGGCAGCTATAGCTCTGATTAGACCCCCAGCCTGGGAACCTCCATATGCCGTGGATGTGGCCCTGGAAAAAGACAAAATAAAAAAAAAGAAACATGGTAGAGGTTTGTATATTGATCTTGTCCTCTGCAGCCCGTGAGAAACTCACTTATTAAAACAGTCTTTTAGTGGATTCTTGGGAATTTTCTATATACAAGATCATAACACCTGCAGATAGATAGAGCTTAGCTTTACTTTCCAGCCTAGATGCCTTTCGAGTCACTGTCCCCCCGACAGCCCTGGCTGTAGCCCCCGCAGCTCGCTCTGTACAAGCGTCTAGTTCCCGGTTTCAGGGGAGAGGCCCGGCCTCTCACCGTCAGGTGCGATGTTAGCTGTGGTCAGCTCGGGCCGGGCAGTCTCTGCTGCCACCTCAGACGTTTCTGGGGGAACAGTCTCGGGAACGCCCTGGCCTGCGGGCGCCTCTGGAGTGAGCGTGTCTCCCGTGCATGCCGGGAGCGGGGGCTGCGTAAACTGAGCACCCTCGCTGCGTGTGGGTCCCTTTCCCCTTGGCTCTCAAGGCTGCACCTCCCTCGCACGGCGGCTTTGGTGGCGGGGGAGTGGCCAGCAGCTCCCCTGTCCGGGAGGGCTGACTGCTGTGAGGGCAGGTGGTGGGCTTCTAATTACGACTCGCATCAAAACGTTTTCCAGTTTCCTTTGAGCTTTTTCCTTTGACCCCGTGGGGTCTTTGGTGTCGCTGGCTCTTTTCTCATCTCCAGCTTGATCCTTCTGTGTTTCGAAATCACAGGATTTCAGCCGTTTGAAATGATTTGACGCTTGCTTTATGGCCTAACATGTGGTCAGTTACAGTCAGCAGCTTGGGCCCTTGAAGGAAGAGGCTTTTCTGCAGCAAGTGGCCGTTCCGTACGTGTCACTTGGGTGGGATCTCCCTCCAGGGCTCCGTGGTTTCGGGTCTGCTTGGCTGTCGCAGGGGGGCCTGTTTTGCCTCTATGAAGACGCTGCACTTGCAGATTTGGAGACCTCCTGGCTGGCAGCCTGACCTCCCTTTGCTCGGCCTTCATGCCCGCTGTGCAGGCCTTGCTCCTCGGCTTGCTCCTAGGTGGTGCTGTCACAGAATCTTTCCCCTCTGGGGCTGCCTTCATCAGCTCTCCCGCACGTGAAGAAAGGGCATCCTTCTGAAGACCTCGAGTAGCTTCTTCACCAGACCCAAATCGGTTACCAGGAGCAACGCTTACGCAGACCTGCTCATGGCGGTAAAATTGGGAGCTAACCATAAAGAGAAAGAACCCATCCTGGTTAAAACACTTGAAATAACCCTTGGTCTAAGTGAGCCATCAGCCTCCTGGGAACAGCGTGGGGTCTGAGGCCAAGGTGGAGCCGCTCCGCTGAGGGGGGCCCGCAGCCCTGGGAGAACCCCGGGCCGTCCCCCCTGCACCCCTTTCCCCAGGGTTCCTGCCCAGGGTCTGCGCCCAGCCCCAGCGGCCTGGCGCCTGAGGAGGGGCCGGCTCTCCCTCCAGCCACCCGGGCGCGTCTCTCCCGTCTCCGCGGCCGCCTCCGCCGTCAGCGGCCTGCCTGTGGGGCTGGGGCTGGTCGGAGGGTGGAGGAGGCCCTCGGGCCGGCCAGGGCTTTGCCAGTGCTGACTGGCCGCGCCAGGGCGAATGCCGCGCCCTGGCCTCTCCGGGCTCTTCTCTCTGCCTGGGCGAGGTTGCGCCGATTTCACCCCCTTGCTGTCATTTCCCTGGAGCTTTTGGGGAGAGGCGAGGGCTGACGGCAGCCTGTCTTCTGCGCTTCCTCTGAGACGCCCCGGCTGCATTTCCGACGTGGGGACCCTGCTCCTGTCTCTCATTTCATGCTCTGCACAGACCTTTTATTTTTTTATTTTTTTGTCTTTTTGCCTTTTCTAGGGCCGCTCCTGCATGTGGAGGTTCCCAGGCTAGGGGTCGAATCGGAGCTGCAGCTGCTGGTCTACACCACAGCCTCAGCAATGCCAGATCCACGCTGCGTCTGCGACCTATACCACAGCGCACGGCAATGCTGCATCCTTAACCCTCTGGGCGAGGCCAGGGATCGAACCCGCAACCTCGTGGTTCCTAGTCGGATTCGTTAACCCCTGCGCCGAGATGGGAGCTCCCCTGCGCTGAGCTTTTTAACCCCTTCACGGCCGTTCGCTGGTTTAACCACGGTGTGTGCTCCTTTTGCCTGTCTCGGGAACGTGTGTCCCCCACTCCTCTTGCCCCAGCGCCGGGAGTCTCACTGGGCTCACAGGCGTGGGGCCGGCCACCCCCAGCGCTCTCCCCGGCGGCCAGAGCCGGTCTGTGGTCCTCCCTGCACGCGCCCCCACCTGCCCCGAACCTGTTGGGTTTGGTTGAAATCTGTGGATTTCACTTCAGCTCTTACTATTTCTGTTAAGTTTTGGTTGCTGAAAGAAATGAGAAAACAAGAGAGTTGGGAGGGGGATGCCGGGGGCTGCTCTGTTCATGTGGCCCCTCCCGCCCTCCTGGAGGTGTGTCCTGGCACCTGCCCCCCCCCGCCCCCCTGCCCCGCACCTGCCAGCTCCCCTCCCCCCACACCCGCCCCTCCCAGCTTGGCTCTGGTTATGTTGGGAAGGTACGCAGGTCACGGTAGAGGCGTGGTCGGTGAGATAAACACCCTGGACCCCCTGTGCACACCCGCCTTTGCCTTCCCTCTGGTGCCCCACAGAGCACGGGGAAGGGGGGCAGTGCCCCCAGGGAAGGGGTTTATCCCAGTCTAGGCTCCCATCCCTTTCCTTCTTAGCTGGCGCCTTTTGGGTTTCTCTCTGCCTCTGGCGTGCTGAAAGGCCTCCGGGCCAGAGCTTTTTTCACTGATTTGACAAGCCCTTTCATTTGGAAAATACTTCTTGGGACTTTGTGCGCGCGCGTGTGTGTGTGTCTTTTTAGGGCCGCACCCTTGGCACAGGGAAGTTCCCAGGCTATGGGTCTAATCGGAGCTACATCGCTGGCCTACGCCACAGCCACACCAGATCCAAGCCACATCGGGACCTACACACAGCTCCCGGCAACGCCAGCTCCCTAACCCACTGAGCGAGGCCAGGGATCCTCGTGGACCCTAGTCGAGTTCGTGAACCGCTGGGCCACAAAGGGGACTCCCTGGAAATATTTCTTGGGGGAACTTTGTTCTCGTCTTCTTCTTCTTGTTTTTCCGTTTGTTTGTTCGTTTTGTTTTTCTGGCCATGCCTGTGGCATGTGGAAGTTTCTGGGTGGGGGGTGGAACCTGCACCATGGCAGCGACCTGAGCCACAGCAGTGACGCCACCAACTCCTTAACCACACGGCCACCAGGGAACTCCTGAGGTCTTTTTGTGTGTTTGTTTTTTGTGATCTGACGTATGCGTAGCAAAGAGCATGCAGCGTCCCGACCTTAAGTGGACTCTGCTGGGTGACATTATGCGCCTTGAGGTGGCCTCACAGAGGAGGTGGAGCGTTCCTTGTACCCAGAATGCTCCCTGCTGTCGGTTAGTTTGCTTTGCTTTTCTGCTTCAGGCAGTTGGGACCACAGCGAATGTCCCCTTTGTGTGTGGGTCAGCCGTCTGTTCACTGCTCTGTAGGTTCCAGTTGTGAACATAGCAGTTTAGCTGCCTTTCCTGTCCAGGGATGTTTGCTGTTCCCATTTCAGCCCCCTTGGATGGACCCTTCTCTGGGGACTGTGCCTGTGGGCGAGACTCCTGGGGCGTCTGGTCTGCTGGCCTCGTCGTCCTCAGCGGACTCGGCCAGGGGCCCTCCGGCCGGGCCATCCTGACTCACCCTCCAGCCGCGTGGCACACGGCAGCCCGAGCTCGGGGCCTTGGCGGCGCCAGGCATCCGTGGGTCTTTCTGGCAGGCGGGCACCGCACTCATGGTGCCTTAGTTTGCTTACCCCGGTGAATGGTTACGCCGACTACTTTTGCGTATTTTTTGGGTATGTTTTTTGGCTGTTTGGAGAGTGCCTGTTTGACGCATCTCCTGCACAGGTTTTTTTGGCCATACCTGTGGCACGTGCAACTTCCCAGTCCAGGGGCTGAACCTGAGCCACAGCAGTGACCGGAGCCATGGTAGTGACGACACCAGCTCCTTAGCCTGCTGAGCCACAGGGGAACTCCCCGCACAATTTCTTTTTCTTTTTCTTTTTTTTTAGGGCCGCGCCCGCAGTGTATGGGAGTTCCCAGGCCGGGAATGGAATCCAAGCCATAGCAGTGACCTGGGCCACTGCTGCGACAGCAAGGGATCCTTAAACTGCTGAGGCACAGAGGAACTCCAGAAATGTCTTAGTTTTGGCAGAGTCCCACTGTATCAGTTTTTATGTTAAGAGGATTTTGTGACTTAAGAAATTCTCCTCCGGAGTTCCTGCCGTGGCGCAGTGGCTTAGAACCTGAGTGCAGGGGCTCAGGTTGCTGCAGAGGGTCAGGTTCCATCCCTGGCCCGGTGGGTTAGTGGATTCAGCGTTGTTCGGATTCAGCCCCTGGCCCGGGAACTTCCATATACCGTGAGTGTGGCCATGAAAAGGGAAAAAAAAAGGAGTTGCTGTCGTGGGGCAGCGGAAGCGAATCCAACTATGAACCGTGAGGTTGTGGGTTCAATCCCTGGCCTCGCTCCGTGGGTCAAGGATCTGGCGTGGCCGTGCGCTGTGGTGTGGGTCACAGACGTGGCTCGGATCCCGTGTCGCTGCGGCTCTGGCGCAGGCCGGTGGCCGCAGCTCCCGCTGGACCCCGAGCCTGAAACCTCCGTATGCCGCGGGTGTGGCCCTAGAAAGAAAAAAGGCGAAAGAAAAAGGAAATTCTTGTCTGTCGCAGCCTCTGAAGATGCTTCTGAAGCTGCCTTGCCGTGTGTGTCGTGTGCGCGCCTGTGATCCGCCGCGGGCCGGCTCTCACGTGCGGTGTGAGGTGGGCGGGTTTCAGCCTGGACGCCCAGCTGGGCAGCGGCGCCCGTCGGAAAGACGGTCCTTTGCTGGCTGGCACAGTGCCTCGCCACACATCCGATGGCCAGAGACAGAGGCCTCGAAGCCAGACTCTGGTGAGACCCCGCGGGCACGCGCTCTTTGCCGGCTGCCCGGGGGCCGGTCTGTCCCGTCCGCGTCTGTTATTGGAGGGGGGGTCTGCGTTGTGTCGCCTGCTCTTCGTTTCCGCCAGGATGACCGTCCGTCTCTTCCTGCTCGTTCGGTCGCCGTAGTGACTTAAACGCTGACCGGTGTTTGGATCGATGAACTCACCTTGCGGCTCCGGGCTTCTCTGCCCCTGTCCAGTCTCTGTGCCCTTTGCCACTTTGCTCCTCGAACATGGGGGAAAGTTTATTCGGAGACCGTCTGGGCCTTGAGTTTTCTGTGAGGAGACTTTAATAACAATTTCGTTCGTTCGTTCTTTTTGACTTGTGTTTAACAACAGTTTCTTCATTTTTTCCTTTTTTGGCCGCCCCGCGGCATATGGCGCTTCTGGGCCGGGGACCAGATCCGAGACCTGCCAGATGCTCAGCCGTGCTGGGCCGGGGACCGAGCCTGTGTCCCCGGCCCCCGAGACGCCGCCCATCCCGCTTTGCCACGACGGGAGCCCCGGATAGGTTTCTTTGGTAGGACTGTTGTAAATAGTATTTTCATGGGACCCCCTAGATTTTCTGTCTCTTCCTGTCAGTTTTGCTAAGACAAGCTTTTCAAATTACTCTCTGTCTCAGTCACGCAAATTCGCATTCACGTGGAGGTGGTCGGAGTACGGAGGTTTATTCCTAATATCCGCTTCTGCCTTTACCTGCTTCCTAGATTTTCAGCGATGTTCTCATTTATTCCTGACATTGGTCATTTGTGTTTTATCCCTCTTATTCTTGAAAGATCTTGCTAGGACGCTCTCAGTTTAGCAATTGCGTTAATCTTAGCGTAGAGTGAGCTTGGCTTTGTTGCCCTTCTGGTGTTTGTTTTCTATTCAACTGGCTTCTGCTCCTCATCCGTCCCTTTCCTCCACGTCTTCTGTTTAGCTTTTCTTTCTCAGCCTCTTAAGCTGGGAGCTTCGTCGGTCGTCCGGGCTTTCTCTTCCTGATGCTTGCATCTCAGCTGTAGGTTCCTCTAGGCTTTGGTGTAACGGTAACCCCAGGTTTGGAGATGGCTTTTTCTCCTTTGACTTCCGTGGGGTTTGGACGTCTGTTTTACGACAGCGTCAGAGCTGCAGACTCCGAGCGCTCTGCCCTCCCGTGCCCTCCATGCTGCAGGGCCCTGGGGGACCCCGGGCCTTTCTTAGGCTCCTCCCCCGTGACAGCTCCCCCCAGCTGGGCTGTTTGGGGTACACTGTGGAAGTCTCTCGGCTGAGTTTGCTGTGGCTTTGGGGTGCCGTCCCAGGGGCCTGGCACCTTTCTCTTTGCCCCGTGGCAGGTGTCCCTCAGGTCCCGTGATGGGCCGCTGGCGACGCTGGCCTAGATCACTGCTGGCTCCTCCACAGAAGGTCACCAGGAGAGGTCACACGTGTTTCTTTTCCACATGGTTCCGTGAGAGCAGCCGCACTCAGCCCGGGGAGGGAGACTGAGCCCGCCTCCTCGGGCGGGTCACGGTGCGAGCACTGTTGGGAGGTGTTCCCTGAAATAAAGCGGGTGTTTTACAGCATCTGTGCCTGGCAGGGGAGTGGCCGGCCCCAGGGGGCCCTGCAAGCAGAGCAGGGGCGGGGGGGGGGGGGGGGGGGCTGCCTGGAAGCGGCTCAGGTTTCCCTTGGAGGGAAGTGAGTGTTCTGGGCAGTGGGGGTGCCCTGGCCAGGCCAGGAGATCGTCCTTCCTCCTCGTCCTTCCTGCCCTTCGGGGCTTCCTGACTCCATTGTTTCTGGTCGTGCCCGTGGCACGTGGAGGTTCCCGGGCCAGGGAGCAGACCTGCGACACCGCAGCGACCTGAGCCGCTGCAGCGACAGTGCCAGGTCGGTGACCCACTGCGCCACGAGAGCTCCCCGGTTCCACCTTACCCGAGGTTTCCCTTTGCTGCGTTTCACACTGTGTGTAGGTGGTCGCTGCTGCCGGTGGAGTTCGTTTGCCCTCTTTGTCTCTGAGGCTGCTCCTTGCCTCTGCGCCTGTCTGGAGGGACGGGCCTGCCCTGTCGGCCGCAAGCCTCCCTCTGTGGCCTCTGCCAGCCGGGGCTGCATCCTGGGCCTGTCCCTCCCCTGCCTCCTGGCGCCCCCGGAGTCCTCCTCTGCCCGCTCCGTGGTGTGCTGCTTCTCGGGTTCTACCACAGGATCAGTGGCCTCCCTGCTCACGTCCCGGGGCCGTGTCTCTCTGGTCGCAGCCCGTTCACCCATCTCTGTGGATGGGCGTCTCGGAGGCCGGAACGGGCCTTCGAAGGCTTTCTCCGCCGGCGCCTGCTGGGTGACGCGGGGTTTCCCTCCGCGGTGCTCCTTTCTGCAGAGCTGGCTGATTCTCTGCCCGTGGCTCACGTTTACATGAATGTGGGTCTCAAAGTGAAGCCTTCACATCCATAGCCCCCCCTCCCAGGGCACCTGTTGGCCTCTGGGTGCCCCAGGACCTGCTCTCGGGAGGGGCTTCTGGTGTGTCACCACGCGGGGGCGGGTGTGACGGGCAGCCTGCAGCCCCCGCAGCTCTGAGTCGCGGCTGGCATCGGGAAAGTCCTGCTGGCCTAGGGTGGGCCTTCTGCGGCCGGGCTGCCTAGGTCCTTCTCCTCCTGCTGCCGGGGTACCTGTCTGCTGGTGCTGCCGCCACGTTCACGCTTGTTCTCTGCTGTCACTGCGGGCCAGAGGGACGCCGGTCAGCCACCGTCTCGGATGGAAAGGCAGGCCTTACTTTTACAAAGTGTCGGAGTGTGAGGGTACCTAGCTGCTGCCGCCTTCACGTCTCATCGTCTCTCGTTATCCACGGAGAGGGCGCTGTGGTTGTTAGGACTCTGCCTTCGTGACTTCGTGTCTATCAGCACAGCCGGCGTTGAAAACCCGCGCGCGTCTGCACCAGGGGACTTGCTCAGTCTGCCGGGGGGGCCTGCTGAACCGCGTGAGTTAAAACCTCGTTTTCGGGGAGTCCCTGCTGTGGTGCAGAGGGTTAAGAATCCGACCGCAGTGGCTCAGGTCGCTGTGGAGGTGCAGGTTCAACCCCGAGCCTGGGATCCTAAACCTACCATGGTAGCCCATGCAGCGCAGCGGTTCAAGGTCTGGCCTTACCAAAGCTGTGGCATAGGTTGCAGTTCTGGCTCAGATTCAGTGCCTGGCCCAGGAGCTTCCATATCCTGAGGGTGTGGCCATGAAGAACAAATAAATAAAAACAATAACGGCTCCTCTTTGAGAGGTGGGGAGTAAGTGTCAGTGGGTACAGAACGTCCTGTGGGATGTTGAAAAGGTACTGAATTGTGATGGCGCACGACTCCATGGATACATGAAATCACTGAATCATACAGTTGATGAGGGTGAGTGTTACAGCTTGTGACTTTGCAGTAAAGTTGCTGTGAAACAACTTACTGTGACAAGTTCAAGCCCCCGCGCTGCCAGGCAGCCCGGCCTGTGGTCATGGGGGTGGCTTTGTCTCCGGCCTGGAGTGCACACCCTCTGCAAGCCCCTCTCCTGCCTGTTTCAGGAGCGCCCAGCGTGCACGGAGGAGCTGGTGGCAGGGCTGTCCGTCAGCCGCCCTGCTGACCCCCGAGCCTCGCTGGGCCGTGGGGTGGACCACCTCTGTCCCGTGTGTGAACGTGTGCTGTGCTGAAGTGGCGATGGCTCTGCTCAGGCCCTGCTCTGGGGCTGTGGCAGGACCCCTCAGAGCCGCCTGGGCTCTGGTCAGGCTTCGTTGGGGGGTGAGGGAGCAGGACCGTGAAGGACAGGGGGGCCGTGTGGGGGGAGCCATTGGGACGCGCCACCCTAGGTGGTTGGGCCTGTCGCCCCCAGCTGCCAGCCCGCACCCCTGGGGCCAGTTCCCCGGGTTTTGTCTGCCTGGGTGCCCATCCTGAGTGCTGGTCAGGGTTAGTGTGTGTGTTGAGGCGGGGATTTGGGCCTTAGCTCCTTGTGGGCAAAGCAGAGGTCCCCGGCCCTGGGCAGGGAGGCCTTTGCCAGAGGGGCGAGGGTCTGGGGTGCCGGAGGACGCCGGTGGGCCCGGGCATCTGTGATGGGACTGTCTGCCCGGAGCCGACACTGCAGATGGAGGGGGTGTGCAGGGCGGGGGGGCCCGGAGCAGAGCCGTGGGGAGCTGCCGGCTCTTGGGCTCCTGCCGCGGCCCTGGGCTCCTCTGCTCTGCCCTGGTGGCCTCTCTGCTGTGTGGACAGCGCTCTGCTTCCTCTCCTGCTGCTGTCTCTGGCCCACAGCTTGTGAGCTGGGCTTGCTCCATGAAGGGTGTGTCCAGATTGTGTTCTGGGGTCAGCTGCCATCCTGGCCTGTGGGGGCAGGCGGCCGGGCAGCAGGGCCTGGGGTGCTCAGCCACAGGGAGGGGGCGTTCGAGGGGGAGCGTGAGCTTGTTAGGGACGTTGTTTTAGCGCCAGGCTGGCGGGCCTCCCCGGAGCGCTTTGCAGACACACGCGCTCAGGGGCCTCAAGGGGGTGCCCGGCCGGCCCTGGTCCTGGGGCGAGGCTGTTCCGGGGTGGGGAGGGGCACCTCATGGCCCGTGGCGTCGTGGGCAGTTCGCATCCACGGTCCCTGCATCGCATTTTACTGGGACCTCGCGTGCGAAGAAAAGGGCCCGTCTTCCTGCTGCACCCGAGGCCGCGAGGCAGGGGCGGGGCGCAGTCTGTGTAACACGCCTGTGGGTCGCCGGGCGGTTGGGAACGCGCGGTAACATCTCGTGTTGTGTCCTAGGGCGGCGGCAGATCCATCACCTGGGGAACCAGCTGCAGCTGAACCAGCACTGCCTGGACACGGCCTTCAACTTCTTCAAGATGGCCGTGAGCAAGCACCTGACCCGCGGCCGCAGGATGGCCCACGTCATCGCCGCCTGCCTCTACCTGGTGTGCCGCACGGAGGGCACCCCGCGTATCCTTTGGCCCGGGCCTCGCGGAGGCCCTGTCTCGGCTCCGCCTCCCTCTGCCGCCGCGCGGGCTCTGGGCTCCGAGGCCGGTGCTCGTGTTTCACGGGAACACCTCGTTGGGTGGACGTCTGGACGGACACTGGGCTTTCAGGGCTGGGCGGCTGCGTGCCTGCCCCCTCGGCCTTGGGGCGGACGCTGGGAGCCAGGCCGGCGTCCGAGGCCCCCCCGGTGGGTGTCTGCCCCTCCTCGCCAGCCCGGCCCTCTGCGGGTCGGAGCCCACTTCCTCTGCCAGTGGCCCTGGGACGCTCCCCCGGCTCCAGGCGTCGGTCCGTGTCGTCTCCCTGGCCCCCACTGCGTCTGCTCCGCCTGCCCCTTGGGTCTCTTCCCGACACCGGGCCCCTTGCCTCTCCTGGCCCCGTGAGCCTCTGAGGGTGGCTTTCCACCCGCGCCTTGGAGACCGTCTGGCAGGGTTCCAGGTCGCACAGCGGCTGCCCCAGAATTTGGACGTGGCGCCTGTGGTCTCGCACGCCCTGGCTCCGGTCCCCTGTGGGCTGGTGGGCTGCTTGCGGCCTGAAGCGCCTCCTTCCTGTCTGCGGGCTCAGAGGTCCCCGTGCGATGCCCCTGCAGCCTCTCCCTCAGTGTCCTGCACTCCGCTGTCCCACTGCCCGTCCTGGTTTCTTCTTTCTTGTCCCCCCGGCTTCCAGCCGGATCTCGGCCTCTGCCCTCCTGCTCTGATGGGAGCCGCCCTCCGTGGTGCTGATCTGCCCCCGCGATGCGCGCTCCTGGGCTGCGGGCTTGGCGGCCTCTGAGCTCTCCTCTCTTGAGCCTTTGGGCTCCACCGCGGTGGCCTGGTCCCAGACACCGTGCACTGCCCTTCCGGTTGGGCCAGCCTCAGTATCAGAATCTTTAGTAGAATGTCTCTAAATTTGAAACGTATCATTTCGGCATAAAAGTAGCCTTTGTTTTAGGGGGTGAAGCTCAGTGCCCTGGCAGCCCCCCCCGGGGGGTGGGGCAGGGGACCTTGTGGTCACCGCCTTGCCCTTCTCGCTCTGAGCACGGTCCCTGGCATAGGCTCTGCCCCGGTCTGGGCAGGGAGGCGGGCCGGGCTCTGGAGGTTGGGCGGCGAGGCGGGGGTGCGGGAAGCCCAGCTCCAGGGCGCGGGGGCAGTGCGGTGCTCCTGTGGGAGAAGGTGGCCCGGACGAGCTGGACAGGCGGGAGTCGGCCTGGCAGCCCCGCTCTTGCTCGCGTGGGGGTCCTGCTCCCAGGAGCCCGTGGTGCCGGGCCCAGCGTGCACCCCGGGGCCGGGGGCCACCCGCGCAGGCGGTGGGTGAAGCTGGACCCGGGACACAGAGGGGAGGCACCCACACAGGAGGCCACACGCCACGCGATGCCCTGTGGCCGTGGCCCGCCCGCAGTGCCCTGAGGGAGGGTGTTGGCGGAGATTCTGCCCCAGGTTTTCTCCGGGTGCCTCTGCTGGGGCCCGACTGAGGGGGTTTCCTCCTCGGTGACGGCAGAGCCTCGGTCGGGAGGAGAGCGGCGCGGTCCGCGGTGGTCGCTGTGCAGGGTCTTCCCCTTAAACTGCACCAGCGTGAGTGACACTTTTGGTTTTTTTTGGTCGCACCCACGGCATGTGGAAGTTCCTGGGCCAGGGAATCGAAGCCATACCACAGCAGTGACCTGAGCTGCTGCAGGGACAACACTGACATTCGAGGATTAAACCACCGGGCGGACCCAGACGCGGTCATGACACGTCCTGCTCTGTAGCGACTGCGGCCGTTTTGTGTGGACTTGTGCGGTTGGCTGGCCTGAGTCTGTCTGCTTGCAGTGTCCTTGTCAACTTAGCGTGTCCCAGTCACACGCGCCCCCCGCCCCGGAGGGTGCCCCTCGAGCTCCCGCTCTGGGCGGTCCGGGGGTTTGACCCACAGGGAAGCCGCGGGGGCCGTAGCGTAGGTTCTCTGGCTCGGTTGGAGCTGCAGCTGCAGTTTCTCCAGCAGACGGGAGAACGCTCCAGACTGTTTCTCGTGACGTCTTCCGTGTCACTTCGAGGCCTTGCTTGGTGTAAAGTGGTCATCCATCCCCTGCAGCCCTCGTAGTGACATCCTGCTTTCACCTCCGTCTCGTGGTGGTAACTCTGCCTTTTTTCTCGGCTCCGAGTGGCTAGGGGGTTACCAGTTTCCTTTGTCTTTTTCGAGTAACAGCTGTATTGGGGTGTCATTCACCACCAGGTACAAGTCAGTGACTTTTAGATCTCTTCACAAAGTTAGTTGTGCAGCCGTCACTCGTGTCGCTCGTGTCACTGTCCTAAGCGGCCAGCAGCCTGCTTTCTGCTGCTGTCTGCTCGCTGGTTCTCCACAGTCTTGTAAACGGAGTCACGCCCTCGTCGCTGGGCCCCTGTCTTGTGTGACGTTGTGAGGTGCTGGGCCAGCTCGCGGGCCCGCCAGCCGTGGCCAGGGCTCCGCGATCTCCACATCCTCCCAGCGCGCTCGGCTTTCTTGAAGAACCAAACGTTGGCTCTGTTATTTATCTCTGCTGTACGTACATTGTGTATCCCTCTGATTTCTTTTTTTGTTACTTTCGCCTTTTAATTTCTTTGAGTTTAATTTACTATATTTCCAGCTTCCTGAGGCAGGTATTTTTAGGTTCTTGGTTTAAATTTTTCTGTTTTTCTTAATATAAGCTTGTGAGACTATTAATTTCTCTCTGGGCAGATTTTAGTTACATTGAACAGTTTGATGTGTCATGTTTATACTATGATCAGTTCAAAATCTTTCCTGATTTCCATTTTTATTTCTTTTAGATCTTTTTTTTTTTTTTTTTGTCTTTTGTCTTTATAGAGCCACACCGGTGGCATATAGAGGGTCCCGGGCTGGGGGTGGAATTGGAACTGTAGCTGCTGGCCTCCACCAGAGCCACAGCAAGGCCATATCCGAGCCACATCTGCCACCTGCACTACAGCTCACAGCAACACCGGATCCTTAACCCACGGAGCGAGTCCAGGGACCGAACCCACCAACCTCGTGGTTCCTAGTTGGATTTGTTAACCACTGCGCCACGACGGGAACTCCTCATCCATTTAGATTTAATGTGGAAAAAAAAAAAGAAAAAAATAAATTTAATGTGCTTGGGAGTTCCCATGACGGCGCAGTCCTAATGAACCCGACTAGGATCCGTGAGGACGGGGCTTCAATCCCTGGCCTCGCTCAGCAGGTTAAGGATCTGGTGTTGCTGTGGCTGTGGTGTAGGCCAGCAGCTGTAGCTCGATTCACCCCTTAGCCTGGGAACCTCCATGTGCCACGTGTGCAGCCCTAAGAAAAAAAGATAATTCTGTTGAGGTGGAATTCCAGGTCAGCAGGTGTTTTCTCTGCAGCTTTGCTGCGGTTTCCCCCTTTCTCCTGCCTCCCCTGGTTCCACTCAGTGGGCTTTACGTCGTCTTGTCACTGTTGGAAGGTGACACCTCCTGTCACTCCCTGCCCCGCCGCACCCCACCTCCTGGCTGTGCCCGAGGCACGAGGAGGTTCCGGCCAGGGATTGAACCTGAGCTGCTGCAGAGACAACACCGGATCCTTAACCCCCTGCCCCCGAGGGCACTCCCCTACCTATTTTTAAAAAGTACCTGTTTCCGGGTTCCGGGATTTGTGGCTTAATGCCTTTTGTCTGTTTGGGGAAAGTCTTTGCACACACGGGTTCTCCCCCATTCTCTGTGTTCCCTTCCTCGAACCCCAGTCGCTTCCACGCTGGACCCTTTGACCATGTCTCGGCTTGTGTGCCGGGCTTTCCAGCCTGGTTTTCTGCTTCACTCTGAGTCCCGTCCAGTGACGCGTCCCCTCTTTGTGTCTAACGGGTGCTAAACCCGCCGATTTACTTCCTCACTGCAGTCACAGCCTTCATTAGATTCTGTTTCTAGACTCCGGCTCTCTGATGAGAGTCTCCGTCACTGCAGCTCCGTGGAAGCCTTTAATAACCACACAGTGGGATCCGCAGCGTTTCTGTTTTCACTGCCTGAGTTTCTCTTGGCTTTTGGTTATTGGTCCTGCCAGCTGTCATGCTTGGTAAGTTTTTATTGAATTGCTGGATGTAGTGTTTGAGAAATTGTGGCAGCTGTGGATAATTTTGCGCCCGGAGGGGATTTCATTTCCCTGCAGGCAGAGGGTGCGTGGGAAGCTAGGCCTGGGCCTTCGGGGCTGGGTGTGGGCCTGGTGTGGGCCTGGTGTGGGCCTGGGGGCCTGTGCACAGGCTGTTTGGCCCCTTCTTGGCGGTTGGGTCCCTCGAGTCTGCTGTCTTGGAAGTCCCTGAACTCTAGGTGTGACTTCCCCAGGGGAGACGCGAGCTGGGCCGCGGGTCCTCGGGGGCTGACATCGTGGTACGGGGGCTGCCCAAGCTCAGAGGCGACACCCAGCTTGTAGACAAGCTCCGGTGGCGCCCGCCCTGGGGGTGAGGGGTTCACTGTGCCCTCTGCCCGTGGCCAGACCGCAGCAGCTCGGGAGGAAGGAGCGAGGGCTGGAGTCCACAGGGCAGTTGCTGCCCTGTTGCGTGCTTACTCCCGGGGCTCTGGCAGGGCTCAGGGCCTCTGCCAGAGGCGCTCAGTGTGTGCCGGGGAGGGGGCTCGGTGTCGCTCTGCAGGTGCAGCCTCTCACCGCCAGGTCTAGCCAGTGCAGCAGGGCACGGGGTGGGGCGTGGTGTCTTGGTGACCTTTGTCCTTGGCGGCCTCGAGCTCCTGCTGAGAAACTAGCCAGACGGGGGACATCACAGAAGCGGGGAGGGTGGCGGGTGCTGGGCCCCGGGGGGTCGAGGCCCCCGGTCCTTGGTGCTGATGGCCCTCTTGTTCCTGGAACCCACCCTCTCGTGTCAGGGTGCCGGGAACGTGGTGCTGGCTCACGAGGCCGCCCCACTGACCCCGCCCGTCACCTCGCACCCACGGCATTTCCGGCCTTCCGGACACGCACGGGCAGCCTGGGGAGTCTCCCTTGGGCGCCCGAGGAGGCGCTGCGCAAGGCCGGGTGGAGCCGCGTCGAGCCTGCTCACCTTTAACCCTCAGTTCTGTCCTCCCAGAATGTCTGTGAGCTTTTCCCAGTTTTGGAAAATGAGTCTCAGTTTCACTCGGCTCCTGTCTGCGATTGTTCTCCCAGAAGCACCGTGCAGGCCTGCCAGGGGGTCTCCTGGGCCCCCGGGTCAGTGTGGCACAGCGTGGGCTGGGGCCCTGTGGCACCAGAGCCAGCCGCACACTCTGATGGACACACTGGCAGGAAGGGCCGGGTCTTCTGAAGGTGCTTCATCCGCTGCCCTTCTTTGAGCCGACGTGTCTCTCAGAGGAGCAGCGCTCAAGCGGGTGCTCCCTGAGCAGAAGTGCCACCTGCAGAAAGTGGCAGGGACCCAGAAGGACAGGAGGGAGGCAGAGTTTCCCAGGCCATGAGCACCACGCTCGGGCTGCATCGGCTTCACACGGGCCGCCGCCGGGAAGGTCTGGGGTCTCTGCGGCGAGCTTGGAAGCAGCTGCCTAGCAGAAGGGGACACCGTGGAGAAGGACGTCGGCTGGGGGCCAGCAGCCAGACAGGAGGCTTTTCCCCAGCCGCACAGGGTCCCCACATGCCCATTAGCCGGGGGACCCTGTGGCCCCGGGCCCCAAGGGCATTGGTGGGCTCTGCCAGGATGGGGCACGAGGGGAGTGTGGCGCCTTGTTCAGGAAGCAGCAGTCAGATCCTTTGGCTCAGGGAGGACCCTGAGCTGACCAAACACTCCACGGACAGGGCCGGGTGCCCTGCCAGTGTCACTTCAGGGACAGCAATCCTTTCAACTTAGTTACACTTTGAATCCCAACTTTCTTTTCAAAATATGCACTTTCCCCCCAGTTATTTCATCTCATTTACTTTTGGCCACACTTGTGGCGTGTGGAAGTTCCCAGGCCAGGGATGGAGTCTGCACCACAGTGGCGACCCGGGGCCACAGCCGTGGGGGTGCTCCTTGACTGGCTGAGTCACCGGGACGTCCCCCCGGTTATTTTAGTATGAAAAATCTCAGCCATGGAGTTCCCATCGTGGTGCAGCAGAAGCAAATCCGACCAGGAACCGTGAGGAAGGGTCCGGCGTCGCCGTGCGCTGTGGTGTGGGTCGCACACGCAGCTCGCATCTGGCGAGGCTGTGGCTGTGGCGGAGGCCGGCGGCTGCAGCTCCGATTCGACCCCTAGCCTGGGAACCTCCATAGGCCGCGGGTGCGGCCCTAAAAGGACAAAAAACCCTCTCAAACATGAGGCAAACTTGGAAAGCTTGCCCACTGTCGCCCACCCCGGGGTCTGCCATCCACGCCCAGCCAGCCTGTGCTCCGCCCGCCAGCCCGCCGTCAGCCTCTTCTTTTCGGCACATTCCGAAGTGAGTTGCAGACATGTGTCCCCTGTCCCCAAGTCCTCTAGCAGACAGATGAGTCACTGGCCAGTACCAATACCTGCTTACCTTGTACAGGGAAACTGGCAGGAGGCGGTGTACGCGTGCCCTCTGGGGAGTTGTGATGAGCACGCGCCTGCGCAACCAGGTCTCACCCGTTCGAGGGCATTGCCCACATCTTTGCCCCGGTCCCCAGGGCGCCCTCTAGTTCTGGAAGGCCCTGTGCCTGCGCGCTCTCTCCTGGGAGCTCAGCGTCCTGGGGAGTGTGGTGGGCGTCACTGCTTCTGTCCCCTGACACCAGGGCTGTTCCCGGCCTTTGCTTTTGTGCGCAAGGCTCCCGTGAAGGCTCTTCCGCAGTCTCCTTATGGTCAGAGGGTGGTGTGTGCTCGGTGTCCTGAGAGCCTGCAGGCCTCTTCCAAGGCCCTTCCGTCGTGCGTCCTGCCAGTGGGGCGTGTGGGCTGTGCCCTGGCGTCCGCTGCACGGCCTTGCCAGCACTCGCGGCCGTGCTGGGCGCTGTCACTTGCGTTTCTGCGATAGCTGCCAAGGGAGCTCTTTGCTTCTCTTCGTGAAACATCTGCTCAAGACATTTGTCTGTTTTTTTGCCTTTATTTTATTTTTTGTTTTATTTTTTTCCCTTTTGGCTGCCCTAAGGCATTTTGAGTTCGCGGGCCAGGGATCGGATCCAAGCCAAAGGCACAACCGAAACCACAGCTGTGGCAGCATGGGATCCTTAACCCACTGTGCCGAGCCGGGGATTGAACCCGCGTCCCAGCAGCAAAGAGCTGCTGAGCCCGTTGCATCACAGCAGGCGCTCCTGCCTTTATTATTATTGCTTTTTAAATAGACTTCATTTTTTCTTTTTTTCCTATTTTTTTAAGAGCTGCACCCGTGGCACATGGAGGTTCCCAGGCGAGGGGCTGAATCAGAGCTATAGCTGCCGGCCTCCGCCACAGCCACAGCCACAGCCACGCAGGATCCGAGCCGCGTCTGCGACCTACACCACAGCTCACAGCCATGCCAGCTCCTTAACCCACTGAGCAAGCCAGGGATCGAACCCGCGTCCTCACGGATACTAGTCGGGTTTGTTAACTAACGGCTGAGCCACGATGGGAACTCCTAGACTTCGTTTTAAGGGCGGTTAGAGGTTTGTGGCGAAACCGTGCAGTCTCTCTGCGGGCCCCTCATGTCAGCGAGCCGGGTGCTGCAGTGACGGCCCAGGACCCATGTGGGACTGTCGGGTGGTGGTGACGTGACAGCTGCCGCGGCTCGCTCGCTGTCTGCGCTCCAGGGCTTTGACAGGTGACCCAGGCTGTCGTGCGCCGGTGCGGTGCCGTGCAGGCAAGGCCCTGGGCTCCGCCGCCGCGCCCTCCCGCCTGGTCCTGAGCAGCCCCGGGTCCTGTTTCTCTCTCCATCGTTGTGCCTTTTCCGCAAGGTCGTGTGGTTGGGACCTCAGGGGAGCGCCTCGGCCTCGTGTGGCTGCTCCCGGCTCTCCTCCGCGATGTCAGCGGCCCGCCCGCGTGTGCACGTGGCCTCCCTTAGGCTCCTTGGCGCTGTCCTCCTCTTTCTCAGAGTTCTCAGTAGCCGCGGGCTGCACTGCGGTGTCACCTGTCTCCACTCCCTGATGAAGCCCCTGCCTTCAGAGGTGGAGAGACGAGCTGGCTTCTCCTCGAGGGCCCGGGAGGTCGTGTGGAGAGCCTCGCCGCCTCGTGTGGGGCTGTGGCTTCCTTTCTCCTTGCTGTGCTGGGCCAGGCTGTCCCTCTGAACACTTGGCCTGGGCTCTGGGTCAGCGTCCTCAGGGTCTCTTTCTTAGTTCCTCCTCGGAGCCCTCGCAGACCCACGGGTCACACTGCTTCCACCTCATTTGATGAGCTGCCCTTCTCGGTGGCTTGGGCTTTATCCTTTCATGTCAGCGTCTGGCCGAGTTCTGAATCGCTTAGGGCGTACTCGGCGTCTGCTGTGCGTGAACACAGGTCCCCCTCCTGAGTCCCACCGCTGCCCCTGGAGCATCGGGAGCCATGAGGACAGACGACACTGCCCAGTGCCCAGTAGGTGCTCAGGGGTGCTTGCGGCATGCAGCAAGCGGGGTCGTGCACTTGCAGGGCCTGCGGGACAGAAGGCCACCCAGTGCTGGGGACAGGTGGCTGGGCGGGGCCCATGCAGGTGCCTCCTGAGGACTGAGTGGAAGGCCCTGCCCTGCCTCCCTCAGTGTGGTAGGGACTCAGGCGTCTCCCGAGGTTCTGGTCCCCCCGATGCAGCCCCTCCCTCTGCCGGCGGGATCCAGTGCTGAACCTAGTTCTACAGCCGGCGTCTGCCTCCTGGAAGTTGTCAGGTGACCGGAGCCCTTGGGCCTGGGCGCTGCTCCTTGACTCTCTCGCAGACATGCTGCTGGACCTCAGCGACCTGCTCCAGGTAGCCACACCTCCTCTCTCAACCCTCTCCAGGGGCTGTGCCCGGAGGCCAGGCGTGCTCCTGCCCCAGTCGGGAGGGTCCACGGGGGAAGGCCACCCAGGGCGTGGGTCTCGGTGGAAGCTGGCAAGTGGAGCGGGTAGGGAGGCAGTGGACACGGGTCACGGTGTGGTCCCGGCAGCCCTGGCCTCTGGACCAGGGCAGAGCCTCAGGTAGACTTTATCCAGGGCCGGGAGACTTAGAAAAGAAGGAAGCAGACGCACCTGTGTGCACTTGAAATGATACTCAGGCTTAGACTCTGTCTAGAGAGACTGGCTTCCTGGGTACAGGGCCGCGTCTCTCGTTTCCAGATGCCTGCCCACGATGGGAAGACCCAGCGAGGGGCACGGTCTCAGGGTGGGGGCAGCACCAGGGTGGGGCCCCCGCCGTTCTGCCTGTGTCCCTGGTGGTGGCGCTGGGGCAGGCTCGTCCCTGGGCCCTGGGGTTGGGCCCTGTGGTGATCACCAGTGGGGACTCAGGAAGAAAAATAATGCCATCGAAAGCAGAGGTGACGGCAGTGTGGGGACTCCCGCAGGGACCCATGAACTCTGCACCCCTGCCCCCTCCGAGAGCAGCTCCCGCCCAAGCCTGCGCTGTGCTGCTGGGCGGCAGGGCCACTCCCGTGTCTCCGATGCCGCCTGTATTTGTCCTCCCAGCTGTCCTTATGAACGGCACTTCTCAGAAGTCCTGCTGCAATGTGCTGGGGTCAGGCTAAAAATAATCCCTTGGAATCATGAAAATCCAGCCCCCCATGTGCTGTGCTTGGTGAGCAAGGCCACTCGGCCTGGCTTCTGTCCTGTTGACTTCCCAGGACAGACAGGAGCGAAGGCTGGAGCCGAAGTGCTTGGGAACTTCCAGGAGTTTCCTGCTTCACACCCTGGGACGTGGGAAGCAGCTGCTTGAGGCGGGAGAGGGTGACAGGAGTCCTGGAGCGCCCCCGGGGATGGTCAGGGCCCAGGGGAAGGTCACTGCCGACTGGCGAGACCGCCCAGACTTTGCTTCGGACTTTTAACACTTCGGGTGGAGGGGGGTGCGTCTGGCCCCCTGGGCCTTGGCAGAGCCCAGCCTGGACACTGGGAGTGTGTGAGGTGACACGGCAGCTGTCACCCCTGCCGGCCTCACACTGGCCTTGACACGTCCCTGCCCTCTGGCACTGTCTTCCTGGGGCTGGGACAGGCCGGGCACTCACAGGGCAGGTGTTTCTGCACTGGACGGTGGGTGTGGAGTGTGCCTCTTGGGCGAGCATCCCTCGGGGGCTCGCTTCCCTGCCCGGGGCTGGCCGCTTGGACAGGGTTGGCAGGCGGGCCGGGCTCAGGGCTGGCTTCATCCCCGCTCACACACGCACAGCAAGGTTAGGCTTCCTCCAGGTGGCACGGACGCAAACACCCCCTTTGGCCGGAGCTGGGCGGGACCACGCACACCGAGGGTCCTGGCAGGGGGCCCCTTTGTCCCCCTCTTACAGTGTGGCTGACACAGGCCCTCAGCTGCCTGGGCCACGGCCCCTCAGAGGGAGGCCTGAGTCCCATGAGCAGGGCTGGGGAAGAGGTTGTGTCAGGGCCCGAGGGGTGTGGGGCTGTCTCCTGCTCAGGCTGGGGTGGCGGAGCCATAGCTCGGGCCTGAGGTGGGAGCTCAGTCTTCAACTGGCTCTGCAGGCCAACCCGTCTTCCCACCAGTGCTGGACGGTTCCTTGAGAGCCTGTCACCAAACCCCGCTCAGTAGCCGCTGCCCCACAGGCTGCCCAGCCCTCGGTCAGGCTCTTAGGACAATGTCTGGCCAAGCCCCAGGCTCAGGGGCGCTGGGGGTCTGCACCCGCTGCTCAGCCCATGCCCTGCTGGAGGGATCCGGGTCAGGGTGGGCTCCGCGGAAGAGACCCGCGCTGGGAGCCATGGCGGGTGGTGAGGTCTGCAGAGACCCCAAGGACACAGACGAGGACCCCCAGGGAGCCCCGAGGAACGAGGGGGAGAGTGGTGGGCGGCAGAGCCCGCAGGCCTGGCAGTTTTCCTTCGCAGCAGGTTCACGTGTTGCCAAGGTCGCGGTGGAGTCTAAAAAGGCCACCTGGGCGCAGGGGGGGCCCTGGGTTGTGCTGCGGGGTCCTGGGGGCCGGCAGGGGCTTTCAGAGACGGAACGATGAAAGGCTGACACACTTGCTGCCCACCAGCGCCTCGCCTTCCTCAGCTGTGGTTTCTTCACGACAGGTGAACGTTTACGTGCTGGGGAAGACGTTCCTTCTTCTGGCGAGAGAGCTGTGCATCAACGCGCCGGCCATAGGTACCGCGGGGCATGCTGGCACCCAGCGCTCGGGGGTGGGGGAGGCAAGTGCGAGGGCAAGGACCCGCCCCCTGCCAGGTAAGAAAGGCCCCTGGGAGGGGCCAGGAGCCCAGCAGCATGGGGGTTATTTCTTTTTTTTCCTTTTTCTTTTTTTTTTTTTAGGGCCGCACCTGCGGCATATGGAGGTTCCCAGGCTAGGGGTCCAATCGGAGCTACCGCTGCCGGCCACAGCCACAGCCACACCAGATCTGAACCACATCTGGGACCTACACCACAGCTCACGGCAAAACCCATTGAGCAACGCTAGGGGTCGAACCCGCATCGTCACAGTTACTGGTCGGATTCATTGTTGCTGCGCCACAGTGGAACTGCCATGGGGGCTGCCTCTGGCTTAGGACCAGCATGCCCGTGGTCGGAGGCAGGTGTAGAGGGAGGGAAGCAGGGACACCTGGAAGGGTACCCCTGGCAGCGCGGTGCCCCACAGAAGGCAGGACCTATTGGCCGCAGACTGGCCCTGACTGGAGCTGGGTCTGCCCGGAGGGGCTGCTCCCTCCCCCGCCTGTTGTCTAGAAGCCTGTCTCTGCACGTTAAGGAGGCAGGATGTGGGGCCCGGGTGCAGTCCCAGAACACCCACGGCACTGGGTGATGCGAGAAGACACAGCCAGCAGGAGAGCGGCAGGGAGACACTGGCTGGGGTGGTCTGCTCCCAAGGGGCTACAGCCCCGCGCTGAGGGCCACAGGGCCTCCCTCTGGGGCACACGCTGAGGCTCCCCCAAAACAGCCACTGCTGAGGCGTTTGCAGTGAAGGACGGGCAGCACGCCCACGCAGGAGCCAGTGAGCCTGAGCTGGGTTTGTTCCCAGGGGCTGGGGCCCCCCTGGCAGAGAACCCCCCACCCCCACCCCCACCCCCGCAGGAGGACTTCAAGTGGCTAGTGATAGTTTAGGACGCGTTCGCAGGCGTTCGCGAACAGGTGGGCCTCTGGGGACTCCCCGCTAAGCGCCGTCAGGGCCGAGGTGTCCTCTGTGCATGTCAGTCCTGGGAGACGGCGGGCGCCCCGCTTCGAGACTCACGGTCGTTAGCTGCGTGTGCCTCTCGTTTTGTTAAAACTTTATTATGAAAATCCACTTAAATAGCTGACGTACTTTAAGTGATGTTTCCATTTTGGATTTGAAGAGAGGATCAGAAGCCTAGAACCACCTAGAGGAGAATCCAAGAGGCTGGGAGGGGTGGCAGAGCCCTCAAAACAGGCGCCACTGGGAGGGAACTGGGCCTGCTTCGTGCCCCCCAAACCTGCCCTCCACCTGAGACGTGCACCCCAGCGTACAGGAGATGCCAGCGGGCCCAGTGGCCAGAATCCAGAGACCCAGGCTCCGGCCGTGTAGGAGCGGGTCTGTGTCACGCCTTCGGCCACAGCCGCTCCCGAGAGGCCCGGGCGCGGGGCCGTCAGGCATCGGCGAGGCGGCCGCAAGCGGCGCGGCGCCTCAGGCGTAGAAGATGAGCTCGGGGATCTGCCCGCCCTGCACCCCCGTGCCGTTGGTGCTGTCCGAGGAGCACTGGAACTGGAAGGCCACCTTCCCGCACTGCACCTCCGTCATGCCCTCCTGCCCGAAGTAGCTGAGCTCGCTGCCGTCCAGGACGGCGCTGGCCGTGTAGAAGGTGTCCTGCTCCACCTGCACGGGGTGCTCGAACCAGACAGGGAAGGTGCTGCTGGAGCCGTCGGAGACGAACTTGGTCAGGTTCTGCGCCAGGACCACCCCCAGGCGCTTGAGCTCGATCTTCACGCTGTACTCGGCCTTCCCCGAGCTGGAGCCGTACAGGCCCAGCCCCGCGATGAACACCCTCCTGTCCACGGCAAACTGGATGCTGTCGCAGCGCCCCCGGTAGCGCCACTGGTTGCTGCGGTAGGCGGAGGACTGGAAGCGGTGGCACCTCTGGGGGGCCAGGCCTTTCCTCTTGGTCAGGGGGAACTCGAGGAGGGGCTTGTTGGCCGCCGTGTACCACAGGAAGATGTTGTGGGTCTCCTCCAGCGTCAGGATGTCCGACTGGGCGGCGCCGTTGGCGAACTCCTCCAGGGTCATGGTCGGGATCCGCACCAGGTACAGCGCCGGCCCCAGGACGTGCCTCTTGTTGCGGGGGGTGGCGGGCAGGCCCTGCCTCTTGCACTCGGCCTCGGCCCAGCTCAGCACCGCCTCGAAGACCACGGCCTCCTTGGCGTTGAGCGCCTCCCGCATCACGATGATCTCCAGCGTCTGCCAGTCGATTTCGCAGAAGCCCTCCGACCTGAGCGCCATCTCGGCCTGCGCGTCGATGACCTCCCAGCAGCGCTGGGTCAGCTCGGGCTCCTCGAACAGCCGGCTCTGGGACAGCAGGACGCAGGCGTTTTTGGCTTCCAGGCTCGTCTCCAGAAAGTTGACACAGGCCTTGGCTAGCGCGGGGACAATGTACTTCTTGGCGGCGTAGAGAGTGGCCAGCACCGTGTCGGCTTCCAGGTCGATCTCGTCACTGTACATGTACCTAGGCAGGAGGCGGCGCCAGGTCACAGGCTGCGAGGGACACGCCGCCCGGCAACCGGGTCTGGGAGAGGAGCCCCCCGCCCCCCCGCCCGCCCCCGGCCTCGTGGACCTCAGGCCTCCCCCTCTAGCTGAGCCGGCTTACTTCAGCAGGATCAGAAAGGCCGCGGGCTCCACGTCAGGGATGTGGATCTCGGACTTGACTTCGGCCAGGTCCCCGTAAAACATGGCATAGAAGACAGAGCTCCCCACGGCCAGCACGTACTGTGGACGAGAGAGCGCGCCCTGAGCCCGGGGCCCTGCGCGCCCCCGGCGGCTGCCACGCCCGGGCTAGAGGACCGGCCGCCTCTGGGAGCTCAAAGGGCCGAGCCTCTACCAACCTTGTGGGCAGGCACCCTGCGGGCCGCGCCCGGGGGCCCCACGACGAAGTGCACGTCGGCCATGAGCTCGTTGTTGAACATCAGCGCGTTCCTGCAAAGGGCAGAGGCACACGGCTCGGGGCTGGGGGCGCGGCGCGGGGCGGGGGCGCGGGCAGGGCCGGGGCGGGGCGGGCGCGGCCTCACCTCTCGCGCAGGGTCGGATGGAAGGACTGCCAGTTCGGGCTCTCCAAGTTGTTGTTGTCCGGCGCGGGCGGCTCGGGCGCGGGCGGAGGCGGGGCGGGCAGGGGGGCGCTGGGCCGGCCCTTCCTGCCCGCGGCGGCGGCGGCGGCGGCGTTGCTGTTGGCGATGTCCGTGGCGGTGGCGGTGGCGGCCGCGGCGCCGGCGGGCGCGTAGAGCTCCGCGGCCATCTTCGCGGGCAGGGCGGCCTCCGCGCGCGGGGGCCGCGCGCCGTGCACCCTCGCGACGCGGCGGGGCCTGGGTGGCGGCTCTGCGAGCACCAGGAGCGCGGTGAGGCACTGCGCCACCCGGCCGTGCAGGCAGGCCAGGGGCAGCAGCATGGGGCCGCGGCGGCCGGGGGCGCGCGGTGGCGGCCTGCCGGGGGCGGCGGGCGCGGCTCCCTCGGGCCGCCCCGCCCGCCGGCCTGAGCCTCCAGCTCGCCCGCACCCGCACCACCGCGCCGCCCGCGCGTCACGGCCCGGCCCCGCCCCGCGCGGCCGACGTGCGCGCCTGTCGCCCCGCCCCGCGCGGCCGGCGTGCGCGCGCGCGGCCCCGCTCCCAGGCCCGGCCCCGCCCCGCCGGCGGAGTTGCGGGGGGCGCGGAGCCGGCAGCCCGCGCGGGCGCCGAGCGGGTTGGTGGGGGGGCTGTTCGGGGCGGGGGCGGGGCCGGGGGCGGGGGCGCGGTCAGGGGAGGGGTCCCTGGGCCTGACCCACCCTGGGCCGCTCGCTCCCGGAACCGGTCCGATGCTGTCTCACTGATGGTCAGGGGTGTGGATCCGAGTCAGGTGTTTGTGGGTCATTTTTATGTCCCTGGAGAAATGTCTCGTCAACCACTTTGCCCACGTTTGAATCGGCTTTTGTCCTTATCGAGATTTAGGCGTTCTCTGCGTTTTCGGGAGGTTAAGGTCTTACCAGGTGTATGATTTGCAAATACATTCTTTCATTTTGTTAGTTGCATCTTCTACTATATTGGTTGTTTCCTTTGCTTCACAGGTTTTAACTTTGACATAGTCCCGTTTGCCTATTTTTTTTTCTTTTTCCTCTTTGGGGCCACACGTGTGGCATTTGAAAGTTCCCAGGCTAGGAGTGGAACCTGAGCCACAGCTGCCCGCCTGCACCACAGCTACAGCAAAGGGGATTGGAGCTGCGTCTGCCACCTACACCACAGCTCACGGCAACACGGGATCCCTAACCCACTGAGCAAGACCAGGCATCGAACCCGCATCCTCGTGGGTATCAGCTGGATTCATTTCCGCTGAGCCAGGGCAGGAAGGCCTGTGCTAGCTTTTGTTGTCTGTGCTCTTGGTGTCCCATTCAGGGAATCACGGCACATTCCAAGGTCACGCTGTAGCCCTTCGTTTCTTTCAGGGCTTGACCGCTTCCCGTCCCGTGGTTAGGTCTTTAATTCATTGGGAGTTAGTGTGTGTGTGTGGCATGTGAGATGAGGATCGGTCTTGTTTCTCTGGCACGTGGGTGTCCAGTGTTCCCAGCACCATTTGTCGAGGCCTTGCCCTGTCCCTCTTGGGTGGTCTTGGCACCTTTTTCAGAGGTCATGTGGCCGTGTAGGTGTGGGTGTGTTTCTGAGCTCTCTTCTGTTTCGTTGGTCTCTGGGTTTGTCTTTGTATCAGCATCACGCTATTTTTGCATTTTTAGATTTTTTAAAACTAATGTGTAGTTGACTTGAAATGTCCTATCATATTCTGTCACAAGAGGTTGGATCTAGTTCCCTGTGCTGCGCAGCAGGACCTCATTGCTTATCCACTCCAGTGCCAGGGTTTGCATCTCTTAGCCACAAACTCCCCGTCCATCCCGTTCCCTCGCTCTCCCCTTGGCAGCCCCAAGTCTGTCCTCCATGTCCGTGAGTCTGTTTCTGTTCTGCAGATAGGTTCATTGGGGTTTAATCTGTGAAAATTCTTTGCCTCGTGAAAGTAGTTTATTTATATACTTAGTTTTCCTTTTTACTCTTTCCTCCCTATTTTAAATATTTTGCTTTGGGAGTTGCCACGTGGCTCAGTGGGTCAAGAACTGGACATAGTGTCCGTGAGTACGTGGGTTCGATCCCTGGCCTCGCTCAGTGGGTTCAGGATCCAGTGTTATGCTAGGTTGTGGCAGCGGGTCACAGATGTGGCAGCTCTGACGTGGCCATGGCTGTGGTGCAGGATGGCAGCCGAAGCTCCAGTTCGCCCCCTAGCCTGGGAACCTCCGCAAGCCGCAGGTGCAGCCCCAGTTCTCACTTTGTCAGCCTTAGCTTTTTATTCAGCTACTTCATGTGTTATTTCTTCCTCAATCAAGCGTTTAAGGCTATCAAGTTACCTGAAGAGTTGTTCTTTAACTTCCTGGTAATTTGCATGGAGGTGAGGGAATTGCGTGTCTCTTTCCTGCTCGGTTTTAGTTTTCTTGCATTTGAGGTCAAAGGCGCGTGCGGTGGTGTTTTGCTCTCTGAGAGGTGGGGGGGGTCTCTTCCTTTGTTAACGCGTGGTCAGCTTTCACAGCTGCCTCACAGACCTTGGAAAGCAGTGATTGCTTTCACAGGACGCCGATTTTAAAGCACACGTTACTTCGAGCCTGTGCCGATGAGTCGTTTGCTTCCCACTCCGCCATTCGCTTTTCTCCCCCAGGTCAGTCCGTCGTGTTGGGAGAAGTGAGTTAGAAACCTGCTAAGGTTTCATACCAAGTGTGGACATTTGTTTCCAACACTTCGTGCCCTAATTCTTGCTGTATTCCCCGCATCTGCAGGTTTGCGCCTGGCAGGGGAGTGGCCGACTCCAGGGGGCCCAGTGCGCAGGGCAGGAGGAGGAGGGAGGGCCGCCTGGAAGGTTCTCAGGTTTCCTTTGGAGGGAAGTGAGCGTCTGGGCAGTGGGGGTGTCGTGGCCGGGCCGGCCGGGCGGAGAGCTCCCTTCCTCCTCGTCCTTCCTGCCCGGGAAGCCCGGGCGTGCGCGGGAGCCCCTTCAGGGCTTCCTGACTCCGTTTTCCATGAGGTCTTTCCCTGTGTTGGTCTTCGCGGTTGGGTGGGCTGCTGACAGGCTGTTGGGATCCTGGGGCAGTGGCACAGCCAGGAGGCACAGCTTCCTTTTGCCCGGCCTCCTCGGTCAGCTGGTGGGGAGGAGGGCCCGCTCGAGTCCAGGGTCCCTGGGGGACCAGGCTGCGTCCAGCAGCCGCGGTCTCTGTGGCCTCAGGAACCTTTTCTGGGTCCTCCCTGTGAACCAAGGCTGGCAGGGGATGGAAGGGGTGCCTGTAGGACCTTTCGGGGTTTCCAGGGCCCAGAGCCCCGTCCTGAATGCTCCTGGAGAAGCTGGCGCCCAGAGGGAAGGTGCTGGAAAGCAGCCGAGGTCTCTTGCACTTGCTTCTGCAGCTGTTTGGGGTCTCACAGGGTCTTTCCTACCGGCCCCCTTCCCCCCCAGCAGCCTGCTTCCAGGCAGCGCCTCCTCTGCGGGAGCCTCGTCCCCGGGCCCGGCCCAGCCTGTCTTGAGCGCGGCCACCTGAGGACTCTGTCCAGCAGGGGTCTTGTGCCAGTTGTCTGTGCCATCGAACCCTGGGCGCGCCCTTCTCTCGCCTCTGGCGGTCCTGACAGTCAGTCGCGGTCCGTCCACCCCTTGGTGGTGTCCGCCCACTCCGTGAGGCCCGGGGCCGCGTGAGGGAGGGCCAGGCAGGAGGCGGGGGGCGCGTGTGTGGGCGCAGCGGGCCCCCCTGAGCCGGGCAGCCTTCCTGCAGAGAGGCACGTGTGTGTGCGCCCGTAGGCGGTGCGGGAGGTGGGAGCTGGCGGTTCGCGAGAGGAAGTGCGTGCGCGCTGTGCTCGGCCTCGCTGGTCGTCCGCGGAGTGCCAGGTGACCCAGGTGATGCCAGCAGGCTCCCTGTGTGCGTCTGGAGGAGCGTGTGCTGTGCGCTCTGCATGTCCAGGAGGGAGGCTCCTATCGGAGAGGAGGGCCCGGGAGCCGAGGCATCTGGGGTGGGGCGAGCTCGTGTCCGCAGGGGCCCGTTTCGGGGGCGGTCAGTCTGGAGTGGGCGTGCGGCATGGGCCCTCTGCGCGTGGCTGCACTGAGGTGGTGTCTTCCGCAGACCCCTGCCTGTACATCCCTCGCTTCGCCCACCTGCTGGAGTTTGGCGACAAGAACCACGAGGTGTCCATGACGGCCCTGAGGCTGCTGCAGAGGATGAAGAGGGACTGGATGCACACGGGCCGGCGCCCCTCGGGCCTCTGCGGGGCAGGTAAGGCGACCGTGGGGTCACGCTGGCCGGGACACTGCCAGCCTGCTGGGGCTTTTGGCAGCCGAGCCGGCAGCTGGGGGTCCAGGGTACCTCCCGACTCCCTTGCCCAGGCCTAACAGCCTGCCAGGACTTCCTCCCACTTCCTCTCGGCCTCCGCAGTCTCGGGGCAGGACCAGGACCCTCAGAGGCCAAGGTGAGCACAGGCTTCCTGTGTTGACCGTCCATTGACTCCTGGGGCACAGCCGTGTGGCCAGTCCGGCCCCAGCGCTGCAGACAGCACCCTGGCCTTTCAGGCTGGTGCTGCTCCTGGACCCCTCCCTAGGAGGACCCTTGCCCAGCACCACAAGGTCCAGTCCACTCCTTCCCGGGACAGCCGGTGGCCGGCAGGGTCAGCAGGGCCGGGATGTGTTTCCACCTCCGTGCCTGCTTCCCAAGCTTGCAGCCTGGATTCCGGGCCTCTCGGCTCCAGCAGGTGGTGGTCACCCCGTGGGGCATGCCAGCCTCGCTCCTTCCCTCCCCAGCGCCAGGCTTGCCCTTCACCAGCCAGAGTTTCCTATACGGGTCACCTTCAAGTTTCCTCGTTCTGCAGGGCTATGCGAAGTCCTCAAAAAAAAACGTACCTTTAATTTTTCTCGCACTTCAAAAAGGAACATGCGATGCAATTTTTTTTGTGTTTTTTTTTTTTTTTTTTTTGTCTTTTTGCTATTTCTTTGGGCCGCTCCCGCGGCATATCAAGGTTCCCAGACTAGGGGTCGAATTGGAGCTGTAGCCCGTGGCCTACACCAGGGCCACAGCAACGCAGGATCCGGTCCGCGTCTGCGACCTACCCCACAGCTCACGGCAACGCCGGATCCTTAACCCACTGAGCAAGGCCAGGGACCGAACCCGCAACCTCATGGTTCCTAGTCGGATTCGTTAACCACTGCGCCACGACGGGAACTCCTATTTTTTGTGCTTTTAACATGACTGGGTGACAGCGTGCCCAGCAGCCTGTGGCGCTCAGGTGCCCTGGCAGGCGTGCGGACTCAGCAGCACCACCCACAGCAGGGAGGGGGCGGTGTCACCCGGGGACCCGGGCCCTGGTTTCAGCGGGGCTGCTCTGGCTCCTTGTTGCTTTCCTCCCCAGCGCTTCTGGTTGCAGCCAGGATGCATGATTTCCGGAGGACTGTCAAAGAGGTCATCGGCGTGGTCAAGGTGTGCGAGTCCACGCTGCGCAAGAGGTGGGTGCCTCCTGCCTCGCGGCTGGTCTCCGGGGTGGCCCTTCCTCCAGCCCCGTGCGGTGGACCTGCAGCTCACCCAGCAGGAAACGGGCACCGGCCGTGGCCTTGCCCGTCCCCTGGTCGGTGCAGCCTGAGCGACCGCTCTCCCTGGGGAAAGACAGGCTCAGACAGAGGGCCACTGCAGTGGGGCGGCCGGTGAGCTCCCCCTTCGGGGTGCCGTGTTCACGGGGTCGTTGCACGTGTTCCCCAGGAGCCTGGGGCGCTTGGGGCTGCTTTCCCACCGAGGCCACGTCCTGTGGCCGTTTTCAGAGGCAGGACTTGATCTTGCTGAGTGAAGACTCTTGGTTCTCTTTCAAAGCTCTTCCCTTAGATGTTTGGAAGAGCGTGTGGGGTGCAGCCAAGAGGCCACGTTGTCGAGGATTGGCCATGGCCGGGCTCGCTGCACCCCGGAAGCCCTGCCTGCTGGGCCTCGCTCCTCTAGGGACCCCTCTGGGTCTAGCAGGGGGAGCCACCTGGGTGCTGTGCCCTCTTCTCCTGGGGACCCGAGCTTCTGGTGGATGGAGGAGGGATTGAGAGGCTGCCAGACAGTCCCTAGGCCTGTGGCCACCGCACAGGACACACCGTGTGCCGGGTCCCCGTGTCTGTCTCAGGCTCACGGAGTTTGAGGACACCCCCACCAGTCAGCTGACCGTGGATGAGTTTATGAAGATCGACCTGGAGGAGGAGTGCGACCCCCCCTCGTACACGGCCGGGCAGCGCAAGCTGCGGATGAAAGAGGTGAGCCCACCCGCAGGCCCGGCTGGCCGAGGGTCTGTGTCCACGCAGAGCTTGTGGGATGGGTGCTGAGCTGGGGGGCGCTGGGGTAGGCCACACTGGACTCAGGCAGACCGGGCCCCAGCCCGTCATCAGCTGGGAGGGTCCCCCGCCCCTCCAGGGCCTCTGGCGCGGAGTCTCAGGGAAGCTGCCTGCCCGCAGGGCCCTGTTGTCAGCATGTGCCAGGCGCTGAAGCCTGTGGCCCGTCGTCACAGGTGGGGGCCCCGGGCCTCAGCTCTGTCTCCCAGCGCCCGGACGCATGCCGCTGGTCAGCCCGGGGGAGCAGCCCTGTGCTGCAGGGCGCTCCATGCCAGGCAGCTCTCAGGGCCGAGAGGCCCGCGAGCACCTGGTTTCACGCCTGGTCGCTCAGTCGCCCGTCCTCTTCCTTTCAGCTTGAACGAGTCCTGTCGAAGCAGCTGGAGGAGGTGGAAGGTAACCGGCTCATCCTCCTGCGCAGGCGCGTCGGGTCGTTCCAGGAGTGGATCTCCTGCCGACTCTGCTTCTGATTTCGCTGCTCCAGGGGAAATTTGCAGCTACCAGGACGCGATTGAGATCGAGCTGGAGAACAGCCGGCCAAAGGCAAAGGGGGCCCTTGCCAGCCTGACCAAAGACGGTGAGTACAGCCGTGTCGCCCCGCCTGGTGGGTTCGCCTCCCCACGCCCGGGCCTCCCCGCGCCGTGCCAGGCGCCAGCCGCCGTCTCAGGCGCCCCAGGGCCTCACTCGATCTCAGCGGCCGCCCGCTGCCCCGCGGGGCCTCGCCAGGCCGCAGGAGCGCTCTTGGCCAGGTCCTTGTGTGCCTGGCTTTCATCCCCCCATGTGGCCTTCCGTCTGGCTTGGGGCACTGCCCCCATCGTGCCCTCCACCTGCCGTCTCTCTCAGGCCACCCAGGACCGGCTGCCGAGTGGACGTTGGTTCTGTCGGTTCTTTGGTCTGGAGGGGGTGCAGCCTCAGGGTCCCCTCCCTGGGCTCTGCAGCCACCCTGCTTGTTCTCCGGCGCCCGTGCCCGCCCGTCCTCCTCCCTCCGTTGGGTTTTCTCCAAGTCCAAGGCCACCTGCAGTGCCCTGGGTCCCGGCCACGCCGCCTTCCTCTTCACTGCTGTGTCCGTGGAAGGTCCCGGCTCCGAGGTGCTGCCTTTGTGTGCTCACGTTCGGGGCCCCGGCGCCGCGTTGAGAGCCTCTTGGTTCGTCTCTGGAGCGTGTCGGGTCCTGGGCGGCCGGCGGCTGTCACGGCCTTTACGCCCGTGGAGCCCCGCGTCTCCCGCTGAGACCAAGCTGAGTCTTGGGGGTGACAGCGGGCGCGTCGCCAGGCTCCCCCATGAGGCCTGGTGCTGCCCGCGATGCTGCGGGGCTGCAGAGAGGACACGGCACTTCTGGGTCGGGAGACTCAACCCGTCGTTTTCACGGGCGCCCGCATCCAGCCTGCCTTGGTCCCGGGGGCTCCGCTTGGCCGGACGGTGAGTCCCATCCAGGCCCAGAACCGAGCCGAGTTGTACCTTTTTTTTTGGCCGTGGCCTGCAGCAGCTTGACGTGAGACCTCCGTCCCCAGACCAGGGATCGAACGCAGGCCGCAGCCGTGATGGTGTCGAGGCCCGACCCCAGAGCGCCAGGCGCTCCCGCGGTCGCATCTCACGGCCTCGCCTGCTGTCCCTCGTTCCCTCCTCTCCGCCTGCGGGTCGGTTCGCTGCCTCTGTCTCTGCTGCCGCCCTCCCGGCAGCCTCCTCCGTGTTCTCAGCCCCCGGGCCCCGCCGACCGGTGTGCTGCTGCAGGGCCGCTGTCCTGGGTCGGGTCCTGTCCGCCGCCCGCCGTCTCGCGGGGTCTTTCTCGGATGCTGAGGGTTGAGTGAGGGAGATTGGCATCGGGACGCAGGGGCTCTGGTCTCTGCCTGCCACGTTCAGCTCCGCGATCCCGCCGTGGGACCGCGAGCGTTGCTGTCCCTGCTCGCGCCCTCTGCTGTTGGTGGCCGGGTCGTCGGCTGGATGCCCCACTCTGGCCCCTGGGCTGGGCGCCCGCCCCCCACGTCGGCCGGGTTCGCCATCCTCTCACCCGCAGGGGTGGTCGCCGTTTTCCGGCGGTGACTGGCCTGTTTGCGGCGCCCTCCGTGGATCCGCGCGTCCGCTGCCCCAGCGGCCGGCCTCCCTCAGCCATGCGGCCGCGGGTCCCACGGTCCCTCTGCGTGGCGGCGGCGGCCCCCTTCCTCTGCTGATGGGCCTTTCTGCGTGGCCTTCTCCAGACCTTGGCGAGTGTGCGTTTGGGTCCCAGGGTCTCCTTGGCCTGACCACCCCCCCCCCGCCGTCCTCTGTCTCCTGGACAGTGGCTGGTCGTGCCCACCAGCCTCGTTTCGGCTGCCGGCGGCGCTCCTGCGGTCTGGGCTGAGCTGACCTGCCGCCGCCTGAGCCAGTCTGGGAGCCCCAGCCCTGTGGCAGACACCCACCTGGCGAGGAGACGCAGCGGCCGTCCTTCCTCTGGGGGTGTGGCATGTACCCACGCGTGGCCAGGGGTGGGCCCGGTGGAGGGGCTGGAGGACGTGAGGGAGCTGGGCACATGGACGGGGGTGTGCCCGCCGTGAGAAAGGGCTTGTACGGCATGAGGGGGTGTGCATGTGCCCTGCTCCTCCCCGGTGCCCCCAGCGGGTTGCAGTGAACTGTCTGCTCAGCGTCACCCTCTGCGGTGCGGGGGTCCGCACCTATCCCCAGCCCTGGGACGAGGGCCCTGGAGTCCCTTCTGGCCTTGGGCTGTCGCATGTAAACACTGGTGCGTTTAGGTCTGTGAGAAGCTACCCACTGGGTTCCGGCGGGGTCGTGTTGGGAGTGTGGCGTCTGCCGTGCCACACCCCTGGCACTGACTGTTCTTGGAGGTGGGAGTGGCCGCTCCTTGTGGCCTTTGTGTGCCTGTCACAACGCAGGGACGCGCTACTGTGACCTCCACGCCCCACGTTCCATCCGTCCCTGCGGGACGTTGCGGGTGGTGTACGTGTCCTGGAGACGAGTGTTTATCAGACGTGGGTCTCTGGGTAGGTCCTGGGTGGTCTTGCTCTCTTCACGGTGTCTTTCAAAGGTGGAGTTCACACCTTCTGCAGCGTTTGATGCACCAGTGCTTTCTGGACTCTGCTTTTAGTGTCCCTTCGGAAGTGCCCGTCTAACCAGAGTCCCAGCCCTCCTTGTTCTTCCTCTGAGACGCTGGCACTTGCAGCTGGTACATTTGATCCACTCTGAGTAATTTCTGCATCAAGTGCGAGGTGCGGGCCGAGGCCCACTCACGGCTGCATGTCGGACGCCCTTTGGGGGCAGACGTGTCTTTGGGAACGTGTGCCCTTGCAGCCGGTGGGGGTGCTGCTGTGCACCAAGCTGGCGCCCTGCTTCCCGCCTGGTTAACAGGCGGCGTGTGGAATTGTGTCCCCAGGCTCCGCTGAGGATGGCACGTCCAGCCCGTTTGGTGAGGAGGACGCCGAGGACGAGGAGCTGGAGGCCGCCGCCAGCCACCTGAACAAGGACTTTTACCAGGAGCTCCTTGGCAGTGGCATTCCTGGCAGCTCAGAGGCAGCAGGAGGCCCCGAGGGGGGCGTCAGACCCCCTGCCCTGGAGTCCCTACTCGGCCCTCTGCCCACAGCAGCCAGCCTGGGCATCTCAGACTCCATCCGCGAGTGCATCTCCTCCCAGAGCCAGGACCCCAGTGAGTCCCTGGGGGCTGGGGGCTGCCCTGCCTGTGGGAGTGGAGCCACTGCTTCTGAGGGGGTGCTGGGAAGGGACACTGCCAGCCCCACTGCAGGGCTGTGTGAGCAGCCAGTGCCCCCAGCCGTGCTGACCCCCGAGTGCCAGCAGGCTTGTCCCATCTCTAGGACCCCCGTTGGGTTGGGTTGGGACTGCTCCTCACACTTTGGGAGGCGTCCGTGCAGAGAGCACCTGCAAATCTCGGCTAAGAAGTCATAGCCGCCACATGTCACAGTGGGGCCACGGGGACCACCTGGCGTCCCCTGCCTGTCCCTCCACATCCGTCTAACCTGGCAGTGCTAAAGGCACCAGCCCCACTGGTTGCTCGGGCCTCACTTGCTGGGCTCCAGTGCCCGCAGACACAGACCCCTGGCGGGGGCAGCTGCTCCTCCCCTCGGGGGGAGGCGCCCGGAGGAGGGCGCGCAGGGCTCCGTCGCACTGCACCGCGAGGGCAGGCCCTCTGGATGCCAGGAGCCGCTGCGGGGGCAATGTGCCCTGTCGGCCCAGCCTGGTGATGGGCACTCGTGCACCTGCCCCAGGGGCGGGGTGGACCGGGGGAGAGGGACAGCGAGGTGTGGCAGGCTGCACCGCAAAGGGGCTGCTCTTTGAGTGGGACCTGGGGCCGGAGAGCAGCTGTGTAGATGCCCGAGGCAGCTGGGGGCTCGGTGACCCGGAGCAGGCAGAGGCCCCTCTGGCTGGAGCCGAGGGTGTGGGCGTGGGGCAGGCCTCAGAGCCACAGCGAGCGCTTCTAGGGCCTTGGCCACGGACGGGCTCACGGCTCACAGCGCTGGGCCGGAGTCGCCAGGACTCAGCAGGGTGGATGAGGGGCAGCAGCAGGAGGACCAGTCCCACCTTGGGGCAGGTCGTGCTCTTGGCCCTGCTGTGGCAGGAGGGTGCTGGCCGACGGGTTGGGGGTGTCCTGAGCCTGGGCACCCGGAGCTCCCGTGGCCCCTCTCCTGGGCTTGTTGATCGGAAAAGCTCCACGCGTAGCAGCGTGCGAGGCAGGGCGGCTCCCCTGTAGGTAGTGGAAGCCCTTGGCCACTGCCCAGTCCCGAGGTGGCCAGCTGGGTGTTGACCCTGAACCACAGGCTGTGCTTTCCTCCAGAGGACCCTTCTGCAGACGGCGAGCTGGACCTCAGCGGGATCGACGACCTGGAGATCGACAGAGTGAGCGCCGCGTGCTCTCTGGCCCTCCCAGCGCTGGGTGGCGGCCGTGGGGGCCCCCTGTACCCGCTGTCCCTGCACCTGGCCTTGGCCCCCCTGCGGGGTGCGGGGCATGTCTGCGCGTCCCAGAGCCCTGGCCTGTGGGCAGCAGTGTGCCCGGCAGTGCCGTCCCCTGGCACGTGGGAAGCCTTTCTCCAAGTCGCCACTCGTCACCTTCGGCCTGGGCCCTGCACTCTGACTGGCCAGGTGCCTGTGCCCGTGGAGCTTGCAGCTGCCCAGGGTGGGCGGGGGCATGGGCATGGGCGTGGTTCACGGGTGCCGCCCCCCGGGCTGGCCTGGAAAGGCCGGGTGATGCCGAGCCCTCGGCCAGGTCTCATGCGTGTCCCCTCGTGGGTCGGAGGCCTGCTTCCCGACCAGTGCGTGTGGAGGGGAGCAGGTTTGTGGCTGGGACCCGAGCGTGCCCTCCACGGGATGCTGTGCTCTGCTCCAGTACATCCTGAATGAGGCGGAAACCCGTGTGAAGGCCGAGCTGTGGATGCGCGAGAACGCGGAGTACCTGCGGGAGCAGCGGGGTAAGCGCCCGCCCAGGCGCCCGGACCCGAGCCCCTCGACCACCCCTGCCCGGGGGCGCTGGCCGTGCTGACCCCGCTCCTTGGCCTTTCAGAGAAAGAGGCGAGAATAGCGAAGGAGAGAGAGCTGGGCGTCTACAAGGAGCACAAGGTAGGCCGCAGCCTCTGCCCAGGACCTGCGAGCGCCTGCCCGCCCGCAGGAGCCCTCCCGGCCCCGTGACCTGGGAAGGCCTGCGTGAGGCCCAGCAGGGACGGGTCTGCGCAGGGGGCTGTGGCCGGGTTGCAGCTCCCCGGCTCCAGCGCTGGGCTGACTGCACGCCCCGCACCTGCCTCCTGCCCGTGGCGGGGGCTGCCCGAGCGCCCTACTCCATGGAGGGTGGGGCTCCCCAGTCGACGCAGGTTGCTCGAACCCTCCTGTTCCCGGGCTTGCCTGGCCCAGAGCCCACGTCCTCGGCGGTACCTGGCAGGGTCACAGCACGGGGCCCACAGGAATGTGACTTTGGTGTTTCCCTCCAGCCCAAGAAGTCCTGCAAGCGGCGGGAGCCGATCCAAGCCAGCACAGCTGGGGAAGCCATCGAGAAGATGCTGGAGCAGAAGAAGATCTCCAGCAAGATCAACTACAGCGTGCTCCGCGACCTGGACAGCAAGGGCGGCGGCGGCGGCCAGCCCCGGGGGGACGCCGGGCCCCAGGAGAGGGCCGGCGCCAAGAAGCTGTCCCGGAGGAAGAGGCCCGCCAGCAGGAGCAGGGCCAGCCTGGTGACCAGCGTGGGGAAGAGGTACCGTGCGGGGCCTTCACCTCTCCCCTGCGTGGCCCCCTGCTGCCCTGGAAGGGGGCCTGGGCGTGAGGTCTGTTCTGGGCCTGGCCCATTCTCCGTCCCAGGGGTCTCTTCTCCAGGGAGGGGTCCCCGTCACCCGGCAGACCCACCGTCCTGCGGGGCTGGGGCCGGGGCCGGGCAGCCCCCAGCTAGAGCCTGGCTCCTGGGAGCACTGCTGGGGCTGGGGACTCACGGGTCACCCCGGGGAGGGGCAGTGCCCGGCGCTCTGGGGCTGCCCTGCCCGGCCCCGGCCCCGGTCCGCTGTGGTTTTCTAGCCACAATTCGCCCGAGACGTGAAGACGTTCTGGTTGGCGGGTCTGCTGCTCTCGGGTGGAAGTAATCGTTTTTCGCGATTTTTGTGGCATTTTTTCTGTAGCTCGCCTGCCCCGCTCCTTCCTCTCAGGTCCCCAAGCCCCCGCATGCTCAGGTGCCCATTACAGCCTGCCTCCCTCCAGGCGGCTGGTCAGCCCAGTCCTGTCCCAGGGACCTGGTTGGCTTGTCTGCCAGTGTCCCCATGTCCCCTCTGATGACAGGCACAGGAGTGGGCACTGGGGGGGGACGTCTGCCCCCCTTCCTAGGCAGCGCCCCCCAGCCTGCTTCCTCGCTCTGTGGGCATAGTGTGGTCACTGCCTGTCCTCTAGGGCTGTGGCAGGTAGCCAGGGGACCCCGAGCCTTCTCCCTCCGGTCCAGCCTGGCCTCTGGCGAGGTGGAGCGTGGGTGCACCCCGAGCTGTGGCTCGTGGGGCCTCGTCTGCCGTGTGGGCAGCAGTGCTTGGCGTCTGCTCCCCGTGCACGGGCTGGGGGCTGCCCTCCCAGAGCCCCGGCCCTGCCCGCCTGTGTCGCTGAAAAGTTGCGGGTGAGCCCTGTCTCGCCGTCTGGTGGTGCCCTCGCGGGCGTGGTGTTTGCCGTCCTGACCTGATCTGCGGGAGCTGTGCGGCAGCCACGTCCTCCGGGGCCGGGGGCCGAGGGTGGAGCGTGTTCTGTGGGCCGCATGCAGGACACGTGGATGACTGCCAGGTGCTCTTGTACCAGCAGGGCCTGTGACCCCCTCACCCCGCTCCACTGGCCGCCATGCCAGCCCTCAGTGGGGCGCACCGTGGCAGTTGCCCGCCCGCCTCCTGGGTTCTGGGGACCCTGGCCTTCTCTGCTGGGCCTCAGATCATTGCCCCCATGGCTCCGAGCTCAGGTTTCCCCAGGTAGCAGGTGGGGACCGACCGGGAGAGCAGTGGGAGGTTCTTCTCAGGCCTGCCTGCAGACTGCTGGCACCGCTGCGTTGGCCCTCTCCTCCCTCCAGGCCGCCCGCCCATCCCCGCCAGCGCGGGTCTCCCCCGAGCCCTGCGCCACCTGCTGCTGAGGTCTCACCCCTGCTGTCAGGTGTCCCCCCTGTTGGAGGTTGGAACAGGGTCTGAGCAGGAGAGAGCAGGCCCCTGGAAGCGGTGCTGTGAGATGCGGCTGCTGGGGGTGGGGGGCAGCCCAGGCTCTCAGGCTGGAGGGGCGGGGCAGGCTTGGGTCTTGGGACGCGCCTCTCCCCCCCTCCTCTTCCCCTCCCCTCCCCTCTCCCCTCTCCTCCTCCCCCCTCCTCCCCCCTTCCCCCTCCTCTCCACGGTGCTCCCTACCCAAGGCCGGCATGTGGGGTACACAGAGGTTCCTAGGCCGGGGCTGAATTGGACCTGCAGCTGCAAGCCTGCACCACAGGCACGGCAACACCAGATCCCAGCCACAGCTGTGGTCTACAGAGGCCAGCAACGCCGGATCCTTAACCTACTGAGTGAGGCCAGGGATCAAACCTGCCTCCTCATGGATACCAGTCAGATTCATTTCGGCCGAGCCGCAGTGGGAATTCCGATTTTCGTGTTTTATCCTTCGTCACATGTTGACAGGCAGGCAGCGGTTCTGTCCGGAAAGACTTATCGGCCTGTGTAGTGGCTTAAGTAATTTGATTTTTGTTACCATCATGTAGAAAGAAGCTTTTATACAAGAGTCTGCGTTTCTGACTTCTTCTGGTGACCCCCCCGCTCCTGGCACTGTGCCCGCCCCGCCTTGGGTGCAGTGCTCACCTGGACTGGGGGCTGGGGGGGACCTCGGCTCTGCCGTGTCTGTTGGGCACACGTGTCCCCTGCCCAGCCTTGGGCGGGGCAAGGACCGTGGAGGGAGGGACCATGACGGCAGGGTGGTGTGACCAGAACCTCAGAGCACGCGCCGTCCTGCCCTTTGGCTGGAGCACAGGCCTCAGGACGGGGCCCACGTCCTCTTGGCCGGCGGTGCGGCCTGGCTGAGGCCGCCGTGCTGTGCTCTCTTGTAGGTTGAGGCCGATGGTGTCCACGCAGGCGGCTAAGAAGGCGGCCGTTGGAGAGGTGTGTTGTGTGGACCCAGCTGGCCGGGGGGCCCTGTTGGGGGGAGCCCCTGCCCCCAGGGTGCCAGTGTGCACCAGCCAGCAGCCCCCCGGTGTCCTCACGGGAAGAGAGGCCCAGGGCTGGGGTCCAGCCTGGTCAGGGTCCTGGTCTGCTCCAGGGGCCAAAGGGCGAAGCAGGGAAGGGTGGTCCCTGAGGGGTCCCAGGGCAGCTGCCAGCTCCGTCTGCGGGCGGGTGCCTCCCCCAGGCGGGGCCTCGGCAGGGGGGAGGCTTTCCAAGGGTGGGGTCGGGGGGAGGCTGCGGGGCTCAGGGGGTCCTCACCGATGGCTCTTGAAAGGTGGGAAGGGTCCCCATGGTGCCTCACGGCCCGCAGCACTGCCCCCAGGGGACTGGAGGGGTCCCCAGCTCGCCCCTCGCCCGCAGGCCTCGCCACCAGGTCCTCGCTCCCTGGCAGCCGAGCCCGCCAGGCCCACGGCGGTGGTGGTGGAGAGCGGGCCTGTGTCGTACCACCCCGAGGAGGACGCCGACGAGGAGGACGCCGACGAGGAGGACGCCGAGCCCTGCGTCAGCGCCCTGCAGATGATGGGCGGCAGCGGTGAGGGCCCTGCTCGCGTGGGCCGGGGCCGGGGCCGGGGCGGACCGCTCGCATGCGGGGGGCTTTTGCCGTCTCAGGAAGGGCCGAGGGCGCTGGCCGTGAAGGCCGTGGGCTCTGGGCTTGCTGGGAGGGCTGCCCGCCCGCAGAAGGAAAGGGCCCCGGGCCGTCCCCATCACGGCGGTGGGGCCGCGCCCCCAAGGCCTGACCCTCCTGGCGCTTTGCAGATTATGGCTGTGACGGCGACGACGAGGACAACTACTGAGACGGGCCCTCGCCGCCGCTGTGTCCTGGTGCTGGACACCACCCCGCGGGTGTCTCACGAGGGACCAGGCAGGGCCTCTGGGGCCAGGGCTCATCGGGGAGAGCGCCGGACTCTTGGTGACAAGCTGGGTGCTGCCCTGCAGCTTTGTCCGCAGCCACACGTGGCCTCTGTGGCTCTTGCCAATGCGACCACAATTTGAGTCACGTGAGGCGTGTTTCCGCCCAGCAAGGGCCGGGACCGGTGTCCGTGCGTCTGGTCAAACAGACGTGGGTCTCACAGCCCAGGAAGCCTTGCCGGAGGCGCCGTCCTGTCTCCGCGAGAGAACGAGCACCGGGCGGCCTGGCCGCTCGTCCTCGTGCGTGGGGTCGGCTGCCCTGCCCGCCCCCCGCTGTCTGAGAAGCATTTTGCCAGCAGCCCTCCTTTTGCTGGTCCAGAACTGGTCCCGTGTCTCCAACTGGAGTTCCCGGCCAGGCCCTTGTGCCCCCTGCTGCTGTCTGGGCCCGGGGACCACGTGGGTCGATACCAGGAGCCCAGAGGCTGCCTGGCTCCAGCCTGGCAGCTGCTGAATCGAGTCAGTCCAGCATCCCTCAGCAGGCACGTGCACGGTGGCCCTGGGTGGCCTGCGTGTCCGGCCTGGGCCAGAGAGCTATGCGCGAGCCAGCATGCCATCCTACACGGGGTGGTGGGCAGAGGATCCTCGGGCTTGGCAGCCCTGCTCTCGACGGTTCCTGCCCGCCCCGAGCTGCCCGGGCTGGGCCTCATCATCGGAGGGCCCGGGGCCATCTGGCCTTGGCTTGGGCGGCGCTGCCTGGAGGTGTCCAGGGAGGGGGGCGGACGCTCTGTCCTTCGAGGCCCCAGCCTCGGCCGCCCACCCTTACAATGGCATAGCCTCACCCCACTGTCTTCCTGGGGCCCAGCCCCCGCCCCCATCTCCTGGGGTGGGCGACCCCCTCCCAGAGTGCACCAGCGTTGGCGGGCGGGGGTGGGGTGGGGTTTTGAGGTCTGTGGCTCTGCCCCTCAGCCTGGACCCAGGAGCCCCGGAAAGCTGGAGCGGAAGGTTGGTTTGGTCAAACAGATTGTTACTTGAGCAGAAACCTGTGTCTGTGGTCTGTGATTCTCTGGCGGGCTGAGGTGGGGGCCGGGGGGCGTTGCTTGGTGCACGATGGGGAACCACCTCTTCTGGCCTCCTCAGCCACATGTCCCTGGGCCCGGGCCCTTGTGGGCTGGGGGTGCTTGGGGAACCTCCAGGGGGAGGTGGGCCTGTGGCTGGTAGAGTGGCCTTGTCGCCCAGCTGTGCCAGGCTGCCTTTCAAGAGGGAGCCCTGTCTGGATGCTCGCACTAGGCAGCCGGGACGGAAGGGGCTCTGGTGGAGGCGTGGGGGGCTGTCCTGCAGGCACCACTGCCCCAGAGCTTTGCAGAGGAGGGGATGGTGCTGCCCAGCCCAGTAAGATGCAGGCAGGTCCCTGAGTGGGCGGGGGACAGGTGCCCAGGGTAATGGGCAGGGCTCAGGCCCAGAGGTGGTATGGGAATCCAGCTGTGCTTTCCCCACCCTAGGGACAGAGGGATTGTCACACTGGGAAAGGAGTCTGAGAGGCAGAGGGGCTGCAGCAGGGAGGTCTGGGCGCAGGTGGTACCCAGCGGGGGGTGGGGTGGAGGTAGGAGCCAAGCCCCAGGACGACCGGGGCTACCTCTGCACCCTGGCCACAGCCCCTGGGGACATGCAGACCTGTGCTCCTCCATCTCAGGTCGGCAGGCTTCTCTCCTCGCCCAGAGAATGTGCTGCTCTTGTGACCTGGGGGCCACAGGGAGGGGAGGCAAGGGGACAGGGCACCCCAAGTTTGCTGCCTGGAGTCTGCCTGAAGCCAGGGGGGGACCCTGCGGCTCCCGGGACAGGTCTCGGGCATGGCCACTCTCCCCCAGCCTGCGTCTGTGGCCCTGCTGGGTGGGCAGCAGGAGCTGGCACTGCAAGGGCCTGGAGAGGCCTGGCCACCCAGGACAGGGCCCGCCCCCCGCCACTTCCTGGTGAGCAGAGCTGGTCCCTCAGAAGCCTCTGCTGCTTGTCCGTCTCTGAGGCCCTGATTGCCAGTGCATGGTCCCCAGGAGTGGTGACAGCGATCAGGCCCCCGGCTGGGGGGCAGCCTTGGGGTACCTCTGGCCTCTCCCTGCTGCCCGAGGCCTGTGTGCAGTGTGTGGGGAGTGCGGGCCAGCCCGCTCACCCGGGGATGGGGACGCAAGGGTGGCTCATCCCATCCAAGTGAACCCCAGCCGCTGCTGTAAACTCAGGCCCCACCCGCCCCAGCTCCTGACAGGTGGGTCCAGTCTCTTCTGAGTCCCAGGTGAGGCCAGAGAGGAACAGGAGCTTGTGACACCACCCACAGTCACCCAGCCGGGAGGTGGCCTCCGTGTCCTGACAGCCACCGCCTTTCTGGGGAAGCGGGCGCAGGGGGCGGGGTCTGGCCGGGGAGGCAGCTCCCCCCGAGGAGGGCGCACGCCGTCCCCAGGAGGAGGCAGCCTGCTCCCTGTGTCTGAGCCCCCCATCCTCTGACGGGTGGGGCTGCGTGCCGTGCTGTGACATCTGGGGACGGGTTTGCACACGAGTGTGCCCCCTTGTCCTCCAGGGTGAAGCCCAGGTCCGCCCCCCAATATACTGCAATAGGCCAGACCCTTTGAGGGGCCGGCGGGCATACTCCAAGTGGGGGGTCCCGAGCAGCCCTCCCCTGGGTTTCCTGCCCTCCCCCGAGTCAAGGCTCCTTTGCCAGCGTCCAGAGGCCCAGGGGAGGGTCGCGGGGCCAGGCCGGCCTGGAGGATGGCGCAGGCGGCCTCCCAGCACTGCACACAGGCTACGTGCGTGTTCACACGTGTGCAGCTCAGGTCTGCACCATCCATGCACACACATGCCTGCCCGCTCCTGCTGGTGCACACACATGTGCCCTGACCCGCCCTGTGATGCATAGGTCCTGAGGGGCTGCAGCCTCTGGACCACCCCACAGGGTCCCAGGTGCTGAGCTCTGACAGGACCCGGGTCCACACCCCAATGGTAGCCAGTCTCAGGTGCCCCTGGGCATCAGTGGTTCTGACAGTGCTTCTGCAGGGCACCTGTGACGGCTGCCCACCGGCCCACCGCCCAAAGAGCATGGAGCTGCTTGTCACAGCCCACGCGTTCCTGCCCCTCTCCAAGCCACAGAGCTGGGACCCCAGGAAACCTCCCTGGCAGGACTGGGTAGACAGTGCCACTCACTGCCTGAGCCCCTTCAGGATTAGGGTGGGCTCAGGCAGGCCCGAGATCCCTCCCCACCCAGGGCCCTCAGGTGGGGGTGGGCCACATCCAGAGCCAGCCTGCTGTAGGCTGCCCTGGCTGGGGCCTTGGCAACCTGGCTCCAGGTGCCTGGAGCTGGCAGTGGAGACCCGGGGGTGGGGGTTGGGGTCAGAGGGAGCCCCTCTGTCCTTCCAGGTACTGCTTGCTTGGGGTGGCTCCACACCCCCGACCAGCTCCCAGCTGCTCCCCCACATGTCCTCACGCAGCTCCCCAGTGGTTTCTGGATCGGTCAGGCCTCCAGGCAGGCAACAGGGCTGATGGCCACCAAGGCCACCTGGGCCGGGGACAAAGGTCCCCTGACGCCACCTCACTGAGCCCCAGCCGTGCCCTCCTGGGGTGAGTGTCCCCCCCCACCCCCGGTGCCCCCGAAACACGCTGCTCCCACCATCTGGTAGCCGAGGCAAGTTGCAGACCAACCACCCTCCCTGCACGGCCGTTCCCTGGCCCCGCCTCCGCCACCTCCACCTCCGGGAGGCTGAAACGCTGGCGGAGCAGGGGGCCTTGTCACTGGCCTGGGAGGTGTCGCCGCCCCTCACCCCCTGCCCAGCAGATTGCCTGGCAGGCCTGGTGAGGGCACAGCTCTGGGCACACAGCGGGCACGACCATGGACCCACCAAGGGGCTGGCGGGTACCCAGGGGTCTATGCGTGCAGATCCTGCCGGCGGGCCGTGCCCACGTGGGCAGGAAAAGCCAGGTCCTTGTCTCCAGCCCCACGGCCACCATTGCTCGGCCTGGAGGTGGGCAGGCAGCCATGGCCCTCAGACTCCCCAGGCTAGTCCCCCGCTGGCTTCCTGCTTCCAGGCCACACTAGGTCCAGTCGAAAGCACAGGGAACGGGGACCCCGCACTCAGGGACACTCCGTCCCCGAGAGCCGGGGTGGGGCCGGGGCTCCGTCCCCGGACACCTCTTCCAGTCACGTGGGGCCTGCCCGCTGGGCCAGCTGCTCCGCCCACCGCCCCGACCCCACCATCCTCACCCCACCCTGGTCTCTTCCTGGATCTGAAGACCCCCCTGCCCAGCCAAGGACGACCGGTGTGGCGGGAAAACAGCCCGAGCCCACTCCAGGCCCCCGCTGCCCAGGTCGTGGCTGCTCCCGACACGTTGCCACAGGGCCCCTGGGCCACTGGGGCTCTCAGAGCCAGTCCCTGTGAGCTTAGAGAGCCGCAGGCTGCACCTAACTGTGCGGTGGCACCCCAGGCAGCAGGGGGCGCCCCAGGACCGGCTGGCCTGGCCTGGCCCGGGCAGGACACTCAGCTCCTGGGCAGCCCTTCTTGGGGCTGTGGGTTCTGGGCCCTCACCCCCAGCCCAGGTGTCCTGCCAACACCCTCCTGAGCCCCGAGCTGCCACTTCGGCAGGATACTCAGCCACCCTGTGTGTGGGACGCCGAGAGCTGGTTCCCAGAGGGAGGGGCTCCTGGTCAGGGCCTCCAGGCATCGTGCCATGTCCAGCTCTGGTGCCTTGTGGGGGCCTGTGCCTGCGTGCGGCCACCAGCATCCCCAATGGGTCAGTTCTGTCTGCACCGTCCTGAGCCTACGTGCCGGGAGGCTTGGCCAGTCCCTGGGGAGGCCTGGGCCCCGGCCAGGCTGGCAAGGGGTGGGGGCCTAGGGACCAGCTCCAAGGCTTTGGGCCTCAAGCCCTGGCGGCCCAGGCCCTTCAAAGGGGCCGTGGGCGGTGGCAGAGTGGAGGCTGTGTGGTTTTCCTGCCGGGAGAGGAACCTGGCTCAGGAAGCCATTGTCCCCACACAATGGGCCCGGCTGGGACTTGCCAGGGCAGGGACCCCAGACTGGTGGGACCTCCCCCTGACCTCAGCCCTGCCCCTGACCCTCGCCACAACCTTGACCCTGATCCACCGCTGACCCTGGCCCGGCCAGTGGAAGGCTGTCCCCGTCTGAGGGGTTGCGATGGGGCTGTGGTGGAGCAGGTGCCAGGCCGATTCGGGTGGGCAGTGGGGGTCGTCAGGCCAACTCGGGTGGGCAGTGGGGGTCGTCAGGCCGACTCGGGGGTGGGCAGTGGGGGTCGTCACGCTTTGCGAGGAGCAAACCGCTGAGGCCACGAGACCCAGCCAGAGCCCGGGGGGCCCTCGCTGACCAGAGGCGATGCCGCTCGGCCCAAAAAGGGGGCGCGTCCTTTCCTCTGCGTCAAGGGGCCTTCACACAGACCAGACTGAGCAGCCGCGCCCCCATCCGGAGGGGCCTGGGAAGCCCCTGTGTGGCACTGAGCCTGACCGTGGCCACCGTGGACCCGCCCCCAGCCACAGCGCCAGCGTGGGTCGGCGAGGGCCAGGCACACACGGTGTGGGTCGGCGATGGGGAGCCGGAGGCCCGGGTTCTGTGTGCGCCCCGCCCGCGAGGCTCTCCCTGTCTCCCCGCCTCGGGGTTTCCCTCCCCAGCGCAGCCCCCCAGCCACACCAGACCCTGCAGAGCACATGCTTCCCATTCATGAGGTTGCAGACCTACTTCCTCAGGAAGCGCTGGCAGAGCCTCGTGGCAAAGCTCTGAGGTTCTGAGGGCGGCCGTGGGGACAGGGAACAGCCTCCACGTGGTGGGGAAATACAGCAGGCAGGGGACAGACAGCAGGCAGGGCCGGGGTGCAGCGAGGGGCGGAGGTGAGAGGTGTGGAGGCAGGCAGGGACTGAGCAGGTGGCCCTGTGGCTGTCCCTGGAGGGAGCAGGGGAGCAGGTGGGAGAGCCTGGAGTGATGCAGGGGCCGCGCCAGGCATGGAGATCCGGGACTCACCAGCCCCTCGTCAGTGCACCCCCAGCCTGGCCCCTGGCAGCCCTGCTATTTATTCAGACACAGATTTCCCAAACCACCATCACTGACCTGGGCCTGGGCATGAGAATGTCGGGGGTGGTGCGGTGGTCACGGGGCCCAGGCCATAGGATGCAAAGCAGCAGCCACGCACACGCTGGGCACAGCACCCACTCCCCGGCCTGGCAGGCTGGGCAAGCGGAAGGGGGTCCCGCGTGGTCAGCCAGCAGGCGGCACTACAGGACACCCAGGCGGGCCCAAGGTGGACGGCTGGACATGCAGGATGACCCTCCTGCAGGTTTTGTGGGCACATGGGCACGCACGTGGGTCAGTTTCATGGGAAGCCCTGCTGGGGAGGGGCCGGCACCTCCGGGAGGGCCACCCAGACAGCTGGTTCCTTCGCCATTTACACCTGCCCCCGGGGGGGGGGGGTTGTGTGCCCCGACGTGGAGAGGAGTGGCCTGCGGGATGAGACTGAGATGAGTATCCCAGGCCCCTCTCTGTCCTGTCCCCAACATCCGACCCCATCCCGATCCACGCAGTGTGCCCAGGCACGCTGGGCAAGGGATGAGGGTGGGCGCTGCCGCTGAGCTGTGTACTCTGGGCTCCCGCTGAGGGTCCAGAAACGCCGAGAGACAAGTTCCATGGAGAGGGGACATGCCCTGGGAGCCCCCGGGTGGGAGGGGTGAAGGGCTTAGGCCAGCAAGGCTTCCTGGAGGAGGAGGGGCCCACTGGGAGCAGGAGGAGGAGGAACTGGTCAGGCCATGATGGGGAGGGGAAGGCAGGTGGGCTGGCCACCTGGAGTTGGGGACAAAGGGCAAAGAGAGAGACGGGGAGGACTACGGGTCAGAGGGTCAGGGTCCCCAGAGGTCAGCCTGCTGTGCTCCTTGCCGAGGGGCGGCCAGCAGAGCTGGTGGGAAGGGAGAAAGCGTGTGGCTATGGAGTGGGCTCCGCAGCCCTGGCTGCCCACCTGCTGGCTATGGGCCCTGGGGACTGGGGGGCTGCAAACAGGCGGGGCTGCCTCAGCCCTGCTGGTCAGGATGGGGAGATGCTGGCGAGTGGAGGATGGTGGGGGGTTTGGGGGGAGGCCCAGGGCAGCCCTGCCAGCCAGGTGTGGGCAGGGGTGAGGGCAGGGACTCAAAGGGGACAGGCGGGTGTGGGCCGGGGTGTCCCCAGGCCAGGCTCCCGGTGAGTCACTGCCGACCTGGTGTCCGGCGCCACAGGGGCCCAGGCCATGTAGGCCACAGGAAGCCTCGTGGGCTGATAAAGGGCGGGAGTCAGAAGCCGCCGGGCCTCCCACTTCCTGCAGCCCAAGCAGCAGGGCTTGGCGCTGGACAGGGCTGGTCCTGCGTGGCTCATGGAACACTGCCAATGTGACCTGGGACCACCTGGCTGAGCTTGCCGGACATGGTGGGAGACAGCATGGTGGGCGTGGGGAGCTTCATGGGGCAGCTGGCAGGAAGGACAGCCGCAGTTTTGAGGCTTCAGATCAAAGGGCGGAGTGGAGGGAGTTCCCGTTGCGGCTCAGCGGGTTAAGAACCTGACTAGTATCCATGAGGATGCAGGGTGGCACCTGCAGCTCCAATTCGCCCCTAGCCTGGAAACGTCCATATGCTGCAGGTGCAGCCCTAAAAAAAAGTGGGGGTGTGGAGTGGCAAGGTGGTTAGGGCGAGGGTGCAGCCAGCGCCAGGAGAGCACGGCAGGCAGGCCAGGGTTGGTGTGCGGCCCCTGGAGGGTCTGACTGCGTCCACCTGAAAGGCAGGTGTGTCCATCTGCCCAGGCCACTGAGGGGTCAGTTACCCAGGCTGCTCGTAGCATGTGGAAGGGGCAGGAGGAATTGCAGGGGGCACCTGGCTCCTTGGAGGGCGTGACCCCAGGCCATCGAGTGCCAGTCTGGGCCCTGCCTCGTGGGCAGCCCTACAGCACCGTGCCTGGGAACTAAAGCCCTTTTGTATCCCAGCCCTTGGGCCATGCCAGTGGCCACAACATGCCAGCCCACCAGCAGGACTGTCATCAGCTGGGCTGGGCCTGCATCACCAGCAGCACCACCACCACAGTCCCCCCCACCCAACCCAACTCTGGGGACCTCAGCAGGGTCACCATGCATGCAATTCCCCTGCTAGCACTGGCCTCCAGCAGCCCCCTTCTCCACAGCCACGGCCACCATCATGGCAGAGTAGAGTGGGCCGAAGAGGCCCAAGAGGCCACTGTGCCAGGACGCCGCCTTGGCTGGGCACCCCCTCGGCTGGGCGCCCCCTCCCCCCTGCCCCCCACCGCTCCACCTGCGCTCCTGGGCCGCCTGCCTTCCCCACATACCCGGGTCCTCCCTGGCTGCAGCCTGTGACTGGGTGGCCCCTTCTCCTGGTGGCTCTATTCCCCACCCCGTTCTGCCCTGGCAAATGTGCATGGGAGTCATCTCTTCCAAGAAGCCTTCCTATGACTGGGCTCTGCCCGGACTTTGCCTACCCTGTCACCCCTGTCCTGGGGACAGCACCCAACAGGCCAGAGGCTTGCTGAGGGCGGGGACTGCAGGCTGGAGAAGGCAAGGCCAGGGAGTGGTGGCAGAGCTGTGGGCTGGACAGAGCAGGGGGCTGCTGTGGGCCTGAGCTCTGGCTTCTGCCCAGACCCCTGCCCTGCCTGGGCCCGCCAGGACCAGAGTGGGCCACTTCAGCCGGGGAGAAAGGACTGGTCTCAGTTCTCCAGAACCTCTAGGTCTGCCCCGCTCAGCCCTCCTCCACCTGCAGCTTCCTAGGGTGGCTGGGGCTGGACTTCTTCCCAGGGGCTCAAGACGCTGTGAGTCCCTCAGGACACATGCACCCCGTCACTTTCCCACAGATTACAGTTCTGTGGCTGCTTCACTCACAAAGCCTCCCAGACGGGGGTGCGACACAGCTGCACCTGGGCCCTCCAGCCAGCACAGGGCAGACCCAGGACCTCAGCTCCCAGGCTCAGCCTGGGCAGGGACCACTCTTGGAAGTGGCTCTCATGTTCACCATGTGTCCAGGGGCCTTCCGGAGGAGGAGTCGCCCAGGCAGGCGTGAGGACCAGGCTGCCCCCCGCCCCCATCCCTGGCACAGCGGGACCCGGTGATCCTTAAAGAGAGCCTGGAGATGCCGCCCTCCCAGACTGGACTGTTCCACCAAAGTAGGCGAATGAAACGCAGCGAGGCTGCTGGAGGGAAAACCCTCTCCAGAGTGTGGCTTCGTTGGCCCAAGCAGGATTCAGGCCGGCGGCCAGGTGGCCAACTCCACGCTCGCTGGGCCTGGCAGGGGGCGGGGCCAGACCCGGGGGCGGGGCCGCTCAGAAGGCGGGGCCTCTTTCCCGTGAGCTCCCCGATTGGTGTCCGAGCGGCTGGCGGGGCGCGCCGGCTCCCCATTGGCCGCCTGCCTGGGCCGGCCCCGCGCTCCCGCCGGCGGGTCCCGGAGCCGGCGGAGCCCGCGGTGCAGTCTTATCAGCGCGGGCAGCTGGTGGCCTGTCCGTGCGCTAGCGCCCCGGCCCAATTCAATGGCCATTGTCCGCCAGCCCCTTTGTTCAGGAGGCGGCACTTCCTGCGGGGCTGGGCTGGGGCGGGTGGACAGGAAACGCTCCGAGCCGAGGCTCAGATTCCGAGGCCTCCCCAGCTCGGGGTCAGAGGCGACGGCCACCTGCCCTGGGCCACTCTGGGCTCGGGGCCGGGAGATCAGCTGGGCTCAGCTCAGCCCTTTCCGCTGGGTCTCAGTCTGCCTGCCCATCTGCAGGGTGAGCCAGAATGTCCCCTGGGGGGAGCCTGGTGGGGGCTGGGCTCAGGAGATCAGACCCGGTAGAGCTGGGGTTTGGGGCAGGGGGAGATCCTCTGGCAAAGGGTGCCCCTCCCAGGTCTGCTCTCGTCCTGGGATCCCTGGCAGCGGTGCCAGTCTCCAAGAGGCAGCCTGATCAGCCAGGACTCAAGTTCCAGGCCGCCACCCCTTCATCACAGAAGAAGGAGCCCACTGGGACCCCACCTGGGCCAGGCCACCCTTCCCTCCGGCACACGGGCTCTGCCCTGCCGTCCCACCCACTGTGAACAGCCTGTCCACCTGGGCCCTCGCCAGGCCGCCTTCTCTCTAGTCCTCTCTGCTCCAAGGCTGCCCACTTCCCAGCCCTGAGGTGCTCTGGCGGGGGTCTGTGGGAAGGAAGCAGGGCAGGGGCTGCCCAGAACCCCAGCTCCTCAGATCTCACCAAGCCGGCCAAGGCGCCAACAGCCCAGCCCCTACCCGATCTCGCAGGGCGCAGCATGGACCTCCTTGGCCAGCCCCCAGCCCGCCCGCTCCCTGTCCCCTGGAACCTCTTGCAGTTCCTTCCTCTGAAACCCCCTGTGGCCCAGCCTGCAAAGCCTTCTCCAACTCAGCCAGGAAAAGATACCGCGTGTATTTCAAATGGCAGGATTTCGTAAGAAGCGTTGGCCCCAGAGGCCTTGGGAGGGCTGGAGGCCTCTGCCTGAGGCCTGAGGAGCCCAGGGGAGAGCTGTCATCCCCACCCACCATGGCCGTGCCCCCTTCTGAGCTCATGATAACACCGGGGTTTGTGCAGACATGAGGGGTCAGGCGGAGAGCCCAGCACAGCACCAGGACGGCTTCGCAGAGAGCAGAGAGCATTTGCCGAGGGCCTGGGCGCCCACCAGGGAGAGGGGAGCCGTGGCACCCCAGAGGCTTGGCCTGAGGAGCTGGAGGTCACAAGATCCAGGAGAGGTGGTGGCTTGACCTTGATCCCATCTGAGAGGCCAGGTGGGGAGCTGAGGGGGAGGAGATTGGGGGAAACGCCTGTGAAGAATCCAGGAGGGAGCTACAGTGGGGGGGGCCCAGACCCCACGCAGGGCGCCACCCCCAGGAACGCGAGGGAGAGGCAAGATGTGGGCAGCAGGGGCCACAGCCGCCGTGTGGCTGCGGAGTGGGGCCTCTGCACCCCTTGTGGGCAGGCAGTGGCCGCACAGTTATCCTGGATGCCCACAGAGAAGGGCAGGGTGTCCCCAGAGCAGAGGGGTTGCTCCCACCCTCTCTGCTGCGACAGGGAGGAAAGTGAGAGCAGGGGAGGCCTCGGCGCTCCAGGAGAAGGGCCAGCCCTGGTGAGGTTTTGGTGTGGGGGCGGCAGAAGGCCAGGGCTCCCGCCCAGGCAAGACCAAGAGAGGCAGCAGGCTGGGGGTGGTGGCCAGGCTGCCCGTGGGTCACCAGTCCCTGTGCCCTGGGGGCCACAGAAAGGTTGACATATAGGAGTTCCTGTCATGGCTCGGCGGTTAACGAATCCAACTAGAACCCATGAGGACGCAGGTTCGATCCCTGGCCTCGCTCAGTGGGTTACGGATCAGGCATTGCTGTGAGCTGTGCTGGGGGTCACAGACGTGGCTCAGATCTGGTGTGGCTGTGGCTGAGCTGCAGGCCGCCAGCTGGAGCTCTGATTCGACCCCTAGCCTGGGAACTTCCATGTGGCGCAGGTGCGGCCCTAAAAAGAAAAAAGAAAGAAAAAAAGAAAGGTGTGGACGTGTAGGTGGGGATGAGGCCTAACTATAGGCTGAGCGCCCTGGAGACCGTCAGGGCTGTAAGCACTCGGCCTGCAGCCCCTTTGCAAGGGCTGAGAGCTTCCTTCTCACGGCCCCTAGGATCCCCTGGGTCGGGGGCGTCAGGTCTCCAGAGGGGAAAGACACTGGGGCAGGGCCCAGAGCTCAGGACCCTATCCCCACCCTGTGAGCAGGTCACACGCCCCCTGGGCTCTGGGTCCGACCACGTGGGCCATTCAGGACTACATGCCACCCGGGACCTGCTGGCGGGCACCTGGTACCTTGGGCCTCAGCCTGCGTGACGACCCTTGTCGATGCCCACAGGCCACCCCACCCTCCTCATCAGAACGTGGAAGGAGGCTCAGGCCCTGCTGCTCAGAACCCGCTGCCCTCCACCCAGGGCCCCTGGCCTACCCCACCCTGGCACCCCATCCCTGACCTCCTGAGACGGAGACCTGCTGGCCACTCTGTCCCCCGAGAAGCTCTTTCAGGTCCCCCTGGCTGGCTCCTGCTCAGCTGATAGCGCTCTGTCCAGGGCCCCCTCCTCCAGGAAGCCCCCCATGTCCCTTCCCAGCCCTGCTGCTGCCTGATGGGTTGGAGCTGGAGCTGGGAGGGGGCGGGGGGGCTCGGAGGAGGCTGGTGGGCCCTCGCTTGGCCCCAGCGGGTGCAGGGCCCTCGGGGCACCCAGCCCTGGCTGACTTGGCTAGAAGCTCCTCTTTGTGGGAGGTCTCTGTGAGTCACCCTCAGACGCAGGCACAAATGCAGGAAATCGCCATTCTGTTCAACTATTTTCTCCCACAGAGGGAGAGTCTGTCACACGAAGGTCATTGTTTGCGGGCTTGTGCCTTCCGCTGGGCTCGGCTGTGATGGGACTTGTGCGGTCCTGGGGCTCCCGGCTGGGCTGTTTCCCTTCAAGACCCAGGGGCGCCTAGATGCTGAGAACGTGGGGCCCCGGTCCAGCCGGCAGCCAGGCGACACCAGCACGCCCACAACGCCCGCAAGATGGTGCTTGTGCCTGGCGCCAGCGCTGGGCAGGGTGGGGGTGCATGTGAGGTCAGAGCTGGGGTCCAGCACCTGGCCCAGGCCCCACCCCTCTCCTCCTCCCCCGCCTCCGGGGGGTCCCCCCACCTCCACCTGTGCCCCCAGTAGCCTTTGAGACCCAGCCGGGGCACGGAGCTGTCCTGCTGCCCCAGCTCAACCCGGCTCTGGCCTGCACGGGCCACTCTTGCCCCGGAGACCTGCCTGCGTGGCCGGGAATTTCAGCCTAGGCCCCAGGGGGTGGGGGGAGTGTGGGGACAGACAGCCTGCATCTGCCCCCACACCTGCCCCGGGCCTAACATCGAGTCCCACCTGGGTGTGTGAGCCACCGTGGGAGGGGAGGTGGCATTGCTCGTGCACAACTGGGCTGCACATGGGGAGTGACAGGTGGCCGAGGGGGTCCCCGGTGACTCTGAGTAGTGCCCAGAAGGGTCATGGACAGCATGCACCCCTCCCCACATCCTGGGGGACCCCACCAAGGAGTGTGGGCACCGGGGAGTATAGCTATGGGGCTGCTCCAGCAGGAACTCCAGACCCCAGGGCCCCCAGCACTGAGCCCCAGACCAGAGCTGAGACAGGTGAGGGGGGGCAGGGCTCAGGCAGGGTAGCGGGGGCAGGGGGGGATTGGGGGCTTCTACAGGCAAGGGCAAGAAGGGGCTGGGCTGTTGGTGACCCTGGAGGGCCCGAGGAGGGGGCAAGCACTACTCTCCCAGCTCTGCAAGCTCCACAGTGGAGCCTGGGCACCGGGCAAGGAGGGGAGAGAAGCCCCATGGCCCAGCCACTCTGGGGGCCGGGCTGGCAGACCAGAGAGGGGCTTCGAAGAGAAGCTCAAAGCACAGGGGCTCAGGGAGCCGAAGGCACGGCCTCGGGAGGGTGGAGAGCCCCCTGCCATTCCAGGGAAGGGTGGAGAAAGGCTGGCGAGGGCAAGACTCTGGGAAGGGCACATGGAGGCGGGAAGCTTCAGGACCTGGTCCGAGGACCTGCTTTCGTGAAGCTGAGGCTGTGGGCAAAGAGGTGCCAGCCACTCTGCCTCTGTGGCCCAGGCCAGTGGTCCCAGGGCTCCCCTTGGCCCACAGAAAAGCGCCCCCCCTGGCACTGAGACTTGGGGGCCCCGCAAGGGTGCTGGGTTGACAGTTTGGCCCCCCGCTGACAACACAGCCCCAGACAGGGCTACCGCCCAAGCTCCAAATTCAAGGAAACGGGGACCGTGAGCGTGGGCCAGAAAAACCCAACTGCGATGGCCTTTGGGGGCGACACGTCCACAAAACAAGGACACGCTATAAAGAGGAAGCAGGACGGACTCCATGTGTTGGTGGAAATGTGGAAAAGACAGTTGGATTGAAAGATAAAATTGAGAAACTCTCTTGTAGAGACAGAGACATAAAGAGGAAAGGTACGGAAAGAGGGGCCCATTCCCATAACCGCACGTGGAACTGGACCTCCAGACAGAAGAGAAGATGACAGAGGAAACCGCAGGAAGTCCCCAGAGGCCGGGCACCGCTCGCTCCGGGCGCAAACACTCCCTGGTGCACTGCGCAGGGAGGCCCCTCGAGGGCCCGCGGGCTGGACAGGCTCCATGGGCGGCCCGGGCAGCCCTCGCCGTGGGCAGATGACGTTCTGGCCAGAACCAACCATCCGGTCAGGCGCCCGGCAGGGCGAGGGGCTGGTGACATTTCCATACCCATGCAAGGTCCCCCCTCCTCAGCTTTGGCGAGGCACTTCGAGGACAAGGAGGACGCGGCCAGCAGAGGGGGTGGACCGGGGAAGAGGCCGGCTGGGGCCAGTGCCTCGGGATGGACCTTGGGCCCCGGGGGCCGGGGGCAGGGCGGCGGCCCAGAAGGACCCACGGTGGGACGAGCGGGGCGGCGGCCTGGCGGGGCCACAGGCTGTCCAGGGAGAGCTCGTGAACGAACCTGCCGAGTGGACACACACACGTGCAGCCTCGTGGGGAGCTGGCAGCAGCTCTGGCAGCCGACGGGTCCTCGGATCTGCAGGCGGCCGGCTGAGGACCGGGGCAGCCGCCGTGGTTCCAGTCCACGTCCAAAGGCAGGAGACCGCTGTTCGAGTCGAGGCCCCGGGGCGGGGAGAGTGGACTCGCCTTTGCGCTCTTCAGGTCTCCAGGCTGGATGAGGCCCACGGCGCCCGAGGCCACCTGCCTTGCTCAGCTCACCAGTCCGTTCAGATGCCAGGCTCACCCAGAGACGCCCAGAGGCATGTTCCGCCGAATCCCCGGGCCCCCGTGGCCAGCCGCCCGGACGCATGAAATGAGCTAACACAGAGGGAGGAAGAGGCAGGGGTTACGTCAGGAAGGGGCCTCAGGGTGCTCCCGAGGTGCTGGGTGCACACGCTCGTCCAGGACGGCGACACCCACTGCTGACCAGCTGAGACCTGAGGTGAGGCGGGACACAAGGACGTGGGCAGGTGCGAGACCCGAGCCCTCCAGGGCTGCGAGGCCGAGGCAGGAGACGCTCTCCTACGTCGACCTGGCCTGCTCTTCATGGGCGTAGCCTCCACCTGGGGGCGTTCGCCCCCCACACCCTGGCCCAGACCTTGGACGTGAATGGTCATCAGTCCTCACAATGGGGGCTTCTGGGCAAGGGTCTCCTCCTCCTTTGCGAAGAGACACCCTCCCCTCTACTGCCGCCACTGGGTCTGTAGGTGATGCCTGGGCCACAGCAGCCACATTATGACCGTGAGGTTTAGGGGCGGGGGGGGGGGTGCTGACCTGCTGTGCCCGGGGGATGAGCTCTAAGGACGGCTTCAGAGACTCCTTCTCGGTGTCTCACGTAAGACGTCGGACCCTATGCTGTCTGAGCAGCTTTGGCGGCTCTGCTGGCCCAACCAGTGCGTTCCACACACCGTGCAGTGAGAGGAAAATGCCCACAACCACAGAATCAAGAAGCCGAGGGAGCAGAGACGCACGGAGGGAACCATCAGAAGAACCAGCCTGAAGGGTGGACAGTGGCCGCCTCTGGGGGTGGAGGCGTGGAGAGGGTGGCAGGAACTAATTTGGGCGTAAGAGTCTTGCAGGAATACTTAATGTTCTTTTTTCCTTTTGCGCTGTACGCGTTACTCTGAAAAAAATTAAGTTAATGTAAAAAAAGCAAAATGCCCAAACCAAACCAAAACCCGCCACCCCTAAGAAACACCTAACCATCACCAAAACCCCCTAATTCAGGTGAGAAAGCCAGGCTCCTCCAGGTGCCCTGAAAACCAGGGGGTCTGTCCGGCCCCAGTTTTCTGCTGCTGCCCCGGCACCACCGAGGTGAGGCCTTCAGCACCTGGGTCCTCAGACCCTTTGCTCGGCAGACCCACCGGTGCCCAGCCTGGTGCCCTCTGCCTGCCGCTGCAGATGCAGGGGTTAGGACGCCACACACACACTCGGTGGTGGCTCCGTGCTCTGCTCTTCTCCACACTCCCTGCCTTCGGGGTATCACTCTTCCTCCGCCCACCCCCCAGCTCACCTCATTACCCCTGCAGCCCCCCCTCACCTCCCCTGCTCAGGCTTCCTCTGACACGCCCTCGTGCCCTGACCTTGACCCTCCCGTCTGCCCTCTGGCTGGGCCTGGGTCCGGGTGCTCGTGCCACGTCTGCTCTGGACTCCCAGCCCCTCTGACCCTCACCGCCCGCCAGCCTAGGGGTCTGCAACTCCCTGACCAGCACCTCAGCTCCCTGGACCTTTCCGGAGAAAGGCAGAGCCCTGGAGGAGGCTGACGTGCACCTGTTCAGGGGCTGGGCGCCCGCAGGCATCCTCCGGCCTGGTGCTCACGGGGTCCCCCGCCCCATGGGACCACGCGCAGTCCGCCTCTCTCCCACCCCAATCTTGGCAGATGACCCTACCCCCCTCTTACAGAGAAAAGGGGGGCAGCAGCTTCCTCCAGTCCAGCAGCAGCACGGAGCTGGCTCAGGCCCCGCCCGGGCCCAAGCTCCCCGTGTCCACACCCCGAGCCCAGATCCTGCGAACGTGGAGCCTTACGCGGCAAAGATGTGACTGAGTGAGGGACCCTGGGATGGGGTGATCCTGGGTGGTGGCGGGGCTGCGTCACCACAGGGCCCCTGTGAGGGGGAGGCGGGTGGGTCAGGGTAGAGGAGGCGGGCCGGCAGGAAGCAGAGTCAGAGGACGGGGCTGCTGTGAAGACGGAGCCGGGAGCGGGGAGCCAGGGCTGCCGCCTCCAGAAGCTGGAAAAGGCCAGGGACGGGCTCTCCCCTGAAGCCCCCGGAAGGCACGCAGCCCGGCTCACACGGGGCTTCTGCCCTCACAACCCCGGGACAGCCAAGCTGTGCTGCTTTATTTTTTATTTATTTCCTTCTTGGCTGCCCTGCAGCATATGGAGTTCCCAGGCCAAAGGATCAGATCCGAGCCGCAGCTGCGGCTGCTGCAACGACAGATCTTCAATGCACTGTGACTGAGCCTCTGTCCCAGCACTCCCAAGATGCCATGGATTCCATCGCACCACAGCGGGAACTCCCAAGCTGTGCTGTTTTTTGTTGTTGTTTGGTTGGTTGGTGGCTTTTAAAGCTGCACCCACGGCATAGAGAGTCTCACCGGCTAGGTGCTTCGACCGGGGCTTCCCCACTCGGGAAATTTAGCCTAAGGGGTCACACGACACACGACCTCTGGTGGCACCTTCTTCACTCGGCACCATGTCTCCCCGGCTCACCCCAGGAGGAGCATGTGTCAGAACGTCACTCCTCTTCAAGGCGAGTCATATTCCCGGGGCGTCTAGACCACACTTGGTCCCTCACCTGACGCACCCCTGGGGCGCCCCGACCTTCGACCTTCGTGCCTGTCAATGGCGCAAACGTGTTTCAGCTGGTCGCGATTCCAGGGCTGGACACCAGGGGGCAGAGCTGCTGGGTCACCGGACACAGCTCTGTGTTGAACACCCAAGGACCGCCTGCGGTTTCCTGGCGGGTGGCACCTCGCGGATGTTTTGCAGGCTCACCCCTTCTGCAATCAGCGCTGCAGGCTGCCTCGGCATCGTTGTCAATGTTGCTTCCCCCCCAGACAGGAGCAGACGATGCTCTGTGGAGACGCCGGTTCTTCCCTCGAGTTCCTACCCGGGGCTCCCGGGGGCGGCGCAGCCGGGCGGGCTGAGGGGCGGGCAGCAGGAAGTGGCCTGTGTGCGAGGGGAGGGAACACACCCCTGGCCCCGTGTGTTGGAAGAGACTGCCTGCTTGTTGGGCACGTGGGACCAGCGCCTGGGAGGGGCTCTCTGGAAGGTGGTCTGCCCGGCCCCCAGGACACTAGGCGGCCAGGCCGCGGCCAGGAAGCTGAGTCCCCTGCAGAGCCAGTGTCTCACAGTGAACCACGCGTCCTGGTGCTCTACCCTTGGGAAGGCCCTTCCCCTGGAATCGGGGTAGCCAGGAATGCTTTCTGGCCCAGAGAGCGCAGTGCGAATGCTGCTGTCGGACATTTGGGGCTGGGTGGTGAGAAGCTTGGCCCCATGACCCTTTTCCCCGGGGAGCTGCGTGGAAGAACCCTGTGACTCTGAGACGGCCCTGCTCTGAGGAAGCCCAAGCCGGAGGGGCCACACACAGGGACACGGCTAGCCAGCTCCAGCTGTCCCAGCCACCCAACCTCGAAGTCCCGGTCGGCCTTCAGAAGACCCTGCCCGGTTGGCACCAGCTCACACTGCAGAGAAGCCCAAGGGGGAGCTGCCTAGTGAGCCGGGCGGTCCACAGACTGGGAAGAAGAGGCACGAGCAGCTGCTTGAAGCCACCCACTGGGAGGGAGCTGCTACACAGCAACTGATAATGGGGACCTGGTGGTCAACTTCAAGGCCACGTGACCCCCCCACCAGGCCCTGCTCCCCCTGGAACCATAGTTCAGAAAGCAGCTCAGGGCTCAGGTGCCCCACCCCAACATTTGTGCCTGCCCCTGGTGGGCAGGGGGACGCGTTTGGAGGGGCTCCTTTAGGATCCACACCCAAGGAGGGATGGGCCCTGCCACCGCAGGGAGGGGCTTCTTGGGGGAGGCAACAGCGGTGGGTTGCCGAGGCGGAGGAAGGACAGCCACCAGAGACGGGGAGTGACAGCTCCTCCCGGCGGGGCGGGGCGCGGAAAGAGTCTGGAACGCGGGTGGGAGGGTCTGGCTCTGCCATCAGGCTCTTCTCGCCTTGCCCTCTTTCCAGAGCCTTCTCTCCTGCCACCCACCGGCCCCTAGAGGTGTCTGCACTCTTTCCCCACCACCGCCCACGCAGCGACACTGCGCGCAGCCCCCAGTCCCCCTCTGCTTCCCTCCGCTGCTGGCTCCGCTAGGCAAGCTGGGACCGTCAGTTTCTCTCTTCAGGGCCTAGGCGCTCCTTCCCTGGGGGCCTGCTCCGCCCCCGGTGACCTGACTTCGGGGTTGGATCAGTCCCGGTGGCGGAGGCATCCTCTTGGGCCAGGGCGGCGCCGCGCAGCCTTCTCGCCTCTAACCCGGACGCCTGACTATCCCCGGCGCCGGCCGTAACCTTCGCAGACCACCCCCTCCAGCCGCGGCCGCCCCTCCTGGCCACACGGCCGGCTGCCTGGACCCTGCCGCGGGGCCCACCTGGCGAGCCCCTGCCGCGCCGTCCCGGCCACACCCTGCACGGTTCCGGCGGCGCCCCGCCTCCTCGCGGACTGGGAAGGGCGCTACCTGCGCGCTGGCCCCGCCCCGCCCCGCCCCGCGCGCACTGCGCATGCCCGGGGCCCGGTCACGCGCGCGCCCGCCCGCTCGAGTCCCGCGCGGATCTGGCCCGAGTCCGCCCCCGGCACGGGCTGTCCCGCGCGCCGCCATGGAGCGCATCGAGGGGGCGGCCGTGGGCCGCTGTGCAGACTCGCCCTATCTGCGGCCGCTCACGCTGCACTACCGCCAGGTGAGCCCGCCTGCCCGGCCTCCGCGCCTCCCGCGCCTGTCCCGCCCTCCGCGGCCCGCGGCCCCGGGCCCCGCCCCCGCCCGGAGCCCCGCCCCCGCCCCGCAGACCCCGCCTCCCCCGCCGAGCGCCGGGCGGGTGAGGCCAGGTTTGCCGGCCAGGTCGGGGACGGGTGCAGGCCGGAATACCTCGGGGGACCACCCATTCCTCAAAGGAAGCTTTGCTGGGTACTGGCCCTTTGTGCAGTGGGACGTGGCGGGCGCCCCGAGGCTCGGGGAAAGCTTCCTGGAGGTGGCGGTCTCCGTTCTGGGCAGAAGAGGAAGGGGAATGGAGGGAGAAGGTAGGAGGAGAGAAAGCTGGTGAGCAGTGGAGAGCCTCTCCCGCGGGGCTTCCTCCCGAAGGCTCCTCTTCCTCGTCCCACCTGCCCTACTGGCGGGCTGCCTCTGCCCCGGGGGAGCGCAGGAGCAAGGCTGCCCCCAGCCCCAAGTCTATAGCAGGTGCACAAGAAACATGTGATGGGTGATAGATGACCGTCTCTGCCCCCCCCCTCCCGCTTTTGCCTGCTGCTTCACCAGTCCCCAGCGCTGGGGTCCTGCTGCGTTCCTCCAGGCCATGCAGGTGAGGCCTGCACTCCTGCAGCACCTGGTGCGCTCTCCCCCCACCCCCACCGCTGCTTTGTGCGGATAGGTGGTCCAGGTCGTCGCAGCCCTGGGCCTGCAGCCTTCTGTCCCTCTGTTCCCCCAGGCCCCTTCCCCTTCCCGGCCTGCGAGGCCCTCTTGGCCCCCAGCCTGAGAGACACTGCAGTGTCACCTGCTCCAGGAAGTCCTCACAGAGGCTGTCCCTTAGGGTCCTGCCTCTTTTGCAGCCTCCTGCTTTCCCTGTCACTGTTGCCCACTCGGGTCCTGGGCACAGGGAATTCCTCTGCCTGGGATGGACCCAGGTCGGGGCAGAAGCCAGGGTGCGGTGGGGGCAGAGTGGAGGACCGTGGGGGCCGCTGGCCTTTGCCTGGTGTGGCCTGGAGCGGGCTGCCTGATTTGGACTGGGGTTCTGGGTGCAGCAGGTCGCATGGGGTGGGCCAGGTACGTAGCCGCCCTGGTCTGTGGCTGTGGCACTCTCTCCCCGACGCCCTGAGAAGTGCAGGGGGATGCTGGTAGCTAAAGCTGGGCCCCGGTGGGGGGCGGGCTGTGGTGGGCACGGGCTGAGGGGCCGTGGGACGCGGGCTGGGTGGTGCATGCACCGAGGGGTATCTGCAGCCGTTGGTCATTAGCCACTCACAGCCAGGGGAGAGCTGGTGGATGGGCAGACAGACCAACCAGAGGCAGGGCACCCCGTGGCCCTGAGGGGGAGGGGCCTGTGTTTCCGCTTCAGTCCTGTTCATCCCAAGGCTGTGGAGGCCGAGCTGGGCCTGGGTCCTAACTAGCTGGGTGGGGTCCCGTGGGAGGGGCAGGCTGGAACCTCCTCCTGCACCCTCCTTGGCTGGACCTAAGGCTCTGACAGGTGTTTTGATCTTGAACCAACAAGGCCCCTGAAGCCTGTCCAGGGTGACAGACACCCTGAGGGAGGCAGGGGACACAGCAGGCTCCTGGCGGACGAGGGGGCTGGCCTTCCCTGGAGCCCGGCCTGGGGGGCAGCCGGGTGGCAGGCAGGCCCAGGCTTGCCTCTTAGGGGTGGTGCTTCGCAACGGCCTCCGAGGCAGCTGGCCCGGCCCAGCACGGGACGCCAGCTTGCCCTGCCCTTAGAAACCAAGCCTGCTGCCCATCCAGGCTGCCTCTGCCTCTGGCCACTCCCCTCGGAGCGGCGCGTGGGCCGCTGCCTGTAACATCCCACTCCTGCGCTGCTCTCTTCTCCTTGTGAGGCCTGGTGCATGTCACCTCCTCCAGGAAGTCCTCACAGAGGATGTTCCTTAGGGTCCTGCCTCTTCTGCAGCCCTGGCTCCACTCTTTGTGTCTCAGGTCTTGTCCATGTCAACGTGGCCTGACCCAGTGGCTGAGGGGCTAAGCAAGCTGGTGACAGGTGTCTGCAGGGCAGGGCTCCAGGGTCCCCGGGCCAGCCCCAACCTCAGAGACCCGTTGGGGAGGGGTCGGGCCGGACAGGATGGCCCCGGGGACGGGAGCCTGCCTCGCCTGCTTGTCTAGCGGCAGGGTGCTGGCCTCTCACACGCCCCGCCTGCCACGTTAGCATCAGTTGTGACTGCCCTTGGTGGTCCTGGCCCGGGCCCCTGCCCTGCCTTTTGGTCCCTGAATGCTGAGCCCGCCGGGGCAGAGTGCCTGGGGTCGGGGCGGGGTGCAGGGAGCAGGATGGCGGAGGGAAGTGACTGAGCAGCAGGACCGCAGGATGTCGGAGAGACAGCTCAAGACAGAAACTGGGCTGGAAGGGGTTGTCCCATGGTCCAGGCACCATCCCTGAATCACTGTGTCCTGTGGTGTGAGCCCCGGCACGCCCTTCCCCAGCTGGTCCCGAGGCTGCTGCTCGCAGGAGGCCTGCCTGTCCCTCCTGCCCGCCTGTCGTGCTTTGTCCAGCGGCCCAAGGAAGCCTCAGCAGCGAAAGCCTGATACCTGCTCCGCCCACTTGGGACACCCCCCCCCCCGACCGTGAGGACACTCACGCCTGCCCCTCTTCTCCCACCCCCCGTCTTTCCCGCATTGGTGACAGCGCACAGCTCTCTGCAGCGCTTCGTGCTCAGCCCGTGCTGGGTGGTGGCTCACGCTGGGTCTGGGACGCCTTCGGACCCTCACCCCTTGAGAGAGTCAGGCTGTCCTTGACCCTGCCCCCGACCCTGACCTGCTACAGCTCTGGCTCCTGATGGACCCGGGCGGTGACTGGGTCTCCCTGGTCGGAGCTGGTGTGGCAGGTCTGCGTGGCCCTCTCAGCTCCCGGAGCACCTCCGCCTGCACTGGCAGCCCTTCCGCCCTCCCTGACTGCTGCCCGCCTCTTTCAGAACGGCACCCAGAAGTCGTGGGACTTTGTGAAGACTCATGACAGGTGAGGTCCCAGCCGGGCTGGCCACGGGGGAAGCCCCAGCCTGATGCCCACGGGGACCCTGTATTTCTGAAGTCCCCGCCCTCATTTCCTTTCACTGGGGGGTCAGCCCAAGGCCTGGGCCCCGAGCTCAGACCTCCTGGACCGTGGTGGGCGACGGGCCCTCTGGGACCCGAGAGAGGCCGCCCGGGTGCCCTTGCCCCTGACATTGGGGGTGTGGGCCGGGTGGCAGTGTGGCTTCAGGAGCACAGCTGGCAACAGCTGGCCAGCAGGGGCCACATGTCTTGTCAGTCACCCGTTCTCAGCTGCTGCCGCCCCCAGCCTGCCCAGCGGCCGCCCAGCGTGTCCTTCCACCCCGTGCCCTCGGCCTGGGTCCTGGCCTGACTGCGCGACCCTGGGGACCTCTGACCCGGCCTGGCCTCACAGTGTCCCTCTGAACAAGGGACCCCACCTTCCCGGGCCTTTGAGGAGAGGCGGTGGGCTGGGCATGCTGGGAACAGGAGATGGGACGCCGGGGCCCCCAGGGCGGCGCGCTGAGCACTGTCCCCGCTGCAGTGTGACCCTTCTCATGTTCAACGCTTCCCGGAGGAGCCTGGTGTTGGTGAAGCAGTTCCGGCCAGGTGAGGGGGCCCGAGCGGGAGCGGGGAGGGGAGGCCCGCGGGTCAGGGCGCGGACGTGGGGAGCCTGAGGCCGCCCCCGGTCACGTGGAGGGGGCCGCCACCGGCTGTGACCGCGGTCTGCCGCCCCCGCCCAGCTGTGTATGCTGGCGCGGTGGAGCGCCTCTTCCCCGGCTCCCTGGTCGCCGCCGACCAGGACAGGCCCCGGGAGCTGCCGGCAGCGCTGCCCGGCTCGGCCGGGGTGACCTTCGAGCTGTGCGCCGGCCTCGTGGATCAGCCCGGGCTCTCGCTGGAGGAAGTTGCCTGCAAGGAAGCCTGGGAGGAGTGCGGCTACCGCCTGGCCCCCTCCGACCTGCGCCGGGTCGCCTCGTACAAGTGAGTGGGGCTGGGCCGTGGGGTCCCGTAGTCAGCGCAGGGGCTGGGCCGGGCTGCCCGGGGGGCAGGGAGCGCCCCGTCCGCAGAGGCGTGCCAGGCAGGGCGAATCCCTGCTCTGCAGCCTGGAGTTGTTTGGGAAGGTTGGCTGGACAGCCCTTCAGCTCCTGATCCAGGCCGGAACCCAGGGCTCCAGGGCCTTGTTCTGTAGCCCCCCGCCCCCCGCAGCCCCGAGCCGTGTGGGGCCTGCTCGGGTGGCAGCTGCTGCTGACTGATGCCTCCACTTCCTGCGGGATTAAGCACCGGGCACTGGCGGTGGGGTGAGTCACAGGTCTGCTCGGACGGCGGCTCGGCAGTGAGGGGAGGGAGAGTCCTGGGCCGGGGCTGGTGGGGGGGGGGGGGGGGCTCGGGCCCTCCTGGGAGGGGAGGAAGTGCAGCCCGGGGCCTGGACGTCAGGGCTGCCCCTCAGAGCCTAGGTGCCCGCCTGCACCCGCTCCCGGGAGGTCACACTGGGGCCACATTCCCAGAACAGGATGGTGGCCCGAAGCCTGCCTTTCCCCTGGGGACATGCGATGGGTCCCTGACCCCGGTGAAGCCCCGGCAGGAGAAGTGCCCCCGACGCTGAGCACCAGCCCCTGGCGACCTTCTCCAGACGGGGAGGGGGCCTCGGGAAGCTCTGCCACCTTTAGTCTAGCGCAGGGGCCACTCAGGGTGGGGCCCTGCCTCAAACACACAGGGCCTCGAGCGTGGGGACGGAGTTGGCCGAAGGAGACGATCCAGGGCCTGGCGCCTCCCCGTTCAGTGTGGGATTTCTACGTCGGAGGATCCAGCCTCTCAGGGAGAGGGGTCTTGGTTATGTGCAGGCACCCTCCACGGGGCCCACTGGTGGCCACTCGGCCCTGGAGCCTTTTGGGCTGGAGGTTTGGGGGGCGGGGGGAGAATCCAAGGGGCCTGAGCTAGGGTAGGGGCGAGCCGGGGGCAGGCGGAGGTGCCCTGGACGGCTGGGGTCCCCCGAGGAGGTGAGTCTGAGCCGAGTCCCGGCCGAGGGGCTGCGTGGCAAAGGCATGGGGCGGGGGGATGGCAGCCCTGGCTGCTGTGGTTCCGCAAGCCGGGCCTCTGGGCTTGGCCTGATGCTGAGGGTACTCGGGAGCCAGGGAGGGCCCTAGGCAGTGTGTAGCCTGCTCAGCCTGTGCTCTAGAGATGAGGAATGGCTGTGGGGAGGCTGGCCTGGAAGGGGCTGGAGCCGAGCGCTCCCCCCACCGGAGCCTGACGGTGGGCTGGACAAGCAGCAGGCTCCTGCTGCCCGTCGTGGGGCCAGGGGCTGAGCCAGGCCACTCAGCTGCCGGTCCCAGGTGACAAGGCCCGGGCCCTTGTCTGCAATCCGCCAGCTGAGGATGTGATGGAGTGGAGGGAGAGGCAGTGCCCGGCCTGGCTGGGCACATTCTTCTTGGCGCCGGTCTCCCGCACAAGCCGGCGGAAACTGGGCCTGGAAACTCCACAGACCAGCGCTTCCATCAAAGGCGCAGGCTGTGGCTGCCGGCGGAAATGGGCCATCAGGAAGGGTCCAGGGAGATAAGGGCTGGAGGGCGGAGGAAGCAGCTGGGCGAGGTCAGTCTGCTGGGGCCCTCGCCTGGGGGGAGTGGGATGGAAGCCCCTCCAGGTCTGCTCCCGGCTGCTCCAGGGCAGCTTCCAGGCTGTGGCCGGCAGGCCCCGCTCACCCCCTGGCCGGCCTGGGCCTCCCCGGCCTGTGGACATCTCCCCAGAAGCCCCCGCCTTTCCTGTTCTGGAATCTGAATTGGCCCCTCTGTCAGCCCGTCCTCCCGGCCAGCGCTCACCACGACTGCCCGCGCCTGCCCTCCACTGGCATTGGCCTAAAGCCCTGCCCACGCCCTGGGTGCTTGTTCTCCTCTTGGTAGCCAGCAGCCCCCTCCTGCCCCCAACCCCTGGAGAGAGGGGACTCCTTTGCGCCCCTGGGGGCCTTGCCACCCCTCCCGCAACACCCCCACGAGCCCCAGTCCTTCACCCAGTCTGGAGCTGGCATCTTCCAGGTGCCAGCGTGGGGGTGCTCACAGACCCGGGCGGCACGGCAGGAGCCCTGGGTGCGAGTGGGGTCTGCTGTGGCAGGGAGGCCCTGGCTGAGGGCGCAGCATGAGCTGAGGCGCAGAGCCTGCTAATGGTCTGTGCTGCAGGGCAACCTGCCAGAGACTTGAGCACTTGCAGGAACCCACATTTGCAGCCTCACGGTTGCTGTGGGTCCGCGGTCTGGCCCCACCGCTCAGGGTCTCACCAGGCTGCAGTTAGGCGTCGGCCGGGCCTGAGGTCTAAGCTGAGGCTCAGGGCCGTCTTCCCAGCTAACTCGGTTGTGGCAGAACCCAGCTCTTGTGGCCTTGTGACCAAGGCCTCTGTCTCCTGGCTGGCTGTCGGCTGGGGCCTACGGTCAGCTCTTAGAGGCTGCTTGCAGGCCCTGGCCATGTGGCGCCTCCTGCAGCCTGGCGGCTCGCTTTGGCGTCAAGACTTTCTCCATCTCCGAGCTCTAAATCTGTGGGGAGGGCCCTGCTCGGGTCAGGCCCGCCCAGGGTCGGGTCCCTCTTGAGAAACTTCCAGCCACTGGTTAGGGCCCTTAATTCCGTCTGCAGAATTCTTTCATCACCTGACCCAGCCTGCTCACGCTGGGAGCTAAACCATGTTGGGAAGTCACAGCCAGCATGTTCCCAGGTTTCCCCCAGGCTCAAGGGGAGGGCATCTGGGGGGCGGGGGGCCTCCTGGAGCCCTGCCTTCCCGGGGCGGGGAAGGGCAGGGGTGGCCGGGGGGGCGGCCTGCGTGGGTATCTCTGCAAGGCTGTCTCGTCCTGTAGGTCTGGCGTTGGACTGACTGGCTCCAGCCAGACCATGTTCTACGCAGCGGTGACGGATGCCCAGAGGGGCGGCCCCGGCGGGGGCCTGGCCGAGGAGGGCGAGCTCATTGAGGTTGTGCACCTGCCCCTGGACGGCGCCCAGGCCTTCGCCGATGACCCAGATGTTCCCAAGACCCTCGGAGTCATCTTTGGCATCTCGTGGTTCCTCAGCTGCGTGGCCCCTGTCCTGGGCCCCCAGTGAGACCCTGGGCCCCCAGGGGTCTGGATGAGGCCGGTTCCGGCCACCTGCCCTACAGACCCAATAAAGGCTGGTGGAGCTCTAGCCTGTGTCTGCCGACTCTGAGCTGTGACTGGGGGTCGGGGGCAGGCTGGGGGCCGGGAGGATGGGGTCTCTGCAAGAGCCTCTCAGCTCCCCGGAACAGAAGCCTTGGCTGCAGGCTGTGCAGGGACTGGCGGCTGGCCGACGGCGAGGCTGGACCCTGCGTAGGGCCATAGGCTGAGGTGGGGCCAGCAAGGGGCAGGGTCAGGCAGGGAGTGCCAGGCTTCTGGGGCAGGAGATGTTGGGGACAGGGGCTCAGCCAGGCCAGGCACTCAGGGCCCACTGGGCACCGGGCCGTGGATGGAGCTGAGGCCAGGGGAGTGGTGGGTGTGGACAGAACCACAGCGCATGTGCTCCCTGCTCTCCTGAGGCTGGTGAGGGGTCCCCACCCTGAACGGGGCTGGGCTGGCACCTCAGTACCCCTGTGTCCTCAGGACATTGATGCCTGCTGGCCTGCAAGCCCCTAGGGACCCCTGCCCTGCACACTGGCCTGTCCTGGTGGCCAGGGACTGCGTGAGCCACCTGCCATAACCCTCGAGCACTGGGGGTCACGGGGGGCTGGATGCCCGCTTAGCCGGGTACCCAGTAAGAAGGCCTCCGTATGTCACAGATGGGCTGGCGGTCGCTGTGGGGAGTGTGCTGGTCGCCGTGGCCATGGACATTTGTGGGTGCGGCTGGGCTCAGTTGGGGATAGGGATCCTTTCTGGGGGTAGTGACCTGGCCTGGCCCTTTCCCAGAAGTCCCCGAATCTTCTGGTTGGGGACAAGGCTCTGGGGGATAGAACAGGGGCAGCCCGGTCTCAGTCCACTGACCGGGGGGGGGAGGGGGGGGGCTGCTGTGCGGGGGGTGCTGCCAGACAGGCAGGTGGGGGCCTGGGGAGCCCAAGTGACCAGGAGCCCTGCTGGGAGCCTGACTTAGTGCTCTGTGCCCCCACGTGCCCCAGGCTGGGCTGGGCCGGAGTGGTAGAGGACACCGCGACAGGACATGACGCCTCGGCTCCTGCTGGGACCTCACCGTCACCCGCTCCTGTCATCCCCCCGCCCCCAGCGCAGGCAGGTGCTTTTCTTCCTGCCAGCCTGGGACGTGCTGTGGCTGAACCCAGCCCAGAGCGGCTCAGGGCCAACAGCCCCTGGGCCTGGCATTGGGAGCTGCCCCGAGGCGGCTGTGCCCAAGGGGCCCACTCAAGCAGCACCACCTGTATGCAAATGCCAGCTGTGACCCAGGTGAGGCCACCCAGGTGGCTTCTCCGGAGCCCAGCCGGGCAGTGACGCACGGCTGGGGAGGGGCCCCCAGGCACGGATGTGTGGCCCAGGGGTGGGGTGGGGTCCTGAGCAGCCCAGCTCCGCCGTGTCCAGAGGAGGCCTGGTGGGCTTTCAGGGCCCAGAACATCTGGAGGCTCCTGGGGCCAGAACAGGGCCCAGGCTAGAGCGGCCCCACCCTGCCTCCGGCTTGCCACCCGCTCGATGGCCACCTCCTGCCCTCCGGGGTCTTCTGCGCTGGCCTGCGGGCACTGCCGGCTTCTCAGAGGGGCCTCTGGTGGGTACCTGGTGAGACTGGGGGCCCTCTGCCCTGGGAAGCATGCAGGGCTCTGGATGGGTGGGGCAGGGGTGGGGGACAGCGCCCTTGGGCTTGGGCGCCGTCCAGCCCCTCACTCTGCTCTGCAGCCCAATGGGACAGGTCAGCAGGCACCGCCGCTGGGCCTAATGGAGCTGGCATCGATTTCCCAGCACTGGGGGGGGGGGCTGTAACCGGAAACTCCCCTCCCTGGCTGCTATATTTAGCACCGCAGAGCGGGCGGAAGCGCAGCTCACTCCATCGCAGTGCCTCTGTCCCCGACGCCTGACAGCCTGCACCCGATCTGGTCCTGAGGCCCCTGGCCAGGCCGAGCAGGGGTCCGGCCCTCATCCAGCACCAGCTGAGCTCCCATCCCTGAGTGGGCCTGGGCCCCTGATGCTGGGGGGCTCCTGAGGGGGCTCTTGGGTTAGGAGGCAGGTGGAACTGGGAGGCTGAGGGGTGTCGTGGCTCAAGGGGCCCCAGAACAGTGATGGGGGGGTCTTCCTGGAAAGGGCAGGGCTGCCTGGCCCTGCAAGGGTGAAGGCAGGAGCCCTGGCTGCCACTGGACCTCCTGCCCTATGGCCCCGAGGCTGCGGAAATCCCAGCAGGAGGGGACCCCGGGAGGGAGGGCACCTCTCAGCAGCCCCAACGCCTATGCCTTCCCTGGAGTGGCCAGCTTCCTTCCTCGAATCTCTCCTGGTCCATTTGATCCAGGCTGTGGCTCCTGGGAGGCAGGAGGAGGAAGGAGAACGTGGTGGGTGGGGAGGGCTTCTGTGCCCTGCAGGGTGGCACCTGGGCAGGGAGGCAGATGGGGCCAGGCCGACGTCTCCCCAGTGCTGCAGGGCGGGTGGGCGCTCTTTGTGCCCCACGGCAGGGCCTCAGGGAGTCTGCGTCCCCTGGCGTGTTGAGCTGGAGTCTTGCCATGGGGTGAGTGTCACTCACTGGGGCCTTCAAGCCGAGACCGCCCTGAGCAGAAAAAGTCTCAGCTGAAACGCAGTGGCTTCTGGAACCGTGTGAGCCAGTCCGGGCCGTCCTTTCCCACACAGCTGGTCCCAAGTAGGAAGCTTCGGAGGTGGATGAGCGAGGGGCACACAGGGGACTGGACTCGATTCTGGCTCTGCCTTGGCTGGAGTCCCCGTCCTCACCACCTGCACCACCAGGCCTGGCCCGGCCTCTGCCCCTCTGGTTTGTGCTCTGGCCCTGGCCCCCCAATGGCATCCCTGTCCAACCTCGCCCCCTGTTGCCCCTCCCCCTGCAGCCAGGGATCTTTGTGACAATGTAATGTACAGCCCAGCCCAGCCCAGCTGCTTTCCGTGACTTCCCGTCAGTCTTAGCAGGAAGACTCCAGCCGGGCAGGCCCGGTGCAGCCAGCTCTCACCACCACCTCCAGCCTCCCCTGCATCCCTCACTCCCTCTGCCCTGGCCGCGTGTCCTTGTCCTCAGCCCCCGGGCCTTTGCACCTGCTGTCCCCAGCTGGGTCTTTGCAGGCCTCCTCCCTGAGTGCCCCCAACGCCTCCCCCTTTCAGTTTGCCCTTCTCTGCTATTTGTCCAAGTTCTCTGCCCACCCCTGGGCCAGGAACCCCCGAGGGTGGGCAGGGGCTGTGTCCCCCTTGGCCACCACTTGACTGAGTGGGTAGTAGGGCCATGGGCATGGGTGGGATGGAGCCTTGGACTCCTGGGGTGATGGGGGGATTCCTCGCCCTTGCAGGGGCCTCCGGGACTCAGTATCTCCCCCCAGCGAGCCCCCCGCCCCCACAAGCAGTAGCCACTGCCCACCCTGAGGAAGAAACAACCAGAAGGCCCTAAACACAGCCCACATTCCCTTATTTGCTGGGTGTCGCTGTGCGTGCCGTGCCTGGCTTGTGTCCTGCTCCCTCCCAGAGTACGGAGGGGCTCAGGTAGGGACGGGCACTCGGAGGGAGGGATCCCGGGTCCCTCGGTTACTCCTGAGGGCTGGACTCCAGGGCTGGGCAGTGAAACCAGGGCGTTGGGCCTTTAAGTGGCTGTGCCCATGCATTCGAGTGTAAGAGAGGGCAGTGCCTGTGGTCCCGAGGTCCTTCTGCACAGTGCTCCCAGCCCCTGAACCTGGCCTGCTGCAAAGCTCTGCTCCAGGAAGCCTGGCCCCCTCCACCGCTGTAGCAGTGACTAGCTCTGGGCAGGGTCGGCCTCCAGCCCAGGGCTGGAAGCGGAATTGCACGAGGAGCCAGAGGAATGAAAACAGCCCCGTTACTATGGGGGCTGGGCCAGAAGACCCCTTTAGACCATATCAGTAACCCTAACGGCCAAGGGGACCTCCAGCCTTGGAGGGACACTGATTGGCCGAGGAGAGGCGGTGTTTGGAGACCAGCAGCCTGGTACTGACTCCGTGGAGGTGAGGCGAGGTTGCTCCACCAGAGGGCACAAGGTGAAGAAAGAAGGGTGGGATACGGGGGCCTGGCCGACCAGGGCAGCAGCAGGAGCCTCCCTGGGTGGCTCTCGCTTATTCGCACCCCTCCCCTTGGCCCGAGCCCGGACCCCCATCCCGGGCGTTCCTTAAAAGTGTGGCCTGGCGACCCCAGCGGCAGCGCAGAGCCTGGCACACAGCCTGCGCGGAAAAGCGTTTGTTCCCTGGCTTCCCGACCCGCCGGCCGTGAGGCGGGTAGGGCAGGGACGTAGGAAGGGAGCAGCGCCCCCTGCGGCTGGAGTGGAGGCGGTAGGAGCGGCGCGCGGAGGAGGGCACTCCCGGAGGTGGGGGGCGCGGAGTAAGCCCGGCGGGCTGGGGTACCGGGCTGCGCCCGCCCCCCGTGGAACTGAGCCCCGATTTGTGCAAGAGGCGGCATCTCTTCTGGGAGCGCGAGGAGCGCGGCAGCGCACTGATGGGAGGGGACCACGGCGGTGACCTCAGGGGGCGCCCCACCCGCGGGCTCCTGACACCCGGCGGGGCCTGGGAGAGGCGAGGACGCTTCGAGGCGCTGGTCCCGGCTCTTCCAGCTCGGCGGGGGCGTTAGCGGAACCCCCCGCGGCCCCGCCGCCAAGAGCCTGGGTAGCGTGCGCCAGGCCCGGGCGCTGGCAGAAGGAGCCCTCCGCTGCCTTTAAATCCCGGGCGCCCGGGCCCCCCCACAGCCCCACCCCGCAGCGAGGCCCCGCCCCCTCATGCATATGCAGGTACGCGGGTGACGAATGGGCGAGCGAGCTGTCAGTCTCGTCCCGAACTTGTTGGCTGCGGGCGCCGGGAGCGCGGGCGCGCAGAGCCGAGGCCGGGAACCGCCGCAGCCGCCGCCGCCGCCGCCGCCGCCGCCACTACTGCCGCCACCGGGAGGGAGCCGGGTCCGGCCGGAGCGCGGCTGCCTGGGAGCCGAGAGCCACCGCCCCCGCGCGTCCGCCGCCCCCGCGCGCCTACCGCCCGGGTCCGCGCGGCGCCGCCTCGACCCCGCCCGCTGCCGCCGCCTCTGCTGCTGCCGCTGCCGCTGCCGCCGGCGCTCGGAGGGCGGGCAGCGGGCGCTGGGAGGCCGGGGCCGGGCGCGCAGGGGCGGCGGCGGCGGCGGGCCGGCGGGCGGGGTCGAGGCGGCGATGCGGGCTTGGGGACGGGGGCGCCTGCCCCGGCGGCTGCTGCTTCTGCTGGCGCTCTGCGTGCAGGTGAGCCGGGGGCGCGGACGGAACGCACCGGTTGCCCCTCGGGGCCGGCGGCACCGCCTGCAGACGCCGCGGTTCGCAAGCCCTCGAGGCTGCGCGGCGCGCGGAGGGGTGGGGGCGGGGCGCCCCGGCTCGCGACCCCGGCCCGCGCCTCCCTGCGCTCTCGCTCTGCCTTATTTTTAGGCGGCACGGCCCATGGGCTATTTCGAGCTGCAGCTGAGCGCGCTGCGGAACGTGAACGGGGAGCTGCTGAGCGGCGCCTGCTGTGACGGCGACGGCCGGACGACGCGCGCGGGGGGCTGCGGTCACGACGAGTGCGACACGTACGTGCGCGTGTGCCTCAAGGAGTACCAGGCCAAGGTGACGCCCACGGGGCCCTGCAACTACGGCCACGGCGCCACGCCCGTGCTGGGCGGCAACTCTTTCTACCTGCCGCCGGCGGGCGCCGCGGGGGACCGGGCGCGGGCGCGGGCCCGGGCCGGCGGCGACCAGGACCCGGGCCTCGTCGTCATCCCCTTCCAGTTCGCCTGGCCGGTACGTGCGCCCCCACCCCCGTCCCTCGGCCTTCCCCTCCCTCGGCGCCCGGCCCCCGCCGCGCCCGCCCCTGGGCCCCTCAGTCCCTCGGCCTCCCGGCACCTGCGGCCCCGGCCCGGCGTGCGAGCCGCGCGCACCCGGACCGGGCGGGGCGGGGCCGGCAGGGGGCGCCGCGCGGTGGGCAGACCCCGGGCGCCTGCTCCGTGGGGCCGGGTCCGCGCCCGGCCACGTGGGCGCGCGAGGGTCGCTGCGGGGGCGGGGTGGCCTGAGCCCGCGTGCGCGGCGGCGGCCCGCGGCGTGTGCCTGCGTCGCCCTGCGCGTGTCTGTCTGGGTGGGGAGGCCCCGCGAGGCGCCTCGGGCCGGGCAGGCCGCGGAGGCATGTGCGCCGCGCGTGCTGGGGCTGGTCTGGGGCAGGCCCCGGCGGAGCCGCCCGGGCCCGCGGCCAGCCTGCGCCCGCCCCACTGTTTCCTGGATGCCCGGGGGTGGGGGTGGGGGTGCGGCTCCGGCGGGCACCCGGGGACCTAGGGCTCCCGGAGGGCCTAAGGCGCTTGTGTTGGTGGCAGCCTTTGCCGTTGCCCAGACCCCGGGAGGACTCAGCGGGGCTAGGTGTTGGGTTCTCTGCCGGCCGTTTTCCATCCTTGGGTTTTGGTCCTGTTTGTCCTCTGCAGGAGGGGTGGGAGCCTGTGGCGCAGGAGCCCTGGGCCAGGGGATGGCGATAAAGATGTGGCCCACCGGTGAGGGCTGTCCCGGGCCATGGTGGGTTAGGGCTGGGACATGGGCGGCCGGCCAAGGCCTCTTGCTGCCTGAAGTGGCCTGAGCAGGCCTCGCTCTGGCCCTGGCCCTTCAGTTCTTTGTGCTGTGGGCACCGACCTGGGTGGGGCGGGAATGAGAGAGCACCCTGAAAAGTGGGACCTCCCTGTGCAGGACTGGGTCTTCGGCTGGCCCGGGCTTGTGAGCAGGTGGTGGCCGGAGCAGGGTGCTGGGCTGTGACTGAATGACTGTCCTTCTGACCCGGGAGCTCTGACCGGACCAGCCAGTAGGAGGCAATGGCAGTAGATCCACCTGGTGCCCTGGTCTGAAGGAGACGAGGCGTGGAGACCTGGCGTCCTTTGCAGAGCCCCCCCCCCCCCCCCCCGGGCTCTAAGCCCCCCATTGGCGTCTTTTCCTGAGTCTGGGCCGGGGCCCCACCTGCTCCCCCGTCTCTCCCCTTTCTGATCTCTGGTCACAGCCCTGCCCCCACATGCTAGGCTGGCCTCTGGGGTCTCTCTTGACCCTGGGGCTGCAGGTGGGGGATGCGTCGCTGAGGAGGAAAAGGCAGGGGCAGGCCTGGGAGGCCCCGGGCGCTAGGATGAGCCCAGCCCCCTCGCCCCCGCAGCGGCGCGGCAGGCAGGTCTGAGCAGGGCCCGCAGCCTGTCATCTGCACTGGGGCCAGAGCCAGCAGGGTTCAAAATCGCTACCTGAGGATGTGTTTTCTGCTCGAGTTGGCAGCAGTGGGCGTGGGGGCAGGGAGGCCTTGGAGGAATGTGGCGGGCCACCGCGTGTCCCTCACGGCTCTCGGCCCCGCTGGCCGGCCCTGGGTGGAACGGGATGGGGCAGGCCCTGGCCTCCCCAGGCAGGAGTCTATAGTCGGGGTACCAGGTCTTGGGCCAGCTCGCCTCCCTTCCTGCTGCTCCCAGCTTGGTCCCCCTGGGAGGGGTGGCTGGCCCACCCCCAGGCAGGGAGAGGGGTCTTGCGTTGGGGGGCCATGCCTGTCTCCCCTTCCCCGCCGGCAGTGTAGCCTGGCTGCTGGGCATGTAGCGGGTGCGGTGATGCCAGCGCCCTGGTATTTCTGCTCGGCAGGCCGCAGCCCCGTGGCCACGCTGTTTCTGCTTCGTGCAAGACCAGCTCCATCCCACGAGTTGGGCTGAGTTCGGAACCCCGAGTGCCCACTGGGGAGTCCGGCGAGGGCTGTGCCTTGCTGCCTGGGGCCCAAGGAGGGGGCTTTGGGGGAGAGGGGGGCTCCTGTCCTGGGGCTCTCGACTCTCAGATCCCCTGGAGAATGGGGTGTGGGGAGCCACCCTCTGCTCCCAGCCCAGGTCCCCTGAGGCAGGGGGACTGGGAGCCAGCCTGGGCTCCGCACTCTCTCTGCCCCTCCAGGGACCCTTCCCCCCCATCCCCTGCCCCCCCGGCCTCGGCCAGTGCCCCAGGCCTGGCTGGTGAGGTGACCCTCTGCACCCTGATCTGGTCGCCTAGTCTGGGGTCCGCGTGCCATCTGTCATCTGTGGTTTCAGGTTGGTGTCAGGCTCAGCTTTTTGGAGAGGGGTGGGTTCAGGGTCTTGGATGGGGGGCAGTGCAGCCTGGCATCTCTTCTGATGCCCTCTACCTCCCACGGCCCCCCGGGAGGCCTTTTGGCTCCGGTGCCTGGCCTGTAGCTAGTGGGGTGGAGGCTGTGCGCACACATGCACGCTCTGCTGGGGCGTGGCAGGGGGCCACCGGGGCTTGTGGTGGGTCCTGGTGGGGTGGGCTGATGGAGGTGTGTCTGGCACTGGGGGCCCTGCCTTGAGTGAGGGGGGCTGCTGCCCAGCTAGAGGCCAGCCCTGCCTACCTGGCCCCCGTTGTGGTACCCAGGACCCGGTTTCCAGGTGGAGCCCTCTCCCCGCAGGGGCATAGTGGCTTCTAGCAGGTGACTGTGTGTGGTCGCAGGGAGAGGCAGCAGCCACTTGTGGACAGCAAAGCTGGAGTCGGGAGAACCCAGGTGGGCGTGGGCTTTGTCCTCTTGGAGGGGGCCCTGGGGCTGACCCCGTTCTGACAGTACAGCCCCCCTGAGACCCTAGCGACCCACTTTCCCACTTGTGAAATGGTGCCAGCACGTGGTCTTGCGAAAGGGGGAGGGGCTGCAGGGCTTATGCTCAGGGAAGCCCCCAGCCTCGCTTCCCGCCGGCCTTGTCCCACCCCCCGCCCCAGCTGCCCAGCAGGCTAGAGTCCCTTGAGGACTGGTGTGCTGAGGGTTGTGGGGGGGACTTTGGCTGGTGGGGGCGGGCTGCCCCAGGTGGGCCACTGGGGTGTGAGCACAGGGCCCAGCCTCACCTCATCCAGCTGCCGGGGGCTTAGCTGCCGCATGAGCCCTCGGCCCACGGTGGGCCAGGCCAAGGTCGCCCTTGGTGCCATGAGGCTCCGTCTTCTCCTTGCTCCCTGCCCCCGAGGAGCTGGGGCTGCCGTGGGAGCGTGGGGGCTGCCGTGCACCCTGACCCCTCCAGCCCTCCCAGGATCCCCTCTGTGCCCAGGGGCCCAGCGTCTCCCCACCCCGTGCCCTTTCAGCAGGGGCTTAGCAGGCTGCACCCGCCCTGTGCCCAGTCACGGGCCTGGTAGACCCAGGTCTAGGTCAGGGCTTTGGTCCTGGGGCAGTGGGTGGGCTCTGGGTGCCCTGGCCAAGGGTGGACCCAGGAGGGCTGCCTCAGCCAGTGGAGGGCTTGGGCCTGGCTCGGGGCTTTGTCCCTGAGCCTTGGGGGGTCGGGGAGCAGGGCCGCAGCTTGGCCAGGAAGAGGCTGCTGAGGGAGCCAGGCTCCCGGGGGCACTCGGAGGTGGTGTCTGGGATGGGCTGGGCCGATGCTGGATTTTGTGGTGGAGACAAGCATCTCTCCTTGTCAGGCCTGAGCAGGGGTCTCTATCCCCAGGTGTGTCTGGTGTGACCGGGTTTGGCTTGGTCACGGGCTCTGCTGCCGTCCCCAGGGTGCGCACGATGGGGTGCTGCCACACCGAGGGCTGCCTGCCCACGGCGGGTGGGGTGCACCCAGGCCAGCCCTGGTGGGTCGCTGGTGTGGAGTGCGGGCCCCTGGGTTCCCTCGTGGGAGGGCTGTGGTCCACTCCTGCTGTGGCCCTGGGGCCCAGCGCCTTCTGGGGAGGTGACCCCCCCCCCCACAATGACAATGGAGGCAGAGCCCTGGGACTCTGCGAAGCTCGGGTTTCAGGAACTGTATCTGCGCCTAGAGCTCCTGGCGCTGTGGGGGAGCCCGGTCGCTGATGCAGGGCCCCTCGGGGGTGGGGGAAGCAGGTTGGTGCCTAGGGCCAGGGCAGGGGGTCCCTGGGCTGTGCTAGGCCTTCTCAGCCTGGGGTGCCCTGGGCCACGGGGTGCTGTGGGGTGTGCTCTGCCCTATGCCGTTTTCCTGTCTTTGCGCTGCTGCTTCCTCATCCCTTTCTGGGGTCAGACGAAGGGTTCAAACCCAGCCTCAGGGGTGGGCCGGGGAGGCTGGGCTGAGGGTCTGTGCGGTGGGTCAGGGCAGGGTTTCTGGAAGAGGGGTGGCTGGGCCTTCAGGGATTAAGGCCAGCCGACCGGATGGGTCTCTCGAGGTCGGCAGGCTGGTGGCCCAGGGAGCTTAGCCAGGGAGCTTCCTCTGCCTGCTCACCAGGGAAGCCGGCTCCGGCCCGGCGTGGCAGGGAGTCCTCCGAGGCCTCCAGGCCTGTCGCCTTTTCCTGTTCTGAAGAGGTGTGACAGAGTCCTGTCCTGGCTGGAGGCCCATGAGCAGCAGCTCTGGAGTGAGAGGTTGCCGTTTGCAGAGGAGAAACTGAGGCCGGGGTGGAGGGGGCGCCAGTGCCGCCGGCTCAGGTTCTCTCCAGGTGACTTCCTGCCGTCCAGGTGGAGGGAGCCCAGCTGGCGGGCGATGGGGCCCTTGGGGTGGGCGGGCAGGTGCGCGTCCCTGTGGGAGCAGGTAATCGGAGCCCTGGGCTTGGGCGAAGGCCGCGGTAATTCTACCCGGGAGGCTGGCATGGGGTTTCCTAGGAGCCGGGAGGAGCTCCCAGCTCCCAGAAGCCCAGGCGCGGGGAGGTGGGCCGTGGCGGCCCGTGGGAGGGCACCCTGGGACATTCCTCCACCGGCCCTGCCGGCCGGCTTGAGCGCCATGGCCCCGTCCTCTTGGGCGCAGCCCCTGGTCAGCTCTTGCTCCCTTCCGGGCCTCCCTCATGGCCAGCTCTGCCAGGTGGCCGGGGTGGCTGCCGAAGCCCTGGTGGCTTCTGGTCTCATTTAGACTCAGCTAACGGCTGCCCGCTTTGCTCAGCACCAGAGTGGGCAAGGGTCTGACGGCCCCACACGTCTGACCCTGAGTCCTCTGTGCCCACAGCCCTGCTCTTCCAGCCCTGGGGCCCCGCCGCAGGGCCTTCTGCTTGGGATGTGTCCTGCCTTGCTCTGTGCAGCCTCAACCTAAGCAGCACCCTCCCCAAGGCCTGCCCTGACCCCCTGTTAGAACGGTATCTCCGTTCCCTCCCCCTGGAGCCCCTCTGACTCACCCATCCACACGGGCAGAGGCTCCAGTCCCCTGGAGCACAACTTGGTGCACCCTTGAGGGTGGGTGGAGGGACGGATGATGGGTGGATGGTGGGTGGGTGGGTGGATGATTGAACGAATAGAGTGGATGCAGCCTGTGGAGGTTCCAGGCACGGCAGCTGTCCCTGGGAGTGGGACCGGCCAGAGACAGGCTGGCTGAGGGCATCATTCCAGGCAGAAAGGGGGCGCTGTGTGGGCAAAGGCTCAGGGCCAGGGTGGGCGTGTTGGGTGCTTGGGAGGAGGCGGGAGCCACAGGGAGCCCTGAGAGGGCTCTGAGCAGCAAGGAGGGTGGGGTGGGGCGGTGGACAGTGTTCCTGGAGCTCGCGTGGCTGCAGGAAGCCTTTGGAGGAGATGGGCAGGCTGGACACTGGGCCTGCTGGCCTGGCGGGTGGGGAGCAGTGGCAGGATTGGGCAGATGGGCTTCAGGGCCTCTGAAGAGGTGGGATTGAGAGCCTGGGGACAGCCCCACGGGGTGGTGAGGGTTCTAGAAGGATAGAGGGTGGTTCCTTGGGTGGGTGGGGGTCCTAGTGTGGCTACTTGTGTGTTTGGGGGTGTCGAGGGGCAGGTGTGGGTAGGCTGGGCTCAGGGCAGGGGCGGCGGGATGGGCGGGGCTGCAGGAAGCTGAGGGTGGGCACCCCTGTCTGAGCCCTGAGGCCCTTGGAGGGGCGGGAGGAGGAAGGGCAGTCGCAGGCGGGAGCTGGGACAAGGGGAGGGCTGTGCTGTGCTCAGGGTCCCACGGCTGTGTGCGCTTGGGCGCGGCAGGCTGCTCCTGGGGGCCGTGGGGCCAGGCCGGCTGGCCAGGCGGGGGCTGGGGTTTGGGCACTGGCAGGAGGCTGCAGGGGTGAGGGGTGGTTTTCCAGGCACAGCCAGATTGCAGGAGTGGAAGGGGGGGCCGAGGGCGGGAGCAGCCTCCCCCCCCCGCCCCGGCGTGGTGCCCCTCAGGCAGGCCGCTGGCCAGCCTGAGGCCCCCGGGCCAGGGCGGAGCTGGGCTGGTGGACGGCTGGTCCGAAGAGAGGGCGGGTGGTGTGGAGGGAGAGGTGCGGCAGCCCGGAACCGGGCAGGGGGCGCGAGGCGAGGGCCGAGCTGTGCTGCGGCGCGCGGTCATCCTCACGGGGTGGTCACCCCGTTGCGCCCCGAGGGCCAGATGGCCTGGGGCTGGGGCACGACCCCGGGCTAAGGCTGCCTCGGGCGGTCCCTGGGTCTCCGCTTCACCGCCGTCTGTGTGGACGGGGGCCCCGTCTGCCGCACTTCCCGTTCTCGGGGGAGGAGGCCGGGGGGTCGCGGGTGGGCCGCTTTGCAGTGGGCCTGCCGCATCTGGGGGGGCTGCACCAGGGGGCCTCACGGTGGGCGCCCCTCCGTCCCGCTGTCTCCGTGTGCCTGGCAGAGGACACTGAGTGGTGACGGGGCATCGTCTCTGACACGGGCTTGAGGCGGGTCGGTCGTCCTGTTCCCCACGGCGGCTCGGGCCCCAGTGCGGTGCCCGGGGGCCCCTGTCTGCGGCGCCTCTGGCCGTGCCTGCTGCTCTGTCTGGGTCATTCGTCCTCCTTCCTGTGCTGGCCCGAGCCTTTGTGCCACGGAGGGGCAGCGTCTCTCCTTCAGGGGGTCTGCTTGCAATCTGCTGAGACGTGGCCCAGGATGGTGCCAGGCAGCTGAGGGCTGAGGGTGGGGGGCAGTGGGCCAGGGCTGGGCTATGGCCGTGTTGCGGCCGGCAGAGGGGACCTCAGGTACCTGACCAGTCCCTTCCCTGTGTCCACAGCGCTCCTTCACCCTCATTGTGGAGGCCTGGGACTGGGACAACGACACCACACCTGATGGTGAGTCAGCCTGGCTGGGCGGGCCTGGGTGGGCTCTGTCTGGGGGCCTTCCCCAGGGCGCTGGGAGGCTGACCCCTCATTCACGGAGATGTGTGTAGCCAGGCTCCTGGTCCTTGGCCTGCTGGGGACGGCAGGAAAGCTATCTCTATCCTGAGGTCTTGCGAGCTATCTCCCGCTTTGCCCTGGCTGCCAGGAAGCTCATCCACGTTGGTGGCTGTGCACACGCGCTGTCCTCCTCCCCAGCCTCAGCTTCACTGGTGCTGTTCTGCTGGGCACGCTTCTCCCTGAGCCATCACCAGCGTCCTGTAGCCCCTGCTGATGCCCACCCCTGAGCCTGTTTTGGGGGGCCGTGGCAGTGGCATAGCGGCCCCCTCCCTGCCTGTCTGTCCCGGAACAGCGGGAGTCCCTGGCCAGTGTCCCTGCTGTGTGTCTTTTTGAGGCCTACCTGCCGGCAGGCCTGCATGTGGAGGGGTGTCTGTGAAGGCCTGAGGTGTTCTGTGGCTGGATGGGGTGAGCACTGCGTGTGCAGCAGGAGCAGCAGGAGCAAAGGCCCTGAGGCAGGAGTGAGGACCACGTGTTTGGGGGCGTGGTGATGACGTCGGCAAGGCTGAGGTCAGGTCGTGGCAGTTCTGTGGGCTCATCTGAGGCTGCGGGGTCCTGGAAGCGGGACTGCTCAGGCTGCAGCGAGGCGGGCAGACTGCCAGGCCCGGGGGGAGGCTGTTAAGCGAATCCAGGTGCTGGTGGCATGTATGTGGACCAGGAGCAGCTGTGCGGCTGAGAAGGACTCTGGCCGCCCTAAAGGCGGAGGCGGGGTCTTGCTGACGAGCTGGACGTAGGGAGCGCGGGTAGGGGTGGCCCGAGCAGCTGCAGGGTGGAGAGGCCATCCCAGGGACGGGCTGGGGCACAGGGCGCGTGGGCTGCGTTCGGGGCAGCATCAGACCAGGCTTGGGTCCCACAGGGGATGATGCCGTGGAGATGCAGAGGGCCCGGTTGGGGGCAGCCGTCAGTGGGGACTGGGTGGGCAGGCGATGGCCGCCTAGGGCATCGCCTAGGGCCGCCGTGGAGGACACGGCGATGACACGGTGCGTGGCCGGGGCCTGGCGAGGAGAGGGCCAGCCTTCGTGTGCAGCTGGAGGGAGAGGGTGCAGCGGGAGCCTTAGCTTTCTGCTGCAGGATTTTCCAAACTGGTACAAACGCAGAGGGAAACGTACCAGGGACCCCACGTGGCCGTGGTTGCCATCTCAGGGCGCTGCCACCCGCACGGCAGCTTGGTTTGCAGTGAGGCCCAGCCCCTGGATCGCTGGATCCACGCGTTCTCGGGCCTGTTTTAAGATGGGGGCAGCAGCCAGCAGTGGGCTCACGGGGGAAGGGCCTCCCGGGGGGGGGACGCCCAGGCCGTGGTGGCGCCCGGGGCACAGGCGGGGCGGCCCCAGCCCAGCCCTCCTGTTCTGCATTTGGGGCGCTGGAGTCCCTGGCCGGGGGTCCCCGCTGTCCTGGCTCGGGGCCCTCCTTGCCCAGCCGCTCTGATGCTCTGGGGCTGCCGGCTGGGTGGTTTCCGGGCTGGGCTGCCCCCCCGGGACAGGGCGGCCCTGGCTGACTCCGCCGCCTCCCCAAGAGGAGCTGCTGATCGAGCGGGTGTCGCACGCGGGCATGATCAACCCCGAGGACCGCTGGAAGAGCCTGCACTTCAGCGGCCACGTGGCGCACCTGGAGCTGAAGATCCGCGTGCGCTGCGACGAGAACTACTACAGCGCCACCTGCAACAAGTTCTGCCGGCCCCGCAACGACTTCTTTGGCCACTACACCTGCGACCAGTACGGCAACAAGGCCTGCATGGACGGCTGGATGGGCAAGGAATGCAAGGAAGGTGAGCCAGCCGCGGGGCCGCGGGCACCCAGCCCTCTCCCGGCCCGCCGGGCTGGGCACAGCTGGCTGCAGCGGCGCGTCTCTGCTCCCTTTGTTCGCAGCTGTGTGTAAACAAGGATGCAACCTGCTGCACGGAGGGTGCGCGGTGCCCGGGGAGTGTCGGTGAGTGCCGGCCGCCGGCCCCTCTTCGCTCTGCGCGTGCTCGCTGCCTTGGTGGGAGCCGGCTAAGTGCCTGCTCTGCGCAGCCCCGGGCACCCGGTGGGGACAGCCCTTGAAGGTGGTGTGGCCAGGGCCGGGGAGGGTGGCCAAGGGCCATTTTGCAGGAACGTGGCTGAGGCGGTCTGGCGCACGAACGCCCAGGGCCGGGGTCTGCAGCACAGGAGCATGGAGGGCTCGGTGGCTCGGGCTCCTGGGGTGACAGGGAGCGCCGGAGGGGCTGCAGCAGGGTTTGGAGCAGAGGCACGTGGAGCGGGAGGCCTCCGTGTGGGAGGAGCCAAGCAGAGCCCCCCCCCCCCCACTGACCCGTGGGGATCCGGGATGGGGGGTGTGTGCTGCCAGGGTCCCTGGGAGGGGAGAGGGGGCTGCGTGCTGCGGGGTCTCGGAGCGGCTTCGACTTGGTGGGGATCAGGGCGGACCCCGAGTCTTCCGTGTTCTGTGCCACTGAGCGGTGGAGCCGCTGGGACGGGGGCAGAGCGGAGGTGAAGGGGAGGTGGTCTCTGCCTTGGCGGCTTTGTGGGGAGGGCCCTGCAGCGTTCAGGCAGTGCTGCCGCCCGGGCAGAGGCAGAGGCGAGATCGTGGAGCCAGCTGTGGTCTCCTGCGGGTGAAGCTGGGCGGTGACGAGGAGGAGCTGGCAGGGGTCACTGCCAGGAGTCGGAGGGAACCAAGGGGTGACACAGGGTTGGCCCGAGAGCAAGGGGTCCCACAGCAGGGGGAGGCCATTGGAGACCTGGGGCGGGCATCATTGCCAGCTTGGGCAGGGTCGGGCTTGAGGGGAGCCCTTCTGCCTGGTGGGAGAGCGGAGAGCAGGTGCGTGGAGCAGCTGGGGCGCGGGGCCAGGGGCTTGGGTGGTGAGGGCTTAGCGCAGGGCGTTTCTACAGTGTGGGTGCTGGGGGTGCCTGAGGATGGCCTGGGAGGCGGGGCTGGGGACGAGGTGATGCCAAGGGCAGGCCCTCTGGAGGGGCCGGCGAGTTGGCTGGGGCAGCAGGTGCGGTGAGCGGGCCTCTGTCCCAGGCCTGGTGTCCCCCGTCCCAGGACCCCCTCTGGGGGCGGGTCCGCTTTCTGTGCGTTTCTCAGTTGAGGGCAGACACCCACGGAGGGGAAGTTTATGGAAGGGCCGGGCCTGGGAGCTGGCGGGCGTGGGAGTCAGGAAGGGAGGGCGCGGACCCCCTGCTTGTCCTGTGGTGGCTTTGGCCTGGGCGGTGGCACGTGGGACAGGGCAGGGAGGCAAGGCGGGCCGCCCAGGGAAGGGTGGGGCTGGGCCTTCGCCCACCCAGCCGCTGGCCCTGCCAGGCTCCAGAGGAGATGAGTGGGTCTCTAAGCGGTGTGGAGACGGGCCGGGGGAGGGCAGCTGGGGCCCGGCCCAGGTGGGTCCACGTCTGGGGGGGCAGGCCCCTCTGGGAGCTGCATTCTGGGCAGGAGAGCTGGGTGTGGGACTGCTCCCTTCCCCTGAGCCCTGCCCCCAGCCTGTGGGGTGGGCATGACCCTGGCAGACAGGTCCGCGGGTCCTGAGCGAGGCGGGGCTGGGTCCCCACCCCACGCACCCTGGCCTGGCCCCAAGCGGTGCAGGTTGGGTCCTGCTGGGGCTCTGGGTGGCCAGTGACCCTGCAGCTGGGTGGCGGGCGGGTGGGAGAGGCCCGTTGGCGCATCCTCCACCGTCCGTGTGGGCTGTGCGGGAAGATGGGGCGGGGGCGGGACGCCCAGGGACAGAGGCCGTAGGTGAGCCCCCCCTCCTTGGCCTCCCCCCTGGCCCTGTGGGTGAGGCCCAGCTGCTGCCTGGACTCAGGGCTCAGGTTACAGCGCAGGACAACCCCCCACCCCCACCGGATGCCGCGGAGATGGCGGTGCCTTCCTGCCGCCTCCTCCCTGCGCCTCTGGAGCCGCAGGCCAGGAAAGCTGGGGAGGTGGGGCCTGGAGAGGGCTGCCCCACCCAGGGCTGGGAACAGACTCTTGGGACCCTCGCGCTCCCTGGCGGGTGGCCTGTCACGGCCCCCCCTCGGCCGCGGTCTCCCCACGTCGCCTGCAAGGCGGATCCTGCGTGGAGACACGTAGCCCGCACCCTGTGTTGGGGCCTGGACGGCGGAGCCCCGTCCCACAGCCTTGGTTTCCCCTGTCCTGCACCCGCCCAGCTGGCCGCTGTCCCTCCTGGGTGCCGTGGACCTGGGGGCAGCCCAGGAAGGGCCGTGCCTCTTCTCCTTTACAAGAATAATCGCGTGGGGGTGGGGGGGCGCAGACACCCCTCCTTCCCGTGAGACCTCTGAGTTCCAGGGCGGGTCCTAGGGGTCCTGGGACCTGGGCATTCGCTGCAGGGTGCCCGGCTTCCCCCTCGCAGGGCAGGGCCCGGGCAGGCGGAGGTCCGGGCCCGGAGGGCTGGCCACGCCTGCGGTGGGCCTGCGCTGATGGCCCGCCTCCTGAAGGACTTCCCGGCTAGGACGCCAGCCCGCCGCTCGGGCAGGCCCAGGCCTCAGGGTCATGGCCTGGGAGCCAAGAGGTCTCTCGGGCCCTTTGCCAGGGAGCGGGTGACTCCTGCTGGATCAGGAGATCCCTGGATCGGGTCTTTCGCAGCCTGTGGGTCTCAGTGTCCTATCTGCGGACACGCCCTGGGTGGGCCTGGTGGCAAGAGAAGCTACTGCCCTTGGATCGCAGGTGAGGCTGCGCTGTGCCCAGGGCTGGCAGTCCCCCCCCTCCAGGCCCTGCTGCCCCCTGGCCCTGGCAGCACCTGGCCTGAGTAGCACTCTCACCCCTGGGGTCCCAGCAGGGCCTGCCTTTCCTGCGTCTGCTCCTGGGGCCCTGCCCAGGTTGAGTCCCAAAATAGCTCTGGAAGGAGTGACTGGACAGCTGCGGCCAACCACGCGAGGCCAGCGCCCGGGAAGTGCCCGTGACCCACGCCTGGCCCGGGGCCTGCTCCAGTTCAAAGGCTGAGGCCGCCAGCCCGCGGGTGGCCCACGTGACTCAGCGCACGTGTCCCCAAGCCACCCTAGGAGTGGCCACAGCTCCTGGGGCTCCGCGCTCACCCAGGGGCCCTCATGTCCCTGCTCTGGGCGTCACGCCCCTCGGCCTCCCCCAGGTGCAGCTACGGCTGGCAGGGGAGATTCTGTGACGAGTGCGTCCCGTACCCGGGCTGCGTGCACGGCAGCTGTGTGGAGCCCTGGCAATGCAACTGCGAGACCAACTGGGGCGGCCTGCTCTGCAACAAAGGTGCAGGGTGGGCGGCAGGGCGGCTGGGGGGCCCCTGTGGGCGGCTCCAGGCAAGTGGGGAGCGAGGAGCGCGGCCTGCCCCCTGAGCGCCCACTCCTGCCCCCAGACTTGAACTACTGTGGCAGCCACCACCCCTGTACCCACGGCGGTACATGCATCAACGCAGAGCCCGACCAGTACCGCTGCGTCTGCCCGGACGGCTACTCGGGCAGGAACTGCGAGCGGGGTACGTCGGGGCGGGGCGTCTGGCAGGGCGGGCTTCTCTCTGGCCTTTGTGTGGTGGGCACTGCCTCCCCACCTCAGGGCCCTGGGGGATGGGAAGGGAGGCCTGGGCCTCCACACCCACCCCTCTGGTTCCAACACAGCTGAGCACGCCTGCGCCTCCAACCCGTGTGCCAATGGGGGCTCCTGCCACGAGGTGCCCTCGGGCTTTGAATGCCACTGCCCGGCGGGCTGGAGCGGGCCCACCTGTGCGCTTGGTGAGTGCCCACTGCAGTGCGTCTGGGGGGCTCCGGCAGGTGGGGGGTGGACAGCATGCTGGGGTTGGGGGTGGAGTGGCCGAGTCCCTGCCTGTGGCTGTGGGCCTAGTGGTCGGGGGAGGGTGACAGAAAGACCCAGGTGTGTCCCTTCCTTCCTGCACAGACTCCCGGCCTCTCAGGGCCCCACTGCCCCTCCCTGTGCGACCCCCCTACACCTCCCACATCCCTCCCTCTGACCCTCTGCAGACATTGACGAGTGCGCCTCCAGTCCCTGTGCAGCTGGGGGCACCTGCGTGGACCAGGTGGACGGCTTCGAGTGCATCTGTCCTGAGCAGTGGGTGGGGGCCACCTGCCAGCTGGGTAAGGGCCCCCAGAGGTGGGGGGGGCGTGCATGGACCACGCTGCGCATGCTGCTGGCGCTGCTGGGCTGCGGGCTCTGGGGCTGGCGGGGCAGGCGGGGCCTGGGCCCAGCACGCCCCTTGTCTCGTTCACAGACGCCAATGAGTGCGAAGGGAAGCCGTGCCTTAATGCTTTTTCTTGCAAAAACCTGATTGGTGGCTATTACTGTGATTGCGTCCCGGGCTGGAAGGGCGTCAACTGCCACATCAGTCAGTATGGGTGGGCGGGTGGGCAGCAGGCGGGCAGGGCTGGGGGAGAGGGAGGGCGCCCTGTGACCCGCTCCTCTGCCCGCAGACATCAATGACTGTCGGGGGCAGTGTCAGCATGGCGGCACCTGCAAGGTGAGGTGGGACCAGCCACTGTCGTGCACCTGTGGGAGGGGCCTTGGGGCTGGAGGTGCCTGCGGGGCTCATGCAGGGGGCTCACCCCCCACCCTGCCCCTTGCGCCCACCCAGGACCTGGTGAATGGCTACCAGTGCGTGTGCCCACGGGGTTTCGGTGGCCGGCACTGTGAGCGCGAACTGGACGAGTGCGCCAGCAGCCCCTGCCACGGCGGCTTCTGCCAAGACCTGGTTGACGGTTTCCGCTGCCACTGCCCCCAGGGCTTCTCCGGGCCGCTCTGTGAGGTGAGGCCTGCGGATGCACTGCCTGCGCTCTGGGCCCCAGTGGCTGCCCAGGAGGGGCCACGGTGGGTGTTGGCCCTGCAGTGCCCCGGGCTCAGGGTTAGATCCAGAGTCCCAGCTCCCTGGCTGGGCAGGGGCCGTGGGGGGTGCAGGGTCGCTGCTTGTCCTGACCCGTCCCTTCTAGGAGTGGGTGGGAGCCCTGGCTGGTCAGCTGGCTGCCCCTCAGCAGGCTTCCTGAGGTCCAGGGTAGAGGTCCTAACTCTCTGGGCCACGGAGCCTGGTGGCTGTGCTTTGGGAAGGACCCACAGACTGGGCTCAGGGTAGCCCTGGGGGTTGGGGAGGGGGCCAGGAGCTGGCCTTCCTGCCCTGAAGCTGAGGGTGGCAGGAGGGGCCCTGCAGGTGTGTCCGTGCAGCCGTGCAGCCGAGGGGCCTGGACGGTCTTGGCTGGGCAGCCCTAGCGCTCTGGCTGCAGAGGCTGAGGCCCGCAAGCTGAATGGGGCCTGGACCTTGGTGATTCCTTGACTGGACACCAGGTCTGACTCGTCCCCCCTTATCAGTGGCCCTTGTGGATGCCCCGTGCCCCGCAGGTGGACATCGACTTCTGTGAGCCAAGCCCCTGCCAGAATGGTGCCCCTTGCTACAACCTGGAGGGCGACTATTACTGTGCGTGCCCTGACCACGTGAGCGGCAAGAACTGCTCTGAGCTGCGTGAGCCTTGCCCAGGCGGGGCCTGCAGAGGTGGGTGGGTGCGGTGTGGGTGTGGCCTGCAGAGTGGGTGTGTTGTGGGCGGGGCCCGCAGAGGTGGGTGTGTTGTGGGTGGGGCCTGCAGAAGTGGGTGCAGCTTGGTGTGGCCTGCAGAGTGGGGGCCTTATGGGCGGGGCTGCAGAGGTGGGTGTGGTGTGGGCGGGGCCTGCAGGGTGGGTGGGGCGTGGGTGGGCTGGTAGACGTGGGTGTGGCCTGCAGGGGGTGGGGCCTGGAGACAGGTGGGCAGGGTGTAGGTGAGGTCTCTAGGGGTGGGCGGGGCCTTAGGGGATGGGCGGGGTGGGTGGGGCCTGCGGGGCGGGGGTGTGGAGGCGGAGCGGGCTGACTCCTCCCGTCTCTCTGGCAGTGGTCGATGGCTGCGGGTTGGAGCCCGGGACCCGGGTGGCCGGCGGCGTGGCCCCCTCCAGCGTGTGTGGCCCCCACGGACACTGTGTCAGCCAGCCTGGGGGCAACTTTTCCTGTGTCTGTGACAGCGGCTTCACGGGCACCTACTGCCACGAGAGTGAGTGGCTGTGGCCCGTGGCCGGGCGGGGGCTGGGCGGCTGAGCCCCAGCTAACCCCCGCCTCCCGCAGACATCGACGACTGCCTGGGCCAGCCGTGCCGCAACGGGGGCACCTGCATCGACGAGGTGGACGCCTTCCGCTGCTTCTGCCCCAGTGGCTGGGAGGGCGAGCTCTGCGACACCAGTGAGTGGGTGGCACTGCCCTCCCTCGGGCCTTGGGCGCCCAGCGCCGGCGCACCTCGCTGCCCACCGGTCCCAGGGGGTGGCGGGCTCTGCTTGGCCTGTGTGTGTGGCAAGCCCCCCCACCCCACCCCCGGGCACCGGGCCTTCCCTCCTCGCCCACCTCCATCTCTTCCCGGCCCAGCTCTGGTGCCTCTTCCCCGGGAACCCCTCCCTGAGCGCCGGCGACCCCTCGCTGACCGGCGTCCTCGCCCCCAGATCCCAACGACTGCCTCCCCGATCCCTGCCACAGCCGCGGCCGCTGCTACGACCTGGTCAACGACTTCTACTGCGCGTGTGACGACGGCTGGAAGGGCAAGACCTGCCACTCGCGTGAGTGCCTGCCGGGCCCCCGCACGGGGGGCTGCGTGCCAGGACGCTGCCCGCTGCTGCGGGGCGTGCCCACTGAGCACCATGTACCTGCAGGTGAGTCCCAGTGTGACGCTTATACCTGCGGCAATGGGGGCACCTGCTATGACAGCGGCGACACCTTCCGCTGCGCCTGCCCCCCCGGCTGGAGGGGCAGCACCTGCAACATCGGTGAGGAGCCCCCTGGCCCTGGCCACCCTGTCTGGGGCAGAGGCGTGTGGGGACCCCGTCTCCCCAGAGCTGAGTGAAAAATCCTCCCCCCCCCCACAGCCAAGAACAGCAGCTGCCTGCCCAATCCCTGTGTGAACGGGGGCACCTGTGTGGGCAGCGGGGACTCTTTCTCCTGCATCTGCCGGGACGGCTGGGAGGGCCGAACCTGCACGCACAGTGAGCTCGCGCTGTGGGAGGGAGGCTTGGGGGTGGGGCCCCACTCCTTTCCACCCTGCCCCCTAGGCCTGCCCCCCTGGACTCTGCCCTGTGGACCTGCCCTCTGCACGTGTCCCCCCAGCCCAGGCAAACCCCAAGATGCTGGCCCACCTCTGACGGAGCCTAGGCTGCCCAGCCTTGGTCTCTCCCGTGCATTCTGGCCTCTGCTCACCACCTGCCAGCCCCTCACCCTGCAGCCCAGCCTCCTACGCAGCCTCCCAGGGCCACCCAGCCCCCCAACCTGGTCCCGGGGGACTGGCGTAGGGCAGTGTCCACAGGTACCCCAGATGGGCACAGGGTGCCGGGCAGGTGGCTGCCATGCCCATCGTCCCCTTTTCTCTCGTGCAGATACCAACGACTGCAATCCTCTGCCTTGGTGAGTGCCAGCCCTGGAGGCGAGCCAACGGGGGGCTCGGCCTGCTTTGGGGCCTCTGTGACACCTGCCGTCTCTCCTGCAGCTACAACGGTGGCGTCTGCGTGGATGGTGTCAACTGGTTCCGCTGCGAGTGTGCGCCCGGCTTCGCGGGTCCCGACTGCCGCATCAGTGAGGGGCCAGGGGCACCGAGCGGGCGGGGCGGTGGGGCCCCAGCCTTGGGGGCTGCTCCCGGCCGGGCCCAGGCGCCTGGAGCCAGGGTCGGTGACGTCCACGCACCCTGGAGGATGGTGTAGCCACGGCCAAGTCCAGCCAGACTCTGAGCCGCAGCTCTCCCTGCCTGTGCCCTGCTGGCAGCACCCCAGCAGCTGGGGCTGCCCCACAAGGGCTGGGGTGTTGGTACCTGTGGCCCAGACTGGCCGGGGGGCTGCTGCCTCCTGTTGGCGGGGCCTCCCTGCTGTCCTGAGCCGCCTCCTCGCTGCTCGCTGAGCCGGCCGTCTCTCCCGCAGACATTGACGAGTGCCAGTCTTCGCCTTGTGCCTACGGGGCCACGTGTGTGGACGAGATCAACGGCTACCGCTGCAGCTGCCCGCCCGGCCGGGCCGGCCCGCGGTGCCAGGAGGGTAGGTGTGGGACCCCAGGGCGCGGCTGTGCTTTGTGGGGGCCTGGCCTCCGCCACCGACCCCCCACCTCTCTACCCCGCAGTGATGGTGTTCGGGAGGTCTTGCTGGTCGCAGGGTGTGCCCTTCCCACACGGGAGCTCCTGGGTGGAGGATTGCAACAGCTGCCGCTGCCTGGATGGCCGCCGGGACTGCAGCAAGGTGTGGGGGCGAGGCCGCTCCGTCTGGCCCTGCCCGTCTCCCCAGCCCCCGCCCGCAGCCCTGCCTGTGCCTGACGTCGCAGTGTCCCTGGCCTGGGGTCCCCCCCCGCCGTCCATCTTCGACCTCACTGGGCACCCTGGGGGGTGCTTGGGGAGGGGCTCTGCTGGGTGCCCTGGGAGGCAGGCCCCTGGGTACAGCCAGGCCTTCCTGGTGCGGTTGGGAAACTGAGGCGCGACCTGGCTCCGGCCTCAGAGCCCTGGGCCCTGCCTGGCTGTTCTCAGGGCCGCCCCTGCTCTGGTGGGGTCTTTCCCGGGGCCGAGTGCACCCTGGCAGCTGGGGCGGGGTCGCAGGCCTCGCTGACTGCGGCCGTGTTCTCCTCCCCTGGCGGTGCTCTCCACGTGCGTGTCCGGCCCAGGTGTGGTGTGGGAGGAAGCCTTGCCTGCTGGCCGGCCGGTCTGCTGCCCTGAATGCCCAGTGCCCGCCTGGGCAGCGGTGCCAGGAGAAGGCCCCAGGCCAATGCCTGCAGCCACCCTGTGCGGCCTGGGGGGAGTGTGGCGCCGAGGAGGCCCTGCTGCCCAGCACCCCCTGCCGGCCGCGCTCCGGCCACCTGGACAACAACTGTGCTCGCCTCACCCTGCGCTTCAACCGCGACCAGGTGCCCCAGGTGAGCCCCCCGCGGGTCTGCAGAGCCCCAGCGCCGCGGGGGGGCCCCTCAGATGGCCCAAGACCCCGCTTGGCTGCGCAGCCGCCTGGCTGCAGTTCAGCGCCTGTGCAGCGGTGGGGGTGGCTGTACCGTCACTCGTGGGGTTAGATGAGAAGGAGTGTTGAGCCCAGGAGAGGCTGTGCGTGGCCGGCCTGGGCCCAGGTGCCCATTCGTCCAGCTGTCCCAGGGCTGAAGGTGGCCGTGGGCTGCCCACCCTGGGCCTGTGGGCTTCCGGGCAGGCCAGGCCAGCCTGCAGCTCTTCAGCTAGCTCCTGCTCCTTCCAGCCTGAGCGCTGGAACCCAGGAGGGAGGGCTTTAGGACTGGGTGAGGCCTGGCCCCCACGGCCCGGCAGCCCTGCGCGTGGCCGTGACCTGCGTCCCAGCAGGGGCGCTGTGGGAAGCCAGTTCCAGCCCTGGCCCCCACGTCTCTGCTCTCTGCCCGCAACGGGCTGTGCCCAGGGTGCCAGCTGAGGGGTGGGTACCCTTAGCTCCTTGGCCTCGGGGCCCTGCTCACATGTAGCTCCTCTCTGCCCAGGGCACCACCGTGGGTGCCATCTGCTCAGGGATCCGGGCTCTCCCAGCCACGCGGGCGGTGGCCCGGGACCGCTTGCTTGTGCTGCTCTGTGACCGGCCGTCCTCAGAGGCCAGCGCAGTGGAGGTGGCCTTGGTGAGTGGCGAGTGGGGGCCTTCCTCTTCCAGGGTCCCGCTCTGAAGGAGCTCCTGGGAGGGGCTGGGGCGAAGGGCCTGGGCCAGGCTGGCCCTTAGGTACTGGGGCTCATAGACGCAGGAGTCCCCTCGGGCGCAGCTCCGAGTGATGGGGCTGTGACATCTCCGTGCTCCCTGCTGGAGGCTGGTGGAGCCTGGCGGGACTAGAGGACAGGAGCGGGCAGGACACCCCTGCAGCTTAGGGGGCCAGTGCAAGCAGCGGGGACTCGGGGCAAGGGTCCCTGGAACTGTGGGAGGCAGCAGGTGGTGGGGTTCAGGGACTGTACCCAGACAGGGAAGGGGACTGGCCAAGGGCCCGGGTGGACAGCGACGGGGTACAGCTGGGGGACCCCTCGAGGGCAGGGAGGGGGTGAGGAAAGCTCGGCCACTCGGCCAGGGGCTGGGCCATCAGGGTGGGGGGCCCTCGGATCCTGACTTGGGACCGTGGGGCTGAACTGTGGGGCAGGTTGGGGCCTGGGTGCCGTGACAAGGCCGGGGCCTGCTCTCTGGATGGGTGGGTAGGGTCGTAGGTGGAAGCCTCGGTCTCCTGCAGCCTCGTCTGCACCTTGCCCCCTACTCTGCCTGTGCCCCGGTGTTTGTGGTAGGAGGGTGCCCACGGGCTTAGGCTGCCCTGAGTTATGGGGTCTGGGCCTGGGTATCTGCGTGGGTCCTTGGCTGAGTGGGTGTCCTACCCAAGTAGGTCTCAGATGTCAGTAGGTGGCACAGGGTCGGGGAGGCTGAAGTTGGGGGGACGTGGATGGGGAGGAGGGGAAGGGCAGAGCAGTTTTTCAGGGTGCTGGCAGGGTGCCAGCATTGGAGTAGCTGGGCCTGCACGGTGGCAGCAGGGGTGGTGCTGGGTCTACGGCGTCCCTGGGTCTCCTGGCATAGCCAGCCAGGGTCGGGAGCTTGCCTGGCAGGGACAGCCATCCCTGCCCCGGTGTCCGGGGGTCCGTGGGAGGCGCAGAGCAGGCCACCCCCGCTTCCCTGCCAACTGCCCAGTGTGCAGGCAACCCCTCAGGGCTCCCCCCAACCCCCCAGTGCGCTCCCCCAGGTCAGCCCAGCTCCCAGACTGCCGCCTCCTGGAGCTGCCGGCCTGGGGGGACGCCTCGGCCTTTCCTGGGGCCATGCTCCCAGCGGGGCGGTGTCGCGGGCGGCCTCTCAGCACTGTCCTCTGTCCCAGTCCTTCAGCCCGGCCCGGGACCTGCCCGACAGCAGCCTGATCCAGAGCGCGGCCCACGCCATCGTGGCCGCCATCACCCAGCGGGGCAACGGCTCGCTGCTGCTGGCCGTCAGCGAGGTCAAGGTGGAGACGGTCGTCATAGGCAGCTCGTCCACAGGTGAGCAGTCGGGGGCGGCGCCTTGGCCGTCGGGGCGTCGGCCGGGTGGCGGTCCAGCCTGCGGGACCCTGAACCGCCGGCCAGGGGAGGGGCCCCGGCCCCAGCGCCCTCCCCGTCGCCGCCGCCGGGGGCCGGAAGAGCGGGCGAGCCCGGCCCGGGGCGCTCACGGCACCCCCGCCCCAGGTCTGCTGGTGTCGGTGCTGTGCGGCGTGTTCAGCGTGCTGTGTCTGGCGTGCGTGGTCACCTGCGTGTGGTGGACCCGCAAGCGCAGGAAAGAGCGGGAGAGGAGCCGGCTGCCGCGGGAGGAGAGCGCCAACAACCAGTGGGCCCCGCTCAACCCCATCCGCAACCCCATCGAGCGGCCGGGCGGCCCAGGCGGCGGCCCCAAGGATGTGCTCTGCCCGTGCAAGAACTTCACGCCGCCCCCGCGCAGGGTGGGCGAGGCGCTGCCTGGGCCGGCGGGCGGCGGGGAGGACGAGGAGGACGAGGAGCCCGGCCGGGGCGAGGACGACGCCCCGGAGGCCGAGAAGTTCCTTGCGCGCAAACTCACCAAAGACCCCAGCTGCTCGCCCGGGAGGCCGGCCCGCTGGGCCCCGGGCCCCAAAGTGGACAACCGCGCCGTCCGGAGCATCAGCGCTGCGCGCCGCGCCGGCAAGGAGTAGGGCGACCCGGGAGCCCGCCGGGCGCCCCGGGACCCTCGCTGGGCGCCGGGCGCCGCGCCCCCCACCGGACCACAGGAGGCCGAGGCCGTGTGCATAGTTTATTTTGTGTAAAAAAGCCCCACCCAAAGCAAAAAACAAATGTTTATTTTCTGTGTTTCTTTAACCTTGTATAAATTATTGGATGACAGGTGGGAAACAATGGAGTATTCTCAGATAGTTGCTATTTTTGTAACGTGTCTGTGTCGCACGCGCGTGTGGCCGAAGAGAGCAGGTGTGTCCGTGTTCGCACCGGATTGCTTATCGTCTGTCACCAGAGGTGGCGAACCATTTACAGACTCCTCCTTCATTCCTCACTCGGGGTTCTCGGTGGCCCCAGGCCGGAGAGCCCGTGGGACCCGTGGCTGTCAGTGGGACCACCTGTGGCTGGCAGTGGGACCCACGGCTCTTGGTGGGACCCGTGACGTTCGGCGTGGCGCGTGGCTGTCGGTGGCACCTGTGGTTGCAGCGGGGCGTGAGGTCCTTGGTGGGCCCGAGGCCCGTGGACAGACCCTCGCCGGCCCGTCCCCTGCGGTCCGCCGTCCTCGCTTGCTCCCGCCCGGAACACCTGCCCCAGAGATCTCTCCACTGTGCTTTCAGAAGTGCCCTTCCTGGCTGCTCTGTTCCCCGGGACGGTGGCAGTATCGAAGCTTGTGACAAGTGCCTTCACACAGACTCTCCCCTCGCAACTGTCAGCGTCTGCCGTGGGCACCGAGCCGCTGCCCGCCTGCCGGCCCCGGCCACCCCTCCTCGTGAAAGTGCATTTTTGTAAATATGTACATATTAAATGAATCACTCTGTATATTTGATTTAATAACTTAAACGTTTTGGCCTCCCTGTTCTTTGGATGCTGTGACTTTGTTTCCTAGAGTTGGGCCGGGGACCGGGTGTCTGGGGGCTGGAGGGTGGACCTCGCGTGAGCAGCCCGATGGTCCTGCTGACCCTGGAGTCCCCATGGGCTGGGAACGCCTGTAAGGGAGTGTGACGTCTCTCAGCCATGAAGAGCTGGCAGGGCTCAGGGGACTGGGCCCACGGCACCCGAGGCTGTGAGTGGCTCTCGCATCTGAGTGGGCGGACTGGGCAAATTGGGATGCAGCTTGGCCCCCTGGGGGGCGGTGACAAGGGCTGCCTCTGGCCTCCACCAGTCTGGGCGCGGGCCGCTGAGGGGCGGGCGGTCGCCCGGTCGTGGGATTTCCTTCAGCCTCGTGTGCACAGCGCTCACGGCCGCCCCGGCTGGAGAGGCCCCAAGCTTCGAGTCTCCTTTCAAACAGTGTATGTGACTTGGGCCCGTGTTCCTGGGAGAGGCAAGTGCCAAGGACCTTTGTCCTGGAGCTCCCTGCGAGGTCAGGGAACAGACCACTGTTCAAAGCCCAGCACATACGAAACCCAGGCTCCGTGAACAAGAACTGCCGCAAGTTGCCTGACAGGCTGCAGGTGCATGTCGGACTCTCGGACCCAGAGTCTGAAAGGCATTTGCTGGCGCTGCTCAAACAAGATGGCTGGGCAAAGCGGATGGGAGCCGGGAAGTAACCTCGCAGTTTTGAAGAAGAAACTGGGTGGGACCCGTAGAAATGACCAGTTACCACCCCCAAGTGAAAACCCGGAGAGCGGCTCTGTGATGCGACACTGCTGGAGAAAGCGTGAGTGAGGAGGCAGAAGAAGACAACCCGGATGCAGCTCCGAGACGGCGGGGCGTGGCGCGAGTGGCTGACGTGCCTGGCGGGGCCTCTTCCTTGGGGCACATGTCGCCAGAGAGAGCCTGGTGGGCCCTGGGCTCTGGGGGCCGCACAAAGCCCCCGGGTGTGGACCTCAGGGCTCCTGAGAGGACAGTCCAGCCAGGACCCTTAGACTTGCTCCGGGTTGGGGTCCTGGGAGGCTGAGTGGGCCCCACAGGGTCTCTGTGTCCCCACATTTACATCTGTGACCTCAGTGCTGTGCACCTGAGAAGGTGGTGGGGTCAGGGCAGCCGTCAGGAGGGAGGTGGGCTGCAGACACGTGCTGGGGGCTGGCAGGGTGCAGACAGGGTCCACCACCGAGAAAGGGGTGCAGGGCCGAGGCGGCTCCCAAGGCAGGTCTGAGGTGTCGGCCTGGGATGGGGTAGGTCCAGGCAGACGTCTGAGGTCCCGGGTGGCTGCCTTACCGGGCTGTGCTGGGGGAGGTGTGGAGACGGGGCAGCCCTGGGCAGCGGGCACTCTCCCCAAGGGCAGGGGACCCTGAGAGCCCTGCGGTGCCCGCTGGCCAGAGGGACTGGTCCACAGCGCTGCAGCTTCCATGGCCAGGGTGGAGGCGGTGGAGGTGCACCCCCCAGCTGGAGAGCTGCCTCTGTGGGGCTGGGGTCCCATTGCCCTCTCTCACCTCCTCTTCTCACTCCCACACAGTCAGAGCAGGGAGCAGGGTCCCACCCCGGCCTGGCCTGGGCCACGGACGCGACAGGACCGGTGCCTGCAGTGGAGCAGATCCGAGGCCAGGATCCGTGCCTCCCGCCTCCGCCCCCAGGGCCACCCGCGCTTCCTTGGTGCTCGCCCTGGGGACTGTGCCTGCTGGCTCTGCTTGGCGACAGCTCTGACTGCTGGGTCTCCGAAGAAACCAGGCCCCGGGGAGCAGGGAGGAGACTCCACACTCATCCCCAGGGCGGCTGGGCCCATTAACCCCTGCCGGCCAGGCCGCAGAAGGCACTGGAGGCTTCTTGGCGGCGCAACTCCAGCTGTCCCAGGAGCTGTCCCTGGACCCAGCCTGGCTTGCCTGGCCCTTCCCAGACCCCACGGCGCAGGTCTGTCCATTTTTTAAATTAGATCTGTTGCTGTTCGCGCTTCGTAGACACGGTGGGGGGTACGCATTGCTTTTATCTGCGCTGGGAACCAAAGCATTCGCCTGATCCATCTGATTGCAGCCCCCGCCCGGGCATGGCCTGGGCCCAAACCCGCAGGATCTGTGAGGGCCGCCTGCGCTAGTCTTGGTTTTCTGCTGTTGCCTCCCATGTTACCACAAAGCCGAGCAGCTTAAAATGGCAAATCGCCTATCACCTCCGTTTCTGCTCTGAGCTCCCTTGCTCTCTGGGGCCTGACGCCTCAGCCCGAGGGCCCACATGCTGCTCCAGTGTCCTTGCAGGGTGACGGGGGCTTCCCCACAGCCAGGGGCCTGGGGCCGCAGGACAGGGGCTGAGGCCTTGAGGACTGCCCCCGGGCCCTGCGCCTGCTCCACTGGGACGTCCAGTCCAAGCAGGGGGACTTGGGACAATTTACAAGCGCCAAGGGCGGGAGCATACCTGGCCCTGTGGGGCGCATGTGGCCCTGGGCGTGGCTGCTGAGGGAGGAGGACCAGTGCCAGGGCCCGCTGCAGCCAGTGTGAGAGACCCGGGATGGGCGAGGCACGGAGAGGGTCTCACTCACCCTCACGGAAGCCGAGAACCTTCCAGGATGGACGCTAAGCGGCTGAGGAGGAGAGGCAGAGCCGGACGGCTCTCTGCTGCCCTCCCCACCCTGTCCTCTGTCCTCCGGAGAGAGGAGGAGAGGCTGCCACAGGGCCTGGGACTCCCCACCCAGCCGAGCCCCAGAGTCCGAGCCGGGGGCCTCTCCCCACCCTCCAGGGAGAGGTGCCCGCCCGCCCAGGGCGCCTGGCGGGGCCAGCACCTCCCCGGTGGCCCAGCTCCCATCCATGCAGCTGTGGCGCAGGGGCTGGAGGCCACCTGCCTTCCAGCCTGGTGAGGCGGGCCTGGAGGAGGGAGCCCGCCCCACACCCTGGCGGGGGTCTGCGAGCTGCAGAATCCACAGAGCTGAGCGTGGGTCCTGAGGTCAGAGTGTAGGGGGCTCAGTGGGGGCTTGACCAGTGCCCCGGGCACAGAGGCACAGGGGGACCCTGCCTCCTGGCTCAGGAGGGGACAAGGGCCCTGCAGGAGTGGCTGGGTGCCGGCGTCCACAGCATCAGGACCTCGAGGGAGGTTACGCGGCGGGTGTCTCCAGGCCCTCGGGCTGAGAGAGGGGAGAGCCGCGTGGTCCCGCAGGTGGGGGCTCCAAGGAACTCAAAATGTGCCACCCTGTCCTGAGGAGGGCAGTGACCAGCACCTGCAGCTGAGAGAGACCCACAGAGCACTAAGCAGAGGCCCCTCCCCAAGGCCTCGGCCCCCCAGGGAGCCGGCAGAGGAGGAGGGGCTGTGCCTCCAGCGCCTGGACCAACCAAGAGCCTGAGCACAGACCATCAAGTTGGGATGGATGGAGGATGCGGAGAACCAGCGGCGGAGACAGAGGCAACCGTCGTAAGAAAACGGAGCCGAGAAGCCAAGCGTCTCCACTGAGGGACCGAGAGGGCGGCGAGCGTGTCCACGTCGCCTGGGGTCGGGGGGAGCGTGTGAGGCCACAGGCTCCTCCGCGGGGTGCAGCGCGGCTGCCAAGGGCAGGGGGTTGCTGTGTCTGAGCAGGAGCGCAGGCGAGTCCCACTCCCAGGAGGCGCGGGGGTGGGAGGCGGGGGTGGGAGGCAGACGTGAGCTTGGGCATCAAGCCAGCCTGGCCGGAGCAGGAGGAGCCAGCGGGGGTGCCGAGCACCCGGCACGGGTGAAGCGGGGCCCTCTGCCCTCTGCCCTCGGGCCCCGGGGCCCGGCACGGTGATCAGCGGGGTTAGGAACCCGTCCGCCAGCTGTGAGTGCCCGAGCCACGCACGCTGACACTCTCACACGCACATTGACTTCTCAGCAGCGGAACAGAACCTAAAATCTCTGCTCTGAAGGAGAAAGAACCCAGGTGACAAAGTGGGATTTCAGGGATGGGTCCTTTCGGAAGCGTGTTTGCACAGGGCTCCCACCTTCTGTCAACAAAATTTGCAAAGACTTCAGCATAAAGCTGAGAGGTTGGTGCTACGCGGTTCTAAGCTCTTCTGCGAATTAATGCGGAAGACAAATACGTGCGACAGAAAACTAGGCTAGGAGTTCCCGTCGTGGCGCAGTGGTTAACGAATCCAACTAGGAACCATGAGGTTGTGGGTTCGGTCCCTGGCCTCGCTCAGCGGGTTAAGGATCCGGCGTTGCCGTGAGCTGTGGTGTAGGGTCACAGACGTGGCTACAGCTCTGATTGGACCCCTAGCCTGGGAACCTCCACATGTCACAGGAGCAGCCCTAGAAAAGGCAAAAGACAAAAAAAAAAAAAAAAAAAGAGAGAGAGAGAAAAAGAGAAAAGAAACTAGGTGAAGACGGGGCAGGGCTTCTCTGAAGAGCAAACCCAAAGAGCAACAGAGCACTGAGGCCGTTCCCATCCTGGAGCCTGTGACGACGGGAGACAACCCTGGCCTGGGAAAAGGGACTTTGCAGATGTGACGAAGCAGGGTCTTGAGATGCGTGATGGTCCTGGGTTGTCTGGCCGAGTCCTGAGGAAGCCGCCACGGCTGGGGAGCGCCTGGAAGAAGGTCAGAGACGCGGCTCCTCTAGAAGCTGGAACAGGTGCGGCCACGGCTTCTCCCCCGAGGCTCCAGGAGGACAAAGTGCTGCCCACACCCTGAGCACAGCCCCTCAAGACCCAGGGCGTAATTCTGGCCTCTGTGACCGCCAGATCATGAACCCATGTGGCTGAGTATGTGGCACTTTGTCGTGGCAGCAACTGGGACCCCACAAAGAAAGCAAAGCCACTCCAACTTCCTGACAATTTGAGACATCGGCATGAGGCTCCCAGTGGGACAGCAACGGTGGGCGTGGAATGACCCGGGGAGGGTCAGGTCCGCACGGTTGGTGGGGACACTGCGGGGGGTGGGACGATGACCGATGCCTGCAGAGGGGATGGTCGCAGCCTCGGGGGCAGCGCTGGCCCGTCTACTGGTGCCCAGTGAGTGAGCCCACTGGTGCAGCTGCCTGGGAGCCTGTGCCACTGGGGCCTGAGGCCTGTGCCACCGGGGCCTGAGGTCTGCTGTGGCAGTGTGGCGGGCACTGACCAGGAAGCAGACCCCAAACCCTGCTGTCCAGCGGGCACCCTGGAGGTGGCCTGGTCTCCAAAGAGCTCCCTGAAGCGCCATCCTGGCCTGGCTCAGGTCCCCACTGGATGGCCAAGCGGGACAGGTCCGGAGAAGCAGTGTTGACGTCGCCCGTGCTCTTTTTCATTCTGTTCTAAGAAATTGTGGTGAAATACGGGTAAAATAACTCACCATCTTAACAGCTTGGAAAGTGCACAGTTCAGAAGTCTCTGTGTGGTGCAGCGGGCTAAGGATCTGGCACTGCTCTGGTGCAGGCATGGGTTCGATCCCTGACCTGGGAACTCCCACGTGCCACAGGTGCGGCCAAAAACCCCAACAAATCGAACTGTTCCTTGGCTTCAGCTACATTCACGTTGCGACCCGAGCATCATGATTTAAAGACTTTTTCTGGTTGTGGCAAAACCCACATGCTATAAACCTTCCATCCTAACCATTAAAAAAAAAAATCAAAGTATGGTTGGTTTGCAGTGTTGTGCCGATTTCTGCAGGGCAGCACAGTGACCCAGGCGCCCTGACTACCCCTTCCCTTTCCTCTGTGGTCTTGCGCCACGGTCCAGCGGGAGCGCCTGGGGAGTGTCCCCCGTGCGGGGCAGCGCATCCCAGCGGTCCGGTGCTGGCACACACGCTCACATCGTGAAGGCTGCCCCGGAACGTCTTGTCTCGTACATCTGAAACTAGGTCCCCATCAAACCGCAGCTCTGCACTTTCTCCTCCCTGAACCCCTGGTGGCTTCAACTTCTGTGAATCCGTCGGCTCTGCGTCTCTCCTGCAAGTGGTGCCCCACGGCATTCCTTTGGTCTGAATTATCCACTGAATTATTCACTCAGCACGATGTCCTCAAGGTCCCTCCATGTTACAGCCCACGTCAGAACCGCCTTCTCTCTTTTTTTTCTTTTTCGTTTTGGTCTTTCGAGGGCCACACCCACGGCCTATGGAAGGTCCCAGGCTAGGGGTCGAATTAGAGCTGGAGCTGCTGACCTGCACCACAGCCACCGCCACACCAGATCTTGAACCCACTGAGTGAGGCAAGGGGGCGAACCCTCATCCTCATGGATACTAGTCGGGTTCGTTTACCCCTGAGCCACGAAGGGAGCTCCTGAAGGAAGTTCTGAAGGTAGGAAACGTGATTCCTCCAACGTTGTTCTTTTTAAAGATGATTTTGGCTCCTCTGGGTGCTTTGCATTTCCATATGAATTTTAAGGTCAGCCTACCGGTTCCTGCCAAAAAAAGCCCCAAGAAGCCATCTGGGATTGGTAGGGGTTCCAGTGGGGGTCCCGGGACGAAAATGGGAGCGCGGCCGCCTCGGCAGCATGGCGCTGTCCAGCACGATGCCTCGCTATTTAGAGCTTTCCTCTCGTCCAGCAATGTTTGAATGGTGGGTGTTTATGCTTTGTCCTTGCTCAAGGTATCTTGAGGCCCAGGCTTGGAACGGCCATATGGCACCTCCCACCCATTCTGTGGGACGAAGGAAGCCTTGGATCCACCTCCGGGATTCAGGAGAAGGGGGACAGATGCCACCGTGGGATGGGGGTGGGCAGACTTACCAAGCTGCCTTGTTAGGGTGCGGGTGCAGGAAGAGGTCAGGACTGGTGGCTGTTCCTGTGATGGTTTTAGCACAGGACCAAGGACTGGCTGGCTGCTGACACCTGCATGGGGTGGTGGGCAATTCTTGAAGGCCAGTGAGAGCCCGGAGCTTTAGTTCTTCGCTTACGACGTGGGCCATGTCCACGAGAGCCCTAAAACCACCTCGTGGAGCCTCAGCACCGACTTAGTTACAAGCCAGGTGCAGAACTGCGCTTGCAGGTGCAGAAGGACTAGGGAGTTTGGGTTAGAGCCTCAGCAGGTGCCTGTGTGACCGTCACCATTGCCGGGAGATCAGGGTGGAATGTGAGGTGGCCAAATGGATTTGACGGCCCTGCACCCGCAGCCCCTCCGACCTCCTGGGCAGCGGAAGCGCCCTCCCCCCTGTGTAGACCAGCCTCCCTTTGCTGGACAGGTGTGTCCTCAAGGGCCCCTTTGCCTCAGCTCCTGGGACGTCCTGCCTCGTAAGAGTGTGCTCTTCCGTCTGGGGGCCTGTTGGCGGGGTGGCTCAGGGTGGGGCCTGGGGTCAGCTTGGCCCCAGAGTGGCGGTCAGCCGCGGACTCCTGGATGGCAAGCCTCCGTGGGGACCGTCCCAGATGCTGAGTCCGGGGAGCACAGTTGGAGGCCTGTGCCCGACCCTCCTGCCCCCCCAGGCACCTCCCCCTGAGACTCAAGTCCGTCTTTTTGGGGTGTAAACCATAGCCAGGAGCCCGGCCAGGCTCTGTGAGCCCCGAGGCCCTTCTGGTGGGTTCTCTGACCCGAGGGAGGTCTTGGGACCCCGAGCTCACAGTGGGCGCCAGACGCGGGGCAGAGGTGCGTCCCTCTAGCATCGCAGATGCCCTGGGTGACCTCTCCTAGGTGGCTTTTTGCAGGGGCTGCTCTCTCGTCCCAGCCTCAGCCTCCGTTCCTCTAGGCCCAGCACTAGAGTCAGACCTGGGACACGTGCCGCCTCGAGCTGGTGTTGGCACGCACCCCTGGACGACGTGGGCTCGGTCGCCTCGGCTGTCTGGTGGAGGACAGCTTGTGCCGGCTGGGCCAGGTCTCATTGGTCAGTGTTGCCTTCCTTGTCAGAAGCTCGAGGCTGGCACAGCTGAGGTTATGGTGCCAGCATGTCCCTGGGGGGGCCACCCTAGGGGGGATGCAGAGCCAGGGACACACAGCTTCCAAAGTGGGCTATCCCCTGCCTTTGGACGGAGACCGGCTTGGAGCCCACAGGTAACAAGCGCTTCACGATGCCTCCGCGAGCCCGGGCTCTGTCTGGACACTTTACCAAAGCAGCTCCTGTGATGGGGACCCGGGCGCACATGAGGCTGGGCTGGGACACCTTCCCATCCAAGGGCAGGAAACAGAGCGGGTCGGGGGGCGCAGGGCCTGCGTGGTGCTGACAGGGAGATGCCCTCCGGGCCGTGGGCCCCAGGCGGCTGCCTTCTGCGCCTGGAGGGAGGTGTTTGGCCTCTGAGGGGCATGTGGGCTGGACGTGGACGAAAGGAGCAGGACTCTTCCTGCGGGCACAGCCTCCTCCGGGGTGTTGCTACCAGGAAGGACAACTGCCCCATCAGGGACCTTCCCTGGGGCCGGCCCTCAGGGGCCTGCTTCGGGCGGGGACCCAGTGCCAGCCCCTTGGGGATCCAGGCCCCAGCCCCTCGCAGCCGCATTGGGCCGCCAGCCCTGCCTTGCGGGGTCAGTGCCCGCTCGGCCGCTTTCCCTGCCGCCCTCCTCTTGCTTTCCGCCTTAGCCCCGCCTTCCAGTGTCATTGTTTAAACTCAGCCCCTGTGCGTTAGGGGCAAGTGGAGCGCGGGCCGTCTTGCTCAGCTGTCTTGAGCAGAAGAAACCAGGCTTTGGCCCTCAGGCTGGAGTCTGCGTCAGTCTCCGATGAGCCCAGCGCCCTGGGGTGGGAGGCCGCGGACTCAGGACATAGGTGCCCCAGTGATGGGCACCTCCCGGCACAGGTGTTCCTGGGGGCTGTCTGTCACTGTGGGCACATCATGTCAGGAGGGGACACGTCCGAGATGCCAGGGGGCAGCCGAGCTGCCCTGCGCAGGGCCGAGGGAAGAGCATTCCCGACCCCGTGAGTGGGTGGGGTGCCCACGGGACAGAAACACGTGGCCTTGTTTGTCCCGAACCGGAGCTGGAGGAGCAGGTCGCGCCGGCTGTGTTTGTCTACGGTATCTTTTGTGGGAGATATTTTTAGTTTTTACCTGGTTAAATCCGCAGGTTTTCTGTTATGTTCACGGCAAGTGTCTTCCCAGTTCGGAGGCCACCGCGTTTTCAAACAACGGGTCAAAGCCCAGGGTTTGCGAGGCGTGTTGCTAGGCGGTCGCTCGCTGAGGTTCTTTCCACGACCAGCGCGTCTAAGCGCACGTCTGGCCAGGTGCGCCCGTCTTTCTCCCTGTGCCTTCCGGGTGTGGCGGGGCGCTGGGGAGTCCTGCAGGGAATGTCCCTTCTCCTCCCACGTTTGGACCAAGCGTGGCTCACAGCCAAGCCGGTAGAGACGCCACGTGGGTGCCTGTGGGTCGAGGCTGGATGAGCCCGTGGATTGGTCGGAAGCCCCGTGGGCCCGGGGCGCATGCCCCCTTCGGCCGCTGGGCAGGAGCGCGGGCGGGTCTGCAGCCTCCATCCTCCCGCGGGCAGCCTGGCTGCGAGCGTCAGCTCTCTGAGCAGCATAACGGGGTCTCGGAGGCTCACCTGGGGCTTCCCCGTGCGGGGCGTCCCGTCGGAGTGAGGCCAGGGGACAAGGGCAGGGCCACACCATCTGGCTTGCATAACCCCCCCTCTGCGGCAGGAACGGCGACACATCTCCCCAAAGCTCAGCAGCGCAAGCCACTGCCCTTCCAGCGCTGACGGTGTGGCCGCCGGCTCTTCTGCTGGTCCGGGAGGGGCGGCTGCGCCTGCGTGGTCACCTAACCCCTAACCTCAGGCGCTTTCTTGGTGGAAGCTTCTCACAACCTCATCTCTATTCAGGAGCTGGAAACCAGCCCCCTTCCGGTCCAGAGGAGCCTCAGCAGGTTTGCGGCCACATGGCCCCAGGCGAGGAGGGGTGGTAACAGGCCCGAGGCTCAGCCCTCTGCTCCCTGTTCCTCCCTTTCTGTGACAGGAGCCGGGGGAGTTTCCGTCGTCCGCAGCCGAACCCTGTCCCCTGTGGTGTTGGCACCGCAGCCACTGTAGCCACAGGCCTTCGAGGGGGAGACCGGGGGACCGCCCCATGCCCCGTGCCTGGAGGCTGTGAGGGGCTAGGGCCTCAGACAACCGTGCCTTTGCGTCCGTGGCACCGTGGGATGAAGGGCAGAAGCGGGGCTAGAGCTCAGGACCGCACCCTGACCCAGGGTGCTGGGATCCTGAGCTCAAGTCACAGTCACAGAATGAGAGTGGCCTGTAATGGCCAAAAGGACATTTGCTGTGTGAAGGCTCTGGACAGATGTGTCCCCAAAGGAGACCCAGCGTGACCCCGAGTGCTGCCAGGGTCCAGGACCCCTCCCCAGGTTCCCCGAAGGTCAGGGCGATGATCGGACCGAGCCGGACCCCAAGCCTGGACGGGAGCTGAGTCGCATGACACCCACGCGGAGCAGAAGCAGCCCCTCCCGCCCTCCGTCGCCGATGGGGCTGGTCCTGCCTGGCTTGAGGGCCCTGCAGTGACCGCTCCTGATGTGGTTGCCAGGCAGGTGCCGATTTTCCCCGCGCTCCACCCCCGCTGCCCTCCCTGCGTCCAAAGCTGCAATTAGAGTCAGATCCCAGCTTGTCCGAGGGAAGAAGCACCCACCTAATTTGGGAAAAGAAGGTTTGCAAGACGTGGGTCCTTCATGTTTGCAGGAGGCCGGGGGTGCGTGGGATGGAGGCTGCAAGTCCCAGACCCACGGGGGCGGCGGGGGGACACTCTTGTGGCTTAAACCTTTGGAGGTGGATGCAGTTACAAGGGATTTGGGACTTGATATTTTTAGCTCAAGAATCTGTAAGTGTCTCTCGTTTTTTTCTTGGCTTGTTGACTGCAACCAGGGCCCGATAATCATCCACTGGCTGAGGCTGAGATGTGGGAAAGAAGAGCTCCCGTCGTGGCGCAGTGGAAACGAATCCAATTAGGAACCATGAGGTTGCAGGTTCGATCCCTGGCCTTGCTCAGTAGGTTAAGGATCCGGCATTGCTGTGAACTGCGGTGTAGGTCACGGACACGGCTTGGATCACAAATTGCTCTGGCTGTGGTGGAGGCCGGCAGCTGCAGCTCCAATTCATCCCCAGCCTGGGAACCTCCATGTGCCTGGGGTGCAGCCCCCAAAAGCAAAAAGCAAACAAACGAAAAAGCAGTGTAGGAATTCTCGTCATGGCTCAGCAGTAACAAACCCGACTAGTATCCATGAGGATGAGGGTTTGATCCCTGGCCTCGCTCAGTGGGTCAAAGATCTGGCATTGCTGTGAGCTGTGGCGTAGGTCGCCGATGAGGCTCGGACCCCACGTGGCCGTGGCTGTGGCTGGGCTGTGGCTGTGGCCGTGGCCGTGGCTATGGCCGGGCCGGCGGCTACAGCTCCAATCTGACCCCTGGCCTGGGAACGTCCCTATCATGAGAGTGTGGCCCGAAAAAGCCAAAAAAAAAAAAAAAAAAAAGGCAGTGTAAATGATGGTGTCTTCTTTTAAAAGCCATTGTTTGATTCTGGCTGACAAAACCCTCGTGGGTTGTCTGGCCACGTCAGGCTTGGCTGGCGCTTTGGAAGGTGGGTCTGTTTCCGTTCGCTCCCAGTCCTGGGCTTTGGTCTTTACTCTGTGCGGGAGTCTTACTCCTGACCCTGGCCTTTCCGGGGCCTTGCTTGCTCGCTCACCCAAGGTGCCACTGCGATTTGTCTGCTCAAGCTGGGTGGGAACTGCAGTGTCACTGCAGCCCTGCACCGCGGCTGGTTTCTGTCGCAGCTCTCGGCCCCGCAACAGCCACTTCTGCGGGGGGGCGGAAGACGTCCCTGAACAGAGCAGCCGGGCCCCAGCCAGGATCTGAAGGGAACCGCCGGGCGAGCTTAGTGTGCGTTTGTGACTTCCAGTAAGAGATGTGTGTGTGGCCTTCATCCCGCTGCTGACGCAGAGCTCCTAAGACTTCCTGCCGTGAGAGCCGGAAAGGTGTCTTGCGTTATATTAATGGTACCTTTAGAAGCGATGGAAGGATGGGATCCGGTTGCCAGGGGAGCCAGCCAACCAGTGGCCAGTGGTCAGTGATTTAATCAATCGCCCCCATGTGATGAAACGTCCCTAGAGCCGAGGGACAGAGCTCGGAAAGCGTCCCCACAGGCGAACGGAATGCGGGCCTGTGCTGCCGGGCAGGGCCTCGCTTCGCCGGGACAGCAGTTACTGTGCATGGGCCTCGTCCAGCGGCTCTTCCGCTGGCTGTCGGTTTGTATCCTTTACTGTCCTCGGCCATGAACCAGAAACGTACCAGGGAGCTGGTTTTCTGGGTTCTTTGAGACGTTCTTGCAAATCACTCAAAGTCCAGGAGGGGGACCTCAGACCCGCCCCCGTATCTGCAGTCGAGCAGAAGCACAGGGCTCAAGGTGGCCTTGTGATTGGGTCCGAGGTGGGGACGGTCTTGTCAGGGTTGAGCCGCAGTGCAGGACAGCCAGCTCGCGTGGGGGAGAAGCCCCCGTGGGACTGGGCGTCTGACGCGCCCTTCTGTGCCCTTGTCGCACACGGCTCCGCCCTGTCCTGTCCCCCGCCTGCCGGTTACAGCCCCAGACTCCCATCTCTGCCCCTCCAGCCGGTTAGGCTGCTGGTCTGTTTTGGCTTCAGCTTTCCGGACCTTGGAAGGGAAACCCAGGGAACAAACCAGGGCAGACAAGGGACTCGCCTCGTGTCACTTCCCTTCTCTCAAGGGGGGCAGTCCTGGCTCAATTCCTGTAAGTAGTTGCCTCATGGTTCGCCCAGCGTTGTTGTTGTTTATGGCAGGAGAAGTACCCAGTTGCGGCTGGAATCTCCTTTCTTCATCAGATGTTCTTGGTGTGGTGCCTGTAACATTTCTATCAGCCCCCAAGCCAGTCCCGGGCCCAGTGAGGGAGCTGCTAGGGTCATGCCCGTTACAGCAAAAACTCAGGAAGCTTGTCTTCTGTCGTCACTGGGACTTAGTATTTTTGCAGTTGGAAAAAAGAAAACTGAGATATAGAGACAGCAAAGGAGGAGATACAGTCTCACCCTTTGCAGACGGTAGGATTAAATCCTTGGCAAATCTAAGAGGATTGATTTCAATTCGATGACGAATGATATTTCAGTACCACGTCTGGGACAAAACAACATCCTCATTAGCCTTGGTTTACGCGGAAGCAAACTGTCTGCAGAGGGGCAGTGAGGGCAGAGCCCACGGACCGCAGCCCTGAAAGGCGAAAATGCCCGGGAATAAAGCTAAGGCGGTGCCAGGACCCAGAGCGAGGAAACTGCAGTCCCCCGGGGGGCGTCCAAGGGGACTTGGGTCAGGGGCGGTCAGGCCGTGTGCTAGGACGGGCAGGGTCAGCCTCGTGGAGGCGACGGTCTCTGCTTGGGAGACGCCGGGGTTTCATGCGTGTGAAATGACGCGGGCCAGGTCGCCTCCGCCAGCAGAGCCCACGAAGCCAGACATCGGGAACGTCTCCAAAGGCCAGCGGGCTGGTGACACAACCTGTGCTGTGCACAGCGGGGCGGAGCCACAGCCAGCTCCTCGGAGCCAGGGGACCACACACTGCACGGCTGACGGCGGCACGAATGAACCAAGGCGCCGAGGGTGTCGCCCTCCGTCTTTGCGAAATGCGACTGTGCCGTTTTGTGCGTTTGAAAGAGTTTGGCTCCGAGTAAGAGAAAAACCAGGAGCACGATGCCAACAGACAGGGATCGGCGCTTCTCCCGAGGCTCCGAGGAGGTGGTCCCAGCCCTGGCTCGCTGCCCGCAGGGGCGTCCTCTCTCTGGTCTGCTCTCCGTGCGGCTGGCCTCTCTTCTCAGGCTTGTCGCCTCGTGGGTGCAAGAAGGCTGCCGGGTCTCCAGCCCTCAGTCTGGGACTCGAGTCCAGGGGAAAAGACGGGCAAGGCAGGGCCGGCCGCACGGGAGCCCCTTCCATGGGAAAAGCCAGCGCTTTGTCAGGCATCCTCTCTAGAGGCGTTGCCTATTCTCATGGCCCAGAACGGAGGTGGTGGCTGCTCCTGGCTGCAAGGGGGCAGGGAGACCAGGATTTACCCAACCGTGGGGACCCCGCGGCGGAGAGAGGCGGGAAGAGGCCCGGGCCGTTCGCCACATTGGCCGCACCTAGAAAGTCTTCAAAGGACACAGGACACGCTGGTCCTTGACTCTGGAGAGGAGACGGGGTGACTGCAGCGGGGAGGCTGTAGTCTGTTCTGTGATTTTAATCCTCTGTGCATTCTTTATTTAGTACAATAGAGAAAAGAAATATAGTTTTCAAAAAAGAAACCAATAACAAACATATGGCTTTAAAAATGCCACATTCAGGGAGTTCCCGTCGTGGCTCAGGGGTAACGAACCCAACTAGGATCCATGAGGACTCGGGTTCGATCCCTGGCCTCGCTCAGTGGGCTAAGGATCGGGCATGGCTGTGAGTCACAGATGCATCTCGGATCCTGTGTTGTAGGCTGGCAGCTGCAGCTGCAGCTCCAATTTGACCCCTAGCCTGGGAACTTCCTTATGCCTTGGGTGGAGCCCTAAAAAGACCAAAAAAAAAAAAAAAAAAAAGAAAGAAGAAAAGAAAAGAAAAAAAAAAACCCCCGCCATATTCAGAAACTTTTAAAAACCTTTTAAAATAACTTTTGGATTACAGAGGAATTGATAAGGAAAATTACAAAATACTTAGAATTGAACAATAGTGGGACCTCTACAAGGTACAATTTGTGGGGCATGTTTAAAACAGTATTAGAACAATTGCGTGGTTTTGAATAGCTTATCTGCAAATAAGAAAGACTGAAAAAATTAACTAAGTTAGGGATCTATAAAAATAGCACAGAATAAACCCAAAGAAATAAAGAAGAAGGAAGGAACTAGGAAAACATAAATCAAGTGGGAGCAAAGACAGAAAGCAGGAGAGAAGACCAAACCCCACCTGGCTCCCGAGAAGCTGATCACACGCGGGGTGAGGGGACGAGAGGAATAAAAAATACAAGACAAAGTGGGGAGATAACTCTAGCCACGAGATCATTATTTTTAAAGGTCGGAGACATTTTTTAAAAAGAGGACCTCGCGTGACCATCATGGCTCGGCAGTCAGCAAACCTGATGAGCATGTGTCAGGAAGCAGGTTTGGTCCCTGGCCTCGCCCAGTGGGTCAAGGATCCGGTGTGGCCGTGAGCTGTGGTGTAGGTCACAGACACAGCTCGGATCTGGAATTGCTCTGGCTGTGGTGTAGGCCAGCGGCTACAGCTCTGTTTCAGCCCCAGCCTGGGAAGCTCCATATGCCGCAGATGCGTCCCTAAAAGAGAAAAAATGATCAAAACATAAAAAATAAAAAGTATCCATCAACAAGTTGGAAAGCCTAGGCAAAATGCATAGGTGCATAGAAAACTAAAAATACTGAAATTTGAACAAAAAGAGAACACAGCCGAAGATTAAGAATCATTTAAAAAATTGAAACAGTGAATAAATGACCCTCACAGCCCATTTATACACACACACACACACACACACACACACACACACACACACGCACGCACGCTTTCCAAAGCCCCTAACACAGCAGGTGCCACAGGTCAGAGCTACAAAACCCTCAGGGAGCAGGAAATCCGTATGATGTATAAGTTGTTCCAGAAAAAAGGAAACAGAGGAAAAATGGTCCAACTCACTTTATGAAGCTAATACAGACATTTTTATTTTTATTTTTATTTTTTGTCCTTTCAGGGCTGCACCCGCAGCACATGGAAGTTCCCGGGCTAGGGGTTGAATCGGAGCTGTAGCTGCCGGCCTACACCACAGCCACAGCGGCATGGATCCGAGCCAAGTCTGCGAGTCACACCCCAGCTCACGGCAATGCTGGATCCTTAACCCAGTGAGCGAGGCCAGGGATCGAACCCACGTCCTCATGGATCCTAGTCAGGTTTGTTACCACTGAGCCATGACGGGAACTCCAGTTTTGTTTTGTTTTTTCAAAAAGAAGCACCTGATAAATAAATTCTAAACCGCTTCATTTAAAGTATTAACTAACTAAAATCCAATGGTATGTTAAGGTCACAAAAAGTTCCTTTCAGAAATATAAAGATAGCTCAAGTCAGAAATTTTAACACAGCAATTCACCAGATTAAAGGAGAAAAGAAGCAGGAGTTCCCACTGCGGCTCAGTGGGTTAAGGACCTGACGCTGCCTCTGTGAGGATGGGGGTTCAATCATTCTCACAGCTGCTGTTCAATATTATTCTGGAAGTCCGGCAACGCACTACGCCAAGAAAAAGAAAAGAGCTAGATGAAGGGAGACAAAATTGATGTTGTCTCGTCAAAGAATGTGTTAACTTACATCAAAATGCCAGAAAAATCCGCAGATTAACTAATCTCATCAGGGTTCCGCAGGGTTGCCCGGAACGCAAGTCAGTAGCGTTCCTTTATGTCCCTAAAAATTACGTACGTAACAGAAAAGGTGTTATTTTCAAAAGGAACAAAAAGGATATGTGTTCAGGAATTCCCTCGGGATCCCCAAGTCCTTCATTGCGGAAAAACACCCTGAAACATCCTTCCGAGCCTGAGCAGAAAACAGGAGCAGGCGTTCAGGCTGCGGCGTGACGAGGCCAGCAGGGCCTGCAGCTCCGGACGCAAGTTCAGTCTCTGGCCCTGCGCCGTGGGTTCCGGATGTGGTGTAGGTCGCAACTGCAGCTCAGATCTGATCCCCGGCCTGGGAGTTCCATGTGCCGGGGCGGCCAAAAAAAGCAAAGAAGACTGGAGCAGAGGACACCCCCTGCCGTGGCCGTCGCTAGAGGCCAGGCTGCAAGGGCCTGCTGCTGCCTTGCCCTCCCCTGTGGTTCTGGTGCCTGGATTCCTGCGGCTCTGGAGGCTGTAGGAGCTTCCGGGCAGTGGGACAGGTCTCGGCCCCTCTGGGTCTGCCTTTGGTCCCGGCTGGCCCCCAGCACCTGCTTCCGGGGGCTGAGCTCTAGTCTCCTAATGCAAGGCGCGGGGACCTGGCCTCCCACACGGGGCTCTGTGGCTCCTGGGGCAGGACGCCCTGGCCCCTCTGCCCCACACAGTGGGTCACGGGTCAGCGGGTCGTGTGGCTGTTCTCTGCTCAGTCCTCCATGGCCCGAGCTCCTGAGAGAGACATCAGGGTGGTGGCCAGGTCTGCCTGGGTTCTTCCCAGACCACTGGGCCAGGAATGCCAGGGCGTGCTGAAGCTTGCCCACCTGCTTCCTGGCTCAGCACGCTGCTTCGCATGCGTGTGTGTGTGTGTGTGTGTGTGTGTGTGTGTGTGTGTGTGTGTGTGTTGGAGGGGGTGCCTGGACCCTACAGGAGACCTGAAATCAGCTGCTCCTTGAGCTTGGAACTTCCAGGGGGACTTGGGGACAGGCCAGAGGTGCTCCCTCTGCTTAGCCGCCTGGACCCTGGGCTGGCCGCACAACACCAGCCAGGCCAGTCCCCTCATTTCACTGGAAAGCTGGGGGCAGCCATGGGCCCTGGCCTTGGCTGAGGGTCTCATTCTGCCAACCCTTGGTGAGGGCTCTCCCTGCCACAGCTGGGGACACGGGATCTGACCAGGGCTCAGGGCGAGGTGTGAAGGTGTTTCAGTTCCTGGGAAGGCCAGAGAGGCGGGGGCGTCCTGGTCATTCAGCCACAGCCTGGGCTGGGGCCGGGCCGGGGCGGGAGGAGGTGTGCGGCTGGGGGCAGGCGTGCCAGGGCTGTGTGAGCCCAGAGGGAAAGGAGGGGGGAGGCAGGGTCTGCAGAAGTGGCCACGCTCAAGCTCCTGCCTCTCCGACCTTCCCGGTCGTGCCCCAGGGCCCTCAGCCTCTTCACATCCCCTCCTGGGTCAAACCCTGTGCCCTCCAGTGGGCAGGTGGAGGCGGAGGCGTGGCGGCCCGCGGGTGGTTGTGAGGAGCCTGAGGGCTGCCAGGAAGCAGCCTTGTCACCCAGCCAGCCCTGGAGCTGGTCCCCAGGGCCCAGCCCTCTGGGTGGGCATCCCCTTTCCTCCAGGAGCCCGAGGCTCTGCGCCCTCCACCCAGCTCCCCCTGCTCCCTGCAGACCTCCAGATCCACGCCCCCTGGGGGCAGAGGACCGCACTTCCCCAGGTCACAGCAGGACGCGGGCACCCGCTCAGTGAGCGAAGGGAGGCACGGAGGCGGAGCCGAAGGGGTGGACACCAACTGCCTCAAGTGTCCCAGGCCCCCTCGGCCTCGGATCTGGCCCAGACCTCTCCCACCCTAAGTCCTGCCACTCCCCGCGCGAACCGGGCTTCTGGGACCCCGCGGGCCGCCACGCCTCCGCCTCGGCCCTCCTTTTGCTCAAGGCTCCTGGGCTCAGCAGCGCCCCCTCCCCCCGCCCCGTCGGCTGCCACTTGGCCCCGTCACCCTACCCCCCTGCGGACCACCCCCAGCCCACGTCGCCCTCCTGGGGCCAGCAGATACCCCCCACCCCCTACCCCAGCGCGCCCCACGGCAGAGGTGGCCCAGAGGGGGCCACAGCCTCGGATCACCGCCGTCGGAGGAGGAGTCCGCCTCCTCCCAGGGGTGCCCTCCGCCCCCACCCCCCGCCCCCCGGCCGCCGGTGGCGCCCGGCCTCCCAGGAATGCGCGCTGGGCAGGGGCGCGGGCCGGGGCGGGCGCTGGAGCGCGGCCGGGTGCCGGGCCCGCCGCGACACGCCGGGGACGCCGCTGCGCACTAAGGCGCATCGTACCGCCGCCCCGCGCCGCCCGGTCCAGCCAGGCGGCCGTGACGTGCCCCGGCCCGGGCAGGTATGTGGGGGTCAGGGCCCCGTCCTCCCTTCCCCGCCCCACCCTGGCCAGGGCCGAGCGCCCGATGGTGGCGCAGGGATCCGCGGGCCCGCGCCGGCCCGGCCGCTGTGCGGGGATGCGGTGCGGCGCCGCGGGGAAGGTGCCCGACTCCGTGCGACCCGCCGCACTCCGCCTTATCACCTGGAGCGAGGGCTTTCCTCAAGGACGCCTTCCTGGAGCTAAGGGACCACGCTCTGTCGCCTCCTCCAGGAAGCGTCCCAGGGGGCTCCTCCCCAGCCCCCCCCTCCCCCGCCCCGCAGACCCCCAGAGCCTGCCCCTCTCCATGTCCCCAGAGGGAGTCGCTCTGTTGGGAGAGGACGCCCCAGATCCCAGGCAGCCCCGTGGCCAGCAGGAGCTGGGGGCAAGGGCTGACCCAGGGGTGGGGGTGTGCCCACATCGGGTGGGCAGGACAGCAGAGCCCCAGCTGGTCCGAGAAGCCGCCACGGCCGGGAAGGCGCGCGGGAAAGGTCTCTGGAACCGGCAAGTGGCTGGAGGCCCAGCCCTCCCCTTCCTCAGGGGCGCCCCCCTCGACTTCCTTCTGCTTGGCTGGGGGGCCCCCCCGTGGCTGAGGGCTGGGCCTGCTCCGCCCCCTCCCCGCGGCCCCTGGGCGGGCCCTCCTCTCTAATGAGCACCCGCAGACGGGGAGATCCGGCCACGGGCTGAGGTGGCAGAGCCAGCGAGCCTCCTGTCTTGCCCCTCATGGCTCCTGCTGAGACCCCTCTGTCCCTGCTGCCACTTGGGTTTTTGAGATTCTGCCCCAGTCCAGGCTCAGAGGTGGCCCCTTGTCCTAGCGTCAAGGGTGCTTAATGGTGCTGCAACACCGGGAGGTGACCCGCTGCAGGGAGGGAGTGGCAGCTGTCAGCAGCTCCCAGGAATGTGGGGGAAGGGCAGGAAACCACCACGTTTGGGCTTGGGGGGTGGGGGGCCTGCAGCAGTGCTGGCTCCTTTGTGGTCAAGGGTGAGGCCCGCTCATCCTGGGCTCTCCGGGAGGGTCAGCTGTGGCAGGGGCAGGGGTGGAGGTGAGCGGGGCGAGGCCCAGCTGGCCGGGGCGGGGGAGTAGGCTCCAGCCCCCAGGGGGGTCGGAGGGGTGGCGTTGCAGATTCACAGGCTGAAGGAGGGGAGCAGATGTGTACCAGCACCCAGCCGGCAGGATTTCCTTGGGGCCCTGGGACCTGGGGTTCAGAGCCTGGGGGAGCATAAGACCCGCCCCCTGCCCCCCTCCCAGCGTCCCCTGTGGCCCGGCTGGCAAGGCCTGGGCGCGCCCAGCTCCCTGGAGTTGGCAAAGATCAAAGGGCGGAAAGCCGTCCTCCGCCCTCGCCCACTGAGACAGGAATCCATGGCCCCAGGGGACGGAATCCACAGCCACATTCCGGGTGCCCTGGTCGCCGCAAGGCAAGGGTGGGGCAGGGCTGGAGCGCCAAGGCTGGCACCAGGGAGCGTGGGAACATGGCCACTGCCAGCACCTGGGCAGGCGGCGCCCTCGGCTGGCCCAGGCTGTGGCCTTTCCCCCTCTGTGCTCCCTTGAGACCTCCGAGGGGTGACAGTGGGGTCACCCTCACCTTCCAGGGGAGACACAGCCCTGACCCCCACCAGGCGCTCTGTCCTAGCAGACCCCGCCCAGGGGGCCTACAGGGGCCTTGGGGGCGAGAGGGTAGCGGTGGGCCGCCCTGGTGGGGGTCATGCTGGGTGACAAGAGCCTGGCACACTCAGATGTGCTCACACACGCGGCGACTTGCTCTCTGGCAGGAAGGCAGCCTCGCCTGTCCTGGTTACAGCCCCAGAAGCTTCCGGAGAGGATCTGTCCCTTGCTGGCCGGAGTGGGGCTGAAGTGGCCTGCAGACCCCACCCCCTGGGCACAAGCCCACCGGCCCTGGGCCGGGATGGAGCCCTGCTGCGGAGGAGGGGCAGGGGGCCCAGTCAGAGCAATGCCGTCCCACGCCCACTTTACAGGTGGGGAAATCGAGGCCCAGAGAGGTCAGGTGGCTTTCCCAAAGTCGCAGAGTGAGGTGAAAGTGACGCAGCAGATTTAGGGGGACCTTAGGGAAAACTTGGGGACCGAAGCCTTGTTTTCCCGAGAGCCAGGGAGGCAGCGCCCGGTCTCTGGCCTCAGTCTCCTCGCCTGGAGAGCGGGCTCACGGTAAGCACCTGGCAGAGTCCTCTCGAAAAACCCAGAGGGCACCAGCCAACCTCCCGGCCGCTGTCCCAGCTCCCAGGTAGAGGCTCTGAGGCACGCAAACCCCGCAGCCGAAGCATGGCGCCCCCTGGCGGCCACCAGTGGCACGAGGTGTCCCCCGTCCTCTGCCGGCGAGTGATGGGACAGCCTTTGCACAGTGAGAGAGGAAGGACCTGGAAAGCAGTGTGGGGAGGGGAGTGGGCAGGCGCGGGGGGGCCACAGGACTGGGGCTGCTGGGCCAGAGCAGCGTCCCTCGGGGCTGGGCCATGCAGGGGCGTCTGTGAACAGCAGGTCAGGAGCTTGGAGTGGATCCTGTGGGGAGCTGAAGGCCATTAGGGCCGAGGGACGCTGTCCCCCGGAGGATGGCCACAGAGGAGCAGGGACTTGCGCGGGGTCCATCTGGGTGAGGAGGGTGCTCCCAGCCCTGGGGGTTGCAGAGGTCCCAGGGGTGCCCCGTGGTGTCCAGGCTGGGAGAAGTGCTGGCCGGCCCCTAGGCTTTCGGGTGACTGCAGTGCACACCCGAGGGCCAGGTCACCTTGGGAGGCCGCTTCCTGTCCCTCCACCCCAGGAGGCCCAGCCTGATCCTAACGTCCCCCGAGGCAGCCACCGGAGCACTGGCCTGGGAGGCCCACAGTGTCTGTTAAAAGGAACTTTGATGAGTGAGCGGACGGACGGGCCCTCCCAGCCCCACTCCCCGGGGGTGGGGCCTTGAGCTCTGGTGGCACCTCTCCTGGTCAGAGCCAGCGGGCGTGACTTCAGGGGCTGAGGAATCTGGGTCTGGGACCCAGGGCTGTCCACCAGCCCCCAAGCCCCCGGGGGGGAGTCACAGAGATGAGCCATGAAGGGCTGGGGTCACAGGCACCAGATGGGCCAGGCCAGGCCGTGGGGCCCCTCTGGCCTTTGGGCATAGAGCTGGGCTAGGGTTCAAGGACCACACCTGCCTGGTCTCTGGGCACAGGGCAAAGGCACAAGTCTTGGCTTTAGCCTGTTCTCCCCACCCCCACTACCAGTGCTGGGAGGGCAGTGGGGTGCGGGGCAGGGCGGGCACCTAGGGCCTGGGTGGGGAGAGGCACTTGGCTCGCCCCTCACCTCGGGGCATTCCCAGCATCCCGCCCCGGGAGGGCTCCCTGTGCCCTAGGACTTGTGGTCCCAGTGGGGACAGTCCCCGGCATGCCACCAGCTCCCAGCACATCTGCCCAGAGAACCCTCTCCCCTGGGACCAGTCAGTCCTGGGCCTTCAGTGAGTGCCCGTCCTTGGTGGCCAGCGCCATCAGGGGTAGGGGCTTCGTATGGCTGGCTCCCTTCCAGGGTCCCCTGAGCCCTGGGGGACCCTTTGGCCTGGAGGATGAGCTGGCCTGAATACCTGTGCCCGAGACACAGGCCTGCGCTCCCCACATGACGCTGGCCCCACACACGGCGAAGAGCTCCTTCCTTGGTGGAGGCTGACTGGGGAGGGCAGAGGGGCTGGGCCAAGTGCAAACCTGTGGGGGCCCAATGCCCCCCCGGGAATGGCACCTGCGACTCGCCTCCTGCTGCATTTGCACAACTCCCCCCGGAAGTGGCCAACGTATGCGTGTGTAGGCGCACACACACACTCCTGTGGGCACATGGACACAAGTGCACACGCACATGTGCACATGTGAGGCAACCCAAAGGATGGGAGGGGGCCCCGTGGTTGGGTCCTGCAGGCCTGATTCTCTCCCAAGCACCCCCTTACCGAGGCTTCACCAGACACGGGTCCAGACACTGCTTATGGACCAACCCCTCGGAATCCTGATGAAACATCCTACGATGATGGAAGGAAGGCCCTTGGGGAAACCCAGGCACAGGCCATCTGGCAAGGAGCCCCAGCCCTGGCTAGCTGGGGTTCAGACCAGCTGTCGGGTGGCTGTGGGGTGGGGGGCCCCACCGGACTGCAGACAGTGCCATGCAGCTGCGTCTGGAGGAGCCGGGCCCAGCGGCTCAGTGAGGAGGCCTAGGTGCGCCGGGACGGGTCAGAGAGTCCGCCTCCTCTCACCGCCGGGCGAAGCCCGCCCAGGACAGAGGGGTCGCCGAGGCCGCCGGCTCCCCCGGGAATTCCAGGAGCGTTTGTCAGCGCGCTCTGCTCGCCACGTCTTCAGCCCCCTCGGCCTGTCGGCGGTTTGGCGCGGAGAGCTGGATTCCCGAGGCGGCAGGGAGGCCCCCGGGCCTAGGGCGGGGTCGGGGGCTCACCCACCGCTGCACCCCCAGAGCGGCCCTGGCAGGATCCTGTCTGCCCTCCGCCCCCTCCCGGTTTCTGCCACCGTGGGGGTCTCCGTTCCCCCGGGCAGGGTCGGGGAGGGCTGGCAGCGGAGGGCTCCGATTGGGGCAGCGGGGTTCGGGGAGGGGGCCTGGGCACCGAGAAGCCCCGCCCCTGGGGCCGGCCTGGGCGCCAGGAATTCTCCCTACCTTGGGGGACCGCCCTACCCCGCGGACAGATGAGAGCCTGGGGCCCGGGAAGGTCCCCTAGGTCACGGCAGCCACCTGTGACCGTGCAAACCTCTACGTGGATGGGCGGCGGCACGTGGCGCTTGGGTGCGAATTCCGCTTATGTCCCGATTTTCGCTTGCGGACATCGGAGCAGTACCGACCTCACAGAGTGTGGACCGCGGCGGACGCCATGAGCGCCCGGGACGGGGGTCCTGCCTGGGAACCCGGCCGCGGCCCCCTGTGGCGCGCCTTCGTTCCGGGCCCAGGACATCGCTCGCGCCGCGCCTCGGCCTTGCGGGGTCTGGCTCTCTCGGGGGCTGCCTGGAGCGCCCTCCGCGCCCGCCTCTGGCCCGCCCCGGCGCAGCTTTGCCAGCGACCTCAACAGGCCCCGGCGCGCTCAGGCCCGCCGCAAGGCGAGGGTGGGTGCGCGCCGCCGCCAGGCAGCCCCCCCCCCCCCCCGGCCTCGACCTGGGATCGGCGCGGGCAGGGGGGGCTCCAGGGCGGGGGAGGGGACGGAAGGCGGCGGGGTGGGGGCGGCGCGGAAGGGGCTTGGGGTGGCGGTGGGGGTTTGGGTCTAGGCTGGACTGGGCAGCGGAGCTCAGGACGCCGGGGGCCGGGGAGAAGCGGGAGGCTCAGCGTCTAGACGGGATGAGGGGAGGGAGCAGAGAATCCCGGACTCCGCCAAGCGGGAGGGGGCTCCTGGGCGCCGGGGGCCGTCCTCCTCCGCTCCGGCCGGTGGATGCCCAGCCCTCCCCCGTTCCCTGGGCGCCTCACGCCCCTTTCACTGCGGAAAAAGGCAGAGTCGTGGTCTCGGCCCATCTGGCGGGGGTGGGGATATGTGTCCCAGTGCACCGGGTGCCCAGGGTTGCCCCCGAGCTGCTCCTGAGCGGCACCAGGGAGAGAATGAGCCCGAGGCGCTGGCCGAGCCGGCGGTGCTGGAGCCCCTCCCGCCTCTGCTCCTCACCGACGCCTGCCGGGCGGGGGCTCAGGACCGCAAGGCCGGGGAGGTGCCGGCGCCTGCGCACCGGCGGGAGGGAGCCCTGGAGGGAGGTCCGGTGGGCGCAGCGCCTGCAGCGGCCACCAGGCGGCGGGGCCGGGCCGGCGGAGCTGAACAGACCCGATTGCCAAGGCCGGCCCGCCCCTTCCCGGGAGCCGCCCGAGAGGGATCACAGATGGGGACCCAGGCCCCTGACACCTCATCTCTTCTTGGAGTTTCTGTGCCAGAGAGGACAGAGTGGCGGCTGTTTGGGAGCTTTGGGTGGATGAAACTTGGGGCCTCCCAACCTTAAGTAGCTTTTGCTCAGATGTCTTTGTTTTCTCCATGAAAACGGGGGGGGGGGGGGAATTCTTGGGCTACTGGTTCTCCTTGTTCCAAGGGGGAGGCTGTGGGGAGGGGGGGCCCTGGGCTCAGCTGGGGGAGTGGCTGAGCCAGGAGAGGGTCATCTGGGACCAGGGCTGGACAGCTGGAAGGGCGGAGGGAGGGGGAGGAGAAGCGCAGCCTACAGCAGTGCCCCCACCCTGTACCAAAGCTCGGCTGCAGGCACCTGTTTGAGGGCACTGCATTCAAAGTAGGCTTCTCCCCTCGACCCGGAGTTGCCCAGAGACCCCTCCCCAGCCACCTGCCCTTCCAGGGTCCAGCCCTTTGGAGGGAGAAGCAGGTCCCGGACAGCCCTCTTCCAGCCGTGGCGTTGCCTGAGCCCCAACATCACCCCCTTGAGTGCCCAAGGCCTGCCCACCGGCTCCTCTCCTGCCCATCTCACTCCAACCCTGTGTCCCAAACGTGGAGGGCTAAGCTCCAAGGATCCAGCCAGCAGGGCTTTCTCCCTGACTTCCCATCCACCAGGGCACAGCACCCCCAGTTGGAGTCAGCTCCCCAAGAGAAGAAAATGGGGCTTGTAGGGAAAAGGGAGGGGTGGGGGCTGGAGAGAGGGGTGGGCACATGGATGTTTGGGTAAGTGGATAGATGGATGAAGAGGGATGTACATAAGGATGGATGGATAGATGGAGGAACGGGGTTGGGTGGAAGAGGGGTGGATGGGGGGATGAGTGGGGTGGAGGGATGAGCGGGTAGATGGATGGATGGATGGATGGATGGATGAGGGGGGATGGATGGACGCATGAGTGAAAGATGGAGTTCAGTACCAAACTGTGACATCAGAATCGCTACACAATTCTTTTAGCTCTGCTGGGTGTTTGAGAATATAAAGTGTTGGGGAAATGTCTATAGACGAGCATAACACAGACATACTTCTAAATAATTCATGAACTAAAGAAGAGATCGTGATAGAAGTTTTTAAATACCTAGAACTGAAATGATAATTTTAAAAAATTCTGTATATCCAGACTCAGAGGCGGCAGAAAACTTGTGCTTCCAGGGAAATAGTTTCATGCTGGGAAAAGAAGGAAGCTACAGGGTTTGTAAGCTGCGCCCCCGTCTTAGGAAGTTCGGGGCCACATGGGGAGGGAATGGATGCAAAGGGGCGTGAGGGAAATATTTCCTACTCAGTCGTAACAGTTGCTGCTTAACTGGATGCATTTGTCAAAGGCAGACCTTACGCCTGAATGGGGTGAACTGCACTGGATGCAAGTTATCCCTGCATTTTGTAAATTAAATAAAAAGATGTTGAGGGGGAGGTCCCGTCGTGGCGCAGCAGAAACAAATCCGACTAGGACCCATGAGGTTTCGGGTTCGATCCCTGGCCTCACTCTGTGGGCTAAGGATCCAGCGTTGCCGTGAGCTGTGGTGTAGCTCGCAGACACAGCTCAGATCTGGCCTTGCTGTGGCTGTGGTGTAGGCCGGTGGCTACAGCTCCGATTCCACCATCAGCCTGGGAATTCTGTATGCCTCAGTGTAGCCCTAAAAAAGACCAAAAAAAAAAAAAAAAAGGGAATCAAAAAGAAGATACATTTTGAGATTTAAAAGGTCATGGGAAGCTTCTGACTGGCAGAAAATGTTTGCAAACCCAATATCCGATTCAGGACCTGTATTGAGACTATATGAAGAGCCTCCAGAGTGCAACAGTAGGGGAAAAAATAACCGGATTTAAAACTGGGCCACAGATCTGAGCAGAGCCTGGAGGAGGGCGTAGTGAGCACAGGACAAGACGCCCCCACCCCTGTCGTTAGGTGAATGCACCTGCAAACCACAGCGTAACGCCACCACACAGCCGCCGCAGGGCGGAAACCAGTTACATGAATAAAATGCCAACCCCACATGCGGAAGAAGATGTGAAGAGAAAAATCCCACACGCTGAGGTGAGAGTGCAGCACGGCCCGAGGAGGCGTGTGGGCCACTCTCGCCACCGCGTGGCCCAGGATCTCCCCTCCAGGCGTTTACTCGGAGAAACGAAAACAGATGGACGGTCACACAAGAGGCATACACGAACCTGCATACAGCTTGCTTTCTTTTCTCCCCACCCCCTTTTTTATTTTTTTGGCTTCTTAGTGCCACATGGAAGTTCCCAGGCCAGGGGTCACATCAGAGCTGCAGCTTCTGGCCTACGCCACAGCTCATGGCAATGCCGGATCCTTAACCCACTGCGTGACTAGTCCTCATGGATACTAGTCCGGTTCTTTTTTTGTCTTTTCTAGGGCCGCATCTGTGGCACATGGAGGTTCCCAGGCTAGGGGTCTAACTGGAGCTGTAGCCACCAGCCTACACCAGAGCTACGGCAACTCGGGATCCAAGCCACGTCTGCGACCTACACCACAGCTCACAGTAACGCCGGATCCTTAACCCACTGAGCGAGGCCAGGGATTGAACCTGCAACCTCATGGTTCCTCGTTGGATTCGTTAACCACTGAGCCACGATGGGAACTCCACTAGTTGGGTTCTTAACCCATGTCGGGAACTCCGACAGCTTTATTTCTGATGGTCAAGCCCTGGAAACCAATCAGAGGTCCTCTGGCCGAGGAGGTGCTGACCCCTGAGGCCACAGATGCCACGCGGAAGGAGCTCTTCCTGTGCCCAGGGGGTGAATCTCCTCCCTGTGGGGAGGACCCCGATCCCCAAGGCTGCACACTCCTGTTCACGTGACCTCTGGAAAACACAAAACCAGAGATGGGGAGACAGATGGGTGGCTGTCAAGGCTGGGAAGGAGGGCTTCCCGAGGCAGCCCCTGGGACTTGGGGGACAGAGCTGTTCAGAGCACGACCCTGGTGGTGGATGCACAGCCATGTGCGTTTGTCAAAACCGGCAAGACAGGACGCTGCAGCGTGAATTTCACGGCACGTCAATTCAAAACATTTCAAGGGTGAAAACAGCAATTTCAAAAAAGAGATTAGTAAGAGGGGACTGCAGGAGGTCCCGTCATGGTCCCTACTAGTATCCATGAGGATGCAGGTTCGATCCCTGGCCTCGCTCTTGGGTTAAGGATCCAGCATGGCTGTGAGCTGTGGTGTGGGTTGCAGATGTGGCTTGGATCCCATGTGGCTGTGGCTGTGGCGTAGGCTGCCAGCTGCAGCTCCTATTTGACCACTAGCCTGGGAACTTCCGTATGCTGCAGGTGTGGCCCTAAAAAGCACACACACACACACACAAAAAAAAAAAAAAAAAAAAAAAGAGAGAGAGAGAGAGAGAGAGAGAGAGAGAGAGAGAGAGAGAGAGAACTGCAAACAATGCATGTCAGCATTTCTGGAACCTGAGATGAAGTGGGCGAATTATTAGACAAATAGAGCAGGTGGGAGAGATACAAGCTCAAGCGTCGAGCTACGACGAGCAAGTCAATTGAAGCAATATTTCAAAGTCTCCCCAGGCAGATGCTTGGGGCTGGAAAGACCCGTTTTGCAAGTGAAGACATGGATGAGATCGGGGACCCAAAGCCAGGGTCAGCTCTCCTGACCACGCAGAGGTGACTCTCGCTTCCAGCGGCCAGAGAGGAGCGGGAGAGCCCAGCGTGCAGGCTGGGGCTGTAGCCCAGGGTCTGCCCACTGTCCTCCGGACGCTGATCTGGGGTTTCTTTTTTTTTTTCTTTTTTTTTTTTTTTTGTCTTTTGTCTTTTGTTGTTGTTGTTGCTATTTCTTGGGCCGCTCCCGCGGCATATGGAGGTTCCCAGGCTAGGGGTTGAATCGGAGCTGTAGCCACCGGCCTACGCCAGAGCCACAGCAACGCGGGATCCGAGCCGCGTCTGCAACCTACACCACAGCTCACGGCAACGCCGGATTGTTAACCCACTGAGCAAGGGCAGGGACCGAACCCGCAACCTCATGGTTCCTAGTCGGATTCGTTAACCACTGCGCCACGACGGGAACTCCTGATCTGGGGTTTCTGAGGCTCGACCTGGGACCACAGATCCCAGCCCGAAGATGAGACCCCGCGGAGGCTGAAGGTGGCAGTGGCAGTCACACAGCTCTCCCAGCAGGAAAGCCCCAGGGCTGGACAGCCCCCAGTGGGACCCAGCGAGGGCCGTGGCTCGGCGGGGGGCGGCCCACAGCTGCCACCAATACTGGCAGGTTCGCAGTGGAGCCGGGGGACTTTTGCAGAACAAACCCAGGAGAGAAATTTCCTCCGCAGGCCCACAGTGACGTGAGCAGAGCAGAGGGGGTCTCCGCAGACCCAGCAGGTCGGGCTGTCCCAGGAGATCGACCCCAAAGGCACCCAGGGGGGGAGGGAAGAAGTAAAATGACCTTTCTTGGCAGAAATACCATCGCCTTTGTAGAAAACCCTTAGAAACCTGTCAGCGGCGGGACCCAAGGCCAACGTGGATGGATGCTTCCTGCCACCAACAGCCGGCAAACTGGAGAGGAGGGCAGGAGAGCTGGTTTCCAGCGGCGTCGCAGACGACAAGCTACTTAGCGGTAACTTCCCCGAGGAGCTGAAAGCCTTGTGCGGGGACCGACACCAGGGAACGGGCCGCTGGTCTCCTGCTCACGGGCCGGAAGGCTCGCCGTGGTGACAAGGGGGCCCGCAGAGTCACCGCAAGCCCTCTCAAAATCCTAATGACTTCTTTTTTGGCGGAAACAGAAATATACATCCTGAAATTCTTACGGAGCCCGGGGAATGGTCGCTCCCAGTGCAGAGGTGGGCCCGTGGCCATCCCCCTGCAACCTGGGGAGGACAGGGCTGGGGGGAGGCGGCGACCTGAAGGGAGGCTGATGCCCCAGCATCCAGTCTTAGCCCTGCCTCTCGGTTCCCAGAGGTTCAGGGGCTGCCTCACCTCCTGGGCCCCGCCTTCAAGCCCAGAGAAGCCAGGCTGCCTGCCCGTCATGGGGGGGAATGGGTTGCACCAGGGTGGGGTGAGGATGGAGGGGGAGTTGAGAGGAGTGGGGGGATGGGGTCTGGGGGTTGAGGGTGGGGGCGGTGAGGGTGAGGATGGAGGGGAGGGGGGTGGGGGTGAAGCCGCAGTGGGGGTGGGTGGGGATGGGGGCATCCCGGGTGCTGCCTGTGCTTCACCTGATGGCCTGGGGCCCCCTTGCCAGGGTTCCTGAGTGTCTGTGTTCGAGGGTGTGCATGTGTGAGCACACACGTGTGCACTGGCTTCTCCTGCGGGTGTGTACACCTTGCTCTCTGAGGCAGGTGAGGAGCTGACGGGGCCTGGCACGAGTGGGGTGGAAGAGACCTTTCCTGGTGGGCCTGGGGGCCCCCTGACCCCAGGAGGAAGCTTCAGCCTGGACAGGTGACCCACCAAGGGAGTGACAGCAGGACACGGGGCAGCTCTGCCTCTGACCTGGATGTTCTGAGGTGGGAGAAGCCCTGCGATGGTTCCACACATGTGTGCCCAGGACAGGGCACGCGGGCCCCACGCCCCTTTCCCCGGCCTCCTCGCCACACCCTGAGCAAAGCCCTGCAGTGGGTGGGCTGCACGCCGCCTGGTCACTCTGGGAGGCCGGTTGCAGGCCTGGCCCCTGCCCTTGGGCCTCCCTGGCCTTCCTCCTGCCCCTGCGTGTCCCCCCAGCCTGGCTTCGGAAGGCTGGCCCAGCTCAGGCCCCGGGGCTGCTGCGGTGCTTCCAGGATGGTGGCACACTCGCAGTACCGCCACGGCGCCTCTAGGTGCTTGCAGCTGTGAGGAGCGCCCTGCTGGGACCCCTGGAGGCTGTGATCCCTGGTGGGGGGTGTGGCCCCTGCCGCCCTTTTCCCCCCACCCCCCCCACCCCCACCCCCGCCCCAGGCAGTGCGCACAGCAGGGGTTCAGTAAATGCTGTCTGGGTTGAGCTGCTGGCCAGACCAGCCGGTGGGACGTCCCTCGTCCCCAGCCCAGCAGCTGACACCCTGGGCGTTACCCAAACTGCTACAAATTGCGGTTGGCTGGAGCCCCGACGCCCTGCAGAGGAAACCGGATTGCTTCCTGCGCAGTGGCCCGCACGCACGGCAGTCGGCTTGTTTTTCCTCCTGGGGCTGCTGTCTCTGCTGCTGTCTGGGGCGGTGTCGCCTCGTGGGGGTGGGGAGGGGAGGCCGGAGCCTTGCCCTGCCCCCCGCAGTTCTCCCCAGGTCCCTTCTGCTTTTCACCTAGTAGCGGAGGGTGACAGGTGGGGAGGGCCCGTCCCTTTGCAGCCACAGACTGGGAGGCCAGCTCCCCCCTACCCCCTCGGCCCTTGGGCAGCTCTGGGGCTTCCCCGGCCCTGGTCCCCTCCCCTTCCCAGGGCCTGGGGCGGTGCAGGCAGTTCCTAGACGGGCCTGTCGCCCCCGCAGCTCCCAGCCGCCGTCTTTGTGGAGGGGGAGGGGCTGCGTAGCGTCATCGCTACGCCTCTCAGCCGGTGTCAGCAGCACCCCCACCCCCGCCCTGAACCTAAACATGTCCCAGAAAGGCTCTACCCATGTCCCCGAGGGGCCAACCCACCTGCTGGTCCCCTGGGCGAGGGCCTGGCCGTGGGGCTGCCCTTGGACGACGTGAGGCTGGGAAAGGGACTAAAATGAAGGCAGGACACGGGGTGTGAGGCGGTGCTGCAGGAGGGCTCTGGCCTGTGTCAGCCTCGCTGGGGGAGGAGGGGGGGAGGGTGGGGGAAGGGCCACACCCTCCAGCACTTCTGCTGGGCAGAGGTCCTGGCCTTGGGATCCTGCCTGCGTCATGGGGCCCTTAGGGCAAAACAAAGGCTCCTGCAGGGTCACCCTCCTTGCTGGGGGAGGGGGGGGTGGTCTGAGGAGACGCTCTGAGGGCAGTGGGGCTGGCATACAGTAGGTGCTTAATAACAGCTCTTGACCAAGTGAGCGGCCTCCCTCTTGGCTGTGTGCCCTGTCCTGTCCCAGACTGAGGCTGGCTCTTCTGGCCCCGTCCAGAGTTCTGGGAGGTGGCCCTGGAGGTGGGAGCGCCCTGCTGGCCAGGCAGGCTTGAGGGTCCCACCGCGCGGGCTGAATCCAGGGGTTCTGCCCCTGGACAGAGGCCCTGGGCTCTGTGTCCACGTAGATGGCCCCTCCCCTCCTCAGCCTCTGGCCGGTCGCTCCGCTCCGCAGGCAGAGGTTCCATATTAATCCCTGTCAGTTTTGGCCTCTGGCCCCCGTGTGCCTGTGTCGTCTTCATGGCTCACTTGGTCCAGGCATCTCCTGGCAAGGAGTCACCTCCGTTAGTGTCCTCAGCTTCTCCTCTTTTTTTTTTTTTTTTTTTTTTGGCTTCATGTAGTGCTTTTGGAAGTTTTAAAAGTCCTTCTTTCCAAGAATATGTGTGTATGTCTGACTGGGTCACTTTGCTGTACAGAAGATGACAGAGCAATGTAAATCAATTATGATAAAAAGATTTTAATAAAGTCTTTCTCTGCCCGGGCTGCCAAGATACTCTCCTGCACATTCGTTTTTTTGTTTTTGTTTTTGTTTTTTGGGTGTTTTTTTTTTTTTGGTCTTTTTAGGGCCGCACCCACGGCATATGGAGGTTCCCAGGCTAGGGGTCGAATCAGAGCTGTAGCCACTGGCCTACACCACAGCCACAGCACCGCGGGATCTAGCCGGGTCTGAGAGCTACACCACAGCTCACGGCAACGACGGATCTGTAACCCACTGAGCAAGGCCAGGGATGGAACCTGCATCCTCACGGATGCTAATCAATTTCGTTTCTGCTGCACCACGATGGGACCTCCCCTCCTGCACATTCTTTTATCAAGTTCATGGTTTTGCCGTTTCATTCAGCTGGTGCATGTATTTAAAGCCACCTCTGTCCCGTCCTGGAGAAGTGGGCTTTGGTTCCCGCCAGCCCCCCGGGACAGCCAGACGGTGAAGTTCCCCCTGCCTTCCCGCAAAGCTGGGGCGGTTCCCGGCAGCTGTGCAGCCCCCACAGCTGGCATTTCTGCGTGGCAGGAGGAAACCCCTCGTTACTTTCCAAGTTTCAGATTCCACTTTCACTCTCCCAAGGGCAAGTCTTACTGTCCAGAGGCTGGACGTGAGGGGTCTTCTGAGAGGCATTTCCACTCACGGGGCATGCAGGGTGGGTGGGCTCCCGGGGCAAAGTGAATGGGATTCGAACCCACTGCTCCTGGGCTCACGGACTGGAGGGACAGACAGAGAGACAGGGGCGAGGGCCTGTCACACGGGCAGGATTCACTGTGGCCGTGGCCCTGTCCTGGTTCTGGAACCTCTGGTGCCCCCAGCAATCCCTGGTGAAAGTGGACCCCAGAAAACCCCCCAAATGTGGTGTGATCTTTTCCAGTGAACAGTGGATGGGTCTTTCTGGAAACTCTGGAGTGGATGATAAGGTTATCTGCCATCTTTCGCTCCCCAGGAGGAGCCACCCTCTGTCGGGGGACCCAGGGTGCAGCAGGGCTGCTAGCGCTGGCGGCCAGAGCCACAGGGTGGCTGGCTTCCCCACGGGGCTCTGTCTCCCAGGCTCAGGGGGTGGGTCTCCTGGGGCTCCCGGAGCCGATCCATCTCCCCTCCTGTCTCTGCCCCAAGCCCCTCCCAACGTCTCAGGTCTCCAGGCCCCTCCCTCCTCCCCCCAAATCAATCCCCAACTGGACCCTTTTCTCAGCCGAGGGCAGTTTCACCACTGGCCTCGCCAGTGTGCCCCCAAGCCCGTCTGGGACCGGCCTTTGCCAGCTGAGAGGGGAAGCTGGTGATCACGTGTGCCCGAGACCGCTCCTGACCCTGGTACCCAGCATCAGCAGGCACAGCAGAAGCAAGACCACATGCCCCAGCCACTCCGCAGCAGACGTGGCTACAGGACGGCATCCCTGAGGACACAGGGCCAGGAGTGTTGGGAGGGGTTCTGGGATGTCTCCTCAAATGGGAGGGCCCCGCCGCCCTCAACTTTCTTCCTTCCTGACACCTGGAATGCAGATATGAAGGCTGGAGACCAAGCAGCCGTTTCTGACCAAGAGACAAGGCACCTGGATTCCCAAGGCCCCAGAAGCTGCCAGTCCCGAGGGAGAGGAAGCCCAGGCGTTCAGCTTGGTTGTCTCGGGTTTCTGAGGTGATGGGCAGCCTGTGCTGGGTTGACCCAGGTCACACTATAACTTTGCTGAAACCGTGACCCATGACTCACACTCAGAGAGCGCCCCGGTCAGAGGAACATGGGCGGGTAACAGTTTTCAGAATCCCCAAGCTCTTGGGGTGACAGCGTCTCAAAAGCCCCTTTCCATTCCCGGCCTCTTCTCTCACGGGGAAGCTCCCTGAAAGTCCCTCCAGTGGCTGGGGCCTAGGGACCTTCTGGCCTCTAGGAGTCCCGTGGAAAGGCCGGGAAGCCCCCGCCTCCCTGCCCAGCCCCCATGCAGTGATTCAGCCTCGTTAAGACTGAAAAGTGGGGGAGAGGCCAGGAGCCGGGAAAGCCCGGCAGGTTTACTGGAAGGAGGAAAAGCTGGTGTCAGGTGGCCCCTGAAGTGGCCGCGATGCCCACGAGGAAGCGGGGCTCCCTGCAGGCACGTGGCTTCTGGAGGGGAGAGAACTCTGCACCCTGATGACACGTGGAAAGAGACACAGACCACACTCGGTCCCCACAGCGTCAGGGCGGGTGACTCGGCACTTTGGGGACAATTTGCGTATCTGGCGGCTGTGGTTGTGACTGAAACGCGTGGAAGGTACGAAAACCCACGGGTCCCACATGCCTGTGTGCTGTGCACGCCAGCGCGACTCGCGGCAACCAAAGGGGAAGGCGACCCACGTGGCTGTGGAGGGGCGAGGATGAGCCGAGGTGGTCCCGCCGAACGGGGCGTGTGACCCGCCCAAAGGGAGGAGTGGGCTTCCGACACCTGCTCCAACCTGGGTGGGGCTGGCGGACGTGCGGCTGCGGGAAGGGGCCCGGTTGCAAGGGGCGATCCTGAGTGGTTCTCCTCGGAGGCCCCCGCAGCCAGGGCCCTGGCCAGAGGCGGGAGGGGCGGTGGGGGCACCGGGAGTCCGTGTCGGCGGGGAAGGAGGTTCGGTCTGGGGAGAAGAAAGCTCTGGCGAAGGTGGTTGTGCTGGTCACAGCGCGGAGAAGGAGCTTGCTGTCCCGAGCTCTTACCGACGAGTGGGGGTTCAGTGGTACGCTCTACGCTCTGTCCCTTTTACCGCAGTGGAGTCTCTGAGTCCTTCAGGGAGGGAGAGGGACCTTGGTGACCACTGCCCATGATGAGGTCGCGGTGAGGGATGGCTGTCCCCTCGGCCGGGCCCGCACAGGGGGACGCATCTGTAGCTGCAAAGTCACCGCTTAGCAGACCCAGGAAGGTGGCACTCCTGGGACCTGGCGTGGAGGTTCGGCTCCAGGACGGGTGGCCAGGGGGCGGGCGAACCCACCTTGGCTCCCGCGATCTGCACTGTCAGGGGCGGCCACGGCCATCACCCCGGGGGGCAGGCGTGCTGTGACACGAGGTCCCCGCGCCCGACATCTGGCCCGAACCTGCCAGGGCTTGAGAACACCTCCCTGCTCTGGGAACCTGGGTGACAGAGGACAGGTAAAGGACCCCAGAAGGACCCGTCCAGCAGGTCTGCAGCGCGCGCCCTGACCTTCCTTCCTACTCGGGGAGTGGGAGGTGCAGTGGGGGGGTGGCGGCAGGACGTGGGCATCCCGGTTAAAGGGGCGGGGGCGCCGCTTCTGCCTGAGGAGACCCAGAGTCGTGTCGTCCCAGCAAGTGCTCGGTCCTGGCTCCTGGCTCGCGCCGGCTTGAAGCACCTGCTGTAAACCCTCCGGGGACAATGGGCCGGTGGCCAAGGGGCCTGCAAGTTGCACCTGATTTGGGAGGTGAGGGCGGCAGTGTTTGGGGGCGCCTTGCTCACAGCCACAGACGGGCTGTTGAAGCCCACGGCGGGGGTCTTCAGGGCTGGTGAATCAGGGGAGGGGCGTGCGACATTCCCCTCCTTTGCCTGCAGAACCTTTAGGGGCCCGTGAGGAGCGTCAGCCCGCTGCCCACCTCGCCCACCTCCTACGGGCGAAGACACGGCCCGTTTAAAAGGCGCAGTGTCCCCGGAGCCCGAGATCACGACGGCGACAAGGCAGACAAAGGGGGACCAATGGGAAACCCTTCCGGGCTTCACAGGCACCGGCCCCGTGGGAGGGGGGCGCACAGAAGCGAATGGCCTCGTCTTGATGGGCCCCCGGGGGCTTTGTCAAAAGGGGGCTACAGGGTCCCCCTCCCTCCTGCCTGGAAGGCACTCAGCCTTCAGGAAAAGCACCCAGAGCCCTGACCCCCGAAACCTTCGTCCCCACACCTGCTTTGTCTGTCAGGGATTATGCACGGCACCCCCAGCTCACACCCCTCAGCCCCCCCAGGGGCCCAGCCTTTCCTCCCAGACCCCCTTGTAGGACCCAAGAGGAGGATTCAAGAGTTCCTGCTGTGGCTCAGTGGGTTAAGAACTGGACTAGTATCCATGAGGATGTGGGTTCAATCCCTGGCCTCACTCAGTGGGTTGAGGACCTGGTATAGCTGTGGCTGTGGTGTAGGCCAGCAGCTGCAGCTCCCATTTGACCCCTAGCCTGGAAACTTCCATGTGCTGCAGGTGTGGCCTTAAAAAAAAAAGGATTCAGTTGACCTAACCCATCCCTGACCCAGCAGCCACGGCACAGACGCAACAATGGCCCGAGCTTCCCGCCTGAACCCATCAGCTGGGGGTGGGGGAGCTCTGGAATATGCAGACCCCTAAGCAGGGGTGCAGAAGGGAGCAGGTCCCAGGGGAGAGCCGTCCCTCGTCCTCCCTGGGAGTGCCTGCCTGCCGGCTGCTGTGAGTTCTACCCCTGCTGAGACCCCACCTGCCTGCCCAGAACCTCAGCTCCACCTGCCACTGCTCACTTGGGAAGGGCCACTCTGGGCCTGAGCCCTTGGCAGGCAGTGATGCCCTCACAGTGGCCTGGGGTGGACGCCACGGCCCCTGGGCAGGTGTTTTGGGAAGGCTGAGGTGAAGCCTGTGCTCAGACCCCTGCAGCTGGACCTGCGTCCTGAGTGCAAAGTGCAGAGGGGGCGGCCGCCCTCCCCGGGCCTGGACACGCCGGGCACCTCAGCCTCGATCCCAACCCACCCACCATCCCTGCTGCCATGCTGGGCACCAAAGGCTCGCAAATGTGGGTGGGCCCTGCCAGGCCCTGGGCTGAAGAGGAGCCCCAGGCTTAAATGTGTGTCCTGGGGTGGTGGATGCAGGCGCCCCTGTCTCACCCCAAAAGCCAGAATGAGCCGAGGGGTCAGACCGGGAGGGTCACCTGCAGCCCCCGAGCATCTTCTGAGGATACTGGCCTGTGCCTTAGCCTGGGGTCTTGCCGGCCACAGAGAGACCCCCAGCCGCCCCAGCCAGGTGGGACACGGTGTCCCGGGGGATCTCACGCGGCCCCTTGCAGAGAAACCCACCTGCCAAATCCACCTGGCCCAGCTAGGGTCGGCTCTGGGGGCTCAGAGGCAGCGCCACGGACGGTGTGCTGGGCCTTCCTGCAGGAAGACCACGCCCCGGACAGGAAAAGCCTGGGTCCTAGGGCCCCAGGGGGCAGTGCCGGGCTGCAGCTGAGCCCTGTGCCCTGTGGGTTTCCTGGAGAGGGCACGGCCTCTCAGAGGTGGCCGGCCCAGTGCCCGCCAGCCCACACGGGGCCATGCCAGGCCGAAGCCCAAGGAGCTGGAGTCCATCTCCCGAGGGTTCCTGCCGCGGGATGTCCAGCCGCGTGGCTGGAGCTGGTCCCAGGCTGATGCAGGAAGACCCCGGGCGGTGGCGGGGCTGCACGTTGTCAGAGCCACGAGGAGACGTGGGAAGGGCCTGTTTCTGCCCCAGGAAGGTGATGGGGCCACAGTCTCACCACGGCGAGGAGACGCCCCAGCCGGCTTGGCCAACCCTGGTCTCGCTCTGCCTGCGGTTAGGGGACTTCTGCAGCACACACTTGACTCCTGCTACTTCCTGAAAGCTCTCAGCTGCACCGCAGAGCCGGAGTGGGGACAGGCCGCCAGCGGGGACCCAGGCCCTGGGGCCGTCGGCGTGGGGGTCTGAAGCCAGATTTGTCGGCAAAAAGGTAGGGGCCTGGCCGAGGATCTTAACCTGCTCTCCTTCATCAAGAGACCCCAGGGCACCAGGGCCACGATGCGGCGGGAGGGCGGGTGGCAGGGGGCAGGGACCGTCCTTCAGACCCTCTGGCCACCCTGAGGTTTCCCCCTGCAGAGACCCCACCCAGCTGCAGGTATAGGCGGGGAGACAGGCGCTGGGCGGGCTCCTCCCGGGAGCCCTCCTGGGCCTGTGCGTCCCAGCGCCCTCTGCTCGTGGCTGATTCTCTGGGGGCTGGCGCGGCCCCAGGGGCTGGCCGGGCCCGGGCACGTGGGCATCAGGATGGACAGCCGGACGATGGTCTCCGCTGCTTGGGCGGCAGCCTGGGCACAGGGCACAGGCCTCTGGGGGAGGCGTCCGGCCGGGCACAAAGGCTGGCCAGTGAGGACAGGGCTCTTCCTGATGTCTCTGCGCCTGGAGGGTGACAAGAAGAGGCTTCAGGGGGTCCCCCAGGTGGAGGGGGAGGACAGAGACGCCTCCGGCAAAGGGGGGATGAGGTGGGGGTTCGACCTCTCGAGCAACCAAAGAAACGCAGGTGCGTTTTCAAAGGTGCGTCACAGAGTCTCTGCTTACATGGGAGCGCAGTTCCCGTCGTGGCTCTGTGGTAAGGAACCCAACTGGCATCCATGAGGAGGCAGGTTCCATCCCTGGCCTCGCTCCGTGGGTTAAGGATCTGGCGTTGCCGTGAGCTGTGGTGTAGGTGGCAGACGTGGCCCGGATCTGGCGTGGCTGTGGCTGTGGTGGAGGCCGGTGGCTGCAGCCCCCATTGGACCCCTAGCCTGGGAACCTCCATGTGCCGCGGGTGCAGCCCTAAAAAGACAGAAAAAGGCGGGGAGGAAGTCTGGTCCCCCCGACCCCCGTTCTCCTGGTGCTGGTGAAGCAGAGGCCCGCTTCAGCTGCCTGAGAATAGCTCAGGTGCTGCCGGAGCCAGTACCTCCGCTGGCGTCTCCCCGGACTTTTGGTGACACACAGGACAGAAATGACGTCGAAGGTCTGGGTGTGAGGAGGCCACTGAGAGCTCCAGGGGCGCGAGACCGTTACGCCCCCGCGGTTACAGCAAACACGCAGAGGTCAGGGCCCATTGGCCGCTGGCGGGGCCGCGAGGAGCGGGGGCGGGGGAGAACCCGCGGCTTCGAGTGCAACCGAGGGGCCCGAGCCAGCGGCGTCGCTGCTTCTGCGCCTGTCTGGAAAGGTCCCCAGCAAAGGGTTAGAGCGGATTTCCAGGACGGGGCGCGCACGGCGAGGCCAGGGCATGGAGCCGGGCACCGTGCGGAGGCCAGGCCACCGGGCGGGCCCTCCCAAGGCAGGGCTTCTCTCATCCGGAAAATGGGCCTCTTCTACGACGGTAAATTGAACGTGTCCCCAGAAACAAGCATGATTCGTACCAGGGATGGAAGTGATTTCCGTGGGCCAAACGGAGCTCCGCAGCCGGAAGCCAGCTTCCCGGGTCGCTCTGAGAAACTGCTCCAGAGAAGCAGGGTTTGGGGCAGGTTCGTGTCTGCTCAGAGCAAAGAGCCAAAAGCAGGGCAGGGACCCGCTCCGCGGAGGTTTCCCAAGAACCAGAGCCGAGTCCGCTCGGCCTTGGCGCCGGGAGGGAGCCTCCCCTTGGAAGGGGCCCCAGCGCGGAGGCCCAGGGAGCGAGCGTTCAGCCTTCACTGAGCACACGGACGGGCTCCGCGTCTGGTCAGGGCGCCCTTGGACAGTGTGTGTGTGTGACAGGCCACAAACAGGCTGTTTCAGTGAATAGAACACTCACTTAACTCGGTACGAGCCGGGATGGCTCCCCTCATTTGAACGTCTCTTCCATAAAAGTAAAGAGCACAGTGGCAGTTGGTGAGCGTGTGTGTTGGGGGGGCATGAAACAGGGGGGCTGCCGGGGGCGGCAGGAGGGGCAGCTGAGGGGACAGGGCAAGGCCAAGGCCCAGTGTGTGGGGGCTGGGATGGGGCAGGGGCTCTGTGGGCCCTTTGGGCATGTGGAGGCCCCAGGGCAGTGCCAGGATCAGCCGGGGGTTGGGGGGGTGGTTGGCTGTCAAGGGGCTTCCGCTGTCCTGGGCTGCCCGCCCACAACCTGTGGCTGTGGCAGGCCCCCCGACCCCCAGGCTGGCGTTGTGGCCTGGTGGGCTTGTCCTTCCCAAAGCCTCTGCCAGGCCTGCTACTGCACCTGCCTCAAAGCCCAGACGGCCCCTAAGGGGCCGGGACATGGGGAGGCGGGAAGGAGCGGGTCGCTGTGCGTGGCCGGGAAGGCGACTGCTGTGGAGAACACAGGGGGCCCTGACACCCAACCCTGAGAGGACAAGACAGGATCTAGGCCCACCTGCCCTAGCTGGCAAGAGCGCAGCCACTGGCTGGGATGGGCCCCGGGCACCCGGACTGGTGGAGGGGGAGCAGAGGGGACACGGCGCCAGCTCCACTCCCAGGGCACAGCCAGCCATATCGTGAACAATGCAGGACCCAAGGGAGTGGGCAGACCAGCCCTGCTCCCCCCTCCCCCGGGCTGCTCGGTTCGGGAGCTTGGTTGCGGGGGAGCAGGAGGCGGCCGTGGGATCCAGGAAGGTCCGGGGACGAGGCCGAAGCCATGTGTCTGATGGAGAGGAAGCAGCTGGGGACGAAGTCAAGGACAGGATGAGCCCAGAGGAGCAAAAGGCTGAGAGGCCGGAGCAGGTGCCCAGGCCAGGCGACCAGCGTGGGGCAGGACGGCACCCTGGGTGGGGACTCTCCCGCCGCCCAGCTGCTCTGGCCTCATGCCGGCCCTGCCTGTTCCTTCAGCGCGGCCATCCCTCCCACTTCCGTCCGTCGAGGCAGGTGGTTGGACGTGGCCCTCAGCGCTTTGCCCTGCATGGGCTGCACGGAGGGCGGGAGGTGGGCGCCGGGGCTCCCCACCCTGGCCAGCATGCCCTCCAGACAGGCCTCCGGGCCCTTGCAGGTCTCACCCCAGGGGGATGAACAGTGTTGGTTGAGACACTTCCTCTGACTTTTGCAGAAGTGACTTCTAGAGATAGCGGCCCCTCTCTGCTCCTGGCTGGGCATTCCCAGGGACAGGTCACTCTCCCACAATCCAGGACTTCTGTCCTGAAGGAGCCAGCCTGGGTGCGGTTGGTGGCGCCCCTCCCAGGCTCCCAGGGCTCCCGGGGGGGGCACCCCTCACCCCCTCAGCCAGAGAGGACCCCCTTCCTTGGGCTCACCCCTCCTTCACCGGCTGAGCTGACCTGGCTGCAGACCCAGGTGCTATGCTGGCCCCACTGGGTGACAGCCCCCAGGGCCTTGGACCCTCCTCTCAGGGCAGAGGGCTCAGGACTCCGCGGTGAGCCCCAGGGAGAAGGTGCGTTAGTTTCGAGAGGTTACCCTGTAGGGTATTCTTCTTGCCCCCGCATCTCACCTGTGCTTGAATTTTCGAGGTCTTACTTACAAATGCTTTGCAGTTCAGGTAAACACCTTGGCTTCCTGTTCTCTCCAGCTGGTACAAGTGCCCAGCAAACGAGGGCGGGGGTGGGGGTGGGGTGGGGTCTCCGCCGGACAAGTGGGGAGTGGGGGCGGGGCTTGGAGCTCTGGGGGCAACACCCCTGGCCCCGCTGCCTTCACCTCCCCCAGACCCACTCTGATGAGATGGAGCTCATGTCAAACAGGTCCTCTGGTTTGGGAAGGAGCAGCGAGATGGGCGCCCGGTTCTGCTCCCACCTGCCCGCCCCCGTCACTGAGGCCACCGTGGGCACTCTCCTGGGCTCGTGGTCCCTTACACAGAGACATGTTTGTGCCCTTTGAATCTCAAGTAACTTCCACCAGGAAAAATTCCCAGAAAGGATTTTACCCCTCTGAAAGGTTAAACACTGAGGGGTCCCTGGTGCTCAGCGGGTTGTCACCGCTATGGCACGGGTTCGATCCCTGGCCTAGGAACTTTTGCATGTCGTGGGTGTAGCCAAATAAAAGGTGAAACACACTGAAGATTTTTGGAGACTTGGTGCAGAACTGTGCCAACATTTGTGCCCGTTTGTGCTCTGGTGGTTCTCCTGCCAACCCTAAGAATTAAATTTCTTTAATTTGCCAACCTGATAGGCAAGCAAAAGAAGACTGTTTGGATGTTTCTGTTTTTGTTTCTTTGAGTATGTAAGTGGCACGGAGTGTTTTTCCAATTTTTTAGGAGCCGTTTTTCTTTCTTCTGTGAATGGTCGGCTCACTGGCTTTAACCCTTCTTGTTGCTGTTGATTGTGGTTCTATTCGTATACAGCCTTCTTAGGGCAGCGGCATATGGAGGGTCCCGGGCTAGGGGTGGAATCGGAGCTGTCGCCGCCAGCCTACACCACAGCCACAGCAACACCAGATTCAAGCCACGTCCGCCCCCCACACCACAGCTCACGGCAACGGGGGATCCTTAACCCACGGAGTGGGGCCGGGGATTGAAGCCGCGTCCTCATGGATGCCAGTCGGGTTTCTTAACGGCTGAGCCACGATGGCACCTCCTGTGCTTTCTGTATTAAGGCTCCATCGTTGATTCCCACGGGATAAATGCGAGATGTGACACATCACAAATGCTCACTGCCCGTTGGTCAAATGACTTCATGTGTGATTTAGTCTGATTTCCTAAAGCAATTCCAACCCCCTCTTTCTCCAGGACACTCTCCGCTCTGGGAGGAACGTCCGGAGGATGGATGCATGAGGCGCCCTGCAGCCCTGCGCCAGCCCGAGCCGCAGGCATGCCAGGTGACGGCCCGCCCCGGCCTCCTTCCGCCCTGGACCTTTAGGAGGGACCCTTTCCTACAATGTCCTTTGTCTCCTAACAGGGGTAGTTAGGTCCGAATTTGGCCCGCAAAAGTAGGTCCATCGAAATAAAAACGCACTCGGAAACAATCATAATCCAGCCAAGGCTCTCTGTCGAGACGAGGGGAGGGCCCGTCTCTTCGGCTCTTGAAGGGCTAGGGAAGCTGGCACACCCGAGGGCCTCGGGTCCCGCCCACTTCTTGGCAGGGGCCCAGGGCAGGGCCTCCTCCCCCGTCCGTGGGGCCCGGGGACAGCCAGCGCCCTCCGGGTGCCCCGAGGGGGAGGGGCAGGCTCTCCCCATCGGCTCGTCTCAGGGCCGCGCGGCTCTCGCTGGACCTGGGGACCCGCCTGCACCCCTGCTTGCATGCAGAATGGAAGCGCAGGTCCAGGGTGCTCAGGCAGTGGGTGGGGACCCAGAGAGCGACCACCTTCCACGCGTCCGGACGGCCGCTGTCAGAGCCAGATGCTGCGGGCTGGTGTGGAAGCAGAGAAACAGGAACCCTGCCCCCCGTCGGTGGGAACGTCCAGCCGCCGCTGCCATCCTGGAAACAGCGGGGGTTCCTCAAAATCATGAAAAAGAGAATCATCTTTTGACTCAGCAACCCCGCCTCTGCGTGTGCACACGACCAAGAAGCGAACCTGGCCCTGGAAGACTTGTCTGCACAGCCTCGTCCACAGCAGCCTCCCCACGACGGCCAAGACGCGGGAGCCGCCGAAGGCCCAGCAGCAGAAGGATGGAGATGCCTGATGCGGCTCACTCGCTCCTCAGCCCGGGAAAGGGAGGACCCCTGACACAGGACGCAGTGAGGATGGACCTGGCCGGCGTCTGTTGAGGGAAATAGGCCAGTCACGAAAGGATGCATTTTTTTCCCCAACGGCCACACTTGTAGCATCTGCACGTTCCCAGGTCAGGGACGGAATCCAAGCCACAGCTGCCACCTATGACGCAGCTGGGGCCATGCTGGGTCCTTTATCCTGGGCCAGGGATCGAACCCACACCTCCACGGCGACTGGAGCTGCTGCAGTTGGATTCTTAGCCCACTGTGTTCATGAGGGAACTGGCTCTTTACGGCCCCTGACAGGAAGCGCTGGAGGAGAGAGTGGGGCACGAGCACCTCACGGGGACAGTTTCAGTTTTGCAAGATGGGAAAAGCTCTAGAGATAGATGAGGAGACGGGTGCCAAACAGTGTGAACATGCTTCATGCCACAGAACCGCACGTGGGTAAGAGGGCAGCCTTCATGGTGTGTGCAGTTTACCACCACGTTAAAAACTGGGGGAGCAAGGCAGCCACCCAGTGGGCGCCAGGCCTGCGCGGTGTGCGTGGTTCTGTGGCTCTGGGGCCCTGCGGTCTGACTCCTGCACGACGCGCCATCAGCTGAGGAGCCGTCAGGTCCCTCCTCCCGCTACCACCATCCTGCCCCTTATTTCTGAGTGCGTCCCCTGCTGGAGACAAGGCCATCAACCATGCATGGGCACCAGGGCAGGGTCCCTCAGGAGGGTGTGCGTGGCCTGCAGGAGCCTGGACCTCCGGCCCGGACGCCACGGCGATGTCCACACTGTGAAGTGAGAAGTTTCCTTGCCTGCTGGCCGTCCATGAGGGCCTGGCTCTGAGCAACACAAGAGCCTTCTGGGCCTGGGGTCTCCAGGCTGCAGGAGCAAGAGCCACGTTCTGCACTGTCACCAAGGCCACCCCAGCCTGTCCAACCTGCTGCCACTCCCCTGGCCAGATTGCTGACCTGTCCCCGCCAGAGGCCACTGATGGGCCCCCTGCTGACCTCGAGGGCCTCCGTCTACACCCGCCGTCAGAGAAGAAGGGCCCGCGAGCACAGCCCTCGGGAGAGGGGCCTGAATGCCACAGAATTTCGGGAGGGGCCGAGGCCGAGGCCAAGGCCGGGGCACAGACTCTGGGAAGTACATGGCGTCCCGCATGGCCGCCGAGACGTTGCTGTCACGTGTCAGGTCCCAGAGGCGGTGGGGGGTGGGGGTGGGCAGAGTCCTGGGCAGCTCTGGTTGCAGGTCAGGCAGTCAGGGCTGGGGTCACTGCTGTGATGGGGACCCAGGAGAAGCGGGCTGGGGGTGGGGGTTTGGGGGACACGCTGAGATCGTGTGGGGTCACTCAACCCAGACAGCGCCCATCCTGGAGCGTCCCAGGACCCTTGGGGGCTCATCTCTACCGCAGGGCGCTTTGTCCTGTGACGCAGCATCTGTACAGCGTGTCCCCCCAGAAAGCCCCCAGGTGAAGAGCCGCCTGGGCCTGGAGCCCCCCCTCCTCGCCCCCCAGGTGAGCTGGGGGGATGCGTCGTCCCAGGGCACTGGAAGGCAGCAGGTCACGGCTCTCTCCTGGGTGCTCTGTGACACGCAGACACGGGGCTCGGGGGAGCCCCTGCAGCCAGGGGGGCGGGATGCGGGGCAGGGACCCTGCCATCTGGGGAGCAGCCCCGGGGCTTCCACTTGCCGGGCTGAGGTCAGCCGCTGGCCAGGCCCCGCCATGACCCTGCCAGCCCAGGTGAGGCACCCCAGGTGCCTACGAGCTCGGAGAGCTGGGGGGATGGTGAGCACGCAGCGGGCGGGTCGGGGGTGCCCAGGCCCCTGGAAGTCTGGAGCCCGAATGTCCTCTGGGCCGGGGCTTCGTGTGACGTCTCCCCACGTGACTGGATGTCAGTGACAGGCTACAGGTGACATTGCTGGGCCTGGGACGTCCAGGCTTGTGTTATGTTTATGGACTGAAGCGTTGCTTCCAGTGACAGCAGGTGAGCGCTGGGCTCCTGCGTGGATCCAGACACCTGTACCCGGGACCCCACCCATGGTGAGGTGGGGACGAATCCGGCCGGGAGCGGATCTGAGGACTCCCGCCCTCTGGCCGCCTGGGCGTGGTCCCTGATAAGACCGCCTCCAGACACGAGAGAGCCGGCTGGGGCAGGGTCTGCGGCACAGCAGTGGGGAGGGTCCCCCCAAGGCCTGCAGGTGGGGGAGGGTCACAGGCAATGTGACATCTGTGCGTCAGGTGCATGTAAGGAAATCCGAGGTGGAGTTGAAGACACGAGAAGAGAACCGGAGACTCAGAGAAAAGGAGCCAGTGGAGGCTTAAGAAACGAGAGCCGTAATCTGTGACTATTAAAACGCCGTGAACGAGTTACAGACGCACCGATTAGACACAGACGGGAGAGGACTCACAAGCTGAAGTCAGACACCATTCGGTCACCTGCCCAGCGCCCCAGGAGGCAAACAGGGGGCCTCCAGGTGGGCGGGTGGAAGGAGCCTTAGCTTCAGGGGCCCAAGGGCACCAAGACGAGATGGCAGGTGGCACCCGGACGGTTTAGACACTGGAAGGCGGCTTCCTTGGGGCCGGGGTGAGATGGGATCCAGGAAACCGTCCCGGAGTCGGGGAAGAGTGCGTGGCGGGTGAGCCTGAGCTGGGGCCGGTTCTGTTCACAGGTCTTGCCAGGCAGAAATGCAGCAGGGCAAGGAAGGGAGTGGGCAGGAGGCTGGCCCACGCCAGGCAGCGGCGAGCAGGGACGATGGCACAGGTGACAATGACAGCAGCAGAATAATAACTGTAACATCTGACATCTGGGTGGAACAAAGAACCGCACAACTAAATAACGGGGCCAGAATCCCACGGGAGCCAAAGGTGCAGCCATGGGGCTGCCAGCGTCCCTGTGCGGGGGGCGAAGCTTTGGATGAGCTTCACCCACTACTCAACACGCCCGCTCAAACAGCCAGGACTGGCACTCCCGTCGTGGATTGGCGGTTAACAAACCCGACTGGTAGCCAGGAGGACTCGGGTTCAGTCCTGGCCTCATTCAGTGGGTTAAGGATCTGGCGTTGCCAGAAGCTGGGGTGTAGGTCACAGATGCGGCTCAGATCCTGCGTGGCTGTGGCTGTGGTGGAGGCTGGCAGCTGCAGCTCCGATTGAACCCCTAGCCGGGGAACCTCCATATGCCGTGGGTGTGGCCCTAAAAAGCCAACATAGAAATACATAAAGTTAAAATAAAAATTTTAAAAGCTGACCAAATAAACTCAACCAGTCCGCAAGCTGTATAACGGACCACAGGCCAGGTGGCTTAAACCTCAGACAGTCGTTCTCTGCCATCCTGGAGGCTGGGGGCCTGCGGTCCGGGGTGGACGGGGCTGTGGCTTCTGCTGAGGCCTCCGCTCGACGTACAGATGTCTGCCCCCCGTCCTCACCGCATCTCCCTCCACGCGCGTCCCCGGGTCAGATGTGCCCTCTCGATGAGGACACAGCCACGCTGGGTCGGGCTCTGACTTTACACCTCGGTGAGGCCCCGTCTTCAAATTCATCCTGGGTCTCGGGGCTGAGGCCCCCATATCTTTGGGGGGAAAACAGTCCCACCCAGAGCAGAAGGCAAATGGAGAATCAACGCTCCTCAAGCACCAACGACCGTCTGGAAAGTGACCCTGGGTTGCTGGCACGCGGAACCCCAGTCTGCAACTCTGACGCCGCCGGGTTGGAGATCGGACCTCAGGGTCACTTTAAGAGGCCCACCTCGCGGAGGTCCTGTTGTGGCACGTGGGTTAAGAACCTGACACTGTCTCCCTGAGGATGCAGGTTCAATCCCTGGCCTGACTCAGTGGATTAAGGATCTGGCGTGGCTGCCAGCTGCAGCGCAGGTGGCAGATGTGGCTCAGATCGGCTGCTTCTGTGGCTGTGGCTGTGGTGTAGGCTGGCAGCTGTAGCTCTGATGCGACCCCTAACCTGGGAACTTCCATATGGCACAGGGGCAGCCCCCCCAAAGAAAGATAGACCGAAAGGTACCCCCCGGGGCAGCGCCACCCTTGGCGTGTCCAGTCTGGGGCCGCGTGAGCCTTCCTGCCTTCCTTGGCGTGGCCGCCTCTGGGTGGCTCGCAGGGGCGCCGGGCCTCACGCTTGTCTCTGTCCCGCAGGAAACGCCACGCCCGCAGGCGGCCCTGGCCTGGCGGCGCTGAACTGCAGCATGCCCTTCGAGGAGAGCAGGCTGTTCCTGGTGGCGGTGTACAGCGCCGTGTGTGTGCTGGGCCTGCCAGCCAACTGCCTGACCGCCTGGCTGACGCTGCTGCAGGTGCTGCAGGGGAACGTGCTGGCCGTGTACCTCTTCTGCCTGGCGCTCTGCGAGCTGCTCTACGTGGGCACGCTGCCGCTCTGGGTCGTCTACGTCCAGAACCAGCACCGGTGGACGCTGGGCCCGTGGGCCTGCAGGGTCACCGCCTACATCTTCTTCTGCAACCTCTACGTCAGCATCCTCTTCCTGTGCTGCATCTCCTGCGACCGCTTCGTGGCGGTGGTGTACGCGCTGGAGAGCCGCGGCCGCCGCCACCAGCGGACGGCCATCCTCGTCTCCGCGGCCGTCTTCGCTCTGGTCGGGCTGGTCCACTACCCGGTGTTCCAGATGGGGGAGGGGGACACGTGCTTCGAGACGCTGCCCATGGACCGCAAGGCGGCGGGCTTCTACTACGCGCGCTTCACCGTGGGCTTCGCCCTCCCCCTGGGCATCATCGCCTTCACCAACCAGCGCATCTTCAGGAGCAGCCAGCTGAGCGCCAGCCTGAGCGCCGCCCAGAAGGCCAAGGTGAAGCACCTGGCCATCGCGGTGGTGGCCATCTTCCTGGTGTGCTTCGCCCCCTACCACCTGGTGCTCCTGGTCAAGGCCGTGGCCTTCTCCTACCACCAGGGAGACCCGGGCTCCATGTGCGCCTTCGAGGCCAGCCTGTACACGGCCTCCATGGTGCTCCTGTGCCTGTCCACGGTGAACAGCATCGCCGACCCCTTCATCTACGTGCTGGCCGCCGAAGTTTCCCGCCAAGAGGTGTCCCGACTCCACAAGGAGTGGAAAAAGTGGTCCACGAAGACAGACGACATCAAGCTCACGAGCTCGAAAGACTCGGAGGAGGCGGCGTCGCCCGTGTCGCTCAGGAATGGCTGTGTGGGCCCTGGGCCCGTCTGGCCCTCGGGGCCACCGCCGGGCACCCTGGAGAGGCTGACGGAGGAGTCCTGCTGAGCCTGGCCCGCTGCAGAGTCCAGGCGCAGGTCCAGGCCCAGCGGCGCGGGGTGCCCGTCCACGGAGCCCTCGGGCCAGCATCCGCGGCGCGGCGTGGAGCCCCCTCTGGGTGACACGCCACCGGCTTCTCGTTCCTGGAGCCTCTGCCCCTTGGGGGAACCGGCCCCCCGATTTCCCCACTGGGTGCCGACGCCCCCCAAGAAGGGGGCAGCAGGCCAAGGCCAGAGGCGATTCTTCTGGGCTTCAGGGAGGCGCGGGGCGGGCAGGAGGACGTGTCCGGCCGGCTCCCTCGGCTGCGAGCAGACCGCGGGGCCGCTGGCACTGGCCCGTGCCTGCCGTGCGGGGTTCGTGCTCCCGCATGATCACTTCACTGTCCCTGCTTTTCTGCAGGCCTGGCTGGGATGACCGCAACCGGCCACGCTGGGGCCTTGGTGCTCCTGCTCCAGAACGCCCGTGCCAACCGGGCCTCTCCTGCAGTTCCTGGTCACGCGGGCAGCCCGGGACCAGCGCGGCAGGAGCCCAGCCCGAGGGGCCTCGGCTGGGGGGGCTCTGTGCCCAGCAGGGCTGCTGCAGACCCTCGGGGCAGCTGTGGGGGAGGGAGCTGCCCCGACCCATGTCCTCTAGTGGGTCCCGGGTGCCGTGTCAGGAACGCCCACCAGCCGGGACTGCAGCTGGGCACCCGGGAGGGGTGACGCACCGCCAATGGGCTCCGAGGGTGATGGCGATTCCGCCTCACCAAGGCTTCCTGGCTTCGGGAAGAAGTGAGCCGAGGGCCAGGCCAGGCCGCACGACTGCCTCAGGGTCCTGACCTGCACAGGACCGGGGACAGCTACCTCAGCGGACGGGCGGCGGGGCTGCCCGCTCCCCCTGCCTCGGGGGGCTCACGCACACGTAGCACAGAGTCCCGCACCCGGAGGCACGCCCCAGGTATCATTAAATTAAGTCCTCAGGAGTTCCCTGGTGGCCTAGCAGTTAAGGATTCGATGGCGTTGTCCCTGCTGTGGCTCATGTTTGCTCCCTGGCCTGGACCTTCTGCGGGCTGCAGGCACGGCCACGCGATCAGCGGATCAATAAACGCCTGTTTCCAGAAAGTGGCTGCTCTTCCCTGTGGGACTCTGATCCGACATGCGACTTAGAAAATACCTTTCGAAATGAAAGTGCTAGGAGTTCCTGTTGTGGCTCAGTGGGTTTAGGAGCCAGCGGCATCTCCATGAGGACGCAGGTTCGATCCCTGGCCTCGCTCAGTGGGTTGAGGATCCGCCGTTACTGTGAGCTGTGGTGTAGGTCGCAGACGCGGCTCGGATCCGGCATGGCCGTGGCTGTGGGGCAGGCCGGCAGCTACAGCTCCGATTCCACCCCTCGCCTGGGAACCTCCATGTGCAGCAGGTGCGGCCATAAAAAGAAACATAAATGATAGTAAATTAAGAAATAAAAGTGCTGGAGTTCAGTGGTTAACGAATCCGACTAGGAACCATGAGGTTGTGGGTTCGATCCCTGGCCTTGCTCAGGGGGTTGAGGATCCGGTGTTGCCGTGAGCTGTGGTGTAGGTCGCAGATGCGGCTCGGATCCCGCGTTGCTGTGGCTGTGGTGTAGGCTGGTGGCTACAGCTCCGATTTGACCGCTAGCCTGGGAACCTCCATATGCTGCGGGAGCGGCCCAAGAAATGGCAAAAAGACAAAAGAAAGAAAGAAAGAAAGAAAGAAAGAAAGAAAGAAAGAAAGAAAGAAAGAAAGAAAGAAAGAAAGAAAGAAAGAAAGAAAGAAAGAAAAGTGCTAAAACCCCGGTCAGCACCGACCTCCTCTTTAGGTGGATGGATGATGTGTCCTCTCACCTGTCCAGGCAAATATTCCCTCCGGGGCTCTCGCGGAGGGCCACGCCTGGGAGCGCCCTCAGGAAGGGCTGGCCGGGGTTCTGGAACAGCCCAGAATGTTCGGGGCCAGGGTCACAGGGCCTTCTGATGACAAGCGACGTGACTACTCGCCCCACGCTGCGTGGCTGACAGCCAGCGCGGCTGTCTCTGCGTTCCGGGGGCTGGACCCCGAGGTCGAGGTGAGGGCAGGTCCCTCCCAGAGGCTCCGGGGGGAGCCGGTCCAGGCCTGGCTCTCAGCCTCGGGCGCGGCCACATCCTGGGCCTTCCTGGGTTGTGGCCACATCACCCCCAGGCCCGCCTCCATCTCACGTGGTATCCTGCTGTCTCGTCGGGTCCCATCGTGACGCACGGTGATCTCGCTAGATCCTCACCTGAACGGCATCTGCCGGGACCCTACTTTCAAATAAGGTCCCGTCTGCAGGTTCCCGGGAGCAGGGCATCGACCTATGCTCTGGGGTCACCAGTCCCTGCACTGAGAATGGCAGGAAGGAGTGGGAACCAGGCCCCAGGCTCACACTTATCCCGATGCGCTCTGCATGTCACTGTCTGCTCGGCTGTGCCAATGACAAATCTGCTTTTTTACAAAAAAAAAAAAAAGTGGTAGTTTCTCTAAATGTTCCATTAATACGCTTCCTTGGCAGCCTCATGCCACTTCCTTGGCGGTTCTGGGAAAAGCTCCTCTCAAATCCCAGCCTGGGACCCTCCCTCCAGCCCGCGACCTGGCAGCCGCCCCTGGGACCGTCGTCACACCCCGGGGGCTCCAGCGTCTTAGGCCTCAGTTTCAGCCACGGACATAAAGACGGCGAGAGCCGACTGCGGGTCGGTGCCTCTGAGCAGGGTCCCCACCCGCCAGCCTGTGTGTCCCCGGGGCTGCAGGACAACTGATCGCAAACTGGGACTTAATTCCTTAAAGCAATGGGAATTTATCCTCTCGCAGTCCTGGGCCCGAAGTCTGGAGTCCAGACGTCCCAGGGCCGCGCTCCGTTCCGAGGCTCCAAGGGAGGGTCCTTCCTGCCTCTTCCAGCTTCTGGGGGCCCCAGGCTTCCTGGGCGCGTGGCTGCATCACCCGGATCTCCGCCCCCATCTTCACCTGCCCTCCTTGGGTCCCTCCAGGTCACCTCCTCTGTCCTGAGGCCACATACAAGCTCCAATGGCCTCCGGAGGCCCTGTGCTGGCACTGCTGGGCCTGTGGCCATCCTGCCCCACTACAGACCCAGCGTGAGGGGCACTGCCTTCTGTCCCCACTCCCCAGGGAGCTCTCAGCCTGCCCACGGGCACCAGGTGACCAGGTTGCCGCCAAGGAGCAGAGGAGTCGGACAGAGGCCGGGTGAGCTGCGCCACGACCAGGGCTTCATGGGCACTTCCCTGGGCACCGGTCCACCTGCCTCCTCCACTGGCCTCCACCCTCACGGGACTTCCTCTGAAAACCAGCGTGTGCACCTGTTGCTGAAACATCAGCTGCCTCTGTGCACCGAGGCCAAATAGAAACACGGAGACGGAGATGGGCCAAACAGAAAAAGTAGCTTTAATGGCCCGGCAAAGAGGGGACAGCAGGCCCCCCGGAGGGGGCAGTGAGGAGCCTGGCAGTGTCCAGGAGCAGGGTGGGGTCAGCTTGTGGGCTTTTTCCTGATTGGAGGATGGTGAGGTCACTGGGACTCAGCGTCATCAACCTTCTGGTTCCCCCCGGTCTGGGGTCTGCGTCGCTGCGGGCAGCATCCTTACCCTCCTCCATCCGTGGGGCTTCGGCACCTGCAGGACAGCTGCAAGCCCGAGGCTCAGAGTATGAACTCCAGTCCCTGAGGAAGAGCTAAAGGTCCTGGATGTGCTCGAATGTTTAAACTATTGCTATTTTGCCTTGCTTGACTCTTCCTGTTTCTCTGCCTTTTCTCACTTCTCTGATTAAATCGATACTTTCTACGAAAAAGCAGGGGGAGGCCATGCGTGGGGGTCTATTCTGGGAAGGGCCCCTGGGTCCTGCTTGGTTACACATGTCATGTGACCCTGGCTGCAAGCCCCCAGCCCCCGGCCCCGCACAGGCTTTTCCCCATTAGTTCACAACCTCCTCTTGGCACCCAGGCTGGGAATCTCCTCCTTTCCCTTCTTTTGCTGACACCACGCAACCAATAAACAGTCCCTTTCTTCCTGGTAGGATCCCATCAAGGGCTGCCCAGCCCAGCAGCTCGCCCCTAGGCGGGCAGCAGGCTGGGGGTGGTAAGGGCTCAGGCCCCAGGAGCACCTGGCGCAGGTGAGGGGCTGCCAGGACTTTGCCAAGAGGAGTGAACGGGAGGGTCTCCGCCCCTGGGAGTCGCAGAGGGTACTTGCAGGGGTATGCGTGGTGACGAGAAATTAGACGAGGTTCTGCAGCAAGGGACCAACCCACTGTCCAAGGACCTTAACGGAGAGCTGGACGCAGGGCCACCCAGAGAGTATGGCCAGTTCTGCCCTTGAGGCCGAGAACCTGGAGAGCTGATGGGGCGTCGGTGGGCAAGGGCCGGCCTAGGACCCACGATTTGTGCGGCCCGGCTGTTCCAGCCACGGCCCCTAGAGGGCGCCTGCGAGGCCGTGCGGGCCCTGAGCCTGCGGCCCGCGGCCGCCAGGGGGCAGCACCGCCCTAGGCGGCCGGGTCCCGGCGCAGAAGGCGGACCCCGCGCCAGTCTCCGCCAGGCCCTCGGCGCGGGGCTGCGCGGCGACACCTGCAGGGTGTGCGGGGCCGGGCCCGCTCCATGCCTCGGGCCCACAACCGGCTCTGGGAAGGAGAGAAGCCGAGAGCGGCCCCGCGACCCGGTGATGAGTGAGTGACATCAGCGGGTGCCTGGCCTCCTGCGAGTCCAGAGAAACCGCAGGGGCAGAGTGGGCGTCGGAGCCGGGCCGGGAGAGAGGGAGCCCACCCCGGGACGGATGAAATGTGGTCGGTCGCACGGTGGACCATTAGCCGCCAGCAGGAATGAAGGTGACACCTGCTACCTGCGGATGAACCTCAGAAGCTTGCGGAGGGAGGGCGGCCAGACAGCGCCACACACAGAACATGCTACCATTGCTTCGGGATGTTCAGAGACAGAGGGGAGGTGAGAGGTGGCCCGCGGGGGTGGGGGTATGCCAGGGGCCAGCTCTTCCCCGGGTGGAGATATTCTCACCTTGACCGGCTGAGCTTCGCCTCTGTCTGCGAATCCATTAAAGACACGGCGTCTGGGCTTCAAGGGCTGAGCTGCATGGTGGGGCAACCCCATCTCAATAAAGCTGTTTCCCCAAAAGAAGGCACGTCTGGGGAGTTCCCACTGTGGCTCAGCGGTTGCAAACCTGACTAGTATCCATGAGGACCTGGGTTCGATCCCTGGCCTCACTCAGTGGGTTAAGGATCTGGCGTTGCTGTGGCTGTGGTGTAGGCCGGTGACTGCAGCTCCTGCCCCCCCTGCCCCTCCACCCCCGGGTTTGGGCTTGGGGTGGGCTCTGACGGCTCTCAGACTTGTGCTGGCACCAGGAGTCCCTGCTGGGCCTGTTAAAACGCCGGCAGGACCCAGGCCCAGAGTTTCTGAGTCAGAGAATGTAGGAGTTCCCAGGAGCTGCTGCTGGGGCAGGGCCATGCCTCGAGAGCCTCTGCCCTGAGCTGGATGCCGTTGGAATGGCACACAATCAGTTCTGGCCAGTGAGAAGTGGGCCAGAGCTTCAGTCTGCCTTCTGGAAGAAAGCTTCTCTCCTTCCCTGGACCTCCTGTGTGACTGGGTGCAAGGCCCCGGGCTGCGGCAGCCGCTCTGAGACTCTGGGGGCAAAGCTGTCTGAGCAGGAAGCCCCCACGCAGGGCAGGACCTCTGTGCCCTGCACCTGCCCTTCCACTCCTTGGTCTCGTCAGAGCTGGTGGCACTTGCCTCCAGTCCCCTGTGGCTCCTGTGCCCAGGCCCTGCTCCACATCGGAAGATGTGCAGGCCACATCCTGATCACCCCCTTCCCCGCCTTCGGCGCTGCCCGCTGCCCTGTCTCTTTGGTGTCACAAGGGCACTCTCTTGTTATCATGCCCTCTTTACTTACAGAAGTTGCACTCTGCCTGAGTATTTGCCTGCCCATATAGGTACCCAGGGAAACTATGTAGAATTATTTTGTGGATATACTTTTTTTTTTTGTCTTTTTGCCATTTCTTGGGCCGCTCCTGCGGCATATGGAGGTTCCCAGGCTAGGGATCCAATTGGAGCTGTAGCCCCCGGCCTGTGCCAGAGCCACAGCAACACAGGGTCAGAGCCGTGTCTGCAACCTACACCACAGCACATGGCAATGCCGGATCCTTAACCCATTGAGCAAGGCCAGGGATCGAACCCGCAACCTCATGGTTCCTAGTCGGATTCATTAACCACTGCGCCACGACAGGAACTCCATTTTGTGTATATACTTTTACCTGACTTTTTATTGTGAAATAATTTCCAGTTTACGGAAAAGCTACAAACTTAGTACCGTGGAATTAGACTGAAATAGGTGTAGGGACAGGCCTGTAGGGGGCGCTCTCACCCCCACTCTGCATTGTCAATTACCCCCAAGAGGAAAAGACAATTGCCTCCCAGCCTCCCAGCAAAGGAGGCTCCACTTTGCAATCCACCTGGAAGAAGAAAACATCTCTCTGCTCCAGGAGAGCCCGGTCAGACTGTAACAGTCCACCCACCAAGCACCTTCCACACCCTCCAGCGCTTCAGCTGTCACCCCCTTCCCAGCATCCCTCTTCTCCCTCTAAAAGCAAGTCCCCTCCTGTTCTCTGGGTTTGCCTGGGGTCTCCCTTGGCTTGCATTCCTGGATTGCTCTTCTTCTATTTTTGCTGGTAAAATAACTGGCTATTATATCATTAAACGATATTAAGTTACATTATGATTATATTATTACAGTTTTTAGCGTTAATAAAAAAAAGTTGGGGCCAAAGACAGCAAACCGGGAGAGATGACAGCTTGTGGGTTGAGGGAGGCACCCACAGGGGTAACTTATGCTCATCCCTCTGCAAGTCGCCACCTGCTCTGGGTTTGGTGGGTCGCCTCTCGGATTCCAAGCTCCACTCTTTCTGCATTTTGAGCACTCAGACTTTACGTGGGATCTGGGAAGGGTTTGTTCTTTGGGTTCAAGGCTTTGTCTTTGGTGAGAACTAGTTGTTTTCTGGGGTGGGGTAGCAGGGTTCTCTTTTGGGGATCTTGCTGACTGGGATCCAGGAGTTTGTTCTTGGGTTTCCAGGAGAACTTGGGGAGGGTCCCAGTCGCCTAAATTCTCTGGGGGCAGCTCTCCTTCAGGGACTCTGGCCAGCTTCATGTTTAACATCTGTGAACCCCAGATGCACACCCTTAACCAAATGGGCTGAACAAAAACTAATTGAAGTAATTTAAGAGTCCAGACTTACACTGCACATTATGGGGAATTTTTAATCTCCTCAAATTCAATTTTCTTCTGATTACATTGGAGGACCGCAGTCTTAAAATTAAACAAAATTAATGGTCGGATATGTTCTTATGGGTGCCTGAGCCCTTCCAGATGTGCACAAAACTCTAAAATTGCCTCTTTGCAAGGTACCATTTCTAAATGGGCCAAAACAACCAAAAAAAAAAAAAAAAAAAAGGAAAAAGAAAGAAAGAAAAGAAAACCTAGAATATAACAAAATGGCTTAAGAAGCCAGGCGCTCTTAGTGCTCCCCACCGGCTCTTTGCCTTGTGAGCCCTCCTGCAAGGCTTCCCAGCCCCTTTGGGCTCAGACTCCACCCCTTCGGTCTCAGACTCCACCCCTCGGTCTCAGACTCCACCCTCTTTGGCTCAGACTCCACCCCTTCGGGCTCAGACTCCACCCTCTTTGGCTCAGACCCTGCCCCCAGCAGCCGTCTTGTACTCAAACTTGTTCCTCTCTGGCTGCAAAAACCTGTCCCTCTAACATTGGATCCAAATGCTAAACCCTTAATCATTGCTCCTACGTTCGCTGGAGCAAGTGACGACTGTAAGGAAAGACTTCAATAGCAGCTGCTCTAGATTTTTTTAATGGACGAATACACTCCAGAGCTTCTAGGAGAAAACTCGCTTTCTCTTTCTGTCTGTTGACGCCCGGGAGGTCACGCATCCTGTTCCAGAGGAGACCTTTGCTTTAAATGAGTCCACCTTAAGGCAGCCCTTAAATGAGAGGATTCCAAACCTCTCTGGAGACAAAGTAATGTCATTTAATTGGTATGCGGGAGCTCCTAAAAGACAAACTGACTCTGTAAACAACTCCAAAAGGGTCCTCACACAGTTTGGCTCTAACTCTTCTGAGCTTATAGCTGAGACATGGCTAGATTTTTTTTTTTTTTTTCTTCTAGGGCCACATCTGTGGCATATGGAAGTTGTTGGGCTAAGGCTCAAGCTGGAGCTACATCACAGCCACAGCAACGTGGGATCCAAGCAGCATCTGGATCCAAGCCACGATGTCAGATCCTCAGCCCACTGAGCGGGGCCAGGGATCGAACCCACATCCTCACAGAAGCTGTGTGGGGTTCTTAACCCGCTGAGCTGCCAGGGGACCTCTGTGGCTAGAATGTTAAATGACACTGTAAGGTCTCTGTCTGCATCTGTCTGTATTTCCAAGTGTGTCTATATATGTTTTATAGATGCTGGCATTACTTTTCTCTTCCACCTCTGGTTGGTAGTGTTAGAATTAATTTGTAAAAGAGCTCGAATTAATTGGCTTAAAAACAAGAGCTTAGGGAGTTCCCGTCGTTGGTGCAGTGGTTAACGAATCAGACTAGGAACCATGAAGATGTGGGTTCAATCCCTGGCCTCACTGGGTTGGTTAAGGATCTGGCATTGCTGTAAGCTGTGGTGTAGGTCACCGATGTGGCTTGAATTCCATGTTGCTGTGGCTGTGGTGTAGGCCGGAGGTGCAGCTCTGATTTGACCCCTAGCCTGGGAACTTCCACATGCTGCAGGTATGGCCCTAAAAAGGAAAAAAATAAAAAAATAAAAAATAACAGACTGGCCTACGTGCTTTTCAGGTTTTATGTGACTTGGGATGGATCTTGGTGGGTTAAAGCTAATTTCAAGTGGTTGGTTTAATTAAAATAGGCATGTCTCTGGAGTTATCGATTCTGCGAAAAATTCAGGCATACCATTTTTTGGTTTCGTTTTGTTTTTGAAGGCCGCATCCATCTGCAGCATATGGAAGTTCCCAGGCTAGGGGCTGAATCAGAGCTGCAGTTGCTGGCCTGTGGCACAGCCATGCCAGATCCGAGCCTCGTCTCCAACCTACAGCAGAGCTTGTGGCAACGCGGGATCCTTAACCTACTGAGCGAGGCCGGGGATGGAACCTACATCCTCATGGGTACTAGCTGGGTTTGGTACTGCTGAGCCGCAACAGGAACTCCCAGGCATACAATTTTTATTCTACCTGGGTTTATGGGTCAAGTATGTTCGTATTATCTTTGTTAAAAAAAAATTTTGTGTTGGGATGGAAAAGCTATAAAATTTGGTTGTGATGATTGTTGTACAACTATAAATGTAATAAAATTCATTGAGTAATAAAAAATTTATCAGCACACAAAAAAAACATGGTATAAACGTTTTCATCAGTCAGTACTCTAAACATGAAAGTTGAAAACAACAAATCGACCAGACGTGGATGAGATAAAAGTTTCTGGGTGAATCTTTTAAACAACTTCCTCCAGGGGAGTTCCCGCCTTGGCTCAGTGGTTAGCGAATCCGACTAGGAACCGGGAGGTTGCGGGTTTGATCCCTGGCCTCGATCAGTGGGTTAAGGATCTGGTGTTGCCGTGAGCTGTGGTGTAGGTGGCAGACTCGGCTCAGATCTGGGGTTGCTGTGGCTGTGGGGTTGGCCGGCAGCTGTAGCTCCGATTCGACCCCTAGCCTGTAAACCTCCATATGCCGCAGGTGCGGCCCTAGAAAAGGCAAAATGACAGAAAACAAAACAACAACAACAAAACTTCCTCCAATCTTTTCGGTAACCTGAAGCTTTGCAGTTTTGTGAAGTTAAATTAAATGATGGATGGTCACTAAACATCTGGATCATTCCCAAATTAGAAAAAAGACACACTGAAACACTACTAAAAACAGCTTCATCTGCCTGGGGCTGTGCCTTTCGATGAACTGAAGGTATTTAGGTCCCCTGGTAAATACGGCACCCTGGAAAATTTACTGCGAAGATGACATGCTTTTAGGAGTTGTGAACTGTATTCATACATTTGCCAGCAGCAGACCAGTCACAGTTTTTTTGGCCTTGCCTGAGGCATGCGGAAATTCCCGGGCCAGGGACTGAACCCCTGCCACAGCAGTGAGAACACCAGCTCCTTCCCCCACTGAGCCAGCAGGGAACTCCCATTCACAATTATTTAAAGCTCTTAGAAATGACAAGAGACGACACCTCTGTGCTAGGAAAGTGGGATATGCGTTTTTGGTAAGAAAAGGTAGGAGGAAGGCCAATGCATGTTGCTGAGGGAAAGAAAGCAACGTTCTGCTCTGAAGTGAAGCTGATTGTTTCGGAAGAGGACAGAGGAACGAAGCTGAATGGAAACAGTAAGTTGTAGGTTTGTGGGAAGAGAATCTTTCAGAGAAGGAACTTCATGTGTGGTCAAGCTGGTTTTGCCGAACTGCTATTACAAGGGTTTGAAAAATAAGCTTTAAAATCAGTACTGTTCTTATTCAAAACTAAAACGTGTGTTTCAGGGAGTTCCCTGGCGGTGCAGAGCCCTGAACCTTCTCAAGGTTGAGAGAGCTAAGTTTTGCCTACAACTATGTAGGCTTCTGCATTTGTCTCTGAAATCTCTACTTGGGTCAAATAGATAATTAAGCATCACTTCTTAAGGGTCTGTGGTGTTTGAGCAAATGGCCAAAATCTTTTGATATGTGTGACGGACTTTGCAAAAATCTGTTGGTTTGTTTTGTCTTTTTAGGGCCACACCCACGGCCTATGGAGGTTCCCAGGCTAGGGCTCAAATCAGAGCTGCAGCTGCCGGCTCCTCCACAGCTCACGGCAACGCCGGATCTTTAACCCACTGAGCGAGGCCAGGGATCGAACCCGCGTCCTCATGGATATTAGTTGGGTTCATTATCGCTGAGCCACAGTGGGAACTCCCCCCAAACTGGGTTTTATAGGAAGTCTTTCTGACCTTGAACACATTCCGGGATCTTCCAGGGGATCCTTGGAAAAACTCAAAAGATTTGTCTCCTACATAGTAAAATGTTAAACTAATCAGGCTTATTTGATATGCTAAGCTGTCAAATAAGAAGAAACATTAAACTTTTAACCCTATATCTGTATAGCTGTATGTTAATATAACTATTCCAAAATTGCATGCAATTCCTGAAATTTTGAGCTGTCTGGTCAAACGTCATCAGTCATAATTTTAAAGTATGTCGCAAAAATAAGCACGTCCTCAGGATCCACTCCATTACAACGAAGCCTCACCTAATCTTTGCTAATGAACCGTCTCAAGTCTTCTTGTCATTTATAGGCAGTTGCTGCTTCATATGGACGCTTTGACAAATGTGTTTCATCTTCAGAGAAATTCGTAGGAAGGATGCGGACAGGGACTCTGGAATACAGGTTTTTGATAACGTTTAGATCCTAACACTGAACTAGATAAGACTTTCTAAAGCTCTCATGGAAAACTGATGGCCTCAATGCTTCGTTTTCCAGGTGGAGAGGACCCTTCCCGGCCTCCTTTGAGCTCTCTATAACTTACGGCAATTTGAAAACGGGTATCTTCTCAACAAATGTTGAAGGATTTACCTTTTTCTCCCCACCTGCTCCTCCAAAAGGTCTGAAGTGCTTATTACATATTCTTGTTTTCATGGCAATGAATGTATTTGCATAGGTTTTGATGGGAGTCTGTTCTCCTTTCAGCAGGATGCCCAGTGCCCTTGGTTCCTACTTCCTTAGATCCATAGCTGATAAAGGGAGGCATACCTTTATATTATGAAGGCCTAAGTCATCTATTGGAAGTAACCAGGCTCTGGTAGACCTTTTTTTTTTTTTTTGGTAGTGCATTCCTTGGAGGCAAAATGAATATCACGCTCCACAGCCTGGGGATTGTGTGAACTGGAAAAGACGTCTCCCAAAGGACCCTCCCCAGCCTTGCTGGAAGGGCGTCTATCGAGGACTCTTCATCAACCCTTGTCATTCAAAGGTGCACGCAGGAGCTGGCTGATTCATGTGTTTCCCCTCCAACATGGGACATGACAACCCAGGGAAGGTCCTTCCTGGCATCGAGGGGCAAGCACTACGGGGCAGAGACCCAGCTAGAGTCGGACTCAGGACGGGCCTCTAGGGGGCGTCCTCACACCCGCCACGCCTCGTTAATTACCCCTAACGCGAAGGGCCCGTTCACCTGCATCTCTCCCACGCGAAGTTGCCTCGACTTACTCTCCAGAAAGAAGGAAACGCTCCATCCGCAAGAGCTCAGGGCAGCAGACTGTCCCAGCCCGACGCATGCGAAGCTCCCACACTTTGAAGGTCCCGCTTCTCCACCAAACTCTGTGGGGGTCACGCTCCTCCCACCTCCCCTCCTTTTCTCTAAAAAGCAAGCTCTCCCTCCCTGCTGTAGGGATTTTCCTGGGGTTGGCCGTGGTTCACATTCCCTGAATTGCAATTTCTCTGCTATTCCCCAATAAACTCTCCATTGCTGGGGAGAAGCTGCTATGATATTATTAAAGGTAACATTTCCGGCACAACGATTTTGCACTTATGCTGCTTCAGCCCTAGGCTCCACCTTCCTCGGGAGCCCTAGTTCCTTTCAGGCAGAGAGTAGTGGTTAGAAACGAAGACCTGCGCCCCAGGGGTGTTCCTTGCTATAGGCTAGACTTAGCTTCCAGAGAGGGGAGGGACGGGCGTGTCTCTACACGCACCTGAGCGAGAACGAGGCTGGGGGCCAAGTCTGAAGGCACTGAGAGGTCACCCTGCCAGCAGCGAGCAGGTGGGCCTGCCCATGTCCCAGGTGCTGGCCGAAGACCCAGGACAAAGGCGTTTGTTACTCACAGGGCAGCAGGCAGTTCGTGTCTGCACCGGCGGCCCCTGCCCCCAAGTCCCACAGGCCCACGAGGAACCCGGGCTGGGAAACACCAGTTTCTCAAGGGAGAGCGCGGAGGCCTGCCCATCTCTGCCCACCCGGGACAGCACAGGCTTGCTCTTCGTGGGGGGCTGGGGGCGGGGGACGCTCTGTCCAAGGCGATCTGCTGATGCTCCAGCAAGGCTGCCGAGGCCTCTGCGCAGAAGACAGCGGAAGGCAGGAGTCTGTGGGGACAGCGCCTCAACCCACGTGCCTGCTCTCTCGTGTGCACACGACAGTGACAGACTCCCTTCCAGCACAGGCCACTCTGCGTACCGTGGGGGGGGTGGGGGGAGTGCCCGCTGCAGTGCCTAGAGGGGGAAGATGGATTTTCTTTTCTTTTCCTTTGGTGGCCGTTCCGTGGCAGAGGGAGCTCCCGGGCCAGGGACCAGATCGGTTCTTGGCCCACTTTAGGTCCAAACTCCCTTGAGGAGGAGGGCCGGCGAGGCATGGACGGGAAAGTCTTCACTCTGGGGACCTTCCGTCCACTCTGCTGAGCCCCGTTTTTTCCAGGTGCCCCTTCCAGGGGCGGAGACCCTGAGTGGACACATGCTGGATCAGGTTCAAACCCCAACACTGCCACTTCCCCTCCGGGACCTGGAACCAGGGGCCTGAGCAGGGCATGGACGTGGGACCTGTGTCTGGCATCCTGTGGCGGGGTCTCCCGAGGGTCCTGGGCAGGCAGGTGTGGGGGCCACTCCCACTGCTGGCACGTGGGGTGACTCTCCAGGTTGGTCTGAACCGGGCAGCAGCAGTGGAGGGGGGCCAGAGGTGGGCAGGGTCTGGATCTTTCAAAGCTGCACCGAGGCCTGCGGGCAGTGAGGGGGTGGGGGGTGATGAGAGGCCTCGGGAGACCCCGAGGGCCCCGGGCAGCGGCCAGCGAGAAGGGAGCCTTGGCTGAGGCAGGAAACGTTGGGTAGGGGGCACCATGTTCCTGAGACTGGAGGAGCCAGCTCAGAGGTGGCACCACGAGGCAGGGGGGGTGGGGGGAGGGTGTAGGGTGGGGGCCGAGGCCAGGGCTCTTGCCAGGCTTTTCTTTCCCGGTGGCTGTATCCGTTTCTATCATCGCAAACACAGTGTGAAACTCCCCCCCCCGTCTTAGCTCACGGCCTGAAGGTCAGCCGTCCAGTGCAGCCTGATCAAGGTCACAGCGTTCTCATCTTGAGCCTGTGGTCCTTTCCACACGCCTCGCTCTGCGGGAGGCAGCGTACAGTTGCTGGGGCTGTGGACTGAGGTCCAGTGCGTCCTGGCTGCTCCCCGCCCCCCCTCCCTCAGAAAACCCCCGGGCGCCTCGAATCCTTCTCGGGCTTGAAGCTCTGTGACGCCCCTTCTGCAACCAGCCTGGGCAAGCTCTCCTCCACGAGGGCCCAGCGACCAGGTCAGGCCCCCTCCCCGCCCCAAGTCCGGGTACTGGGGACAACGTGCCAGGGAACCACCTGCCAGGTGACCTCACGTCGGGCCCCAAGCTCCAGGGTTAGTGCAGGGTGGGGCGGGGGCGCCGTTTCCAGAGCCTTGCTCAGCGCAGGGGCGCGGGAGACCCGCGAGTGCCTTGGTGTGGGTGACAAGGGCGCTTCATGCATGGGGCTGGCGGAGGCTCCCAGGGAGCAGGTGTAGACAGAAAAGCAGTTCAAGGACTGAGCCCTGGGGCACCCTGATGTCTTGAGGAAGAAGAGGAGGGACCGGAGAGGGGTGTGGGAGACGAGGGGGGGGGCAGCCGAGAGGAGGGGGAGGAGGAGGGCAGAGGGGGGTGATCCCTACTCGGTGGGGGCGGGGGCAGGAGGACGGAGGGGCTCAGCGTCCCTTGGATTTGGAAACCCTGGGGGCCCTTGAGAGCTTCCAGGGGCAGCAGCACTGGAGTGGCCTGGGGAGAGTAGGCGGGAGATTCTGACCTCAGGAAGGCAGAGGGAAGGGGTGCTGGGAGGGGAGTGGGACCAGGGCAGGGAGGGCCAGTGGGGGGTGACCCAGTGAATGAGGAAGAAACAGGGCCCGGCGAGGGCACCTGGAGCGGAGTGAGCCTGCTAGAGGCAGAGGTCGGCACTCCTGAGGGATGGTTGGGCGCCCGGGCATTTCAGAGGCAAAGCCGGCCTCCGGGGCAGCCAGGCGGGGAAGAGCTGGCCGCCTGGCCTCTAGGAAGCCTGGAGATTGGGCCTTCCCTGGCCGGGGCGACAGTGATGAGTCAGTGTAGCTGGCAGTTACCCGTGCTAAACCCAGGACTCCCTTAAGGAAATCTAATCCAGACCCTCCAAGGGGTGGGAGGAGCAAACACCGCCCCCTCATCCCTCCACTAGTTTTTTTTAGGGCCTCACGCAGGAGACATCTGGAAGTTCCCAGGCTAGGGGTCAAATCAGAGAGCAGCTGCTGGCCTAAACCATGGCCACAGCAACTCGGGATCCGGGATCCGAGCTGCATCTGTGGTCTACACCACAACTCACGGCAATGCCGGATCCTTAACCCACCGAGCAAGCCCAGGGATTGAACCTGCGTCCTCATGGATACTAGTTGGGTTCTTAAGTGCTGAACCACAATGGGAACCCCTGCCCTCTCGTTCCTGGTCAGAGGATGACACTTTCATGTTTTCACTATAGTGTTTTTTGTAAATTCACTGTATTCAGGTCAAGGGAGTTCCCTTGTAGTGCAGTAAAGAAATGAATGTTGCCCAAGGAGAGGTCTGGTCTTTGCTCTTAAGTCCTGAGACGTCCTGCCAGCTGGTAGTGTGTTGGCTCGGGTCTGAGGCCACACCACACAGTCTAAGAGGAGGTTTAGAGTGGGGCCTGGGGTCATGCATCGTGGAAGCCCCACCCACAGACCCTCCAGGGTCCTGCCCTCTGGCCTCTCCTCGGGGGGACTGAAATCTGTATCCCTTCAGGGTAAAATCAGCCATGAAGTGGATACAGCAGATTCCATCAAGTTTCAGGAGCACTGGGAAACTTGAACCGGGGGAGGGGGGCCGTGGTGACTCCCAAGCTCACAGTGGGTGTCAGAAGGGAGGGCAGTCTTGTGGACAGGACCTAACTCTGCAGTAATATATTTAGGTTGCTAAGCATTTTATTTTTGTCTTTTTAGGGCCGCATCGTGGCACATGGAGGTTCCCAGGCTAGGGGTCGAATCGGAGCTACAGCTGCCGGCCTATACCACAGCTCACGGCAACGCGGGATCCTTAACCCACTGAGCAAGGCCAGGGATTGAACCCACAACCTCATGGTTCCTAGTCGGATTCATCAACCACTGAGCCACAACAGGAACTCCTTAATTTTATTTTATTTTTGGTCCTTTCAAGGGCCGCACCTGTGGCACATGGAGGTTCCCAGGCTAGGGGTCTAATTGGAGCGGTAGCCGCTGGCCTACACTACAGCCACAGCAACGCGGGATCCGATCCATGTCTTCAACCTACACCACAGGGATCGAACCCACAACCTAACGGTTCCCAATCCGATTCGTTAACCACTGAGCCACGACGGGAACTCCTGGATTTGATTTGTTAATATTTTGTTTGGAACTTTTAGTTTGCTCAGCAGAGAGACTAGCTTATGGTTTTTCCTGTCACCTTTTTCAAGTTTTAGCATCAAGGTTATGTTGGCGCCGTAGAACAAGTTGGAAAGTTTCCGCCTCATTATTTAGAAGGCTTTGTGAATGACTGCTATTTCTTCCATGTGCGACTTTTTCGTAGATTTTAGTTCTTCTTGTCATTAATTTTCTGGAATACAACTGCTGTTTTAAAAACCTGCTAACACCAACATCTGTGTTCACCCATGAGTCAATCTCTGTTTTCTGGTTTTTTCCCCATGTTTTTCTACCATCTTTTTGGTCTTGTGTCCCGGGATGACCGTTACTTTTTAATTTTATGCCGGACATTTTGGGCAAATAAGAGTGAAGGCTCTGGAAGACATTATCTTGCTCCAGAGCATCCTGGACCGTGGTCAGTCCGACAGCGTAAAACCACATCAAGCTAGCGCTGGCTCTAGTTTGCGTTCCCACTCGCAATTTGATCAAGTTGAGAGTATCTTATTTCCTTCGCTCTGTGTTAACATCTCTTCCCACTTTCCACTGGTTTGTAGATCTTGTCTCTCTGGCGGGTTATCTGTGTAGGAAGGAACTTAACCTTGCGTTCAGCCTGTGGCGAGGAGCCAGTTTCCTTTGGGCGTCCACCTTGTTTGCGGGGAAGTCGCCTATCACGGTCCCTGTCTCCGGCCCCAGCCCTGCAGTGACCCAATTGGACTTTCCGCTTCCACCTAGTCTGTTCCCACGCCCCGCCTCCTCCCGCCCCCCACCCCCGGCCTGCTCCCCACCCGCAGACCCCCCGCCCCCGCCCCCAGGCTTCCCTGCCTCCTCGAGGTGTTCCTCAGACGCCCCTTGTCCTAGAGGCTTGTGCGAGCGGGGTCCCCACCTCCCCGTGCTTTCCTGACAGCACCGCATCACGGGACACCGCAGAACGCCGGCTCTGCACGGGTTATCACTGCAGCCTGCAATCAAGAAAGCTGCCAGAATTGACGGAGTCGGGATTCTGTATCCTATTTAAGACCTGTCCACTAAGAAGTTATTTTTCAAAGAAACCTCCCCCGCTTTCGACTTTTACGATTTAAGGGACTATCAAAGGAGCTGCGGCTGCCACGCAGCTGCCTCTCCCCTTTCGCCCCCGCCCCCGCCTCGCCCTCTTCCCCGCCTCGCCCTCTTCCCCGCCTCGCCCTCTTCCCCGCCTCGCCCTCTTCCCCGCCTCTATCCGTCCTCTTCCGCCTTCCCCGCCCCGCCCCCGGGTGCCCGGCGCAGGCGCACTAGGGCCGCGCGAGGAGACCTGGGAGCCGGTGGGCGGGGCGGCCGAGGGCGCCGGCCCAACGGCCAACGCGGCCGCGCGGGAACTCGCGCGCCAGGCCCCGCCCGCGGTTTGAACCGGAGGCCCCGCCCCGGCTCTCGGCCAATCATCGGGCGGGGCGGCCTGCTCGGCGGCTCTTTGTGGGCAAAGCTGCGCGGCCCCGCCCCGGCGGCTCCTCCTCCGGCGGCCCCGCCCCTCCCGGCGGCCCCTCCCTCCGCGGCGGCGCGGGCGGCGCGGACGGTGTGCGGCCAGGTGAGCGTCTTCGCTGGGGCCGCGGGCCTTTGTGCGCCGGCGGGACGGCCCGGCTTCTCCGTCTCGGGGCTTCGGGGAGGGTACGGGCAGCGGCCCGGGGCGCCTGGGGGGTGCTTGGGGGAAGGCCCGAGGCGTGGGACCCGGAGGGCCGGGGGAGGAGGGCCGCCGCGACCGCTCCCCCCGCCCGCCCGACGCGCGAGCCGCCACCTGGAACTCCCTGTGCTGCTGCCGCAGCCTCCACTTGGGCCGTCTCGCAGCGTCTCAGAAGTCGTATCGCCTTGGCTTTAACCAAACTGGAGCTTTTTCAGGAGGAGGAGGGACCCTTAAGAAGGGTCTGCGGGCTGCCTCTGCGCGGCACCCCGCGCCGTCGTCCTGCCTTTGACTTGGAAGGAGTCCGAGCAGGCCCTCCTGCTTCTTTAGCGGCGGCTGCCCCGGCCCCCACCAAGACGACCTGTAGGGACCCTGGCTCCTTGTCCGGCCGACTTGGAGTTACAAGCCCTGAGCGGAGCGCCCCCGACTGCCGCTCTCTGTCACCCCCATCCATCCTCCCGGCCTCCTTCCTTCCTTCCACCCGTCCACCCTTCTTTCCTCCCACCCACCCGTCCATCCGCCGTTTTCTGTTTCCCTCCTAATGTGCATTCCTTGCAGAATGAGGAGTGGGTGGGGGGTATCAGTAAGGGAGGGCTGGGATTTCCATTGGGTCCTTCTGGCAGAGCTGAGGTTTGCTGGGACTGTGTTGCCCTCCAGGCCGTTGCCTCTTTCTCTGGAAGCCCGAGGGCAGGGCTGCCTCCCTGTGGCTGGCTGCGTGCCTGTGCGTGTTGAGTGTAGGTTCTTTTCCTTATGTCTTGGTTTCAGCTGCTTGGAAAAGGATTGCTAAGGATATTTCGCAATAGTTTCCCTCCTCCCGGTACCCCTCTTTAAGCGGGTCAGGGAGTATCTGGGAGCAAATGATGCCAGCCTTGGGTGGCCTGAAGCTGGCGCTCTGCGTGTGTTCCCTGCCGTCTAGAGGAAGCAGGGAGGGCCGTAGGATGTGGGAGGAGACGGATCCCCGGACCCCGCTGCTAAGGGAACTTCTTCGCTGGGCTCCTTGTGCCTGCCCGGTCCGGCCTCGGTCGGATAACTAGGAAAAGTACCAGACACGCGCTGCCACAGCAAGCTTATTGCCCCCAAAGCAGGATTACCAGGAAAAGCGTCTGCCAGCTAGCTGTTTGCCTGGAGAACCTCTGGTCCCGGCAAATAGAGGGTTCCCCTTCCTGAGAAGTTTGCTGTTTCCTTTTCTGGGGCCCGCGGGGCCTGTGCACAGGGCCAGCAGGACTGAGTTAGCTGTTCTGTTAAACCAGCCAGAAGAGGTACTCTCCGTGACAAGGTTGCGTTTCCTATTGTGTGACCTCCCTACGTGCAGTAGCTCTTTATTTTCAAGTTACGCTGTGTCTTATAATTGCAGTTTCAGACTAAGCAGTCAGTCACGACCTTTTGCGTTTTTACAAACGGTGGCACGTTTTATCTTGGAAAGAGGGCTTCGAGTTTCCGTCAACTTGCTATTAAGCGCATTCCCAGGTCTGTATTTTACCCCAAGCACCAGAAGTCCCGGACGTCAAGATTAGCGCTGGCTTATGAGAAGAACCGAGACGGACAGTGGAGGGGTGACCCCCGCGCCCACTTGGAGGCAGTGACTCGCCTGCTCCATCTTCTCCCATTTTTCTCTAGTATTTCAAAGCAGATCTGATCGTGAGACGGAAACGGAGAATGTTCTTGCTGATGTGCCTTAACCTGAAGCTCAGGAGAGTGCTTGGCAGTGGCTGAAGGTCATGGTGAGAGTTTGGCCTTGGCCCTCCCAGCCTGCTGCTCTGGACCTGGGAGTCTGCATCTTCCACCAGCTCTCGGGATGGCTGGCCACACGGTGTGGGAGCTGCTGCAGGATAAGCAGCCTGGGCGTGACTGGGGTCCCCTTTGCCGGGGGTGCTCTGGGCGGGCTGCCCTCGGGCTGCAGCATAGGCCGCTTCCCAGATTAGGGGCCAAATCAGAGCTGCGGCTGCCCGGCCGCAACCACACGGGGTCCGAGCTGCTCCTGTGACCCTCGCCGCAGTGTGCAGCCACCCCCCTTCATTTCCCTCGGTGCGCTCGGCGCTTGCTCTGGAGGAGGCGAGGGGCAGGGCTGTGCCATCACCCAGGGCAGACCCTGCAGGCCAGCTGTCCATTGACATTGGAGGGTTTCGAGTGGCCCACGCTGAAGGCTCAGTGGGACTGGGGCATGGAGCAGACACGAGGTGAGACCTTGTGACGGACGTGGAGGTGCCAGGCGGGTGATGCGGCCTGTTGTTTTGTTTGTTCAGAACTTGACCGCCAGTGAGGCACTGCTGTCAGGACAGCCTGCGGGGAGCGGGGTCTGGGGTCTGTCACTGGGTGTTAGGAGGGTTCGGTGCCTTCAGGCCACAGTCCCAGGCTGGGCAGGGAGCTGTGACAGCCCAGCCTAAGGGCTCTGTGTCCCCATGTCTGCCCCAAAACATCTCTCAGGGGCTCTTTTGACCATGCCGTGTTCTTGGTCCCACGTACAGATGTCTGCGGGGGGGACCCTCATAGGCCACCTCCTGGGCTCAGCCTCCTCCAGTCCCCCCAGCATAGCCCCTGGGTGTCCGCTCTGGGGTGAGCACTGCCCGTGGGCTGCACCCTTCCTCAGGAACCAGTCCGCAGTGTGGCACAGGAACAGTGGAGGAGCTGCCTGCCTTTGGAACATGACTTTGAGTCTGTTGTGTCCTGGCACACGTCCGGCAGCGGGTGGTGCAGCAGTATCTGAAATTCAGATTTAAATTACAATGTGGCCGGCCCCCATCACCTTGTTCATTTATTTATGCGTTTTTGTTCATAACGAAGCTCATTTCCTGCAGCGGAGGGCACATTCTGCCACGTTGTCTCGTGCCACCCGAGCTCCCGCCTGTGTGGGCTCTAGTTCCAGCACCCAGAGGGCTCCCTCCCGCCTCGGCCCTCGGTGGGTTAGCGCCGTCTCTTCTGCAGGCTCACACAAGCAGCGCCACTCGATACCCGTTTTCTGTTGTGCACGTGGCGGGTTTTTATTGGCGTGGAGGAGGTTTCTTTGCTGGGCCGGTTTCTGCCGTGCGGCACAGTCACCCAGCCGCCCGCACGCACGCATTCCTTTTTCACCTTTTCCATCAGGTGGTTTATCCAGGAGATGGGATGGAGTTCCCTGTGCTGTGCCGCAGGGCCTCCTGGCTGATCCATTCTGCATGTCGGAGTTTGCATCTACTGACCCCGACCTCCCCGTCCAGCTCCCCCCCCCCCCCGCCCCCTTGGCCACCGCTGGCCAGTTCTCCAGGTCTGTCCGTCTCTGCTCTGGAGGTAGGTTCCCTTGTGCCATATCTTCGGTTCTGCGTATAAGTGATATCATACGATGTTTGTCTTTCTGAATTACTCCACTCAGTGTGGAAGTCTTTGGCTGCATCCATGTTGCTGCGAATGGCATTGTTTTGTTCTTTTTTCTGTTGGAGTCGTATTCCCTTGTGTATATGTACCACATCTTAATCCATCTTTTGATGGAATTTAGGTTGTTTCCCTGTCTGGGCTTGTGAATAGTGCCGCGGGGAACATGGGGTGGCTGTATCTTTCTGAATGAAAGTTTTCCCTGGACACACGCCCAGGAGTGGGGTTGCTGGGTCATGTGGTGGTTCTATTCTCAGTGTCCTGGGGAACCGCCATACTCTTCTGCAGAGGGCTTGTGCCAGTTTACCTTCCCACCAACAGTGACGGGGGGCGGGGGGGGTGTCCCTTGTCTCCACACCCTCTCCGGCGTTTGTCATTTGCAGACTTGTTAATGACGGCCATGCCCTCTGGTGTGGGGTGGTACCTCACTCTGGTTTCCGTTCCCGTTTCTCTAATAATTAGCGACGGGGAGCATCTCTTCATGCGCCTGCTGGCCATCTGCATGTCTTCTCCGGGGGAGGGTCTGCTTAGGTCTTCTGCCCATTTTTCAGTTGGGGTCTTTGTTCACGTGTTTTAAGATGGGTCGTCGTGTGACCTTGGGTCCGTCGTGGATTTTGCTGCTGAGTGTTAGCCCTGCTAAGACACCCAACGCTTCACCCACTCAGCTGGCGTATTTTTTTTTTTTTTTGTCTTTTTCTTTTTTTTTTTTTTTGTTGTTGTTGCTATTTCTTGGGCCGCTCCCGTGGCATATGGAGGTTCCCAGGCTAGGGGTCAAATCGGAGCTGTAGCCACCGGCCTACGCCAGAGCCACAGCAACGCGGGATCCGAGCCGCGTCTGCAACCTACACCACAGCTCACGGCAACGCTGGATTGTTAACCCACTGAGCAAGGGCAGGGACCGAACCCGCAACCTCATGGTTCCTAGTCGGATTCGTTAACCACTGCGCCACGACGGGAACTCCAGTTGGCGTATTTTGAGTCTTAACGTTACTCCGGGGTGTGCCCCGGGCTGGCGCTGGAGGCAGGAGCAGGCGGGAGTGCGCAGGTGTGGGGGGTTGGGATGTGGTGGGGGCGGGGACCACAGGCCCGCCTGGCACTGGGACAGTCGTGGAGCACTGGGGGCTCCGAGCCATCGTGGACAGTGGACCGGGTCACCCGGCCTGGCAGGCGGCGCGTGGTGCTCACCGGGCGCGTGGAGTCGCTGCGGGCTGGGTGCTGGCGCGGTCGCTGCCGGCCCGCCAGGCGGGTTGGGCGCGGAGGGCGCGCGGGAGAGGCAGGCTCCCCAGCAGGGGCTGCGGGGTCTGAGGCCCGGCTGCCGGGCTGTCGGAAGTGGCGCCAGCTTTCGCCTAACGGAGACACACGGCGACCAGGGAGGGCAGCTCTGCAGGTGCCGAGGGAGAGCCGCTCCCGGCGCCTCGGCCACCGCCTCCCGCTTATCCGCGTTGCGTGCAGAGCCGATGCAGGCAACGGCCGGCCAGGCAGAGGAGAGGCGGCTGGCCAGGCAGAGGAGAGGCGGGCGTCCTCTTCCGAGCGGCCGCAGCCAGGGGGCCCCCCGCAGGGCTCGGCGGGGACCTGGGCAGCGAGGCAGCCGGAGGGCTTCCCGGCGGAGGTGCCGTAAGGCTGGCGAGGCTCGGCCCCGCCTGGTGGCCCGGGCACCTCCTCCCCGGCTTTCTCCGGTGGGCCCTCAGTCGGCGGTGGGGACAAAAGCAACGGTCGAGGCCCGGTCGTGGGGCGACCTTTACAGGGTGGCTGCTGTGGGCGGGGTGCCCTGTGCAGCTTCCTGGCGGTGGGTCCGCCGGGGTCTCTGCCCCCCTCCCCAGGCCTCGGGCCACCGACCTCCTGTGGACCGTGACTAAAATGGGTTGGGGTGCAGAGTCAGGATGTTAAATTGGCTGAAAAGATGCTAAAAGCCTAGAATGATGGACTTGCCAGCGACAATGCTTGGAACTTAATTTTTTCTCCAACACAGGGTGTCTCTTTGTAGTTTGACATAATTTAGATTCATTCTCAAATAGGCTTAGACATTTTAAGGCACTGATTTTTACACAGTTGAGGGAAAAAGACTAAAAGTTGAACTTGTAGCCAAGACAAAACACTTGAATCCTCTATTGCTCGAAGCAGTTGAGGTGCTTTTCATGGGTTTGGGTGGTGAGCTGGCTCTTTCTTCGCTGATGGTTGACAGGCTGGTGTTGGGAGCGAACGGCCGTGGCTTCGGGGGCTGTATTCGTATGTTAGACCTGTTTGCTGTTCTGGGGAAATGAGTCTGGAGGGGAACGAGCTATGGTCACTTAATTAATTGTTTGTGGCCGCACCCGCAGCACATGGAAGTTCCCATGCTGTCCGCTCCTCTGCCCACTGCGCCGCAGCGGGACCGCCCCAGATTTTAAACTTGTTATTTTGGAATAATTACAGGCCCACAGGAGGTTGGAAGGGAATGTCCCAGAGGTGCACCCTGGCTGTGCCTCCCTGCCTCTGCGTCAGCTGCCCAGACGCCCACCCGGGAGGCTGGTTGCCAGGAGGCACAGCCGATCCGGGTTGTGTGTACCTGTGCTCCTTGCGCATCAGGGGAGCTGGGGCACAGGAGGGGCCCTGACCCCCAGGTCCACGCGGGTGCACCCTTCATGGCCACACGCCCATCTCGTGAGGTAGAGGCTGTGCTTTGAGACCCGTGGCCGCCGGTCACTCTAGGGAAGCAGGGCTCCCTGCCCGGAGGCCTTGTTTCCAGGGTGGGGCTGTTACGCGTAGATCCGCCGTGAACACGCTTGTACTTTGTTCTGCGGGAACTGTGGTTTTCGTTTCTCTGCCATACGTGCCCAAGAAGTCACTTAATCTAAAAAGGTTTTTTAAACGTTGAGTACACAAGAGGTGAGAAATGTGACGCTGAAAGGAGACTGGAGGACAGGGGAAGTTTTTTCTAGGGTGGGGGTAGGCAGGACGCAGCCTGTTCCTCCTGCACCGCAGGGCCTCCCGTCCTTGGCTCGAGGATGCCCAGGCCCTGGCCTCACGGCTGCCGCCGTCACAGGAAACCACAGGATTGGCTTTTAAAAGAAGGAAATCCAGACATTTGCGTGGTTAAAAGGTCCTACCTCGCTTGGTGACTAACTCAAATGAATTATTTAAGATAAAAATGTTTAGCGACTTTACAAACTTCAGAAAGTCCGTGCAGTACAGCTTAACTGTGTTCTGGAAGGGGCAGTGCTTGTCGTTGGCCGCACCCGTGAGGTGGAGGGGGCGGCTGGGGCCCTGGCTCCCTCTTGCTCTGCTTTTTCATTCCCCGCCTGGGTGTCTGTTCAGAGAGCAGCTTTCCCGTCGTTTTGCCTCTAAGAGCAGAGGCACAGCGAGCTGGCTCTGTCCGCAGGTGCCAGCCCCAGCCTCGGTTGGTCCAGGTGAGGCCCAGGAGTCAGCACCTTCATCCCGCGGTGCCGGTGCCGGGTCTGCTCTAGGGACGCCCTGGTGAAGACCCCGCCCCGGCCTTGACCTTCCAGACCCGGAGGGAGGGAGGAGCGGGCAGGGGGAGGTGGCCTCAGAGGCCCCCGACTGCAGGCACCAGGCTCCCTGCTCTGGCAGGTGGACAGAGCTGCCCTTAGAGGGTCCCCGCGGGCTCTCTGCAGGGCCAGCGTCTCCCCTGCAGCCCCGACGGCTTTGGGGAGGGCCGTCTGCACGCAGAAGTGGCGGTCAGTGACCAGGACCCCGTGGTCAGCCGGCCACCTCGCTCTGCCCAAACTCCTCCGTCGCGGGGCGGCAGCGTGAGGTGATCTGCTGCTTTTCGAGCCCAGCTCTTTCTGATGCGCTTCTGGTTTGGGTCCACTTTTACCTTTTCTGAGGGAGACCGGTGTCTGTCCCAGCGACCTTCACAGGGTCGGCGTGAACGAGAGGTGCACAGGGACTGTGGCCGCCGGGTGGCCCCTCTGTCCCGTCCTGACCCCTGTCGGCAGGGTCCCCTCTGAGGGTCCAGGCTGAGCCTGCGGCGGGGCGGCTGGGATCCCGCCCTGGGCTCTGAGGCGTCTGTCTTGGTTTCTGCAGGACGCGATGTTTGCCCGGGGGCTGAAGAGGAAGTACGCCGAGGCCCAGGAGGCCCAGGAGGCCGCGGCCGTGCCCGCCTACGGCCTGCAGCGGCAGTCGCTCCTGGACATGTCTCTGGTCAAGCTCCAGCTCTGCCACATGCTGGTGGAGCCCAACCTGTGCCGCTCCGTCCTCATCGCCAACACGGTCCGCCAGATCCAGGAGGAGATGAGCCAGGACGGGAGCTGGCGCGGGGCGGTGGCGCCGCAGGCCGCGGGGCGGGCGCCGCTGGAGCGCCTGGTCTCCACAGAGCTCCTGTGCCGCTCGGGGACCGCGGCCTCTGAGCTCTGTGCCCGCCCGACGGCTCCGGCGCCAAGGGGCCCGAAGAGCGGCGGGGACGAGGGCGCCGACCCGCGCGGAGACGGAGGGCGCGTTCCGACGTCGCTGGATCAGATATTGGAAACTCTGGAGCGCAGGAGCCCCGGCTCCGGGGACGAGCTCTTTGCGGCCGTGGACGGCTCCTACTACGACCTGGACGCCGTGCTGACGGGCGCGGCGGCCCACGAGGGCCTGGAGGCCTTGAGCCCCGCGGCCGCCGCCCCTCCCGGCTGCAAGTCGGACCTGGGCGAGCGGGACCACGTGGTGGAGATCCTGGTGGAGGCCTGAGCCGCGGCCGCCGAGCGCTGGTGTTGGCACGCAGCCCCCGGAGACAGCCGAGCACCCGTGTGCGTGCCCGCTGTGCCTGCAGCCCTGGGCCAGCCCTGCGGTTCGGGGCCCACCCGCCCCCGGGCCGGGCAGTCTTCCTGCGGGCAGGTGGTCCCGCCGGCCCCTGGGGGCGTCCCCCGAGGCCTGTTTCGGCTCCGAGGAGGAGGAGGACGGGCCCCCAGCTGTGTCCGGCCTCGTCCAGCGTTAGATAGACGACGTTTCTAAAATTGTTGTACATGTTTTTGGCAATATTTGGTCTTGAGATATATTTTTAAACTTTTTATACTTTTACCACTTTAGGTTTTTTTAGCTATTTTCTTAAAACATATTTTTTCTATACACATCCTCTGCTGCTACATTAGAAACTTTTGTAACCTAAACGGCTGCGGTTGTATTTCACTTTTTTAAGGTTTAAAACACTTCTCTTCATAGCAGGCGGCCGGCACTGCCCTCAGCCTGCAGTGTGTGTCCAGCACCACTTCCACTGTAGCCTCGACGTCCAGCCTCCGTGGGCACCGCGTGGTCGGGGTGGGGCCAGGGCTGAAGGCGGGGCCTCGTCCCTGGGTGTCGTCACCAGGTCTGCTGCACAAACCAGGTCTCCCTGCGACTCACGTGCTGACATCGGAGGGTTTTATTTACGCCTGTTCATGTCGGAGTGTCCTCGGAGGCGAAGGGCAGACCCCTCTCTGGAGGCCCTGGGCGCCTGGCCTGTCTCCGGCGGCCCCTCCTGCGGTCTGAGCCCCAGGACTGACCCTCCCCGGGGGACCCCGCTCTCCCTGTGTGCCAGGTGTGCTTGGGGAGGGCACGTGTCCGGGCGTGGCTGCCTTGGAGGCTGGTCACGTTTGCTCCGTCAGATTGCTGCTGGGGCAGACTTTTAAGACTAAGCTAAGTCTGGGATTGAAGAAATCGGGACATGTCATTTATGGAGCCTCGAACTTCAGGGCCGTTGGTGGGGTTGGCTGGGCGGTGTGTCCTGCCGCCCGGACCCTGAGCCCGCCCCCAGCTGTCAACGCACAGCTTTCCCTTGTTTACAAGTGAAGCTCCGCTCTCTCCCCACTCCCACCCCACGCTTCCCATTTTTCACGCTTTTTCAAATTCTCCAGCCCTCAGCCACGAGGGGTGGTTTTTTGTGCAGGTGCGCAGTCTGGCGTCAGCGGGCACGCCCCTCTTATTAAACATCACCCGGCGGACGGGACGTGTTGTCGTCGCCTCCCATGTCACGGTGCCCTCGTGCGTCTTTTCTTCAGAGGTCACCGGGGCTGGACCGTCTGTGGAGCCTGTCGGGTGGCGGGGATTCCACACGGATGTGCCCACAGCTGGGGGGGCGTCTCCATAGCCCGACGCACTGGGCTCCCAGGCAGCCCTCCCTTCCCGGCTCGTGGGTAGGAGGCGGGGTGGGGGCCGAGCCGGGCTGGGCAGTTGGGTCACCGCCGGCTGTGGCTCTCGGGGTCGTTGCCTTCTGGTCGTGAAAGTACTGCTTTCCTGTGGAAGGCAGCTTAAAGCCTAGGTGACATCTGGTGAGACGGGGGTTGGGGGCACTCCTGGCTGGAGGACCCGGGGGGAGTAGAGTCAGATTTGGGACCTGCATCTGGACACTGGGCTGGCGGGGGAGGAGAGGGCTCGGCTCAGAGCCAGCAGAGCGGGGGTGGCAGCTGCAGGGACCGTGATGAGTTCGCATGTGTGGAGTGGCCAAGGGCGCTGGGGTGTGGGGTGACCGCCCCCCCATATGACAGGGGACATCAGGTCGCAGTGTCCCCCATTTAGGTCTGACACCTGCATTGATGGTGCTGGCGTCTTGAGGAGGGACACGATGCCGGGTCCCACCGTGTGTGTGTGTGTGTGTGTGTGTCCCGCTGGCCTCTGAGGACAGGGAGGGCTCCCTGACAGGGTTTCCCGCTCCAGTCCCCACAGAGCTGCTGATTCCGCAGGGACACGGCTTGTCCAGCTTGTTTTGTGTTTAATACAGTTTTACAAAAGTCAGTGCCAACCGCTTGTCTTGCAGCCACGCCCCCAAGCCTGTGCCCCACCCGCCTGGAAACCCTGGCCGGGGGCGCCCAGGGGCATCGTGCACAGGGCTTTCCAGGTCCCTGAACAACTGCTCCCAGCGACAGACCCAACCACGTGCGAGGCCACCCTCTGGGCAGCCAGTCCGGACCCTCACAGCGCCCCCGGGGCCCTGGAGCCGCTTCCTTCTGTCCCGTTGGGCTGGGGCGGGCGCCTTCAGAGGGCAGCCTGATGCCAGCCGGTGGGGGCGGGGGGGGGGGTCCCAGACCACCCTCCCCAAGAGGTGAGAAAACAAAATCCCCCACGGAGACACAGTCCTCCCGCGTCAGCAGACATCACTCTTGCACAGCGTCATTTCGAGGTTACGGGGGGTGAGAATCTTCTTCCTCGGAATCCTCATGTGCTGCCCAGCGCCCCAGAAGGGCGTCTTCAGGAAAAGGCTGTAAGTGACCAGGCCACCTTGTCTGCCCCCCAGCGTCCCTGCGAGCTGGCGGGAGAGGAAGGCTGGGGTTGGGGACGGCACGTGCCCACCGGCCCTCGGCGTGTCTGTGTGGCAGTGTCTTCCCCCCACGGTGTCACCACAAAGGCGCTCAGGACAGAGGAGCAAACGGGACCTCAGCCCCGGGGGGCCCTTGGTTCCCTCATCCTTAAGACCCAGCCTGTGGCCCCCAGGATGTCCCCTGAACCACACGTGGGGGCTGCGGAGGGTGCGTCGGTCTCATTGCTCTAAGCATCCCGGCCACGCGCCTCCAGAAGGTCCCACCTCCTTCCCTGTGGCGTCTCCACGGAGCAGAGCGGCAGCCCTGCAAGTGGCCCTGTGTGACCAGATGAGGGCCCCCCCTCGTGTCCTCGGGCCTCCCTGCCGCCCTCGCCCCCTCCCAACATGGCGCCCTGCATGCCAGTGACATCAGGGCACCACGTGCCCTCCCACCTCCCCTGAAGCGGGGGTGTGCCAGAGCCAGCCCCAGCCAGGCTCCACCGCCACGTCCCGCAGTGCGGGGTCCGCCATGTGGTCCTGGGTGGGCAGAGCTGGGGATGGGCCCTCCAGGCAGGGCTCAGGGCACCGTCGCGCGGTGGCCGTGGCGCTCCCTTCTCAACACCTGGCCCGAGGGTTCCCGTCGGGGCCCCGCCCTGACCGCGTCTCCCCGTCGGGGCCCCGCCCTGCGCGGCTCCACAGGCCCTGCAAGCCAGAGGCCCAGGAAGCAAGCGAGGCCCAGGGTGGGCCCCGGCCGCCAGCGCTCACCTTGGTCTGGATCAGGGCCCTGCAGCGGCGCAGGCAGAAGCCGTGCGCGCCCGGCTCCGCGGGCTCCGCCAGGTCTGGCTGTCCCTGAGCGTGGCCCTGGGGAGCAAACCGGGCTCAGCTGCGCGGGGGGCAGGGGGGGGGGGCTCAAGGGTCGTGTTCGCTCGTTTTCCCGTCCTAACCGCCTCCAGCACGGCCCTCTGGGAACCAGCAGCGTCGCCCGCCTGCCACGGACTGCGGCGCCCCTTCTGAACGGAGGTCCCGGCTGCCGCCTCCCCCCCGCCTTCCTCCTGCTGTTCTGGAACCGGGGGCCCTCAGCCCGGCCTCTCCCACGGCTGCGAGTTCCACAGCGGCTGAGAGGAGCCTCCGTACAGCAGGCGTCTCTGGGGCCTGGCGAGCCTGACAGCCCTGAGCCGGGGCCGCCGGGGCCTCCGAAGCCTTTCCCCGGCCACCTCCCTGCTCTGGCTCTGCCGCCTCCCACCCCAGGCGTCAGGGCGCACCTGGCGGCTAAACCCGCACCTGCGCCTGCACCTGCGCCGGGCGGTCCCCGCTGCCTGCCGCGCTCACACTCGCCCACAGCACCCGTCGCCCACCGGCCCGGCAGAGCGCGCCCCCCGCCTGCCTGAGGCTGACCGCCCTCTGCAGCTCCTCCACAACCCAGCAAGCCCCCCTCCCCCGAGGCACCTCACCTGAGCGGCGTCCACCCCCAGCACGAGGAGGAGGCTTTCCCGGCAGCGGGACGCGCCCCAGAGGCATCGGGAAGTCGACGTGCACGCGGCGCTCTGAAGAGCTCCCCAGACTTTTCTGGATTCAGAACTGGCAAAGAGCTGCATTAAGCACAGGTAACCTGACAAGACTTCAGGAGGGAGGCAGAGAGGGGCTGGAGCTCTTAGAGTTCTGGAAGCAGCCCTGGCCGCCTCGTTTCTTTGCTCATTTATCCAAGCACCTGCTGCTCTGCAAGTGCCCGGATGCCCCTCTCCCGGCCTCTCCCCACAGAGCGTGTCCCTGGCGCTGCATGACGGTGTCACCCCCGAGTGTCTCCTCCGAGGGCAGGTGTCCGCTGTCTCGTTACCTGAAGGTCCCTGATGCCCAGGACTCTGCTGCCAGAGCTGCTCACACACAGAGAAGAGAAAGCTCAGGGGAGTGAACCCTGCCCAGTGTCTGCTGTGGTCCCCACCTCTGGGGGGAAGGTGCACGGCACCGACGGGCACAGCCCCGGTGGGTACCTCATACCACCTGCCTGCTGGCCTGGACCACCACCTGGGAAAGCAGTGCGTCCAAAGGGCACACCTGCCACCTGGGCTGTGCTGCTCAAAGCCTCTGGGCTCTGGCCTCTGTCCCCGGACCCAACAAAGGCGCCGTGGGCAGGGGTGCTGGCTCAGGCCCCAGCTCCGACCCCCGCCAGAGCCCAGGAGGGCCTGCCTGCAGAGCTCCGGACGAAGTCCCGGCCTGCTCGGCGCAGGGAGCAGGGAAGCCAGCTCCCCCCCCGCGCCGACCCTCCGCCTCCACCTCCTCCCTCTGGGGTCTGGGTCAGCTGCTCAGGTACCATCTCATAATCTACTCAAGCTAAGTTAGTTTTTCTGGGGTTCCCATGGTAGCTCAGCGGTAATGAACCCGACTGTATCTATGAGGACATGGATTTGATCCGTGTCCCTGCCCAGTGGGTTAAGGATCCAGTGTTCCCATGAGCTATGGCGTAGGTCACAGATGTAGCTGGGATCCTGCGCTGCCGTGGCTGTGGTGCAGGCCGGCAGCTATAGCTCCAATTCAACCCCTAGCCTGGGAACCTCCATGTGCCACAGGTGCGACCCTGAAAAGACAATAAACAAATAAATAAACTGGTTTTTCTCTCACTGCTTAGTGAAAGGGTGTCTTAGAAAATGGCCATCTGCAAACAAGTGCCTCTGTGACCTCCCTTAGGGACCTGGACCTGGGAGAGCCAGCCCTGCAGGCAGCCCCAGGATCACAGGCAGGCTGACAGTGTCTCCAGGGTACTCGGTGTCACCTGACAACCCCCCCAGGAGCCCCTGTGCCCAACACCCAGGCCCGCTGGTCCCTCCCACAACTCCAGCACTTGCACCAGACCCAAGGCACTGCCTGGCCTGCTTTGCTCCCGCAAGCCGGTGGGGGCTGAGGGGAGGCTGGACGTGGCCCCAAGGTGTGGGGCTGTGGCACCCTGTGGCCAAAGGTGGCAGGGCCTGGGGAGTGACACTGTCTCTAGAGGTGGCAGCAAAAGACCCCCTGCATCTGTCGCATCCACTATAACCGCAGAGCTGCCCGAGAAAGGCCAGCCCAAGTGTGAGTTCATTACCACAGTTTATGCAGAGGTTCGAGGCCAGGTTTTTCTTCATCACTTGTTTCTAAGAAATGGTCTAAGGCAGAAACATCCTCCGTTGCCTGTTGGGCTGGTACTTCTTGAAAAGCAGACCTAAAAATGTTCTCATAGCTGAGAATGGGCTGAAAAAAAAAAAAACCATACCAAAGTTAGAAGAAATACATCATGTCACTTTTTCCAAATATATAATTTTGGTACAAATGAAATTTGTAAGTGATTATACACCATTGCTGCTACTAAAACATAGCTTGTTTGTTCCCAGGAACTGCTGCACTGGGCATGATGCAGGGAGAAGGGCGGGAGGGCGCGTGGGAGAGAGGGGGACCCCCGATAAAACACCAGTGCCGTCTCCCCTGTGGTCACCGCCGTGAAATCGTCCTCGAAGGCCTGAGGTTTGAGGCTTGTGAGTTGGCGGGAAGTGCTGGCAGGTGGGTGGGGAGCGGGGTCGTGGCAGACCCGGTTGGCTGGGAGAGGCGGCCTGTGTGTGGTGTCTGTATTCACACAGGCTTGGGTCAGCAGGTACCGAGTCCTGGACACCAGGCCACCTCCAGCCCAGTCGCTGTACACATACTGAAATGTGGCCCCGGGTGAGGCTTTCTAAATAAGATGACAATGAAATGCCCCTTTGCCCGTGTGCCCTGACTGGGGCCAGGCCAGGAGAACACAGCCGGGTTGATGGAGAGCGGGCGGACGGGAAGGCAGAGGCCAAGGACGGAAAGTAGAGGGGACAGATGTGACGGGACCTGGGAGGAGGGCACAGAAGGCGCCCAGCCCCTGAGCCGCCTCCTGGGACGGTCCATGTCTGCAGCCTCATTTTTTCCTGGCTTGGGAGGAGGGGACGGCCAGCCACGCGGCCCGGGACAAAGGCCCAGAGAGAAGCAGGCCCCCTCCCTGGCCAGGCCACCACAGCCTGAGTGTGTGAAGCGCTTCCTGTGCAGCACCGTGAAGACGAGCCCTTGAGAAATACCTCGGCAGGTGCGATGGCGGTGGCTTCTGTCCACGCAGGGCCACCCTGGCGAGGCTGGGGGGAACCACGCTCTCTCTGGGCAGAAGCGGTCCTCGGAAGCTGAGGTTCTGTGGGCCTCTCCGGGAGTTCAAAGGACTGAGAGAATTGTTCAGACCTGGCTGAGGATTCCTGAAAGCCTTCGAACTCCCCCCAGGCACCGGGGTGTTCCCCTGGCTCTGGGCCACTAAGGGTGCAGGTAGACAAGCCCTCGTGGTGCCCAGAAACCCTGGGCGAGGAGGCTGCCTGGGCGAGGAGGTCTGCAGCGCCACCGCTCTGCTTTCCAGGTGCCTCGCTGGCATCACTGTCTTTAGAAAGCGGGCAGAGGGAAACCCCACCTGCTTGCTCTGTTAGGTCACTTGGAAACCTGCGGAGAGGGGGCATCTGGCCAGGCGCTCCCCCCAGCTCCCGCTGGCCTTGCATGTTGGTGCCACCAGGCCCGCATAAACGCATTGGGCAGATGCTCAGGAGTCATGCACACTGCGGTGCTGGAGCTGCTCAGGGCTGGACAGGGCCTGGGAGCGTCGCCTGCTCACCCGCTGCCCAGCAGCTGCTGGCGGCTTCCTCCAGAGTACGGACGGCCTCGTGGGGTCCAGTATCGCTGTGGAATGGACATAAGCCACAGACGCAGCCTGGTCACCCGGAGAAAGTGACCGGAGCCGCTCTCCGGCTTCCTCTTCCCGACGCCCGGGCGCCTGGCCCAGCTGAGGGGCGTGTCCTGGAGACCTACGAGGTGCTGGGGGTCAGCACGGCGGGAGGCTAGACGAGCGGCAGGGTTCGGCCTCGGTCGGGGCGGGCAGGGTGTCTGCGAGGCCCAGTCTGGCACAGCGCTGGACAGTCCAGGTGCCTGCGGGAAGGCGGCACCCGGGGGTCCCCAGAAGTTGGGTCCGGGGCTCGGGTAGTTCCCCTGACAGGTCCGGCTGGGGTCCGAGGCGGCCTCTGAGGACCCCGGCTCGGGCCTGGCCTGCAGCTCCTGAGGGGTGGACTCGGGGCGCGCTGGGGCTCCGGCGTCAGGCTCCAGCCCGCACCCACCTCGGCCCCGTCACCGCCTCCGCCCGTGGCCTCCCAGGTCTGCCAGGTGCCCCCTGGGCCGGCGCAGGCCCGTTGCTCGGCAACACTGCGCGACAGCCCCGCTTCCGGCGTCTGCCGCCCTGACGTCAGCGCGCCGGCGCGCGCGGGCGGGGCAGCTCTAGGCCCCGCCCTCTCAAGGCGGAGCCTGGTCCGCAGAGGGCGCGGACTGGGCGGTGGATCCGGGCTGGGCTTCGCGCTTCGCAGCCCCGCGTGAAGAGAGGCTCTTGTTTGGTTCGGTGAGCGCTTCGGCCGCCGCCCCACACGGCCCCGCGCTCGCAGTGGGCATCGGGTGCTGCTCCATGGGCCCCACCTGTTTTGCCAGATCCTGTGTCCCCAGAAGCTGGCCTTCCATGTGTGGGCCTATGACGGTTCGCTGCCTGCAGGCAGGAGTGGGGGCGCCACCCCTCCCACTTGGGTCCCATGTCGTGCCCTGATCCTCGGGCGAGTCACCACCCAGCCCCAAGGCAGAGCAGGGCCAGAGTGGGTCAGGGACACCCTGATCCTCTTGCAGCCACCTGCCCGGAGGCAAGGGGCACTGATGAGCCAGCCTCGCCCTCCTGCCAGCTCCCTTCCCCGGCATCCCCGGCCTTTCCCCACCTGTCCCCATGCCCACTGTCCACAGGTGCAGCCATCAGGCCCTGGCTGCAGCCCTGATCCACGCTCTGTCCCCAGTCCACCTGGATGCCGTACTTCTCCACCCTGACCTCCTGTGGATCTGCCTGGGCCCTGACCGTTTTGCATGAGTCACTGTGCTTCCCCCGGGCCTTCTCAGCCAAGCCACCGAAAACTTCAATTTTAAAAATTGCCAGGTGAGGTCATTCTCTGAATGCTGGACCTCAGCCTCCGCCCTCCCCTGCTTCCTGAGGGCACAACAGCCAGCATGCAGTGTCCGAGCACTGCCGTCAGACTTCCCGGCGCTGGCACCCACCTGGGGACACGGCTCTCTCCTGCCTCAACATCCCCCAGGGAGAGTGGTCCCTTGCTGTCTCACCCACTGCCCTTGCCATCCTCATGCCCAGCGCCTGCAAGGGGCAGGGGGTGTTGTCCTCGTGTTCAGGGGAGGACACTGAGGCCCAGGCCTGAGTGAGAAGGGTTGCTGGGGCTTGAACCAGCTCTCTGACCCTAGCGATTTCCTGTGTCCTGTGTGGGCCTCCGAGAGGGGTGAGGATGGCGCTGTGACCCTCGGGGGACAGAGTGAGGTGACCCAGGCACAACGCAGGCACCATCGGGTTGCTGGGCATCACCTGGTGTGGTCCCTGAATGAGGCCTCCCGAGGAGCCCCTTCCTGATCCCCAGAGCTCGAAAGGCAGAGGGACTTTATCCTCTCTTTTCTTCTCTATTTATGTATCTGCTGTTGTCTCCTTAGGGCCGCACTCGCGGCATATGAAGGTTCCCGGGCCAGGGGTCAAATCAGAGCTGTAGCTGCCAGCCTACACCACAGCCACAGCACTGTGGGATCCGAGCCACGTCTGCGACCTACACCACAGCTCATGGCAATGCTGGATCCTTAACCCACTGAGCGAGGCCAGGGATCGAACCTGTGTCCTCATGGATGCTAGTCAGGCTGAGCCATGACAGGAACTCCCAGAGGGACTTTACAGACATGAGCACATTAAGGCTCTTAGACGGGGACATGGTCCTGGATTAAACTGTTGAGGTTGAAGGAACCACAAGGGTCCTTCCCAGAGGGAGGCAGGAGGGCCCACGTCTGAGAGCGAAGACGGCAGGATGGCCGCACAGGTCTGAGTGAGGCCGGGCCACGAGCCGGGAGTGTAGGCGGCCGCTGAATCTGAGGGAGGCCAGGACAAGGATCAGCCCTGGAAAAAACCTCCAGAAGGAACATAGCCCTGCCGACCCTCGAGCTGTGAGAGAATAAGAGGGTGGCAAAAGCCACTGTGCGTGCGAGGTTGTTGGCTCTGGCAGCCATAGGACACTGGCACCCCGGCTGGCCCCCGGCTGCTCTGCTCAGGAGGTGCTGCCTTGGGGGGTCCAAGACTCAGAGGGGGCAGCAGAGGTGACCCCAACGCTGGGTCCCGGCCCTGGATGCAGGAGGGGGTAAGGAAGCCCAGGTAGCGGACAGGTGGCCCCTGGCTCCTCAGGCTAGTGTCTGGGCGGACTGGGCGTGACGCGGGGCCGGAGCCAAGGGCCAGGTCTCCGGGTAGCTGTTGAAGCTTAAAAGGCTTCACCTGCTGGGGGAGACTGGCCAGAGGGGGCAGGTCCCCATTAAAGGGGGGTGTGTGGGACACAAGCCACAACGCCCTGAGCTGCTGGGGTGGCCGCAGCGTGGTCAGAAGAAAGGCCATGAGCCTTCCCGGCTCCTCTCGGGACCCCTCATCCGTCCCTAGGCCCCAGCCCTGCTGAATGGTGGCTGGGGGACAGCTTCCCTTCTGCCATTGCCCAGCCTCCCTCCCCTGTCTCGGCCTCAGGAAGAAGGGCCGGCCTCCACTCTGCCCGGAGCCCCCGTGTCTTGTGCCTCCCAGCATTGCCTACAGAGCCATGGGGAGGGGTCCCCACCTGAGTGTCCCACTCCTCTGCCCCGAGACTTGGGGTGAGTCTAGGAGCACACCCCCCCCCCCCGCACGCCCCGTTGTGCCACTGCGGCTGGGCGGGGCAGGGATTCTGGCAGAGCTATTTTGGCTGCTGCTGCGGCTGCTGCAGAGGAGGCATCAATATTGATGCTCTGGGCATCCCTGCCTACAGGCACGGAGAGCAGCCAGCCTGGCGGGGCAGGTGGGGCTCTGCCGAGGAACTGGGGCAATACTGCCCGCAGCCCTGGCTCTTCACCCTGGCCCCACCCATGCCCTGCACCACCAGCCCTGTCTTGGGTAGCCAGCCTTGCGAGGCTCCAGGCAAGCCTGAGACCCCTGACCAGTGGGCCAGGCTGGGGCTGGGGTGTGGCCCCGGTGTCCCCGGTGCGGCGGTCCTAGGGAGGAGGTTGAGCCTGTGCGTGCCGACAAGAGAGGGCATGGGCCACCGTGCCCCCCCAGAGGCTGTCCCTGTGGGGGTGACATGCAGAAACGGTGTGGGGCCTCGCGTGTGCCAAGGGTGCCCTGAGTTGGGCCCACAGCTATTCCTGAGCCATGCGCAGCTGGTGTGGCCGTGCCCTCAGCGGGCATCTGTCCCCAGATGGAGACATCAGGAGGGGCTGGAGTGGCACGCGGTGACCGTCTCCTGGCTGCGCAGGACTCTGGCAGGCTTGCGGGGCGACTGGGAGGGCAGGGCATGGCACAGAGGGGTTTCACAGGCCCTACGCCGGCAGCCTTCTCCAGTGTCCAGTGCCATGATCCGGGGGCCAGGCTGGGGCTTCCAAAGCCCCCACATGTGGGAGGCCAGCTGGGGTGGGAGGAGGCAGGGCCCAGGCTGGCTGCAGTCACCATCTGTGGGGTGCACTGCCTGAGGGGCCACCTTCCCAGAGATGAAATGGGGTCCCAGGGGGTCCATGGGGGGGTGCCAGCCCTCTGCCTCAGAGCAGACAGGAGCGGGGGGCAACTGCTTGGGCTGGCATGGGGTGGTCCTGCCTACCCTCGTCCTGAATCCGGGGCCCTGAGCCCGTGTGGAGTCCCTCTCTGCAGAGTGAGCACAGTCCCAGCAGGAAAACATAAGCCCGCCTAGCCCTCCCCATGGCCAAGGGCAGAAGTGGCGCCAGGGAGGGTCCCTGTCGCAGCCTCCCTCAGGGCCCTGCGTGGGGCCGAGCTGCCCCAGCTGTCCTTGAGCAGCCACGTGGCATCCCTCCTCCTGGCCTCCCCTTCCCCACAAGTAATGGGAGCCACCATGGGCCTGCGTGTATCCCGCTGGACGTTCGGGACATGTCACATGGGGGGAGGCCACTTCAGTTGGACAGGGCTCAGGACCCTGAAGACTTACCCAAGGTCACACGCCTAGTAGGGCAGGGGACAGAGAGCTTGTGATGATTACACAGAGTCGCATGCAGAGGACAGGCAGGCTGAGACCCCCGACAGACCCCAGCAGATGCCAGACCAGCCAGGGACACAGACAGCTCCCTCCCCGACCTACGGTGACCGGTTCCCACACGGACAGGGCAGGGCAGGGCCTCTGGCCCCAGGGCAGCGTTCCCTGGCCCAAGAGAAGACACCAGGGGAGGAGACATGAGACCCCTGCCCCAGCGTCCCCACCTGAAGGACATGGCTGTGTCTCACTGTGCCATGGGCTCGAGGCGCGGGAGGCTGCCAGGGCCTCTTCCCGGCAGTGGTGTGTGTGTCCGCTGACCTGCTGCTGGAAGGCTGCCCGGCTGCAGCCTGGCTAACAGGAACTGCGGGCATGAGTCAGCCCGCTAGACGGCCTCACCTGGGCCCCCCGGCTGGGCTCTGTGCGTGAGCCCACGAGGGCACACCTGTGTGTGTCTGTGTCCTGTTGTGCCTCTCCCAGCACGGGGGCCCATGTGGGTGCATGTGTCTGAGCGGGTTCCCAGGCACCTGTGTGTGGGGGTGTGTGTGTGTGCCTGTCCCTGGTGTGGGGGGGCATTTCCAGGTAGACCTGTGTCTGCGTATTGCTGTGTCATCTCATCTACAAGCATTTGTGTGTCTGTGTCACGCGTGTGTTTGTGTCAAGTCTGTGTGTCTGTGTGGTGGTCCTGCTGCAGCCTGGCCCCCTTCTGCTCCAGAAGTAGTCGTGCGTCATCTGTCCTAGGGCCACTGGTACCATCCCCGGGCAGCCCCAGGGACGGTCCTACATGGCGGTGGCGGTGCTTTTCCAGGTCTGTTCTGGCACAGGCTCCCCTCCCCCAACCCCAGCAGGACGGTGTCCCCAGGGTCCAGGCTGGGCCTCAGCTCCCTTCCTCCTTCCTCAGAAACAGAACCCTCCCGGGCCCTCACCCCCTGCCCATTCTGGCAGATGCACCACCCTCTTGCAGGGCTCCTGATTTCCAGCAGTGCCCCCCTGGGGCCACCCCAACCACCTAGTGGGCTTTCTTCAGTCCATACCCAGGCCTGCCGCCCCCTGCCCCCAGCCCTGCGGAATCTAACTTTCAGCCACGTGAATCAGCCTGGGCTCTCTAACTCCCCTCCTCTGCACACACTGCAGTGTTGCTTCTCTTCAGAATACTGTTCTGCCCGGCAGCCCTTCCAGGACCCTTCCCACCCCCACCGTTGCACCCCGCCGTCCCACAGAGCACACCTCCAGACCGCCCCCCCCCGGGGGGCGGGGGCAGGGCTAGGGGTGATCGCATGCCGTGGCCTCCCTGGGCTCTTGCTGCCCCCGGCCCAGGGTGCCCTGCACCCCAGCATAGGACTGAAATACTGGTCTCCGGACTGGGATGCAAGTCTGCCGTGCGCAGGTCAGGTCGGGGAGGCTTGGCGCGGCGCCTGGGGACCCCTCCCGGGCAGGGATCCAAAGTCAACACTCTGGACTCAGGCCTGTCGGGGGCGCTAGACAGGGCCAAGCTAGGGGCGGGGCTGGCCTGCAGCAGGGCGGGGGCGGGGCTCAGACAGGAGGCAAGACGTTGGGGTTGAGAGGCGGGGCCTCGGGGGCGGGGCCTCGGCCGGGCGGGTTCAAGGATGGACTGGGGCGTGGCGTGGCCGGCAAGGGGGCGGGGCCTTGCGGGCAGCAGCCAATGGGCTGAATGAGGCCGGCGGCACCGCCCGCGCTCGCTCCGCAGTGGTCGCGCGCGGGCTGGGCGGGCCGGGGCGGGGTCCGGGCAGTGGCTGGGTTGCGGGGCGCCGGCTGGGTCCGCAGTCCGCGGCCGACCGCCAGCGGCAGCGCACGGCGGTAGGGACTGAGCGCGGAGTTCGCCGGCCCCCCGGGCCGCCCGGGCGCCTAAGCCCGAACTTGCGACTGGACACGACGGGCCGCCGCCGGCCCGCACCGCCCGGCCGCCAAGATGTGCGACTGCTTCCACATGGTGCTGCCCACCTGGCCCGGAGCCCCCGGCAGCGGTGCGCCTCCTCCCCGCCTGCAGCCCGCTCCCCTCGGGGCGGGTGGGCTCCGCGCGGGGCGCGTGCCGGGTGGTCCTGGGGCGCGCAGTGTGGGCGGGCTGTGGCGCCGGCCAGGGTCGGGGCGCCTCCGGGACCCGCCCGCGGGCTCGGAAGCGTTTCTGCGCCTCGGGCGCTGCTTGGGTCCCTGCCTTCCTACCCCTGCGTCTCGCCTTTTACCTGTCCCTGGCTCTCGGCCTCCCACCCCCCTCTGTCCCTGCGCTCACTTTGTTTCTCTGGGTAGCTGAGTGTCTCTACCACTGTCGCTCCTGGCCTCTGGCTCTGTCACTCACTGTCCTGTCTCACCCTCTCCATCACTGTCCCCCTGCTGTAGCCCTCTGGGACGTTGTGCTGTCCCTAGAGGCAGCTGTCTGCGAGGGCTGCACGTGTGAGTGGGCCGTGACTGCCGTGGGTCACCAGGATGCCTCTGATCTGTTTTGGGAAGAGAAACCTGGCTGGACCAGGCCTTAGGGTTATTGGTTTTGCTCCAGGACTGCGGGCTGGGCTAGTCTGGGTCCACCGTGTCGCTACCGTGTGTCTGAGGTCTGGGGCTTGCTGAGGGGCCTGAGTCGGGTCGGAGCTCAGGCCTCAGTCCCAGGGCCAGCATCCCTTCCCCTGTGTGCCTCTGGCCGCAGAAAGGGAACCAGGTGTTCTGTCTGTCTTTCGTCTGTCTGTCCCTGCCCTGGGCCTGGTTCCAGGGCCTGGATGTCTCAGCATCGTGGAAGACAGGGTGAGGTGGGCCAGGGACAGTCTTTCCAGCTCTGGGTCAGTAATGCTGCAGCCTGGCCACACCCAGGACACCTGGCCCGTTGCTGGCAAGGGCGGCTGGGGCCACACTGCACTGGCACAGGCGGAACCCCACTCCCTGGGGAAAACAGAGATCTATGCTGATGATGGCACTGCTGATGCAGGGGGGCTGGGCACCTCCTGTTGGCATTTGTCCCGTTAGCACTGAAGCCCAGCTGACCTCCTGTCTGGGCCTCCTTTGACCAGGTAGGAGCCCAGGGCACCCCGTTTCTCCCTGGACAGTGGACAGGAGACTGATGGGCCCCTGGCCCCTCCCCCTGACTGTGGTGGGCCCTGGGGATCTGCTGCATCACGGGGAGAGGAGAGGGGGCCCAAAGGACTTGGGGTCATGGCTCCACCTCCAGCGTCCCACCCTGGCCCCTTCCTCACTCAAGGGCTGCCTGGGGACGCCCAAACGGCAGAGCCTCCAGCCACCTCATCCAGCCTCCAGCCACCTCATCTACCCTCCTGCTCCTCCCCCACGGAGGCCCTCATTCTTGCTTTGACTTGTGATTCTCTGGCCTTTGGGGCAGTTCCGCCTGGGTTGCTCTTAGGGAACACGATCAGTGACTCTTTTGGGGCACTGGCAGGAGACCTGCTGGGTCAGAGCCCCCAGCGGTTCTGTCCAACATGCAGACTCCCAGGCCCTCCCCACCCTTCACAGGAGGCCAAGGAACAGGCATTCCTGATAAGGACCCATGGAGATTCAGCCCAGGCCTTTTCCAGCCGCAGTTCCCTCCTAGCAGGTCAGAGGGGCAGGGCCTCCTCATCCCTCATCCGCCCAGCCCAAACCTGCCCTCCTGGGCCAGCCACTCCAGGTCCTCTGAAGACCCCTCCCAGAGCCTGTCCGTGCCCCAGCCAGGAGCCAAGGGCGGGGGGAGCCATCTCTGGTCCAGCGGGCATGGAGGCTGCCCCCTAGTGGCTGTGCTGGGAACACAGCTGCCCAGGGATCCGCCCAGCCTAACCCGCCTGGCCCCTCTGAGTAGCCCCCTTCCACCCCACTACCGCCTTCCCAGGAGACCTCCCCCTGTTCCTGAGTGGGAAAGCAGGTGCCCTTGGGTGCACCACCCTCACGCAGGCCCCCTGCATGACACCCGGCATGGGCCCCAGCTGTCACATTCCTTCCTGCCCCAGGGGCAGCTCGTTCTTCGCTACTGAGAGCTGGGTCCCAGGCAGCTGGACGGCAGCTAGGGAGCCCCCTTTCCTCCTCTTGGCCTCTGCCCTGCACCTGAGGCCCCTCCCACACCCACCCTGAGAAGCCCCCACAAGGTTCAGAGAGGCCCCTGGGGCAGGTGACACACCGTGAGGGGTATCCGGGTGGTCTCTCCCTGGCAGGGGGGCCAGGAGACACCGGGCCTTTCTTTAGAGCAGTGCGGAGCCCGGCAGCCTGGTGACGGCCCCGCCCTTCCGAGTGGCGCTGCTGGCAGCCGCTGCACAGCCCTGGACCTGGCTGTGGCCTGGATTTCCAGTCTGGGAACAGGAGGGACTACAGCTGCTCACAGCCCAGGCAAAGCAGAGAGGCAGAGCTGTGTACCTAGAAGGCCAAGGGCCGGCCCAGCGAGGTAGCCTCTGTACTGTCCAAATGGGAGGCGGCCCCTGGCTTGTCCACACTGGTGGAGGGCTGTGTCCCCATTTTGCAGACAAGGACACTGAGTCTTGGAGCTGTGAGGCAGCACCCTGCCCCAGCGTGGGGCCTCTCTGGCCTCCGCAGCAGCCAGAGCAGCCATGGCACAGGCGCTGGCGCTGCCCACCAGGCAGAGGCCTGCAGAGTGGGCTCTGAGGGAGACAGGGGGAGGGCACGCTGGGCTGGCGTACGGACGCTCCCGACACTTTAACGAGAGCGATCCTCAGAGCCACTGCTGGTGACGGTACGTGTGACCCTGACAGCACCCCGCTTCTTTTCCTTGTTGGGAAGCAAGCTGGACAGCCCGGCTCCCGCCTTGGGCCTAAGGAAGGAGGTGGGGCCTGGGAGTGGACAGGAGGGTCCGGTTCCCCAAAGGCGCCGTCCTCCCTCTGTGCGCCCCCTGCCCCCACTGGGGGCTCATCGTGGCCGAGCCTGGGGCAGGAATGCCCTGGGGGCCTTCTTGCCCTCTGGTTAAGCTCTTCCATCCTGAGCCTGGCCAGACGCTGCCTTTTCCGGGAAACCCGCTGGACTGCTGGATCCTCCCCTGGCTCCGCTTCACACCCAGACCTTGGCTGAAGGCTTCAGTGTTTCAGGCTCGGCCTGGGGCTGGTTTGCCTGGGAGCCAGCGAGCACGTGGGCCCAGGAGGAGTGGGTGGGGCACAGTCAACCTGGGGTCCCCGGTACCCACTTCGGGGGTAAGAAGCTCAGATCTCCCACGCTGAGTCCTCTCCCTGGGTGGAGGCAGCAGGAGGCAGAGCCTAGGCTCAGGGCTAACGTGGGGGGTGCCATCCCCCCCTCCCGCACCTGCGCATCCCAGGGCCCGGGTCTCGGGAGCGCATGAGCCATTTGAGGAGCAGGGCTTCATTCCATTCGGCAAAGGCGAGACACCACCTCTGCCAGCAGTGCCGCCTGGGTGCCCAGGGGAGTCAGGGAGGGCTTCCTGGAGGAAGGGCCGCCTGGTGGGGAGAGCATCGCGTGCGAGAGGCCTAGTGAGCATGTTGACTGGGGATCTGCAGTTGGCTTAAAAGGGCAGGCCTGGGGGTGAGGGTGGGAGTTAAGGGTGGGGAGGGGCAGGGACCAGGCTGTCGGAGGGAGGACTCTGTTCTGAGGGTTTGGGGGCTGGTCCCATGGGGGGGTGGGCCCAGCGGGGTTGGGGGGCAGTGGGGGAGCTGAGGACTGAGAGGAGGGAGGCCGGCGCCCCCAGAGGGCGAGACACCTGTGCCAGTCTGACGCTCCCCTGACACTCACCACCCCCCATCCTATGGGCAGCTGCCCCTTTGGGCGGAGCCTGCTCACACCGGGAACCGTGAGGGCAGCTCCTGCCTGCCCGCCTCTTCTCCAGGTTTCCCTTCGCTTTTCCTTTGTGGGGAGGCACGGGCAGCTGGGAGCTGAAGGTCCCCCTCGCTGGGGTAAATGTGTAATAGTCAGAAGCACTTTCTAAAACGGAAAGATGGAGCTGGGCCCAGGAGGCCTGAGGGGCTGGGGCGGGCCGGGAGGTGGCGCCCCCCTGCGCCCACTGGGCGCCACCGCGGTAACCTGTTGGGGGGGTGGGCGTCAGCCGCCCTCCAGAGCCTTAGGGAGGAGCAGGAGGCAGGCACGTCTAGCCAGGGTGGATGGCCGAGCGGGAGGCAGAGCTGCGGGCTCCCGGCTGTCTGCCTCCTCGGGCTGGGTGAACCTCCAGGAGCCCTGGGAAGGGTCTAAGCCGCGATCCTGCCTGGACACGGCACCAGATGTGGGTGTCCACAGCCCGGAGGACAGCCGAGGCTCAGAAAGGAGCGGGCCAGGGTCCTCACCCCAGCTCGCCTCCCCATCACAGCAGTGGGGCGACAGGGGTGACAGGCTTGCTCGGCCCAACTGTCCACCGGAGAGGCTGGCGTCCAGGTGGGTGGGAGGCCCTGGAGGTTAGACCCCCCTGAGCCGGGTCAAGGAGCTTTGTTTGGAGTTGAGCCTCCAGCTGGCTACCTGCCCCCCGGGTGGGGCCCTTGGGCAGCCTGCCCGGGGCTCCGGGCGTTCTGCCCTCTCCCTGAAACCCCCCGACCCCGGTCGATGCTCTTGTTCCCCAAGAACCGCCAGCCTCGCTGGGCCTCCTGGGGAGGGAGAGGATGGCCTCCTGCGGACGCCGGGCTGCAGGACACCTCCAGGCGGCTCCCTCCCATTGGGCTGGCACCAGCACCTGCGGGCCCCTCCGTGACACATCCCCTGAGGTTGCCATGCCTGCCCTGGCCTCCTCACCAGCTGATTCACTATCTGCTGGCCCCAGCCCTGCCCTACCTATTCCCACTGTGATTCCAAGGAGGGGCCCAGGGTCCAGGCAGCTTTGAGCTACAGCTGCCTGTGCACCAGGAGTCGGTGGGCATGGGCCAGACCGCCTGCCCCCAGGAGCAGTTGGTGCGGCAGCTCGGTGGACGCCACGCCTGTCGTCTCTTCAGCTGGCCCAGCACCTGCCTGGCCTCCTGGAGTCCAGTTCTGCTGGAAGGGGGCCCTGGGAGCCGAGGCGGGTGGGCAGGGCCTTGCCTAGAGGCCTTATCTGCGGGGGAGCCAGGTATGTCCCTGCGGGACTGTGGCCGCCCAGGGACAGAGTTGTCCCTGCTCTGTGGTCCTGACCCAGAGCCCTGTGCCTCCAGTGCACTCCCCTTTCCACCCACCATCCTGCCAGCACCCACCTCCCATTGCCCGGGAGCCCCAGCAGCACAGCGCCATGAAAGGCTGCTGGCGCTGCCACCTTTCAGGGGAGACAGTCTGAGGTCCCAGCTGGGAGGGCGCTTGGGGCCAAGCAGGTGGCATCGTGCACACGCTTGGAGTCTGGGGAGGGCCTGTGGCGGGGGGCAGAGCACGGGGTGTTGAGATGGCGCAGCTGGAGGAGAGGGCCCAGTCCCCAGGCCACACTCCCTCTGGCTGTGCCAGGTGGGAGCCCAACCAAGGCCGTCACCACGTTCCAGGGCCGGTGGGTGGCAGCAGTGGAGGGGGCAGGCTTCGGGAGGGTGGGGAAGGTGGGGAATGGCTTGGTTAGTTTGGGGCACCCAGGCTCAGGAGAGAGCGGGGTATGACCCTGCTCCGTGCCAGCGTCCCCCCCCCGTTCCAGCTGAGTCAGCCAGCCCAGCCCTGCCCTGGGGGAGGTGACAGCGAGGTGGGGTGTCAGGCTGTAATCCAAGGGTTCCCAGGTGAGAAGTGTCTGGGCTGGGAGCAGGCGACGTCCCTGGCTGGCAGGCCAGGCGGCTTTCCTGTCTCCCTGTAAACAGGGGGCACGTGATTGTTAGGTTTTTAGGGAGGCGGGCCAGGAGGGGCCTGAGTGAACCCCGCCACCGGTGTCACGGCGCAGGGCCTCTCACTGTCTCCCCACCAAGGCTCCCTGCCTTGAGCTGCTGGACCCTCCTCCCTACCTGGGGGCCTCTGAGCGGCCGCCCCATCTCAGGCCACTCCTGGCCTCTTCTGTTCTGGTGGGGCCTGGCCCCACGGCTTCTCTTGGTACCTGCAACCCTCAGCTGCCTGGGGAGCCCCCAGCTTGGCTGACCCTGGCCTGGTGGGGCTGGTGGGGCTGCGGGCGCGGGCCTGAGCCCCCACTGCCCTGGGACCCAGGCTGGGCCCTCGGCTGGGCCGGCCTGCCCCGACCTGCTCATGTGGGAATGCAGGGCTCCCAGGCCCGGGCAGGCCTGGGATCCAGCAGCAGACCTGCAGACAGGCCTGCCCGGGCCTGGGAGCCCCACCTGGAGCTAGGAGGGGCCTGGGAGCCCCAGTCCTCACCCTCTGCCCCTTGGGGGTCCCCTGGCCCAGGGCCTGGGAGTCCTGGGGTCAGAAGGGAGAGGTGACAGGCCAGGCAGGGGGGCTCTGGGGAGTGGGTGAAGTGGGGGTCTCGGGCCTGCCTTCCTCAGCCATCACTTATATCCAGATGACTGGGGGCGTGTGTGGAGGGGGTTAAAGTGCTGGCTCCAGGGCCTCACTGCACCCAGCTCATCAGATGCCCTGGAACTTCGAGGGGCGGGTTTGGCTGAAAGGGCTAGAGGGCGGCCGGGGTCAGGCTGCCTTTGAGGCGGGCAGCGGTCAAGGCCACTCTCCCCAGGTCACTGGCCCAGGCCATGGATGGGCTCTCTGGCCCTGCTCTGGCCCTCGTGGCCTTGGCTGTGGAAGGGGCTGAAAGGGCAGGGGTCTCAGCTGAGCCTGAGGGGCCGTGTAGCGCGAGGTCCCAGGGAGCAGGCATCTGCGTCCCCCTTGGGTGCCTCCTGGAAGGACCCCCGCCTGCCCCTGGGGACGTGCCTCTCCTCCCTTCCCTGCACCCCCAGCCCCCAGCCTCTGCCGCAGCACCTACAGGAAACTGGGGTGCAGGGCCCAGCCTGCCCGGACGGCCTGGGCTGACATCTGCGTCTGTCCACCTGTCTGTCCGTCCACCCCGCAGGACCGGACCGGGCCGGGCTGGGCAGGGCGGGGTGGGGTGTGTGGTGACTCACTCATCCCCGTGCTGGGCTGCTGGGCGGGCGTTTCCTCCCTCGGTCAGTCAGCTGCTCCGGCTGGTGGGGGGGGCCTCTGGGGGCGGGGCGGGGTCCCCAACTCCTAAGCGGAGGGGGCGGGGCCTGGCCCAGCCTGGAGCTCCGCAAGGGGCCGCCCACTCCCTCGGTGGGGTGGGGCCGGGGGCTTGGCCAGGCTCAGGCCGCCTGAGAAGGGGCCTCAGGGCGGGGCAGCGGAGGGAGGGCGGAGGAGGGAGCCTCCCGGGAGGACAGCCAGAGGGAGCTGCCCCAGCCTGGGCTCCTCACCTCAGCAGCAGCGGCGAGCTAGGAGAACGGGCGGGCGTCTGCCTCGGTAAGCGGCCGCACCCTCTGCCCCCGGCCCCTGCCCTCCACCCGTTCAGCCCTGGGGCGCCTGGCCCCTCACCACCCAGCAGGCCTGGGGGCTGGGGTCGGGGTGGCAGAGCTGGGCCGGGCAGCTCCCCCGGTGCCTGCTGGAGGGGTGGGCTTGCCAGGTCACATGGCCAAGGGCATCAGCATGGCCATGTCAGGACCATGTGGGCTGGAGGGGCCCTGGGCGATGGCTGCTGTCCTTCACGGGATCATGCCACGCTGGGATGCTGGCTGGGCTGGGCTGGGGCCCGGGGGTCCTGTCAGGGTGGACGGGAGCGTGAGGACCCGCTTCCAGTGGCTGGGCCCTCGGCGCTGCCCTGGAGCAGAGGGCGAGCGCGGGGCCCACCTGCCGCCCTCCCAGCCCCCGGCCGGTGGGATGTGCGCCTTCCAGGGGGCTCCCTTCTCCATAGCATCCAGTCACTGCTCTGGCGTTTGTTGCGCCAGGCTCCGAGTGCTTGGGAACAAAGTGCCCCAGGGACCTGGGGCCAGGCCGTGGCCAGGAGCAGTGGCAGGGTGGCCAAACTGGTCTGCGAGGGGTGGGAAGAAACGGCCTGTGAAGAGGGCAGAGGGCAGGGGGCGGCAGGCAGGCACCGGATCCTATCCCCCAGGCCCGGCTGTCTCTCCGCAGCAGAGTTATCTTGAGAAATATCGGGGGCGGGGGGGGCAGGTCCTCCGCAGCCAGTGGGTGTGCCTTCCGAAAGTCGAAAGTCTCATGACGAGTCAGCCCAGCTCACAGGGTCCTCGCGAGGTCCCAGGATGGGGGGAGGCCGAGCATCCCGTGTGCCCTCTCGCGCACTGGGCCGCAAGCCCAAAGGCAGCGTCGGGAGGAGGGAGCCGCACCCGGGGCCCCACTTCCTGGGCTCGGACCTCCCCTGGAGCTGTGCCCTGGTGCTTGAGGGAGGGTCCCCGGCCCAGATCCTCAGTCCACACCCCACGCCCCCAGCCCAAGCTCTGATCGCCGCCCCAGGGTGAGCCCTCAAGCCACCATCTCGGGCCCCTTTTGTCTGCAGCTCTGCTTTCATGGATGCCCAGTCCCACCACTGCCCTGGTGACATGCAAACTCACTCCTACACCCGGGCCCACCTGGAGGCTGGAGCTGGGCCCCAGGGGCAGCCACTTTGGTTACAAGCTTGGGTTTTGTTTAAGCAAGCCTGCCTACTCGGGGCCCTCTGAGAACTCCCACTTGGCCAGGGACTGGCCTGCACTGGGTCCGGGGCCCAGGGGGGGGTTGGGTGTGTGGAAGTCAAACACACAGCTTCCTCCTGCCCCCCCTCCCCCCCCCCCCCCCCCCGCCAGCCCTGCAGCTCCCCAGGACTCTGCCCCTCCCCAGACACCCTTCCTGGAGGCCCCACCCCAGAATATGGCAGTTCCTGGGAGCTTTTCTGCTGCTACCCTCCCCCCATGCACCCAAGTCCCTGGGAGGCAGGGGCATTTGAAGCCGTGGCAGTTAGGGTGAGGGGCTGGACTGACAGGTAGACCAGTGGGGTGCGGGGGCCGCAGGGCCCTGAGCCTCGAGGAGGAGGGGAAGGGCATTTGGGGCGGCGCGGGGTGGCAGCATGTCACCTCCACATCCTTGTAAAGGAGGGCTTTGGTGACCTTGTTATTGTCAGTCATTACTCGTGGAGACCGCCGGGTCTGGAGGTCTGCCGGCCAAGGCCAGGTGAGGCAGGCTGACTTCCCGTGCACTTGGGGTGCAGGGGGGCCCCTCAGGACACGGGGACGGGCCGCAGAGGGCTCTGGGGGGACTGGCGTGCCTCCTCCTCCCTCCCCAGGGGCAGGTCCAAGGCCGGCAGGCTGCTGGTGGCCTTGCCTGTGGCAGGCAGCATTCTCTCCTTGGGGTTTGTGGGTCCCCGGGCCAGGCGCGGCAGCCGGGGCTCCTGCCTTAGGAAGTGCAGAGGGACCCAGAGCCTGACACCGTGCCAGCACTTCCAGGGGTGTGACCTTGGGCTGGGCCTGCCCCCCACCTCCCTGAGCCCTGCTTGGCGTAGGGATCCCTAGGGATCCGGTTCCGCTCCGCCAGGCGGCGGGTGCTCGAGAGGGCGGGGCCCACCGGTCGGGCGGGGCGGCGCCCCCCCAGCAGGGTCCAGGCCGGGGTGTGGCCCGCCCCCAGCTGTGAACCCCTTGCCCACCCCGCCCGCCAGGAGGCCACCGCGGAGCAGACGGGGGCGCCTTCCAGCGCCTGACCCCCGCGCACAGCCCCAGCGCAGGCTCCCAGCGGGCCGGGCTCAGGGTCCCCGCCCGCGGCAGCCGCGGCCCGGCCTGTCCCGGGTCTGGACGGACGCCGCAGAGGGCAGGCAGGGCCGCTGTGCTGCTGTCTGACTCAGGGCTGCGGAGGAGGCCGGGGGAGGAGGGGCTGGGTTTCTGGGCGGCTCCGCAGACCTGCCCGGCCCCGCTGCCTGTGCCCCTGCCCCAGGCCCTCGCCCCCGACGGCCCCACCACGACGAGCCGCCACCGGGCGAGGTGGGCGGGGGAGGCAGCCCCGCGCGGAGGGCTGAGGGTCCCTGCGCAGGTGCCCTAGGACTCAGCCTCGCCACGGCCGCCTGGGGCAAGTGGCTTCCCCTGTCCGGCCTCAGTTTCCGATGGCACCCGCTCTGGGGTTGGCAGTCAGGGCTGGCTGCAACTGGAAGGGAAAACTGAGGCCAGAGAGGGTGGGGTCAGCCGGCCTTGCCCTTGGCTCCCCTCCCACCAGGACAGAGGCCCCACGGGGAAATAGGCGGCAAGGCGCCCCCCCACCCCGCGTCCCCCCTCCCGCCTCCCAGTACCTCCCCCTCCTCCACACCCTCCCCTGCCCCCATGTCCCTCTGGTTGTTCTGGGTGGGCAGAGTGGCCCTCTGGTGACATCCCTGGGGAAATCAGGGCTCAGAGACGGCCAGGCTTGCTCAGGGTCACAGGGCAAATCGGCCAGAGAGCAGCAGTAGCGAACCCGCACTCCCACCAGGAGTTGGGCTTCCCGCACCTGCTCCACGGGGACAGGGAAGTGCTGGTGCCTGTGCTGGGACGCTGTTCCCTCTCTCCTCCCTCCAAGCCCTGCCGGCAGGGCGGGTGGGAGTTGGGAGTAGGACTCTACTCCCCTCTTGTCACCAATGATGCAGTCACAGCTGGGGAGGGTGTGGCCGGCCCAGAGCCAGGACTGCTGTGAGCGTGGGGGCCACTTTTCCTTGGATTGCTTGGGGTGACTGGGGAGCCCTGGGCCTGGAGTGGCTTGTGGAAACGTTTTAGGTAAAGGGCTTGGTGGCGGCAGCGCCCTCTCCAGGTGTGTCTCCATCTTCAGATTTATTGGCATAAAGTTTAAAATTTCCTCATTTCAAATGTATGTAGGATTTAAACAGTTTTTGAAAAGGCACCGATCCCAGGTGTGTAGCTGGATGTGTTTTCCCCAAATGGACACACTGGTGTAACCAGTTGCCCCAGGTTGAGACACAGGCTCTTACCACCGCCAGGGGCCTCTCCCTTCTCCACGGGCTCCCAACACCCACGCGCCGCTGTGGCCGTGAACCTCACGCAGTGGAGTCGGTGTGAGCTGTTTTGCGTCTGGCTTATCTTAGCGCCAAGGGCGTGGAATTCCCCCATGTGGCCTGCGGAAGCGGCCGGTGTAAGAAGAGCCCACCGGCGGACACAGGGCGCCACGGTGTCTCGTTCTGCTGCTGGACACTGAGCTTTCCGGTTTCTGGGAGCTGCCCGGTGCCAGATGGATATTTGCGTACCTGTCTTCTGGGGAACGTAGGCCTGCATGTCTGTTGGGCAGCTCGAAGGAGGGGTAGGAGTCACTGCCAGGCTGTTTTCCAGAGGGGTTGCGCCCCGGTGCCTACGCCAGGGTGGCAGGAATCCTGCCCGTGTGCCTGACGCCTGTCGGTGTGGTCAGCCTTGGCCACAGCGGTCTTCCTGGGAATGGAGTGGCTCCCGGGAGTTTGGCTCTTTGTTTGTTTGTTTGTTTTGTTTGCTTTTGCTCTTTGGGGCAGGGAGCAGTTCCTGCCCCACCTAGTGCGTGGGTTAAAGGATGTGGCGTCGCCTCACCTGTGGCTCAGATTCAGTCCCTGGCCTGGGAACTTCCATATGCCATAGGTGCTGCCATAAAAAAAATTGGCATTGCCTGACGACGAAGGCGGCACCTTTCCATACCTTCATCGGCCAGTTGGATGCCTTCTTTTTTTTTTTTTTTTCCGTCTTTTTGCCATTTCTTGGGCCGCTCCCGCGGCATATGGAGGTTCCCAGGCTGGGGTTGAATCGGAGCTGTAGCCACGGGCCTACGCCAGAGCCACAGCAACGCGGGATCCGAGCCGCGTCTGCAACCTACACCACAGCTCACGGCAGCGCCGGATCCTTAACCCACTGAGCAAGGGCAGGGATTGAACCCACAACCTCATGGTTCCTCATCGGATTCGTTAACCACTGCGCCACGACGGGAACTCCTAGATGCCTTCTTTTCTGAATTGTTTTTCCAGTGTTTTCTTGCCCATTTTTCTATTGGGTTGTCTGTCTTTTCCTTTTGGTTTGCAGGATTTCACACGTCCTGGTAGGAGGCCTTCGCTTGGTAAATGTATTGCAAATCTCTTGGCTGGACCTCATGGTTCCTAGTTGGGTTCGTTTCTGCTGCGCCACGAAGGGAGCTCCTTGTCTTTTTTTTTTGAAGGATAGTTGGCTAGATGTAGAATTTATGGTTGGAGTTCCTGTTGTGCTGCAACGGAAACGAATCCAGTTAGTATCCATGAAGATGCGGGTTCAATCCCTGGCCTTGCTCAGTGGGTTGGGGATCTGGCGTTGCGGTGAGCTGTGGTGTAGGATTCAGACATGGCTCAGATCTTGTGTTGCTGTGGCTGTGGTGTGGGCTGGCAGCTGTAGCTCCAATTTGACCCCTAGCCTGGGAATTTCCGTATGCTGCAGGCGCTGCCCTAAAACCAAAAAAAAAAAAAAAAAAAATTTACGGCCAACAGGGTTTTTCTTTCAGCAGTTTGAATATATTGTTCCACTTTTTTCTAGTTTAAATGTATTGCTGTGGCCTTAAATGTGATGGGCTACTTCTCTCTGTTGCTTTGAAAATTTTCTCTTTGCCTTGAATATTTTGATATTCATTTTCCTTCAGGTTGGTTAATTTCTATTAATCTATAAGCTTTTCCAGGCCTTCCTCTGGCATCTCAGCTCGGTCACTCTAGGAAAATTTCACTTCCACCTTTCCAATTTCCACTTCCACCTTCCACTTTTGGTTTCATTATGATTTCTTCATTGAGCTGTTGTCGTCATATTTTTCATGAATTCTTTACACATGGTTTCCTTCGCTTTTTAAAAGAAATTTATGAAAGTTGCTTTGACGTTTCTGCAGATCCAACATCTGTGGACATTCAAAGGCAATTTCCTTTTTTTTTTTTTTTTGCTTTTTAGGGCTGCATTCGCGGCATATGGAGGTTCCCAGGCTGGGGGCTGAATTGGAGCTGTAGCCGCCGGCCTCCACCACAGCCGCCGCAACGCCAGGTCTGAGCCACGTCTGTGACTTACACCACAGCTTGCAGCAACGCTGGATCCTTAACCCACTGAGCGAGGCCAGGGATCGAACCTGCAACCTCGCGGTTCCTAGTCGGATTTGTTTCCGCTGCGCCACGACCGGAACTCCAAAGACAATTTGCATTAACTGCTTTGCTCCTGAGTTTTTTCTTTCTTTTTTCTTTGCGTGTGGTGTAATTTCTGTTGAATGCTGGGTGTTACGGTTTATGTATATGGTCGTAACATTGGATTTGGATTCCTCTCAGGGTTGGGATTATTGTTTCATTTGTATGTGCGTGTTTTTTCTTTTTGCTTTTTTTGTTTTGTTTTGTTTTTGTCTTTTTGCCTTTTCTAGGGCCGCTTCCTGAGGCATATGGAGGTTCCCAGCCTAGGGGTCCAATCGGAGCTGTAGATGCTGGCCTACGCCGGTGCCACAGCAACTCGGGATCCGAGCCTTGTCTGCAACCTGCACCACAGCTCACGGCAACGCCAGATCCTTAACCCACTGGGCGAGGCCAGAAATCGAACCTGCACCTCATGGTTCCTAGTCGGGTTCGTTAACCACTGTGCCACCACAGGAACTCCTGCTTCATTTGTATGTTTGTTTAGTAACTTACTCCGACTAAATCCTTGCAGTCTCTCTACTCTGCCTGAGCCGCGCCCCCATCCCGCCGCGCCCCCATCCCGCCTGGCTCGTGGCCCTCAGACCTGACCTCACCACCTCTCCTCTCAGTGGCTGTGGGTCCTTCTGGACTGCTGCATGTGTTCTCAGACTCAGTGATTTAGCCCTGGGTCCAGGGTCACGCCACCCCTTTGGCAAGGCCGTCCTCTGCTGGGCTCCGACCCCAGGCCCGGCGTCTGTGGCATCTGCCCACAAGGCACCCCTGACTTGTCCTCTCCCTTCGCAGTGTCCGGTCGGCAGCTGCAGCCGGAGCCGCCAGAGGCAGAAACCGAGGAGGACCACTCTGTAAGTGGGGCCCAGGGAGGGCGCGTGCCCATCCTGCTCCGGGCTTGAGCAGTGCCCAAGTGCCTGCGGGTAACCCGACTCTCTCCTCCCCACCAGGTGACGGAAGGGCCGGAGGTCATTCGGCCCCGGCCACAGGGCTCCTCGCCCGTCTACGAATGTGTGACTGAGGGTGCCGGCTCCAGACTCCAGGTGAGCCCGCGGGACAGACACCAGGCCGAGGGCATGGGGGCCACAGGCGAGCACGCCTCCTCCTGCATCACGTGTGTGGCAGCTCCCACACGTGTCTCTGCAGCCACACTGCCCTGCTGCCCCTTGCTGCTCCCCAGGTCACAGCCATGTCCACTCACTGCCCCTTCTGACTCCTCTGCCCCTCCCCTGGACCCTCCCTTCAGCAGGCCAAGGCGCGGTTGGGATGGCACATGTGTGCATGTGGGGACCGACCTTGAGCTCCTGGGTGCAGCGGGGCCCAGCACATGTGCACGCATGTGTCGTCCCAGGAGAGGGGCTGGGCAGCATCCCCGCAGCCACCCTGGAAGGACCGGCGGGGGGGCGAGGGGACGCTGTACTAAAGGACAGATTCTTGTATGATTTTGCCCCCCCACCCCCCACCTTGGGAAGCATGAGGCCCAGAGCCACCTCCCCCCCGGAACTCGGCTCTGCCTGCACACGGCCACACACCGGGTCCTGGGCCCCTGAGCTGGGGCGTCCAGGCCTCCCCTCCTGTGTCCCGTAACCCTGATGTCTGTCGCTGCTGCAGGAAGACGCGCCGAGGAGGCCAGGCTCCTCAGGGAGACGGAGGTCCTGGTGGAAGCGGGACTCAGGGGACTCGCGGACGCTCCCCAGGATGAGCCACCTGGAGGTGGGTGTGCGGGCAGCGGGGCAGCGGGGAGGGGGTCTCTCTGGCCGAGGGGCACCCGCCAGGGACTCCTGGGCCAGAGCAGGAAGGCTGGCCGGCCACGCTCCTGCGCCCCAGGGAGGCGAGCCGGCCCCCTGCACAGCGGGCCAGGCCTCCCTCTAGAGCCCAGACTGCCAGGTGGCTGTACCTCGGGGAGCAGCCCCTGTGCTCCCAGCCGCGCCCAGGGCCCCGGGACACCGTGGGCTCCCGGGCCACCTGCTCTGCACAGGCGGCCCCGCAGTTCTTTTTTTTTTTTTGTCTTTTTGCTATTTCTTGGGCCACTCCCGTGGCATATGGAGGTTCCCAGGCTAGGGGTCGAAACGGAGCTGTAGCCACTGGCCTACGCCAGAGCCACAGCAACACGGGACCCGAGCCGCGTCTGCAACCTACACCACAGCTCACGGCAACGCCGGATCGTTAACCCACTGAGCAAGGGCAGGGATTGAACCCACAACCTCATGGTTCCTCATCGGATTCGTTAACCACTGCGCCACGACGGGAACTCCGGCCCCGCCGTTCTCACGCCCTCCCAGATCCGAGGACCGGCGGGTCTGAGGTCAGGCCGGCCGGCTGTTCGCAGTAGTCTCAGCACTTCCGACCCTCTGTGGTCTGAGGACGAGCCGCCTTTATGCTCTCGGGGTGTGGATCGAGCATGGTGATGAACGGGAGCCGGTGGACAAGGGCGTTGGCCGGGAGTGGGCACAGAAGCCTCTCCCGTCTACTCGCCAAGTCCTGCTGGGCCTGGATGGGCTGCTCCTGAGACTGGCAGGTGGGGGCTGCTCCCCACTGAGGTGGCCGCAGCCAGCTTCCCAGAGCCTGGACTCAGCCACGGAAGACCAGCCGCCGGGGGTCCTGTCTCGCCCTGCACGGCTCGTTGATGGGAGGGGTCTGGGGTCCCCGGCCCTGACCGCCACGGTGGGATGGTTGTGTGCTCACTAAGGCCCTGCTGTGCTTCTTCCCCCGTCCATGCAGGAGGCGACAGAGGTGACGCTAGAGACAGAGGTGGAGGCCGGAGCCAGTGGCTACAGTGTCACAGGTGGCGGGGACCAGGGCATCTTTGTCACGCAGGTGCTGAAGGACTCATCAGCCGCCAAGCTCTTCAGCCTGAGAGAAGGTGCCTGGCCACCCACCCCAGGTCCCAAGGTCCCATCAGGATGGGGAACTGGGGGAGGGACGGGGCCATGCTGGACTCTGGAGGATGCCTTGAGACGATTCAGCTTAGTGCAGTGGGGCCGCTCACTGTCCTGGGTTCTGTCCCCTGGAAGCAGGGGGCCTGAGGGAGGGCAGGGGCTGGGAGCCTGGGCAGGGCCCCTTCTCTGTCACCCGCCCCGCAGCACCTCCCGTGAGCACCTGTGAGGCTGGGGTCACTGACGCTCCAGGGCTGTGTCTTTGTCCAGGGGATCAGCTTCTCAGCGCAACCATATTCTTCGACGGCATTACCTATGAAGACGCTCTCAAAATCCTCCAGTACTCAGAGCCCTACAAGGTCCAGTTCAAAATCAGACGGAAACTTCCTGCCAGAGAGGACAAGGAGGGGGCTTCCGGCAGCGCTCAGCATGGTCTGAAGGGCAGTGAGGAGCAGGTGAGGTCACCGTGGCTGCGCGGCCAGCCGCAGCCCGGCTCCCTGCACCCGGGCTGAGGCTGGGCTGGGGCCACCCTCCCTCGTCCCCAGTCCCAGGGCCTCCGGCTCCTCGTCCCGGCACCAACAGGTCCCCTCTCCATGTTTCAGGAGCAGGATGTCACAGATGGAGGCTCAGAGACCCCGACCAGGACGCTGGTGGGGGACGGAGACCAGGAGAGACTCATCTCCAGGCCCAGGGAGGGCAGGCGGCCTCAGAGGCATAGGCTCTCCTGGCCCAAATTCCAGGCTATACAGAGCAGGCGGGTGCCCGGGCCCCGGAGATCCCGCAGCTCCTCCGAGGCCGATGAGAGGAGGGCTGCACCTGAAGTGTCACCCGGGAGCACAGACACAGAGGCCCAGCACCTGGCGGAGGAGCGCGAGCAAAAGGCAGGGCCAGGCAGCCAGCAGGGTGGAAGGTTCCGGAACTTCACATTCAGGGTGAGCTCAGGCAAGAGGCGCTCCCCGGCAGGGAGACCAGGCAGGGGGACAAACGAGGGGACAGTCCAGGCAGGGGTTCTGGAGGAGGCAGAGCTGCCCCCAGAGCCCGGCCAGCACAGCCTACCTGGAGAGGGAACTCTGGGGCAGGAGGCTGCCTCGGCACCCCGACAGACCAAGACAGACAAGGAGCTTGAAGAGACAGCTGGGCAGGCAAAAGAGGGGGTGGGCTTAGCCCCAGGAGAGGGCCGGGAGGGGCTGCAGGGCCTGGAGGGTGGGATCGCCAGGCTGGCTCTGCGTGACACCGCAGACCTGGGAGCCCGCCGGAGCCAGCCCACAGAACTCCGCGTCCAAACACCCACTCTCACGACACCCAAGTTTGGAATTGCCAAAGAGAAAGCGCAGGAGACAGAAGAGGGAACAAGAGCGCTTCCGACTGGACCTGGGCGGGCGAGAGGCCCTGAGGACACGGAAGCTAGGCGGGAAGATGTGCGGAAAGTTGACGCTCAGGAGACCCACCGGCAGGTGGGCCAGCTGCCCCTGGAGGCCGGAGGAGGCAAAGAGGAAGACAGGCTGCAACAGAGGCAGGGAGATGGCCGGGGCGAGGCCAAGGATGAGGAGGGGACGGAGGGAAAGACGAAACTGCTGAAGTTCAAACTGCCAGCGTTCGGGTGGTCTCCAGGCAAAGACCACAAAACAGGAGAAAAACCACAAAGAGAAGGAGAAAAGAAGAAAGAAACAGAGAGACAAGAGAGTTTAAAGATGGACATGAAAACGGGAGACGAAGAAGACAAAGCAAAAACGGACAAGAGGGAAGACACACAAGGGAGAAAAACAACACGAGAGAAACAAGAAGCTGAGGAGATAAAGCTTGAGCTGAGCCTAGGGGACAAGGAGGTGGCCGCCAGGGACAGCAAGTTCAAAATGCCCAAGTTCAAGATGCCTTCCTTCGGCGTGTCGGCGCCAGGCAAGTCCGTCGAGGCCGCGGTGGAGGTGTCCCTGCCCAAGGCAGAGGCGGACGCGTCCGCGCCGTCGGGGCAGGCCGCCGTCAAGGCCGGTGACCTCAGCGCTGAGCTGCCCTCGGCCGAGCTGGACGTCAAGGGCCCCGAGCTGGGCGGGAAGCTCCCGGAGGGCCAGCTGCCCGACGCGGAGCTCAAGGAGCCGGCGGCCGGAATCGCACTCAAGGGCCACCTGCCCAAGGTGCAGATGCCCAGCATCAAGGTGCCCAGGGTGGACCTCCGGGCCCCGCAGGTGGACATCAAGGGGCCGAAGCTGGACCTGAAGGGCGCCAAGGGCGAGGTGAGCGCCCCCGACGTGGCGGTGTCCCCGCCCAGCGTGGAGCTGGAGGCCCAGGCCCAGGCCCAGGCGCCGGGCGGCAAGCTGGAGGCCGACGTGTCCCTGGGGGACAAGGAGGTGGCCGCCAGGGACAGCAAGTTCAAAATGCCCAAGTTCAAGATGCCTTCCTTCGGCGTGTCGGCGCCAGGCAAGTCCGTCGAGGCCGCGGTGGAGGTGTCCCTGCCCAAGGCAGAGGCGGACGCGTCCGCGCCGTCGGGGCAGGCCGCCGTCAAGGCCGGTGACCTCAGCGCTGAGCTGCCCTCGGCCGAGCTGGACGTCAAGGGCCCCGAGCTGGGCGGGAAGCTCCCGGAGGGCCAGCTGCCCGACGCGGAGCTCAAGGAGCCGGCGGCCGGAATCGCACTCAAGGGCCACCTGCCCAAGGTGCAGATGCCCAGCATCAAGGTGCCCAGGGTGGACCTCCGGGCCCCGCAGGTGGACATCAAGGGGCCGAAGCTGGACCTGAAGGGCGCCAAGGGCGAGGTGAGCGCCCCCGACGTGGCGGTGTCCCCGCCCAGCGTGGAGCTGGAGGCCCAGGCCCAGGCCCAGGCGCCGGGCGGCAAGCTGGAGGCCGACGTGTCCCTGGGGGACAAGGAGGTGGCCGCCAGGGACAGCAAGTTCAAAATGCCCAAGTTCAAGATGCCTTCCTTCGGCGTGTCGGCGCCAGGCAAGTCCGTCGAGGCCGCGGTGGAGGTGTCCCTGCCCAAGGCAGAGGCGGACGCGTCCGCGCCGTCGGGGCAGGCCGCCGTCAAGGCCGGTGACCTCAGCGCTGAGCTGCCCTCGGCCGAGCTGGACGTCAAGGGCCCCGAGCTGGGCGGGAAGCTCCCGGAGGGCCAGCTGCCCGACGCGGAGCTCAAGGAGCCGGCGGCCGGAATCGCACTCAAGGGCCACCTGCCCAAGGTGCAGATGCCCAGCATCAAGGTGCCCAGGGTGGACCTCCGGGCCCCGCAGGTGGACATCAAGGGGCCGAAGCTGGACCTGAAGGGCGCCAAGGGCGAGGTGAGCGCCCCCGACGTGGCGGTGTCCCCGCCCAGCGTGGAGCTGGAGGCCCAGGCCCAGGCCCAGGCGCCGGGCGGCAAGCTGGAGGCCGACGTGTCCCTGGGGGACAAGGAGGTGGCCGCCAGGGACAGCAAGTTCAAAATGCCCAAGTTCAAGATGCCTTCCTTCGGCGTGTCGGCGCCAGGCAAGTCCGTCGAGGCCGCGGTGGAGGTGTCCCTGCCCAAGGCAGAGGCGGACGCGTCCGCGCCGTCGGGGCAGGCCGCCGTCAAGGCCGGTGACCTCAGCGCTGAGCTGCCCTCGGCCGAGCTGGACGTCAAGGGCCCCGAGCTGGGCGGGAAGCTCCCGGAGGGCCAGCTGCCCGACGCGGAGCTCAAGGAGCCGGCGGCCGGAATCGCACTCAAGGGCCACCTGCCCAAGGTGCAGATGCCCAGCATCAAGGTGCCCAGGGTGGACCTCCGGGCCCCGCAGGTGGACATCAAGGGGCCGAAGCTGGACCTGAAGGGCGCCAAGGGCGAGGTGAGCGCCCCCGACGTGGCGGTGTCCCCGCCCAGCGTGGAGCTGGAGGCCCAGGCCCAGGCCCAGGCGCCGGGCGGCAAGCTGGAGGCCGACGTGTCCCTGGGGGACAAGGAGGTGGCCGCCAGGGACAGCAAGTTCAAAATGCCCAAGTTCAAGATGCCTTCCTTCGGCGTGTCGGCGCCAGGCAAGTCCGTCGAGGCCGCGGTGGAGGTGTCCCTGCCCAAGGCAGAGGCGGACGCGTCCGCGCCGTCGGGGCAGGCCGCCGTCAAGGCCGGTGACCTCAGCGCTGAGCTGCCCTCGGCCGAGCTGGACGTCAAGGGCCCCGAGCTGGGCGGGAAGCTCCCGGAGGGCCAGCTGCCCGACGCGGAGCTCAAGGAGCCGGCGGCCGGAATCGCACTCAAGGGCCACCTGCCCAAGGTGCAGATGCCCAGCATCAAGGTGCCCAGGGTGGACCTCCGGGCCCCGCAGGTGGACATCAAGGGGCCGAAGCTGGACCTGAAGGGCGCCAAGGGCGAGGTGAGCGCCCCCGACGTGGCGGTGTCCCCGCCCAGCGTGGAGCTGGAGGCCCAGGCCCAGGCCCAGGCGCCGGGCGGCAAGCTGGAGGCCGACGTGTCCCTGGGGGACAAGGAGGTGGCCGCCAGGGACAGCAAGTTCAAAATGCCCAAGTTCAAGATGCCTTCCTTCGGCGTGTCGGCGCCAGGCAAGTCCGTCGAGGCCGCGGTGGAGGTGTCCCTGCCCAAGGCAGAGGCGGACGCGTCCGCGCCGTCGGGGCAGGCCGCCGTCAAGGCCGGTGACCTCAGCGCTGAGCTGCCCTCGGCCGAGCTGGACGTCAAGGGCCCCGAGCTGGGCGGGAAGCTCCCGGAGGGCCAGCTGCCCGACGCGGAGCTCAAGGAGCCGGCGGCCGGAATCGCACTCAAGGGCCACCTGCCCAAGGTGCAGATGCCCAGCATCAAGGTGCCCAGGGTGGACCTCCGGGCCCCGCAGGTGGACATCAAGGGGCCGAAGCTGGACCTGAAGGGCGCCAAGGGCGAGGTGAGCGCCCCCGACGTGGCGGTGTCCCCGCCCAGCGTGGAGCTGGAGGCCCAGGCCCAGGCCCAGGCGCCGGGCGGCAAGCTGGAGGCCGACGTGTCCCTGGGGGACAAGGAGGTGGCCGCCAGGGACAGCAAGTTCAAAATGCCCAAGTTCAAGATGCCTTCCTTCGGCGTGTCGGCGCCAGGCAAGTCCGTCGAGGCCGCGGTGGAGGTGTCCCTGCCCAAGGCAGAGGCGGACGCGTCCGCGCCGTCGGGGCAGGCCGCCGTCAAGGCCGGTGACCTCAGCGCTGAGCTGCCCTCGGCCGAGCTGGACGTCAAGGGCCCCGAGCTGGGCGGGAAGCTCCCGGAGGGCCAGCTGCCCGACGCGGAGCTCAAGGAGCCGGCGGCCGGAATCGCACTCAAGGGCCACCTGCCCAAGGTGCAGATGCCCAGCATCAAGGTGCCCAGGGTGGACCTCCGGGCCCCGCAGGTGGACATCAAGGGGCCGAAGCTGGACCTGAAGGGCGCCAAGGGCGAGGTGAGCGCCCCCGACGTGGCGGTGTCCCCGCCCAGCGTGGAGCTGGAGGCCCAGGCCCAGGCCCAGGCGCCGGGCGGCAAGCTGGAGGCCGACGTGTCCCTGGGGGACAAGGAGGTGGCCGCCAGGGACAGCAAGTTCAAAATGCCCAAGTTCAAGATGCCTTCCTTCGGCGTGTCGGCGCCAGGCAAGTCCGTCGAGGCCGCGGTGGAGGTGTCCCTGCCCAAGGCAGAGGCGGACGCGTCCGCGCCGTCGGGGCAGGCCGCCGTCAAGGCCGGTGACCTCAGCGCTGAGCTGCCCTCGGCCGAGCTGGACGTCAAGGGCCCCGAGCTGGGCGGGAAGCTCCCGGAGGGCCAGCTGCCCGACGCGGAGCTCAAGGAGCCGGCGGCCGGAATCGCACTCAAGGGCCACCTGCCCAAGGTGCAGATGCCCAGCATCAAGGTGCCCAGGGTGGACCTCCGGGCCCCGCAGGTGGACATCAAGGGGCCGAAGCTGGACCTGAAGGGCGCCAAGGGCGAGGTGAGCGCCCCCGACGTGGCGGTGTCCCCGCCCAGCGTGGAGCTGGAGGCCCAGGCCCAGGCCCAGGCGCCGGGCGGCAAGCTGGAGGCCGACGTGTCCCTGGGGGACAAGGAGGTGGCCGCCAGGGACAGCAAGTTCAAAATGCCCAAGTTCAAGATGCCTTCCTTCGGCGTGTCGGCGCCAGGCAAGTCCGTCGAGGCCGCGGTGGAGGTGTCCCTGCCCAAGGCAGAGGCGGACGCGTCCGCGCCGTCGGGGCAGGCCGCCGTCAAGGCCGGTGACCTCAGCGCTGAGCTGCCCTCGGCCGAGCTGGACGTCAAGGGCCCCGAGCTGGGCGGGAAGCTCCCGGAGGGCCAGCTGCCCGACGCGGAGCTCAAGGAGCCGGCGGCCGGAATCGCACTCAAGGGCCACCTGCCCAAGGTGCAGATGCCCAGCATCAAGGTGCCCAGGGTGGACCTCCGGGCCCCGCAGGTGGACATCAAGGGGCCGAAGCTGGACCTGAAGGGCGCCAAGGGCGAGGTGAGCGCCCCCGACGTGGCGGTGTCCCCGCCCAGCGTGGAGCTGGAGGCCCAGGCCCAGGCCCAGGCGCCGGGCGGCAAGCTGGAGGCCGACGTGTCCCTGGGGGACAAGGAGGTGGCCGCCAGGGACAGCAAGTTCAAAATGCCCAAGTTCAAGATGCCTTCCTTCGGCGTGTCGGCGCCAGGCAAGTCCGTCGAGGCCGCGGTGGAGGTGTCCCTGCCCAAGGCAGAGGCGGACGCGTCCGCGCCGTCGGGGCAGGCCGCCGTCAAGGCCGGTGACCTCAGCGCTGAGCTGCCCTCGGCCGAGCTGGACGTCAAGGGCCCCGAGCTGGGCGGGAAGCTCCCGGAGGGCCAGCTGCCCGACGCGGAGCTCAAGGAGCCGGCGGCCGGAATCGCACTCAAGGGCCACCTGCCCAAGGTGCAGATGCCCAGCATCAAGGTGCCCAGGGTGGACCTCCGGGCCCCGCAGGTGGACATCAAGGGGCCGAAGCTGGACCTGAAGGGCGCCAAGGGCGAGGTGAGCGCCCCCGACGTGGCGGTGTCCCCGCCCAGCGTGGAGCTGGAGGCCCAGGCCCAGGCCCAGGCGCCGGGCGGCAAGCTGGAGGCCGACGTGTCCCTGGGGGACAAGGAGGTGGCCGCCAGGGACAGCAAGTTCAAAATGCCCAAGTTCAAGATGCCTTCCTTCGGCGTGTCGGCGCCAGGCAAGTCCGTCGAGGCCGCGGTGGAGGTGTCCCTGCCCAAGGCAGAGGCGGACGCGTCCGCGCCGTCGGGGCAGGCCGCCGTCAAGGCCGGTGACCTCAGCGCTGAGCTGCCCTCGGCCGAGCTGGACGTCAAGGGCCCCGAGCTGGGCGGGAAGCTCCCGGAGGGCCAGCTGCCCGACGCGGAGCTCAAGGAGCCGGCGGCCGGAATCGCACTCAAGGGCCACCTGCCCAAGGTGCAGATGCCCAGCATCAAGGTGCCCAGGGTGGACCTCCGGGCCCCGCAGGTGGACATCAAGGGGCCGAAGCTGGACCTGAAGGGCGCCAAGGGCGAGGTGAGCGCCCCCGACGTGGCGGTGTCCCCGCCCAGCGTGGAGCTGGAGGCCCAGGCCCAGGCCCAGGCGCCGGGCGGCAAGCTGGAGGCCGACGTGTCCCTGGGGGACAAGGAGGTGGCCGCCAGGGACAGCAAGTTCAAAATGCCCAAGTTCAAGATGCCTTCCTTCGGCGTGTCGGCGCCAGGCAAGTCCGTCGAGGCCGCGGTGGAGGTGTCCCTGCCCAAGGCAGAGGCGGACGCGTCCGCGCCGTCGGGGCAGGCCGCCGTCAAGGCCGGTGACCTCAGCGCTGAGCTGCCCTCGGCCGAGCTGGACGTCAAGGGCCCCGAGCTGGGCGGGAAGCTCCCGGAGGGCCAGCTGCCCGACGCGGAGCTCAAGGAGCCGGCGGCCGGAATCGCACTCAAGGGCCACCTGCCCAAGGTGCAGATGCCCAGCATCAAGGTGCCCAGGGTGGACCTCCGGGCCCCGCAGGTGGACATCAAGGGGCCGAAGCTGGACCTGAAGGGCGCCAAGGGCGAGGTGAGCGCCCCCGACGTGGCGGTGTCCCCGCCCAGCGTGGAGCTGGAGGCCCAGGCCCAGGCCCAGGCGCCGGGCGGCAAGCTGGAGGCCGACGTGTCCCTGGGGGACAAGGAGGTGGCCGCCAGGGACAGCAAGTTCAAAATGCCCAAGTTCAAGATGCCTTCCTTCGGCGTGTCGGCGCCAGGCAAGTCCGTCGAGGCCGCGGTGGAGGTGTCCCTGCCCAAGGCAGAGGCGGACGCGTCCGCGCCGTCGGGGCAGGCCGCCGTCAAGGCCGGTGACCTCAGCGCTGAGCTGCCCTCGGCCGAGCTGGACGTCAAGGGCCCCGAGCTGGGCGGGAAGCTCCCGGAGGGCCAGCTGCCCGACGCGGAGCTCAAGGAGCCGGCGGCCGGAATCGCACTCAAGGGCCACCTGCCCAAGGTGCAGATGCCCAGCATCAAGGTGCCCAGGGTGGACCTCCGGGCCCCGCAGGTGGACATCAAGGGGCCGAAGCTGGACCTGAAGGGCGCCAAGGGCGAGGTGAGCGCCCCCGACGTGGCGGTGTCCCCGCCCAGCGTGGAGCTGGAGGCCCAGGCCCAGGCCCAGGCGCCGGGCGGCAAGCTGGAGGCCGACGTGTCCCTGGGGGACAAGGAGGTGGCCGCCAGGGACAGCAAGTTCAAAATGCCCAAGTTCAAGATGCCTTCCTTCGGCGTGTCGGCGCCAGGCAAGTCCGTCGAGGCCGCGGTGGAGGTGTCCCTGCCCAAGGCAGAGGCGGACGCGTCCGCGCCGTCGGGGCAGGCCGCCGTCAAGGCCGGTGACCTCAGCGCTGAGCTGCCCTCGGCCGAGCTGGACGTCAAGGGCCCCGAGCTGGGCGGGAAGCTCCCGGAGGGCCAGCTGCCCGACGCGGAGCTCAAGGAGCCGGCGGCCGGAATCGCACTCAAGGGCCACCTGCCCAAGGTGCAGATGCCCAGCATCAAGGTGCCCAGGGTGGACCTCCGGGCCCCGCAGGTGGACATCAAGGGGCCGAAGCTGGACCTGAAGGGCGCCAAGGGCGAGGTGAGCGCCCCCGACGTGGCGGTGTCCCCGCCCAGCGTGGAGCTGGAGGCCCAGGCCCAGGCCCAGGCGCCGGGCGGCAAGCTGGAGGCCGACGTGTCCCTGGGGGACAAGGAGGTGGCCGCCAGGGACAGCAAGTTCAAAATGCCCAAGTTCAAGATGCCTTCCTTCGGCGTGTCGGCGCCAGGCAAGTCCGTCGAGGCCGCGGTGGAGGTGTCCCTGCCCAAGGCAGAGGCGGACGCGTCCGCGCCGTCGGGGCAGGCCGCCGTCAAGGCCGGTGACCTCAGCGCTGAGCTGCCCTCGGCCGAGCTGGACGTCAAGGGCCCCGAGCTGGGCGGGAAGCTCCCGGAGGGCCAGCTGCCCGACGCGGAGCTCAAGGAGCCGGCGGCCGGAATCGCACTCAAGGGCCACCTGCCCAAGGTGCAGATGCCCAGCATCAAGGTGCCCAGGGTGGACCTCCGGGCCCCGCAGGTGGACATCAAGGGGCCGAAGCTGGACCTGAAGGGCGCCAAGGGCGAGGTGAGCGCCCCCGACGTGGCGGTGTCCCCGCCCAGCGTGGAGCTGGAGGCCCAGGCCCAGGCCCAGGCGCCGGGCGGCAAGCTGGAGGCCGACGTGTCCCTGGGGGACAAGGAGGTGGCCGCCAGGGACAGCAAGTTCAAAATGCCCAAGTTCAAGATGCCTTCCTTCGGCGTGTCGGCGCCAGGCAAGTCCGTCGAGGCCGCGGTGGAGGTGTCCCTGCCCAAGGCAGAGGCGGACGCGTCCGCGCCGTCGGGGCAGGCCGCCGTCAAGGCCGGTGACCTCAGCGCTGAGCTGCCCTCGGCCGAGCTGGACGTCAAGGGCCCCGAGCTGGGCGGGAAGCTCCCGGAGGGCCAGCTGCCCGACGCGGAGCTCAAGGAGCCGGCGGCCGGAATCGCACTCAAGGGCCACCTGCCCAAGGTGCAGATGCCCAGCATCAAGGTGCCCAGGGTGGACCTCCGGGCCCCGCAGGTGGACATCAAGGGGCCGAAGCTGGACCTGAAGGGCACCAAGGGCGAGGTGAGCGCCCCCGACGTGGCGGTGTCCCCGCCCAGCGTGGAGCTGGAGGCCCAGGCCCAGGCCCAGGCGCCGGGCGGCAAGCTGGAGGCCGACGTGTCCCTGGGGGACAAGGAGGTGGCCGCCAGGGACAGCAAGTTCAAAATGCCCAAGTTCAAGATGCCTTCCTTCGGCGTGTCGGCGCCAGGCAAGTCCGTCGAGGCCGCGGTGGAGGTGTCCCTGCCCAAGGCAGAGGCGGACGCGTCCGCGCCGTCGGGGCAGGCCGCCGTCAAGGCCGGTGACCTCAGCGCTGAGCTGCCCTCGGCCGAGCTGGACGTCAAGGGCCCCGAGCTGGGCGGGAAGCTCCCGGAGGGCCAGCTGCCCGACGCGGAGCTCAAGGAGCCGGCGGCCGGAATCGCACTCAAGGGCCACCTGCCCAAGGTGCAGATGCCCAGCATCAAGGTGCCCAGGGTGGACCTCCGGGCCCCGCAGGTGGACATCAAGGGGCCGAAGCTGGACCTGAAGGGCGCCAAGGGCGAGGTGAGCGCCCCCGACGTGGCGGTGTCCCCGCCCAGCGTGGAGCTGGAGGCCCAGGCCCAGGCCCAGGCGCCGGGCGGCAAGCTGGAGGCCGACGTGTCCCTGGGGGACAAGGAGGTGGCCGCCAGGGACAGCAAGTTCAAAATGCCCAAGTTCAAGATGCCTTCCTTCGGCGTGTCGGCGCCAGGCAAGTCCGTCGAGGCCGCGGTGGAGGTGTCCCTGCCCAAGGCAGAGGCGGACGCGTCCGCGCCGTCGGGGCAGGCCGCCGTCAAGGCCGGTGACCTCAGCGCTGAGCTGCCCTCGGCCGAGCTGGACGTCAAGGGCCCCGAGCTGGGCGGGAAGCTCCCGGAGGGCCAGCTGCCCGACGCGGAGCTCAAGGAGCCGGCGGCCGGAATCGCACTCAAGGGCCACCTGCCCAAGGTGCAGATGCCCAGCATCAAGGTGCCCAGGGTGGACCTCCGGGCCCCGCAGGTGGACATCAAGGGGCCGAAGCTGGACCTGAAGGGCGCCAAGGGCGAGGTGAGCGCCCCCGACGTGGCGGTGTCCCCGCCCAGCGTGGAGCTGGAGGCCCAGGCCCAGGCCCAGGCGCCGGGCGGCAAGCTGGAGGCCGACGTGTCCCTGGGGGACAAGGAGGTGGCCGCCAGGGACAGCAAGTTCAAAATGCCCAAGTTCAAGATGCCTTCCTTCGGCGTGTCGGCGCCAGGCAAGTCCGTCGAGGCCGCGGTGGAGGTGTCCCTGCCCAAGGCAGAGGCGGACGCGTCCGCGCCGTCGGGGCAGGCCGCCGTCAAGGCCGGTGACCTCAGCGCTGAGCTGCCCTCGGCCGAGCTGGACGTCAAGGGCCCCGAGCTGGGCGGGAAGCTCCCGGAGGGCCAGCTGCCCGACGCGGAGCTCAAGGAGCCGGCGGCCGGAATCGCACTCAAGGGCCACCTGCCCAAGGTGCAGATGCCCAGCATCAAGGTGCCCAGGGTGGACCTCCGGGCCCCGCAGGTGGACATCAAGGGGCCGAAGCTGGACCTGAAGGGCGCCAAGGGCGAGGTGAGCGCCCCCGACGTGGCGGTGTCCCCGCCCAGCGTGGAGCTGGAGGCCCAGGCCCAGGCCCAGGCGCCGGGCGGCAAGCTGGAGGCCGACGTGTCCCTGGGGGACAAGGAGGTGGCCGCCAGGGACAGCAAGTTCAAAATGCCCAAGTTCAAGATGCCTTCCTTCGGCGTGTCGGCGCCAGGCAAGTCCGTCGAGGCCGCGGTGGAGGTGTCCCTGCCCAAGGCAGAGGCGGACGCGTCCGCGCCGTCGGGGCAGGCCGCCGTCAAGGCCGGTGACCTCAGCGCTGAGCTGCCCTCGGCCGAGCTGGACGTCAAGGGCCCCGAGCTGGGCGGGAAGCTCCCGGAGGGCCAGCTGCCCGACGCGGAGCTCAAGGAGCCGGCGGCCGGAATCGCACTCAAGGGCCACCTGCCCAAGGTGCAGATGCCCAGCATCAAGGTGCCCAGGGTGGACCTCCGGGCCCCGCAGGTGGACATCAAGGGGCCGAAGCTGGACCTGAAGGGCGCCAAGGGCGAGGTGAGCGCCCCCGACGTGGCGGTGTCCCCGCCCAGCGTGGAGCTGGAGGCCCAGGCCCAGGCCCAGGCGCCGGGCGGCAAGCTGGAGGCCGACGTGTCCCTGGGGGACAAGGAGGTGGCCGCCAGGGACAGCAAGTTCAAAATGCCCAAGTTCAAGATGCCTTCCTTCGGCGTGTCGGCGCCAGGCAAGTCCGTCGAGGCCGCGGTGGAGGTGTCCCTGCCCAAGGCAGAGGCGGACGCGTCCGCGCCGTCGGGGCAGGCCGCCGTCAAGGCCGGTGACCTCAGCGCTGAGCTGCCCTCGGCCGAGCTGGACGTCAAGGGCCCCGAGCTGGGCGGGAAGCTCCCGGAGGGCCAGCTGCCCGACGCGGAGCTCAAGGAGCCGGCGGCCGGAATCGCACTCAAGGGCCACCTGCCCAAGGTGCAGATGCCCAGCATCAAGGTGCCCAGGGTGGACCTCCGGGCCCCGCAGGTGGACATCAAGGGGCCGAAGCTGGACCTGAAGGGCGCCAAGGGCGAGGTGAGCGCCCCCGACGTGGCGGTGTCCCCGCCCAGCGTGGAGCTGGAGGCCCAGGCCCAGGCCCAGGCGCCGGGCGGCAAGCTGGAGGCCGACGTGTCCCTGGGGGACAAGGAGGTGGCCGCCAGGGACAGCAAGTTCAAAATGCCCAAGTTCAAGATGCCTTCCTTCGGCGTGTCGGCGCCAGGCAAGTCCGTCGAGGCCGCGGTGGAGGTGTCCCTGCCCAAGGCAGAGGCGGACGCGTCCGCGCCGTCGGGGCAGGCCGCCGTCAAGGCCGGTGACCTCAGCGCTGAGCTGCCCTCGGCCGAGCTGGACGTCAAGGGCCCCGAGCTGGGCGGGAAGCTCCCGGAGGGCCAGCTGCCCGACGCGGAGCTCAAGGAGCCGGCGGCCGGAATCGCACTCAAGGGCCACCTGCCCAAGGTGCAGATGCCCAGCATCAAGGTGCCCAGGGTGGACCTCCGGGCCCCGCAGGTGGACATCAAGGGGCCGAAGCTGGACCTGAAGGGCGCCAAGGGCGAGGTGAGCGCCCCCGACGTGGCGGTGTCCCCGCCCAGCGTGGAGCTGGAGGCCCAGGCCCAGGCCCAGGCGCCGGGCGGCAAGCTGGAGGCCGACGTGTCCCTGGGGGACAAGGAGGTGGCCGCCAGGGACAGCAAGTTCGTTGTTCCTAATTTTAACGTGTCTCTCTTTGCATCTTCTTCCACGAAGAGTTCCGTTTCATCTTCTCCCTTTACTCTCGATGGTCAGCATGGTGAGTCTGTTTCCTCTTCCAGCCCGTCGGATTCTCTCGCCAGTAGCTTTGATGTTCATATTTCTAAAGACCCCGAGGCTGATGGCCCCCCTCTTGGACCAGACAGTGACCTGATCCCCTTGAAGAAGTCACCTTTTGAGATTCCCCAAGTGTTTCCCTCCCCCGAGTCGTCCTCTGCAGAGTCCTCCGCGCCTGATGGCTCTGCCGTGGGTCCTGTGCTCCCGAGAGGTGGTGCCCCGTTCTCTGAACTCAGTGCCGAGGGCTCCTTCAAGGGGGCTGTTCCCACAAGGGGGTCCCCCCTGAAGGTGCCGTGGCTGGGCTGGCCTGGGTTTTCGTCTGGCAGGCTTGACCTCAGTGGCACCCATGCGGAAGCCCCCTCCTCTCCTGGCGTCACTCTTACAAAATACCGGGAGACCCTCCCCAGTGTGGCCGTCCTCCCGGAGCTCCCTCTGGAATCCAGCTCTGGGTCCCAAGATGCTCGCCTTCCTGCGGCAGGAGGTCCTGCCAGCCTCCCTCCCCTCGAGGGCGGCGCTCCTTCCCCTGCCCAAAGTCCCGCTGGCCCAGTGGATCCCCTGTTTCCTGCATCTTATGGTCGGGTGACTTTTCCTATATTTCATCGTCCGAAGTTTGCCTTTTCCATCCCCAAGGCAGCCAAGGCTGAGCTGGATCCCTGCACCGTGGCGCGTGACCTCGCCCAGTCTGCTCCGAGCCCTGGGTGGGGTCTAGACTCTGCAGCTGAGGAAGCCCCCGGGCTCCTGTCGCCAGGCTCTCAGCCATCACGCCTAAGCGTCTCCGTGCCGTGCAGTGGGGGGGCATCCGAAGCAGCTTCAGGGGAGGCGCCAGCTGAAGACGCAGGGCGGGAAGGGAGAGGCGGCCCTTTGAAAACGCAGCGGATCCAGCTTCCCTCATTCAGGCGGTCCCCCGAGAAGGGGGCGGGGCGGGCTGCTGTACCTGCTGTGACTGTGGGTGCGGGTCCAACGGGCGCGCTGCCCGGGGTGTGTGTTTCCCCAGTGGAGGTGCTTCCTGAGAAGGAGGGGGAGGAGGGGGCCGCCCCGTCTGGCTGCGCAGGGCTGCAACCCACCCCTCCCTCACTGCAGGCTTCAGAGGGGGCTGCCGGCCTGCTGCGGGGAGACCCAGCCGTTTCTCTCTCTCCCGCCCCCAGGGGTGAGGCTGGTGTGGGGGGCCCCCGCACAATGGCGGCCCCTCCAGAAGGAGCAGGAGTGGACCCCCACCTGCCGCAGGTCCAGGCTCCCCGTCTGGGCTCTGCCGATCTCGCCCTCAGACTCGGCAAGGCCAAGGCAGAGGTGAGCTTGTCCGCAGGCAGCCCGCCTCAAGAACACCGCCCGTCCGCGGGAGATGGCAGTCAAGGCCACCGGCCTGGGGACGTTGCCGCGAGCCGCCTCCAGCCGTCCTGCGGGTCAGCACATGCGGAAGCCCCTGTGGTGGAGAGTCCGGAGGTGGCCACAACAGCAGGCTCACAGGGGGGCTGGTTTAGAATGCCTGCCCTCCGCCTGCCCAGTGTCCGGCGCTCCGCCAAGGAGAAGGGGGGTGCCGGGGCGTCTGCTGCCAGCACAGCCAGGGGAGGAGAAGTCCCAGCCGCAGTGAAGGGTCAGGGGGTCCAAGTTCCTGGGTCAGACGTGGAGGCAGCTGTGTCCCTGCGGCCCCCGGAGACGGGTGCCGACGAGGCAGCTGCCGAGAGCACGTTGTATGCAGACGTTCTAAGGAGGAACCTTGATGGTCAAGGCTTGGAGCTGCACCTGCCTCCTGCCGGGGTGTCCCCTGCTGACCTTTCCACTGCTCAGGTCAGCGTCCGACCAGGCGATGGCTCCCTCCCTCTTCAGATGCCTGGCGGGAGACTTTCAGAAGCCCGAGCTCCTACAGGAGAAATGGATGCGACTCCCCCTGCTGGGCCAGCCGGACTGGACCTTGCTGGGGGGGCAGAGAGAGCAGAGGAGCGGCCCTCCCTGCCCGAAGGTCCCGTTAGACTGAAGGCATCCAGGACAGACCGGCCGTCCCAGGTTTCCGTGGTTGACATGGGGCAGCCCTGGGAGGGCTCCGTGCTGACGGTCAAACTGCCCAGGTTAAGTGTGCCGAGGTTTGCCTTCCCGGACGCCAGCTCTGAGGCCGACGTCTTTATCCCCGCCGTGACCGAAGTGAGCAGCCTGGACGACGCCCTGGGCACCGAAAGCGCAGGAGTCTGGGGTGCCAGCATCCTGAAGGCGGGCGCTGGGGCTGCTGGGGGGCAGCCTGTGGCCCTTGACCTCTCCCCGGAAGCTTCCCGCATTTCCAAGGTCAGAGTGCACATCCAGGGTGCTCAGGGAGAGGGCCCAGAGGTCGCCGTACACCGCAGGGTGACAGCAGAGTTGGTGGACCTCTCGGGACCTGCGGCCATTTCCACCCAGGTCGTGCGGGAGTCAGAGATCCCTGCGTCCGAGGTCCAAAGGGCTTCTTACGGCTTTTCCCTGCTGAAGGGGAGGGTCCCAGAGCCCCCCACGCAGGTGAGGGGGCAGGACTCTTGGCCGCCGGAGGGCTCACCAGAGGCTCCCAAGCGAGCGGCCCCGGGGGCAGACCGCCTTTCTGGAGACCCGCAGCCGGACACTGGAGAGGCCTTTGAAGTGGTCTTGCCTGGCACCAGCGTGTCAGGCCAGCCAGCAATCACACCCGACGTGCACACAGAGCCCCAGGGTGCAGACAGCGGCTCGGACGAGGAGCCTGCCGAAATTCTTGAATTTCCCCCGGAAGAAGACAGTGAGGAGGCAGCCGCCTGCCTGGCAGAGGAAGGCAGGGCTGCGCAAGAGAAGCCAGAAGGAAAAAGATCTTCTGGCCTGTTCAGGTTTTGGCTTCCAAACATCGGCTTTTCTTCCTCCGTGGAGGAGACACGTGCTGATCCCAACGTTGACAGGTCGGCCCCCGTCCAGACACAGCCTGGGCCCCGGCCCGAGGCGGAACCACCCAAGAAACAGGAGAAGGGAGGCTGGTTTCGATTTCCCAAATTAGGGTTCTCCTCCACGCCGACCAAGAAAAGCAAAAGCTCCGAGGACACAGTGACTCCAGCAGAGCAGAAGTCCCAGGAGGAAGCCGTCACCTTTTTCGATGCCCGGGAGAGCTTTTCCCCGGAGGACAAGGAGGAAGGAGAGGTGGCAGAGGCCATGGGCACTGGGCAGGGCACCGGAGCCATGGTCACATCCGCGGCAAGAACGGAGTTGATCCTGCTGGAGCAGGACCCAGACACCGGGGACGAACCTGCGCCCGGACCGGCCTCCCAGGGAGGGCAGACGTAGAGCCAAGGCTGGCCGGCGGGCCGGGCTGAGGCGGCGAGTGCCCCCCTCCTCCCGGCACCAAGAATAAGCAGAAACTCCTGAGGAGCGCGGGGCCGCCGTCACACAGCCCTCCAAAATGTGGACAGGACACGTGGCTTCTCACCCCCCCATGCAGGGTCGCGTGCTCCAGACCCCTGCCAGGCCCTTGAGAGGCGACCGTGATGGCCATGGGCGTGGAAGCAGTTTGGGGATGATTCCCACCCTGCACCTCCCCGTGGAGGTCCCTCCCTGGGTCAGGCAGGGCCCAGCACCATCCCCCCACACACACACCTGCTCACTCACGGGCGCCCCCCTGTGGAATGTCTCACCGGGGCACTTTGGGGGCGCTCTGTGCCCGAAGGTTCTGACTCCGCGCAAGACGCCTTCTGTGCCCCCCTGCCTGCTCGTGCCCGCTCGTGCCCGCTCGCGCCCTCTCCAGCACACACAGCCCCACGCGTGTCCCTCAGTGTACACGCTGCTGCGAGACGGCAGGGGGCTCCCCTTGGCTGTGCCCCGGACAGGCAATAAAGGACGTGCTGCTCCCCCAGTGACGGCTGCAGGGTCTTCTGTTCCGACTTGAAACCCACCCCTGCCCCCTGCCCTCCCGGTCCTAAACTGCTGGGCTGCTCTGGAAGCAGAGTCCAGGGCGGCTCTGGGAGAGGGCGATCTCTTGCCTCCTCAGCCAGCAGCTGCGAGAGGCCCCCCAAAGAAGGCTCGCCCTGAGGTCACACTACGCCCCCCGCAGGAGGGCAGCGCGGGGACGAGCGCTGAGCAGAGCCGGCACAGCAGAGGGTCCTGGGCCTGCAGGAAGCTTCCTTCACCACAGCAGCCTCCCTCCAGGAGGCAGGTCCAAGGCGAGGTTGAGGAGGTTCCCACGACTTTCCAGGGTCTGATCTCCTCCCAGCTGCCCGCCCACCTCTGTCCTGCTGGGAGAGCGGGCTGTGAGCCCCGGAGATGGGCCCAGGGGGCAGCCAGGCGCTCCCGAGGCCCCCATGGTGGAGCTGCCCTCACAGGGCCTGGGAGGCTGGGAGGAGCAGCCGGGGCTCCCTGCCCGCCGTGGGCGGGCCTCATCTCTGTAGCCGGCTGGGCAGGTCCCCCCAGTGAGGGATGAGGAAGCCTCTGGAAAGTGAGCTGACACAAGGCCCCTGGGGGGCCGTGAGGGCGAGGGGGGCGGGAAGGCTCAGAGGGACTTGGTCCCTCAGACAGGGAGGCATTGCACACACACCCCCCCCACAGCCCAAGGCCCCTGCCTGGCCCTGTGCACCCGACAGCCCGGCGAGGGCGGCCTGCCTGGCTCTGCGGGCTTCCGTCCCTTCTGCACCTGGAGTCAGGGCCTGACATACGGGGGCCCGGCTGCTGGAGGCCAGACAGGCAGCTGGAAGTCCCTGGGGAGCCCCTGAGAGCACAGGCCCCCCTGGCCTTCCGTGTGGCCTCTGTGTGTAAGCCACCTAGGCTGTGTGACAAGATCGCCATAGATTAGTGGCTTAAATCAACACACATTCATGAGCTCCCGGTTTCTGTGAGTCAGGAGTCCAAGCAGAGGTCCGCTGGGCCCCCGAGGCTGAGGTCAAAGCATGGGGGGCGGGGGGCTGTGGTCTCATCTCCGGGCTCACTGGGGAATAAGCCCCTTCTAAAACCCACAGGGCTGCTGGCAGCCTTGACCGCTCACATGGTGGGTGCTGAGGCTCTGTTTCTCGCTTGCTGGAGGCTGGAGGCCACTCCCAGGGCCCTGCGGCAGGGGCCTCTCCCCGGGACAGCTAGGGGCTTCTTTCATCGAACCAGCCGGGGACAACCCCACCTCTGTGCCTCCTACCTCTTCCAAGCCAGGCAGGTGCCGCCCACCCTCCGGGGAGGGGTCACACAAGGTGTGGGTTCCAGGAGGCAGGGTCGGCGCCCACACTCCAGAAGGGGCCACCAGGGCTCTCAACCTCATCAGGCTGGGTCTCCTGTGAGGGTGTCTGCTTTCCCACTGAGGTGTGGCCGCCAGACCCAAGGTGTGTGAAATGGCCTTGAGCTGGCTGCGGGCTCTCCGCCTGTCATCCCAGCCTGGCCCGGCACGTGGAGCCCTCCCACCGCGGCTGACCGGCCTGGGGCCCTGCCGCTCCTGGGGCGTTGCCCCGCAGCATGGTCAGGGGGTGGGACCTGGGGGAGGGAGCGCCGAGGGCAGTTCACAGACCAGTCCCAGAGGCCCTGGACGCCACACAGGCCCGCGTGGACCGATGGCAGCCTCTCCAGGGCCTCGCAGTTTTGGGCAGGGAGCCAGGCTGGGTTTGGGGACAGGTCTGGGCAGGGAGCCAGCTGGCTCTGGGGACCACCCTCCCAGGGCGCTGCGTAGAAGGGGTCCTGCACCAGCCCAGCCCAGGGGCCCAGAGGACGTGGGGGCAGGAAACTGGCCCAGGATGGACCTGGCGCCCACTTGGGCCGCTCCCTCTGCGGCCAGGGTCTCCTCACACTGAGCCAGCACCCAGCTCTAGCCTAAGGTGGCCTTGGGCGCCTCAGCCAGGGCGCTGGGCTCGGAAGCCGAGGTCAGAAACACCTGACTGGAGGCCCAGCGCTCCTGCCAGAGGAGCAGGATTCAAGTCCTCTGACCAGGACTGAAGTCCTGCCTCCGCCAGGCCGTGCCCAGGAGGGGTGAGGGCCGGGGATGCGTGCCGTCCCCACACCAGCTGCTGTCGCTCCCCCAGCTCAGACCCAGGTCCTCTGGGCTCTGGCCCCCTTCCACACCAGGGCTGGGTGCAGGGGCATTGGGCTCCGCAGGCCTGGGCCCCTCCCCTTAAGAACCAGCCCCTCCCCCACAGGCCTGGGTACCCCCCCCCACCTCGGGCATAAGCCCCACCCTCATAGGCCTTGATCCACCCACGAGGCACCAGCCCCTCCCCCCCCCCGAGGCCTGGGTCCCCCTCCTCTTGCTGCACCAGCCGTCTGCTCTGTCCCCGGGTTCCTGTGGGCCCAGGACTGGGCGCTGGGGAGAGTCAGAGGCTCCCGTGGCAAACGCCCAGCCCCACGCGGACACAGACCCCTCGCGGGTGGGTAACGGCTGATCTCCAGACGGGCGCTGAGAGGGCGGGCACAGCCCCACACAGACTCACACCAAGATGGGGAGGCACACACGTATTCTAAAGGCAGGAGTTGTGGTTCTCTGGGAGTCGGGGAGGGGCATCCTGGAGGGCTCCCTGGAGGAGGTGGGGTTTAAGGGGCTAGATTTGGAGAGCAAAGTTTGCACCTGCCCTGCTCAGGGCAGTGCTGCCCCTGACCAGCGCTTGGCAGATGGAGCTGCTTGGCGTGCAGACTGGGGACCCGGCAGCGAGGCCTGACGGGAGCAGTGGGGCCCCACAGCCGAGAAGGGCTGGACCTCAGCCCTGCCAAACACAGTCCTGGCCCTGGGCCTGCCCGTCTAGGCCTACAGCATAGCGGGAGCTCCAGTCTCGCTCAAACAGTTGCCGCAGCTGCTCCTGCATGGTGGCCACCCCCGGCTGGGTGTGGGGGGCCCGCTGGCTGACCACCAGGCCCACCCCCGAGGTGCTGGTGAAGTAGTCTTCCGACCAGTTGGACGTGCCTGCGGGCAGGTGGGCGGAAGGCGACGCTGGGTGACCCGGCCCAGTCCTGTGGCCCCAGACGCAGCTTGGGGGACAGGTGGGCCCATGGGCCACTCTGCCGTCATCCAATCCCGGCCACGTGGCCCCTCTCCGTGGTGGGGGGCAGCCAGCTCTTTCCACGGAGACGACTCCCACATCACCCTGGGAGCTGGGTGCCCGGGACCTGGGATCTGGGGACTCCCCTGTGGGCCCGGTGACAGCGGGGCTGCTGCCTGCTGGGGAGACCCTGACCCTTGAACAGTCCCCCTCCGCGTGGTCCCGAGGGGACCAGGCTGGACAGAAGAGCAGAGCCCCCTCCAGCACCCCAGCCACGGCCCGCCGACGCCGCCCCTTCCGTAGGCTTGTGTGGCCTGCGTGTGCCGTCACTCCCTGGGTGCCTCTAAGGGCTCGGGGGCCCTGGCCCTGCTCACCTATGTAGGCCGCCTTCTCCGTGACCATGAACTTGCTGTGGTTCACTCTGCTGAATGGGATGTTGGAGTGGTTCCCCACTGGCACGATGAAGACTTTCTGGGGACAGAGAGGGTGAGTCGGGGCGGGCGAGGCTGCTTCCCCACCCAGCAGGGAGCGGGGCCTCACCACGTCCACGGAGACGTTGGCGGCGGGGTTGCTGAGGGCCTGCAGGGAGCGCAGGTAGGGGAACATGCTGGGGTCCGTGTTGAGCCAGCAGCTGACCAGCAGGCGCACCCGCACGCCCCTGCCGACGGCCGCCACCCGCAGCGCCGTGTCCAGCGCCGGCCAGTATCTGGGGAGGGGTGGGGAGGGGGTGCTCAGGGGTCCTGGCGGGAGAGGAGACGGGCCAGGCGCTGCCCGCAGCAGGAGGGGCCTCCACCCTCCAGGCCCGTCCGGCTCCCGCCCGACCCACCTGGGGGGGTGGCGGAAGCGGGAGGTGGGGAAATACTCCATCACCGAGGCGTAGATGAACTCCCGGGCACCCCCCATCACCGCCAGCAGCGCATCCAGGTCCCGGGTGCGGCCAGCCGGGCAGAGTGCGGGCGGCGAAGCCTGTGCGGGCAGAGCGGTCCCTGAGGGCACTGCGGGGCCCACCCTGAGCCACCTGTTCCTGGACTGGGGCCCCTCAGGGCCCCCACCCCCCAGCGCTGGGAACCAGGAGGAAGCCAGAGCGGCTGCCTGGAGAGGTGGCGGGGGAGGAGGGTCTGCTCAGGGCCTCGGGGCCGCTGCTGTGCCTGTGTAGCTGGGCTCCCACTCAGGGAGGCAGCCCTGCGTCCCCACTTAGACCAGCACGGGGGCACCAGCTGGTGGGCATGACCGCGTGCCCCTCATCTCCCTTCCCGGCCCGCGCAGAGTCACGGAATCGCTTGACCGACTGCCCCCCTTCCCACCCGCTCTGGTCCCGCGTCAGAGCCCTTTGACCACCCACAGTGAGCCTGGAGACCCCCAGGGCCTGTCCCCACCCCCGCCGCCCGTCTCCTGTGGAGGCCGATGAACGCGTCCTCTCCTGGCGCTCGGCCTGCCTCCTGGCACAGCCCCGCACGCCGCGACCCCAGCCCGGCCCACGCCACTGGCTGCAGGTCATTGCCCTGAGGACCTAGCCGGTGCCGTGGTGTCTGCAGGGCGGGCCCAGGGTGGGGTGGGGTTCCCAGTGGGCACCCACAGGTCTTACCGAGAAGTAGGCAGCGGTGGGCACCCCGTCAAAGTGGTCCTGGAAGGGGTGGAAGCGGTTGAAGTGGGTGGAGAAGTTCCGGGGCCAGGGTTTGGGGAGGACAGCCTTCGGCGCCCCCAACACCCAGTAGGTCTGGAAGGTCTTCTCCAGGTCCCGGGCCAGGCGGCTGCAGTTGTAGATGATGGCGCCGAGCTCCTTCACCTGGGGGACCCGGGCAGGGGCTGTGGGAGGCGCCCCTCGGAGGGGCCGTGTGGCCCCAGGGGCTAGGGGTGCTGGCAGGTGCAGCCCCCAGATGGCTGGTCCATCGCAGCCTCACCCATCCGTGCTCTTTACCACGGTGTAAACGGCACCTGTACTGGGCTGGGGGAGCCTTCCCGTGGGGTGCCCAGTGGGGTCTGTTTTTCTTTTTCTTTTTTCGGCTGCACCTGCAGCTTATGGGAGTTCCTGAACTCGGGGACAAATCTGAGCTGCAGCCACGGCGACACTGGATCTGAGCCACATCTCTGGCCTATGTTGCGGTTTGGGGCAACCCTGGATCCTTAACCCACTGAGCAAGGCCAGGGATCAAACCCGCATCTTCTCCAGCACTATGATGTCAGGTTCTTAACCTGCCCAGCCACAGTGGGAACTCTGGCCCCTGCTTTTCTTGAACATTGTATTCCAGCATTCAAAACAGTACCAGAAAGGATGGACCACGCATAAACGCACAAAGGAGAAAGAAAGACTCATTCTTCACTGCCAAGTGACAATCGCTGATACCACTGGGGACCACATGTGTTTAAAGCCTCGCTTTTCCTGAAAGGGCTTGTGCCCCGTGCGGCTCCCTGGATAAGGTGGCCCCAGCATCTTCCGTGTGCTTCCGTGACGTTCTGCCTGAGTCCAAGCGGTCAGCATCGTGCAGCCCTGGGGGCTTGGGGAGGGCGCCCTCCAGGCAGGTCTGGGACTCACCTGTGTCAGGGACCGCCAGTCCATGTTGGCGCTGCCCACGTAGACGTGCCGCCCATCCACGACCCAGAATTTGGAGTGCAAGACGCCGCCGGTGAACTTCCCCATGGGCACCTGTCGCACCTGGGCTCCTGGCCGAGCATGCAGGACAGCGGGTCAGCTAGCCTCGCGCTGAGCCAATTCGCAGCCCTTTGCGGTCAGGTCCATTCCTATCTCCTCCCAGCAGCCCCTCTCAGTGGATGTTATCAGCACCCCCATTTTACAGGTGGGAAAACTGAGGCATCGACCTGCCCGGGTCCCTCCAGGCAGCCTGGCTCCATGAGGATTGTGCCTGCTGCCTCTTGCTCCTGGCTGAGCCTCCGCCCACAGGTCCAAGCAGCTGGGCTCAGCAGGGCCCGGAGACCCCACCCTGTGCTCTGCCCATGGGAAAGGACGCGTCAGGCTCCTTGGAACCGGCCCCGGGGGAAGCCCACTGGAAGGTGCTCGCAGCCCTGGGCCCCTGGCCTCCCCCAAGCAGCGCCACTGCTCTCTCCCTGTGCCAGGGCAGTGGCAGGTCAGCCCCTGCCCCGCCCCGGGGGCCAGGGGCCCATGGCGCAGGCACCTACCTCGGGCCGCCAGGACCTGCAGGTCGGTGGACTTCCTGGCCAGTGTCGGGGCGCTGGTGGCCACCACCAGGGAGACGTTCCTATCCAGCAGCTCCTGCAGCTTCTGCAGAAGGGCCTCTCCCTGGGAGAGCAGGCCAGCTGTGAGGGGCCACCCCTCCCCCCTGGAGGACCCAGACCTCTCCCAGGAGGCCACCCCGACTGCCCACAGCTCCATCAGACATGCCGCCCGCCAGACGGCACCCTGACGGCCTGCAGCCTCCAAGCAGGGGAGGGGCCAGGCGTACCAGCCGTGAGGACGAGTCGTTGACCCCAATGTCAGGCCCCGTGAGAGACCAGTAGAAGGAGGCCACGTGGATGCTCTCCTGGGCGGCGTCCAGCAGCTGCAGCCAGGCCTGGGCCAGGGGCTGGGCGGACGGACTGCCCACCACAGACGGCAGGTCCTGAGGGATGCTCTCCACGAGGACAAGCCTGCAGAGGAAGGGGCCGAGCATGCGTGCGGGGGCCACCAGCCTGCCTCGCGTCGCCATCGGCCGAGCCCAGGCCAAGGGTGCAGGAGGGGCCACACAGGGCAGGGCAGGGCAGGGTGCAGGGAGGTGCCGCGAAGAGCGGCCCGGGCCAGGGCCGGAGGTGTGGGGGCCTGGAGTTGCTTCAGAGGGAAGGGCTGGCTGGGGAGCTGAGCACTCTCTCCTTCAAGGTGCGTGCGCACAGTGGGTTCCTTCCTGGGGAGGTGCTGGGATTCCAGGAACCCATGGCGGGCCCCCTGCTGCCACCTCAGCTTGGCAGGACCTGGGCTCACCACCTCGCCAGGTCCGTGGGGGGCAGCCTGCGTTTGCTGCCAAGAGCACCCCTGGTCATCCTCCCCGCCCCAGCCTCCGCCCACCCCCCTCCTCTTCCAAGAGGGGGTGGCGGAGGGCAGTGCACCCTACTGGGGAGAGCCAGCGGAAAGAGAGGCAGCGGCCAGAGACCCCACCCCGCAGAGCCCAGAAGCCACTCACCGGCAGGAGTCATTCTGCAGCTGCCGGGCCTCCCCTCCCAGGGCCTCCCAGGCCAGGCTGGAGCCAAGGCCCCAAGTCTCGGGGGGCCCTTCGTCAGGGTGCACTTGGCCCTGGGTGGGAGGAGAGAGCACCAGCCACAGGAGGCAGGCGAGAGTCACGGCGCCCAGCCACAGCCCGGCCAGCCACCCCAGCACCTGCAACTGGAGAAAGACGTCACCACGGGCTCCCCAGATAACATGGCTGTGCCCTGCCTGGTGGGCCTGTTGGACCCCAGTGTCAAGACGGACTATCCCCATGCCAGGGAGGGCCAGGCCTGTGGCAGGGTGGGGCTGGCACGGGCAAGGATGGCATCGGGGGGCCTGGGGCCCACCCTAAGGCCATGTGGTAACTGGCTGGCTCCCTCTGAGACTGAGCAGGGGGCCCCCGTCTCCTGTGCCTGGTTCGGCCACAGGTCCTACGGGTCTGCCGGGCACCCTCCCTCCGGCCCCCAGTCCTACCGTGCCGGCCCCCTGGTCCCCTGTGCTTCGGAGCCGCACGGAACAGGGCCACGCAGGGGCTGCCGATGTTCTCTGCAGAGGCCTCAGCACCTGCACGGGGCGACCTGGCATCACCCACAGCTCCAGTCCCGGCTGGCACAGGGCCTGGGCAGCTGCCCTCTGGGGATGCCACCCCGTGAGGACCCAAACACCCTGTGCTGCATCCCCCCCTGACCCGGCCTACAGCTGGCAAGTCCCTGGCCTGTCTGTAGTGTGTGTGTGTGTGTGTGTGTGCGCGCGCGTGTGCCCATCTGTGCCTGGGGCACATGTGAGCACTGTTTTCCCTCTCGGACTCCCTCTCAGTGGGCGTGCGGGCGTCTGAATCTCAGTTCCTCGTTTCAGCCACAACCTCAACGTGTCTGCTGCTATTTCTGCTTTTGGGCTTGGCCCTCTCGACACTGGGCTGTAAAGAGCTGCTTCCCTGCCCAGGCTGGGCCCCTGTCCTGGGAGCCAGGCAGACCTGGCACAGAGCGCGTTGCTGCTGGGGGGCTGGGGCCGAGTCCGGACCCTGGTGCCCTTTCAGGGCCCTCCCTCTGCAGCCAGCGGAGGACTGAGGACTCCTCTTGTCCCGCAAAGCAGCCCCTCCCACGCGAGCTGGCCCCCTCCCCAAAGCACCCGGCTCAGCCCAGCCTGCTCCCCCCGCCTGGCCCGGCCAGCCAGCCTCTGAGAGGCCATGGGGGCGGGTGCAGCTTCCCTCCTGGCCTTGGTGGGGAAGTGGCCCCTGGGCCTAGGGGTGCAGTGCGGCGGGGCACACTGGGGCCTGGAGAGCCAGGCCGTCAGCATGGGCCCCGTAGGCTCTGTAGGGCTGTCCTCCTGCAGGACACGTGGGCCGGCCTCAGTGTGGGGAAGGCGCGGCCGCAGGGTATGGGGGCTGTGTCTGTCCTGAGCCAGAGCCGTTGGTGGGGGGGACAGGAAACCAGAGCCCCTGAGGCCCAGTGCCCCCATGCTGGGGAGCCCCCCAGATGGGAGTCAGGGTGCCTCCCCACCCCCATCCGCAGAGGGGACCCCTGGGCCTCTTCACCCCAGGGCACCCCCTCAAGCCTCCGTAGTGAACCGGCAGCCGGGACCTCTCACTGAGTCTCAGGAGGGGCCGTGGGTGTGCAGGCCTGGGTGGGAGCCCAGGGCCAGCCTTGGATAGGGCTCCCCGCCGTGCACCCTCGGGGCCCCAGGCAGCCAGCAAGGCCGGAGCCCAGCAACCCTGCCCCCGCAACCCCCGCCTGGACTCAGGGCCAGTCCGAGGCCCCTGTCAGGCCACCCATCCCCAGAGCGTCTCCTCCTCCTCAGAGCTGTTGGGAGCCACATGGGCCTGGGGAGGGTGCCACCTGGGGTGGGGGGGCTTAGGCAGCTCCAGCCCTGGGGACTCTTCGTGTCCAGGGGTGGGGCCAGCTGCAGGAGGGGACCACCCACTAGAGCTGGCATCTCAGGGCTGGGAGGGGCTGGGAGACCATAGTCCCCCAGCCCCGCGTGGCAGCCGTGGGCCCTGCAGCCGTGGGAGGTCAAGGCTGGAAGGGCGGGACTGTCTGTTCGACCGGGTGTGGGGCACGGCTGCCCCCAGGGCTGGGGCAGGGTGCTGCGGTGGGCCTGTGGTCAACCTGCTGGGAGACCCTGAGGCTCTGGGGGTCCAGGTTGCCCAGCTGGTAGAGGAACAGGTGGTCTGCCGGCCCAGCTGGAGGCTTTGTGACCCTCTGCTTAGGGCTGCTGGCAGTACGAGGCCGCAGGACAGTGGGCCCCTGGCCTGGCCCTCCCATCAGGCCCCCCGCACTTACCTCTGGGGGTCCTGCCTTGGCATTCATCTTGGCTTTGCCGGCAGGCTCAGAGGCTGCCTCTGGGCTGTGCACCTGCCTTCTCTCTGCAGCCGCTTCCCCTTCTAGCTACTTCCTCCTGGTCCTAGAACCTCCCTCCACACCCGACAGACATCCGGAGCTGGATGGGCCAGTGCCGGGTGGGGCTAAGAACTTTCACCTCCAGAGAAAATGCACCCCCCCCAGATACCAGCCTGTGTGTCTGAGTTAAATTCGTGCAAACCGCTGAGACCCAGAGAGCCAGGGCTTGAGCGACTCTTTCTCCATCACACTGACCAGGTTCCCAGGCTGGCAGCCGTCAGGAGCAGGGTCCCTCAAGCTCTCTGCTCCCAGTCCCTAAGGGTGTCTGGCAGCTTCATGGCCCCACAATGGCTGCTGGAGCTCAGCCATCACCTCGTGCTCCTAGCAGAGCATAGGGATACCCCAGAGGAGACATCCTGGGAGTCCCGCAAGACGCTTCCACTCGTGTCTCGTGATTCAGGACTTAGCCACGTGGCCGCATCTAGCTGCAAGGGAGGCTGGGAAATGGAGCCAGCTCGGACCTCCATCCTGGAGAAGGCAGGTGGGCGGCTCACCTGCCTGTCTGCAAAGGCAGGCCTGGCTACAGTTTGCCGTACTCAGCCGGGAGCTCTGCCTCCCTTTGCCCCCCCCCCCCACTCGGATGAGGACTCTCTGAACACAGACGGCGGGGCGGGGGGTGCTTGAGACCAGCCCTTCACTTCGCCTGAGGTCTGGGTGTGTGCCCGGCCCCACCGGTAAGATGCCGGCAGGGCAGGGGCCGCAGGGGCCCTGTCCAGGCTGCTGACTTAGGGTGACCAGGGAACAGGATGCTGCTCAGGTGGGGAGCAGATCCCGAGGGCAGGGTTCCCGGGCAGCAAGGGGGGTGCTGGGAAGAGAGGGGGGAACGTGCCACCGGCTGCCCCCCCAGGTCCCTGCACTTCCTTCCACGCTGTCCCAGTGCAGCCTGGGGGTCAGCCCTCGTCTGGGGGAGGGGTCGCTGGCCCCGTCTCCTAACGGGTGCGACGTACCTCTCCACTTTCCAAGACGGTGCCAGGTGTTGTTTGAAGGGTTCCCGTGGTACCCCAGGATCCCCAGACCCGGGGGCACTGACGTTTTAAGCCCTGTGAAGGAGGCTGCAGCGGGCAGCTCCCTGGACCCTGCTGCGTGTGCCCGCGTGTTTGCTGGCCACGGGGTCTCCTCTTCTGCAAAGTCCTGTTTGTGGGTTTGGCCGTTTTTACAGAGTTGTTGACTCTCTCTCGTAGGTTTGGAGGAACTGCTGTGTTTTCGGAACCGTCAGTTCTGTGACCTTTTTTTTTCCTTCTCTCCCTCTGCCGCCTCACCGAGAGTGCTTTTCTTTTCAGAAAATCTCAGACACGCCAAGCGTGGAGAGCGCCGTGCAAAGACCCACGTGCTTTTCCTTGGCGCTCGTGACGGCCCGCGTGCGGCACGTCTGCTTCAGGAAGGAACCTGACTGGGGTCCGTGAGGACGCAGGTTCTATCCCTGGCCTCACTCAGTGAGTTAAAGGATCCAGTGTTGCCGTGAGCCGTGGTGCAGGTCGCAGACTCGGCTTGGATCCTGTGTGGCTGTGGCTGTGGTGGAGGCTGGCAGCTGCAGCTCCGATTCGACGCCTAGCCTGGGACCCTCCATACTCAGGTGCGGCCCTAAAAAAAAAAAGACAAAAAGGAGGAATTTCACAACATGGGGAATACAACTGGTATTTTATAATAACTGTAAAAGGAGTATAACGTTTAAAAATTGTGAATCACTGTATCGTGCACCCATGACTTATATAATATTGTAAATAAACGGCACGTCAATTAAAAAACAAACAGGGAGTTCCCGTCGTGGCTCAGTGGTTAACGAATCCGACTAGGAACCATGAGGTTGCAGGTTCGATCCCTGGCCTTGCTCAGTGGGTTAACGATCTGGCATTGCCGTGAGCTGTGATGTAGGTTGCAGACGTGGCTCAGATTCCGTGTTGCTGTGGCTCTGGCATAGGCCGGGGGCTACAGCTCTGATTGGACCCCTAGCCTGGGAACCTCTATATGCTGCGGGAGCAGCCCAAGAAACGGCAAAAAGACAAACAAACAAACAAACAAACAAAAAAAAAAACAGTTTCCTTGTGGCTCAGTGGGTCAAGGATCCCGTATTGTCACTGCAGTGACTCTGGGCCAAAAACAAGAAAGAAAAGAAAGAAGGACCGCCTCACTTGTAAAAGCTGCGGTGAGCTTTCCAAACAAACGAAGCCACACCTGCGACCTACGCCACAGCGCACGGCAACGCCGGATCCTTAACCCACTGAGCGAGGCCAGGGATCGAACCTGCGTCCTCATGGATACTAGTCAGGTTTGTTACCACTGAGCCGTGATGGAAACGCCCAACAAATTTTTTTTTTTTTTTTTTTTTTTTTTTTTTTTTTTTTTTTTTTTTTTAGGGCTCCACCTGAGGCATGTGGAGGTTCACAGGCTAGGGGTGGAATAGGAGCTACAGCTGCCAGTCTACACCACAGCCACAGCAACGCAGGATCCTGAACCCAGGGAGCAAAGCCAGGGGTGGAACCCGCAAGCTCGTGGTTCCTAGTCGGATTCGTTTCCGCTGTGCTGCCACGGCAACTCCTGGTTTCTCTGTCGTATGCATAGTGGTCTGTATACGCTAATCCCAACTTCTAATTTGTCCCTTAGCCTCTTCTCTAGCTAGAGTTTATTTTTATAATTTTTATTTTTTTGTTAAATTATAGTTGATTTATGTGTTGTGTCGAAGCTGCCTCTTATAATTATACATCCCTCCTGGGACTCGTGCCCCTCGAATTCGAGGATTTGTGGCTTTGATCAGTTCTGGAAGGTCTCCCCCTCGTCGCCTTGGGAAAAGCCTCTCCCCGACTTCCTCAGGCTCGCGCTGTGACACGCGGATCTCGCTGCCGTCCTCCCCCCGCCAGGCCGCCTCGCCGCCTTCCTCGCACGCGACTCACCTCCTGCAGCCGGCTGACCTGCAGCGACCAACCTTCCCGCTCTTTCTTCGGCTCTGCTCATCGGCCGCTCAGCTTTCCCCGAGGGCTCACGTCCTCGCTACGGAGGCGTTTCCCTCGCCCCGGACCCGGGGCTAGACAGGCCTCCTTCCGGCTCACGGGCGTCCTGGGCGGAGCGCTTCTGGCCCCTCTCCCCGTGGGCACAACCTTGGAACACTCAGCTCTGAACAGGACTGGGTTTTTTTGGCAGCCCCCACGGCATGCGAAGTTCCTGGGCCAGGGATCGAACAGCAGGGACAACATCGGACCTTAAGCCCCTGTGCGGCAGCAGGAACCTCTGAAGAGGGCTCTCTCTTTTTTCTCCGTTTTTCTTTTCTTGTTCTTGTTCTGAACAAGGTTCTTAACCTCAGCTGTCCCCTGACCAGGCGTCAGCCCTCATCTTCTGCTCTGGGTGGACGGGCAGCACCATGAGCTCAGCCTTGGGGTGACTCCCAGCCCGTAACTGCGCCCCCAGCCCCCACCCGTCCACTCCTTGACTCCCCGCCTTTCACGTTCCATCCGGTGCTGGTACCGTGGGGCGGGGGGTCCCTGTCTTTTATCTCAGCTCTCTGTCTAGTTCTGACTTTATTTCCAGCGAGCACGTCTGGGGTTCCCCCGGCAGGGACGGAGCGGTGAGGAGGAAGGCCGCGTTGGGCGGGATGGGCTGCCAAGGGGCAGGGCGGCTCTGGCTCACAGAGCTGGGGCGGAAGCGGGCGCTCGGGGCTGCGAGGGCCACCGGGGCTGGAGGGGGTCAAGGTTTGTGCAAGGACGGGGAGCGGAGAAGAGCACGGGCCTCCGTGCGCGCCCTCCTGTGCAGCCCTGGCCGGGCCCAGAGGCCCAGCGCCGGCTGGATCCAAGTTGAAGAACGCTCGATGGTGTTCCGGCTCCGGGGACACAGAATCAAGGTCAGGGTCTCCTGCAACTTGGGGGGAGCTGATAAGCTCGCCTGGCTCTCCGCTGGGATCCCAGGAGGGCCAAGCCCCAGAACCACAGCAAACAATGGCCTCACTGCGTCCCCAGCCGGCATCGGGCCGGCTGAGTCCCTGGGCCAGGGGATGCGTGAGCCTCTCTGAGGACATGCGACAGCATCCAGAGAATCGGCATTCTCTTTTCACTCACAACGCTTGTCATTTTAAAGCGAAGCGTCCCCAGGCGCATCCAGAAGCAGAACCAGACATGAAAGCAGAGCATCCAGGTCCCAGAGCCATGGAGCCCCAGCTCTGAAATCACCACCACCGGCGTGTTCCGAACAGTAGGTGACACGTCGGGAATGTTCACGGAGATGAGAGGCGTTTTCAGAGACCAAATAGGAATTCTAGAACTAAAAATAAACCAAGCACAGCAAAGTGCAGGAGCCGGGCCGCTGGCGACTTGGACGGCAGGGAGAGCAGGGCAGTGAGCTGCGGTTCAGGCCGGCAGACGGGAAAGCCCGCGCACAGGGAGAGAGCGTGTGGAAGGCACAGGGGAAGGCGCAGAAGAGACACAGGACATGGGAGAAAGCTCCAACGTCTACACCAACGGAGCTGGGAAAGGGAAGGCTGGCGTGGGGTGGACCAAAATCCGCAGAGCTGGAGGAGGCGTCGGCAAACCTGGCAAAAGACAGGCAGGCTAGGACTCGGAAGTGCTGCATGTCACAGCCCAGAGCCATCCCAGCGCTCCTGGGCGCGCTGCGGTCAAACCACCAAACAACAGCGAACAACAAAGAGAAAATCTCCAAGAGCCAGGAAAAGAGTTCCCCGGTGGCTCAGCAGGTTAGGGATCCAGCATTGTCACTGCTGAGGCTCGGCCCACTGCTATGGTGTGGGTTTGATCCCTGGCCCAGGAGCTGTCACATGCCACGGGCGTAGCCACAAAAATACATAAATAAAAATCAAAAAGCCAGGAGAAAAGGCACAGTCCCCAAGGAGCAACAACGACCCTTGACTCCTCCACGTAAGCAATGAAACCCAGAACACGATGCAATGATATTTTTTAAATGCAGAAAGAGAATAACCACCGCCTTAGAGTACCACACAGAGAGAAAGGAAAAGGGGAAATAAAAACATTTCCACTGCCACCAGCAAAGTAACAGATTTTATCACAGCAAACACACAAAAACAGTGGAGATCGTTTGGAAGTGGCCAGAGAGGGAAACGTGGAAACCCAGTCGGGTAAGGGACCGGGGAGAAGTGCTTGCAGAGGGCCAAACGAACAACTTGCCGTGGGGTTTGCGTGTCCGGGGACAGAGCTCTGTGGGACCAGAGTCTGGGGAGCAGAGCAGGTGCGGGGAGCAGAGCAGGAGATGGGAACAGAACAGGCATGGGGGGTCATGGCTCAGTGGTGAATGAATCCGACTAGGAACCATGAGGTTGCAGGTTCAATCCCTGGCCTTGCTCAGTGGATTGAGGATCTGGCGTTGCCGTGAGCTGTGGTGTAGGTCGCAGACGCGGCTCGGATCCCACATTGCTGTGGCTCTGGTGTAGGCCGGTGGCTACAGCTCCAGTTAGACCCCTAGCCCGGGAACCTCCATATGCCGCAGGAGCAGCCCTAGAAAAGGCAAAAAGACAAAAAAAAAAAAAAAAAGAACAGAGTCTGGGGAGCAGAGCAGGTGCAGGGATCTTCTGGGATTCAAGTGATTCCTCTGTGCCTGGACAAGTGACCCAGGGGATAGGCTCTGGGGTCGGCCAGCCTTGAGGGCTGTGAGCATACGGGACACTTGCTCCAACCCGCCTCTGGTCCTCCCTACGGTAGGCGGTGTGACGTGCTTGCTCCTGGGCCGGGGACTAGGTCGTGCGACGTCAGCCCGGAGCACGTGAGGTGGGACCCCTCGAAGCCAGAAAGTGGGGAAGGACCTGGGAGTAGATGGCGCCAGTGTCTGCGCCCCTCCTGCTGCTATGTCGACACAGCGCGGCTACTTTAGACAGTGCTCTTGGACGCTGCCTCACCGGATGGCTTGAACACAGCAATTTCCCCCGTTCTGAGGAGCAAACGGCAGGGCTTTCTTGCCCAGGTCGCCGCCTGGTGGCAGCCGGTCTGCACTGCAGCATCTCTGGTCTTGGGGGTCCAGTGAGATTTTGCAGCCCAGAAAGGGAGACCCCCGGGTCCAAGCCCCCCAGGCGGTGGTGGCCCCCTCCCCACCCACACGCCACCACTGGAGAAGCGAAGCCAAGGGGACAGATGCTGGCATGTTGCCACATGATAGAAGAATGATTTATTAGAACAAATTCCATGACAAATCATATAAAATAACCATTTTCTGAAAGACATCCATAAGACCACCTGAGGACAAACGCACAGAGGTGCCTCCAAGAAGCCAGACAAATAAGTTAACCGATCCCAAGGCGAAGGCTGGGGGGGGCGGTGGGGAGAAGACTTGTGAATAAAAAACTCGTACAGCGATCCTCCGGGGGCTGTGGATGGAGGTGTGGTGGACGGACGGCCACGGCTTGTGCTGGGGGCCAGGCTGTGGGCAGCCGTGGGGCATGCGGGGGGTGGGGGGCAGCAGGACTAGCACCTCCTCTGCGTGGACACAGCAGGCTCGCGGGCGGGGCCGGGAGGGGCCCCCACTCACACGCACAGGATCCATGCACTCAGCTCCACTCAGCCAAACGTAAACTTGTGTCGCCCAGCACGGCTGGGACTCGCACGGCCACCAGCGTCCCGTGCAGCCTCGGCGACCCCACCCCCAGCCGTTGGTCCCGTCCAGTCAACATTTGCGCAGATGCCAGGCGGGGTGCAGGACTCGCCCACACCAGGGTGGTGGAGGTGGGCACCCCCCCACCCCACCTGCCACAGCCAACAGGCTCTTTGGCTTAAAGGCTCCAGAAACATCAGCCCCACCCCCACCCCAGGAGGGGCCGAGCTCTGCTGGCCTGGCATGTTCCCAGCTGAGAGAATCCTGAGAAAACGAAACGGGTTCCGGGGGGCTGTCCTCCCCACCCTCTCGGGATGGGGAGCACAGAGCCTGGGAGGCGCCCACTTAGTGCTCCCCGCGTCTGAGGGTGGGGGGCGGCCAGGGGAGGGCGTGTGGTCCAGGGAGCTTCTGGAAGCCGGGTTTCCAGCCACTTTGGTCATTGACTTGCCTCCACCTGGCCCAGGACCGTCGCAAGCCAGCACCCAAGGCCCTGCACGCTCACTGGCCGTGCCCGCGTGTGGAGCTGTGCTGGGGTAGCTGCAGGCGCGGGCGTGCTCGGGCGTGTGCACAGCCACCGGCCCACACGCTCATGAGTTTGGCAGTTATGTTGGCACCAAAGGCTCGAAGCGGTGGGGTTCCTGCCCCACATGTCCCCACGGGCCATATCCCTGTCCCGGGCCGCTGGACTCTGGGGTGGCTGGGAGCCGCCAGCGCCCTGACCAGCCTGCGCTCTGCCCTCGAGTCCTGGGGCATCACGAAGCCCCCAGGTCTGCGTTTGGCACTGAAAGACCGCACTGCCCAGCCCCTCTTCCTCTACCCGGTCCGGCCGCACAAAGGCTCAGGGTGGGCGAGTACACCGTCCCCCCAGCCCGTGCGGCGAGGCGGGACCCTCCGAGGCCCAGGAGTGCCCGCAATGGCACAAACTACTCTTCCCTTGAAAGCTAAAGACAAAAAAGACAGCAATGGAGGGGATACTGGGCACACGCCCGCGACGCTGGCCCTTGGCATCGGCCACGGCAGAAGCCGGGCCAGGAGCCAGCAGGGGTGTGCCTGAGAGTGGGGGGGGACCCGCGGGGTATGGCACGTGTGGGGGCTTTGTGGAGAACTGGCCGCAGCAGCGGGTGGTGTGGGGGGGCGGCCCGGGGACCCACAGCACAGGGGCCGCCCCGGCCCCCACACCTAGAGCAGGAACCTGTCCGAGTCGGGAAGGAAGGGGGGGTCCGGGAGCCCAGGGGACCCGCAGTTTGCCCGCTGAGGCACGCTTCTCGACGGCAGGGCCGAGGCAGGTGACGACGGGCTCTGGGCAGCGGGCCAGCCTTTCCCGAGCTGGGCCGGGCCTGCGGAGGCCCGGCTTCCAGGCAGCGCGTCCAGGCTCCCAGCAGGGTCCACGATGGCGTTGATGACTGGGGGAGGGGAGGGTTAGGCTGCGGAGGGTCCTGCCCCGCCCCCTACACCCCCGGGGGCCTCCTGGCCGGTTAAGGTCCTCCGGCTGCAAGGCCCCTGCCAGCCCTCCCGCCACCTGCCAGAAGCTCCAGAGCCTGGCCCGCGGCACACCCACCTTCCAGCTGCTTCTGCACTCGCCTCAGTTCTTTCAGGATGGAGCTGATCTCCTGGAAGCAGGACAGAAAGGAGGGTGCATGGGGCAGGAGCAAGGGGCCCCAGGGTCCCCACACGCTCCCCGAGGCCGAGCGGGCTGGCAGCCGGGCCCGGGGTGGGCAGGGCCCGCGGGCGCCCGGCGCCCACCTTGTTGGACGTCTTCAGGATGGGCACCTCGTGCTCCGCGTTGATCCTGGCTTCCAGCTCCTCCCACGCGCGCCCCGTGTTCTGAAAGAGGATCCTGCCTCGGGGCGGGGGCAAGACGGGCAGAGGACAGAGACTGTAGAACCCAGGCAAGCCCTCCCTGCCCGCCTCGCCAGCCACTCCTTCCACTTCCACAAGGGAACACCGAAGCCTGGAGCACGGCAGGCTGGTTCCAACACGGGCCGGGCACAGGGGCGGGCGGGTCACCCTGGGGGCTCCCAGGGTTTGGCTGCCACGCGGCACGCAGGTGGACACGTGGCACGGCCCCGGCTCCTTTGTCCACATCCTGACGGCCTCTGGCTGGGCACTCCCAAACCCGCGGGGGGCTCCCCGCCCACTCCCGCAGCAGTGGCAGGCGGGGCCGACTCACTTCATCTTCTCGGCCAGGTGCTCGGTGTTCTCACGGATGGCGTGGGACAGCTGGGACACGGGGTTCAGCATCAGGTTGTCGAAAATCACCTGCAAAGGGCCCAGGCGTCAGCTCAGCCCCCGAAGCCCTGCTTCCCCGCCCCGGCCCCGCAGGGGAGGGGCGCCTGCCTCCTCGCGGTTCCGAGGCCGCGTCTTGTTGGCCAGGGGGTCCTCGCAGCGGTCGTTCATGTTCTGGTCCAGGTCTCGGGAGCTCAAGGAGCCGGGCGGCACCTTCTGGAAGTTGAGGCTGGCCTCGGGGATGCGCTGAACCAGCTGTGGGGGCAGGGGCAGCGGCCCAGGGGTGGGGGCGTCCGCCAGGTGGACAGAGCAGACCCCAGCCCTGTCTGCTCAGAGTCCCCGGGCGCCCCCACCCCAGCGGTGGCAGGTCCTGGGCCCCCTGCTCTCAGGGGAGCTGTGGGGGAGGGGGGTTGCACGGGTGGGGCCCCAGTGCAGGCTCCACGGACATGCCCGCGCGTAGGTGGGTGCGGGGCTGCCGGGACCCAGGCTCACCTCCTCGCGGGCGGAGATGGTGGAGGCAGGGGTGCTGGGGACGTTGTTGAGGGAGGGGCTGCGGGCAGGCCCCGGCGAGCCCAGCGAGTCCCCATCCCCGGCCACGTCGTGGATCTCACGGGCCAGGATGGCCACGTCCTTCACCAGTGTCTGGCTCAGCCTGCAGCCAGCGAGAAGGAAGGCAGGTCCCGCGGGGTCCTCCTGGCCGGCCCCCGCGCAGGGAGGTTGGGAGCAGCAGCCGCTGGGACCCAGCGTTGCCCTCCACAGGCGGCAGCCCCCCCCCCCCGGGTGTGGGCAGGGTCCCTCCCAGGAGGCAGCCGCCAGGTGGGGCAGGGCCCGGAGTAGGCAGCCTCCAGCCTTGTCCACTAGCAATGGCAGAAGGGACAGGCCCACCAGGAGCCTCAAGACCCCGAGCCTCTGAGGGGGGGGCCGGGCCCCCGAGGACAGAGACACCCACAGGCTCCCACCACCCCTACTCCTCCTCTGGGCACCAGGGAGGACACCAGGGCTGTCACAGAGCAGGCAGGGGTGGGCACAGGGTCACAGACAAGGTCAGAGTCGGGCAGACCCTGGGAGGCGGGGGGCCTGTCACAGGGCAGGGAGGTGGGGAGGCTGGCCTAGATCCTCCAGTCCCTCTGCCCCAACATGGGTAACACATGCCTCCCCAGGCTCCCGGGCCACCTGGGAAAGGAGAGAGGCCAGCTGGGGACCAGGTCCTTGCCCCCTACTGTCCATGAAGCCGCCCCCCCACCCAGCAGGTTCTGTGCCACCTGAGCTCTCAGCCAGGCTTGGGGCAAGGGGGGTGTCCCTCAAGGCCATCCGCCACTCCCCTCTCTCTCAGGAGAGGGCGGAGAGAGGGAGGGCTCCAGGCTGTGGTTCCCCAGCCCTCCACACCTGCAGTCACCCCAGGGCTCACTGAGAACAAGGCCTCTGCCCTCAGCCACCCCAGTTCTGCTCAGGAAGCCCCCACTGGCCTTCGAGGCCCGTCCCCTGGCAATGGCCATGTGAGCTCTGCCCTTTCCGAGGGATGCGGGGCGGGGACATTTCCCTGGCTGGCCTCTGCCTCCCCAGCATCGCTCTGCACAGGTGAGTGACTTCCCTCCGACCACCCCCAGCTGTCCCAAGAGCCCTGGCCTTGGCCCTCCTCTCGATGCGACCTCATGCCACCCACAACCTGGGCCACCACTGGAGATGTGTGTGCCTCCACCCCACAGGGGCTACTGTCCTAGGGCCACCAGCCTCTGGTCACCCCCTTCTAGGTGCCTCACCTGTTCAAGCTCAGCTTCCTCAGCACCAAAACTCGCCACTCACCCCCTGCAGCCTCCACAGGCCCTGAGGACCCAACCAGCACAGCACTGACCACTCGCTCCCTGCCACCCTGCACTGTCCCCAGCACCCGACCTGGAGGTGACCCTTCCACCGAATGACTGCATGAAGGAATTCATTTTTTATCCCTTGGCCGCACCTGCAGCATATGCAAGTTCCCAGGCCAGGGACTGAATCTGAGCTACAGCTGTAACGTACACCACAGCAGTGGCAACAATGGATCCTTAAACCACTGTGCTGGGCTAGGGATCAAACCCGTGCCTCAGCAGTGACTCGAGCTGCTGCAGAGACAGTGCCGGATCCTTAACCCACGACATCGCAGCAGGACCTCCAGGAATGTATCTTTAATAAAAGTCTTGGTGAAGGCTTTATCGTGCCAGAGGTCCCCCACCCTCCTGGGCAGATCTGCAGCCACCCACCCATCCAACCACCCACTGCCCATCTGACTACCCATCTACCCATCATCCATGCACTCATCCACTCAACCATCCATCCAACCACCCATCATCCATCCACCCCATCCTTCCATCCAACCTCATCCATTCACTCACCCAACCATCATCTATCCACCCAAACATCTGTCCTGCATTCATTATCCAACCATCCATCCATCCACCCACCCAAACATCCATCATCTATCTACCCAACCCCCAACATCCATCCATCCATCGTCCACTGACTCACCCAACCATCATCCATCCACCCACCCATCTTCTATCCATCCATCGTCCATCCATCCATCACCCATCCATCCATCGTCCATCCATCCATCGTCCACTGACTCACCCAACCATCATCCATCCACCCACCCATCTTCTATCCATCCATCATCCATCCATCCATCGTCCACTGACTCACCCAACCATCACTCATCCACCCATCTTCTATCCATCCATCATCCATCCATCCATCGTCCACTGACTCACCCAACCATCACTCATCCACCCATCTTCTATCCATCCATCATCCATCCATCCATCGTCCACTGACTCACCCAACCATCACTCATCCACCCATCTTCTATCCATCCATCATCCATCCATCCATCGTCCACTGACTCACCCAACCATCATCCATCCACCCACCCATCTTCTATCCATCCATCATCCATCCATCCATCGTCCACTGACTCACCCAACCATCACTCATCCACCCATCTTCTATCCATCCATCATCCATCCATCCATCGTCCACTGACTCACCCAACCATCACTCATCCACCCATCTTCTATCCATCCATCATCCATCCATCCATCGTCCACTGACTCACCCAACCATCACTCATCCACCCATCTTCTATCCATCCATCATCCATCCATCCATCGTCCACTGACTCACCCAACCATCACTCATCCACCCATCTTCTATCCATCCATCATCCATCCATCCATCGTCCACTGACTCACCCAACCATCACTCATCCACCCATCTTCTATCCATCCATCATCCATCCATCCATCGTCCACTGACTCACCCAACCATCACTCATCCACCCATCTTCTATCCATCCATCATCCATCCATCCATCGTCCACTGACTCACCCAACCATCACTCATCCACCCATCTTCTATCCATCCATCATCCATCCATCCATCGTCCACTGACTCACCCAACCATCACTCATCCACCCATCTTCTATCCATCCATCATCCATCCATCCATCGTCCACTGACTCACCCAACCATCACTCATCCACCCATCTTCTATCCATCCATCATCCATCCATCCATCGTCCACTGACTCACCCAACCATCACTCATCCACCCATCCTTCTATCCATCCACCCATCCATCATCCATCCACCCGTCTGACATGTATTTCCTGAGCCCATTTAGGAACCAAACCCCAGTCCCAAGGAGAGGGACCCTGGATCAACGGCTCGTGCTGTGAACGGGCACCATCACTCACCTGGCAATCTCAGCAATCTCGGCTGTCTGCACAATGAAACCGTAGGGGTCAGGCTCTTCTTCCTCATCATCTGTGTCCCGGAGGCCAGGGGCCCGGGGGCGGGCCCGGACAGAGCTGCCAGCCCGTGGGGTCTGCGTGGCTGTTGAGGCATGGGAGCGTGTGTGTTTGGGGGAGCCGTGGTGGGAGCCATACTCCTCCTCAGATGTGGATGTGCAATCTGAGCCCTGCTGCCGGCGACGCGCGTCTTGGGTGAGTGAATTGGTTCCAGAAGGAAGAAAAGAACAGAGCAGCACTCAGCAAAGGCCCGGAGCTGCAGGATGAGCTGCTGCAGCTGGCACCCCTGCACCCAGGAGCCCTTCAGCTGAAGCATTGGAGCTGCCCGGCTCCAGGGACCACACGGTCACCACCAGCCCAGAGGCTCAGGCAGGAACGGGCAGCCTGGCATTTCCACGGGCCCTTAGGGAGCAACCCGGGGTCACGGCTGGTCGGCAGTGGGCGGAGGCTGGGCTTAGGGGTTGGTTCTGTACCCACAGGATAGGGATGGCAGGGAAGTGGCAAACTCTTCATGTAGATCAGCCATGGCCCCAGGCTGGACCACGCAGGTGGCCACACACAGCCTGTGACCAGAGCCCAAGCTCAGCCATGGCAGCCCCTCCCTGTACCTGCAGGGTCTTCTCAGTCCTGCCTCCTCCCCCTCCAGGCCCCGTTCCAAGCCCCCAGGGTGGCTGCGAACCCTGCAGTGTGACGAGGTGGGGCCAAGCAGGTGGGGTCCCCAGCCATCCTGCCTGACTCTGTCCCTTCCTCCCTCAGCCACCTGGGCCCCCAGCAGACCCAGCAGGCAGGAGGGGGTCTGGGGGAGGCTCAGCTGAGCGCGGGAGGGGTACGGGACAGGCGCAGAAGCAGCAGCAGGAGCTAGGCCAGCAGAGCTGACACCTCAGACCGATTCACTCAGGACAGGCCGGCCTCCAGCAGGGCGGGCCCAGTGCCCCGGCAGCCACCCCTCCCCGTTGCGCTGCACGGGGCCCCTGCTTGCAGGGTGGTGGGGGGAGAGTGCTCCCGGCTACGGGGTCTGTGGGCTCACAGGGCCCCTCAGAGTTGCACAACCACAGCTGCCTAGGGCAGAGAACCCTCCTGGGCACCGCCCCACAGGGGACGGCTCGGGCCCCCACACGTGCCTCACAAGCCACCAGGGTCCCCACCCTGAACCTCAGGAAAGAGTGGGCAGACCCAGGCCATGGTCTCGGGCCCCCAGGCCCACCTGAGGTCGGGCAACAGCACCCCCATCCTGGAGACGGTCGGGGATTGCTGCCCTCACAGCAGGATGGCCTGGGGGCACTCGTGTGTGTGCAGACACACCCCTGACGGGAGGAGGGGCTCCTCCAGGCCCGGGACTGGGGGCCCCACAGCCCAGCGCGAGGCCACTGCACAGGATGTGGCAGACACCCTGCCTGGGCCGACGGGGCCCAAGGCCACCCGCCCGCTCCCAGCACTCACTGGGTGAGGCGTATCGGGCGCTGCCTGGGCGGGCCCTGCTGAAGGGCTGGCGGGGGGCTGCAGTGGTGTTGGCGGCCTTCTTGGCAGTGGCCCGAGCCTCGGCCATGCTGGGCTTGCGGCCGGCGCAGTACAACTCGGCGCTGCGGCCAGAGAAGCCAGGCCGGGTGGGGGCCGCCTCGGAGTCGCTGGGCCCCGTGAAGGAGCCGGCCCGCTTCCGGGGCAGGGCCAGGATGTCCAGGCGTGACAGCTTCTTGGCCTGCTCGGCAGCCGGCCGCCCCACTGGCTCGGGGTTGGCCGGGGGCCCCCGTTCACCATCTGCGGCCTCTGTGTCGGAGGCGTCCCCCAGCCGGGCCCGCCTCAGCCGGGAGGCCCTCGTGGGCCGTGGGGTGGACAGGCTGTTGGAGCGGGTCAGCACTTGCTGCACCTTCTGGACACCAGCGGAGCCGCGGCTCTGCTCTTCCCGGGCGGCCGGGGATGGCGGTGGGGCCGTGGGTTTTCGGCGAGGCCCTGGCCGTCCTGCCGCAGGGGCTGCAGGGGCCTCGTGGTCGGAAGGGCCCGTGTCTGGCCCGGGCGGGTGGGCAGGGGTGGAGCCTCGTTCCTCATCGGGCCAGTCCAGGGACCCCCGGGGCCCATGGCCACGCCGCACGGCCAGGCGCCTCGCTGGCTCTCCCCGGCTGGCGTCAGTCGGGCCCGGTGGGCGACGCTGCTTCTCAGAGAGCCGCTCGCGGGCGCTGTTCAGGGCACCGCTGCCCGGGTCCTGTGCTGCTGGCGGGGGCGGCAGCCTCTCCTTCGGCAGCCCCGTGGGCTGGGGGCTGGTCGGGCTGGGACCGTTCTTGCCACTGAGCAGGCTGACAGTGCTGGCCGTGTCCACGTCAGAGTCCCCGGACACGGAGTCCTCTGGCCGCCCGGGGGCAGTGCCCACCTGCCCCTCCGGCTCCTCCATGGACTTGGAGAGCAGCCGGGCCTCCAGGGCAGCCAGAGCCGTCTCCGTCTCCTTCAGGATCAGGTGGGTGTCCTGAGAGTGAAGGTCCATGCGAGCGGCCCGGGCCGTGGCCAGGTCCTGCAGGAGCGGGTGGCTGGGGATGTGTGGAAGCTGACCGGGGGCTGCGGGACCGCTGGCCGGCTCCTTGGTGAAGCTCTCCTGCCTGCCCAGGCCCAGGGCCTCCTTGGGGGGCTCCGGGGACCGCCCTGTCCGCAGTTGGACCACCATCCGCCCACTGGTGCTGACGTACCTCCCGTCCCTCGGCGGGGGGCTGGGCTGGGCCGCCCGCCCTGCGGCCTCCCCCTCGCCCGGAGCCACAGCCGCTTTCCGGGGGAAGGCTGCCTCCCCATTCTGGTCCCCGATGAAGAAGGAGGTGGGGGCCGGCTCCATGGGGGCCCTGGGTGAGCGCCGGCCCCGCGTCCACGCCAGCCCCTCCTGCGGGCCACTGCCCGGCTCAGGGCCCCGTCCGCCGTCTGAGCCGCTGGCGTCGCTCAGGCTGTCGGGCTCCAGGTCCTCTTGCCCTAAGAGGGGGCCAGCCTGCTCGCTGCCCGGCTCCGGTGGCCCAGGCCCGCTCCTCCTGGCAGCCTCAGGGCCTGCGGGGCTGTCAGCCCTGTCGCTGGGCAGCTGTGGGAGCAGACGCCGCTGGCGCACAGGCAGGGCCCCGTCCAGCTCCCCGGCTCTGCGCCCGGCGCCGTCCTCTGCGGAGACAAGGCAGCTGGTTAGAGCGGCCTCTGCGTGCAGGCCCTCAGAGCACAGGGACCCGGCCCTCCTCTGGCCACGGCGACATGCGCTCACCCACCCCCACGACAGCGCGGGGACCACTTACCTGACAGGCCTGGGTCTGAGTAGCTGTCAGCTAGGCTGGCCCAGCGGGACACCCACTTCTGACCCCCGGGGGAGCCCGGCACCGGGACACCCTAAGGAGAGGAAGACGGCGTGTCTGTGCCAGGGAGGCAGGGCCCACGGGGAGGGGCGAGGCAGTCCACCGTACCACCCGGCCCCGTGCCGTCCCACGTGCCAGCCCCCTGCTCCCTCTGCAGAAGCAGGGGGAGGCTCTGCCACCCCTCAGACAGCCAAGCGCGCCCACAGGCACCGATACCCAGGTACCAGCTGACGCGGGGCCTCAGGACCCCCTTGACCCTCTGCACAGGGGCCCCGGCCCGCCCGCCAGGTGGGCATGCTCTTTGGAAAGGTACAGCCCAGCTGTCTGGGCTCTGGAGCCCGCAGCTCAGGGGGGTCGGAGCCTTTGAGCACAAACAGGACCCAGTGGCCTCCAGCCCCAGCCCAGACGCTGTCCGCTCCCCGCTTGGCTCCTGCCCAGGCCAGTGTCGGGGCTCAGTCCCCGGCACCTGGAGCTCCACCTGGGGGGTTGCACTCACTGGCCGGGAGGCAAAATCCTGCAGCAGGGCCATCCTCTGGGCCACCCCGTCGCTGGGCTCGTCTCTGTCCCCTCTGATGACTGGGCGGAAGGCGGCCGAGGCTGCTCTGGAGAGTTCAGGGGACTCAAGGACCCCGAAGACCTGCCGGGAGGGACAGCGGGCGGCGGGTCAGAGCCCCAGGCCCAGGCCGGCTCCCAGGCCGCCCCTCCCCCACGGCACCTGGTCGATCATCTTGCGGGCCTCCTCCACCTCCTGGTCCTGCGCCTCCGTCTCGATGGTGTAGGTCCCTGCGTCACTGAGGCTGTCGTCCTCCTCCTGTTTACGCGCCTTTGTCACGTGGGGGTCAGCGGGGGGTGGCGGTGGCGTCGAGGGGACCACGGGGCTGGCCCCGCGGGGCGTCACGGGAGCGGGCAGTGGGGGCGGTGGCTTCTCGGGGCCGGGCCGGGCGGCCGGGGAGCCATCCCTCAGGCACTGGGCCATGAAGTCCTGGGCCAGGCGGGAACGGCGCCCCACGCTGCCGAAGGGGCGGGCAGAGGCCCGGACGGCGGGCGAGGGGCTGCCCAGCCGCTCCTCTGTCTTCTCCCGCTTGAGCGAGCTGGCCCGCTGCGGCCCCGCGCTGCTGCCCGGCCCCCGGGCTGGGGCCGGGGCGGGGGCGGCCGGGCGGTCCCTGTCGGCCGGCCCGGGGCCTCGGCGCCGCTCTGGCCTGGGGTCCCCGGGGGGTGTGTGCGTGAAGGACTGGGAGCGCTTCTTGCGGGGCGTGTCCTCGTCAAAGAACTCGATGACGAAGGCCTGCTGGTTGTGCAGCAGCTCCTGCGGGTCCCGCTTGATCTGCCGCTGCAGCCGCACCTGCTCCCCGCCGGCATCCGCAGGGACCCCGGCCGCCCCTGCCGCCTTGGCCACGGGGTCCTCCGAGTCGCTCTGTGTGCCGTCCTCATGCCTGTGGCCTGGATGGGGGACCCAACCCGTCAGGCCGAGGGGGGGGGGACGTGCCCAAGAGGGTTGACACCCGCCCCGGGTGAACACAGCGCACGCGGCCCCCCCGACCGGGCAGGGGGGCTCACCCTTGAGGGTCCGGGTGTGCACCGGGAGGTCGCTCTTGGTGCTGTGCCGGTCGTCGCCGGGGCTGGCCCGGGGCAGCAGGCTCGGGTCGTTCTGCACCAGCCAGTCGGCCACCTTGGTCTCGGCGGAGACCGTCTCACCAGGCGTGGCCTCCCTGCCCGGGGGCCGCCGCTGGCGCAGGGAGAACTTGGTCACGTGGTCCTTGATCTTCACCTTGCCGGGGCTGCAGTCGTCAAACTCGATGGTGAAGCAGGCGTGGCTCTGTACCACGGGGGCCGCGCCGCCCCCGCCCAGCTCTGCGTCCCTGGTGGGCGCCTCGTGCGGCGGCACCTCCGGGGTCCGTGGCGGGGGGGTCTCCTTGGTGGGGATCTCGAAGTAGCTGGGCTCCCGGCGGAACGAGTAGCCCTGAGGCTCTGGCGGGGCCTGGAAGCTGGCCATGGGCCCCGCGAGGTCCCCGCCCTGCTGAGCCGGCTCTTTGGGCCGCTCTGGGGAAAAGGGACAGATACTCAGCCAGGGCCACAGAGGGCGCCCTCGTCCCACTCACCTCTGCTGGGACGGCCAGCTCCGTGCCCCCGAGAGGGCACGTCCAGGCAGGCTGCCCCCCAGGACTTACCCGCGTAGGACTCATCCTGGCGCCGGTCCTCAGCAGGGCTGCCACCATCGTCCTCACCCCACCACGACGGCTGCCCATAGAGGGGTGTGCGGTAGGCCGCCGCCTCTGCACAGAGAGTTTGACCCCGCGTCACTGAGGCCCCAACACAGCCAGGACGGAAGACTGCAACTGGGGGAGATACGGGTGGCTGGAGGGGCCCTGGCACGACCTCCCAGCTTGGACCCGCAGCCACCCAGAGCCCCGGCTGGCCACCCACTGCCCTGAGCCCAATTTCCGCATCCCTGGTGGCGGCCACCGCGTGGGCTGCCTCCCTCAACCCCATTGGGCCCTCCCTGCAAGGCGGCTGCCCCAAGGGAGGCTTGGCCCTGGGACAACACTGTCCGTGAACCCGGCCCTGGGCAGCCAAGCCCTGAGCCCTGCCCAGCCCTCTGCGCCAGGGTGCCCGGGGAGGGGCAGTGAGCCCACAACAGCACTGGCCTCTCGCAAGCTCTCTAAATGGTCCAGGCCACAAATGGGTGATCTGGGGGCTAAGTGCCACTGCCATCTGACTGGCCACATGGGTGCAGGAGTGTGGGGGTGCATGGGGGGAGGGTGTCTGGAGAGTATGGAGACGCAGGCGTACATGGGTGCCTGAACTCGCACACAGCAAGGTCCATGCCGCACTGCCAGGTGTGTGTGTGTATGTGTGTGTGAGCGTGAGCCTGGAGGCGGGCGTGCAGGGAGGGGAGCATAAGCACATTGGGGTGTGGGGCCAAAGGGAGGGCTCCTTGGTAAGGAGGATCAGGGGCCTGTGGGGGCCATGAGGGGGGGACAGGCCTTGTGACCCTCGCCCGCCACCTGCTGCAGGGCCAGCCTACCTGCTGTCAGTCTCCGGTCCCCTTTCTCTGGCCTGGGGTTCGAGGCCTCGCAGTAAGGCGCATGCTCTGGCAGGGCCTCGCCCCTCTTGGGCACAGGGCTCTTGATGCCCACCTGCAGCTGGCTGGTGTACTTCTCGTGCTGCGGGAGGCAGCCGGGGGTGAGGGGGGGCCACCTTGGGAGGATGCTTCCCCACCCTGGTGCCCGCCCCTCCTCTCCATCTAGAGGGACTCCCATGGAGCAGACAGCTGAGACCTGCCTGTGGCTCAGAGCCGGGGGTCCCCAGGCCCATCAGCGCCCACAAGGGAGCCGGCGACCATCATCGGGAGCCCCCCCGCCCCGAGCCGGAGGAGGGGTGGCGGGGAGCTCAGCCCTCAGGAGCTGTGGGGGGTGGGAGCAGAGCCTGTCCAGCTCACGGTGTGCAGGCACATGTGTGTGCGTGCGTGCACACCAGCCCCCACCTGGCTAAGCTCTGCGGTCGTCAGAGCCGGGCTTACACTGGCCGTGGGACGCTGGGCAGGCCGGCCACGCTCCTGGTGCCACCCATGGTTACTTTGGAGAATGAGACCAAGGCCCCCACCTCCGGGTGAGGCTCTGGGCAGGACCCCCCAGTCTGCTCCATGACTCCCCAACAAATGGCCAAGGGGAGAGGAGGTGCCGACCTGCTGAGACCCCGCTGAGACCCTCAAGCCTGAGTGGAGGAAGGGCACTGTAGGGGATCCCTCCCTCAGGACCCCCCAGGAGGCTGTCCCCAGAGACTGCCCCCATCAACCTCCGGACACCCCGTCCTGCCTGCTCCTAGCACCCCCCTACCCATGGCGGTCCCATCAGGGTCCTCCTGCTACCCAAGATGCCCCCGGGCAGGGGGGCTCCCAAACACCCCCTCCTGCTGGGCACAGCAGCCCCCTCTGGGCTCTAGCCACACCCACGTGCATCAGCCTGGGGAGGGGTGGGGCTGCCTATCTTCCCTGCCTGCCAGACTGGGCCATCCGGCAGGGCAGGCAGGGCAGGCCAGACCGGGCTGACTCATGGCCCCACAGCCAGGCCAGGGTGGCCAAGAGGCCTGGGGGCGTCGGCCAGTGGGAGAGGGGCAGGGGGAGGAGGAGGGCTGCGGGGACGCGGGGACGCAGGGGCCCCGGGCTGAGCGCCAGCACTGACCCTGAGCGCCTCCTCCGGGACGCGGTGCTGCACGCGCTCCAGCACATACATGTTGGAATGTGACCGGTGCGTTAAAGAGAACAGAGCCGACGGGCAGGGCAGGGCCCGGACGGAGGCCTTGGGTCACACAAGGGTTGCGGGAGATGAAAGGACCGCTCCCAGGCGTGGTGAGGAGGGAGAGTGGGGGACTGTGCTGCAAGCGCGCCCCGCACAAAACCATGGGCGGGTGTCTACACTGAGGGGACAGCATGCAGGCCACACTGCCCCCAGAGGGCAGGACAGGCTGCCCCAGGCCATGGCACAGAGGCCCCAGGGCTGCGGGAGGCCGTGCCATGTGCCCAGCTTCGGCTCCCACCCAGAACACCCCTCAGCCCCTGGCCTCCCAAGGTTCCAGGGGTCAGGAGGGCCTCAGCCTCAGCTGGGCCCACCCCTGGAGCAGGTGTGCCAGGGGGTGTGGGCAGGGGGGAGCGTGCACTCCCGCCCAACCTGTGGAGGGTCCCGGCCGCCCAGGGCGGAGGCACAGCCTCCACCCCCATGTTCTGAGCACAGAGCGCCAGCCTGGGCAGCCCCCAGGAAGGGGATTCTGGGCGCCAGGAAGGCCCTGAGTGAGCTCGGGCTGGCAGCGGGCAGAAGGGGCAGGCGGCAGGAGCTGGAGCTCGGTCAGAGCCCAGCCCTGAGTCTGTCTTCCAGGGGCCCCAGATGCCACGGTCAGGCCCCGCCCACTTCGAGGACAGCAGGGCAACCGGGGGCTTGGGGACGGAGGGTGAGCACATGGGGAAAGGATATCGTAGCCGAATCGGATGACGTCATTGAGTTTCAGCGTGACGTACTTCTGGTCTGGGATGCGCACGTCATTCACGAAAGTCTGCGGAGGGAGCAGGTGCCGGAGCTGAGCTGGCAAGCGCAGGGTGGCGGTGCTGGGGCCCCAGCAAGCGGCCACCGGGCCCTCCTGTGCTGCTCTGGGCCGGGCACCACTCTTCTAGCACCAGGCACCCAGCCTCACACCCAAAGGGACCATGAGACCGACGGCCTGGAGGACCGGCCGAGGGGGGCCGAGGTGCCACCCAGCACCCAGGGACCCTGACGTATCCGCTCGAGCACAAAGCGCGTGGACGCCCTTGTATAACGGCCCCCTCTCTTCCCCAGAGCCTCGTGCAGGCCCCACCCCAGCCAGGCCTCGCACACCCTGCCAGGCCTCCCCACCAGGCTGCCTGCGCCAGGGGCGCGGAGGCCCACGGACCCGACGCTGCAGTCAGAGGAACAAAGGGCCCCAGGCCTCAGACACAGAGCCTCGGGCACAGCCAGGGTGATGGGGCGGGGTGGAGTGGGGTGTGGGGTGTGGCAGGCGTGCTGAGTCTGGCAGGAGAGACAAGAGGGAGGACTTGTCACAGGACAGAGGAGGGGCTCAGGAGCCGGGCGCGAGGGCGCCACAGAGATGAAGCAAATGCGACCAGACAGGGAGCAAAGCAGTCAGAGAGGCTGGACCTACGGCAAAGCTGGGTCGCATAGAAGTCCTTGGGCTCTGACCAAGTGGCAGGGGGCAGTGCTGACCCTCTCTGCACCTGCAGCCAGGGCTCTCCCCTGTGTCACTTCCCTGTCACTGCAGCCCCCAACTCACAAAAGAGCTCACCTACGCCTCCAGGACAGGAGCCCCGTTTCCCAGCCTGCAGGAGCCCAGAGCCTCCCGTGCCCACCTGAGGGCCCCACCTCCCCTTCTACCCAGGACGCAGTGCCACCTCCCAGAGGCTCCCAGGAGCCCTCCCAAGGCCACCCGAACAGGAGAGCCTGGCAGGGGTGGAGCCAGGGTGTAGATGGAGCAGGTGCCCTTAGCGCTGAGGGCGGGGCCACAGAGGGGGTGGGGCCAGTAGAGGGGGCGGGTCCTGGAGGGGGAGGGTCCTGGAGGGGGTGGGCCTGCACAGAGGGAGGATTTTGGTGGAGCAGGCGGAGGCAGAGACCGGGGCCCAGGGTGAGGGTGCAGGGTCAGGGTCAGGGAGGATGGACGGGGGGGAAGGTGGTGGGGTGAGCACAGAGGCCCAGCACTCACCCCATTTAGGCTGCCCAGGTCCTTCACCCAGTGCTCGTCCCTGTCCTGGTCGTAGTTGATGACAGCATGCTGCTTGTCCACACTGCGGGACTGGGGAGACAGAGCCCCTCAGGTGGCTTTCCCAGAGGCAGAGGCCCCCTCGCAGGAGGGCCCCCCCACCCGACCACAAACCAACACCAGGTCCCTTGGCTCAGAGCCCACGAGGCCCCACCCGTGCCTCCACACCTCAGGCACGCGTGCCGTGGAAAGCCCGCCCTGGCCTGACTCGGCCACATCTCCCGGCCACGGTCCTGACCACCGGAGCAGGCCACAGGGATCTGCCAAGATGCCAGGGCTGGTTCCTCCTGCCCAGCCTGCCCCCGACCCCTCCCTTTGTGACCGGCCCCCCATGGCAGCTCTAGGAGGTCAGCCTGCTCCTGGGTCACAGCCGTGGGAGGGCTGGGAACCCTCTGACCATTGGTGACTCGCTGTTCACTCCCCAGGGAGGATGGAAGGGTGAGTGCTGGCAGAGGCCACACACTGCCCGCATGCATGCCTGTGTGCCTCAGGCCCCAGAGCTTTGCATGCGGGGCTCACACGTCCCAGACACGCCCAGCTCCCCAGGGCGTGGACGTGCACACACATGGGAGCCTCTGCCCTGAGCACGTCCAGCTCTGTCCTGGCCACCAGCCCACCCAGGACCCTCCCCGAGCACAGTCACCTCACATGGCCAAGCTGGAGGGTCACAGCCCCTCCACTACGGGGGGACAGAGTTGGGGTCACAGGGTCACCTTCTGCCTGCTTAGGCACTGCCAGCCCAGACCACCTCACCAGCCAGGAAGCAGGGGACCCCGGCACAGGGCACCTCCCCACACTTACACCACGCCCACCCCTCACTGCGGGGGCTCCCAGTGTCGGGGCAGCTGTACCCGGGAGAGACCAGCAGAGCCCTGGCAGGATGACGGAAGTGGCCAGGGCGCGCCCCCCCACCAAGATTCCAGGACCCCCACCTCCAAGGCCCCCGTGCCCATTCCCGCGCCTGGGACAGGACGCGCTGGCCCTCAGGAGGGGGGCCCGGCCCCTGAGCCCCGACATCACCGCCTCCAGGCTGCTCAGTGCTTACGGGCAAGTGTCCAGGCCCCTGGGGCAGCGGTCGCCACCGCAGACCCGCCTCCTCTCTGATTCTGGCCCCCTGCCCAGCCCCTCTGGCAGCACCAGAAACGACCAGTTTCCAGGGGAAGCCATGGCCCCCTCCCCACCCAGAGACCTGAGCACACTGTGGGGTGAGGGTGGGCCCTGGCCCAGCCCCACCCCCACCCAAGGCCACTCAGCCTGGCCGAGGCACCAGGGTAGAACCTGGGAAGGGGGCGCTGGTGAGGGGCTGCTGAGGGCGAGCCTCCACGTTCCAGCCCCCCCAGGCTTGGAGGCCTGAGGTGCCCACAGTGATGCCGCTGCAGGGCCCAAAGCTCATCCTGCCACAGACCCTCGGGCCTCTGGAAGGGAGCAGGGGCGTGGTGGTGGTTTCGAGGGCAGCACAGAGTCTGCAGGGACAACCAGGGCCTCTCTGACACAGAGGCCACCCAGGAGTCACGAGCCACCTGCCCAGCGCCACCCACGTGAGCCCAGGGACACACAGGTTGCCCTCCCGGGGAAGTTCCCAGGCCCGAGCCTGGGGGTCGCTCCTGGTGCCAGCTCACCCGCCTCCCAAAGAATCAGGTCTCTGGGGAGCTGAGTCTGACTTTGGGACCACCTGGCCACGCCCCAGGCTTCACTGCTGGCCCATCCTGAATGCCTCAACCAAAGCTGGCACCCACAGCTAGACAGACCCTGGCCACCCTGGCCGCGCCCAGAGGCCAAGCACAACCTCCCGCGCTGGACTCCCCCCCTTGTCCGCAATGCAGCCCCTCCCCCTCCCGCCAGCCCTGCCCCAGGCAGGGTGGGGGTGGGCCCACTGGGGGACACCGAGCTCCCTTCTCTAGGTCCTGGGCCCCTGGCCCAGACAGCGTAGGGTGGGGAACGCTGGGGGACACTGAGCTCCCTCCTCTGGGCCTCGGTCCCCTGGCTGCAGGTGCTGGAGGAGATTCCTCAGGACCCGGCCCCAGGGTGGCTTAGACAACAACCATCAGAATCCAGGGGGCCGGCGTGCTCAGGCTCGCCCCACCGCAGGCCAGGTAACCGCCCCTCTTGGTGGCCCAGCAGGTCAGGCATTCCTCAGAGTCCAGCCTGGCAGCGGGGAGGACTGAGCTCTCTGATGGGGCTGGGGGCCTGCTTCCTGTGGCCCCTCCAGGCACAGCCAGCTGCCCACCTCAGTCCCACCCAACACCTGGATGGCCCTGGGGGCTGGTTCTGCCCTCCTCGCAGTCAAGCATCAGGCCTCCTGGGGACCGTGGCCCTGGAGAGGGTGCTGAGAGGACCATGCAGGGCAGCTCGAGGCTCTGCCTCGCCGAGGTGGACATAGGGTGGGCAGAACGAGGGTACTCTGGCCCTCTGCCTTGGCGGAGCAGCAGCGCCCCCCAGAGGGGCTTCTGTGCCGACCTCTCAGACCTGAGCAGCTCCCCTCCCTCTAAGAACCTCGGCTCCTCAGCTCCCGGACACCTTCTGAGCAGCTCCAGCACAGCCTGGCCAAAGCCAATTCCCACTTCCCTGCCCACCAGGCCCTACAGCCCAGCCCCCAGCCACTCCTCGGCCCCAGGCAGTCCTCGGCTGGCCTCCCTCTCACACCCCTCAGTCTGCCCCCCAGCCCCCACCTAGCCCTGCCCTTCACTCTGCTGCTGAAAATTCCTGGGGTTCCCAGTGGGGGGGAGAAAGGCCGCCTTTTCCCACGAGCCCCGGCCCTTGGCCCTCTCCAAACCTCCCTATTCCAGATGGGCCAGCCAGCCCACCCCCTCCACCTCCCGACTCAGCCCCCACCTCCACACCCAGAGCCTGGGCTGCCCCCTCCACTCCCTGGGCACAGCTCCCGCCAAACCCCCTCCCCAGACTGCGGGGAGCACGGGGACCAGGGTCAGGCAGGCAGGAGCCCCCTCCAGAAACCTGAGCCCAGGTGCTCGGAAGCTGGAAGCCCCCCCACCCCAGAAAGGGGGGGCAGCCCGCCCATCCCAGACCTCGAGGCTGAAAGGGACATTAAGCAGACGCCCGAGAAAGTGGCCCTGCTACACAGTAAGAGAAGCAGGTGCCAGGCAGATGCGCAAAGTGGCCTTGAGGCGCTCCCGACACACGGGCTTTTGGAAAACGATCCCGCCGTTTGGAAAACGGAGCCGAGATGTGCTTCCGAAAGTCGGGCCTGCCACCCTCCATGGGGAAAAGCCCCACCCAGAATCCCCGGGCTCTGGACACACCCTCCTGCCAGCTCGCCCAGTGCCACCCCAGCAGGGCCACCAGCGCCCTCAGCCTGTGTGTGCAGGGGGCTCGTGGGGGGCTGCCGAGCCAGGTCTCTCGAGCGTGGTTTCCAGGTAAGGGGCCAGCGTGAACCCTGGCTGTCGCAGGGCAAACCAGGTGGAAGCAGAGGGTGCGCCTGGCCACAAACACACGCTCACACACGCAGACGCACAGGCACACCTGCCGCGTGTGTGCGCGCATGCTTATGTGTGTGTGCGTACATAGTGCAGATACACGTGTACACACACACATGCCCCGCACCAGAACCTAGGCCACCACGGCAGGCAGCCCTGGCTCTGGCCCCCGGGGGACCTGGGCCCACGTCCCCACGCGTGTTGGTGTATTCGACATCCTCGCTGGGCGCCAGCTCCGTACCAGGCTTGCTGGTGAGCGGGAGGCCCTGCAGGGGAGCCTGGGGGCACATGACCAGGCTGGCCGGCTCCCCTCCTCTGCCTCCGAGATCCGAGCCACGGCCCTCTTGCCTGCACTGTGGCACAGCCTCCAGGATGGGCCTGGCCCCCAGCCTCGGTTCCCCTCGACACGCCGCCTCGACCCTCCCACCTGGCATCTCTGCCACCGACCCCCCCACCAGCTGTTCCTCCTCCTTGGCTCTCAGCACAATGCCACTGGCACCAGTCGGCCCTATGGCCCCCTGTCCCAACCCGGTGTCACCTTTGGGTCTGTCACCTGGGGGCTCGTCTGTTTACATGTTTGTGGCTTGCCCAGCCCTGGGGTGGGGGTCCCGGGAGGCAGGGTCCCTGCAAGGCTCTTCCAAGGGGGAGCCCAGTCACCGCTGAGTGACACGGATGTCACTCAGACACCAGGGATGTGAGCACACGCAGAAGGCAGGCCAAGTGCTCCGGGAGCACATGGCAGAGAGAGGGCGAAAAGGATGGGGTGGGCGTGGCGGACCCCGGAAAGCCTGGGCAGGTGGGGCGGGGCTGCGGTCCCGCTGAGGCCTGGGGGGACCTGTCGCTGTACCCGCGTGGGGTCGCCCCAGATGTGAGGGAGGGGGAGGGGGGGACACGTGGCAGGGACAGGGACCGGGAGGGATCAGAGATCCGGGGGCTTTGCTCGGCAGTACCAGATTCCAGCTGCCTCCGCGATGCCGGGCAGCGATGAGCCAGGAGGCTGGGCCCAGGACGGCAAGAGACCCTGTGACTCACCTGAGCAGAGGTGGGAACCAAGCCCCTGGGGTGCACGGACCTCCAGGGAGAGTCCGGGTCTGCTCAGAGCCCAGGCCCCCCCAGAAAGAAGCTGAAAGAGGAGTTCCCGTCGTGCCACAGTGGTTAACAAATCCGACTAGGAACCATGAGGTTGTGGGTTCGATCCCTGGGCTTGCTCAGTGGGTTAACGATCCGGCGTTGCTGTGAACTGTGCTGTAGGTCGCAGACTCAGCTCAGATCCCACATTGCTGTGGCTCTGGTGTAGGCCGGCGGCTAAGTTCCGATTTGACCCCTAGCCTGGGAACCTCCATATGCCGCGGGAGCGGCCCTAGAAAAGGCAAAAAGACCAAAAAAAAAAAAAAAAAAAAAAAGAAAGAAGCTAAAAGAAAGACTGCATGGTGGCTGCCTAGGCCGGGGCAGCGGGGAGGTAAGGCACTCCCGAGCAGGGACCCCACAGGAGTAGGGGGTGAAGGGGCTGACAGGAAGCACAGCCCTTTGGCAGCAAGAGGAAGGGGCAGCCTCAGCAAGGGGCAGCTGGGCCGCCTTGGGGGGGGGGGGCGTTCCCACACTCATGCCCGCTGCACCTACGCGACCTCCTTGGGCCTCGGGTTCCCCGTGCGACAGAGCCACGGCCTCGCCGCCCAGGATGGCAAGGGGCAGAATCACAGGCGCACCCAGGCCAGGGGCCGGCCCTGCATGGAGGGCCCCACCCTGCTCAGAGCACCTCCATCCATCAGCCCAGAAACTAGGAATCAGACTCTCAACCCACTCTGAGCTCGCCGACACCCCCCACCCCCCCGCCCCAGCAGCCTCTCCTCCAGCAGCGGGAAAGAGAAGCAAGCAGAGTGGGGGCCTGGGGCAGGAAGGCGGGAGGAGCACCCCACTGGGCCCCCAGGGCCCACACATCCCTGCAGGCGCACTCCAGCTCCCCCACCCCCACAGGCTCCCGTCAAGGGCCACCTCCTCCGAGAGGCCCTCCTGGCTACCCTGGGTAGACAGGCAGGGCTAATGACAGGCCATAGAGGCCCAGCAGGCAACACGCGGCCCCCTGCCAGGGGTCAGGGCCAAATGCGGTGACCCCTTCAGCTCCCTCTCCAATGGACAGACAACAGGAGTCACGTCACAGGTCACCATCAGGGGGCCAGCAGCCATAATTCAGACCTCGCCTCCACTGCCCCCAGGAGGTTGGGGGTGCAACCTACGGCCTCTGCTGGTTCTACGCGGCCTGAGAAGAGTCCTTACACTTCACCCCGTAGGAAAAAATCAGGACTATTTCACCACCGGAGAAAGTGATATGAAACTGACATCGCAACGTCCACAAACAAAACTTACTGGCACCTGGTTTAGGTACAGCTCTTGACGACAAGAACCCTTGACAACAAGAGCGATGCTGAGTGGCTGTGATGGAGGCACGTGGCCCACAAGGCCTCAGACGGATACCCTCGCCCCGCCCTGCGCCGAGCCACCGCCGCAGTCTCTCCCACTTCCAAGGGCAAGAGGCGAGGAGAAAAAGGGACAGGCTGCTCTGGATCAGAGCCTCTCAAAAGACCCATCGATGACGCACGGCGGGGGGGTCCTGGGGGTCTGGGGACAAGCCGGGGTGAGGGGCTTGGCTGGGGGCTCAAGTCAACCTGAACATGGCCGGAACCGCTGCAGCCCAAGCCCCACATGTCCCGGGAGAGTGGGCGGCAGCGGCCAGGGCTGCACAAGGACTGGGGTCTGTGCAAGGCCTCACCCTGCTCCCGAGTGGGCCCCCTGGTTGAACCGGGCAGGGCAGTCCACCTGCGACCCCCTGAGAGTCCCACAGTGGGGTGTGCAGCTTGGAGGGCCTGGGGAGACAGGGGCCCATGAGCCACACTGGGGTGGAGGCAGGGCTTCAGGGAGCCCGACTCCATCACACCCCAGCGGGTGAGGAACCCCGGGTGGACCCCACAGGCTCAAGGCCCTTTCCCCTCCCCACCGCTCCTTGCTCCTTGGAGCTGGACGCGTGCACCCCGCGGAGGCCAAGGTTGGCTCAACTCAAACTCAGACCCAGTGAGAAATCCCTGACTGCCAAGTGCCTGGCGTCCTGGCTCCCAGTGCCCTGCCCGCCTCTTGAGCCCAACAAAGGCCTCCTCCCACCCCAGGCACCAGCCTTCCATGGATCGGCTCTGGTGGCCCGAGCCGGCCCTGTGGCTCCCCAACGCGCAGCCCAGCTGGGGCGCCCAGACGGCAAGGCTGTGGACAGAGCTGCTCCAGGCGCCTTCCAGAGGTGGGCCCGACACGGTCCCAACCCGATAGCTCCGTCTCACCCGAAAAGGCCCAAGACGCAGAGGCGGGCCCTCGCCATCAGTTCGCACACCCCCAGGAGGCCTCTGAGCCCTGCTGCGGGCCCGGGACCCAGGGGAGACGCCCAGGCCTCTCCCCAGAGGGCCTGCAGCACGTGGGGGGGGGGGGGCCTTCCTGCCCAGCCCCGCCCCAGCCCAGGTGCCCACTCACCTGCAGCATGAGCTCACACTCGTCCCGCCCCACGAAGATGAGCTCTCGGGGCAGCCGGTGGCGGGTGCCGCTGCTGCTCACCAGGAACCAGGAAGTGACGCTCATCTTGGCGCTGGGGAGGCCGCCGGGCCCTGGGGGGAAGGAGTCGTCAGGGCGGGGCCCCCCTCCCCGGGCCCCCCAGACACACCAGAGGCTGGCCCAGATCCTGCCTCTCCGGGGTTCTGGCACCTTCACGGCACCTCTGCAGTGGCCACTTCCAGAAATGATGGGATCCAGGCCAGCCCTTCCCCGCGTGGGCCTGTGCCCCCGGGGCCCCTCCTAGGCTCCTGGTCTGACCTAATCCTCTGGGCCCACATGAGGCCTCCTCTCTCCTCCGGGTGCCAAGGCCTGGGTGCCTGGGGCACCGGCCACACTGTCTGCATGGAGGCCCACATGTGTCCCCGTGACCCGCTGGAGCAGGTGGGACTCACTGTGGCCCAGCAGGGTCCACACAAGGCCAGGTCCATGTCCCAGACGCAGACTTTGAAGCAGAGGGTTTGCTTCCCACAGCTGGATGCTCTGGGCCAGGGCAGGAGGGCTGGGAGGAGATGGCTGGGGACCAGAGCCCTGAGCCAGCAGCACGCCTACCACCAAGAGGGCCAGATGCCCCTTGGTGGCCACTGTGGTGGCTCTACCCCTGCACCAGGGTGTTCGGAGTCGCAGGCAGCCCCTTAGAGCCCAGCGGGAGGTGGTGCTCTGGTGCCGGAGGTCCTGGACTCAACGGTGGAGGGTCAGGAAGGGTGGGGAAGCACCAGGTGCTTGAGGGGTGGTGGTGGCGACCTGAATGACGACAAGGGCCGATGTCACCTGAAGACCAGGCCGGCGCACACATACTCTCAGCCAGGTGCCCTGCTGCCCAGAGCTGCCACTACACCAGCCAGGTGCACAGGGACCAAATGCGCAGGCGCACTCGTGCCACACACGTGCCCACACAGCTTACATGCACGCCCGGAACACTGCCTATAAGTGCCCTGGCCACTCTCCTCTGCACGCGCACACGCGCGTAGACACACACAGGGAAAACATCCTGAGCACTGCCACGCGGTGCCCTGGGCTCTGAGAGACACACTGTCCCTGCGTCCGGGGCTTCGCTGCTGCTGGAAGGCAGGCAGCAAAAGAGAAATGGGCAGGGGTGGCAGAGCCCAGAGGGGTCTGTTTACGGAGGGTGGTCGGGGAAGGCTCACGGGGAGGTGGGCATGGCAACGTCTGGGGGCTGCAGTCCAGGCAGCAGGAAGAGTCAGTGCTCCTGGGAGTTCTGTGGCTTGTCCTGGAGCAAGAGGGGAGGCCCTGGAGGGCCCAGGAGATGCTGCAGCGCTGAGGGGCTAAGTGTCCGATGAAATGCAGTAGGCTTGTCCCGAAAGCACAAAGGATTTCAAAACAGCGAGAACAGAGCACTAAGCCCAGCTCGGGGTCTAAGCTCGGGCCAGGCAGGTGCGTGTGTCACACCCCGGAGAGGCCAGCTCTGGGGCTCCGGGGTCGATGACCTGACTCAGTGCAGAACAGATGGGGGGTCAAACAGGAGACTGTATACAGGTGACACAATAGCCAGGGAGAGAGGTGATGGTGCTGGCACCCTGGTGGGCGCAGGGGTCACACAAGACACCCCCAGGCCCTGTCCCTGCAGTGCCCACACCCAGAGTCTCTGCCTAGGGCTCTCAGACCAGGTCTCAACACCAGGCCCCACCCATCTGTGAGGGCCCAGTGACTGTAACCCCCTCGGCCTATAACAGCTGGGAAGACACGGAAAAATCCACACGCCCAGAAGACAGCCCTCGGCCTGGGGGCCCTGCCCTCCTCAGGGTCCCCTGCCCAAGGCACAGGAGCGGAGCTGGGGCGGGGCCTCCCAGGGCCCTGCGGCCCTCACCAGGCCTCCTCCCGCAGCTGAGGGATGAGGGTCTCTCTACCTTGGAGCCCCCCCCCCCCACGCCGCCATCACCTGCTACTGCTCCCCATGAGTAACTGGGAAGGGAGACCCCACCCAAAGGAGGCCACAGCCTCCGCTTACTGCAGAGGGAGGCCAAACCCCCAAAGCTTGGTTACGCGGCTGTGCCTGAGCCAGGCTGCCTCTCCCACTGCCAGCCCATCCCGAAAAGGCCCAGGCCTGGAGTCGCCGAAGCTCCCAAACAGCCTGCGGCCGGTTCGGGGCTGGGCTGGCTCTCGTTGCTAGGAGGGAGAATAATAAACACCCCAAACTTGTCCCCTCGGCTGCCCCAGCCTGAAGGGCCACCCGCCTGGAGGGGAGGGGAGGGGTGGAGTCGCCCAGGGGCAGGGGCTGGGAGGGGCCGGGAGCGCCCGCGGGGCGGCTGGAAGAGGCAGACGGAACGGAGGCCGGGGACAGGCCGGGAGAAGAGGCAGGGACAGCCGAGAGGCGGCGGCGGCGAAGGGAAATGAGGAGAGAGGGAGGAGGAGGAGGAAGACAGAGGGAGGGACCGCGGGAGGAGAGACCAGGCCGGGAGGCTGCGGGCGGGAGCGCCGGGCCCGGGGAGGGAGGGAGCGGCGCCTTCTCCTGAATCAGCGCTCGCCGGGGGCGGCCATGGCCCAGCTGGCGGCTGAGCGGGGACCCCGAAGCCCGGACCTGCGCCCCAGGCCGCGGCGACGCGCGCCGGGCGGCCCCTCCCGGCCTGGCACAGACCTGGGCCGCCTGCGCGGCGGCAGAGACCGGCCTGGCCAGGTGCGCCCGCGGCCCCCACCCCCGCGCCTTTGTCCGGCCCGCGGGGCTCGCTCCCCTGCCCCCTGCCCGCAGTCCTTCGCTCGCGCAGCCCCGTAGGCGCGCAGGTGCCGGCGCCCGGAGGCCCGGCCGCCGCGGGCGCAGAGCGGCGCGTCTTACCTGCGGCTCGGCCCCGGCTCGGTCCCGGCTCGGCCCCCGCTCGGCCCTGGCCCTCCAGCCGGGCCGGCCGAGCGCTGGGCGGGGCCGCCGCCTAGGACATGCCCGGCGCGGCCCGCACGATCGCGACGGCCCGGCGAGCCCACGGGCAGAGCGGCGGCCCGGGCCTCGCGCGGCGGGTCCCTGACGTCTGCGGGCGCCCCGCCCCGCCCTCGGGACCGCCCCCAGCCCCGCCCCGGGACCGCCCCCCGGAAATCCAGGTTAGGGCGGGCCCCGGGCCCCAGGTGAGCGAGGCTCGCGCCCCGAGCTCGGCGGCGGGGCCCGCCCCCGCGCCCACCCACCCCGATCCCCGCCGCCCCGGCCCCGCCTGTCTCCCCCACCCGCCCCCAGACCCCTCCCTTCCCGGTCTCCGTCCCGCCCCGTCTGGCGAGCCCGCCCCTGCGTACCGGGCGCTGCCGGGCGCCCGCAGCAGCCCCGCGTCCTGGCTCCGAGCCCGCGGTTAACGCTTAACCAAGCTCCGGGAGCCCGAAGCTCGAGCCGCACCCCCCGCCCCTAGCCTTTGGCCCCGCCCGCCCAAATGAGGGGTGGCGGCGAAGGAGGAGGGGGAGTCCCAGAGGCCTGCACCGCCCTGCTTTGCCCCCCGCGCTCCGACTGGGGCGCTCTGGGCTGGGCTCGGGGGCGGTGGGTTTGGGGCGTCGACGCCTTCCTACCTGGCGCCGACGTGTGGGCCAGACCCTCCCGAGGGCCGGGGGTGGGGTCCGGGAGCGCGTTCTCTCGGGCTGTCAGCTGCGCGCGCGCGCGCGGCGGTTCAATAGAGGTATCCGGTGTTCAGGGAGAGAGGGGGGAAGGGAGTAACGCTGGGGCGCCAGGGGACGCCGAGGCGGAGGGCGGCCCTTCGGGCATTCCTGCCTTGCAGATGGGGGTAAGCCTTGACCAAGGCGAGGAGGTGCGCGGCGAGAAAGAGGGAAGGCCTGGGAGATGGGGTTGAGGAGGCTTGTGCCCGGGGGTTTGGGCTTTTTGCCCACCCTGCCCCGCACCGGCAGCCCCGGGGCCTGCTCCCGCCCTGCGACGGCCCTCCATAATCCGCCGCCCTAGTCGCCAGTGTCTGGCAGAGCCAGGCCCTGACCTGGTGGTGGGAGCAGGGAGGGGAACCTGCACGGAGTGTGCCAGGCAATGGGCGGCGCCACCGGTCGCGGCTCAGGGTAGAACCTGTGGTGGCTGCACCTACTGCTAGGGGACCAGAGGGGTCCAGGCGGTGGGGGGAGGGGCAGGCCAGGGGAGGGACCTGTAGCCAGACTATCCGGGAGCTTGGACTTCATCCCAAGGACAGCGTGACGCCCAAGGGGCATTCGATGCCGCCTGAGACCTGCTCAGATGAGGATTTCAGAGAGCTCCCGGCGCCAAGGGACGCCAAGGGAAGCGGATGGGAGAAGTACAGGACTGGGGGCAGGGGGACGGTCCAGTGTGTGTCCACCCTCGGCTCTGGAAGGGAAGAGGTGGCGGCAGAGGAGTGGGCTGGGTATTCCTGGTTTGCCCACCACCTCCCAGCAACTGCATCATCGGTGGCCCCATCCCCCCACTCTCCCCTGGCTTCCGGGTGAGTTTGGACTTCAGCCCAGAGGTTGGGGAATTTCCCCAGCTCCCTCACCGCTGGGCACAGACCTGCCCTCTCCCTGCGGTCCTCGCCCTGCGGCCCCAGCCCCGCTGCTCCGGCCCTGTGTACCCTCTTAGGGCCTTCGCCACCCCTTTGGCTTCCCCTGCCCCTTGCCCATACCTTGGTAAATGGACCTTTGTAAGAGTCCTGTTCTCTCTTTGCTTCCTTCTCCTGCCAGGACCCTGAAGTCCTCCGAGGTAAGGGAGAAAGGAGGCAAAGATGGTGCCTGGTGGTCACCTGGACGCCCTGCTGTCACTGGGAAACAGGGGACAGGCCAGGAGAGCAGGTGTGCAGGGGTTAGCTAGCTGTTAAAAGTTTGACACAGAAGGATGAAAGGACCTGAGGACACTCAGGTGAGCCGTCAGGAGTGTTTGGGCGTCAGGCGGAAGCTGGGGCTGCTTTAGGTATCATCATTTGTAGGTGGTACTTGGAGACATGGAGTGGGGGCAGGCGGGTGGGGGGGGACGAGGTGGACTAGCCAGGAACCCCGTGTGAAGACTGAAAAGAAAACCCTGGGAAGGGCAACCCCCCCCCCAAGTTGATTCATACACTGAATACGAATCGTAAGAGTAGCTACAGGATTTTTTTTTTATAACTGTGTGGACCAATCCTGAAGTCCATGAAGAGAATAAAGGAGCAAGAATAAACGGCCTGAAAGGATTTGAATAGCCCTGTCTCCAAAGAAGATACCCAGATGGCCAACAAGCACATTTCTCATGAGCATCTTCTCGATGCTCAGCATCATCGGCCGTCAGGGAGATGCAGATCCAGCCCGCAGCATCACCGCTCCACACCTGTCGGGATGAGCATCAGGGAGATGCAGAGCCACCTCCGTGAGACACTGGGCCACACCTGTCAGGGCGAATACTGTGAGAAAGAAGAGAAGAATCCGTGTGGACAAAGCTGTATGTGGAGGATTAGAACGTATGCATTGTGTGGGGGGCAGGTAAAATCGTGCAGCCTCTCTGGAAAATAGCACAGCCATTCCTCGAAAAACTAAAAGTAGAAGTACTATACAATCCAGCTATTCCGCTTCTGAGCATGTGCCCAAAAGAACTGAAAGTAGGGACTCGAACAGATGTCTGTACACCTGTGTTCATAGCGGCATTATTTTCAACAGTCAGAAGGCAGCTGCATCCTAAGTGGCCATCACTGCATGAGTGGAAAAGCAACATGTGGTGCCTGGAATATTATTCGGCCTTAAAAAGGCTGAATGTGGAATATTACTTAGCCTTAAAAAGGAGGGAATGCGGGTGGATCCTGAGGACATTATGCTGAGTGAAGTAAGCCAGTCAGCAAAGTCTTTATGATTCCAATTCTACGCGGTCCCTGGAGTATTCAAACTCTAGAGACAGGGAATTTCCGTCATGGCTCAGTGGAAATGAATCTCACTAGTATCCGTGAGGATGTGGGTTCGATCCCTGGCCTCACTCAGTGGATGAAGGATGAGGTGTTGCTGTGGCTGTGCTGTAGGCCAGCAGTCAGAGCTCCGATTCGACCCCTAGCCTGGGAATTTCCATGTGCAGTAGGTGCGGGCCCCCCCCCAAAAAAAAGACCAAAAAAACAATCCTAGAGACAGAGAGGGGGCAGGTGGTTGCCCGGGGCTAGGGGACTGGGAACTGGGAGCCAGTGTTTCCCGGAGACAGAGCTGCAGATTCAGGAAGATGAGAAAAGTTCGGGGAAGAGGTGGCAATGATGGCCGCACAGCGACTCGATGACACCGACGGACTTGATACCTCTGCACCGCACACCTGCACACGGCAGACGTGAGAAATGTTACGTCACCTGCTTCGTCACAATTTTTTTTTTTTTGGTGCTTTTAGGGTTACACTACCACACATGGAGGTTCCCAGGCCAGGGGTTGCATCGGAGCTGCTGCCGGCCTCCACCAGAGCCACAGCGACGCGGGATCTGAGCCGCATCTGCGACCGACACCACAGTTCCCGGCAACGCCAGATCCTTAACCCACTGAGCGAGGCCGAGGATCGGACCCACGTCCTCATGGATACTAGTCGGGTTTGTTAACCACTGAGCCACCATGGGAACTCCTTTTTTTTTTTTTTTTTTTACAATTTTTAAAAGTAAAAAAAAAAAAGCCTAAAAAACAATAAACTATAAAATTCTGAAAAAGAAGGCTCTGGTCCTGCCGGAGGGTAGGATCTGTCATAGAACCGGCCAGAACATTATGTCACAGGCAGTTGACTGGACACAGAGATCGGCAGTCTGTGTGATCATTTAGATACAATTTTTTGGTGTTTAAAAACCACAAGGAAAGGGCGTTCCTTAACAAAGGGTGTGGGGACAAGAGGGCGGCAGTCGGAAGGCAACACGATGTTGGCCCCCAACTCACTCCATGATAAATCCCATGTGGACCAGAAATACAAATGCTAAAAACAAACCCGAGAGGATTTCCCATCGTGGCGCAGCAGAAACAAATCCGACTAGGAACCATGAGGTTGCGGGTTCAATCCCTGGCCTCGCTCAGTGAGTCAAGGATCCATTGTTGCCGTGAACTGTGGTGTAGGTTGCAGACGAGGCTCGGATCCCGCGTTGCTGTGGTTGTGGCCCAGGCCGGCAGCTGCAGCTCCGATTAGAACCCTAGCCTGGGAACCTCCATATGCTGCGGGTGCGGCCCTAAAAAGCAAAAAACAAACAAACAAACAAAAAAACCCACCAAAGCATTTGAAGAAAACACCAGAGACTGGGTATTTAACAGCCTCACGGTGAGGAAGGCTTTTTTCCTGCATGACAAAATCAGAAGAGAATTTTTGAACAAATTTAATTCAAATACAAATTGCAACATTTTGCACAGATATAATCTTTTTTTATTTTTTATTTGTAGCTGTGCCTACAGAGTACAGAAGTTCCCAGGCCAGGGATCGAACCCACACCACGGTAGTGACAACATCAGATCCTTAACCGCTGAGCCTCCAGGGAACTCCTAGATCTCCCCTTCGAAGTCAAAGTTGCCGCAGACTCTGGGAAAAGTCGTTGCTAACTCAGGTCTCAACAAAGGGCCGAATCCCCAGCAGGGCGGTCGTATGTTTAGCACGTCGGGCAAGCAGCCTGTCCCTGCAGAAAGAAAGACGCTTCACTCCACCCGAGATCAGAGAAATGCAAACCCACAGGACCGGGAAGTAATAGTTTCCACCTACAGCCTGGCCGACACTGGCGGTTTTGAAGAGGGACGGGATGGACGGGGAGTGGTGGTGAGACGGGCCCCCCCAGCTAGCGAGTGAGTCCGAGGCTGGAGGTGGGCAGACATTGCCCACCAGCTTTCAGAAACCCAAGTCCGGCCAGCTGGGCGGCTTCTCCGGGTCTGTCTTGCAGGAAGGTTCTGGCTTCTGTGCCCAGCAGGCTGAGATTTGCCTCATTGCTTCTCACTGAAAGCAAAGCTAGAAACAGCAAGACTGCAATCCATCCAAGGCCACCAGTGAGGGACTCCAGATGCCGTGGGCACCTCGCAGCAGCTCCCTGGGTGGGCACAGAGCCAACTCCACAGGGCGGGCCCAGCCCGCAGGAACCGGACGCGGGAGACCGAGCTTCCACCCTTCGCCCTCGGTTCTGACTGAAATTTTAACCCAGGAAGCTATATTAATGATGACTTAAAAACTAAAAAAAAAAAAAGTGACAAAATGTTCCGTTTTCTGATGGGGGCAGTCAGCATGTGACAAGGGAGTGTCCCGCACAGCCTGAGGACACAGGGCACCACGGCCGGGCTGGGGTCTGAGCTGGTGCCTGGGGCTTGAAGCGGAGTGGGCAGACCCCCTTTCCAGATGAATAGGAGAGATAAAGCCGGGGTGCAGTGGGGCAGGGGCTCCCCCGATCCCAGCCGGGCCCCCGGCCCCAGGCCCTGCTGCCCTCTGATGCCCCTGGACCCAGCAGCCTCCAGCAGGGGTGGGCTGGAACCAGCCTCCTGAAGCCCACACCCGGTTCTCCAGGAGCCATAGGTCTGGGTTCCCTGGTTGAATTCACACAAGCTGGGACCTGGGACCCCGACTGTCCCTTTGCCTTTGCCGCCAGTGTCACGTGCCTTTGCCGCCAGTGCCAGCAAGAAACCTCAGTGGTGACCTGTGACTCCTGACACAAAGGTGACAGACACAGGCTCAGGTTCCTTCCTGAGCGGGGCAGGGCCTTCTTTCCTTCCCCGTCCGTCCTGCCCTGCCGGCCCCTGCTGGTGACCAGGACCTGGGCCTTCCTGGGGGGCCTTCCCGTTGTGTGTGTTGGCTGCATGGCTGCCCCGACCAGTGCAAGCCACCCAGCCCCGGCCAGGTCGAGAATGGTCTGCAGGCCTGGGCCCCCCTGGCCCCACCGGGAGCGTCCTGGAGGGGGCTCGTCTGCGCCTGGGAGCCAGCCCTGTGCACTCAGGGACAGGAGGCAGGTGGCCCAGACAGGCCCTCCGCTCGGCCCCCGCGCTCCCCATCAGAGGCTGGGGGGCCCCTGGCCGCTCTCCCCGGTCCTCTGGGCGCAGCCTCAGGGCGAGGTAATTATCTGCAGACAGCAGGAGGGCCAGTCCGCAAAGTCTGAGCTGCATTGTGCCCACGTTTAATTATTCGGCCGCTGAGCGGCAGCTGCCAGCACCGCTCCAGCCTGAGGGGCGCTGGTTGGGAGCAGCAGATGCTGGGTTGTGGCAGGACAGTCGTCAGCCCCAGCAGGGCTCAAACCTCGGGGCAGAGAGGGAGGGGCTGTGTCCCCATAACCCCTGCGCCCGCACCCCACGCAGAAGTCAGCCCTACCAAGGCAACCCAAGAATGGGTGGGCAGGGCAGTGGCCGCAGGTCACCAGATTCCTGCCCTTGCCCCTTCCCCATTCATTCCCCCCCTTCTTACTCTCCTCCCCCATGCCTGCCCTCCCCATGCTTGCCCACCTTGCTCTGCGCCCCCATCCACACTTTTTATTTTAAATGGCCTTTTATTTTAATGCACAGAATGGGATTTTTGCTTCATCTCTCAGATTTGTTTTTTGTTTTTAACTACATTTATTTCCTTTGTGTACTTTTTTTTTTTAGGGCCATACCCGCGTCATATGGAGGTTCCCAGGCTAGGGGTCTAATTGGAGCTATAGCCACTGGCCTACACCACAGCCACAGCAATGCCGGATCTGAGCTGAGCTTGCAACCTACACCACAGCTCACAGCAATGCCGGATCTTTAACCCACTGAGCGAGGCCAGGGATCAAACCCGCAACCTTGTAGTTCCTGGCTGGATTCATTTCCGCTGCACCACGACGGGAACTCCTCCTTCATGTCTTTTAACTCACTTACCTGTGCTTTTTCTACAGCTGTGAAATTTGAATAAAGTCATCATATTTTAAAATGCACTACAGGAGTTCTTGTTGTGGCTCAGCAGAGACAAACCCCACTAGTATCCATGAGGACACGGGTTCAATCCCTGGCCTCCCTCAGTGGGTCAAGAATCCGGCATTGCTGTGGCTGTGGTGTAGGCCGGCAGCTGCAGCTCCGATTTGACCCCTAGCCTGGGAGCCTCCATATCCTGCAGGTGCGGCCCTAAAATTACACACCTTGCTCCTCCCAAGCTGCCTTGGAGCGGCGCGTGCACACGAGCCAAGCCGGGGACTGCTCTGTCCACTGCCCAGGCCGCCCCAGGCCGGGAACCCTGCTCCGCACACTCATATGATGCTTTTCAAAGTTTGCGGCACCCCGGATGCACACACACACCATGCAGACGTGTTGCTCCTGGTTCTGTGACGCCTCAGAAAGGATTAAAATGTAGCAAGGTCTTCGGGTCTCAAACTGGACCCAAATCAAACGAGCAGAAAAGAGACTTCTCCCAAGTCAGGTGACGTCAGCCTCCCCGCCGCGGGCAGCGCCGAGGAGCCGACCGCCAAGTGTCGGGACGGGATGTAGTGTCCCTTTGTGGTAGATTAAGTGCGTCTCCAGACTGTTCTGGAACGGGACCAGGGCTGAGCTCGGTGTAAGATTCCCACTCCGAAACCACTTGTCGGGGGCGGGGGACAGGCTTCAGATTCTCGTGCTTTTTTCTTGGGTCAAATTTCATGAGGAGGAGAAGAAAAGGAAAACTCTATCTTGATCTACTAGCTTTCTCAATATGGTTCTCACCACACACGCCACCTGATCTCTTTCATTACTCTTTTTTTTTGGACGCCCCACGGCACATGGAGTTCCTGGACCAGGCATCAGATCTGAGCCGTAGTTGCAACCCAAGCTTTGGCAACGCCGGATCCTTAACCCAACCGTGCTGGGCTGGGGATGGAACCCGCGTGCCAAGGCACCCACGACACAGGCTGATCCTGCTGCGCCACAGCCGGAGCTCCCCAATTGCGCTCATTGTTCTGCTACAAAGTTTAAGACACACACAGAGGAGTTCCCGTCATGGTTCAGAGGGAACGAACCCGACTAGGATCCATGAGGATTCTGGTTTGATCCCCGGCCTCACTCAGTGGGTTAAGGATCCAGCGTTGCCGTGAGCTGCGGTGTAGGTCGAAGACGTGGCTCGGATCCCACGTGGCTGTGGTGTAGGCCAGGGGCGGCCGTAGCTCCAATTGGACCCCTAGCCTGGAAACTTCCATATGCTGCAGGTGTGGCCCTAAAAAGCAACACACACACACACACACACACAATGTTGATAATTTCTCACATCAGTCAAATCATCCAGTGCGTTACCGTTACCGTCTATGAAGCAAACCCACAGCACGTCGAATAGTGTAGAATCACCTTGAATCACGCTTCCAGCCATGAGGAGTAGCAAACATCAGACAAAACCTTGCACCAAAAGCAACTCCAGAAGCCGTGTTTAAAACAGCTGTTCGAAGGCATCTGCCAGCAGCAGAGGCAGCCAGGACTTGAGGGGCTGGGATGCCGAGAGAGGGAATCACCTGGAGACGGCCGGCATCCTCGGCCCCCTTCCTCCTCAGGGAGGCACCGAAGAAGCACGGGGCAGCTCAGCTTTCGGCACCCGCCCAGGCCTAGAGAGACAAACCTGGGCATTGGGAGCTGCCGCCTCGCCTTTGTGCTGCTCGTCCCTTCAAGGTATTGGCCCATTTCTATGCTGTTTGGGGTGACGGGCTAAGAAGCCAGGCAGGAAACGGCAGCTCAAAGCCTAGGAAGCCAAGCCGAATGTTGAACAGTCTGGCGATGCCGGAGACGGCACTGGAGCTCTGGCCTCAGGGGTGCCCTGGGAAACACCCAGGCGTTCAGCCGAGGTCCCTGTTGGCGACTTTCCAGCCAGTGAAACATAAGCGTTGTCCCCACCTTGCGTGAAGGCGCGGGCCTCCCCCTCCCAACATTCACTCAAAATGACCAGGAGACAAGGGGCGGAAGGAAGGCGGGAGGGGAGGGGGGAGGGAGAAGGGAAGACTCGTCCCTTGAGACGGTGCCAAGGACAGCAGCGTATCCCCCAGATCCTGGGGCCCGGGGGCGGGGGGGTGACGGGGGGGGGGGGAGGTGGTGGGGGCACCTGGCCTCCTTCACTCCTTTTCCTAGACCTGTGCTCTGGCTTCTGTCTCTGCTGCACAGAGAGTGGCTGCCCCCAAGCACAACGTGGCTCCCTGTGGCCCTCAGGGTCAAGTCCCACACGGAACCCCGTGGGAGCCCCGCCTGACCCGGCCCCTCACCTCCTATGAGCGCCGCTGGTCTTCAAGCTCTGGGCAGCGCTCTCCCCACTCTGGGCTGTGGCACATGCTGCTCCCTCCCCTTCAAAGGCTGTGTCCCCCACACCCTTTGTGCCAGGGTCCCTGTCTCCCCCACCCTGGGGGGGCTTGCTGGCCCCACCCTGCGGTCAGGTCAGGCATCTGGGATACTTGCCAACTAACTAGCTAAACCCTGCCGGCGGGCTGGCTGGCGGAGGCTCGGTGCAGCCCTGCTCAGGCAAAGGCCCTGGAACCCGGGCTGTCAGTGTGTGTGCCCAGGAGGGCGGTGTCCACGGGGCCAGGCGCTGGCGGACAGAGGAGGGCGCCCTGGGTGGGCAAAAGCAGCCCTGGCCTGGCGGCTGCAAGGTTAAAGACCACCAGGCAGAGAGGGGGCCACGGGACCCCATCCCCTGGGGAGCGAGGTGGGGAAGACCGGCCAGGAGGTTGGGGGCAGGTGACGAGGTTTTACATCCTGCTTTTCTGTTGAAGAAGGGGGGGGGGGCTGAGACGCCCCCAGAGACAGTGGAGGGACCTGGGGACCCTAGTCTCCAAGCCACCAAGCTCCTCCTTTCCAGAAGTGGTTTCTGGAATCCTAGCAACACGCTCCGCTTTCAGGGGTCCAGCCCTGGGGAGGGGGAAACGCGGGTGGCGGGGGTGGGGAGGGGAGGAACCGGGAAGTTTTAAGGCCTTCCGGGCCCGTCCTCGGACTGGCTTGGTGTCCGGTTTGCAAGCCCCTTCCTACCCTCCTGCCTGCCCCCACTTGTCCGGGTTGGGGAGCCTGCGGTAAGGGGCCTCTGCCGAGAGGGTGCAGGTGCCCGGAGAGAGAGGGCGGACTGGGGTGGGGGGGAGGCCAGGGCCCCAGGGGGCCTTGGGTTGAGAAAGGTGGCACTCCACCCCAGACGGGAGCGAGGGGCAGTTCCAGGATTGAGCGCCACTGATCTCCAGTCCCCGGGAAGCCTGGTCTTGCCCCATCCCGAGTGTCACACATCACTTCCAGTTCCAGGTGGCCTGGGGTGGGGGAGTCTCTGTGATCCTCGTGGGTGACCGGGCACCCCGTGGTGGGGCTGGCCTGGCTCCTCCATGCCCCACCCCCACCCCTGGGAGGGCAGACTCCCCGCTTCTCCTTCTTGGCCTACAAGGTGGGGGTTCACAGTTACACCCCCTGCTGAAGGGCCCCTGACCTGAGGCTGGCAGGGAGCCGCCAGTGTGTCCCGCACAGACCCCGACCAGGCGGGGAGCAGAGGCGCCTGGGGGTGCAAGAGGGACAGACCTCTGTCAGTTCTGCGTGCTGACTCCTCTGTCCCACAGGGACAGGCAGGACCCACCCCCTCCGCTGACAGCAGACAAAGATAGCCAGCCCTCTGAGGAATGTAGATGAAAGAGAATCAGCACAGACATCGGAAAAGAAGAATTAAAAGCCACCTCTAGGAGTGCCTGTTGTGGCTCAGCAGACACAAATCCGACTAGGAACCATGAGGTTGCGGGTTCAATCCCTGGCCTCGCTCAGTGAGTCAAGGATCCGGTGTTGCTGTGAGCCGTGGTGTAGGTCGCAGACGTGGCTCAGATCTGGCGTTGCTGTGGCTGTGGTGCCGGCCGGCAGCTGTAGCTCCGACTGGACCCCTAGCCTGGGAACCTCCATGTGCCGCGGGTGCGGCCCTGAAAAGCAAACAAAAAAAGCCACTCTTGTTGAACACCTGGACAACCGAGAGACTCTCGTCAAAACTACTGGTCTTAATAAAATAATCTGGTGTGTTAGCAGGAAAACGTAGAATAATCATTTTTTTTCTATTCCAACACTGAGCTTCTAGAAATGGGAAATCCAGTCCATTCACTACAGTGACAAGGAAAATAAACTACTTAAGAAGAAGACAATCAAGGAAGGCAGAGGACCCATACAAAGAAAGCCGTACAATCTTTTTCCTTTTTCTTTTCCTCTTGGCCAAGCCTGTGGCTTGCAGAATCTCCTGGGCCAGGGATTGGACCTGCGCCACAGCTGTGACAACAACAGACCCTTCACTGCTCGGCCATCGGGGAAAACCTATGAAGTCTTAGAAAGCTGCAGAAAGCGGGATCTGAGCAAAAGACAGGAACACCATGAAGACCCCAGAATGGGGAAAATAATCTTACGACTTCTGTGTAGGAATACATGCCCAACAGCAGGCAAGAAAAGACTGAAAAGAGCCAGGGAGACGCTGCCACCCCAGCTATTAGGCCAATCTCTGGGCTGCTGATCCAATAAATACGGTACAGATTTAGAAATAGGCAGAGCCATGGGCTGGCATAGAAATTTCACTCAGGATGGAAGAGGGAGGCAAATTCAGTGGGAAAGGAGGCAGGTGTTTGCAGAGTGGGGCTGGCTCGACAGAGAATCGTTGGTAAGAGACACGTGCATAGCGTGTCCGCAGCCAGACTGGTCAAGTCTTTGAATGCGGAAATGGAGAGAACTGGAAAAAAGCTAGATCAGCACACGTGTAATCCGGGGTCCAGAAGAATGTCTTCCCTCAAGCCAGGGACTCTACAGATACACGAGAAAGGGAGATATAGCTGAGTCTGCAGAATATCAAGTTTGTGTCGAAAAAGAAGCCACAAACAAGCCGTATAAAAATGATACGTGTGGAACAATACATGTCTGCCAAGCGGACAAGAAATGACGGCCACATCTGTAATATACAGAAGGCGCCTGGAACGGACAAGAAACAGAGTTTACGAACCAATAGCAAGATGGACAGAGGAGGTAAACAAACAACTCGCAGGGAGGGGATTCCTCCGGTCATGCAACCTGTGAAGAGGCTCGAATTCATGAGCCATCAGGGAAAGGCCGGTGGTTGGAGCACCACGGACACAGGGCTCCACCCGCCGGCTGCCCGGCACTGAAAGCGGGCGGCTGCCTGGTGGTCCTGGGCATACAGGGGACCCCCCCCCCCGCCATGTGCTGCCAGCAGAAGTGAGACTCATTATGGCGCCTCGGAAGGCAGTTCATCCCCCTTGGATGTGTTTAGAAAGGCAGGTTCACATCAGCCCCCTGATGGAGAAAGTCCGCCCGAAGAATAAACTTCCAGTGCAGGCGATCCATGTCCACAGCTGCCGGAGCAGCATCTTCGTGGAGGCGTGAGAAAAAAATGCTCTGGAAACTGAAGCGAAAGCCCGTCGAGGCAAGTGGCGCCGTCGTCCACTGACGCTCGGCCCTTGCGCACGAAGCCTTGTGCCTGACCCCGGCTGAAGATTCGAGAGGTGACGACACACAAACTCAAGCTCCAGCCCTTATGGAAGTTTTCTTCTTGTCAAGGAGACAGAAGACAAACACATACGTACATTTAAAACACTAGGTAGGAGTTCCCGCGGTGGCTCGGCGGGTTCAGAACCCGACGGGTGGAGTTCCTGTCGAGGCTCAGAGGAAACGAATCTGACGAGCGTCCACGAGGACCCAGGTTTGATCCCTGGCCTCACTCCGTGGGTTAAGGGTCCGGCATCGCCGTGAGCTGTGGTGTGGGTCGCAGACATGGCTTGGATCTGACGTTGCTGTGGCTGTGGCACAGGCCAGTGGCTACAGCTCCGATTCGACCCCTAGCCTGGGAACCTCCATATGCTGTGGGTGTGGCCCCAAAAAAACAACAAAAGAGAGAGAACTCCACCAGTACCCATGAGGGTACGGGTTTGATTCCTGGCCTCGCTCAGTGTGTTAAAACATCTGGCGTTGCTATGAGCTGTGAAGTAGGTTGCAGAGGCAGCTCAGATCTGGTGTTGCCGTGGCTGTGGTGTAGGCAGGCGGGTGCAGCTCCAGTTCAGCCTCCGGCCTTGGAACGTTCATATGCCGCAGGTGTGGCCCTCAAAAGAAAAAAGAAAAAAAAGTTAGGTAATGGTTAGTGCTAAGAACACAGATAATGCAGGTGATAAAAGGAACTTAAGAAAGCAATTCTGTGCAGCAACATGGATGGCCTGGAGATTCTCACGCTGAGTGAAAAAGGACAAATACCACAGGATATCACTTGTGTGTGGAATCTGAAAAAAACCGATACAAATGAACTTACTTACAAAACTGAAACAGACTCACAGACACAGAGAAGAGGCCGTAGTACCAGGGGGGCGAGGGACAGGGGTTGGAGGGGACCTTGGGACTAGTGGACACAAACTATTATGTACCGGACGGGTAACAACTAGATCCTACCGCAGAGCACAGGGAACTGTGCTCGCTCCCCAGTGATAAAGCAGAGTGGAAAAGAGTATGAAAGAGAATGTGTGTGTATACATCTGAATATATATATATATATATTCATATATGTATGAACCTCTTTGCTGTCCAGTGGAAATTAACACACTGCAAATCACCCATCCTTAGATAAAACAAATTTTTAAAAAAGAAAGCAATTCCACCTCAAATAGCATCTAAAAGAATTAAATACTCGGAGGTCCCATCGTGGCGCAGCAGAAACGAATCCAACTAGGAACTGTGAGGCTGCAGGTTCAATCCCTGGCCCTGCTCAGTGGGTTAAGGATCCAGCATTGCTGTGAGCTGTGGTGTAGGTCACAGATGCAGCTCGGATCTGGCATTGCTGTGGCTGTCGTGTAGGCCAGTGGCTACAGCTCTGATTAGACCCCTAGTCTGGGAACCTCCATATGCCTCAGGTGGGGCCCTGAAAGACAAAAAAAAAAAAAAAAAAAAAAAGAATTAAATACACAAGAAAAAAATCTAACCAAGTTGGCGAAAGTCTTGTACGCTTAAAACTATAAAACACGACTGGAAGGAATTAAAGAAAAACTAAATAGGAAGACACCCCACATTCATGGACATGCAAGGTCAACACCGCGCAAACGCCAGCACAGCCCACACCGACCCAGAGTCTGTACAATCTCAACGAAAAGTCCAGCACCTTTTCCCGCAGAAGTAGAAAGGCCAGTCCTCAAGCTTATATGGAATCACAAGGGACCCCAAATAGCCAAAAGTCCTGAAAAAGAATAAAGGTGGAGGAGTTCCCGCTGTGGCGCAGTGGTTAACGAATCCGACTAAGAACCATGAGGTTGCGGGTTCGATCCCTGGCCTCGCTCAGTGGGTTAAGGATCCGGTGTGGCAGTGAGTGGTGGTGTAGGTTGCAGACGCGGCTCGGATCCTGCATTGCTGTGGCTCTGGCGCAGGCTGGTGGCTACAGCTCCGATTCGACCCCTAGCCTGGGAACCTCCATATGCCGCGGGAGCGGCCCAAGAAATGGCAAAAAGACCAAAAAAAAAAAAAATAAAGAATAAAGGTGGAGGACCCCCATCTCCTGACTTCAAAACCGCAAAACTGCGGCGATGAACACGGCGCGGCGCTGACATAGGGCCAGACGTGCGCACCAGGGGCCCAGCACCGAGAGCCTGGAAACACACCCGCACGCTCAGGGCCGAGGGGCTTCTGACGGGGGCATCCGGACCCCTGAACTGGGGAAAGGCAGTCTTTGCAACAGATGGTCCTGGGAAGGCTGGACAGCGGCTCGCAGATGCCCGAAGCCGGACCCTGACTTGACAGCATACACAGAAGTACCCACAAGGGCATCGAAGACCTTCATGTCAGAGCCGGAGCTGTCAACTCGAAGAAGAAGACACGGGGTGACAGGCCCCCCCCCACTTTGAAATAAAAGCCACAGAGTGAAGCTGTGGCTTCCTAGGCGGGGTGGTTTCCATTTGATTATTATGGACTCCCCAACACTACCATGAAGAGCGTAATTTAGCTCTTTTTGGGGACTCGAGGTCTAAAAATAAATAAATAAAAGGTACTAAAATTCAAAAAAGAAAAGAAAAGAAAACAGACCTTAGATGAGCCAGAGTTCCCTTAAAGAGGACACCAAAAGCACAAGCAACAAAATACAAAATAGATACATTTAACTGCTGAGACTTAAAAACTTTTGTGCTTCAAAGGACGCTGGGAAGAAAAGAAAAAGGCAATCCACCAAGGGAGAGAGAATACTTGCAAACCTTACATCTGACAAGTCTAACAACTGCAACACCTAAAGAAATCTCACAACTCAATCGTAATAAAATGACAAGAATCCCAATCAAAACCTGGGTGGCGGATTTAAACAGACACGCTCTTCCAGTGAAGACACAAAGAGCCAAGCAGCCCTGCTTCATAGGCACAGAGGGCATGACAGGTCGTGGAATTACCTCGTGTGATGAGCGCTGGTTGCACAACTCCTAACGTGCTGAACAGCACTGGATTTACACTTTAAAGAGGTGACTCTTATGGTCTGCGAATTACAGCTATTAAAAGGAAAGAGAATGAAAAGAGAAGCATCAGAGACACTGTGTTACAGCCAACATTCCACAGGCGTTTTGCAGCAGAACCTGTGCCGGTCATTGTCTGCAAATTATACGGGTTCAGCTTCAACAAAAAACACAGGAAAGAAGTTCCCGTTGTGGCTCAGTGGTAACGAACCCAACTGGTAAGCATGAGGACGCAGGTTCGATCCCTGGCCTCGCTCAGTGGGTTAAGGATCTGGCATTGCCATGAGCTGTGGTGTAGCTCGCAGAATTGGCTCAGAGCTGGCGTTGCTGTGGTGCAGGCCGGCAGCTACAGCTCCAATTCGACCCCTAGCCTGGGAACCTCCATATGCTGAGGATGTGGCCCTAAAAAGCAAAAAAAATTTTTAAAAATTATTTTTAATTTAACATATCGGAGTTCCCGTAGTGGCGCAGTGGTTAACGAATCTGACTGGGAACCATGAGGTTGTGGGTTCAATCCCTGACCTCGCTTAGTGGGTTGAGGATCCGGCATTGCCGTGAGCTGTGGTGTAGATTGCAGACAAAGCTCAGACCCCTCGTTGCTGTGGCTCTGGTGTAGGCCAATGGCTACAGCTCTTATTAGACACCTAGCCTGGGAATCTCCATATGCCGCGTGAGTGGCCCTAGAAAAGGCAAAAAGACAAAACAAAACAAAAAAAATTAACATATCATCAATTATCACTGGAAATTCCAACTACAACAAAATGAAAATATGGTGAAAAACTGAAAAGTACAGTTACCTTTTTTTTTCTTTTTTTTTTTTTTTGGTCACACCTGCGGCATATGGAAGTTCCGGGGCTAGGGGTCGAACCTGCTCCTCTGAAAGAGCCCCACCCACTGCAGATGGATTCTTAACCCACTTCAACACAGCAGGAACTTCAACATAGTTTTAGAAGTCCTAGCCATGGCAATCAGAGAAGAAAAAAGAAATAAAAGGAATCCAAATTGGAAAGAAAAAGGTAAAACTATCACTATTTGCAGATGACATGATACTATACCTAGAGAATCCTAAAGACGCTACCAGAAAACTGTTAGAGCTCATGCACGAATTTGGCAAAGTCACAGAATACAAAATAAATACATAGAAAGCAACTGCATTTCTATATACTAACAATGAAAGATCAGAAAGAAAAATTAAGGAAACAATCCCATTTACCATCGCATCCAAAAGAATAAAATACTTAGGAATAAACCTACCTAAAGAGGAGTTCCTGTCGTGGCGCAGTGGTTAACGAATCTGACTAGGAACCATGAGGTTGCGGGTTCAGTCCCTGCCCTTGCTCAGTGGGTTGACAATCCGGCATTGCCGTGAGCTGTGGTGTAGGTTGCAGACACAGCTCGGATCCCGCGTTGCTGTGGCTCTGGCGTAGGCCCGTGGCTACAGCTCCGATTTGACCCCTAGCCTGGGAACCTCCATATGCTGTGGGAGCAGCCCAAGAAATAGCTAAAAAAGACAAAAAAAAAAAAAAAAAAACTACCTAAAGAGACAAAAGACTTGTACTTTGAAAACTATAAGACACTAATGAAAGAAGTCAAAGATGACAAAACAGATGGAAAGGCATCCCATGCTCTTGGATTGGAAGAATCAGTATTATCAAAATGACTGTACTACCCAAGGCAATCTACAGATTCAGTGCAATCCCTATCAAATTACCAAGGACATTTTTCACAGAACTCGAACAAAATATTTTAGAGTTTGTTTGGAAGCACAAAAGACCCAGAATAGCCAAAGCCATCCTGAGAAAGAAAAATGGAGCTGGAGGAATCAGGCTCCCGGACTTCAGACTATACTACAAAGCTACAGTCATCAAAACTGTGTGGTACTGGCATGAAGACAGAAATATGGATCAGTGGAACAGGATAGAAAGCCCAGAATTAAACCCACACACCTACAGCCAACTAATCTATGACAAAGGAGGCAAGACTATACAGTGGAAAAAAGACAGCCCCTTTGATAAGTGGTGCTGGGAAAACTGGACAGCCACATGGAAAAGAATGAAATTAGAACACTCCCTAAGGAGTTCCTTTCGTGTCACAGGGGAAACGAATCCAACTAGGAACCGTGAGGTTGTGGGTTTGATCCCTGGCCTCGATCAGTGGGTTAAGGATCTGGCATTGCTGTGAGCTGTGGTGTAGGTCACAGGTGCAGCTTGGATCAGGCATTGCTGTGGCTCTGGCATAGGCCAGCAGCAATAGCTCCAATTAGACTCCTAGCCTGGGAACCTCCATATACTGCGGGTGCAAGCTTAAAAAGACAAAACAAAACAAAACAAACGAACAAATAAAACCCACTCCCTAACACCATACGCAAAAATCAACTAAAAATGGATTAAAGACCTAAATATAAGACCAGACACTATAAAACTCTTAGAGGAAAACATAGGCCAAACACTCTCTGACATAAACCATAGCAATATCTTCTCAGATCCACCTCCTAGAGTCATGACAATAAAAACAAAAATAGGGAGTTCCCGTCATGGCACAGTGGTTAACGAATCCGATGAGGAACCATGAGGTTGCGGGTTCGGTCCCTGCCCTTGCTCAGTGGGTTAATGATCCGGCGTTGCCGTGAGCTGTGGTGTAGGTTGCAGACGCGGCTCGGATCCCACGTTGCTGTGGCTCTGGTGCAGGCCGGCAGCTACAGCTCCAATTCGACCCCAGCCTGGGAACCTCCCTATGCCACAGGAGCGGCCCAAGAAATAGCAAAAAAAAAAAAAAAAAAAGACAAAAAAAAACCCCCAAAAATAAACAAATGGGACTTAATTAACCTTAAAAGTTTCTGCACAGCAAAGGAAACCCTAAATGAAACAAAAAGACAACCCACAGAATGGGAGAAAATCCTTGCAAATGAATCAGCTGACAAGGGATTTATCTCCAAAATTTATAAACACACCTTCTGCAGCTCCATACCAAAGAAACAAACAACCCCATCCAAAAATGGGCAGAAGATCTAAACAGACAGTTCTCCAAAGACATACGGATGGCCAAAAAACACATGAAAAGATGCTCAACATCACTCATTATTAGAGAGATGCAAATCAAAACCACCATGAGGTACCACCTTGCACCAGCCAGAGTGGCCATCATCCAAAAGTCTACAGACAATAAGTGCTGGAGGGGGGTGGAGAAGAAGGAGCACTAGTACACTGTTGGTGGGAATGTAAATTGGTGCAACCACTGTGGAAAGCAGTATGGAGATGCCTCAGAAAACTAAACATAGAACTACCAATTGATCCAGCAATCCCACTGCTGGGCGTCTACCCAGAGAAAACCACGACTCGCAAAGACACGTGTACTCCGATGTTCATTGCAACACTATTTGCAATAGCCAAGACCTGGAAACCACCTCAACGTCCATCGACAGAGGAGTGGGTCCAGAAGATGTGGTCCATACACACAATGGAATATTACTCAGCCATCAAAAGGAATGAAATCCCGGCATTTGCAGCAACATGGATGGACCTAGAACTTATGCTGAGTGAAGTCAGCCATACAATGAGACACCAACATCCAATGCTTTCACTGACATGTGGAATCTAAAAAAAGGACACAGTGAACTTCTTTGCAGAACAGATGCTGACTCACAGACTTTGAAAAACTTGCGGTTTCCAAATGAGACCGGTTGGGTGTGGGGGGCCGTACTGAGGGTTGGGGATGGACATGCTGTAAGCGATGATCATTGTACCGCTACAAATGTAATAAAATTCACTGAGTAGTAAAAAAGAATCTATAAAAATAAACACAATTAAAATAAAAATCAAACATCATCAATCAGCACTGGAAATTACAACTACGACAAAACAAAAATATGGTGAAAACTGAAAGGTAAAGTTACCTTTTTTTTCTTTTTTTTTGGGCCACACCTGTGGCATACAGAAGTTCTGGGGCCAGGGGTCAAATCCGCTCCTCTGAAGCAGCCCCACCCACTGCAGATGGATTCTTAACCTGCTTCACCACAGCGGGAACTCCCAGATCTCATTTTTCAACGAAATATTGTTTGCATTTCCAACCCCTGGGAAGTCAGGGCGGTCGGTTTGTCTGGTCTGTTTTGCCCATTGGGCTGAGGGCTCTGAATGAGCCGAGACTTGATGCTGTGACCCCCTTTCCATGGTCCTACTAATGACATTTGCATTTGTCATTTTCTCAATACAAGACTCATGAACAAATGAAGTAAAATGGAGAGATTTGCACTGAAAGGAGAGTTAAGCTTTAAAAAAAAAAAAGAAAGAAAGAAAGAGAGGACAGGCGTTCGCATCATGGCTCAGTGGTTAACGAATCCGACTAGGAACCATGAGGTTTTGGGTTCGATCCCTAGCCTTGCTCAGTGGGTTAAAGATCCGGCGTTGCCGTGAGCTGTGGTGTAGGTCGCAGGTGTGGTTCGGATCTGGCGCTGCTGTGGCTATGGTGTAGGCCGGCGGCTACAGCTCCGATTCGACGCCTAGCCTGAGAACTTCCATATGCCGCAGGTGTGGCCCAAAAAAGAAAAAAAAAAAAAGAAGAAGGTGCAAGAACAACCAGAATGGGATTTCCTTGGTGGGTCAGGGGGTTGAGGATCCCGTATTGTCACTGTCGTGGCTCCGGTTACAGCTGTGTCATAGGTTCCATCCCTGGCCTGGGAACTTCCGGATGCTACAGGCAAGACTCAAAAAATAAAATATAATAAAATACAATGAAATAAAAATCAGGTCTCTTTAGAAGAAGAACAACAACAAGCAGAGTGGTTTTATTCCTAACCCCGCATTGGAAAAACTCGAATGTCTGGAGCTGGGCCGTGGGTATTCTCTCGCAGGGAGGGCCACCCGGCAGTGAGGAGCCAACTGCCGCTCCCCGCCCATCGTGGGGGAAGCTCAGGGATACATTACTGCGCAAAAAAAGCGTGGATGCAGAAGGGAAGGTGCCCCGTGTGTCCACCAGAGGAAGCCACGAGACAGGACGCTGGGTGGCGTGAAGGCCAGAGCAGGCCTGGCCCCTTGCTGGACTGAGCAGCCAGAAGGGGGCCCAGTGGGGGGCCCCAGCGCGGATGTTTTTGCACAAATGAGAATGACCTAGCCGACCACTGAGGATCTGGGCGGTGCTCCAAGTAAAGCACGCAGCGGAAAACCACCTTAGAGGAAGAAACGAGAGTCCCCACGGCGGCTCAGTCGGTTACGAACCCAGCCAGGACGAGCATCCCTGAGGACACGGGTTCCATCCCTGGCCAGTGGGTTGAGGGTCTGGCGCTGGTCACAGACTCTGCTCAGACCTGGCGTTGCTGTGGCTGTGGAGTAGGTAAGCCCTCCGCTGCCACTCACATTGGGCCCCTCACCTGGGAACTTCCGGATGCTGCAGGTGCAGCCTTAAAAAAGACCCTCCCCCCCGCCCCCGAAAAGAAAGAAACAGCATGCTTTATTTTTTTTTGCTTTTTAGGTCCATGCCCACAGCATCTGGAGGTTCCCAGGTTAGGGGTCTAATCGGAGCTGCAGCTGCCAGCCTACACCACAGCCGCAGCCAAGCAGAATCCAAGTAGCATCTGCCACCTACACCACAGCTCATGGCAACGCGGGATTCTTAACCCACTGAGCAAGGCCAGGGATGGAACCCGCAACCTCATGGTTCCCAGTTGACTGGTTTCAGCTGTGCCAGGAGGGGAACTCTGAAACAGCACGCTTTTTTAAGTACATTGCTGTTCATGTAAGTTTAAAACACACACAGGAAACAAAATTAAACATTTTTGTAATCCAACCTAAATGCTTTATCTTGGGAGCAACCAGAGCGCGTCGGGAGCCCGGGAGGGGCGAGGGTAAAGGGATGGAGGATGAGACCGGGTGACGTGGGGGGGGGGCAGTGCCTCTCCCTCCCCCGACCCCGCACACCAGCCCGGCCTGCTCTCTTTGTCTCCAAATTCACTGGGGCCCTGGCCCCCCCCCCCCCGAAGTCCCCTCCTGTCTCCCCACCCCTCCCTCTGACGGTTGCCAGGGGCCCTGGGAGGGGACACTGATGCTCACCATCACCAGCCCCGCCAGCTGGCCACTGGGCCTCCCCACCTCGCCACCGGAAATAGGATCTTGGGCCCGAGAAGGCGCCTGGTGGACACCCCAAAGGGAGCCTCTTTGGGGAGGGGCTGCAGTGACGCTCTCGGAGAGAATCGAACAGCTGAGGGAGCCCAGGGCACGGGTGTGGGCCCCCCACCCGCCAGCCCTCGGCCCAGGGGCTGCCCACGCTTCCTGCCCTAGGAGAGCAGGAAGGGGCAGAGGGCAGCCTGGGGTGGACCCCCGGCCCCCTCCTGGCGCTGACGCCCTCCACCGCGCGGACACGCTCGCCGGGTCCTCACCCGCGCCTGGCCTGTCATCGCCCTGCCCACGGAGCCAGGGAGTCGCTCTCCCGGTGGCCCCTGGCGCTCCTCCGACCCTCCTGCCCCGGCCCCTGCTTCCACCCACCTTCCACCTTCGGGCCGGGTGGGCGGCCCCCCTCACAACTTCGGCGCAGGCCTGTGGCCACCGCTTCCAATCCCTGGTCCCCACCCAGGCCACCTTGCCCCTCGGGTTCCTCGAAGCCCCTACTCCGGTGCCAGCCCTGGGCACCAGCCTCATTGCCTCCTCCCTCCCTCCCTCCCTCCACCGGCCAGCAAGGCCTTCACCACTTGTGCGGGCGTTCGGCCTCGTGCCCGCCCCCGGACCAGGGCGGCCACCCCCCGCTTGCCCAACCACCCTCGGCTCGTACAGCCTCCTGCGTGCAAACCCGACCGAGCCACGCCGGCTCAACGCCTCCATCCTCCCGTTTCTCCCAGCGGCCCCCCGCCAACCCACCTGCAACCCCGCTCCCCTGGCTCCTCTCTGGTTTCCTGCAACTGCAGACCTGCTGCTGCGCAGGGGTCCCGCGCGACTGCGCGTCCCAATTGTCTCGGCCTGTTCAGCCACCGCCTCCGCGTTGCCCTGCCCCTTCCCCAGCAGCTGGGCGCCACCTTCCAGCGCCCCCGATGGCCCCGCGGACCCTCGGCGCCCTCTCCTGCCCCTTTTGCCCAACGCGGATGGAGCCCCGGCGCCCCGGTCTCCACCCTCTGATCGTGCGCCCTTCTACCCGCCAGCGGGGCGGGAATCCGGAGTCCACCCGCGTCAGCTGCGTTTCCGCGCAGGTCCGCGTTCCCGGGCCGCGGGGGTTTCTGCTGAGAAGCCCCTTCGCGCAGCGGGAAGGGAGGGAGGCCCGCGCGGAGCGCTATTCCGAGCGCAGCCGCCAGGAGGCGCGCTGGCCCCGGGAACCAGGCGCGGCGGCCTCGAGAAGCGCTCCCGGGATGCGGACGGCGCCCTCCGCGGCCAGGAGCCCTCCCTCCCGGGCGCTAAGAGCGCCTGAGCACAGAAGAGGGGCCTTGCCACGCGGACGCCGGACCCCAGGCCGGACCCCAGGCCGGCGCTCCTCCGCGCTGAGCAAGAGTGCGGGGCTGGCCACTGTGTGGCTTGAGAATGACTTGGGACGCCCCTGAGCAGCCGTCTCCGTCCCCAGAGCTTCCCAAGTGGACCAGACCTTTGGCCCAGGAGCCCCCATTTGGAAACTTCAAAGCGCTCCATTTACCCTGCACGGCTTGGCCCAGTGGGCTGTGGCCCATCCCCTTGGGGTGGTGCCCACCTGGCCTGAGCATCAGAACCGAGAGCCTTCAGCCTGACTGACCTCGGGCCCAGCCCTCCCTAAGCATCGCCCCTGCATTGCCCTCACCCTGTGTGCTGTGCAAAGACCTGCCGGGATACAGTCAGAACCCAAGTCGGTCCTGTCACTCAGCAGATGGAACCCTCCAGCGGCTTCCACTAATGGGAATCCCTGAGTGATGGCCAGGCCTCTGTGCCCTCCCCTGTCACCCCTCCTGGCCCTTCCTCAGCCCCAGACTCCCTGGCTGACTTGCTGTGCCCCCAGCATTAAAAAAACTCCGCCTGAATCTTTCTGCCCCCTGCCCAAATGTCTCCGGTCAGACGTCCTTGCCACGCACACCCATACACCAACTGGACACTGCAAATATTGACTTTTCTGTTTGCTTATTGGGCCACTGCCACCACTTTCATGAATCCCACCCAAAAGTGTCCTGGGGGCCTTTTAGAATCATCTAGAATCCCCAGGTGAGCTCTCCAGCAGAGCCCAGGTCACATCCCAGAGCATACCTGCACCTCGTTCTGATCTGTGCCTCCACACCTCTGCCCCCAACATAGCACAGCAGAAAACTGACCCCCCCCACCTCTCAGTCCACACAGCGGGTCACTGAGTCAGGGATTCACTGACACAGTCAGAGGCTGGGGAGCAGGCAAGGTGGCCAAGTAATCACTAGAGGGTGTGATAAGGTTTTGGAACCCCCAGAGCGCTCAGCAGCGAGCCTGCCTCCATCCATCTTCTCATCTTCCTGTCTGTCCATCCCCCGACATCCATCCATCCAATATCGATCATCTGCCCACCCATCCATCATTCCGCCCGCCCACCCGCCCGCCCACCCACCCACCCATCCATCCATCCACCCATCCACCCACCCATCCACCCACCCATCCACCCACCCATCCACCCATCCATCCATTCACCATCCACCCATCCACCCCCCCACCCCCCCATCCACCCACCCATCCATCCACTCACCCATCCACCCACCCATCCACCCACCCATCCACCCACCCATCCACCCATCCACCCATCCATCCATTCACCATCCACCCATCCACCCACCCACCCACCCATCCACCCATCCACCCATCCATTCACCATCCACCCATCCACCCACCCATCCATCCAGCCAGTCATACATTCGTACCACTTCCTCTGGGGTATCTCAGCTCATTAGCGTGTAAACTCCCTGCTCTGTCGTATCTCCCCTTTCCATCCCATAATTACATCTCAGGCTCAGGCAGGGTCCACAATGTTCAGGCATCAAAATGGTCCAGTTTGTTTAAAATACTCATCTCATACCCAGTGCAAGCCCCCCTTCCCTAGCTTGTCCCTCCCTGGGCCATACCTGTGATGATGCAAGGGGGCGGCCGTGAGGTCTGCTCACTCGCTCCAGCACCTGGGCCTGAGGGGCAGCAGTGGGTCTGCCTCTGGGATGGACCTTCACCTGCTTCTGCTGGGTCCTGGTGCCTCTTGGTTGGGAACAAGGACAGGTGGGGACCCTGCTCTGGCCCAGTCTTATGCTCCCACAGTTGATGTCTCCATAGAAGGGGAGGTGGTTCCCAGTGGCTCCAGGGCAGCTGTCAGCCTCAGCCGGACCCTCCACTGCTGAGACCTCTCGGGTCCCCAGCATCGCGGCTCCAGGCTCTCCTGCACTGGCCACCCCCACCCCCCGCTGGGTCTCACTTCCTGGCCCCCCTCCAACCCCTCCCTGGAGCCTCTGCTCTGCTCTGCGCCCTGAGAGGCTGACCCCGCGGACTCCCCGGTGTGGGCCCCCTGCTGGCTCAGGCCAAGGGGGTCGCCAGTGAGAGGCAGGGCAGGGAATTCTCTGGGGCTCCTTCCAGCTTCAGAGCCTAGTCTCAGGCGCAGCCACCCTGCCAGGAAACCGCCTGGGCAGCCCTCCGCCTCGGGCCCAGCTCCTCATGGCTCTGGAAACACGCACGCCCACCCTTGACCTTCCCGCTCGCAAGCCGGTGACGGCTCCGTGCTCCCGAGAGGCTCCCCAGGTGCGGACACCCTCCCCCGACAGCGCCGGCTGAGGGCCCTGCCTGCGGACGCCTGGGTGAATACGGCCCCAGAGCTGGCTTCCGGGGCATCTTCAGGCAGCAACCCTTCCAGCCCGACCGGTGAAAGGGGCCCTGGGCCGACGAGACTCCATGGCACGCAGTAGGCATGGTGGCTCACTCAGACCATCTGCCTAAGACCCAGGGAAGGGCAGCGAGAGACCACGCTGCAGTGACCACGCTGGTGACAGGTTGTGCAGCATGGTGGCAGTCTCCCACTGTGCGGTGGCGGTCTTACAGAGCCTCTCACCCGCAAGGGATGGGGTGGGACGAGGGCCACGGCCAACCTGTGCAGCTTGCAGCGCCTCACTGCCCCTTAAGCGCAGCTTCGGCAAGTCCTTAGGCAGAGTTTGGGGGCCTGGATGGGAGGGATTGGGGGCATCCGGGTGGACGCACGGGAAGCAGCTGCCTTTCTGGGGAAACGGGCCTGCCCTCCAGGGACTGCCCTGTGATAGTGTCCCCGGCATGGATGTCACCTGTGTTCCCCGCCTCACCACTGTCACTGCCACCGCTGCTGGTGCGCGAGGGTGTTCTGGGGGCCCAACAGGCCAGGTGAGTGGCCAGAGTCGCTACTCCACGTGAGAGGAGCCCCCAGAATCATCCTGTCCCTGGAAGGATGAGACCGGAGGGTGGGACACAGAGGGCCGGCCGCGAGGTGGGTCAGCCTGTGGCTCCCGCGGTGCCCACGGGATTGGGGTGCGCTGTCGCACCTGCGGGTCCGGGAGAAGCTCTGAGAGTTTGCCTGGTTGTTGGCTGAAGCAGGGTCCCCGCTCCCCTCACCAGATGGGGAATTAAAGACCCTCAGCAGCTCCCCCACCCAAGTCAGGCCAGCGGGGGCAGTGGTGGGGGGGGCGTCCAAGGAAGGGCCCACGTGTCTGCTGCAGACCCTTCTCCAGGCCCATCCCAGAGGACTGTGGCCACCGCCTGGGGGTCGCGAGCAGGGCAGGAGGACAGCCACGCCCGCTGGGGGGTGCCACCTCCTGGCTCTGCACTGACCCGGACCCCCGGGCCTTCCAGTGCCCCCAGGACAGAGGGGAGGCCAAGCAGGAGGAGTCTGGCCTAGTGCGTCTCATGGTGGGGCCGGGGGCCATGGGCTGTCCTGGGCACTGTCCCCGTGCCCAGGCCATTGACGTCAGCCGACGTGGGTCCCTGATCGAGGTCATAGGGGCTGAGGAGCGAGTTTAAGGCAAACGCCTGCCCTCCCGCCAGTTCTCCCACACCCACTCTGGGGACACCCACGGGGCGTCCGGTAGCTCAACTCGATTCAGAGCGATTCAGATGCTCTCTACCCCGCGCAGGTCCAGGCTGAGGGCTCAGTCCCACAGGACGCCCCCCACCCCCATGCCAGTAACAAGTTGGGGTTGTCATCTGCGCTTCTGACTCCAGGCGTCGCCTTGGGGTCCCTGACCCTCTCCTCGGGGTCCCTCCTTTGTAGAGGGGCTGACAAAGCTCAGGGACACGATTCCTCGCGTTAGCCAGTTGACTGCGAGAGAGACCAAGGACAGTCACGCCAGGAGGGGAGGTCCGTCCCCCCGGATCTGGGGTGCCCTGCCCGCCCCGCAGCACAGGGTTCCCCAGCCGGAAGCCACGGCCTCCTGGCATTGGAGCTGAGTCTGCAGCACCCCTCCCGCTTCCCAGGTCAGTGAGCCGGGCTGAGCGGTCCAACCCTCCGCCCCTAGAGCTTTCTGGTGACCAGCCCCACCTGAGGCCACCTAGGGACCCCTGCCCCAGTTACCTCATTAGCATCAACTCAGGTGTGATCAAGAATGGGCTCCTGGAGTTCCTGCTGTGGCTCAGCCGGTTAAGAACCTGACAGAGTATCCCTGAGGATGCGGGTTCAATCCCTGGCCTCGCGCAGTGGGCTAAGGATCTGGCATTGCTGTGACTGTGGCTGTGGCTGGCAGCTGCAGCTCCAAATCAGTCCCTAGGCTGGGAACTTCCACTTGCTATGGGTGTGCCCCTAAAAAAAAAAAAGAAGAAAAAAAGTGGGGGAAGTTCCTTATGAATGACAAAGGACACTTCTGGGGCTCTGGAAATTCAATGGGTTTTAGAAGCTCTGTGCCAGGAACGGGGACAAAGACCAAAGACCCAGGGTGGGGGTACATCCTGGGGCTGAAGGCCAGCCTTGCCCAAACTGTGAGGCCCAACCGGAGTAGATCCCCGAGGCCGTGGAAGCTAACGGCCCCTGAAAGGCTGGAAAACGCAGGGGCAGGATCCTTTGAAGGGCGGTCCCCCAAAGACCTTCGCTTCCCAGGCTCTGCAACCCTGGAACCTGTGAAAATGGGACTTTGCAGAGGTGGTTAAAGCAAGGATCTTGGGGGGGGTGGCCCTCAGTTAACTAACTGGGTGGCACACTCACCACAAGGGTCCTTGGGTGGGGGGTCAGTGTCAGAAGATGGGGGGGGCCTGAGCTCTGGAATGCAGGCGCCTCTAGAAGCTGGGGAGGCAAGGGGACAGCCCTTCCCTGGGGGCTGCGGGGGGAGCTCGGCCCTGCCAAGCCTGGACGTCAGACCCCTGCCGCCAGAGCCCGGGGAGTCCAGGGGGGTTGTTGGAAGCCCCCGGTTGTGGTGATTTGCTCCAGTAGCAGCAGGAAACTGACACACACCCTCATTCATGTGTTTATTGCACCTCTGCCATTGCAGGCTGGGCCTGGGGACCCAAGGGAGAGTGTGGCAAATTTAGGCAGGCGGCGACACCTGCAGCTTTCCCGGATGTTGTGTCTTCACGGAGCAAACTCTGCAGGCTTCACCCCCAGCGGGCAGCTAGTGACCTGTCCGTTTCATTTCCCCTCAGTCCTGACCGATCTAGACCATCAGAAGGCACCTGTCTCCACTTGGCAGGGGTCAGTTCCCCGGGGGTCCTCCGAGGATCCTGTTACCTCTGCCTCACAGCACAGCTCCCAGGGACTTGGCCACGCCTGTGCTCCGTTCAATGAATTACCTGATGGGATCCAGTTGTCACAGGCGGTAACCCCACCAGGTGCCCCGCGGTGGGCGGTAAGCCTCCTGGAGTTTCAGGCGGTGATATTGCCAGGGGCTGGTGGTTTGCAGCCTGGCAGTTACCCCTGTCCCAGGAGGGAAAGACAAGCGGCTGTCACTTGGGCCAGCCACCATGCTTGTGCAAAGTGAGGTGCCTTGCTCTGCGAGCCACTGTGGATTCCGGAGGCAGCTTGTATTCTGGATGCGTTTCCCCCACGTGTTTGCTGACACACGGGCTTCCAGCGCACCAGCTCTGGCCTGGGGCAGGGCTGGTCCCGGCTCTCCCACCGTCTGGGCCTCAGGACCCACTGGAGTTAGTGCCGCTGAAGAGCCCAGCAAAGGGTGGGTTCGGTGCGAAGGCGAACAGGACGATGGCGGTGACCGCGCTGGGAACAAGGTGGTGCCACCAGCGGGCCCCACCGGGGGAGAGGCGGCTCCTGGCTTAGCGGCCGGCCAGCAAGACGGGCTGTCAGGCCTGCGGGCTAACCTCCGCCCCTGCCCTTGCACCCTCACAAACCTATACGGAACGGCGCCGAGCCCCCCGGACGACAGTGACGTGAGCCCAGGAAGGCGCCAGGGTCCGCTGCTCAAAGAGCCTGCGGGGCGGGTTTCCGCTCCTGCGGCGCCCGTTGGACTGGTTCGCAGCGGAACTGAAGGCGCTGCCACAGGCTCTGCGTGGTCAGCCGCCCGCGGCCCCGTGCCCGAGCCCCCGCCCACGGGCACAGTCCTCATCCGAGGGGTCCCAGGACAGCCTGCAGCACGATGCCCCTGGCTCAGAGCGCTCCGTCGCCTCGGGCAGGCCTGGAGGGCAGGGGCGGTGTTTCTACGGAGCCGTCGGCGATGGGCGGGGCTTCTGCCGAGATGCCCCCAGAAGCACCACCCGCCCAGGAGGCCCTGGAAAACTGGGAGCAGGGACTGCACATTCTGCGGCGCCGGCCATCCCTCTTCAAGGCACACTGAGAGCTCAAGGCAGCGGGCACGGTGGCCTCGGGCTCCACACCCCTGGCCCCACCAGACTCCTCCAGAGACTCCTCCAGTGGCTCTGGTGCCCTGTGCTCAGCTCACCAGCCTGCAGCAATGCCAGACCCTTAAGCCACTGAGAGAGGCCAGGGATCGAACCTGCATCCTCATGGACACTGTGTCTGGCTCTCAACCTGCTGAGCAGCAATGAGAACTCTTTTTTTTTTTTTTTTTTTTTTTTTAGGGCCACGCCTGTGGCATATGGAGGTTCCCAGGCTGCGGGTTGAATCGGAGCTACAGCAGTGCAGGATCTGAGCCGCATCTGCATCTGCACGAGACCTACACTGCAGCTCATGGCAATGTCGGATCCTTAACCCAGTGAGTGAGGCCAAGGATCGAACCTGCAACCTCATGGTTCCTAGTTGGATTCATTTCCACTGTGCCACAATGGGAACTCTCCTCTCTTTTCTTAACAGGACACCAGCCTGCTGGGTTGAGGCCCACCCTAATAACCCCTCTGTAGCTTGATTACATCTGTAAAGACCCTATTTCTAAATAAGGCCCCATTCACAGGGGATTAGGACTTCAACACGGCGTCTGGGGGGGGGGGGGTCACAGTCCAACCCAGAACAGCTGTGGATAAAAGACTCCACTGTGGTTTGTTTAAGCAGATGTGGATTTATAAGGAGCTGCAAATGGCTCACAGATTGGGCTAAGTTTCCAGAAATAGTGCCCAGCCTCCCTGCCAGGACTGGTCACGGTGAAGGCTCTGCTGCCCCCACCAAGCCCAGAACTGCCATGTTCCTGCAGCGGCAGGAAGCTGACACCACCACTCCCGGCCCCGGCAATAAGCTGCCTCTGCTGGGACCACGCCAGCAAGACCTCATGCCCCAGCAGCCCACCATGTCTGGGTGTAGGCGCCCCTCATGGGTCAAGGCAGACACCTGCCCCTAGCGCTGAGGGGAGGCGGACCAATGTCACCCTGCCAGAGTCTGGGTGGGAGAGACAGGATTCACAGGGTGGGACCTATCAAATTCCGGAGAGGCTATTTAAAAGATGCTGGGCAGCCCCAACGACGGCTCCACCACAGTCGTTGGCTCCGTGCTCTTCCCCTTCTCTCTTCCACTAGGAACACCAGAAAAGCTCGGTGTCCGCTCCCCAGCTGTGCTGCAGTGGTGTTGATCACGTGCCAGAGTTCTGGCCAGTGACGCGCAGCCGTGGAGCCAAGACAAGAGACAGACATCTCTTCCACTATCCTTTCCCCGCTTTGTCCAGCCTGGAACATGGATGTGGTGTCTGGAGCTGTGGCAACCCTCTGTGACCACGAGGGAAAGCCCAACAGGATTGCAGAGATGCTCGTCTGACACGACTCGGCCGCTGGACTAACACAGCCCTGCCTGACTCCAGGATCCTTGCTGAGACAAAAAACCAAACTCCTATTGGCTCAAACCACTGCACTCGTTAGAATTTCTGTTACTTGAAGCCAAAAGTGCTTCTCACTGAAATCCATTCATCCAACTACCTGTCGTTTATCTGTGAAAATTAAGAAAGGAAAAGCTCACCAAAGTGGAGTCAGGAGGCCGGAAAGAGGAGCTAGTTCACACGGGTACCACTCAACACAGACTGACAGGGAGAGAGGCACTTTGCCAGCCCAGCAGGAAGGGACCCTGCGGGGAGGAAGAAAGCTCTTTTCCTGCCTGGTAACAACACAGCCAATGAAAAGCCGCCATACTGCAATTCCCCCAGTTTCCTCCAATGGGCTTTTTGTTTACAACAGCCCCTCCCAGCATCCCCTTTTCCTCTATAAGAGTAGCCTCAGGGTTCCCAACATGCCTCAGCAGTTAAGGAATCTGACTAGCATCCATGAGGATGCAGGTTCGATCCCTGGCCTCGCTCAGTGGGTTAAGGATCCGGTGTTGCTGTGAGCTGTGGTGTAGGTCAGCAGCTACAGCTCCAATTGGACCCCTAGCCTGGGAACGTCCATATGCCACAGGTGTGGCCCTGAAAAGCAAAAAAAAAAAAAAAAAAAAAAAAAAAAAGAGAGAGAGAGAGAAGAGAAGAGAAGAGAAAAAAAAGAGAGAGAGAAGGGAAGAAAAAAAGAGAGAAAGAAGAGAAGAAGAAAAAAAAGAGTATCTTCTGCTTTGCGACTGTCGGGTGGTTTTGCCATAGTTGCAGGTCCTGAATTTCAATTTTTTTTTTTTTTTGTCTTTTTTCCATTTCTAGGGCCGCTCCCGCAGCATATGGAGGTTCCCAGGCGAGGGGTCCAATCGGAGCTGTAGCCGCCGGCCTACACCAGAGCCACAGCAACGCGGGATCTGAGCCGCATCTGCAACCTACACCACAGCTCACGGCAACGCCGGATCCTTAATCCACTGAGCAAGGGCAGGGATCGAACCCGCAACCTCATGGTTCCTCATCGGATTCGTTAACCACTGAGCCACGACGGGAACTCCCTGAATTTCAATTCTTTACCTCTCTGGAAGAAACTTATTTTGCTGGTAAAAATAACTGGTTATTTATTTGTCTTCAAGGGCCACACCCACAGCATATGGAGATTCCCAAGCTAGGGGTCGAATCAAAAATAACTGGTTTTATTGCTTTTGGTTAACATATCCAACCATCTATCCATCCACCTGGAGTTATCCACGGTTTGAAGCAAGCGTTTTTATCCATTTGCTTAAATTTACTTGGGAGACTTGGAGGAAAGGAGAGAGGAAGCAAAGAAACCAACTGGAAGATAGACGTGGGAGCGGTGGAGTCTCTGCCAGAGAAGTCACCTGTCGTGAGCTGTGTACTATTAGAAGTGGCTCAGGGAAATGGACCGTTTTGAAGGCTTCCCAGATGTGTGCCAAACCAGGCTCTCCAAGGAGCACCCCACCCACACTGCAGCCCTCTTTAGTGCTGGAGGTTTTTCTCTTAGAGCTTACCTATCTCAGCCTTTGGAGATGGGTCTGAAGTCCTCTCCATCCCATTGCTGCCCTTAGCATTCCTCCTGCCCCTGGTGCGACATCACCCCCCACCTGAGCTCTGTGTCATCCCCTTTTCCCGCCCAGCTCCCTGGGTGAGCCGGCTGGGGCAAAACCAGGATGTCTCCCCCAAACCGGGCCCAGCCGGGCCGTGGAAGCGTTCCAATCAACAGAGACTTGGACTGGGAAGAGCTAAGTAAGAAATGCAAGCTGCCCCGCTGAGGTCAGGCCAGGGCACCGGGCTTTGCGACCCAGGGCTGAGCGAGAGCCCTTAGGACCTGGATCTCTACTCATCTGTAGGGATGGAGCTGCACTGGACGCCGGGAGGGCACAACAGGGGGTGAGAAGCCCGAATGAAGCCCTACACCCAGCGGGTGCCACCCGTGTGCAGGCTTCCGGTCTGTCCGGAGGGTCGTCTGCCTGGGGTTCTGCCGTCGCACGGGGTGGTCGCAGCGTGCGTGCGGATAACCCTCAACCCGGTCTCCCGAACCCCGCCTCCAACGCGGTGACAGTGCCAGGCACCGACGGACACGCCAGGAAAGGCCGGCCTCCGCCAAGTAAGTCCAGAGGACGACCGCGCGCGGGGCGGACGGGGCGGGCGCAGAGACCACACACCGTGGCACACGGCACCGTGGACGGTACGCGAGCCACACGCAGCCCGGGCGCCCGGCGCGGCCGGAACCCGCCGCCCGGCGGCCCGTGTTTCCGGGGGGACTTCCCGAAGCGCCCCGCGCGCCGCGCCACGTGACCCACGGGCGCGCGGGAGGAGAGCGAGCATGCGCGGTCCGCGCCGGGGACTTCCGGGCGAGCGGCGGGCGGCGGCGGAGGGTCGCTGCCTGCGCCCGCCCGGCCCGGGCCGCGCCCGCTCTCCTCGGCTGGGCGGGTCACGGTGCCTTCTCCAGCAGCCCGCCTTTCCTCGCCGCCGGTCTCGCTGCTGTGACAACTCGCGGAGGGGGCGTGGCGAGCTGTGCCCTCTAGAACCTCCGCAGGTGGCCTCAAAGGACAGGCAGGTCGTTGGCAGGAGAGAGTCATGGGGCGGCGGGTAACGGAGGCCTGGGGGGGCGAGAAGCAGCGGGGACCTTGGACTCCAGCTGCCGGGCCGGCCCCCGCTCAGGCTGCCCCGTGATCAGTCGCGAGGACAGTCCTCCCGCCGGAAAGACCTGGCGGGGCAGGAAAGCACCCAGCACGCTGGGTACCCGGGCCTGGGCCGTGATGCCAGGCCTTAGGGAGGAAAGGCTCGGGCGGTGCGGGAAGTGAGGTCAGAGGGAGGGCAGGGGCTGGGTTATCTGGGAGGAAGGAACTAGTGGGGGCTCTAAGCCACCGGGGTCATTGTGTGGCGGATGTTTGTGCTGGGCCTGGGGTGTGGGCAGTGGAGGTGGAGAGATTCAAGGTCTATTTTGCAGACAGGCGGCAGAAGGACGGAAGGTGTTGTGGGACTGGGGAGTAAGGTAGAGGGAAGAGCCAGGGTGACGTCCAGTCTGTTTGAACAACAGGCTGGCTGATGCTCTTATTGACCAACTGGGGGCAGCTGAGAGAGGAACCGGTTTGTGGGCGGAAGTCCGGGTTTCACTTTGTGTTCCTGGAAGGTACTCAGGAGCTGTGGGGGCGTTGCCTATGTGACTGGGCTCAGAGGGGAGCTGGTGACAGCCAGCCCTGGTTTAGGAGGCCCCAGCAAGGCATGTGGGCAAGGGAGAGATGCCCTGAGGAGTGGGCCCTCACGAGAGGAGAGCCTGAGGGGCTGAGGAGAGCCAGCAGGTGCCGAGGTCTGAGGGGTGGAAGAACAGCCCCTGGGGGAGAAAGGGAGCCAGGAGGTGCCAGGGAGCAGGTTTGAGGGCAGAATCGGTAAAGAGCAGGATGGCAGCAGAGCCTGTTTTTTTTTTTTCCTTTTTAGGGCTCCACGTGTGGCATATGGAAGCTCCCCTGTTAGGGGGTTGAAACGGAGCTGCAGCTGCCGGTTGCAGCCACAGCCATACCAGAGCCTTAACCCACTGAGCAAGGTCAGGGATCGAACCCACATCCTCATGGGTACTAGTCAGATTCTTAACCTGCTGAGTCATAACGGGAACTCCAGGAGAGCTTCTTTGATTTGGCAACTGGGAGTTTTGGCCGAGGGCTGGAGAAAAAGTGGTTGGAGTGGATTTTGCAGAATAAATGGCACTTTCCCCTTGAACCAAATGAGGTCACGCTAGATTCACATGGGAAATGAACAGGAGAAACAGCCCAAAAACTCAGGAGAAAAGAGGAATGAGAGTGGTTAGCCCAGCAGAGATAAAGCACGCGGCAAGGCCCATTCAGTGCAGCCGTGGGCCTGGCTGCTGGAAGAGCGGTGGGAGGGGAGACGGACCTGGACACGGGTGGGGATTTGGGGGGAGGGGCTCTCCCCAGTCACCCAGTGAAGATGGGCATTTTAAAGAGTGTGGCTTATCTGAAGAGTGGCAAAGTTAGAGCCACAGCTTGACCGTGCCCAGTGAAAACTCAAAGATAGAAGAGTAAGAGAAGTAGGAGTTCCCGTCGTGGCGCAGTGGTTAACGAATCCGACTAGGAACCATGAGGTTGCGGGTTCGGTCCCTGCCCTTGCTCAGTGGGTTAAGGATCCGGCGTTGCCGTGAGCTGTGGTGTAGGTTGCAGACGCGGCTCGGATCCCGCGTTGCTGTGGCTCTGGCGTAGGCCGGTGGCTACAGCTCCGATTCAACCCCTAGCCTGGGAACCTCCATATGCCGCGGGAGCGGCTCAAGAAATAGCAACAACAACAACAACAACAACAAAAAAAGACAAAAAAAAAAAAAAAAAAAAGAGTAAGAGAAGTAAAACCACAAAGATGCTGGACAACAGCTCGGGGAGTTCCTTCGCATTGGGTGGAAGTGCCTGTTGTAGGAAAGGAGGCAGAGGGCGGGAGCGCAGCATCAGCGGGAGCTCGCACATAACAAGAGACAAGGGCAAAGAGCAGGAGACCGAGAGACGGGCTATTACCTGTCAGATATTTTAAATCCCAAAGTTTGGGAGTTCCCATCGTGGCTCAGTGGTTAATGAATCCGACTAGGAACCATGAGGTTGTGGGTTTGATCCCTGGCCTCGCTCAGTGGGTTAAGGATCCGGTGTTGCCGTGAGCTGTGGCACAGGTGGCACGCGAGGCTTGGATCCCTTGTTGCTGTGGCTCTGGCATAGGCCGGTGGCTACAGCTCCAGTTAGACCCCTAGCCTGGGAACCTCCATATGCCGCAGGAACGGCCCTACAAAAGGCAGAAAGACAATCAATCAATCAATCAGTCAATCCCAAAGTTTGATGACACACTGTGGTTGACAAGGTCAGAGGGAGTTGGGTGCCTCTGCCTGCCGGGAAGGTTCAGGAGCGCCCGTGGGAAGAGGCAGCTGAGTGTATTTAACAGCAGAGGTGGGGAAGCCACCCAGTGTCCATGTCTAGGAAGCCAGTACACGATGGTGCAGCCATACCAAGGAGCCCCATGCAGCCGCTGGGAAGTTAAAGGGCCAAGGAAGCTTTTGTGTATGACATGGGGCCATCTATCTCCCTGGTCTCTTTTTCAACTGGAAAAAAAGAAAAAAGGAGTTCCCGTCATGGCTCAGCCATTAACGATCCCGACCAGTATCCATGAGGACACAGGTTTGATCCCTGGCCTTGCTCAGTGGGTTAAGGATCCCGCATTGCTGTGACTGTGGTGTAGGCCGCAGTACAGCTCTGATTTGACCCCTCCCTGGGAACTGCCATATGCTGCAGGTGTGGTCCTAAAAAGACCAAAAAAAAAAAAAAAAAAAAAAAAGGCAACAAGAGTTCCCCTGGTTAATGGGAACAGGTTAATGATCCAGCTTGTCTCTGCAGAGGCGCTGGCTTGATCCCTGGCCAGGCACAGAGGGTTAAGGGTCTGGTGTTATTGTGGCTGCGGTGTGGGTCCCCGATGCAGCTTGGGTTTGACCCTCTGGCTGGGAACTTGTATGTGCCATGGGCGCAGCCATTAAAAAAGGGAAAAAAAAATGAAAAGAGGCCTCTAGAGAAGCCAGCCCACATCTCCGGATGCGGATTCCAGCCTCCAGGACGGGATGATGTCTGCTGGGCCCCAGTCGGCAGGGCCACGTGGTGCAGCTGTGAAGAAACATAATGAGCTGAGTTGCATCCGTAAGAAATACTGCTGCGGCTCAGCAGTAACACAGCCGACGAGTATCCATGAGGATGCGGGTTTGGTCCCTGGCCTCGCTCAGTGGGTTAAGGAACCAGCGTGGCTGTGAGCTGTGCTGGGGGTTGTAGATGTGGTTCGGATCCTGTGTGGCTGTGGCTGTGGTGTAGGCTGGCAGCGGCTGCTCCCACTTCACCCCTAGCCTGGGAACCTCCGTTTGACACAGGTGCAGCCATAAGAAGCAAAAGAAGAGAAGAAAATGCATATCCGGTCTTGGCCCCATTTCCGGCGCGGGGCTCCCGAAACCCTCGGCGTTTCCCCGGTGACGCCCTCATCACGGTGTCCTCCGTGAGCGGGAGACTTTGGAAGCACCCAAGGGTGGGGACTGGTTGCCAGGAGCGCCAGCCGCGGGATATCAGGGCTGCACTTTCCGCCTGGACCCCTGACCTGGGGGGGCGGGGCTGGAGGCTGTGTCCGGCCCTCCGTCCTGTGACATGTCACCAGCTGTGCCCTGGCGTGGCGTCTGTGAGAACCCAACACGCGGGCGTCGAGGCCGGTGAACCTGGGAGCTTCGGGGAGACTGGCCCCTGCGGAGGGAGCTCCTTGCGCCCCACACCCGGCCCGCGCGCCTCCCATCTGGCTGTTCCCGAGGTCCGTCCTTTCCAATAAACCAGTGATCTAGAAACCCGTCCTCCTGAGCTCTGGGAGCCGCCCCCGCACACGAATCCAACCCGGGGAGGGGTCGTGGGAGCCTCCAGTCCACAGCCAGGGGTCAGAAATGGGTGACAGCCTGGGCTTGTGATGCGTCTAAATGGGGGGGGGGCGCGTCTTGTGGGATGGAGTCCTTAGCCGTGGGGTCTGAGCTGAACCGCAGGACTCCCGGCTGATGCTGGAGGGGCAGGAACCCCCATCACACACGCACAGTGGACCTGGGTCTCCTTTTCAGGGCCCAGCCATCTGCTGAAAAGGGTGTGGGAACGGGTTTCTCTCTGCACAGGTTTTGATTCAAGTGGGTACAAATGCATTTGGGTCCATCGGGGAGGTGAGCCCCTGCCCCCAGACTTGCCAGCGACCTGTGGTCACTGACCCTCCGGGGGCCACCTGCTCGCCAGGTGGGGGCCTGGACTCTAATCAGCCCAGCTGGTTTCCTCTCTGAACCACCCCTGCCTGAGGCCTCCAGCCAGCTGTCCCCAGACTCCTGTAGCTGTTGGTGCCACCACCCTTCACCCTCCGGAGCCCTGAGGGGGGATGAGGGCCAGGGGCAAGGTAGCCCCAGGGGGCCAGGGGCCCTGCAGCAATGCTCCAGCGGCTCCCCTCATGTCACAACCCAGCACAGCCAGCACCCTGGGGATGGCTTGCTGATGCGGGCACTGCCCTCTGACCCTAGACCATGCCCCAGGCACCCCTTGGCAGCATCTGCCAAGGTGCCCATTCTACAAGTGAGAACACTGAGGCAGAGGAGAGGAAGTGACCAAGGACAAGCAATTAGGGGGACAGGGACTGGGCGGCTGGCCAAGGAGGGCCTCTGGCCAACTGGGCGGGGGGCGGGAGGCCAGGTGCAGTGATGACAGGGACAGTGTCCACACGGGGTCTGGGCTGTTAGGTGGGAACAGGGATGGGGCTGGGTGGCAAGAACAGCACCAGGGGGTGTTCACCGGGTGGCGCAGCGGTAACGAGCCTGACTAGCGTCCGTGAGGACGCAGGTTTGATCCCTGGCCTCGCGTCGCTGTGGTGAGGCTGGCAGCTGTAGCTCTGATTTGACCTTTCCGTGTGCCACATGTGCAGCCCTGAGAAGACCAAAAAAAAAGGCTAATGCCAGGGGACCAGGCAGAGGCCGCCAGGGCAAGCTGGGAGGCAGGGCAGAACCATTCTGCGCCCTGTGTCTGTCCTCGCCGTGTCCAAGGCTGAGCCTCCCTTGCCAGCCCGTATTGAATATAGGGAGAGGGTGAGACCAGGCATGGTTTGGGAGGCTGGTGGCTGGCCCCAGGCCTAGGGGCAGAGAAAGGCAGGGAGGAAGCCTGGGGCTGGCCAGAACTGCTCTTACCTCCCCCTGCCTCCAAGCCGGTGGCTTCCTTGGGGCCCCAGCCAGCACACCTGCACCAGCTGGCATGTGACCTCTCCCTTGGTGCCCGCCTCTGGTCGTCCACCTGGAGGCTCCTGAGTGCTCATCCTGATGGGAGCCCTTGGGACCCTCTGAGGCTCCTCCTTACTGTCCCAGGTGCCAAGGGGGCCCACCCCCAGCACTGCCAGGAGAGCAGCTGGGGCTCCCGAAGTTGGTGGAAGGAGGTCCTGGGTTTGCCCCCGCTGGCTCTGGGACTGCAAGCCAGCCAGGCCCTTGCAGGTGCCTCGCACCACCCAGGCCAGGGGCCATTCCTCCCCTGGAGGAATAGGGGCTACAGAGTGCTGAGGGGGGGGTGGGCATAGCCGTGAGCTGGGCAGGTGGGCAGGTGGGCTGCCGCTGGCTTTTGACTGCTCTCCTTCCTGCCTGGTTAGCAAGGCTACAGCTTCCTCCCAGCTTCTGGGAGGGCCTGGGCTGAGACACGACAGCGTCTCCCTGCAGGACAGTGATTGGGGTCCAGGAGGATGTCTCTGTGGGAGGCAGGCAGGGCACCACCTCACGGAAGCAAGGATTCGCACTTGGGGTCGCGGCCGGGAGGACCTCCAAGGCTGGCCTAAGATCCAGCAGCCCTTCCAACGCCAGTTCAGCTTGGCGCGACCTCTGGGGACCCCTTCACAAGCGGCCCTGCCTTTGGGGTCTGTCTCGGCTTTTCCCGGAGGATGCTTTGGCCCAAAGTAGGCTTGAGACACACACCGGAGTTGGCGAGGAAATCACGGCCCATAGGCGCCTCAGAACCACCAGCTTCAAGCCCTCGCCAGGTGGGGATGGAGCAGGAAGGCGGTACACACGTGCCCATCAGTCCTGACAGCCGGGCCTGGCTCGGGGGTCCTAGCGCCGCCAAGGGGCCTGCCTGCCTGACCCCTCTTGGCCCCCTTAGAGATCAGGGTGGGTTCCACGGTGGAGGGCAGGGGCGGGGGGGGGGCGACTAGGACACAGCCTCCTCCAAATCTCACCCACCTCTTCCCCAAACCCTGGCCCTGGAGGGAGGTGGGGTACCAGTGAGAGGTGGGGGAGGGCAGGGGGACAGCAGGACCCAGGACCGCAAGTTAGGAGCCTCAGATCCAAACTCCGGGGCCTGCGGCTGCTCAGAAGGCACCCGCCCTACCCCACCCAGGCCAGGAACCCATGAGGCCTCTCACCAGGTCCCAGCCTGCACCCTGCTCCCCTGGGACTCCCCTTTTCCGGCTCAGGCCAGGGGTACAAATCTGGGCAAGAAGGTCTGTGACCTGTCCTCAGCCCTGCCCCAGCCCACTCCCCAACAGGACACAGTAGGCAGCATCTGGGACAGGCTGCCAGAGTGCCCGCTGCCCACCAAGACTGGCAGTGCCCACAGTTCCCGCGTGCACCTGTCCCCAGGAATAAGCACGGCCATCTCCACCTGCGCTGGGCTTTATTGCCACTGTCACCGAGACGATGTGAACACGGAGAAGGGCTTGTTTCCGGACCGTCACAGCAAGCAGGCCTGCAAACATCACCTCCCGCCAAACGCTAAGTGTGGCCACTGTCCTCTGTGCGCCTGGAGGCGCCCCCCAGGGTCAGGGCGGCGCCAGACTGCGGGGCAGGAGGCTGGGCTGCCCGGGAGGACCCCACGGAGAGGACCCCACGCAGCAGGCAGGCTCCCCCTGAAACGCGTCTACACACACCCTGCTACACAAGCCCGCACGATGAGTGTCTTAAACATACGCGTGTATTTCTATGTACATGTCCATCTAAGCGGCGTCAGGGATTCAATGGAAAACCGACCACTTCTCTGCACATGAACTTCACAGTAACTGTTTGCACGAGACAATGAATCCAGTGTCGATAACCGAGGGCAGGCTTCCTGCCCCAGGAAAATACATTTCTTCCCTGGTGGAAACCCCTTGGGGAAAACCAGGGCGGCCGCCACCTCCCCGGCTGCCTCCTGGGGGGCGGGCGGGGCTCCCGTCCGGCGCAGGCCCCGCCTTTGCTGGACGCAGGTGCCCACAGGCGGGCGCGCGCACGTGCTCGTGCACACGCGGAAATCTGATCACGGGCACGGCGTGCCCTTCTGGAGGCGGAGGGCCAGGGGCTGGACAGTCACAGGCGAGGGCCCTGCCCCGCTCTCTCTGGCCCGCGGGCTAGCCTGCTGCCCGCACACCGGGAGGGCCGAGGCCCGTCCGCCTGCCGCAAAGGCCGACGGTCTTCTCACTCCAGACGGGGCAGACAATAAATACATCAAGTGTTGTCAGGGGCAAAGAAAATAACTTAAACTTGAACTCTGACCTCAGCACCACTTCCAGTCACAGCAGAAAAGAGCCCACCGGGTCTGAGGAACCCAGGCGTTCAGGGGGCTCTGCCACCTGCAGGACCCCCAGCGGCTGAGGCAGCCCCACCCCCGCCACCCTCTTGGGTTCCAACAGCAAGACCTGCCCTGAGAGCAGACAGGCAAGGCAGGCGAGGCGGGGGTGCCCCCACACCCGCCCCCAGCACGAATGCCCGTCATTCACATTCTGGGATCACATGCAGTGACCCCAGCCCAGAGCCCCTCCCCCGAGCCCCAGCCTGCAAACACTGCCCCGTAAAGACAGCAGGCTTTGCCCCCCCACCCCCAGTGCCCTGGCAATGACCAGCAGCTCTGAGTAGACTCCAAGCTGGTGGGCAGGTGAGCCCCAGGGTCAGGCCTACGATTGACCTCTAATGCTTAAGGCGGGGCTCTGCATTCCCAGGTCCCGGGGCGCACACGGGATGCTCAGAGGCGCCCCGACCCGGTGCTCAGGCAGGGAAGTGGCACGGCCTGTCGCCCGGGCAGACATCTGGTACCTCCAGAGGCTCTTTCTGTTTCTAGAGAGAATCATTTCCAAATTCCAACCTTCTCTGCGTCACCTTCGAGCGAGGCCAGGATCTGCAGGACGCACCTCCCACCCCGGCGGCCGTAGCTGCAGAGCCACACAGCTTCTGGCTGGTTCTCCTGCCGCCCCGGGGTCCCTGCTGGGGCCGGCACCCCCTGTAACACCAGCTGTGCCCTGCTGGCTCTCCCTGTGCCCGGGGCCTCCCCTGCAGGGGCTCCCACTGCCACCCGCCAAGAGTGGCCTGTTCATCCGAGCTCCCCGTTGGGGACTCACACTGACAGCATCTGCGACACAAGCATCCTTCTCGGAGCGTGGCGCCCCCACCCCCACCCCGGGCGAGCAGGCGAGGGGTCAGGGAAGCTCCACACGGAGGATACACGTGCCTTCTCATCTCATCCCGGAGGGGGGGGGGCGGTGGTCGGGGAGCCTGGGCCCTTCAGACCCACCTCGGGACTGGCCAGGGAGGACAGGGAGGGGGACGGAGTCTCGGTCTGGGCAGGCTCTGGAAGGAATGAGTTGCGGCAGAGGGCAAGGCGTGGAGGAGGGCTGCCAGGCGGCTCGGCGTCACCCCATCTGAGGCCACGTTCCGGGGCAGCAGTGCTCTTTCTGCCAGCGGGCCCAGCCTCAGGGGCTCCTACAGAGCGAGCTTGGGTCCCTCGGGCTCCATCCTGGTGTCCCACTGGAGAGGTCCTGCCCTCCCCTCTAGCCTCACGGCGACAGGGATGTGTCACACCAGCAGGGACTTGACCAGGCCGCAGTGGAACTTGCGGACATGGCGGTAGAGGTCCCCTGATTGCGTGAAGCGACGCTCACACCAGCGGCAGGCGTGCGGCTTCTCTCGCGTGTGCACCACGGCGTGGCGGCTCAGGTTGTGCGAGTACTGGAAGCCCTTGCCACACTGTGCACACGTGTAGGGCTTCTCGCCCGAGTGCGTGCGCTCGTGCCGCTTCAGCGTGTACGTGCAGGAGAAGGTCTTCCTGCAGAGCGGGCAGGTGGGCACGGTGCCATCGGGTGAGAGCCGGGCCCGGCTGCCGTCCCGCTCCCGGAAGTGGGCACTGAGGTGCAGCTGCAGCACGTGGGCGCTGGGGAACAGCTTGCCGCACAGCGGGCAGATGCAGAGGTGCCCGCCGGGCCCCAGCTCATCCGCGATGGCCCCCCTCTCCGCATCCAGCTCCAGGTCCCCACGGCCCACCTCACTGACTGGCAGTGGCTCCAAGTCCCCTGCCAGGCACGTGGCTGCAGGAACGCAAACTGGCTGCGGGGTGCCGGGCGGGCTCCGAGGGCCGCTGCTGTCCTCTTGCTCGGACGGTGAGTCCGGCTCATCCTTCGCTAGCCGCTGGGCCCCTTGCTGCATCTGGCTGCAGGGGCCTGTCCGGAGGACACAGGCCGGGTGGGCTGGCTCCCACTTTGAGCCAGGCTTCAGCGACAGGTCCAGAGCCCGGTCTGGCTCACCAGGGCCCTGCCCGGCGGGAGGCCCCAGCGCTAGCGGGGGGCGGGGGGCCTCGACCCCAGCGGGAGGGAGCCTGGCCTTCCGGGCAGCTGGACAGAGCTCGGGGGTCCAGGCCGACGGGGGACACGGGGGCCGGCCTGGCGGCTCCGCCCCGGGAGCGGGCGTCTCCGGCGCCGGCGCGCGGCCCCTCTGCCTGAGCCTGCTCGCGCAGACCTTCACGATGTCGTACATGTGCAGGTAGCTGGCCGCGGCCAGGACGTCCTCAACGGGCAGGCTGCGCAGGTCCAGGCGGCCCTCGTACATGAAGTCCAGCAGACGGCTGAAGGCGGGCGCCGTGACGATGTCGCCGTTGAGCCGCACCGGGTCGCGGCTGCCCGCCGGCCGCTCCCTGTAGAAGAGATGGAAGTAGACGCTGCACGCGGCCAGCACGGCGCGGTGGGCTGGGAAGCGCGCGTCGCCCACCAGCACGGTGCAGTCGCACAGGAAGCCCAGCTCGCGCTGCTGCCTCAGGCGGCCCAGCAGCCGCCCGCCGTGCTCCGGGAACTCCATGCCGCCGCGGTCATCACCTGGGCACAAACGGGACGCCCGTGAGCGCGCCTGGAGACGCGGCGGCTGCCGCTCGCCCCCGGACGCCCGACCAGCACCTCCCGGGGACGGCGGTGCGAGGAGAGAGGCGCCGGGCGCCGCGCGGAACTGCCCGCCGGGAGCCGCCCTGGGCACCTGCCCCGAGCAGGAAAAACTCGACCGAAAGTAAACAGAAGCGGCTCCGCGGGGGCGGGTCCCGGGCCACGGGCGGCGGGGGCCAGCGCCGAGCGGACCTGCGCGCGTCCGCGCCCGGGGCGCCCCTGAACTTCACTCCGAGGCGGCCGCCCGCCGCGTCCCCCGACGCCCGAGCCGCCGCGCCGCCGCCCCCGGCCCGCGCCTCCAGCCGCCGCCCGGCCCGCCAGATGCCGCCGCCGCCGCCGCCGCCGCGGGCCCCATTTATGGCAGCGCGGCTGCGGGGAGCGGGCCGGCGGGCGGGGCGGGCGGAGCCGGGCGCCCGCCCCCCGCGCTCACCTCCGCCGCCCCGAGCTCCACGGCGGCCGCTGCCCGCGCCGCGCGCCCTCCCCGGTGCCGCCCCGGCGCGTGCGGAGTTCCGGGCAGCGCGCCCCGGCGGGGAGGGCGCGGGGACGGGGACGGGGACGGGGACGGGGACGGGGACGGGGAGGGCCCGGGCGGAGCGCGCTGCAACTTGGCCGGCTCGGCACCACCCGCCGCTCGCCCCGCCCCGCCCCGCAGAGAGCGCAACTCCGGGCGGGGGCTGGAGGGGGCGGGCCGAGGCGACTTCCCGGAGCGGCGGAACCGCTGAGGTCACCCTCGCCGCCCCTTCCCTGGGCCGCGCCGCCATCCGGGGCGCTGGGGTGGGAGGGGACGCGGGGCGCGGCGGGGGAGGGGGCTCTCTCGCGATACTTGCCTCCTCGTCCGCAGAGCCCCCCCCCCCGGGGGGGGGGTCCCAACGGCGCCCGTCTGTGAAGGGACCCCTCCTGAGAAGCACCTCCTCTCCGACCAGCGCCAGGACAAGGCACCGCAAGACGCAGCCGCGACCTGGCCTCCGGCCACCTCGCGGGCGATGCCCTGTGAAAAGATGACACCCCTCGGTCTCGAAAGCCTCCTTTTGAATTGAAGTAGTTTAGCTGCGACTCTCTTCCAAACACTCAGGCAAAGTCTCCACCCTGAGTCCAGAACAGGGAACTCGCATCCTCTCAGCGGACCCTGGAGCCAGGCTCGCTGAGCTGTGTGTCCCCAAAGCTTTGGGGATGGGGCACTCCCAGAAGACTCGATGGGGTGAGGGGGCCGCTGCAGTGATGGAGAGAGAGGGGAGCCCCCCACCCCCAGCCTGGAGCAAGAGGGAAAGTGTTCAGGGAGAGAGACAGCTGGCAGGGGCTGTGTGGCATGGGGTGGGGGTGGGGGCTGGTGTTTCAGGAGCAGGAGCACATCGGGGTGTATGGGGACACTTAGGTGAGACTTTCCCCAGCTGCCCTGCCCTGTGGAGCGCTGCTCAGCTCTTCCCAACAATCCCCTTGGGCAGATTATCACACCCATTTGGGGGGGGGGTAGGTAAGGTGCCCACAGCCACACAGCAGGAAGAAAGGTATTGAACCAGGACTCAGATCCAGGAGTACCCTTTGGAATTTCCACCTGCACAGCCCCGCATCCCGGGAGATGGAAGAAAGCGGGGGGGGGGGGGGGGTGAGGTCCAGCAGAGCACTAGAGAGGAGCCCTTGACTGGAGGTGGGGTGCTATTGGGGGAGGGGCTGGATTACAAAGGATGGGGACCCCACCAGCCTGGTAGACAAGGGAGCCGTCCAGCCATGCTCCTGGGAGGAGGGAGCCCCTGGCTGTGAGTTGGGGGTGAGGGGGGGCCCCCGGGGATCCTATTCAGACCCCGGTGCGTAGGGGGGCTGAAGAGTGGCCAGAGGCCCAGGGGGGCACCCAAGTTAGGACCTGAAGTCTGTGGAAGGGAAAGCCACTTTCTTGTGCTACAGAATTATTCCTTGTTTTTCTGAAATTGAAATTTGGCTGGACATTTGCATTTTTATTTCCTAAATCAGCCTCACAGCTTGGAACCCTGGACTCGCACTCAGTCCACTGAGCCACTGAGCCCACCCTGGCGCCCATGGCGCATGCACTCTGGGGACTTTTTCCTGAGGCCAAAGCCCTCTCTACCCACCTCCCGCCCCCAGCGAGAGGAGCTGAATTCGAGTCAGGTTAGCACCAAGATGGGACTGCCTCTGCCTGTGTCAGAGCCCTGCCCCTGTCCCCCCGACCCTGGCCATGACCCTTGACCTCCTCAAACCTTAATATTCTCATTGGCAAAACGGGAAGATTAACTGCAGGGCCCGTTGTGCAGCGAGACCCCGGGGCCTTTCAGGACTGGCCGCTCAAGTTCTTTCTCCCTAAAGAGCCCTTCCTGGCTCCTCCCCAGTCTGGTCTCTGCTCAAGCAGCGCCCCTGGGAGTGGTCTTTCCTGATCGCCCCGCTAAGGTCGCCCCAAGCCCACGTTTTCCTCTCACGGCCTTAGCCTCGTCCAGCGCGCTCCCAGTGTCAGGTGACTGCGCTCCACCCCAGTCTGCTCCATCCTAGGTGCTGAGAAGTTGTGGCTCAGTAACCAGACTGACCAGTATCCACGAGGACTCAGGTTCGATCCCTGGCCTTGCCCCGCGGGTTAAGGATCCATCATTGCCATGAGCTCTGGCGTAGGTTGCAGACGCAGCTCGGGCCCAGCATTGCTGTGGCTGTGGTGTAGGCCGGCAGCTACGGCTCCAATTCGACCCCTAGTCTGGGAACCTCTATATGCTGCAGATGCAACCCTGAAAAGCAAAAAAAAAGGAGAAGTTGGGGGGCACGAAGTAGGGGTGCAGTCGTATCTCTTGAGTGGCGGGATGGCGATGGTGTCTGTTAGGGACGTCCTGCCCGCCCAGCCTTGGCGGAAGCTCCCCAGCCAGGCGAGGAGCGAGGCCCTGGGGCGGGCAGTGTCTTGGCCTGCCCTGCCTGGCTGGTAGGACAAAGGGCTCTGGGGGCCCTGACAGAGGTGGTGGGGCAGGGAGAGGGGTGGATGCAGAAGCAGAGGACGCTGCCAGCGAGAGGCTGGGGTTCGGCCCGGGAGGCCAGCGGGGGGACGGCTGAAGGAGGAGGAGCCTCTGGGGGTGGGGAGGGGACAGGGGGAGAGGCCTGTCCGCCTTTCAGGTGGGAAACTCCTCTCAGAGTTAAGTCCCCCTCCAACCCCAGGAGGGGCTATCTTTGGGGCTGGCTGCCCCTCGGCCCTCGGAGCCCCTCTTTGGCCCGGTGTGGTCTCAGGCGCAAGGATGACAGGAGGCTGTCACAGTGGTGGGGGCAGGGCTTCCCTGAACGCAGCCATCTGGCCTGGGAGCTGCCCTGGGGCCCTGCCCTGCAGCTGCTGCTGAGACCTGGCAGCCCGGGGAACGGGCCCCTGTGTCCTGCCCGACGGCCGGCAGCTGCAGAAGGTGACAGGGCCCGAGGACCCTGCGCTCTAGAAGGGGCAGGTGGCCATCCTCCCCCGGGGGCCAGTGCAGCAGTTTTTGTTGGAAATATCTGGCTAAGGGGCTCTTCACAACCTCAGCTGAGGGGGGCCGGGAAGCTGGGTCCTCGCACTGACCTTCCGTCTAGGGGACAGGAGGGAGGAGAGGGGCTCTGATTCCCTCTCCCCTCCCCTGAGGTCAGAGGAGCGCACTGGCCCTGTCTGCAAAGATGCCCCAGCCACGGAGCAGGCTCACACGGGCACAGACAGCCTGGACCAGCGCAGACAGAGGGGTGCTCACGGAGCGGGGTGCGGGGCTTGCAGCAGGTGGTGGAGCAGGCAGGGGGCCTCTTGGAGACGCGCCAATGGTGAGGAAGCCGGGTGGGGGGCTTAGGATCACTCTGACGAAACCTCCTGGCCAAGATGCCCCCAGGCCTGGCGCAGCCTGAGGGCTTGCCATCACCACACAATCCAGGAGAGGGCGCCCTCCCCTCCTCTGCCTTCTCAGCATTGCCAGCCCAGGCCGGGGGGTGGGGGGGTGGGGGGAGTGGTCCCCTACAAGTCCTGGTGGGGGCCTGTGGGGTTGGGGGGTGAGCGCGGGTTAGGTGTCTGGCTGCTCTCCTGGCTCCTGGAGGCAGGAACTGGGGGCACACAGGCAGAGCTGGGACAGCTCACTGGGGTGGGAGAGGGCAGAGGACCGGCAGTGGGAGTCCTCCCCCCGGGGGAGTGGCGAGCATCCCCCAGAGCAGGGGAGACGGTCCCTTCCTGAGGAGCATCCTTCTGTCAGCCCCAAGACAAAGGACGGAGCCCCAGTTTCAGCTGGGGACGCTGACCTGGGCGCTCAGCTGCTTCTACCTCTGACCCACATGAAGTGTCTGTACTCCCAGGCTGACCTCTGATCCTGGATGAGGAACAAAAATACCCCCCCAGTACACACCAGCCCCAGAAAGGCAGCTCCCAGACGACGCCCATCCACCCGGAGGCCTCTGGCTTGCGGGAAGGGGCTGCTGTTGGAGAGACCTGCCGCTCAGGCGGAGCACCGGTGCCCAGGGAGGGGTCAGGGCTGGGAGGGTCTGCAGCATCCTGCTGACCCCTTAGTGGTGTCGTCCCCCCCCCCCCCCCCCGGTGGACTGCAAGTGTCCCGGGTCTGATCAGCGCTAGGGAGGATCCTGGCCTCTGGGTGTCTGTCCCCGACTCAGGGTGGTCACCCCCCACTGGGTGTGCTGGATGAAGCTGGTGGCCGGTGGACGCGGTCCCTGTGCTCCTCTGCCCATCCGCTTTTGTGGCTGCTGGGTGTCAGGACCTTCCTTCTGAGGGAGGGGAGCTCCTGGAAGGTCCCCGGCAGGGACCAGGGCCTGGCCCACAGGAGGCCCTCAGCACCCCGACGGATGCCCACGTCCAGCCTTCCCTCCCTGCCAGCCTGCTCCATGCACGCCCCCCCCCCCCCCCCCCCCCCCGCCCCGACCTGCGCCTGGCGACGTCCTGCGGATTGGGTTTTTCAGGACCATCTTGGCCCCTGGAGCCCCCAGTTCCCCAGCTGGAACCAGTTCCTAGGGGCACGTTCTAAAAGTCAGACCGACCGACACCCCCCACGCCCAACACCGCAGGCAGAAGCGGGGGGATTCGGACCGGGTCGGGGCAGAACTGGGCCGAGGAGGGCGAGCTCCCGGGACCAAGTGGGAAACCGAGGCCAGAGAGGACGTGGCCCGCGGACAGGCCCCGGCGGCGCGGCGGGGCGGCGGCGGCCGGGCTCCGCTCGCGGGCCGGGCCCCGAGGGCCGCCCGCCGCGCGCTCCCGCCGCCGCGCCCTCGCCGCCCGGCCCGCGGCGGGGGCGCCCCGGGCGGCGGAGGCGGATGTGGGCGGGCGGCCGGGCGGGGCGGGCGCGGGGCGGGGAGAGGGCGGGCCGGCGGGACGGAGCGCGGCGGGCGGGCGGGCGGCCGGCCCAGCGCAGCCAGCGCAGCCAGCGCAGCCCCGAGGAGCCAGCCGGCGGCCGCGCACGAGCCCCGGGTCCGGCGGCGCGCGAGGCCCGCCCGAGCAGCGCCCGCCGCGGCCTCCAGCCCGGCCGCGGCCGGCCGGCCCGCTGGGATGCGGAGAGGCGGGCGCCGGAGGCCGCGGCCCGGCTAGGCCCGCGCTCCCGCCGGACGCGGCGCCCGGTGAGTCCCCGCCCGCCGCGCGCCGCCCGCCGCCCGCCGGGGCCCGGATTTCCTCCTCGCGCCCCGGCCGCTTTGTTCGCGGCCGGCAGGGCCGGGGCGCGGGCCGCGCGCGGCCCGAGCGGAGGAGCGGGAGCAGGAAGTGGCCGAGCGCGGCCTGGGCGGGGAGGGCGCGGGCCGGGACGGCGCCGGGGGTGCGGGCCGCCGGCCCCGGCCTCCCTCATGACCTTGGGGAAGCGGCTCGGCCGGGCGAGGCCCGGGCCGGGTGGAGGGGCGCGGCCGCGGCGCCCAGGAGGTGCCCGGGAGCCGGAGGAAAAGGCTGCCCCGGCCCCGGTTCGGGGTTGGGGCTGGGCGTTTGGAGGGAGCCCTCCTCTTGCCCCAGCCGGAAAGTTGTACCTGGTGGCCGGGCGCCCAGGCCGGCCCACAAAGGGCGACAGCCCTCCTGGGCCCCGAAACTGGTGGCTGACCTGGGTGGGTTCTGGAAGTGCTGCCCACCCGGCCCCGGGGTGGGGGGTGGGGGGGGGCTGGGGCCTGGAGCACAGCTGGAGCCTGAGCCCCAGATGGAGGGACCCCGGGGCAGCCGGTGAACTTGGAGGTTGGCCTTGGTTCCCGGGTGTTGCCGTGGTGGACAGAGTTGGGGCGCTGGGCCTGTGCTCTGGGGCCTGGCCTTCACTCCTGGCCGTCCAGCCTTGTCCAGCCTCCCCCTGCCCGCGACGGCTGCGAACCCCGAACCCCGCAGTGGAGGGCCGGGCGCCTTGGTGGGGGCTCGCTTCCCCACCTCCCTGCCGAACAACCAGCTCGTCATAACCCAAGGTTTTGGGGGCAGCTGGAGGGGACCCTTTCGGAGCACAGATTACTTAGTGGTTTATTATTTTGAGGTAGTGACACGGCTCTGTGCTGAAGGCACTCACCGTCCGGAAGGAGCAGGAAGCAGAGGTCCCCTCAGCGTGGCCCACCCTGCGCCCAGAGGCAGCCAGGGCGCCAGCTTGGTGTGTCCCTTTCTCTGCAGATGTATTTTTACACGCGGGGCTCTGGACAGCTGTCTGACTCTGTCAGGGGCAGGCCCGAGTGGGGGTGGGGGGCCCTCCAGAGGGGTCTTCCTGCAGGCCTCTGCCTCCAGGCCACGCCCACTCTAGTGTCCTGTCACCAGATCCCCCTGGGCCTGCCCCGGGGCTCAGAGCCCTGTCTCTGGTGGTATTGCCTCTGGCCTTGCATGGCGTCCTGGCCTGTGGGCCTACTATGTGTCTCAGGCACTTTCCTCCTTGGGCAGAGTAGGTGGGGTTTTGCTGTTTGTCCAAATTTAGCCCAGAAGAGTCAGTGCAGAGCGGCCTTTTTTGGGTGCCCAGCCCATGCCTCAGGAGGCCGGGAAGGGGCCGCAGGAGAGTGTCTAGGTGGCTGTAGGAAGAACGGAAGGTGGGATCCGTTCCCGAGGTGCCAAGGACTCTCTGCCCGGCCTGGGGGTCCCAGAGGGGAGTCTTTGCTGGCCTGCCCTCAGGAGTGCCCATCTGGAGGGTAGCAGAGGGCTTCCCAGGATGCCCAGAACTGGTGATGCGGAACTAGGTTTTGAGGGATGCCTAGGAGTTCCTCCAGTGGGGAAGCAAGGGGGTGGGCCGTGCAGGATCAATGGCCAAAGTGTCTGCTCAGGAGTAGGCTGCCGGTGGGCCTCTGTGGGGTGGGCGCCCCCTCCCAGTGTGTTGCCTCCTGAATGCTGTAATTATGGGTCTGTAACCACCCTGGACCGGGCGCTCCTTGCAGACAGGACGCCTCTGAACCTCTCTTTGTCTCCAGCGCCCAGTGCTGCGCCTGGCAAAACCAGAGATGCTTGGTACATGCCGGCTGAATCAATGAACCGGATTCAGACCGGCAGGGGCGCTGTGGTTTAGGAGGGGCCTGGGGTTTCTCTGGGATGGGTGTGGGGGATCCTTGTCACCCTGGAGGGCTCTGGGCTGTCATTTGCACCAGCCGCCTGCACTCCTGGCCTTGCCCTCCTCATGTCTGAACGCCTCTCCTGTTCCGGGCGGGAGCACCATGGACAGGGAGAACCAGGCACCCTCCCCGGGGCGAGGGGGCCGGGTGGTGTGGGCCCAAGAAGTCAGAGGGGCTCCCTGGAAGAGGCGGCCTCTGCTGGGGCTGAAGGTCAGGGAGGCTGGGATCTGCCAGAAGGGGCTCTGGGGGGTGGGCGGGTGACCAGCACAAAGGTCGGGGAGGTGGGAATGGGGTTGGGGGGGCGGGCACTGAGCTCTGAGGGCCTGGGGGGTCTGGGAGGGGTGGTGGCAGGGGGCTGGGACCCTGGGCCCAGGGAGCAGCGTGAGTGACTGCATCAGGCTGTGGCTCTGAAGGCTGAGGGGACAGGTGGCGTGGGAACGGGCAGCCAGGCTGAGAGACCAGCTCCCCGGGCCTCCTGGGCTCACCTCGGGGTCTGAGGCGTGTCCCTGAGCCCAACACAGCGTCACACATCCCTTCGCTTCTTTCAGAGGCCGTTGGCGGCAGCTGGGCTCGGAGGACCCTGCTGAGAGCAGCGTGTGAGCGGGGGCCGGGCCGTGCCAGCCCGCAGGAGCTGGGCGCCATGAACGACGTGGCCGTCGTGAAGGAGGGCTGGCTGCACAAACGAGGTCAGTGTCCTCGGGGCCAGCCGGGCCGGGGTCCTGAGCCGGCCTGCGGCCCCTCGGGTGGCAGGTGCGGCCTGGGCCAGGGCCGTGGCTGGGTGGGTCCTCCCCTGGCTCCTGATCTGGTCTGGGTGGGTTTCCAGGCCCGGCGTCCCCACGACCTGGAGGGCACGGCCTCACGGGACCTCTGGGGCGGGGGATGGGGCGCCGCGAGCCCGGCGTGCAGCCTCGCGGGCGGCCGGTGGTGTGGCCGCCTGGCTGGGGCCGAGGGCAGGGAGAGCTTTCCTGGAAGGCAGTGAGGTGCTGGGGCCATTCCAAGGCCTGGCTGCTGGCAGCCAGGGGCACTGCCTGAGGGCTCCTGAGGGCAGGGCAGGGCTGTTGGCCTGCCTCGGGCCTGGCTGTGCGGGGTAGGGGCCCCGAGCCACCCAGGGGCCCAGCTTGGAGTGTGTTTCTGCTGGAGCTGCTGAGCTGGCGGAGCCTGGCGCCCGCCCAGCCTCCCCTCTCCCCTCTCCCAGGGCCCGGTGCCTAGGGAGGGGGACGGGCGCTTGGCCCTCGGCCCTCTCCTTCCAGCCCTGCCCCACTGCCCTCTGTTTTTAGGGCCTGGCAGTGGGGGTTGGACAGGCGTCACATCCAGGTGCCCTGGGCAAGGCGCCTTGTGCTCCAGGGCGGGGATCGGCCTGTCACCACCTGCCCCCAACTTCCTCTTCCCCGAGACCTGTTCCCTCCTAAAGCTCTGGGATCCCACACGACCTCGCCACCAGCCCCGCCGCTTGTCACGCACATCCTCCGGTGAGCGTGTCCCTCTCTCCTCACCTCGGGATGCCGCCGGCGGCTGGGAGGCGGATCCTCAGATACAGGTGGAGCAGACAGGGAGACGTGGCACAGGTGGGTGTCACAAGACTGGGTTTTGAGGGACGCATAGGAGCTTCCTGGCAGAGCAGGCTGGAGAGGAAAGGAGCGATGGAGATGAGACGTCGGGCAGCTGCGGAGCGTTCGAAGCAGGGGATCAAGGATGTGGTCAGCTGTGTGTTTTTACAGCTCACTTTGGCAGCTGCAGGGAGAACAGTGCACTGGGCCTTGAGATAGGCGAGGAGGCCGCAGGGGCCTGTGGTCCGCGGCGAGCCCCTTGCCTGGCTTCCCCCAAGGCTTCCTGCGCCGCCTTCTTGGTCCCCTCCCCCAGGGTTTGCCCCTTCCTCGATCCCCAGGAATGCTGCTTCTTGTGCCCGGAGCCCGCTCCATCGGGTCCTGCTCTGTCTGCCTTACCTCCTTGGGGGCAGAGATCCCCTCCCCGAGCCTGGTCCCCGTCGTTCCCTCTGTGCCTTGTGGCGGCACAAGAACACACCTGGGACCGGTACCTCTTAATCCTTGGCAATTGTTTGTTGACTGACTGTTAGATTAAGAACTGCCCTAGGAGCTGCCTGGGCATCAAGGCTGCCAGGGTCCAGTTACTGGGGCAGCCCCTGGCCAGCCAGGCTCAGGCAGGAGGGCCCCCTGATGCCTGGGTGAATTTTACGGTGCCACTCAGAGTGGATGCCTTCTGCAGGGCTGGGGCGTGGGGTGTTGGGCACAGTGGGGCATCTAGGGAGCTGGATTTTACCCTGATTCGGCCACCCTGTCACCATGACCTTCTCCAGGGGTGAGTCTGCTGACCCCCCGGGCCTTGGTTTCCCCGCCTGTATGCCGGGAGTGCCATGGAGAAAGGCGGGGGCAGTAGAGGGTGTGGGGCCCTCAGGTGGGGCACCCGCAACCTCAGTAGCCCCCGGCCCGCAGCCATTCCCCGCCACAGGCCAGGACGGGGGGTCCTAGCCCCACACCTCCTGCTCTTCCTCCCCCAGACCACGTGCCACCCTCGGCGGCGTGTGGTGTGGTGGGTGCCAGGCCGTGGGGGACGTGCCTGGCGCAGGTGCCCTTGCCCTGTCCCTCTTGCGCTGGCTGCCCTGCCTGCCCTCCAGGGCGCCCCTGCCCCTCCACTCCCTGTTGCCAGTGAACCCAGGACCCCCGTGTGTCTTGTCCTCTCCTGTCCCTCCAAAAGAAAAAGCCGTCTTTTCCCAGTCGGTTCTTCCTCCAGATGTGGGCTCTCCCCGTGTGCTAGACGTAGGTGACTGGGCCAGGGGCAGAGGTCACGTGGTGGGGGCGGGAAATGGGTGGGTTTGGGTGAGATGTTGTGGGAACCAAGGATGACTCTGACTGGGGCTGGAGGTGGGAGGTGGGGCTGTTTCCCATGATGGGTGAGGAACTAGCGTTTTTGGGCCTGGGTCGGGGGGGGGGGTGTTCGGCTACGTCCTGGCCTTGGTCCCCCGCGGGCAGGTGGCGGTGCAGGAGAGGGGGTAGTTTGAGGACGTCTCCGTGTTTCCCTGTGGCGCCCCCACCCCCGCTGTGCCCTCCCCCTCGAAGGAACTAAAGCCTCCTTTGGGGGCAGCTCTGGGAGCAGTGGGGGAGCCCTGGGCTGGGGGGGCAGACGGCGCCACCTGTAGCACAGGTGAGAGGCTGGACCCCCCCGCCCCCCGCCAGGGTCTGATTGTGAGTGAGGGTGGGGGACTGTGCCTGTCCTCCAGCTCCTCACAGACCCCCTGATCCCCCGCCGCCACTGCCAGTGCGGCTCCCGCCACGCAGGTGACAGGGTACAAGGAACTGGTCTGCCTTCTGTCGCGTCTGTCCTGCGTCCAGCCCAGGGCCTGCCCTCAAGGGGCCCCGTGGGCACAGACTTGGCGGTTGAGGGGTGGCTGCAGTCCGTCCTTCTCCTGCCCCTCCGGGCAGGGGCTCCATCTCTGAGGAGTGCCCCGGCTACTTCCCCGGTGTCCTGACTGCCAGGGGGGCCGAGGAGAGCCGGGCTGGGTGGCCAGCGCTGCAGCTCGAGTCCCAGCCCTGCCTGACCTGCAGCACCAGGCAAGCCCTCGGGCCTCTGTCCCCTGGTGTCTGGCCAGGGAGCCGGTCCCAGGAGGGTGGAGTCAGGCCTGGGTGGAGTCAGGCTGCTGAAGGCTCAGAAAGTTGGGGGGGGTGGGAGAGGACTGGGCTGGGAGGGGCCTGCAGGGACCCCGCCTGTGTGACAGGTGGCCCTCAAGCTATGAGTGGGTGTCCCCAGAGGCAGGCCGACTTCCTGAGCAAAGTGGGGTATCCCAGGCAGCTGACGGGCAGACACCCCAGGCTATGGCGGCCACTGCGAGTGCTGGGCAGCTCAGCTCAGCTCAGCCGCAGGTGCTGGGGGCTGGTGGGCTCCGTGTGGCTCAGAAATGCGCATTTTCAAAGATTCGGTCTTTTGTGTGCTCTCCTGATTTTTGAAGGCTGATAGTTAAAAAAAACCAACCCTCCTTCAGGATGCAGGTCTGGCTGGACTCGGCTGCAGCCTCCTGCTGTGTCTTCAGACTGCGTGTGCTGTGCCAGGCCGCGGGCCGGTGTGCGCAGCTGCTTCGGGACGTTCCCCAAGGCCCGGGCCTCCCTGCCTACTTGGCCTGGTGCCCGTGGTCTGTGCACTGTCTCGGCGGCAGCCCAGCCCTGCGGGGTCCCAAACCTAGAGCCCGTGTCTGGCTGTCCTCCTGGGTGACCCCACCCGTGGATGGGCCGCCTAGACCAGGTGGGTTGGGAGAAGGGAAGGGGGCAGCCAGATGCTGGCCATGGGCTAAAAGAAGGGGTTGCGGGCTCACAGGACGAGCCGGGCCTGGGAAGCGGAGGGGGTGCCGGCCTGGGCCTGCCAAGGAGCCAGCGGGCAGGTGGAGGGGAGCGGGGCTCCTGCCCCTGGACCCGGCCTGGACCGGCCACCTGCAAGGCCCGCGGGCATGTGTGCACAGGGGAGGCGCGGGCCTGCTCACCACCCGAGCTCCACCCCAGGCACGGGGCCGGGGGGGGCTGGTCCCTGGCGTGTCTTGGGCCTTGCTGTGCCCCCTGCCTGAGCCCCTTTCTGGCCTGGACCCTCGCCGGCTCCAGGCCCTCACCACCCCTGCTGCGCTGGTGCCAGGCACCCTGGTGGGGAGTGGGCTTCCTGGCCGTGGTGGCTCCTCTTCCTGCCCCGCTCAGCCCTGGCCGGATCCTGCTTCCTGCTGTGGCCGCAGCGGCTTCCCTGCCCTCAGGCGGCTCTGAGCTGCCCAGACGCCACTTCCATTTGCTGACACGAAACCCACGGTCCCGGCCCTGGGCTCACATGGGGCGGGGGCTGTGGGGGCGCAGCCTGGCTCCCCTTTCGAGGCGACGGTGGCTCTGCTGAGTGGCCAGCGGGCCGAGGCCTGCAGGGACCTGTTCAGCCCGCCTGGGCGCACGGTGCCGCTGCGGGGGCTCTGCCAGGGCGAGGGGCTCGCGGGAGCGTGGGGCAGGGTCTGCTCCCCTTGCCCTGTGCCCCGGGCCGGGTGAGGGGCTCCCTAGGTGCCGCCCAGGTCATGCTGCAGTGACTGTAGCTCCAGTCCGGGCAGTCCCTCATCCACAAGCAGTACCCTCTGCGAGGGCCCAGCACTGGCCTGGGGCAGATCCGAGCCGGCAGCCGGGCTGAGGGTGGGCACGGTGCTGGGCCCCTGCTCCTGGGGCTGGGGTGCTTTCTTTGGGACCCCGGCGGCACCAGGCTGTGGCCGTGGTCGTGGCCAGCCAGCCGGTGTGGGGCCGAGTTTCCTGTTTTGTGAGCGCGTTGAGTTTTCTCTTCAAAACAAACAACAAAAGAGGAAGCTCAGGCGTCCTTGGCTGGGGGGTGAGGGGTCACTGCCCGCCCCGCTTGGTGTCCCTGGGCTCCTGCCTGATGGGCCCCGAGTGGGCAGTGCTCCTGCCTCCTTCCTGGCCCTGCCGGGCAGGGGAGGGGGCTGGGACGCCGCTGGGGTCCCGGGCTGGCTTCTGCGGACACCCCAGCTGCCCCAGGTGGCATGGTGTGCACGCCCAGGAGGGGAACCCAGGTCTGGGCGGGATGGGCTGGGATGCCAGGCCCAGTCCGGAGCCCTGGGCCCGGACCCCTACCCTGCGCCAGCCCTAGGGAGAGGCCTGGGCTGGGTTGCGTCAGGCCAGTTCCTAGAAGTGCCACGGGAGGGCGGGGCGGGGGGGCTGGCTCGGCTGTGGCTGGCGTCCCCTCTCCCCGGGCACACCCGGCCAGGCTCGCGGCCAGTGCCCTCCCCGCGGGCCTCCCGCGCAGGAGCCGGCGGCTGCCTCTGTGCCCACAGAGGGTGGATGCCCACTGCTCCCGCCCCCTCGCCGAGCCTGGCCCCGCAGCCCCAGGAGGAGGCCCCCCAGCCCGGACCTGGCCCCTGGCGGGTTGGCAGAGGGCCCTGGCTCCGGGCTGGGGTGGAGCTGCGTGCGCCCCGCTTAGCCACGCCCTGCTTCCTCTTGAACCTTCAGAAGGGACAGGCTTGTGTGTCAGAAACAGCAGGATCGATGGTGGCGGTTCTTTGGTGGCGCCTCTGCTGACCCTGGGGGCTTTAGGCTGGGGCACTGGGTTTGGGGTCACCGATCCCTGCCCCCTGCCCCGACCATCTCCAGGGTGGTCGGGCCTGCCCAGAGGTCTCAGTGCTTCTCCCAGCAGGGGCGGGAGCCCACCCTGGGCCCTGCTGCTGAGGCGCTGGCGTCCCCCTCGGGCCGTGGGGGCCTCACAGCCAGTGCTGGGGGCTGTGGCGCGGGAGCAAGGTGACGCCTGGAGCGGGGAGGATGCAGCCTGCCCCCGGGTCACAGAGGAGGGGGCCGAGGGAGGGGGCCCTGTCCCCACCAGGCCCCGCTGTCCTCCCGGCTGTCCCGCCGCAGATGTCACTCCGGTCAGGGAAGAGCAGGTGTTGGGCTGGGAGGCCTTCCTCTGCGCCTCTGGGCTGGCCCCTTCCTGTGCGGGTTGTGCTTCTTCCTGGGTGTCGGTGCCCGGAGCCCCTTGCACCCCAACCCGGGCCTCGCTTAGGGAGGCTGGGGGTCACTTGGACGCCGAGGTCTTGCCTCTGCCTCCTCTGGGTGTTTGCAGGGAAGGGGTCTGGGCAGGGCCCCTGCCCACGGGGAGGGCTCGGCCATCCCTCTTGCCCCCCGCCCCAAGCCACCCTGCGGGAGCTACCACAGCCCGTCTGTGCGCCGCCGTCCGCCCGCTCTGTCTCCGCCTCTGCCTGCTCAGGACCCCGAGGCCTTTCTGGGTTTGGTTGGGTGGCTCTTGGCCCAGGAGTGAGAGTGTGTCCCCAGGGAGGCGTTCTGGAAACCCACGGCTTCACAGGGCTGCCTGAGGGCCCAGGCCAGGACTGCGGACCTGAGGCCTGTGACCCAGGGGGCTGGTAGATGGGCGCAGCTGGTAGACTGACAGATCTGGGGGCTGCCTGCTCCGCCTCCCAGCTCCCCACCCCAAAGTGTCAGCCCCCAGATGCCTGTGCAGGCAGAGGTGTGGCTGTCCCGGGACCCGGCACAGGTCTTTGAGACCCAGCTCTTTGAGCCCTGCAGCCGTCAGGCCAGGTGCCCTGAGGGGAGAGGGCAGTGTGGGCAGGCCAGGGGCCAGATCCCAGGGGTACCTGGGGTGGAGCCCTGATGGGTTTGGCCATGGCAGGCTGGGCTCAGGGTGGCCCCTTTTTCTGGCCTGGGCAGCGGGTGATGTTTGGTACCCAAGGAGGAGGCAGGGTTTTTGGAGACGTAGCCAGGTGGGGTTGGCGGGCGGTGGTTGGTGAGAGGCACGGCCCCGGGGCAGCAGGAGGGGCCCCTGGGGCTGTAAGTCCACGGTGGCGGAGGGGGTGCGCCCTGTCCCTGACTGCGTCCCTCCCCCACCCGCCCACCCCCTTTCCTCCCACGTCTGTCGCGTGGGGCTGAGGCCTCGGGGCCCTGCCGGCTGGACGGCAGAACCAAGGACATGCGAAGAGCTCTCTGCGTGGGTCAAGGAGGGAGCCCGGCCTGGGCGGCAGGACCTGGGCCTCTGGTTGGCGCTGGCTTGGGCCTCAGTTTCCCCAGGGAGCTAATGACCCAGGCAGCCTGGGGATGGCCCCCCGGGCTCAGGGGCTACGTTGAGGGAGCACCTGGCCTCCATGTCACCTCCTCGCTGGGCCGGAGCGGACACCCCTTCTCTGCTCTTGTCTAAACTGGCCGCCTGGCCCCCACGAGCACTGGGAGTGCTGCCCTCGGCAGGGCTGCACCCCAGGGACGGAACACCAGCCCCTCCCGGCCCCGCAGTGGTCCTCAGGCTCCAGGGCTTTCGCTGGCCTAGCTGGAGCGCGGGCGCTGGGCTGTCTGCAGCCCAGTGTCCTGCCAGCGGGGGGGGAACGTGAGGATGACCCGGCCGGTGGCAGCGGATGAGGCCGGCAGCGGGGTGCCTGCTTGCTGTGCTGGAAGAGGTGGCGCTCCGGCAGCTGTCGGCGAGCGATGGATGTGTCGGCGGCGGGGGACCCGCGGTGGCCGCTGTCAGCTGGCGCCCGCTCCCCGGGCCTGCTGGGGCTCGCTTTACTGTGGAGAAACAGCTCGGTGCCGCCTGGCGCCCTGCCAGCCACCGCCTGCCACCGCCACCACCGCTGCGGCAAAGTGTTTATCCAGCAGTTTCCCCAAGAGCCGGGGACTTAGAATGGTCACGCAGCTCAGGGCGTGGCAGCTGGTGGCCCGTGCTCATGGGGCGCGAGACACCTGGTGGGGGAGCAACGCGCGTGTGTCAGGCCTGGGCTGTGGGGAGCCCGCAGGCTGTGCCCCCCCCCGCCCCCCCCAGTTGGAGTCCTGGTTTCCCAGGCTCCTGCCCGGGGTGTGCTGACCCACAACCTGGCCTGGGACGCGTGCTTGGGAGTGTGGAGCGGGCAGGTCCTCGGCTGCGCCCATCCCGTCCCCAGGCCTGGCTGTGGGCCTGTTGGGGTGATCTGGGCTGTGCGAGGCCAGTGATGCTGGCGAGGAATCTTCCGTGAGGGTCCTGCGGCCCCTTTCTGGGGCTGAGCTGGGACGGTGGGAGGGCCCTCCTGGTGAACAAGGTGCGGGAAACCCCCCCAGCTCCCCTGGCAGGGTCCCCTCTGCTAGTGCTGGGGCAGGACGAGGCCTCAGGGGTGGGTCTGGTGCTGAGGGCCTGGGGCAGCTCGGCTCCTCCCCCAACCCCAGGCCAGGGTTGGGCTTCTGAGGGCACTGCAGGGGGTGGGGGGTGGCTGAGCTGCCTGCCAGAGCCCAGGACAGACCTTCGGGGGGGGGGCTTTGGAGATGGGCACCAGGCCACCAGTGCCTCCCAGTGCCCTCCTCCATGCCTATCCCAGCCGCAGGCACAGGGTTCTCTCCACTGGGTGGGCCTGACCTGGGTGCAGGGGAGCTGAACCAGCCGTGCCGAAGGCTGTACCGAGGCCCCGTGGGGCTCCAGGGCCCTGGTCAAGAGTCTGCAGGCTGTGCTGGTCCTTCTGGAGCCCGGGGCTGCTGAGCTGGGGCGGGAGTGGAGGCCCCAGGGAGACGGGTGCCGGCCAGTACTGCTGACTCCTGGAGTGGTGGTGGCTGCTGGGACATCACCCTGCTTGTGGGTGGGCATCTCGCCCCAGGGACCAGGGGACCCCTGTTTTGGGAGTGGCAGCCTGAGAGGCAGACAGGCTTCCCTCCCTGTCACCTGCCATATCTGTGCCCGCAGCCCCCACTGCCAGCATGGGCTGTGTGTTTCTGTCCTGCCTCGTCCCTCGCCCCATGCTGTGTCACCCCCAGCCCCACCCCCCAGGGCCCTGTCTGTCTGGGCCGGCTGCCCACCAGGCGTTCTGTCTGGGCTGAGCTCATTCACATGCAGGCCACGGCCCAGGTCGCAGCTGGCGGCCCCCAAGTGACCGCCTGGCTGGACGTCTGCAGGCAGGAGTGTCCGAGGCTGAAGAAAAGGGTCTGTGTGTCTCAGAGCCTCGGCCCTGGCCTCCCCGGCCCCTCACCCAGGGTCCGCCTGCTCCTCCAGGGTCTGTGTGCCTGGCTCCTGGGCTCGACCACGTGGCGTGGAATGGGGGGCAGTGCAGGGCTGGCCCTGGCCCCCTTTCTTGCCCTGGGGCTGGGGGCTGGCAGCGACCCAGCAGCCCATCCTCCTGACCGGCCCCCCCTCCCCGGCTCAGCAGTGTTGGTTCCAGAACCTTCCCTACCCTGGGGGGTCCACTTGGGGGGCGAAAGCCGGTAGACAGCAGGTGCAGGGCCACGTGGCTGGTGGGGGCAGGTCCCCATCCCAGGTTGTCACCGACAGTGGCTTCCGAGGCCCGGTGTGGTGTGGGGGTCCTGCCCAGGCCGCCCGAGCGCAGAGGCCTCTGTGGGCACACTTGTGCTGGCTGCCTGCGCTGGGGCAGCGCCGGGGGGGGGAGCCGCGCTGGGCATGGTGGGGGCTGGCAAGCAGTTGGCGAGTCGAGATGGATTCGGGGGCTGCACGGGTGAGGCGCTCATCCCTCTCCCTGCGCAGTTAGCGTCCCGGGGAGCAGCAGCTGGCGGGATGGGAGGCACTCCATCAGGGGCCGACAGCTCCAGACTGGCGCACAGGCGGGTGGGAGCGAGCAGTGGGGGCCTGGGAGGGCGCGGGCGGTGGGCCGCACAGCCCTGGAGCCAGCTCTGCTCGCCAGCCCCCTGCGCCAGCGGGGAGGGGGGTTGGGAGGCTGGATGGGCCCTGTGGCTGGGGGGGGGGTGCCAGGCCCAGGGCAGGAGCTGAAGGTGGCTGTACCACCGCCTTTCCAGCCCGTGTCCCCACAGGCTTGGAGGCTCAGCAGAGCTGGGTGGAGGCAGCACTCTATGTGCTGGAGGTAGGGGCGGGTCACTGGCTGGCCCTGGGTCCTCTGTGTAGGTGGTGTCCAGGCCTGGTGGTGACCCCTGCCTGGGCCCCCTGGGCAGGGACAGCTGCAGTGGCTGGAGCCTCTGTCTGTCTCCGGGGCACCCATGCAGAGCAGGGGCTGGGCAGCGGGTGGGAGCAGGAGCAGGCGGGGCCGGGGGCAGCCAGGGGTCTGGGACGGGCCTCCGGGTGCCTGCATCCAGGGCTCAGGGACCCCGTCCGCTTTCCCGGCTGCTGCCCGGTGACCCTCTGCGGAGGCGGCTGCCTACTTGGGAAGTTCAGTGTTGTTGTTCAAACTCCTTGCTTGGCAAAATGTAAATGAAACATTTTTCCTGGGTGTCAGTATGAAAAATGGCAGTCGCTGGAACATCACAGGACATCTGCTTGGTTCTGAAGCGCGAGCGCCTGTTCACCGCTGATGCTGCAGAACTGGGGGGAACTTTGCTGAGGACCTGGGTGACCCACGGGCGGGATGCAGGGTCCAGGACGGCAGGTCCCAGCCTGGCTCTGGCTTCCGCGGGATGCCCACGACTGCTCTGACCCCTGGACAGTGCGTGGCGTTGTTCCCAGGCGCCCACCCTGGGGACGGGCTGCAGGTGGCTTGTGTCTGCCGGGCAAGCCCATGAGTCCCACTCTGAGTGTGCGGCCCGCCCCCTCCCACTGGATGCCAGGCTCCGTCCTCTCGCCCGGGCTTGAGGGGGGGGGCAATTCTGGTGGGCATAACTGTTGCAGCCGCCACCTTGCGGGAGCCAGGGTGGTGGGGGGAGCTCTCGGCTCTGAACCCCCTGGGAGTGGCTGTCGCTGGTGCCTTCCCTGTTGCTGGAGACCTGCTGGCTTGGCGCCGCCTCCTCCAGGAAGGCCCTCTGGACTGGGCTGGCCTCCATGTCTAGGTGACCCCAGGCCCCCTTTCCAGCACAGGTGGGGGCAGGCTTCCCATCCGAGGTGGGCGCTCTGCCACGCCGAGCCCTGCCTCCTGCCTCCCCTCTGCTCGCCCTGGTAGGCGTCAGGGTCTGGGCGTCGAGTTGGGGCGCGCTGGGCGGGGCGCGGGGCGCGGCGGGCGGCACAGGCCCTCACGGCGCGCGCGTGTCGCAGGCGAGTACATCAAGACGTGGCGGCCGCGGTACTTCCTCCTCAAGAACGACGGCACCTTCATCGGCTACAAGGAGCGGCCGCAGGACCTGGAGCAGCGCGAGTCGCCCCTCAACAACTTCTCCGTGGCGCGTGAGTGGGGGCCCCGAGCCGCCCAGGGCCGGGGCCCGCGGCCCCCGGCCGCGGCAGAGCTGGCGGGGCTCTGCCTGCGACGGCCCTGGGGCCCTGGGGCTGCAGGACGGGGGGGGGGGGGGGGGGGCGGCCGGCTTCCCACTCCCCGGCGCAGGGTCTCAGACGCCCCGGCCCCCCACCCCCGTGGTGGCGCGTGGGCTCCGTGCACAGCCGGGGCCGGGCGTCTCAGACCTGCCGAGCTGACCCAGGGCTGCTGCGGCCTTGTCCTGTGCCCGCAGGGGGGACCCAGGCCTGGAGCCCCACAGGGGGGCGCTGCCCGGGGCTGGCCCAGGCTGTGAGCCCAGAGAGGGTGCCTCTGGGTGTGGTCGGAAGGGCAGAGCACTGCCTTGGCTCTGCCCCAGGCGCCTCCTCAGGTGTCCCCATCCGGCGGCTGGCTCTGCCCTCTGGGCCACGTGCCCTGGGAGCCCGGGGTCCTCCAGCTCCCCCATCCCACTATGTTCTGGTCCAGGGTTTCAGAGGGGCCTGTCCCCAAGCCGACGGACTCCCAGCCTCCGGGCCCCCAGAGGTGGGGCCGTCCTGGTACGGGAGCCCGTCCTGGCGCAGGGGCACAGCCAGCATACCCCACTCCAGGGCGCCTAATGGGAGGAGCAGAGGCCCTGCCCTCCGAGGCCCCAGCCTGGGGGGCTCCTTTTGGGGGTGCTTTACCAAGGCCCCATTCCTCTGGGCCCTGAGCGCTCCCTCCCCCGCCCCCACCCGGCGCCTTAAGTCTCAGCAAAGCGGCGGGTAGAGTAGGGACTGGGTGAGGGGAGGTCACGGAGGCAGACACCTGCCCCAGCCGCCTCAGGGCCCATGGGAGCCCCCCAGGAAGGAAGTTTGGCTATGTGGGGTGCTGCCTTACTGGGCAAACGAGGCCCCTTGGGAGCGATTCCCAGGCTGAAATGCCGGGGAGTGGGGACTCTCAGGGGTCATGGGTGGGGGCACCAGCCAGAGGGGCTTCCTCGGCGCTGGGCGGGGCTGGGGCCTTGAACCAGGAGCAGAGCTGGCGGGAGGGGGAGGCGTCTGTGTGGGGCCTCTACACCAGGGGCTCTTCCTGGTGGGGAGGAGTAGTCGGCCCTGGGCTGGGGTGGGGTGGGTGTCAGGCACCTTGTCCTGGGAGCGGCTGGTGGGCTCCAGTGGGCTGAGCACGTTGGGGAGGGGAACTCAGAAAGCTGGCCACAAAGCTTCCTCCGTCCCCTGCCCACAAGGCTGGGCGCCAGCCCCCCTCCCGGCCCCCAGGCCTGGCAGACCATTCCTCGCTCCCTTGAGCTCTCGGCGGAGCCTGCCTGGGGCCCCTCACGGTTGCCAGGGCCTGGACGCTGGAATGTCAGGCCCCTGCGCGGGCCCCACGGCCCCCTCCGCCTCGCGCGGGCTGGGCCAGCATCGGCCCCTCTCCAGGCCTGGGGCGCCCCCAGGTCCCGGGCTGCAGGTGTGCCCGCGCTCCTGTTAGTACGGCTCCTGTTAAGCCGCGTGTGCCTCCGGGGTGTGGGCCTCAGAGTGGTGGGGGGAGACAGCCCCGGCGGCCTCCAGGGAGGACAGGCGGCCTCTTCGAGGGTGAGTCGCCTCCAGCCTCCGCGTGGGACTGGCCTCGCGCCTGAAGGGGGGCGGCCGGGCCGCTGTCCTCGTGTGCCGGGGAGAACGGGGGCCAGCTCCTGTCCACGCGGGTGCCTCCGCCCTGCGGGCCCCTCCCCAGGGCCCCAAACGCCTCGCCTTCCGGGGGGCTGAGGGCGGTGGCCTGGCCGGCGGAGGGGGCGGGGAGTTGTTGGGAGACTGAAGGAAGGTGCCCCAGAGCCCCCCCCCCGCCACCGGGCGCCTCTGAGCTCCGAGCAGGGTCCCAGCTGCGGGGGGCGGGGGGGGGGGGTGCGGATGGACATGGCCGCTGCCTCCACCAGAATGCCAGCTGATGAAGACGGAGCGGCCGCGGCCCAACACCTTCATCATCCGCTGCCTGCAGTGGACGACCGTCATCGAGCGAACGTTCCACGTGGAGACGCCGGAGGAGCGGTAGGCGCGCCCTCCCCACTGCTCCCGGCCCCTCGCAGCCCCCGTCGTCAGCGGGGTCAGCGGGCCGTGTCCCTGGGTCTCCGTGGGGGCTCTGGGCTGGGGCTCCCGAGGCGGGGAGGCCCGGGCCGGGTGGGGCTGGGGCCTCACCGACCGCCCTGCAGGGAGGAGTGGACGACCGCCATCCAGACGGTGGCCGACGGGCTCAAGCGGCAGGAGGAAGAGATGATGGACTTCCGGTCGGGCTCGCCCAGCGAGAACTCCGGGGCCGAGGAGATGGAGGTGTCCCTGGCTAAGCCCAAACACCGCGTGGTGAGGCCCCGCCCCTGCTCCCAGGGCTCCGTGGTCACAGGTCCCCACAGATGGCCCAGGAGAACCTTGGCCCTCGGGTTCCGACCGCCCAGAGCGCCGGGTCAGAAGCGAGGGAGAGGGGTTTCCTGGCGGCACAGGGGGTTAAGGATCAGGCGTTGTCACCGCAGTGGCTCGGGTCAGGAACGGCCACGTGCCACAGGTGAGGCCAGTAAAATTTAAAAAGAGGGAAGCGAGGAAGAGACGCTGGATTCCAGGAGGCCCGGGCGCCACCGCTCCCGCCGCCCCCTGGACCCCGTGGACATCCTGAGCCCCCCGGCTGTGTTCAGCCCCGAGGCCTCTGTCCCCCTCACCGCTCTCGGGCGGCCAGCAGCCCCCTGCCGCCCCCTGACCCCGGCGCCGGCCTGCCGCCCGCAGACCATGAACGAGTTCGAGTACCTGAAGCTGCTGGGCAAAGGCACCTTCGGGAAGGTGATCCTGGTGAAGGAGAAGGCCACGGGCCGCTACTACGCCATGAAGATCCTGAAGAAGGAGGTCATCGTGGCCAAGGTGGGGGGCGGCCCGGGGCCGGGGGCGGGCGGGCGGGCGGGGCCGGGGGGCCGGGCGGCTCACGGGGCCCTGTCTCCCAGGACGAGGTCGCCCACACGCTCACGGAGAACCGCGTCCTCCAGAACTCTCGGCACCCGTTCCTGACGGTGAGTCCCCCGGCCCAGGGCGCCCGCGCGGTGCTGGGGTCCGGCCGTCCCTCACGCCAGCCCGTCAGACCTCAGCCGGCCTCCTGGAGGCGCGGGCGGACGTGCCCGGTGCCGGGCCGGGGGGGGGGGCTGTGCTGGTGGGCAGCGGGTCTGGCCCTCCCTCCGCCTCCCCGCCGGGACCCTGGGAGGCCACAGCCCCAGGCCCACCCTTCCTCAGGGCCTTCCCGGGCTTCCCCTGCCCTGGGGGAACTCAGCCCCAGGGGGTGCATGGAAAACCCACAGCCTTGGGGGCAACAGGGAAGGAGCTGGAATTGTCTGCTCCTGGAAGCCGGGGAGAGGGTGGTCAGGACTCGGGCGGTGGACGACGTGTCCCTGGGACCACCGCGGGCCTGTCCCCTCTGCTCGGCACCATGTCCTCGCGCCGGGGCAGGGCCTGATCCAGAGCAGCGGCAGAGCAGAGAAGCGGTCCTGCTTCTGGCGATTTCGCCTCTCAAAGGATGTTCTCTCCTGAGAAACGGCAGGCGTTTTTGAGAGCCGGCCAGACCCGCTCATTACTGTGGCTTTGTCTCCTTTGCTTCATGCCGCCCTTTGCCCCCGTCTGGCTGGAGGAGGGTGAGGAGGAGGCCAGGCTTTGTCACGCCCTCCGCCCCTCGGTGGGTCCACGCGCCAGCCGCGCGCCACCCTGTCCTGCAGAAACCGCGCTGGGTCCCGGGGGTGTGGGGGCCGAGCTCCGGGGAGGGGCCCGGGGCCCGAGGCCCGAGGTCTGCGGCCGGCCGGCCGCTCGCAGCCGCGTTCTGCCAGGGAGGCGCTCGCTCAGCGGGGGCCTTTGTTTGGGCTTGAGGTGCCAGGCGGCCGGGCCTGCCCTGCAGGGGACAGGAGAGCTGCCGAGATCCCGGCCGGCCCACGTGGGGCAGCCGGCGTCCCCGCGCGGCTCTGGGCCGCGTTCCAGCGCTGCTTCCCCTGCAGGCCTTGAAGTACTCCTTCCAGACCCACGACCGCCTGTGCTTCGTCATGGAGTACGCCAACGGCGGCGAGGTAGGGCCTGGCCCCAGCGCGCGATGCCCGCTGCGGTGGCCGCCCGCCCCGCTCCCCCCTGAGTTCCGGTCCGTCCGCAGCTCTTCTTCCACCTGTCCCGGGAGCGGGTGTTCCCCGAGGATCGGGCCCGCTTCTACGGCGCCGAGATCGTGTCGGCCTTGGACTACCTGCACTCCGAGAAGAACGTGGTGTATCGGGACCTCAAGGTGGGCGGGGCCGGGGGCGGGGCCGGCCCGACACTCCTCCCCCCAGGCCGCTGCCGCCGCCGCGGTGCCGGGACCGCGGGGGGCGGGGCGGGGCCTTGCTGACCCCGCCCCCAGGCCGCCACTCGCGTGCCAGGGGACCCAGGGCCGGGTTCGCGGAACGGGCTGACTCCGAGGCCGCCTCGCGCAGCTGGAGAACCTCATGCTGGACAAGGACGGGCACATCAAGATCACTGACTTCGGGCTCTGCAAGGAGGGCATCAAGGACGGCGCCACCATGAAGACCTTCTGTGGGACGCCCGAGTACCTGGCCCCCGAGGTGCGTCCGCGTGTCTCCGGGCCCCCCGCCCCCCCCCGCCCCGTCCCTGCGGCCTGAGCGCCCCACGAGCCCGCGCCCATGTCCCCAGGTGCTGGAGGACAACGACTACGGCCGGGCGGTGGACTGGTGGGGACTGGGCGTGGTCATGTACGAGATGATGTGCGGCCGCCTGCCCTTCTACAACCAGGACCACGAGAAGCTCTTCGAGCTCATCCTCATGGAGGAGATCCGCTTCCCGCGCACGCTCAGCCCCGAGGCCAAGTCCCTGCTCTCAGGGCTGCTCAAGAAGGACCCCAAGCAGCGGTGGGCGCCCCCTCCAGCCGCGGGCTCAGCCCCGGGGCCCCCAGGGAGGCTGCCTGTCCCCCGCTGCCCGAGACCTCGTGGGGGAAGGGCCGAGCTCTGGGCCGGGCAGGAGGCAGCCCCCGTCACCATGGCCTCGTCTCCCCCAGGCTCGGCGGGGGCTCTGAGGATGCCAAGGAGATCATGCAGCACCGTTTCTTCGCCAGCATCGTGTGGCAGGACGTGTATGAGAAGAAGGTGCGTGGGGGCCTGTGGGCCGGCCCCCCCCCAGCCACACCCTTACTCAGGCTCTCACCCCCACCCCCACACGGTGGCACACCTGCACACACACGCTTACACGCACATCCACTCACACACCTGCTCCCACCCCCACCCCTGCTGGCACACCTGGTCTCACACACCCTACACCTGCACACACACAGGCTCACACCTGCTCACCCACACGTGAGGAGGCCCCTGAGGAGCGAGGCAGCTGCTTCCTAAACATGTGCCTCTGCCCGTTGCCTCTGAGGGACTCGGGAGCCCCAGGCCCTGGCCCAGCAGGCTGGGGGCAGGAGGGGGATGTCCCCGGGCTCGTTGACGTCCTGTCACAAGCACACCTCGCCCCCATTTCCAGTCTCCCTCGCCTGCAGGCCACACGCAGCCGGCTGGGCCTCTAGCCCCTGAGAGACGGGCGCCCCACCCTGCTCAGCTCCAGGCCAGGGGCCTGCCCTCTGGGGGCTGCAGTGCCCACCCTGCTGGTCCCTGCTAGTTCCCAGGGCAGCCCCACCCCCAGGCCAGGGCCCTGGTGGGGGTGGGGTGGGGCGCTTGCTTCTCCCCCCAGCCTGGCCCCTTACACTTGGCCTCTCATTCCGCGTCGTGGGGAGTCCTGCCTGTGGCCACGCTCAGGGCCACTCTGCTACCCGGGAGCTGCGAGTGAGGCACCAGACTCCCTCCGGTGGACCCCTGAAGGACCAGGCCCCCCGAGGGGAAGCGGGCAGGGGAGGGCGGGGCCCCATCCACATCTCCTGGGCGGGGCTTGGGCATCGCATCCCCCTCCCTCCCCAGGGCACCTGGTGCGGTTGGCACAGGCCCTGGGCAGGGGGCAGTGGCCGGCTGCTCCGGGGCCCCCTCCCGGGTGGCAGTGGGCCCCCGAACCCTGCCCTCCCCTTGTCTGGCATTAGCCTCTGCAGCCTGGGCCTGCCGGCGGTTTCTGAGACACCCGGAAAGGAAAATAGGAGCGCTGGATAAAGAAAAGTGGCCAGGGCCCCTTCTGCCCCGGGGGTGGGGTCCTCGGAGCTGGGCTGCACTGCCTCCTATCACCTGCAGGGGCGCCGTGACACTGCTTGCGGGCTCTTGGTTGAGGGGCACCCACCTAGGCCCTAGGTGGGTCCCCTCCTGTGCAGGTCTCCTTCCAGAACTCTGCCTGTGGGTGGGGACGGCTGCCTGGACACCGTCCCCTGGGAGACAGGAGTCATTTCCCAAGCCAGGGGCACAGCTCCCTGGGGGCCGTGGTCCGGGCGGGTCCGGGTCTGTAACCCAGCCCCCCTTTCCGCAGCTCAGCCCACCGTTCAAGCCTCAGGTCACGTCCGAGACGGACACCAGGTATTTCGACGAGGAGTTCACGGCGCAGATGATCACCATCACGCCGCCCGACCAAGGTGAGGGCCGCGCCTTCCCCTCCGCTCCCCCGGGCGCGCGCGCGCACCATCCCTCGGCGCTGCCCTCGGCGGGAGGCCGGCCGTCCAGCGGCCCTCGGGAAGGCTGCCTTTGGGGGGTGGCGGCCGCGGCAGGAGGGCCTCGCGGGGCGAGGAGGCGAGCCTGCCGGGCGCTGGGGTCTCGCTGGTGCCCGGGCTCTGAGCCGCCCCGCGCGTGCCCGCAGACGACAGCATGGAGGGCGTGGACAGCGAGCGGAGGCCTCACTTCCCCCAGTTCTCCTACTCGGCCAGCGGCACGGCCTGAGGCGGCCAGCCGGGCGCGCTCTCCGGACGACGGCTTCGAAGGGAGGCGGGAAGCCGCGCTCGGACCTCCTGTATTTAATGGGTTTTGTTTCTGGACGCGTTTGGGCCGCACCGGGCTGCTCCTCCCACCAGGGATGCGCGGCTCGCGCTGTGGCGGCTGTGGCGGGGGCTGCCCGCCCGGCCCCGGGCCGCCTCCCCAGCCTCCAGCCGGGCCGGGAGGAAAACGCCCTGCAGTTTTTCCTAATTTATTCATCCGGTTCTCCAGGCGCGGCCACGCGCCGCGCGCTCTCGGGCCGGGTGGGCCTCGCCCGCGCTCCCGGCCGCACCGACTCGGCCCGGAAGCAAGCCGGGCCAGGAGCGCCGGCCGGGGCCTGGCCGGGGCTGGAGGCGGGCGGCCCCTGCGTGGGGCTGGGCCGGGCGAGATCCTGCTCTGTTCACGCGCGTCCTGGGGGCTTCATCTCAGAAGGAAGCCCCCCTCTGCCCCTGCCCGTTGGGACCATCCCATCCGATGGCTCCCCTGGTTAGCAATTGTCCTCATAGAAGCTTCACCCTCCCGCTGTCGCCGCGGCCCCGCCCCACGCCCTTTGCAGGGGCCATCGCTCCGCCCTCCGGCCAGACGCTACGCTGCACCACGGCGGTTTTTTATATTCAACTTTAGTATTTTTACTATTATGAGACTTTCCCTCCAAATTCCTCAATAAAACTTGCTTTTCAACTCCGTGGCTTGTTTAGTTAGGTGGCCGGCCCACTGGTGTGGAGCGCCCTGTCCCTCCTGCCTCGCGGTCCCGAGGGCAGCCTACGAGGATAGGTGTCCCCCACGCAGCTCTGGCAGGACTCGGTGGCTTCGCCCCAGCCCCACGCCCCGAGAAGGCCACCCAGACTGCACGGCCACCTGCGCACCAGCCCTGTCCATCCAGCAGATCCTGGTCACGGGGAAGGACCGGGACCCTGAAGGGCCCAGAGCTGGCCAAGGTCGAGACAGGGCCACCGCCAGGCCCTGGGACCTGAGAAGGTGCGAAAAAGCAACCTGCGGGGGGGAAGGCGTTACCCAGGTGCCCCGCCCTAGGACCCGCGCCGAGTCTGGCGGCACGGGAGGGCAGGACGTGCCGCGGGCGCCACCTGGTGGGCGCGGAGAGGAACCAGCTGCCCAGCACGAGCCTGCTGCTCTTCCTGTCCCTGGTGGACTCAACCTCGCAGGTGTGGCCAGGACGCGGGGACCGTCACAGGGCACGACGTTTGCCGGACCTGGCGCCCGGGCCTGGGGGAGGGGGCAGAGCTGCCTGTCTCCCCAGGCTCCGCGGCAGCTGATTCTGACCATAAGGCCTTGGGGTGGGGCGGCTGCAAGGAGCATGGGGCCGAGGGCATCCAGAGCAGCCTGGTTCTCCGCCGGGTGGTCCCTCACTACCTCCGTTTTGACAGGCTCCAGGACACAGCTTTTGGGGATACCCAAACCACAGCAAATGCTACCTACTAAACAAGACTTTGGACCCAGATTTCAGATAGAAAAAAATGCATCAAACTGGAAGCCTGTCCACGTCTGGCAGGAACGAGAGATAGTGCAGCCTCTGGAAGACCGTATGGAGGTTCCCCAAGAAATTAAAATACAGAGTGGCACGCGACCCAGCAGTTCCGCTCCTGGGTACACAGATCACCCCAAAGAGCCGAAAGCAGGGTCTTTTTTCCTTTTTGGCCACCCTGAGGCATATGGAGTTCCTGGCCTGGGATCAGATCCGAGCTGCAGTTGAGATCTATGCCACAACTGTGGCAACACAACTAGCTGCTTAACCCTCCACCAGGCCAGGGATTGAACCCGCGTCCCAGGGCTCCAGAGATGCCATCGGTCCCCCTGCACCACAGCGGCCACTCCTGGAAGCAAGGTCTTGAGATACCGGTACATGTGTGTTTATAGCAGCATCCTTCGCAATAGCTTTAAAACGTGGATGCACCACCACTGTCCATGGACCAATGAATGGGTCAGCAAAATGCGGCCCATCCGTACGACGGGATGTCATCCAGCCTTAGAAAGGACATTTTGGAGGAGTTCCCGTCGTGGCGCAGTGGCAACAAATCCGTTCGATCCCTGGCCTCGCTCAGTGGGTTAAGGATCTGGTGTTGCTGTGAGCTGTGGTGTAGGTTGCAGACTCGGCTTGGATTCTGTGTTGCTGTGGCCGTGGTGTAGGCTGGCAGCAACAGCTCCGATTAGACCCCTAGCCTGGGAATTTCCATGTGCCGTGGGTGCGGCCCTAAAAAAGGGCAAAAAACAAAAGACAAAAGGCATTCTGACACCTGCTGCAGCATGGATGAACCTTGAGGACACAAGGCTGAGGGAAAGAGGCCAATCATAAAGGGACAGAAGCAGTACATTCCACTTACTTGAGATCCCTGGCGTAGTCAGACTCCAGGAGACAGAAGGATGGTGGGTGCCGGAGGCTGGGGAAGGAGTGGGGAGTGACTGTTTAATGGGGACAGAATTTGTTTGGGAAGATGTACGTTCTGGAGAGGCTGTGCTTAGTACCACGGATCTGTGCACTGGAAACAGGCTAAGATGGCTTGATGTGATGTGTAATTTTTTTTTGTTTGTTTTTTGTTTTTTTCTTTTTAGGGCCGCACCCACAGCACAGGGAGGTCCCCAGGCTAGGGGTCCAATCAGAGCTGTAGCCACCGGCCGGCCGAGGCCACAGCCACAGCCATGCAAGCTCCCAGCCACACCTGCAACCTACACCACTGAGCGAGGCCAGGGACTGAACTCCAGTCCTCATGGATGCCAGTTGGGTTTGATAACCACTGAGCTGCAGTGGGAACTCCTGTGACGTGTATTTTAACACAATAAAAAAGAAAAATGTATATTTCAGAAACCAGAAAATACAGCAGTAGCCTCCCATTATCCTCAAACTTTGAGCAAATGGTGCCCCAAAGTGGCAGGCGTGGTGTGAAAAACCGGGAGGTGGCTCAAGCTGGAGCCGAGGATCAGGGGCCCAGCCTGCCAGGGAGAGGGGCACCAGCTCTTCTTCCCAAAGGACCCCCTTGGGGGATGACTGGGGGATGAGGTTGGGGTGACTGGGGGATGACGGATGATTTGGGGATGGGGTGGCTGGGGGTTGGGGCTGACTGGGAGATGGCCTTAAGGGCATTCCTATGGCCTGGGACAGGCTCAAGGTCATGAGCCTGGACACAAACACAACCAGGAGGCCAGGAGGAAATGAGCAAAGGGTGGACACCCAGAGAATGCCCTGACCTTCCAGGAGGTGGGGGCAGTCCCTGCAGGCACCTGCAGCAGCCCAGGCAGGGAGCCGGCTCCTCGGGGAGAGAACTCCGGGGCCAGGGCAGGCCCGGAGGGGCCTGGTGAGTTGTGGCCTGGGACAGTGAGGACCAGCAGAGCTGCAGTCCCGCAGCCTGGCATACATGGAGGCGGCAACGCCCTCCCATCCCGCCCTGCCCTTCCCCGCACCAGGCCAGCCTCCAGAGGAGAGGAAGCCAGGAGCAGAAGTGCCTTCAGCACCTGGAGCGCCCACGTTTCGGCAGGTATGCGGAGAGGCTCTGACTGGGTGCTGCAGATGGGGGTCTGGGGCTTCAGGCCGGGTGTCCGGCTGGGGCATCGTGGTGGCGGAGGGAGGGCCTGCCTCAGGTAGCCGCCCCCCCAGGGAAGGCTGCTCAAAGATGGGTCGGCGTCCAGCCAAGTCCGTCCTTTCACTTTCAATTCGCTTGCATCTTTATGCTCCAAGTGACTTTTCTGTTTTGCTGTTTTAGGGCCGCTCCCGTGGCCTGTGGAGGTTCCCAGGCTAGGGGTCAAATTGGAGCTGTAGCCTCCGGCCTACGCCACAGCCACAGCAACACCAGATCCAAGCTGTGTCTGTGACCTACACCACAGCTCATGGCAACGCCGGATCCTTAACCCACTGGGCGAGGCCAGGGATCGAACCCACACTGTCATGGACACTGTGCTGGGTTCTTAACTGGCTGAGGCACACGGGAGCCCCACTTGGCTGCGCTAAGTACATCCGGGTGGTCGTGCCTCTCACCCGGAGCTCTTCATCAAAAGCTGACACCCAGCCCCAGCCTCCCGGCCCCCACCTTCCACTGTCTCCAGGGGCCTCACGGAAGCGGAGTCACATAGGGTCTGTTACTTTGTGACTGGGCCACTGCACTCAGTGAGGTGTCCACAGGGCCATCCGTGCTGTAGCCCGTGCCAGGAGCTCCTTCCTTTTTAGGGCTGAATAATATTGCGCTGTGCAGACGCGAGGTGGGAGGTAGATGCGCCCCTGGGCTTGGAACCGCTGGGCCCGGCTTCTCTTTGACGCCTCGAGGAGGAAGTTAGTTGCAGGAGCTGAGCTCTGCTGGAGTGACAGCAATGACCACGTCAATCACTCCCGGGGTGGCGGCGATTCCCCGACTCCACATGCACAGAGACTCCCGGGATCGGAGGCGAGGGGCGCCAGAACCCTCTGCTCTGGAATCGTCTCGGCCAAAAGATGCGCACGCCTATCGGGGAGGGCCCTGGACCCGGTCTGGTGGGAGACACAGGAGAAGCGGCCAGAGGAAGGCAGGGGCTGGAGAGCCGCGCTGCGTGAGCACCTCAGGTCACCTGTCTGGCGCGCGCCTCGCTCGGGGGACACCCACACCCGCACTCCTCCTTCGGGTGGGTCCTCCTGCTCTGCTCGTGTCTACAGTAAGCCGCTTCTCCACGCTCTCCCGCTCGCTGCGCTGTCTCTACGATAACCCTTGACCTGTCTGCAGGCTCGGCCTCCGGGAAACACTGTTTTCACCAGGGGCGAGAATCAGGGCGATTCTGCTCTTGCCTCCAGCTGGTCTAGCGGTGGCGTCCCTGGCTTTCACCCAGGCTGCCCAGGTTCAAGTCCTGAGCAGAGAATCCAGACATCACTTCAAGGCGGTTCCTGCGGTGGCACAGGGGTAAGGACCCCGCGTTGCTGCAGCTGTGACGAAGTTTCCTGGCCGGGGAACTTCCACATGCTGTGGGTGCAGCCAGGAAAAAAAAAAAGAAGAAAAAAGAAAGAAAAGACCCCACTGGAAGCCGTCGCTGGCTGCTGTCTCGAGGTCAGCCCACAGGACACGGGTTTGTCGCCACACCTTCCCTCCTGGGACCGCCGCTGTGCGTGGCCGTGGACACCCCAGGGGGACTGCAGCGTCGCTGAGATCCCCCCGCAGTTTTCTGAGGAACTGCTTCACCGCCTCCCACCAGGGCCGCGGCATCTCACAGCCCTGGCGCCAGGGCACAGGCTGCCAGCTCCCCACACCCTCGCCAGCGCCTGGGGTCTGCTGCTGTTTACACCGCAGCCGTCCTGATGGGTGTGAGGTGGCCTCTCCTGTGACACGGACCCGCATCTCCCTAACGATCAGACGCTGGACACTGCTGGAGGCCCAGGGCCTCTGCAGGAAGCCAGGTGGCCCCCGTGAGGACGGCCAACGGTGGGCTCTCCAAGTCCAGTGCCAGTGGCACAGACACCCACCAGCCACGGCCTCACGGGGCAAGGCCGAGGCGGCCCCAGAGTGTCCCACGCCCTTGCTCAGGAACATGCACCTGCAACCTCCGCTCACATGCAGTGACCCCGCATGCTCTCTCACCCCTGCCTCAGCAGCCTGTGCCCCACATGGGCCCAGCCTCTTTGGCGTCAGGGACCCTCCAAGCTGGCCAGTCCCGTGTCACTCCCGCCCTATTCTGTGGCCCAGGGTTCCTCAGGGGGCAGGGCCTACTGCGCTGAGGCGGCCCTGCAGGGACCCTGGTGTGGGAGCCGGGACCCAAGTGCCTGGAGGGGAGGCTCCAAGCACAGCCGGCCGGCCTGCGACTCTCCCTCCAGGCCCGTCCCCTCCCTGGACCACACACCGCACCTCCCCCAGGTGAGCAAGGCCGTTGCCCAGCCGGCCAGCATTCCAAGGAACCGACTGGCAGGTCAGGCGGGGCCCCGACCTCCCGTCGAGGTGTTTTGGTGGCATTTCAGGGTCGGCCTGGACGGGGCCCCGGCCCCCCCGCCGGCCGCAGGGCGATGGGGTGGCACCTGGCAGAGCTCACCAACTGCTCCCCACAGGCCCCAGGGAGTCCCCGCGTCCAAACATAAACGGTTTATTCACTCCTGTTGTCAGGAGCACAAAATACGGACTAGAAAGGCCCCCTCCCGCCCACCACACGGGTCCCAGCGTCCACACCAGCGGGGTTGTCCAGGCAAGGCCGCTGTCCACTCCTGCCTCAGGTCTCGAACACGGCACAGCTGGCACACAGCACTTTCTCCTGAATGTTGCTGCAGCTGTGGGGAGGGGGCGGGGAGCTGGTGTCAGCGCCGCCTTGTGTGCCCCTGGGCGACGTGCCGAGGCACTGATCCTGGCCCTCACCTCCTCGGCCCACAAGGCGGGTGGACTCGCGACCTGAGGGAAGGTGCCGAGAGCCCAGGCAGAGGCCGAAGCTCGGCATCCATGGAGAGCGGCGCGAACCAGCCCCGTCCCCGGCCCCGCCTGTGGGCCTGAGGTCTGGTCCTGAAGCTGCCCCCCGAGGGGCGTGGCGAGGATTTCCCGCCCCCGGGGCCACGGGGGGAGCAGGACAGGGAGGGCGAGGACCCGCAAGTCAGCAGACACGGGGGATCCGGCAGAAGAGCCTGAGAGGCAGGGCGCTGGCCACGTGCTCCGCGTCCAGACAGGTCTGCGGGGCAGTCAGCGCCTGGTGCCGCCGGGCGCTTAGGGCCCCAAGTCCCGGCCCCAGCTCCTGCCAGCCCCACCCCGGGCTGCAGGTGGGGGGTGCGGGGGGACCGATAGGGCGGTGGCCTGGAGCAAGTCACCTGCTTATCAGCGGGGACAAAGCCCCTGCCCTGGCGCAGCTGGTGTTTGGGGAGGAGGGAGGAGACCAGCGAAGCCCCCAGGACCCGCCCTGGGGAGGGAGGCGCTTTTGGGATGCAGAGGCTCCAGCAGCGCCTGGTCCAGGACCCGCGGGGTGCCCGGTGCTGTGGGCAGCCCTGCTCCAGAGAAAGGCCACTGGCCAGGCCCTGCCTCCTCACTTAACACGGAAGCAGGAAGAGAAGATTTAAGCTGGCGAACACAAAACAGAGTCCACATTCGCCACCCACCCGCCGTCTTAGTCCTCAAACCAAGGGCACAGGGTGGCCAGTCCTCGCCAGCGCCACCCACCCTGCCCTGCCCCCACCTGGGAGGTATGTTTTTAACTCTTCCTGGTTAGTGTGACTTTTATGTCTGCATTTATCTGTGGCCACACCTGCGGTGGGAGGAAGTTCCTGGCCAGGGAGGGAACCTGTGCCACAGCAGCCACCATGCGAGATCTTTAACCTGCCAGACCACCAGGGAACCCCCTGGTTGGTTTTAAAGACTCCTGGGCCTACTGTGCGCACAGGGAACTGTGTCCAACCTTCTGGGATCGAGCGTGCTGGGGACAAGCGAGCACGTGTCGATGTGGGCCTGGGTCGCTTTGCTCGGTCGGCACATTGTAAACGGACTGTGCTCTGATTTCAAAAAAGTAGAAAAACAGAAGACCCCGGGACTAAATTAGTTTGAAGCGTGCAGAACCTTCCTTAGAGGGCACAGCCCAGCCACACCTGTCCGTGGAGTGGACGCTGGACCGGCCAGTGCCCGGCACCTCCTGAGCAAGGCTGGACCCACCACCTGCAGCAGACACGAGCTCAGGTTACAAACGCTCATCTCCCGCCCTCACCCGACAGGTGTCGGCTACCAAGGAGTGAGCCAACGACACCGAGAGGCCAGGTGAGACATCCTAACTCAAGGCCCTAGAGCACCGGAGCACCAAGGGGGCGGATAGACCGCAGCGGGGCGGGGTGGGCAAGCTGCGGGGGCTGGATTGCCTCAGCAAGGGTCCCGGGGCCTTCAGGAAAAGCTCCGGCTGGCGGAAGCATTTACTGCTGTCACATGGTCCCATCAGGCCCGCCCGCCCGCAGGGGCCCGCACTCACTCCACGACGGCGCACAGGGGGCAGGCCAGGGCCCCGCAGCTGCAGCAGGTGTGCACGCAGCGCCCGCACAGGGCTCGCTCACACTGGCCACACGCCGCCTTCCCGTCCGCGGCACGCACGCAAGACGAGCAGGCCCCCGACGCGGCCCCGGCCGGCTCTGCAAGGAAGAACACCTGTCAGCCCAAAGGGACCCAGAGTGCTGGGGGCCCCCAACTCCCCACCTGAGAACGAGGCGACCCTCCTCCCGCACCTGACCTACCATGAGGTGCTCCGGACAACCGGTGCGTGAGCACAGCACACAGCCGGTTTCACCAGGGAGGGCGCCCGGTGCCCGGACCCCCGCCCCACGGCTCCCGACGGCTGGTGCCAGTGTCCCTTCTGCGGCTCGGGGGAGCACAGAGGTTCCTGCACCACCCAGACTGGGGGTGAGGGAGTTTCTAACCAGCAACCCAGGTGACAGTCTGGGATGCACACCACGCTGCGCAGGGACCCAAATAGCCTCTCCCCACCTAGACGGGACCCAGTGCCCGCCGGCCCAGGTAGGAAACACACTGAGAATAAAGGGAACGCCCTTGCCATGTCCCAAGCGCACCTGCAGGGCCCCACTCACCAGCTTCAGAGGCCTGGGCTCGGCTCCTGGTCAGTCGGCCGTCGGGCCCGATGAGCATCTGCCCCCGCGAGGCCCGAGGGGCTTCCGTGGGGCCGGGCTTCGGGGATTCCGGCAGGTCAACGGTGGCACAGCCCTCCTCCCACGCGTGGTCCATGTAGGCCTGGGCCCCTCGGAAGAGGAGCTGGGTGGTCTTCTCTGGGGAAGAGGAGTCACTCCTCCGTTTCCACCCCGCACAGCCTCCTTGTCCTGTGGGCTGCGCCCAGCCAGGCCTCGGAGCTGTCATCCAGCCACCAGGACAACGCTGTGCCCTGGCGAGCTGGGTCCCACCTTCCCCTCCTGCCTGGGCTCAGCGGCCACCTCCTCCAGGAAGGCTCTGGACTCCGCAAGCCCCTCCGGGCTCCTCTCCTGTCACTCTGCTCGTTTTCCACACGGTGGCCTCACATGCTTGCTGTCCCTTTCGGCCTTCGCACCCAGCAGCCAGCTTCGTTCCTGTGCAGCACCCAGCCCCGGCTGGTACACACCCCTTCCCCGACCTTGGAGCTGCGGGCCAAAGACATGGCAGCAACGGGCTCCTGACAAGTACTCCAGAATTCTCGAGACCTCTGTGGGTCCTGGACAGACAGTCCCACCCTCGGAGCTGAGGTGGTGTCTCAGCACCTAGAGCAGTGGCTTTCCATCAGGGCTGGGGGCTTTCGCAGGGTCAAATGCCAGGCGCCAGCCCCAGAAATGCATTGTCTGTGGTTCTCTGCCGTATCCCAACAGAGCCAGGGAGGCGCGCTTAGAAGCTGGCAGCGCTCTGTGACTGACAGAAACGAGCTGCTGGGTGACAGAGCTTGAGTGGCTGGTGACAGCCCCAGCACCCTCCCCCTTGGAGCAGGATGGGAGGATTGAGGGGAAACCAGCCCCCCCCCCCCTCCAAGGCCTGTGGTCCATCAAGATAAAGAGGCCACGGTCAGGCTTGGCATTCACTACCCCTGAGTTCACACAGGCCACCTTAGGTCCTGCCCTCGGGAAATGTCTGGGAAGCCCAGCAACCCCCCCCCCCCCTCACGGGCCTGTGAGGGACAAGCCCCTGCAAACCTTGACACTGTGGTCAAGGAAGGTCAAAAACCAGCCTGACTTAATCCCTATCAACTTTTAATTCTTCCGCCTGCAGTGTTTACGTTTTTTGACTGTCCAGGGCGGGAATAACGGTTGAGCACCCACAGCTTCACTCATTTCTATTGCCTGCGTGGCCTCGGAAAGGATTTGCATTTGCAACCCCAGTGTGCAAGGAAAAAAGGCAGAGCAGCTGCTGAGGGGGGCGGTGGGCTGGGCTGGGGGAGCAGGAGAGAGAGAAGCAGGGTCTCCCCCGGCTAGGCTCTTCCCCACACCCCTAAAGCACAGCAGCATCGCTCAATTACAAACACTCCGGCCACAAACCTCGGGCCCTCAACCACCAGATAAAGCAAACTCCACGGTGGATGAACCACCCCAGAGGGGTGATCAACAGCACCCGTGCACCTAAAAATCGGCATGACCCAGTCAGACGAGAAGGCCTCCGAGCTCGCTGCCCTCACAGGTCTGACCTGGACAGTCCAGCTACCCTGAGCCCTGCTGCACTCTGCTGCTTCCTGGTTTTCGCGTAGGCTGTTCCCTCTGCCTGCAATTCCCTTCCTCTCCCTCTCTGCCTGCCTATCTCTGCAGGACTCTCTTTCTCCATGAGACCACTGACAGCCTGCAGGTGGTCCTGCAGCACCCCGTCGCTGCCCTGATGACCTCTGGCACGTCCTTCTCTGGCAGGTCCCCCCACTAGACTGGGAGGCAGGGTCTCCTGCGCAGCTGCAGCGCCTGGCAGAGAAGGCGCGCTCCAGAAATACGTCTGGGGTTAGAATGGGTACTGCTGCGGACTTGTTCCACCAGGACATCCCCCTCCCCGGCCTCCAAGTGCGCCTGAGGGATCTCAGTGCTGGTCGGACCAGGGCTGGTTACCGCGCGAGTCCGGCATCCCCACAAGACACAGCCCCGACTCGACACCACGCGGTTCAGAGAGGTGGGGGTGGCAGGGGACAGGAGGTAGCGTACAAGGGCTTACTCAGGACGCCCTACTCATTGCTCCCAAACCCCAGTCGGACAGCTAGCTCCGGACCCCCGGCTCCAGGGGGCGCGGCCCGCGGGGCCCGCCTGCCCCGGCCCCGCTTCGCAGCGAGAAACCCCTCCACCCGGCACTCACCGAAAATCTCCCGAGTGAGGCGCTCGGCGCACACGCCGCGACTCAGCTCCCTCTGGCCCACACGAACCTTGAGCTGTAGCGGGGCCGCGTCCGCGAAGGGGCAGCCCCGCTTGGGCATGGCCGCGGGCCCGGAGCGGCTCGGCTCGGCGGCCGCGCCTGGCCCGCCAGCGACGTCACGGCCGCGCGCCAACCCCCGCGAGGGGCGGGGGCGGGGCTCCTGCACGGCGCGACGCGGGATAGGCAGGGAGCGAGGGCGGGGCGGGGCTCGTGCGCGGCGCGACGCGGGATAGGCCGGAGCGAGGGCGGGGCGGGGCTCGTGCGCCGGGAGGCGGGACTCGGCGGCGCGGGAAAGTCCAGCAGAGGTCAAGGGTCGCAGTGGGCGCGCCGGGGGCGGGACTCGCGTTAGGCGCGGCCTGCAATAGGTCGGAGGCGAGATGGGGGTGGGACTCGTATGAGGCGGCACGTAAGGGCGGGCGTGCTGGGTTTTCTTTGTTGTTGCTCCCAAACAGCTCCGGAAGCTCTTATACGTCCTCGCATAAATCACTCAAAGTTCGAGGATGAGCCACTTTTCTTCAGTTTGGAGGAATTCCCCGCCCTCAAGAAGTGCAGAGTGAGGCCTTAACGCCCCGGGCACACTTCAGGGGCCGCCTCGCGGGCCCTACTTCCCCCTGCGGGGCAGGCAGGTGCCCTCCGCCGCACGAAGGTGCCTTTATACAGCCGAGTCATCGGGCTCCAGCCTGGCCACGACCCGAGCCCAGCTCCGCCTCGGCGGGCCAGCCACCCACTCAGCCTTCGACCGGCCAGCTCCCCTGTGGCCTGGATTTCCGGTGACGTGGCCGAGCCTTACAGGCCGAGTCCCACGTGACTCTACGTCACAGCCTGGAACCATCCCCGCGGGGAATGGGGCGGGACCAGTCTCTGATCACGTGGTCCTCGCTGCCTCTGCCTGGGTCCAGGGAGACCAGCTGACGGAGGGGGGCTGAAGACCTGTCTTCCTTGCTGCGTCGCCGGCCAGCCTGTGCACTGCTCTCGTAAGGATTCTACAGTCAGTTGTACCCGAACAGACGCTTGGCTTGTTGTATACGGGAAATAGATGAAACCCCGGAGTGTTGTTTTTAATCTTACATGTCTTGGGAATTTTATTTATTTATTTTTTATTTTTTTTTTACTACTCAATGAATTTATCACATCTGTAGTCGTATAATGATCACCACAATGTTTAAAAAATTTCACCTTTAGATTTGAAAGTGCCTTAAAGCTCTTTTAAGATACAATAAATAAATGCAAAACATTGTGATTAAAAGAGAACTTTGGTGGAGATCCCCTCCTGGCTCAGTGGGCTAAGAACCTGACTAGTATCCATGAAGATGTGCGTTCAATCTCTAGCCTCTATCGGTGGGTTAAGGATCCTGCCTTGCCGTGAGGTGTGGTGTAGGTGGCAGGCGAGGCTTGGAGCTGGGGTTGCTGTGGCTGTGGTGTAGGTTGCCAGCTGTAGCTCTGATTGGACCCCTAGCCAGGGAACTTCCTTATGCTGCAGGTGCAGCCCTGGGGAAAAAAAAAAAGAGAGAGAGAGAGAAGCTTGGAGTTTCTGTTGTGGTGCAGGTCCATCCCTGGCTGGCACTGCCCAGTAGGTTGCAACTGTGGCTCTGATCTGATCCTTGGCCCAGGAAATCCATATGCCGAGGGGCAACCAAAAGAGAAAAAAAGGAGGGAGCCTGGTCAGTTCTTATGTTTCAACCTAACTTTAATTTAAGAAATATTTGTCGAGGGCCCATGAAGTGTTGGATTAGTTTTCTGAAGCTGCCAAAGTCCTCAGCTGAAGTAGTCAGATGGGGTAGCTTAAACAACGGCTATTTATTCTCTTAGCGTCCTAGAGACGGGAAATCCAAGAAGCAGGCGTCTGTGGGGTTGGATTCTCCGAGGCCTCTCTCCTTGGCTGGCAGACAGCTGCCACCTCCTCGTGTGCTCACGTGGCCTGCCTTCTGTGTGTGTCTGTGTCCTCGTCTCTTCTTATAAGGATGCCAGTCAAGCTAGACTAGGACCACCCTAGGCGCTTGGTTTTGACCTGATGGCCTCTGTAAAGACCCCTTCTCCCAGTGCAGTCAGTCTGAGGTCCTGGGAATCGAGACTTCATGTAAGTTTTAGGGACGTGATTCAGCCCATGATACGTGCCAAGCTGGGTGCCAGGCCTCTGGGGGGGTGTTGATCAGGGCCAGCAGGGTCCCTTCCCTCTGGTGGGACAAATAGCACCAAAGGGAAGTGTGGGGGGCTGTGAAAGCCAAGTATGGAGCCCCGCCTTGCTTGGGGCCGGGGACACCCCAGGAACGCTGGCTGGCCAGAACCGAACTCATGCAAAACATTCGCAGAATGGCCTAATTTGACCTTGGAAAGTTGGGTGTTCTCCTTTTTTTCCTTTTCTTCTCTCTTTTTATTTTATTTATTTATTTTTGCCACCCCTTAGCATATGGAGTTCCTGGGCCAGTGGTTGAATCTGAGCCACAGCTTTGACCTACCCCCTGTGCCCGGCTGGGAATCACACCTGCATCCCAGCACTCCAGAGACGCCACCAATCCCACTGTGCCACAGCAGGAACCACAACAGTTGGGCATATTCTAAAAGTGAATAAGAGGAGTTCCCGTAGTGGCACAGTGGAAACGAATCCAACTAGGAACCATGAAGTTGTGGGTTCGATCCCTGGCCTTGCTCAGTGGGTTAAGGATCCAGCATTGCCATGAGCTGTGATGTAGGTTGTAGGCGTGGCTCGGATCCCCCATTGCTGTGGCTGTGGTGTCAGCCGGCAGCTGTAGCTCCGATTGGACCCCTAGCCTGGGAACTTCCATATGCTGGGGGTGTGGCCCTAAAAAGACCAGAAAGACAGAAAGAACGAAAGAAGCCCTCTTTCCCCTCCAACAAATGCACAGAGGATGAAGCCAGCAGGAAACGTATTTATTAAAATGTTTAACCGAAGCTGCTTCAGAGTCCCAGGGTCTTGAGTCCTCGCCGTCTCGGCTGTTCCCCAGTCGTGTCCTGGGGTTGTACCACTGTGAGTAGTTTATGACTGGGGAGTCGTTCACCCACGGTGCAGGTGTATGTATTCATGCCCAGAGGGCAGATTATTTCCTTCCACAACACAGCAAGAGGGACGAAGGGAGAGCGCCCTGAGCGAGGGAGCTACTCTGTTAAGATGGCGACGCAGTTGCCCTTCCCTCCCCGGGCACACGCAGCCATGGCTCCGCTTTTGTCCCCACGGGGTTGCCTTGCTGTCCCAGAACCTCATGTGCTCGGGCTCCTTCTGCACGTGTGCCTTCGTGCGGCTCTGTCCCTCAGCAGGCTGACTCTGAGAGCGGCCCGGGTCTTGTGCCCTCAGTGGCTCCTTGGGGGCATCTGCGTGTGGAGAGGCCACAGCTCGATCACGTGTCAGTGGACAGTGTGGGGGGTGGGGACGCGGCAGGTGTCGGCTGCAGTGAAGCAGTTGCTCGGAACAGTCTCATGGAGGCTGTTCCTGGACATGTGTAGTCATCGCCTGTGGGACGGAAACGGCTCCGAGGGAGGCAGGTGCATGTGCACCTTCTAAGGAGACGAGCAGCTTTTCCGAAGGGTCCGGCAAAGCACTTGCCCTTCCTCCACCCGTGAAATGAACCGAGGCCGCTGTGAGCTCGTCCACACCGGGGCCGGGTTCTCGGAGCAACAGAAAGAGCATCTTATTCCAATGACTGAGAGAAAGGGGGCTGTCTGCCCTGACCCAACCCAGCGGGCAGAGCCTCCTGGCCCTGGGCCACCCGAGAGTGCCAAGGCTGGGGCCGGAGAAGGATCAGTTCCCCTCCAACGTGGTGTCTGTTCATCCCGTAAAACGTCCGCAGATGCTCAGGGACACGGCCGGGGCTCCAGACCTGCTCCAGAGACCGAAGGGAAAGGCAGCCTGGGCTCAAGGCGGGAGTGAAGCAGCCACCGCGCAAAACGCAGGCGTTGTCTTTGCCGCTTTCTGATTCCCGCTGCGGCTGGACCTTGCAAAGCCGGGTGTGTAGCTTTTGTTTTTGAGGCAGAACAATACGATTTCTCGTTCTTTTGGAAAACGCCTGCTCTGCTGAGCGCCCCACGCGGCACCTCTCTGTCACCGAAAGACACCTGGGGGCCACATGGCCCCACTTTCTCCAAAAGCTCCCTGGGTCAGGGCTCTCTTGTTTCATCCCTCTTGCTCTGTTGTGAAGGAAATAATTCTTGGAAAACCCGAAGCTCCGTTCTGGCTGGTGCTTCTCGCCTCTCGCCAAGCTGCCCGCGGAGGCTGGACCCCATCGGTTCTCCTGCCAGCTTTCGGCTTTCAAACTCGGCACTTCGGAAGCGTGCTAGCAGGTCAGGTCACAGGAGCGTCAGCATCTGGCCAGGCCATGCAATGCGCTGGCGCGTGAGTTTGGGATTCTCTGGTGCGAGCCAGCGAGACGGCACCCTCTTCCGAGGTGGCTTCCGAGGTGGCACTGGCCAGATTTCAGAACCCAGCTGACATCGTCAGCTCTACGATGCTAGTAAGGCTGGCGGACTCCGGGTCTCTCCATTAGCACAGCTCCTTCCCTCTTGGAAATGATACCCAGAGGCCAGTTATTTTTCTAAACTTACCCCAGACTCGGAAGAGCTGTTTAAGGAGGCCACTCGGCTTCCGTTGGAGCAGAGACCCCACCCAGCAGGCTCCGGGTGGCCTGGGCCAGTTAGGAAGGGGCTTCTCAGTCCTGGGGACTTGGAGGGAGGAGGGCGAGGGGTCCTGCCACCGCCGGGGACGGGGCTGCCTGCAGGGAAGGGCTTGGGGCTCTCGAGCCGACGGCGTTGAAACGCTTGGTTTTGGAAAACATGTTTGCCGGCTGGGTCTCTCTTCGCCAGGCTGGTTTCCTTTTGCTGCCCGAGCAAACAGAAGGCTTGGCTTCAGGACACCAAAAATCTCACTACGGATGTGGCAAAGCCTTGGGGGCACCTCTCAGTGTTTAAAAGTCAAAACGACACCACCACAGTCAGGACGGAACATGCACGGATCCCAACTGTTCAGCGGCTGTTGGATTCGTTTATTATCAAACAGCTCCAACTGGACAGACAACCGCGTGACGATTCACGTGCCAGGAAGTCTCTGTTTTGAGCCCCGCGGCTCCTTTGACTCAGCAGGGTTTTTTGAAATGGACACAATGCTGGCTTTAAAGTCACTGTAGAAATCAGTGCGTTAAGCTGAAGGCTTAAAGAGAAATATAAAAATACAGAAAATAGTTTTCATTTCTCTTTGTTTACGGCCGAGGAGGGAACACGATTGTGGCTGTTTGTGTGCACAGGGACCCGCTGTGGCCTGCTGGGCTCAGCTCCGTCTCTGTCTAAAACAGCTGGATCATCGAATCTCTGGATTTGCCGACGCCAACCCATTTCACTGAAAGAGAAGGGCAAGGCGGTTCAGCCTGGGGGGTGCAGGGGGTCGAGGGGGGGGTGGGGCGGCAGGGCACCCACCTGCCACTCCCACGTGGTTCTCCACGAACCGGATGTAGCTCTGGGCCTGCGGGGGGAGGTCCTCCCACTTCCTGGCGCCCGTGGTGTCCGTTTTCCAGCCCGGGAGCGTTTCGTACTCCACCTCCACCTTCTGCAGAATCTCCTGGTTGGCTGCGGACACGGGGCGGGGGTCGAACCATCCGATGTGAGCTTGGCCACGGGCCCCGGACCCCCCACCCCCGTCTGCTTGCTCTGCTGTGGGAAGCCGGTCTTGGACCCTAACCGTGCCCCTTCCACCGGGGGACAGGCCCCTCTGGACATGGATTCACAAAGCACTGCTGGAACGTCCTCAGGTGACCCCGCTGGGAAACTCCACGGGGTCTCAGACCCTAAAGGGCTAGAGGTCCTGAAGAACCTGTGCCCCCTCCCGGGGCAGGGACCCCACTTGGCTGGTCAGCCACCCCTCATTGTCAGAAGAGGCTAGAGTGAGCCGTCCCCTGCAAGGACCCTGGACGTGCTTCGAGTTAGAGGTTCCTGGGGTCACAGCACACTCCAGCTTAGAGACGCTGGCTGAGACCTGCCCGGGCAGGGCACCCCCAGCTGGCGCGTGTGCACTTGGGTGCCGAGCGGGGAGGGGCAGATCCACTACAGCTGTGGGGTGGGGGGGGGTGTCAGAATGTGACCCCCGTGCAGATGCACAAGTAGCTGTGAGATCCAGGAAAACTTTTTTTTTTTTTGGTAAGGCAGTACCCATGGCACATGGAGGTTCCCAGGTTAGGGGTCAAATCGGAGCTACAGCTGCCGGCCTACACCACAGCCACAGCAACGCAGGATCCGAACCCCGTCTGTGACCTACACCACAGCTCACAGCACTGCTGGATCCCTAACCCACTGAGTGAGGCCAGGGATCGGACCCTCCTCCTCAGGGACACAGTGTGGGGTTCTTAACCCGCTGAGGCACGATGGGAAGTCCCAGGTAAACCTTTGAAAAGAAGGGATGCTGGCTTGGCGGCGGAGACGCCCGTTGGCCTCACAAGAGTCCAACCAGAACGAGTTTCCTTTGGTCGAGCATCACCCTCCCGTGTGCCCGCGTCTGCCTGCCGTTTCAGCTGAGTCCCCAGCGCTCTTGGGAGGTGGGCCTTGACCCTCCCAGGCGCCTGAGGGCCCCCTAGGGTCCCAGCCTGGTCCCTCCGAGCCCCTCTGACTCTCCCCAAACCACGGACACCTCGCAGCCGCCCTGAGGCCGGGCCCCTCTGTGTCTTCGCCACGCGGACCCCGGGCCCGGAAGCCACGGGTCCAGCGCGAGGGCCCGGGGCCAGAAGGGCCCCACACACCTGGGAAGTAGGGGATCCGCTTCCCGCTCAGCTTGTACGAGACGCCGACTTTAACCTCATCCAGGGTGTCCAGGATGTCCAGCTTCGTCAAGGCCAGCCTGCCCCAAACCGGAGAGAGGCCGAGCCGCGGTCACCGCGCGGCCGTTTCCCCGTGTGGGGTCCACCCCTCGCTCCTCCGTTTGACGGGAGAAGGAAAGGAAAGAAGAACCGCAGAGGCCACGGGCAGCCAGGCCCCGAGCCCAGCTGCCGTCGGCTCCCTCGCCCCAACGCCCGGTCCCTCGGCTTTGCCCCTCCTGCCCTCCTTGTACCCGGGTTTAGGGTTTCAGAGGCGACCCTCAGGCCTGTTCACGCCCCTCTGCCCCGAGGAGACCCCGCGGCCGAGCGAGCGCGCCGGTGCCCACGACGGCGTCCACACCGCGGGTCTCCCCGCCCAGCGCGGGCCACTGGGCTTCGTGTGTCTCGTCCCGCTCCCTTCTGCTCCCCACGTGGCACCCCTGGCCTGGGGTCGCCTGCGGCTGCATCTCTCCATTCTGCGCTCGAGGACCGAAGGTGGGACACCGTGTCCTCAGCCACTTCGTCCCTGTGGCTCCCGCTGGTGGACGCCTCTCCACGCACCGCGCGTGGCTGTGGTTCATTTGTGTGCCGCACGGTTTTGGTAAAGGCACTCTTTCCCTGCGATGCCGAGTGCCTTGAACCCTGGCCCGTCCCTCTGAGGAAGATGCAGCACGTCCCCCGTCTGCCCAAAGGCCCGCCTTCCCCCGGAGAGGGTCCGAGTCGCCAGAACCATGCCCGTCACCAAGGGCAATGGGCTGCCTGGTCAGTCTCAGGAGCACTCAGGCGGGGGGCGCCCCTTCAGCCCTTCCCACTAACGCGTGGCAGGGGGGGCTCCCACACCTGGCACCCTCAGGGTCACTCTCCTGTTTACAGCCACGTGGACCGGGGCTCCAGAGCAGGCTGGCCCCGGACCCCCCCCCAACCCGGGCTCCGCCCCACGGCTGCAGCTCTGTCGGTCTGGGCCGCGTTCCCGCAGGCAGGGGTCTGTGGGCACCCTTCTTGTGTGCCCTGATGGTTTGCGGGAGGTGCCGCTTGTGGGACGGGGCCTCAGCCCTTGCTCCAGGGCCTTCTTGGAGCGGCAGTCAGCGCTCGGCTGTGCTCGGCGCTGGGGTGGGTCTGCCCTCCTGTCCCTGCAGCCCCTGCCCTGTGCCAAGAACTGAGGTTGGACGGCGGGTTGGGCCAGCCTGGGCCAGGCCCACTCAGCAGGGCGGTGGGCCCTCGGTTCAAGCGCAGGCCCTCTGCTCTGGGCTCACACCCAGCCAGGCTCCAGAGGAATCATGTTCACCTCTCACAGGTGCCAGGCCGCCACCGTGGCCTTCCCTGCCTGCGCTCGGGAGCGGTCGCAGCGCCAGGCTGCAGAACTGGCTCGGAGGACCCTGCACTGGCCTCCATGTCACCCTCACTGTGGCCCCGCCCTGCAGGAGGGCCTGCCCTGGGTGACATCACTGTGTGGGGAGCCCGAGGCCCTGAGCCCACGCCCGAGGTGCCAGGGCATCAGCCCGGGGGGGCGGGCAGCGGGCGGGCGCTTACGCGGTGAATCCATTGATCATGTGGGCGTATCTCAGGATCATGAGGTCTAACCAGCCGCAGCGCCTCTTCCTGCCCGTGGTCACGCCCCACTCGTGGCCGCGGCTCTGCAGCAGGTCTCCGATTTCCTGCGTGGGAACGGAGCAGGGCCCGGGCCCCCGTGAGTGGGAGCCGTCTGGGCTGCCCGGCGCTCAGCACTCTGCTGCCCTCTCTGCTGCCTCCCCCGCAGCCCCCATGACGCCCCTCCCCCCTGCGTCTGGGTCCCTGGTCCCTGGCACACATGGCCCAGCTGTTGCCCCAAGGGGAAGGCCTCCTCCCAGGCCTCGTGAGGGGCAGGGGCCCGGCTTGTCCACCTGCCGGTGAGGGTGGGTCGACCTGGCCCTGCAGCCTGGCCTTGGCGGGGTGTGTGTCTATTCCTCGGGGCGCCCTAGCCCCCCTTTCACCCTCGGCCCTGTCAAAGCCGCCGGTATGCCCCCTCCCCCCCCGCCCTCACAGCTTTGCCCAGGACAACAGCCTCGTGTCCTGCTGGCCACGAGGGCGCGAGGCCATGTGAGGCAGAAGGCTACTGGTGTCCCCAGCTTCCAGAAACACCCAGGAGGCTGGCGAGGCTGCTGGGCGCGGCCGGGGCGCTGCCTCTAATCCGTCCTCACTCGGCCGAGACGGAAACCCAGGCTGGCCCAGGCCCCCAAGGATGGAGCCGAGATAAGGCCCGGGACCCTTCCTGAGCTGAGGGGTGCGCCCTGGGGGGCCCTGGGGCGCGAGGCTGCGGAAGCACAAGGCCTCCAGCGCCTCGTTACCCGCCCCCGCCCCGAGCGCCCACAGGGTCCCCGGGGCTGGGGACTCACGTTGATCTGCTCGGTGGGGAAGGCGCCGACGCCCACGCGGGTGGTGTAGGCCTTCACCACGCCATAGACCTCGCCGATGTTCTGGGGCGGGATGCCCAGGCCGGTGCACACGCCGCCCACCGTGCAGTTGGAGGACGTCACAAACGGGTAGGTCCCTGCGAGACAGACGGTCAGGCCGCCCCCCGGGGACCACCCCGGCCCAGCGGTCCCCCCCGGGCAGATTCAGTGCCCGCACGTCCCCTCCGAGGGGCTCTGGGGCCAGCAGCCTGAGGGGTCGTCTGGGGAGCGGCCAGCACAGGTGGTGAGGGAGGGAGGACACTCGGGATCAGACGGTGGGTGCCTGCCTTTTCTGTGTCAGGCACCTCAGTGCTGGGGGGTGCCCAGGGTGGGCACAGGGTGGACAGGGCCCTTCGCGGGGGCGCTGGGGGGCCCCCGGCCCCGGGGAGGCCCTCCCGCCCTCCATCCCGCATCCCTCGCTCGGACGCTCCGCTCTTCCCGGTGGAACTTAGGAAAATGGGCGGTATGACCCTTTGCTGGGCACGGGCGGCACCGTGGCCGTGGGAGGTGGCGCCTCGTCCCGGCAGACGCGGACGCGAGGGTTTGTGGGGCCGGGCTGGGCACGCACCGAAGTCAATGTCGAGGAGAGCTGCGTTGGCGCCCTCCACGAGGATCTTCTTGGGGGGGCCGTGCAGCGCCTCGTACATGAAGTAGACGCCGTCCCGGACCATGGGCCGGATCCGCTCGGCAAAGCCCTGAGGGCAGGGGCGCGGACAGTGAACGTGCGGGAACCGGGCCGCCCAGCCCGGCCTCCTCCCCGCAGCCTCTGTCTCCCGGCAAGTTCCTTCCCCACCCGTCCATCCCTGCCCTCGGCTCGGCCCCCGACCAGGGCTGCAGCGGCTGGGTCCAGCCATGGAAACGTCCAGAAGGGCACTGCGTGGGCATCCTCCTGTCCCCTGCCTGCTCTGTCCCTCTTGGAGGGAGCTGGGCCACCTCTAACCCCTGCAGACAGACGCCGTGGACTCCGTCCCCAGGCGCCCCCGGGGCAGCCTCAGAGGATGCGAGGGCGCAGGCCAAGCCGGTAAGAGGACCACCCGCCCTCGGCCGGCCGTGGTCCGCACAGGAGGCCTGCGGTCCCCACGCCCGCTGCCCTGCGAAGACGCCCGGGGTGACGCTCCATGAGTGACGTCGGATGGGACACGGCGGCGCCCCCGCTGCACCTTGAGCTTCTTGAGTTGACCTTCGACGTCTGTCTCCAACGTGGGGAACATGGACTGGTGCTGGCGGGCCAGGTTCCTGAACCTGCGGAGGCGACAGTGACTGCGACCCCTGCCCCCGCCGGGGCCCCGGGGCCCTCCCCCTCGGGCCTAAGACGGTGTCGGTACCGGGCGGAAAACTCGTCAAAGTCCGACAGGAGGTCGCAGACGCGGAGGCCCGCGCGGGCTGCCTTGGACGAGTAGGCTGGTCCGATCCCCTTCCTGGTGGTGCCGATGCTGGGAGACAGGTGGCACCTGAGCCCTGCCCAGCGGCCGGCCGGGGGCCCGCCTGGAAACGCAGGGTGCCCGGCTGGCCCCCTCAGGCCTCGGCCTCCACTCCATCAACAAAGGCTGGGCTGGGGGATCCCGAGGCCCGTTCCCAGGTGCTGCGCCAGAGCTGGGAGCCTCGAGAACCCCGCTCCTCAGATGGCCAGGTTCATGGACCCAGGGGCTGCGGGGGTGGGTCCTGATCCCACCCCCCCCGTCCCCGTCCCCTGCTCTGAGGCCCAGCGCCCAGCTGTCCTCTCCCTGCCTGTTCTCTGCCCTCTGCCCAAAACCAAGGCTGCTGCTCTGGGCGTCTGCTGCCTCCCCTGGGGGTGAACCCACTGTGCCCACCCTGAACCCACTGCCCGTCACAGCCTGGCCCAGGTTTAGCCCATGGGGATGCTCAGCTTTGCCACCTGCATGTGGCTGAGCCGTGTGTGTTTGTGTGTGTGTGTGTGTGTGTGTGTGTGTGTGTGTTTCAGAGCGCATGCCCATATGGGGACACTCCTTGGAGGTGGCAGCGGGGGAGGACGGCACAGGCTGGGGAGAGGTGCTTGCTCATGATTCAGGTGACGGTGGCCTGGGGTGAACCGACTGCGCTGTTCTGAGGGGCTTTTTGTGGACAGTGTCCCCACCCGACAACCCCCAGCCCTCCAGCTGGCGGCCTTGAAAGCCGTGGGCAAAACTCACTTCTTGCCCTCCTGCGCCTGCCGCTGCACCTCCTGGAGCCCATCTACTGCCTGGTGAAAATCGAACACTGCCAGGGAGAGACACACGGTTACGGGGCCTCCGGGGACCAGCTAGAGTCCCTGGGGCCTCAGGTTCCCTGCCTGCCAGTGGGGCAGTGGTCCCGCCTCCCCGCCCCCCAGAAGGCTGGCAGAAGGCCCGGTGGGGCTCCGGGCCTGAGGGTCCCTTGTTCACAGGGAAGCGGGGTCTGGAACTCACCGAGGTGGGCCCGGTCGGAGATGATGAGCCTCTTCTCCCAGTCCTTCAGGCCTGCGGACGTCGCACGCAGCCGGCAACAGGCCGCAGAGTCAGCTCTGGGGCAGGGCAGGGCAGGGCGGGCCCCCCCAGGAGGACGTCCACCCCGGCCCCGCGGGGCCTCCGTCCAGGTCACGTTCCCACACGCTCTTCTCACGCCCTGAGCCCAAGCCCGCGGCCAAGGCTCTGCTTCCTCCACAGACCCTCTCACAGCGTCGGGCTTGCTGTGCTGTCTGCCTGCCCCAGACCACCTTCCGGGCCCCACCTGCCTGGCCGCCTGGCCGGTGGCCTCAGTCGCTGCCATTGTCTGCCGCCTCCCAGCCACCCCAGGAACCACATCCTTCTTGCAGACGTGGTGGCCCTATGGTCCCCGGTCTCAGCTGGACCCCAGGGTCCCCTGGGAGCCTTGTCAAATTCCATGTGCCAGGACTCCTCCCAGGACTGCCCAAGCCTGCATCTCCTGGTGCCAGCTGTCCCCAGTGTCGTGAAAGCTCCCCTGTGACGCCGAAGCCATGGTCCAAAGCCAGAGTTCGGGGCCTCTGGGCTGCCCACGCTCGGCTTCCTGAGCGAGCATCCTGCCTCCAGCACAGGCAGAGCCCTCAGGCCGTGGAAGCAGCCCCCTCTGCCCATCGGCCACCCCCGGGAGAAAGCTCACAGACACAAGCCAGCCTGCGGCCGGGAACACCCCCGCGCCCTGGACGGAGTGGGTCTGCAGGACGCAGGCTTACCTTTCTTCTCATTCTTTTCCGCTTCTTCAAACAAGCCCGGTAAGTGGACAACCACTCCGTTGCCTGCAACACAGGGACACGAGACTGAACTGCATCACAGAGCACAGGGACTTAGGTTTAAAACAGCATGAAATTAAAAAAAAAAAAAAAAAAAAAAAAAAAAAAAAAAAAAAGAAGCAGTTCCCCAGTGGTGCAGTGGGTTAAGGACCTGGCGTCGTCACTGCAGCGGTTCGGTTCACTCGGTGCTCTGGGGCAGGGTTGATCCCTGGCCCAGGAACTTCCACCTGCCGTAGGCCGGCCACAAACACACACGCAAACGTAAACACAAACACCCCAGTGTGAACAGGCACCTGGTGCTCAGAGCAGCGTCATTCACAGCGGCTGAGACGCGGACGCGACCCAGCAGCTGAACGGGTAAAGAACACGCCGCACACGAGGGGACGTTCGCCTTACAGAGGCAGGGGGTCCCGACGTGGGCCGTGACCTGAGGACCTCGCACACGGTGACCTACGGCAGACGCAAAAGGACCGGTTCTGGACGATCCAGTCCTGAGGTCCCTGGAGGATGAGCCTCTGGGGGACAGGAAATACAACAGTGCTGCCCAGGGCTGGGCGAGCGAAAGGGGGAGCGAGGGCTCAAGGGGCCGAGGGTCTGTCCAGGGAGGTGGGACCTTCTGGAGGCGATGGTGCCGGCGGCACGACAATGCGAACGGATGTGCCGTTTCCAAACCACACCGTTAAAAACGGCCGAGGCGGTAAATGCACGAATGTTTTATCACAATGAAAAAATGGCTGAAGTAAAGCAAAAACCATCATGAAGCATTTGCGGAGACCCTTGGGGTGGGAGGGGATTACCGCCCGCGAACGGCCAGGGACAGTGCCCTCGGGCTGGACGCTGCCGGCTGTACGGGCGAGCCTCCACGGGGGTGAGTTTCCCTATGGAAAGGGGCCCCGGGGCAGCTGCTGTGTGTCCTTTAAACGGCTTGGAAACGTGGAGAAATGCAGTCTCCATCCGCTCCCAGGACCAAAGCCGGGCCCGCTTCCCCGTCCACGGAAAACTCAAGTGGGACCGACCGAGACGGTCCACAGCGCCAGAGACCAGGCCAGAGAAGGAAGGCGCTCGCCCAGGTGACAAGCGTGTCGCTGCGGGCCCAGGCTGCAGCCCTTTCCCACAGGACCGAAGGCAGCCGGGCCCTGGCCGGGGGCTGGGGGGCAGCGCTGCTTCCCGGAGGAGCCCTTCCGGCGCCGCTCCCCACGGACTGGCCCTGACCAAGCGAGACGGGACAGCCGTCCAGGTGGGTGACTCAGAGACGACGCAAGCCACACCGGGCACAAAAGGTCACCTAAATGCCACGAGTCCCGAAATGACCACGTGGCCAGGCTGGGGAGGGACGCAGGCCAAGGGGCAGCCGCGTGGACCGCAGAGCCGACCCCTCCCCGGAGCCCCCGGGTGACCCCCGGCTCCAGTGCATCCCCAGCTCTTCAGAGACCGGGCAGAGGGCCCTCCGGGTCAAGCGTGCCTCCTCGGCCCCGTTTCCCACCACGTGGAGCCCGGGGCCCGGCAGACCGGGCTAGTGCCCAGGCGCTTCGGCAACAGGGCCTCACCTCCAGCCCGTGGGTCCCAGGGCCAGTCGGGGCCTCACCCACCGCTGGGGCCCACCTGTACCCGTGGGTGGAGAAGGCTCCGGACAACCCTCTCCTCCTGCTCAGCTTGACTGCTCGCAGCCCCTTCGGGCCTCTGCCGACACCTTCCTCTGCTCACGTGCCAGGGCGGGCCAGACCCGGTGCCACGGCTGGCACACACCTGTGGCCCCACCTCTGCTGCCCGGCCCGGCGGGGCCAGGGGGCAGATAAGTCAGGAGGAAAAGGAAACTGGCCCTGCTAAGTTGTGGAAAGAGCTGGAAGGAACAGCCTGAGAAGGGCCCGGGGGCGAGCCTGGGCAGGGGCTGCAGAGGGCCGCAGGAGGGCCAGGCCGGCCCAGGAGTGTGCACAGGACACACACTCACCCTTGCACACACGCATGCGTGCACACGCACACATGGGGGCTCCGAGAGCTCAGCGGAGCCTCGTGTACCCGTCTTCCCTCAGGCCCAGGCTGGGAGGGGTCCCGGGCTGTGGCCCCCGCCCTGCGAGGCTCCTTGAACTTCCCAGCCCAGGGCCCGCTGTGCGGGTCATCCCCGCAGGTGCTGGGCAGGGCAGGCCGGCCGAGGTCCAGTCCGCACATCGGGCCCCTTGTGCTCACACATGTGGGATCCCTGGGGGGGGCGGGGGGGCGCACTCACCGATGAAGGACACGGCCTTGGTGTTGATGATGCCGCTGGGCAGAAGGTGGAAGTCGTATTCCTTGCCGTCCACCACCACGGTGTGGCCAGCATTGTTGCCCCCCTGGGAACAGAGACCCGCTCAGCACCCGAGACCCGGACCCACTGAGGGAGGGCCTGCCTGGCGGCGCCCGGCCTCACTCTGGCGGCTCTAAGTGCAGGCACCCAGGAGCCGCCTCCGGGCCCCTGGGGGGTTGTTCTGTCCCCAGGAGTGTGAGACGCAGCCCACACTTGGGGAGTCTGGGTGCTGGCTCCAGCCCTGATGCTGGGATGAAGGGCAGGGGCCTGGCTGGGGGCCTGGGTCCCACCGCCTAGGACCATCTCATGCTGATGCTCCAAGGGGCGAGGCTGCGGGCGTGCAGAGCCTGCCCTCCCACCAGCCCCTCTGATGTTCCCTCCTCTGATGCGGGAAGGAGGGGCCCCGCCATGCCGGGAAGCTTACCCTCAGGCCCACTCGCCCCTCACAGGGGCCCTCCCTGGGGCCTGTGTCTCCCGTCGGAGAAGCGAAAGGAAAGAGCTGACCTGAGACAAGTCCTGTGCTGGAGGAGGTCCCCGCGACTGGCTCCCTCCCCTTTAAGCTACTGACCAGGACTCAGTGGGTGGAGCCCGGGGGAGGGCCCCACCCTTGAGGGGTGCTGGCCCTCAGTTCAATCTCCTGTCGCTAGAGGGCATGGTGGCCCCCAGGGGATGGGTCCCCATGGCCGGGGGGCAGGGCCCCGGGGAAGGGCCCGTTCTGGCAGGTGCCCAAGGCGGTGCCCTGCTGGGCCCACTCTGCCCGGAGCCCTGAAGCCCAGCCCAGCCCCTCTCTCCCTCCTTTGGGCCTGAATCTCCTGCAGAAACACAAGCCTATTGGCGGGGCCTCTCCGTGGCTGGGCCTCTGCCCCCCACACCCCCGTGTCCTCCTGCCTTGTGGGGGTGGGGGGTGATGGGCTGTGGGCTGTGAGGGCTCCAGGGCCCTCCTCAGGCGGGCAGGGTGGGTGCCCCACATTCGGGGCCGCTCCTTGCCCTGCCCAGGCAGGGCTGGAGGAGGCAGCCTCTTTCCTGACAGGAGCACCTGCTCCTTGTTAGCCTGGACAGGATTCTCAGCTCTCCACCAAAACAGCCCAGGCGTGGGGGGGGGGGTCTGGCACCGCGAAGGGGGCAGGCGCCATGTGACCTCCGCCGGGGGCTCTTCCTCCCGGGCCTCACTTAAGAAGTGAGGCTGCATGGCCCTTTCACCCAGGCTCAGCCCTGCGGCCAGGACCAGCCCCCGGAAGGGCAGCACTAGAAGCCCACTTCTCCAGAGGCTCCACATGGGGCCATCCGCCTGTAAATGCACGTGCGAGGCCCGTCTGGCCTGTCGTGGGGGCCGGATGAAGGCAGGTTCACGGTACGTGGCTCCTGGGATCACTGCCATCCTGCTGCGTGTCCCCAGCTCAGCTGCCCCTGGAGGCAGGCCTGCTGCCCCCCTGGTGCCCAGGCTGTCACAACTGACCACAGGCTCTGCGCAAATGATGGGGAAGCAGAAGGACAAAGGGGACAGTGCGGGGCCTGGGAGCCAAGGAGGGGCGCCCTCCGCCCCCCGAGATGGGCAGGCCGGGGGGGGCCAGGCCACGGTGGCTCAGGACGGTGCTGGGGGTCCACTGGGTGGACCGCCACGGAGGGAGGCGTGGGAGGGACCCCAGAGGGGCTTCGGGAGGCGGGGGAGGGGAGCTGATGCTGATGAGGTGAAGGGGGGAGGGGGAAGCAGAGGTGGTGGGCTCAGCCTTGACATGAGTCACGTGACTGACAGGCCCCCGGAGACCCCTGCCCTCGCCTGGGGACCCGTGCAGTCATGCCCATGAGCACGTGCACCACTGCAGGAGGGGTGGCCCGGGGGTGGGAAACTGGGGCCACGAGAAGGGGGGTGACCGTCGAGCCCAGGCAGACTTGCACCCCTACCCCCGGCTGCATCCCGCCTGCCAGGGGAGGGGACCAGAGAGCTCCGACACCAGCCTCCCTCCCCCGCTCTCGGGGTGCCCCGTCCCCACGTCAGCTGGCCCACGCAGGGCCCCGTCTTTGTTTGGGGTAAACAGCCGCGCCTAGGAACAGCCACAGGCCTTGGGTGGCAGATGGCCCCTGCCGGCTCTAGGGCCCAGGCATCAGGTCACAGGCCACTCCCCGGGGCGAGAGCCAGCCCTGGATGCTGAGCCCAGGGCCCGGTGACCTGCAGGGTGCACCTCCCAGCAGCATGGCACAGGTCCAGGTGACCATCCCAGACAGAGCCCTGTCTGCCCTCCCTCCGCTGCCCGCGGGCAGGTGGGGGGGGGCAGGAACACCTCAGCTGCCCTCCTGAGGCCCAGCCCCGCTGCAGGGAGAGCTGGGCGAGGGCCGTGGGCTGCAGGGGCTGGTCAGCCAGCAGTCCATCTGGGCCTGGTTTGGAAAAGCACTTGCGGGAGTTGGCCAGGTCCCAGGTGCCCCTGAGGGTAGTAGGTTCTGGGGACCCCGTCGAGGGGCCCTGCAGGAGTGAGCTGGAGTCCCTTCTCCCCACTGCCGCGCCGCAGGCTCTGGCCAAGGTGGCTGGGAGCTGGGCCCAGAGGCCGCCTGGGTCAGCCGCTCAGGGCCGTGCCTGCCCCCAGGCTCTCCCCTGCGATGGAGCCTCGGGTTGGGCACAACTCTGAGCCCCGAGGGACGCTGAAGCCCCCCACAGCCTGCCCGGTCCCTCCAAGACCCCAGTGGGTGCTCCCGCCAGCTGGCTCCCTGGAGGCAGGGATCTGAGAGAGGGGGCGTGCTTGCTCATAGACACAGGACCGGGGCCAAGGCCAAGGCAGGCCCACTCAGGAGTCTGGCCAGCGCTGACCCTTCCTGCCCCTGCAGCCGCCCTGCCAGGCCCCCTTTTAGGGGTCAGGGAAGAAGACAAAGAGCTGGACGGTGGAGCTCGGGCTGCAGCGTCTCAGTGGCTGCGAAGCTGCCCTGGGGCTCCGAGCTCCTGGGTGGGGTCGCGGCTGGGGGGGGAGGCCCCTGGGTGCCAACGACAGGCTCTATCTGGATCCTGCACAACCTGCAGCAAGGGCCCCGCCCTCGGGGAGGCCACACTTGTGACCCTGCCCCCCACGTCTGGGAGAAGGTGTGAGGCGCGCCCCCATGCGGCCCTCACCCCCCTCAGGGGTCAGCTCGCAGGCCCCTACCACCCGGGCGCTCTCTTGTCACCCAGGGCAGGCGTCCCCACAGCCGCCCGGGCCTTGTGACCCCAGGGAGGCCACAGGTGACTGGTGTCACCAGAGGGTGCACACGCGGAGGAGGGGCTGCTTCTGGAGGCAACACTGGGCCTTTCCGCCAGCCCCTGCCCCTGGGCCAGCCCGGGGTCGAGGTTAGGCATCTCCTGGTCCCTCTCCGGGGGAGAGGTCCTAGAGCACCCACAAGCCGCAGGTGGCCCTTCGATGAGCGAGACCACTGTGCCCGTCGCCACAGCCCCTGGAGCGCACGGCGCCCGGCAAGGGGAGCCTGCCCCGGCGCCCTTGTGCCAAGCCGTCTCGCTGTCCCTGGGAGGAGGATCTTGAATCCTGACCAGTGTGCCGAGGCCTTGGGGGCCTGGGCAGGGGACGTGGGCAGGGGGCCTGGGCAGGCCCAGAGCTGGATGAAGGTAACTCTGGAAACAGAGGTAGGGCGGGTGCTGCGGCCAGGACAGGACGCAGCAGGGGACACTGATGGCTGGGCCAGTCCCGTCGGGGCCACGGGGCTGTCAGACAGCAGGAAGGAGCTTGGCGGACACGGAAGAGCGGAGGTGCAGGCGTTCCCGGAGAGAGCAGAGGGCACACTGGGTGCCACACAGGGAGCCTGCTCACGGCCTCACTGTCGTGTGGCTGCGGCAGGACCTGGACCAGAAAGAGGAAAGGGGACGCCTGCACGGCCATGCCCTGACCCCAGGGCCAGGCTGGGAGTGAAGCGAGAGGGAGGCGGCCAGGGGGCAAAGGGGCCAAAGCCGCCCCCACAGACGGAGCCCAGGATGCAGGGCAGGTGCTGCCGGTGGGGGCAGGGACAGGCGCCATCCATTCCAGGAGAAGGGCCCAGAGAACAGCAGCAGGCCTGAGGCCTGAGGCTCTGGGCACAGGCTGACCACAGGCCCCAAAGCACCGAGTTGGGAGTGGACGAGGACAGATGCCCGGTGGAGGGGGATGTGGCCGCAGACTGCCTCTGGGCAGGTGGAAGGGGCAGCCGAGGTGGTGAGGCGACCGGAGGTCACACAGGGACCTCACAGGTGCACAGACCCTGAGACGGGCTGACCGTTGGCAGAAGCACAACCTGAGCTGGGGGCCAGGGCAGCCCTGGGGGGCACAGCTGCCACTTGGGACAGCTCCGGCCCCGGGAACAGGCCAGGCGACTCTTCCGGTCACTGGGGCTGGTGGCCTTCAGTCCTTCTAGGCAGCCATCCAGACGGGAGTCCGGCCCAGCCTGCCCCACCCACTGCAGGGACCAGAGGCAGGCTTCCCCTGGCCCCTCACTCCCGGACACTGCCCAGCTCGCAGGGCCACGGGGCAGTGTGCGGCTGCGATGCTGGGCTTCGCGCACACACTCCAAGTACGAAAGCAGCCTTCCCGGGATGGGGCTGGACGCCCCCGTGCCAGCCCCGATGCCCAGCGCTGTCACGGTGCGGGTGTGGCACGTGTGAGGCCCAGACATGCTGCCTGCTCCAACGGCTCAGCTTCTCCAGCCCATCTTCCCGCCTCGCCAGCTTGTTTGGCGGCTGGAGGGGAAAAGCCCCGTGCGCGCCCAGGACGGCCTGGAATTAGTCCCACTACGCTGGAGCGCTGAGGCCTGCAGGTGCAGGCATAGCTGGTCTCAGCTGGAGAAGCTGGGTTGGGGAGAGGCCTAGTGGGCCCTCCAGTCGGGTGCAGGGTTTCAGCCTGCTCTGCCCATAGCTCTTTTAAGTGATGGCAGGGCCTGGCCGGCTGACCCAGGGAGGGCCCTGTTCCAGAACCATCTCCACAGCCAGGAGAACCCAGCAGCTTCAAGATGAGGGCTATTGAGGGTCCCTGCGAAGCCCTGAGGTCACCTTGAGGAGGAGAGATGGCCACAGACAGGTCAGCGAGGCAGGGCACACAGAGGGCAGGGCCCTGGGCTGAAGGAGGTGGGAGGGAGACGCCCTGTGGCAGGGGCTGGTGGGGAGGGGAGTGGGCATGGACCATGAGCCCGGCTGCAGGGTCCAGGGGAGAGGAGCGGGCTTGCGGGCCACGGCTTAGGGCAGAGAGGGTGGGAGGCCCCCCACCACCCCAGGAAGCACCTTCTAGGAGCCCACTGTCTGCATCCAGCAGGAGTGGTCCAGACCGTGGCGTCTTCCTGGAGCCCAGTGCGTGGGCTCCTCTGGGGGCTCTGGAGCCCCAGGCCGCTTGGCAGGAGCTCAGGGGTAACCCCCCTCATTTCCAGCAGCACTCCTGGGCGTGGCTGAGCCCAGCAGCGCCACGCATGAGCTGAGCCCTCTGCACCCTGGGCTGTGAGTGGGCCCACAGCAGCAAGCGTGGCACGGGCCCGGCGTGGGGGCAGTGGCCCAGAGGGACGACCCAGTGGGACAGAACAGACAGGGTGCACAGAGCAGACTGCAGCTGGCAGAGCCCCGCCCTGGGGACAAAGCCTGTGTCTGGCCTCCTCGGTGGCACCACCAGCCACTGGGTCACCCTGGCCAGACGCCCGAGGCTCCTCCGTCACCTCCTTGTCCCTGCCCTGCCGGCCTTCAGGCCCTGGCCTGCTGTCCTGCCCTCGCGTCTGTCTCCTCTTGGCTGAACCTCCCCCCTGCCGCCCCCCCCAGGGGGGGCCTTGCTCCAGCCCCACCTTGGACTCAGCCTCCAGCCTTCCCAGCGTGCACTGGCCTCTGAGGTCAGCAGCCCTGTCCCAGACCAGACAGAATGAGAAAGAGGGGTCTCAGTGGCCCTTAACCACCCCGGGAGCTGGGGTCCCCGCCCCCCTCCTGGAGGGCCTAGTGTCACACCCATGGCACACCCCACCCCCTGAGGATCCAGTGTCCCCAACTCAGCGACTTGTATTTATAGCTCTGCCCAGTCCACTGCTCTGGGGGGTGGGGCTGGCGGGGAAGGCGGGGTCCCTGGGGGAGACAGAGGGGGAGGAATCTGTCTGCCTGTGAGTGGCAGGTGCGCGAGAGGCTGGGGTGTGCGTGTGAGTGGGTGGGGGTGGCGGCTGGGTAGGGTGTCGGGAAGGGAAGGAATTCAAGAGGCGTGTCGGGTCGGCTGGAGGGCAGGGAAGAGAGGGTCCCTCTGGGTCCGGGAGTGGGGGGGTGGCCCTTGCTGGGCGGGGGCGGGGGGGGAGGGAGGGGGGACCCGGCGCCCGGCCCGCACCTGGCAGCGGCTGATGATGTCGGCGTCCGTGGCCAGCAGGTCCACCACCTTGCCTTTGCCCTCGTCCCCCCACTGCGCGCCCAGCACCACGGTCACCCGGGAGCCGGTGGTCGCCGCCTCGTGCTGCAGCCGCCCCCGCTTGACGCCGCCCGCGCTGGGGGGCCGGTCGTTGGAGGCGCGGGTCCCCGACATGCCGGCTCGCCTCGTCCGCTGCGCTGGGCCGCCCGGGAGCCCGCCGCTGCCGCGCGCCGCGCCATTAAAAGGAGCCGGCCCGGGGCGGGGGGCGGGCCGGGGGCGGGCTCTCGGGCGCCGTGACGCCGCGGTGACCTCCGGGCCGCCGGGGCCCGCCCCCCCTCGCCATCCCCGGGGCCGAGCGGGGCCGCGCGCCGACGGCGCAGCCCGGGCGCCCGCCGGCGCGGCCCGGGCCCGGGCGCCCGGGGACGCTCTCGGGGTGGGGGGGTTCGCGCTCGCCCTCCCCAGGCGGGGGCCTGGGCGCTGCCAAGCCGGCCCGCCCGGGCGCGCCGGCCCCAGGACCTCGGGCTTCCAGAAACGGCAGGGGCCCCCGTCAGGGTGGGAGGGCGGTTTGCGAAAGGGGAACTGCACCTATGCGCCCCGCCGAGAGGGTCCGCTCGGGGGGCTCGGGGCGCACCTGTCCGGCGGTGGAGCCCGGTCCCCTGGCCCGGCGCGCGCGCCCTCTGGTGGCGGCCGAGAGGAGCGCGCGCTCCCTCCCCCGTCCCCTTTCCCTCACCCACCCACAGGCGCAGGGCACCCTGGTAGCAGCAGGCAGGCTCCATCCAGGAGCCGGCTGCCCGCATTCCCACGGCCCTGAGTCCAAGGGAGAAGAGAGGGGGCTTTCAGGTCACGTGGCCGGGCAGGGATGCTCACCAGCTGCATAGGGGCCAGGGTCTCCAAAGCTCCACCCCAGCCCTCCTTCCCGCCCAGACTGTGCCCCGGGCCCCAGCAGGGCTCCTTGTTCTCCGAGCTCATGGCGTGCTCTGTCCATGCACAAAGGCCCTAAGTGCACTGGGCCTTGGACACGGCTGACCCTCCAGGTCGAAGGCGCCAGGGATGGGCCCTGGGGGTAGGAGTGTCCTGTTAGACCCCTGTCCCAGGGCGGGGAGCTAGTGCCCCTTGTTCTGTCCCTGGGGGGTAGGGCTCTCAGTGCAGAGGGGCCAGGAGCCTGCCCACTGGCCTCTGCCCAGGGCTCAGAGCCACTGAGCCGCCTGGGCTCCCAGGCTCAAGGCAGGGCGACCAGACGGACACTCCACAGGAGGAAGGGAGTGGACAGTGGGCTTGTCACACGCTGGTGGGGAGTTAATGATTCAGGCCTCGCTGAGGTTGAGGACTGCACTGTCCTACCCGCTCCCTCCCCACTCCCCCCCCCCCCCCCCCCCCGGCTCCTGGACAGGTCACCTAACCCTTCTGTGCTCCGGGCCCTTTCTCCCACGTGGGGATGCCATGGGTGACAAGTAAGGTGCGAGGACTCCCTTGGTGATAGCGGGGGTGGGGGGCAGTAGAGTGGGCAGCGTCCCCCTTTCCTCCAGGCTACCAGCCCTGGGAGTTGCCTGGAGCCGGGCCAGGGGACTAGGCGGGAGCTTCTGAAACCACTGAAGGCCTGGGAAGCCGAGGGTGAGAGAAACGAGGTGCAACCAGGGGGCTGAGTGTCGGGGGGCGGGGTGGGGGGGCGTCCTGGGGCGCAGAGGCTGGCTGTGTCCAAGAGGAAGAGGCAGGACTGCAGGAGGGACCAAGCGGCTTCTGGGAGGTTTGTCTCCAGATGCAGGAGCTGGGCCTTAGAATGACCATGGGTGGGGTGGGATGTGGGAGGGATTTGCTGGAGTCCCATCAAATGGGGGTGGGGCTTCCCGCTGTCCATCACTGGGTGGTGCTGAAGGCCCTTCCTGGGGAGACACTGGGCTCTGGGCCAGCAGGTATGTGATGGAGGCTCAAGGCGACACGTTGGGGGCCAGGGGCGGCGTTCAGAGGGCTCTGCAGGGCCAATCTCCAGCGGGGCACCAAGTCCTGAAGCCTGGGCTATAAATAGCCAGCAGGCCTGGTGGGGGGGAGTCAGGCTTTTCTATAAACAGCCCTGTCCAGGCCCAGCAGCTGGGGCCCTGCCAGTCACACGGCCCAGCCGGAATTAGAACACCCCCACTGCGGCCCTGCCAGAGCAGGCCTGTCACTGGGGGGGGGGGGGGCAGTACAAGGCTCGGAGCTCAGGGCGCTGTGACCGGGGGTGGGCCCTCAGGGGGCACGCAGGCACGGTCCTGGGGTTTCCTCTCTGGGGCCTCAACTCCGGGTGGCTCGTGGTGCCTCAGGACAGGCACCCTGGAACTTGAAACAGTGCAGGGCAGGAAGGAAAGATGATGCAGCTGCTTTGGAAAACAGTTGGGCAGTTTCTTAAAAAGCTGAACCCAGCCCTTAGCACATGGCCCAGCTCTTCCTCTCCTGGGAATCTAGAAATCCAGGCCTGGGAAAAGAAGCCGTTCACAGCAGAAAAAAAGCCTCTGAGGCCTCACGTGCAGGTGGCCCAAGCGTCCACGGACAGAACGCATGTGCACAGTGTGACCCGTCCACAAAACGGAAGGTTATCCGGCCGTAAAAAGAACGGAGTCTGGACACGCGCTACAGCACGGCCACGTGAACACACGCCAAATGGAATGAGCCATCAAGCATCGTCTGGCTCCATTCACGTGACCCATCCACGAAAGGCCAGGCCTAGTGACCAGAGGGCGGACTCGTGGTGGCCGGGTGTGGAAGGGGAGTGACTGCCGCCAGGCACGAGGGGACTTCGGGAATGATGGGAATATTCTAGAACTGGATCGCGGTGGCGACTGCACAGCCTTAAGGGTCTGCTAGAAAAACTAGCTCAATTTATACACTCACACTGGGTGAGGTTCTTTGTGTGTTTGTTCTTTTAGGGCTGCACCGTGGCATATGGGGGTTCCCAGGCTGGGGTGAAGTCAGAGCTGTAGCTGCCGGCCTACACCACAGCCACAGCCACAGCCACACGGGATCCGAGCCGCATCTGCAACCTAAACCACAGCTCACGGAAACGCCGGGTCCTTAACCCACTGAGTGAGGCCAGGGATCGCACCTGCGTCCTCATGGATACTAGTTGGGTTCGTAAGCTGCTGAGCCACTAGGGGAACTCCGGCCGGTGAGTTTTTATGTGTGTAAATTAGGCCCCACAGAGCCGAGCTCACCTCCCCTCCTTCTGCTCACCGTCTGACTGGCCGCTCTTCTAGGCCTGCCTTCTCACCACCCTCTCCTCGTCCGGCCCACATCTCCCGCCCACCGTCTCCCACCTGTCCACCCACCCCCCACCCATCGCGCACCTGTCCCTCCCCTCCCCCACCCACACGGTCACAGCCTTGACGACGCCACTTCCCCCACAGCTTCTGAACACGCCACTGAGAGCTGGGCCAGGGCTGCTCTTTATTGGCCAAAGCCCCTCCAGTCTCGATGGCGCACATCTGGGGGCCAGCGCAGGGGGCAGTGGAGAGAGGCGGTGGCACCCCTGGCCAGACCCTTCCTGTCCCCGAGGCCTGGATCCTTGTCTGCCTGTAGTTGAGTGGGGGCCGCAGGCCTGGCTACGGCCGAGGGCAGACCTCTCCCCACCCCCAGGGATGGGGTCTGCCCCCTCTGCCGAGCAGAGGCACCCAGGCCAGCCTGCTTCTGTTCGGGGCCCTCACCCACGCCCCATTCCCCACTCTGCCACCAAAGGACAGTAGAGACACATCATAGTTTATGAGAAACGACTGCTTCAGCTCAGCCGAGCGGGCTGGGAGGCAGAGCTGTGGAGCAGGGGCCCTTGCCCTGCCTGGCTCCTGTGGCTTTCGGGGAGGGGTCTGCGAGGGCCTGTCCCCAGAAGAATCGGGGCATCAGGTCACTGAAGAAGAGGGCGCAAGCTTGGTGGTGCCCTGGGGACACAGCCCCCTGACCCAGTCCCCTGCAGGCGGGCGCCAAGGTGCATGCGGTGTGGGGTAGGGGGTCGGGCCGTGACATTCAGAAAGCAGACTGCAGGGGGCTGGGGGCGTGCAGGCAGGCCTGGAGGGCGCCGCGCGGGCACGTGTCCCGGTGCCGGTTGGGGTCCCCGCCGCCAACACCCCAAAGGCTCCGGGAGGCTGCGGCGCGGGCCGCGTAAGGCACGGAGTGTGGTTTCCCGGAGACCTGGCGCCAGCCCGGCCGGGAGGAGCTCTGCGCGGTGGTGCGTCCAGCAGCCCGGCCGTGGGTCCTCTCACTTGGCTCTGGGCCTGGGCCTGGGGCCTGCGGGGAGGGAGGAAAGGGCGCAGTCACGAGCAGCCTGGCTGGAAGGGGTGGCAGGGTGCGCCCCTCAGGGTCCCCAAGTCCACTCCGACCTCAGGCCCTTTCTGTGGAGCAGGGAGGCTCGCCCAGGAAGAAGGTGTGAGGTGACCCCCAGCAAGCTGGCACCTGTCCACCTGTCTAGGCTGGACTGCGCATGGCCCGTTTCCTGGCTCCTGAGTGGGGCCGCTGGGGTCTCCAGGGCTTCCCCTCCCGAGTTGCGCTCCGTCTACGCTCCCGGAGCCCCGTGGCGGCCAGCTCTCCCTGGACGCCCTCCGTCACTTCCCCACCAGCCCCTCCCGCGTGTCTGCCTCAGCTCGGTCCTCAGGGCACCAGGGCCCCAAGGCCACCTGCCGGGCCGCTGCCCACCCAGCATCCCCTAGTCCAGGGGGGCTTGTGCCACTGCTCCCCAAACGCCCTGCCCCCACAGCCACCTGGGGCCAGGCGGTGTTGGCCTGAGGACCCCTGCTTGAAAGAAGAGTCACAGAAATGAGTGGCAGAAGCGGACGGCCTGTGTCACTCAACTGGGGCTCCATCCCAGCCCCACTGCCGGCCCCAGAGGAACGGTCAGCAGGACTGGGGGCGCGGGGCTTGTGCCCGAGAGGACCGGAGGGACGCAGGAGGCAGCTTGATGCCACTCGGCCCGTGGCCACGGGACCTGGTGGCGGGGGTGGGAGCACCCACACCTGAGGGCAGGGAGGTCACGGAAGGAACGAGGGGACAGAAATCCCAGGGCAGACGGGCCCGTCACCCCGCGTGTCACCCACTGTCTGCTCACCGACCAGGGTGAAAACTGTGGGACCACAGGCCCCTCTCATGGTGCTCTGGGGAAGCCTTGGGTCACGGGCATAGAACTCCTGCCCCAAACAACCTGGACCCAGTCAGGGGACCAACCAGACGCCCCCAGAGTGTGTCTCCCACGATGTCAGCGTCACACACGACCAAAGGCGTGGACGTGTGGCCCTGGGCAGACCTCGTCCCCAGAAACCAAGCAACGCGGCTGAGAAGCAGACGGGGAGGAGGGCCGCCCCAGCGGGCGGGAGAGGCTGGCAGAGTGTCGGGGGTGCAGGAGAACGGCCCCGACGTCGGGGGCCCGGAGGACAGACCCAGGGACCAAGGGTCCTAGAAGTAGCTCTCAAGTCGGTCCGTGAAGCGGGGGCAACGCGGCAGGTGCAACAACTTTTCTGTCTTGTGCACATTTTTGCGGTTTGGGACGAAGGGCAGGTGACGGTCCTTTGGACCTGCTTGTAAACCTCCTGATGAGCTGAAGCTTTTCCAGGAGAGAAGCTGGGGAGACGGGGAGGTGGGGCCCCTTCTCCCACCCTCGAGACCTGGATGACAGGAGCCATGTGCCCGCAGATGGTGTGGGGGGGGTCCCAGGCGAGCAGACCCCACACGGGGCACCCTGACCTCTCGCCAGATGAGGCCATGGGTGGTGGCTATCCTCAAACTTATGGACTGCACACCCCAAGTGTTCCCCACACTCAGGGCCAGCAGCTGGGGCTACAAGGCCAGATCCAGGCCTCCGCTGGACACGCTGGCACCCACGGTGCCAAGCTCAGCAACCACCCAGGGGCAAACCCCAGAGCGGGGGATAATAACTGTGCCTTCAGTGAGGATGCACGGGTGGGAACTGCCCTGCGCTGCACCCCAGCCTGGCCTGTGGCACCAGCCGGACCTCACCTTGGGGCCCCGGGTCCAAGCCCCACACACAGTGGGCTGCGAGTGCTCATGGGGCTCCTGGACGGGTGGTCACACCTGTGAGCCTCGTCTAAGACCCTGACTGTCTCGCCCTGGCGGGGGTCCCAGGAGGCCGGAGCTGCTCCCGGGGGAGGTGCCTACACTCCCGCTGTCTCCAGGGCCTGGCCGACAGGGAGAGGAGGCCCGCGCACCCCTGCAGGGGCGGGTGGCCTGCCTGCCCTGGCGGCAGCCCCCGGGATCCTCCCTGTCCCCCTCTGCCTGCTTGGGCATGTGTGGCCGGCACGGGGCCAGAGGAGGGCTGAGACACCCTGTGGACAAACATAGGGGCTGGGAGTTAGCCAGATGCTCGGGCCGGGCCACCTCAGCCTGTCCTGCCGGGCCTGGGGACCGCGCCGTGCCCACCCTCAGAGGCCCTGCAGCCCTGCTCCTTGAGGGCGCCCGGCTGGCCCTGTCCACCCGCCCGCTGCCCGGCAGAGGCGGGAGGCTGCACCTCGTCACAGCAGGAGAGACCAGCTAAGCGGGTGTGGCTCCCGCCCTCCCGGAGAGGGAGGGAAGACGGGGCCAGCAGAGTCCCACCACCAGTGCCCAGGAGCGGGAGGGGAGCCGGGTTAGTGTCCAGGCGGGCCGGGCGCGGGGCCCTGCCTCTGCCGCCACCGTTAGTGCGAGCGCCAGGCTGCATACGTACCTCACTGGATCACACAGAGTCTTTTTGTTTTATTATCGTCAGGGTCAGGGGCAACCTCTGCTTCCAAATAAAAGAAACGCACTCAACAGCTGCTGGCTCGTGAGCGGCCCTGCATCTGGGGCTGGCCCGCAGGGGCGTCGAGCCAACACGCGGCCGCGCCCCAGGCCCTACCTGCCGGGGGCGGCGCGAGGCTGGAGTCAGTGGGTTAGAGGCGCCAGGGCCCCCAAAGCTGCCTCGTCTGCGGCGGGCCACACTCTCCGGGGGAGGGCCAGGGCCCGGGATGGCCTAGCCATGACCACACGCCCAGGCCGCCACCCCCACCGCACCCTGCTGCCTCCCCCGCCCGGCACCCCTGCTCCCCGGAGGACAAGGAGGCACCGGAGGCCCCGCTTACCTTCCTGGTTCCTGGAGGGGCGCTTCTTCCTCCGCTTGCCTGTTCCCTTTGAGGTCCGGCCCTGGGCCCTGGGGAGGGTGCCAGACCCGGACGAGTCGGTCACTGCGTCCTCAGAGAAGGACTGGTCCAGGGAGGTGTCCAGGGCGGAGTCTGGGGCTGTGTTCTCCTCATCTTCGTCTCTGTCCCCGCCAGGGCCAGCAGCGGGGAGGCCCGCATGGCGGCCGTGGGCAGCCGAGTCCTCTGGGCCCTCGCCTATGCGGTTGGCCACGGCCTCGGCAAGTTGGCTCAAACCCGCGGCTCCGGGGGGCTTGTCATTGGAGAAGCTGAGGGGCTTCAGAGCCTGGGCGTCTCCCAGCACCACCGGCCAGCCCTGTGCAGAGGGCTGGGAGCTCTGGGGGTCCTCTGTGGGCAGGAAATCACTGGCGTCCATGTACCAGGAAGAGCGCCTCTCCAGGGGCCCAGGAACCCCCTTCTCTGGCGGGTCTCGGGTGGGCTGTGGGCCGGCGGGGGCAGCGTCCGCAAGGTCCCAGCCCCGGGGCTCCTTGGTGGCGGCAGTGTTAAGACCCGACTCAGAGGCGGGAAGACTGGTGCCTCCCGCGGTGGCCGCTGCAGACGGAGTGGATGTTGGTGGAGGGCAGGGACTCCCCAGAGCTATCTGGGTCTCCAGGGTCCTGCCAAGCCCCCCCCGCCCAGGGCAGCCTTGCCCGATGGCCAAGTGTGGGTTGACCCCGGGCAGCCCGGGCCCCGGTGTCCAGTCTGTACAGACATGGGAGAACAGGGACACTGGGCCCCAAGGTGATGGCACATGGCACCTGTGCCCCAGGGTCCCCAAGGTAGCCTCCCCAGGAGTGGAGATCCCAGCCTCTCCCACCACGTCGGACCCCTCTCAGCCTCAGGGGCATCTGTCAGTGGGCCCGCTGGCCCAGCCCTCCTGCGCCTGGGCGCTGGGCAGACGGCTGTCCCAGCAGCCGGGCAGCTCTCATGGCAGCAGAGACGGGAAGCACCGCAGGGGTGCCCACGTCTCAGGCAGCGGGGGAGGTGAGTGCTCCCGTGAAGTCAAGGAGGGCTTCCTGGAGGAAGGGAGGCCCTGAGCCGCCAGGACGGCAGAGGCAGGGATGGCGGGAAGGGAACGGCGACCGGGAGGTGGGCGAGGGTCTCACCGGGTGCCTTGTTCCTCGTGGGATCTGCGGCAGCCACCTTGCTGGCTGCCTCCGGGTCGGCTCGGCCGCGGGCCGTCTTCCGCAGCTGGAAGCCCTTCCTGATGTCGGCCAGCAAGGCGTCGATGACACACACCTCCTCCTGCTTCCCGCCTCCCTTCCTGACTGGGGAGCACAGAGCTCCTCAGAGATGCGGCTCCCAGGCCCGGCAGCCTGCCCGGAGGAGCTGCCGCAAGCCTTCTGCGGAGGGAGGCGCGGCCGAAGCCCAGACCCGCCGGCCCCGCCCCTGCTGCCCAGCCCTGGCCTCACCGGCCTTCCCGTCCTCGCCCCGCAGCCTCCGGGCCTCCTCCTCCTCCGCCAGCTGCTGCTTCCTCCTCTCGGCCTTGGCCGCCTGCTCCTTCCGGTCCTTGTTCTCCTGCAGGACGGTCGTGGTCCGTGACCCCCGCCCTCCAGCATCCCCGGAGCCCGGCCCCGAGGACCGAGCCCGCGCGCCCCGCCCGAGGACCGTGCGCACCACCTTAAGGGCGCGGAGGAAGAGGTCCCGGAAGGTCTTCATGGTGGCCAGCGTGTCTTCCAGGGACAGCTGCTGCGCGTCCTCACACAGGTAGCTGGCCAGCTCCTGCTTCTTCTGCTCGACGGCCTGGAACACCTCCTCCAGCTCCTGGGAAGCCGCGATGCTGGCCTGGGGGCACAGGGGTGGGATCCCGGCCCTGAGAGGGGCCACACAGGGCACAGCCCGGGCCGGAGCCCTGGGGAGGGCAGGGGTGGGGTCCACGGCCCCAGGAGGACAGGTGCCTGCCTGCACAGGCCCTGCAGGCAGCGTGGTCTCTGAGCACCTCAGCCCCAGGGTCGACGGAGACCCCCTCACCTGCAGGAACCACCCCGGGGGCCAGGGCAGGGGGCTGCCTCCTGCCGGGTCCCTCCCGCCGGGTGCCCCCCGCCCCCGCCCGGCGCGCTCTCCTACCTGAGGGACCCCGGGCCGCCGCCTCCACCCGGGCCCCTGGCCCAGCACTTGCCTGGAGGCGTTGGCTGTACTGCTCCTGCACCTCCGGGACCGAGGAAGACACCTTCTGCTGCATCTCCAGAAGCTTCTTCAGGTTGGTGCTGGACTCCGAGCGGATGATCTCAAGGTTGATCCTGAGGCGCCAGAGGGCAGGCAGGGTCAGGGCATGCTGACGTTCAGCCTTGCTGGGACGTCGAGGGGCCCCCTGCGGCACGCCACAGGGACAGCGGGGCCTGACCCGTCCCCCTGGGGGGATGACCCCACCCTGGGATAGAGGGGACCCGACCCCCCCCAGGGACAGAGGGGACCCAACCCCCCCTGCCCCGGGGACAGCGGGGGCCTGACCCATTCCCCCGGGGAGAGAGGGGACCTGACCCCCCCCCAGGGACAGAGGGGACCCGACCCACCCTGCCCCGGGGACAGCGGGGGCCTGACCCATTCCCCCGGGGACAGAGGGGACCTGACCCCCCCAGGGACAGAGGGGACCCGACCCACCCTGCCCCAGGGACAGCGGGGACCTGACCCCCCCTGCCTCGGGGATAGCGGGGGCCTGACCTCATCCCTCTGGGGACAGAGGGGACCTGACCCACCCCTGAAGTCTGCCAGAGCTATGGGGTGGGCTGAGCACGTGGGTGAAGGGCCGGCCATGGGAGGTGCTGGGCCTGCAGTGTTAGGACTGTGACCCCAGTGGCTCTTCCTGGTCTCCTGGCCTGACCCTCTGCCAGGTTCTGCAGCCCCAGGACCGGAGCGCCTTCCGTGGGGCCGGCAGGGCCTGAGCTGGGAGTGTGCCCCTGGGGTTGGATGGCCGGGCTGCCCTCGCAGAGCTGCCCCTGGGTCACGTGTCCCCACGGCCCCTGCTTCTCTGGGCCTCAGCTTCCCTGTCTGTCCGTGGGGGTGGCACGGCCTGACTTGTACAGGCTAACCTTGCAAAGAGGCCATGGGAGACCAGCCCCTGGCATGGCCATGGCCAGGCCACTCCCTGTCCCACTCGTCCTCAGGGTCCTCCTGGTCTAGGGCACATGGGCCGGGCCACAGGGCACAAGAGGTCCTGGCCCAGGTGGGAGGTTGGGTGGGAGGTGCCTACCCTGCAGCTTGGGAGGGCAGCTCCAGGTCCTGGGGCAGCTGCAGGAGGCCCGGGTGGCTCTCTTCCACCTCCTGCAATGCCAGGTCACTGTGAGACCCGCGGAGGCTGCCGCGGGCCCCGGGCGTGCCCGACTCGCCCCAACCCCCAGCCCTCAGCAGCTCCGGGCCCGGCCATGACCCTGACATTTTGGCTTTCCACAGGGTCTGGGCAGGGGAGCGCTGCCGGGCGCGGGCAGGACGAGAAGGGAAAGTCAAGAGCTTGAATGCCCCCCTGCCCAGTGTCCCCGGCCCGCGGGGCACCTCCAGCACGTGGTGCAGCAGTGTCACGCGGCCCTGCTGGGACTTGGTCTCCGTGAGCTTCAGCAGCGTGCTGATCTTGAAGCCGTCGGCGTCCCCCGTGTGGCTGCCCTGCGAGGGGACAGGGTCAGTCTCCCGGCCTGGACGGGGCAGGGCGTGAGGGCGCCTGGGTGCTGCCACTTACGTAGTTGAGGAAGTTTCCAATCTTCAGGATCAGCTGGCAGAAGATGGGCAGCTGGTGGCTGGTGAGCAGGCCTGCGGGGATGGGAGGGGGTCCCTTCACCGCCTCCGCTCGGCTCAGCCCAGCCTCCGCGGGCTGAGGCCAAGGGGCAGAGCGGCGGAATCCTGACCACAAGCGAGCCTGGGGGCTCCGGGAGCAGGCCGCCCCAACCTTGCCCGGCTCCCTGACCCTCAGGACCCCGGGGGCTGACGGCCACTGCTTGTTCTGTGGGTGAGGACGTGGAGGAGAACCTTCTAGAACCCGTGGCCACCTTGGCTCTCAGCCGTGCGGCCCAGCTGGTGGGCCACGCATCACGCGTGTCAGGGTTCCTGCCCCGTGGCCGCGGCAACTCCCGGCCAGACCCTGGCTCAGGGAAAGCAGTGTGTGCGTGTGCGTCTGCGTGGGTGTTTGTGTGCATGTGCACGCGAGCGTGCCCAGCGTGGGCCTCAGGACCAGGACGGTCCTCAGTGAGGGGCAGCTGGGCACCCACAGGTCCCCCCCCGCCGCCCAGGCCAGCCTGCCCCCAGCTTCGCGGCCCCACTCACTCTCGCAGGCGGCGAGCAGCAGCCGGGCCTTGGGCCGCACCATGTCCAGCACGACGGCCGTGCCCTCACACAGCAGCATGCATTCCACCCGAAGCTGGTAGCTGGGGGCAGAGCAGGCGCGCAGGTGCTTAGGGGCTGGGGCCTCCCGACACCTCCCAGGCCCGGCCCTCTGAGCCCAGGCACTTTCTGGGGCCAGGCCCCAGGTGGGACTCGGCAGGATGGGGTGGGGGGGTGGCAGGCGCTTCAGACAAGCACCCAGGTGCCAAGGATGAGAGCGGCTGCCCCCCTGCAGGCACCCCTCCCTTCTAGAACAGCCGAGAGCATGTCCAGGGCTCACGGGAGGGCCTGGCTGGCCTGCACGAGGCCACAGGGCCCTGCCCGCTGCCTATTCTCCACGCCGCCGCCGCCGGCCTGGAAGAAGAGCCCAGCCCCACAGGAGCCCCGTGGCTGAGACCCGCACCCGCTTCGTGGAACCCTGGGGAGGGGCCTGCACAGCCCAGCTCTGGCTCTCAAGCCCCCACCCCCCGCGGGTGCGCCCTGGGGCCGCGGGGCTCACCAGGGGGTGCCCAGCAGGAGGAGGTAGAACTGGTCAGCACTGGCTAGCTTGGCCCGATCCTCCGAGAAGGCCCGCAGGTTCTCGATCTGCAGGAGGAGGCCCACGCGTGGGATGCTCGCCGGGCGTGGCCCTGGGCCAGCCGGGAGCCGGACGCTGCCCAGGGCCGCGGCCGCTCGTCCCGCTCACCTCGTGCTTCTCGGGAAGGAGCTTCAGGAGCTGCTTGAGGACCTCCACGTCGAACTTGGTGGTGTCCCCGGCCCGGATCATGGCGACGACCTCCTCATTGGAGCTGGGGCGAGAGGTGGGGGGCAGAGGGAGGCTCCGGGCTCCCCCCTCGGCCTCCTCGGGGCTCTGCCAGCCTGGCACGGCCCTTGGCCCACGACGCCTCTGCTGGCCACCCCCGGGTTTCCTCCCACACCTATGAGGCCGGGCCCAGGGCTGCGGGGGCAGCGGTCAGCCCCTGCACGGGTCACACAGGGACGAGGCTGAATGACACACCCCGTCTGCCATAGCGTCCCCTGCCGCCTCCTTCCAGGGGATGCTCAGGACACCGGGGCTGGCTCTGCGGAGGGCCGGACTCAAGGGCTGAGAGGCGGGGCCAGGTCCTCACCCTGGTGCGGCCACCGCCTGTCTGTGGCTTTAGGGAACCCCAGCCTCTCCCTGGGTCTCATTTTCCCCAGGGCGTCCGGCCTGCTGTCGGCAGGGCCCCCAGCTGGGGTCGCCTGTGGCTGTGAGCCCCTCATCTCCAGCCCCAGGGATGGGAATGTGCACGTTCCAGGGACGGCCTGCAGAGGGCACTGCTGAGCCCAGGCTAGGCAGTGAGGGCAGAGGCTGGGCGTCTGGCTGGGCTTGGCGGGAGGGGCTGGCCCTGTGACTCTGGCTGCCTCCGGATCCGCGGTGCTCACCATTTGAACTGCTTCAGGAAGATGTTGAGGTTCAGGCTCTTCTTGGAATCCAGAAAAGTGATCTGGAAAACATCCCGGCCCATCAGTGCCTGGGGGGTGGGCATGCCCCCCCAAGCCCTGGCCCCACGCCTACCTCTTTGGGCTCCTTCCTGGCCGGGGCGGCCACCTGCTCCTTGGGCTTGGCCACGGGGAAGGAGAAGAGCCGCTCGATGCTGGAGAAGTCGGGCTCCACCACTTCGGCGTCCGGGCTGCTCAGTGATGCCCACATGGAGCTGCTCTCTGGGGGCGAGGGGCGGCCAGTCAGGGATGTCCTGCCTGGGGCCCTTCCGGGGCGCCTGGCGACGGACGGAAGCCCTCCAGCTGCCGTCATGCTGTGCGCGCCTTCGTATGCGCAGGCCCGTGTCCCGGCTGGAAGGCGACCCTCCAGCCGGTCTTAGACTTGACCTTTTCTGAGCCCCCACACCCCCAGACCCCCAGGGGCCTGGGCAGTGCCGGGGCTGCAGCGTCAGACACACACACCGGCCTGCAGGGGGCGTGAGGGAGGAGAGGGTCCTGGGTGGGGACCTCGGACCTGTTCCTGCCCCCTGCCGGGACCACACGGCAGCCGAGCCCCATGGTGGGCTGGGTCTCACCCTGGGCCACACTGGACGGCAGCTTCTGCCAGTTCAGCTTCTTCATGCGCAGGGTGGGTGGGTTCACCCGCCGGTGTCTGGGGACCCAGGCGGAGCCCAGGCCGTGGTCCACCTGGGCCACAATGATCTCCTCCTCGCCACTCACTGCAGGGGGCCCGAAGGTGCCCGGCAGGGGTGGGGGTGGGGGCGGGCCCCCCATGCCCGGGAGTGGAGGTGGGGGGGGTATGGTCCCACCAGGGCCAGGCGGTGGCGGTGGCGGTGGCGGTGGGGGGGGTGGCGGGGGTGAGGGGACCGCAGCCCTCAAGCCTGGCAGGGGTGGCGGCGGTGGAGGGGGGGGTGGGGGAGGGGGCGGGGGCGCGGCAGTTGTGCCAGGGAGGGGGGGTGGGGGAGGCGGAGGGGGCCCGGCAGTTGTGCCAGGGAGGGGGGGCGCGGGGGGGGGTGGGGCAGGCTCCCGCTGCTCCAGGCCTGTCGGCTGTGGAGCCATCAGGCCACTCTCGCTCTGGACGCTGGCAACGTGCAGGCTGGCGAGGGCCACCGCTGGCTGCTGGGCCTCCAGCTCCGCCTTCGGGGCACCAGCCCTTTGCGGGGAGCTGCCCCTCTGACTCTGGCCCAGGTCGACCTGGACGCTCTTGTGCGCCTTGTCCAGGGAGCGCGGGCGGGGCCGCCCCTTGAGGGACAGGAGCCTCTGGATCATCTCCTCCAGGGAGCACTCGCGGGCTGCGGAGGGGACGTCGGGTCAGCGTAGGGGCAGCGGGAACGCTGCGGCCCCTCCCTCGGACAGGGCCGGGCCAGGGGCTCAGGCCAGCCCCCTCCCCCGCGGGCTAAGAAGCCGGTGTCTGCCCCGCAGGCTGGGGTCAGGGAGGGAGCTGTGGGCCGGGCTCCCCGACTCACGGTCATTGGCCAGGAGCACAGCCCGGTTCACCAGGCTCTCCAGGGCCTCCCAGAGCAGCTGGCTGGAGCGGAGGCTGGGCTCCAGGAGCAGGAGGCCTTGCAGCATGGCCAGCAGGTGTGCAGAAGCTGGGGAGCAGCTCACCTGGGTGGGCGGAGGGGACTGGAGGTCAGCAGCCGACCCCTCCCCGGGTGGGCGAGGAGCGTCTGCCCACCCCCCCCCCGCCGCCGCCGCTCCACACCCGGCAGGGGCCCTGCATCAGAGCTCCCCACAGGTGCACTGGTGACCTCTGGGACGCCGTGAGGGGGCTGCCCGTGCGTCGTGGGATGTCAGGCAGCACCCCGGCCCCCACACACCTGAAACCAGTAGCACCCCTGCCCAGCTGTGAGGTTTCTGGGTGCCCTGGGGACACCAGCCCTTGGGCTGAGCTGGACCAGAACTCAGCCTCCTGGCCTCTTACTGGTCCTGAGGTGCCCTCAGCCGCCCTCACAGTGGCTGGTCTGCTGGGTCCAGGACAGCCCAGCCCAGCGCCCATCCCTCCCTGGAGCGGGTGCCAGATGGCAGGTCTGGCGGGGCAGGAGCCCCCCCCGCCCGCCCGCCCAGCAGCCCACCTTGTGGAAGAGGGAGGCGAAGACCTCCTGGTGGCTGCTGACGTCGATGCCGCCGCTGACCCGCAGCAGCTCCTCCTCGTCCTCCGCCTTGGCCTCCGTGAAGGCCTCGAGCTGGATCAGCAGGTCCACGTCCTCCAGGTCTCTGGGGCGGGAGGGGTCGAGTGGGTCGAGCTGGCCGCCCCCACCCGCCTCCCCTCCCTGGACAGACGCACAGACAACCCTGAGCAGGGCCCATGGCACTGCCAGGGGGCAGCGTGGGGGGAAGGTCCTCCCCTGGGGGCCGGAGGGCAGGGTGGCACCGAGACCACGGCTGAGGGGTCTGCCCGCCTCTGCGAGGAGGGGCCGGGCTTCTGCCCGAGCGGCAGGGAGGGTGGGGGGGCTGACGCTCACTGAGCCGGGACCTGCCTGTCACCTCAGCCTGGGCAGTGAGCAGCGCCCTCAGCGCCAGGGAGGGCCCAGCGAAACAGCACCAGTCACACCACGTCAGGCTCTGCCTCCTGGGGTCGCCCTGCCCGAGATAACTTTCCTGGGGGCGGGGGCCCCACCCTAGAGAGGGGTGCCCATGAGGCCCGGGACGGGGTTCTTGGCCGTTGGGTTCTTGGGTACTGTTTAAATTCGAATTTGAGGTAAACAATAAAGGTGTTTAGCATAAGTATATCCCGTGCAACAGCTGGGATATACTTGTGCCGGGCGACCTGCTGTCTGTCTACGGATCCAGGTGAACCCGGTAACCTGGGCAGCCTGCACAACGGCCTGTCCAGCAGTGCTGGGGACGGCAGTGGGTTCTCTGGGGCCCAGCCCCAGGAGCGGGGGCCGGTAGGGGCTGCCCCCAGAACCCCCTTCCCTGCCCATCTGGAGGCATGGTTTGGGACCTGGCATGGGGGTGGCTGATCTGGGAACTCACCGGAGCCGCGACAGAACGTCCAGCAGCTGCAGTCCTGGGAAGGGGCGGACAGGGTCAGCGGGCCTCGGCTGCTCTGTCCGGCCCTCCCCACCCCGTCACTCAGCCTGTGGCCTTCGTCCCCACCTGCCCTTTCCCTGGGCCCACTCCCACCACCCAAGGCGCCCAGGCCAGGGGGCAGGAGGGGAGCCCACTCCCTGGGGGCACCGGGGACATGAGGCTCTGGGGAGACCGCCCTGGGCAGAGAGTGGTGCCCATTAAGCAAGCGGGACCGAATGTCAGACCACCCGCCTCCCCCCAGGGCCCGCAGCCTCAGCCCGGAGCGCCTGGCACTGAGAGCCTCCAGGGCTGAGGTCCTGGGGCCCCAGGGCCACTGAGGGGGGCAGGAGGCTTCCCAGGCCTATGACTGAGCCCCCCTGGGGCCCCGGGGCGGAGGTGGCGGGCGTACCGATGAACTCGCTGCGCAGCTGGGCGCGGGTGCGGACGTCCTCCGGGCCCAGGATGATGGCATTGACCACGCTGAGCAGGGTGGCCACGTAGGGCACGTTGTCGCTGTGCGAGAGCTCGTTCATGATGACGCTGAAGCGGTACTGCTGGCTGCACACCGTCTGCGGGGCGGGCAGGGGTCAGCGTGACTCCCGGACCCCACCAGGCCCCCCCCACCGCTCACCTTGTAGTGGTCCAGGGCGTCCAGGGTCAGGGCGTGGCCGTCGGGCGAGTAGATGCAGAGGGCGGCCAGCAGCTCAAACACCTGCTTCTTGACCATGACGTTGGATGTGTCCAGAGCTGCCGAGAGCAGGGAGCCCTTCAGACGGGCCCTCCTCCCCGCCTGTGCGCCCCACACTTCAGCTGCGAAGGTGCCTGCTGGCAGAGGCCAGGGCGCTGGACGCCGCTCCCTGCCCACATCAGGCGCTGGCCTCTCCAGACGTGCTGGGCCGCCCCCAGGACCACGGGGAGGGGCCCAGAGGCAGGTGTGGCCCCAGCCCCCTGGGGTACGCTGGCCGGCCCCCAGTTCTTAGAAAGGCCCCGCTGGCTCTGGGCCCCAGGCCCGCGATGGCACACCGCCGAGGACTGAGCCACCTTTTCTCCAAACTCGGCACCCACAGTGTTTACGACAGACAGCCTGCAAGGTCTCTTTGTCCCCACGTAGCCCAGCACCCCACTTTGTTCCCAGAGCTGGGAACGCTTCGGCCACGGCTCTTGGCTGGCCCTGCTACAAACAAGTCACGAAGGACTCCAGGCAGAAACAGCCGGGCCTGGGCCGGGTCAGCGAGAATGAGGTGGTTCCACCAAGGGCCACCTGGGCTCTCTCCCCAGGGTTGGCACTACGTCTGGCCGTGGTCTGGGGCGACCTCCTCAGAGGGGTGACCGAGAGCTGGAACATGAAGGGTGAGCAGGACTTCACAGGTGACGAGGAGGCGGGGGCTGGGCGGGCAGCTCAGGAGAGAGACACCCGTCCCCCGCCCCCCAGCCTGGGGAGACCAGAGCAGGGGCAGGGGGCGGGGTGGGACTGGAGGGCGATGCACGAGCAGGGGCCGGCCAGACCTGAAGGGCCGAGGCCCCGCTAAGGCGGAGCAGCTCAGAGCCAGGTGGAGCATAAGCTGGGCCACTCAAGCGGATGGGTGTTTCTGACCCAGGTCAGTCCAGCTGCCAGAGTATGGCCAGGGCCCTAGAGGCCAGGGACTGGGGAGGGGGCGGGGTGGGAAAGCAGGGCAAAGTCACAGAATGGAAGGGGCCACCAGGGGCAGCTGGTGGAGGATCTCGGCTCCAAGGTGACGTGGAGCTCTCGGACCTGGGCAGATGGCACACGGGTTCCTCCTCCGGGAAGCCCTCCTGCCTGCCAGACCGAGCCCTCTGCTCCCACGCCCAGCACTCCCTCACCTTCCCCGGCGGGAGCCCCGGCTCACCCTGGGAGAGCTGGCGCACGTAGGCCTGGTTGCTCAGGATGTACTGGATGCCCTCCTGTGAGTTCATGACGGCGCGCACGCAGCTGATGCACGTGAGCTGCAGCAGGGCGTCTGCGATGCGCGCCACGCCGCGGCCCGACAGGCGCGCCAGGGCCTCCAGCAGCAGATCCAGGCCGCTCTGCTCCAGGAACTGCACCATCCAGCCACCGTCGCTGCTCTCCAGGCGCTTGCGCAGGCCCGAGTAGTTGACCACGGAGGGCATTTGGAGGAGCCGGGTACACAGCTCGGGGTCGGCGTTCTCCAGGTTGGCCTCCGTGGGGTCTGAGTCCTGCGGCCCCAGCTTCTCCTTCAGCGCCGCCCACTTGCGCTGCGCGCCCTCCTTCACCGACATCTTGCTCAGCTGCGGGGCCAGGGCAGCGGGGTGTCAGCCTGGTGTCACCTGGAGCCCACCCCGTACGGGCGGACCTGCGAGCCAAGGGGCCAGGGCCCAGCTCGGCCCCGGGCCAGCAGCCGACAGCGCCCTGTTTCACGTCTCCACCCGCCAACGCGGGGCTCCCCGCGCTTCCAGCCGACGCCCAGGACCCTCTGCCAGCAAGCCCTCGTCCCACCAGGGCGGCCGCTGCCCACGGGCCTCCCCCGGGCCAGGTGCTCCTCCCACCCATCCCTGTCCCGGTTGTCACGGCAACTAAGGAGCCAGCACCGCGGCCCCAGGAGGCTACACTGGCAGGAACACCACTGACCCTGTGGTTCGCAGGCAGCAAACACGGCCTCTAGGGCTCCCTAAACTGGCCCCCAGGGTGCTCCTCCCCCACCCAGCGGACAGGCTCAGAAGGGGACAACAGGGTGGGCGGGGACAATTCCAGGCTGCCTACGGAACCAGGAATGTGGCCGGGGAGGGGGGCCGACTTGAGAGTCATGGTCGGTGCCCACTCGGGTCTGGGCCAGACCGGGGCCCTGCGGGCAGCAGCCCTGCCAGGCTCCAGCTTCCGTGGGCCTCAGGCGGCCAAGCCGCGTGCGGTGGAACACTGGGGTCCCCCAGGCCGAGGTTCGTGGAGACGGACCTGGGTGCATCGCAGCAAGAAGTGCCAGAGACCCTCCCCCAGAGGGTGAGCGGGTGGCCGGGCCCAGAACGTCCCCAACACGGGCCATGTCCGAAAGAGAACAGCAGGACAGGCGGGCTACGCCTGTCAGCACCACTCCCACCAAGCCCCCCTTCCTGGGGCCGTGGGCCGTGACGCTGTCCCAGCCACAGCCCCTGGGACTGGCCCCAAAGGTCAGGGGCAGCCAGGCTCTTCTGCGGCCATGTATGGCTCGAGTCTTATATTTAGCATGGGAGGGAGGCCGAGGGACAGGGCATGGTGACATCACTGCACCTCGAACCAGCACGGCCCGCCCCGCCCCTTGGCCTCCCACCACCACAGGTAGGCACGGTGGACCCCACTTCACGGGAGGGGACATGGAGGTGGCACCCAGGGAAGCCGGATCACAGGCCCGCGGTGCCAGAGCTGAGACTGGACCCCAGAGGGTGGCCTGGGCCCTGGAGAAGCGGACGTCCAGCGCGGTTTCACCCCAGGGGCTGCCGGCCCTGGCAAGTGAGAGTGGAGACCCCAGGGGCCATCTGAGGTCACTCAGGAGACAGGTGGAGTGGGGCCAAGAGCCCAGGTGCCCGTCAAGGGCTTGGCTCCGAGTCCCAGTGCTCCGTTGTCACTCCCTGAGGTCCCGCTCACCCTCCGCCTTGGCGAGCTGCCCGAGCCCACCCCCAGCCGGCCGGGAGCAGAGAGAACAGCCCCTCCTGTTTGCAGTGGTTCCACACCAGGGGAGCAGCACCCTGGCTCCCACCTGCCCCGAGGGACCCCCCTCCACCGCCGGAGGCAGCCTGGCTGTGTGTGCACCAGCTCTGGCCCTCATCCGCAGACTCTGGCCAAGCCACCCGTTCCGTCTGAGCACCAGCATCAGGATGCTGGCAGCAGACTACTGGGGGGGTGGTGCTCGTCGGCCCTCCCCCAGGGGCCCCCGCAACCTGGGTCCAGCGCAGGCTGTGACTTCAGGGTTTAAGCCCCCCTCCCAGGCGTGGCTGCCGTGGGCCCCACGGACTCACCCAGATACGCAGGACCTTCCGGCCACCTCTGCCCACCCATTCCAGGCCCTGCCTCGGGCTGCTCCTCACACTCTCCTGGCTTCTCATCAGTGCCACCTGCACTGCCTGGCTCCAGTCGAGGCCCTGGTCCCTCCTGGGCAGCCTCTGGGGGGAGGGGCACTGCCACCAGCACCACGAAGAGCTCGGCAGACGGACCTCTGCACACACTGCTGCCCGCCTGGGGTGCTGCTGCTTAAGGACCCAGAACTGACCCCTCCCGCCCCGGTTGGCCCGAGTCCCTGGCTGCTTGGCACAGGCTGAGTGGACATGGCATGGACTCTGACAGGCCAGGCTCTGGCATCCCACGTGTCCTCTCTAGCCAAGAGCCCTGGGGTCCCTGGGTATAGAAAACTTCTCAGGGATGGCCACTGCCACCATGCCTGCCCCCCCCCCCGCCCCCGCCCCCTCGCCGGGGCTGCCCAGTGCTCCCCGTACAGCCCCAGTTCCTGGGCCCGCAGGCTCGCTGCCCTGAAAGACCCTATACATGGGGCCCCTCGGTCTGTGGGGAAGAGAAGCACAGCAGGTGACCAGCCCTCTGCCCAGCCGTCCACAAAGGGGCCTATGCTGTGTGCCCGGTGCTGTGTGCCACGTCATGCAGCCAAGCTGCACGCGTGGGCCCCACCCTTGGGCGCTGTGCGAGGCAGCAAGGGTGTACAGGGCTCGGCTGGCAGCAGCCCAGTGAGCCCAGGGCACCCAGCAGCTCAGGTGGGTCCCTCTGTGATACCCACCAGCACCCCAGCCTCGTCTAGGGCCCGCCTGGTCGGGCCGAGGACGTCTTCCTAGAAACGTCCCAGCTGCTTTTCAGGTTAGAGACCGAATCCACAAACGGACAACGGCCAGACCACATGTAAACATGGAACTCCGACCCAAGCAGCGGCCACCGGCCCGGGACGCTGACCACCGCCCGCAGGGACCAGCCCAGGAAGCAGCCTGCTCCCTGGGCCTCAGACCTGCGGGAGGTCAGGCTTCTATGTACAGGGACAGCTCAGGAAGCTCAACGACCACCCCGTGAAGGTCGCGCCTCGGCCGGGGCCTGATCAGTTGCATTGTTTGTGCCCACTTCCGACTGAGGACCAGAGAGAGAAAGCCGGGCAGGAGGTGCCCCCGGCCAGCTGCCCCTGCCCCCCAGCCTCCATCACGCACCACCCCTGAGACGCCCTGTGTAAAGACGCCTTCTGTACCCGGGAAATATTTTAGCACTGTTTTTTGTTTTTTTGTCTTTTTGCCTTTTCTAGGGCCGCTCCTGCGGCATATGGAGGTTGCCAGGCTAGGGGTGGAATCAGAGCTGTAGCCACTGGCCTACACCAGAGCCACAGCAACACGGGATCTGAGCCGCGTCTGCAACCTACACCACAGCTCATGGCAACGCCAGATCTTTAACCCTCTGAGAGAGGCCAGGGATCGAACCCGCCACCTCATGGTTTCTAGTCAGATTCCTTAACTACTGCGAACTCCAATTTTAGCATTAACATACCCATCGAGTAATACCTATGCATGTAGTAACAATTAACACACATGCACATAGTAAACCCACAAAGTGCTTCCACCCCCCCACCCCCGCCCCGCCCGATGCGGGGAGGGGGGCGCTGCAGCCTCTGCCTGCTCCCATCTGGGCGGTGGGGGAGCATTTCTGCAGGGAGCACGGGGCAGATCAGCTTTCCTCTCTCAGGAGCACAGGCTGGGGGGGGGGGGGCTTCCTGACAACGCCGGGGACCCTGCGTGGGAGGCAGCGCGCTGGAAGGAGGGAGCCCGACTCCCTGGCAGTGCACCCGAGGGGAAGTCTGCCTGCCCCTCCGCTCTCCATCTGTAAGGTGGCAGCACCTTATCAGGGGCGGCAGTGGGTCTCCCGGCGGAGGAACAGGGCCCGGGGCTGGGAAGGCGGCCCAGAGCGAGCACGCAGGACGCTTGGGCAGCGGCGGCACTGCCTCTGCTGGGCTGCCCGGCTCTCCGCCCTCGGGCCCTGCTCCACCCCGGCCCGCCCTGCCCAAGGGCTGAGAATGGCCAGGCCTGGCGCCGAGACCGGCGGCGGGGCACTAGGGGCCTTCCCGCCACAGTCAGGCCAGAGGGGGGCGCGGCTGGCCTGCGGCGGGTGGGGCCCGGGCGCAGGAATGTTCCCGGCGCCCAGGGCGCCCCCAGATAAGGGGCGCGGCCCGTCGCACGAATTCTGAGCGCAGTATTTGCAGCCAGGACCCCTGGGGCCGCCAGCGGCCAAGTGCACTGCGGCTCAGGCCGGACCCCGTCGCTCAGGGTCCTGGGGCCTCAGCACCCCAGCGGTCCTCCAGTCGGGCCGCTCGCCCCCGCACGGGCAGGGCCTTTCGCAGAGGACCCTGAGGCTCTGACCTGAGTGCGACGTTGCCTTTGGGTCTCTAGCATTCACCTTTTTTCTACTGGTGGGGTTGCCCCTGGGGCGGGGTCATGCCTTGCCCTGGGGACTGGGACTCCTGAAGGCCGGGTCTCCCTCGGAGCTTTCCTAGGGGTCAGCCCTGGGATCTGGCGTCCTGCTCACGGGCACTCGCCCAGCCCACACAGAAGCCACCTCCCCAGACACCTGGCTGGCTTCCCTCCTGCACCTGGCCAGCGGGCACAGTGATGCTGGCACCTCCACCGAGGCGCCCTTGTGCCTAGGCAGCTGTGCTGACTCATGGGAGGCCTCCGCCCCTGCCTGGCAGTCATCAAACTGAGAGAGAGAGAGACTGTGTGTGTGTGTGTGTGTTTGTGTGTGTGTGTGTGTGTATGTGTGTGTGTGGCAGGGTCAAAGCCCCAGCCCCCCCAGCCCCTGCTGTGCAGATGGAGAAGCTGAGCAGAGAGGGTGAGCCTGTGCATGTGGGCAGGAACTGGGCACTGAGCGATGTCCTGGGCAAAGCTGCTGAGAGGCCTGCAGGGGCCCCTAGGGCTTTGAGCTGCAAGGCAGGACGGGGAAGCCCAGACTCGGAGCTAAGGTTTTGGCATCTGTGAAGGTGCCAGCTGCTCCTCCATCCCTGCAAAGGCAGGCAGAGGGGCTCTGGTGATGGTGGGGGCCAGGGCTGAGGAGGGCACCTGGGAGGGGGGCCAGTTGCTGAGGCTGGGGAAGCAGCTTCACGGTAGCCCTGCCAGCATCAGCAGGGGCTGGGGTGCCTCTGGGCCCAGAGCCAGCGAGGGTGGGGGCGGGGTGCAGAGTGAGCGCGTCTTCCGGGGTGGGCGGTAAAGTGGCAGGAGCGGCTCCGGAACTGGGAGCTAGGGGCTGCCACACTCTATTTTTAGCTCCTGAGAGAACCCAAATTTTTCCACTGCCTGGCAACTCTTGGATTACTCCCCTGGCAGCTCCCTGGAGCTTCGGGGCAGCCCAGGCCCTGCTGGGTGAGGGGGCGGGGGCGGGGGTGGGGGAGCCGAGGCTGCCCTGCCTCGACCTCCATCACCTGCCTTTCCAGAATCTCGGCTCCTTTGAGCCTCCAGCACGCGTGTCACCTTCTGCACCAGGCCACAAACCCTCAGGGACCTTGACTGGCCCGTGTGGGTCACTGCTGTGGCCTCACCCCCACCAGGGTCCTGTGCGCCGTGGGCCCCAGGGAGGGAGGAGCTAAAGGACGTGCCCATGACCTGCCCCTCCCAGCGGGCGGGTCCTCGCCTTTCCCGGCGACAAGGAACTCTCCAGCTCCAGGGTGGGGGGCGAGGCCCCTGCCTCCTGAGCCCTCGCTGCGTGTGCGGAGGCTGGACGGCCACCACCACATCCAGCGCAGGACAGAAGGGGCCGGCTGGGAAGTGGGTGGTGCCAAGACGCTCATGGCAGCGCTGAATTAAAAAACCGAGACGAGAACCAGGACGCGGGCCGCATGTGTGGGATTCCAACGACATGAAATGTGACGTGTCCCGCAGGACACAGCCGAATCCTAAAAGAAGCTGCATCCGGGTCACCTTGGTCATTGGCGAGAGCAAGCAGAACGGCAGAAGGGGTCGGCACCTCTCACCAAGGGGGCGAGGCGCAGAGCAAGCCACCCGCTCAGGCCACCCTGGCTGAAAGGGCGGAGCTGGGTCTCCCCCATGGTCGGTGGAGGCCCCATTAGTGGTGGAGAGAGCCTGGGGACAGCAGTGGTCAGGGGGCCCGGCCAGGGCTCCCCCCGCCCCACCTTCCGTGCCCCAGGACCCGGGGGCGGGCTGAGTGATGCCAGACACGGCGGGCTGTCACCCTCCATGGACCCCACCCTCCTGGGCTGGAGTCGGAGCGGTGGGAAGCCAGAGGGCGGCTCCGTGTAGGGACTGGCTCAGCAAACAGGAAACGCCTGCCTGGGGGGTGGGAGGTGCTGCCCCGCCCTGGCTCACAGCCCTGGGCTGGGCGGTGGTGTGGGTCTGGGTTTCTGGGAAGGGCTGGGGGTGGTCTGGGAGTCCCCGGCCACCGGGACCGGACCGGCTGGGGTACAAGGGGAGGACAGGAAGGGAGGAGGCGCCCCCACCCTGAAGCCGGGCTTTCACTTCCATCTGTCCCGAGGGCTCTCGGGGACTGAGTCCATCCTGGCCTCCCGCTGCCCCCCAGGGGCCCGTCTCTGGGCCTCGGCCTCCCCAGGTGCAGGGCGAGCAGGGCCAATGGGGAGCTCCTAGCAGAGGGGTCAAGGGTGATGGTGGCCGCCACCGCCTCTGTGGCTGAGTCAGTTCTGATGTGAACACACAGTGTGTGCAGACCTGCGGTTGGGGGTGAGGGAGGGTGAGGAAGTTGGCGGCCCCGCAGGTGGCAAGGTGGTGGTGTCTGGCTAGGCTTCCACCTGCAGGGCTCTGCGGGCAGCATGCTGACCTCAGACCTGCCACCACAGCGCCCTCTGCTGCTTCTCTCCCCTAGGGCCTGACGTGGCTCAGAGAAGCCTCCTCCAGGAAGCCCGGTGTCCCTCCCCTGGCCCCTGCTGCCCTCTGGGAAGGCCTCTCCTGGCGGGGAGGACCCTTGGTGTCCGGGGAAGGGAGGGGGTAGGCTGGCTTTGGAACCTGAGCGCCCTGTGCTTGTCTAGGCCTCGGGTGTTGGGGTCGGACGTGAAGGCTGCCCATAGCCTGTCCCAGGTCCCTCCACCCCACCCCACCCACCCCCACTGCCCCGTGTCCCTGCTCCAGGCTGCCTGCCCAGAGTAGGGAGAACAAAGCTGCAGATTGAATGTGGGGGAGAGGCCCAGCCTGGCACTGCCAGGGGCCACGGCCAGGGCCTGGGGGCAGGAGACAGCCTGGGTTTTAACTGAACAGGAGGCTCTGCCGCTGACCGCGTGTCCCTTGGATAACCCACAGGACCTCTGGGCCCTGTCCTCACACAGAAATGAGCACATTGGTGCCAAGCCCTCTGCCTGCTGGTCACGCCGCAAGAGGCCATCTGCAAAGCAGGCCCGCAACTGCCAGAAAGTGCTGTGGCCCACCGTCCGCCAGGTCACTCTGCTCGACGTCTCCGCGGCCGGCTGCCAGTGCCGACGTGGAGCCGGGATGGCACGCGCCTCCCCAGCACCCCCTCCTGCCCCAGGCAGCTGGCCCGACCGGGCGATCGAGAGCCCGGGCATCGGGCACAAGATGCTGCGTGCCGCTCCTCGCCAGGCACTGCGGGCCGGGCCCATCCTGCCCCTGCTTTTCTTATTTGCAAAATGGCCAGGATATCCTCCAGGGACCTTGAGTTGGCAGAGCCAGACCACCTTCGCAGGAGCCGGGGCTGCCAGGCCAGAGAGGAGCACCCCCGGCTGCTCCCCTCCTGCTCTCAGAGGCCACCTCCTCCGTCCCGCCTCGGCCTTTGCCTCCGCTGTCCCTCCCGCCACTCTGCCTCCTGCCACAGGCCGCCCCTCACGCCTCTGCCTCCACCTGGACGGCCTGGTCCAGCCCCGGGGCCAAGCCCGGAAGCACCGGACGGGGGCCGTGGGTGTCACAGCTGGGCACGCGGGGCTGTGTTTTCCGGCCTCTCACACCTCGTTCATGTGGGCGTTGGAGCCGGGCCGGGAGAGGAGCAGGTGCCTGCTTCCCGGACGCCCTGTGCGGGTGGCAGTGCGAGCTGTACTTGGAGCAGAAATGGGGACACGGGCTCGGGGACATGGATGGCGGGGGGGGGGTGCTGGCTGCACACTCAAGCCACATCTCGGGGCCCAGAGGACCTGGGACCAGGCGTGGACGGGGAGCCTGAGGCCCTCCCACACGGCTGGCCGGGCCCATGCTGGCAGCTCTGCCCACCAGCACTTGGCGAGGACCAAGGTCAAGGTCAGGGATGGAGAACCCCTGCCCCCAAGCTGGGTCCGCCGGGACTGTGGGGGGTGGGGTGGGGGAGCCAGCACGGTCTGGGCACAGCGAGGGGCTGGCACAGGCCTCTGCCCACAGCGGCCAACTCCGGGGAACCACCCCGGGCTGTGTGTGCGGCTGGCATGGCCTGAGAGCTTGTCTTTGATGTCGGGCCTTGGTGGCACCACCTGCGAAGTGGGAAACGTTTTGTCTCCACCTCCCCGAGAGTGTCTGCGGGCTGGCTGCCCACCCAGGAAGGGCTTCAGACTCATCCTGGTCAGCCCGGGCTGCCAGCAGCGCTGCCCCCAGACCCTCCCCAGGAGGCCCCTGCCTTCCCAGTGGTGTCGGCCCAGGCCCAGCCCCTAGGGAGCCGGTGGTGCTCCAGTCCGCCCCCCACCCTCCCTTCCCCCGAGGGCCCCCCGGGTGCTGCCCTGGGCCCAGCTCTAGCAGAGGGGTTGCTGAAGGGTGCTGTGGCAGTGGTGACAGGGGGGCCCTCAGGAGGCACCGCCAGGAAAGCCGCAGGGCTGAGGGAGGGGCCGGGGGCGGTCTCCAGGGGTGGGATGGGCAGGCAGAAGAGGAAGTGGCCTTGGCCCCTGTCCGGTAGCCCTGGGAGAGAGGCCTGTGGGTCAGCCATCTGCCTCGCCTGTCCCACTCCAGGTGGAGCCTTGCGGGTGGGCTGGCACCTGCTCCCATCCCTCTCTGGAATGGCCCGGGGCTCTGCTCGGGCAGACACACGTCTCCCAACTCCCAGAGCGTTGCTGCCGGGACACTGAGGCTGCTGTGCCCAGCCCGTCTGCTTGCTGTTCCCATGGAAGCTGTGGTGGTGCCAAGGGGTGGGGGACAGCCCCAGCCTCCAGGCACTCTCCTGCCCCCCCCCCAACCCGGAGCAAGTGCCTCCTGTATGCATGCAGCACGCTCTGGCCCACCCTGGCTGAGGCAGGTGCAAAGGATAATGCACGCAGTAGGGCCTTTATAAACATCGCCTGCCAGAATGGCAGCCCTGATTCTGTCACCCAGCCACTGGCTGTCTCAGTTTCCTCTCCTGTGACACAGACGCCGTGCCCACCATTCCTGGGGGTGTGAGGGGCAGAGACCACCGTGGGAGCATGGCAGGCCAGTTCCCGTGCCCTCTCCTTCATTCCCTCAGCCCACGGACCCTCAGACCACGGCGGGGGGTGGGGACATGTCGCCTCTGGGTCCCTCCTCTGGGCACCCTCAAAAGCCAGGGGCTGGAGCTCTGCTCAGACAACACCCACAGCCTGGGGCCAGAGCCAGGCCCATGGTGTCACGCCTGCACTCAGGGCAGCGCCCCTGGCACGACCCGGTGATCAGCCAGCCCTCCCGCACCCTCACGAAGCAGCTAACTTTTCAGACCTGGAAAACAAGGGCACTTGGATGAAAGGCGGATGCGTCTATTTCAGGTGGCACTTCCAGGTCCCCAGTGTGAGGTGTGCAATTAGCTGCGACAGCCTGTCAGCACCCCCACAAAGTGGGGGCCTTCACCTGATGCTTAACTCTTTGCTGGGAAGGAGCAGAGCCCTGGACAGACAGACACGGGTCAGGGGAGGACAAGCTCACCTGGTCACTTTGGGTCACTCTCCCCGCAGTGCCCCTCGGCCTGGCAGGGGCTGGGAGCTCTCGGGGGAAGGGACCAGGGATGGGGCCTGGGCTGTGGTCTGGAGGGGCTTGGGCACCAACCTGGCTCTTTTAGCAGAGAGGTGATGCTGAGCTTGTGAGGGGTGGGTCTCAGACGGCAGGTCTGAACCATGTGCCGACAGCCGCTGTGCTCGACGGCACCACGCACTCTGCCCAAAGCCCTCCAGCCCCGGGCAACACTGTGAGGGAGGCTGAGGCTTTGCTCTGGGTCCCCGACACATCCACTGCAGGGCGACAGAGGAGGTCCATGCCTGAGCCACTGTCCCCACCCTTCAGGGAAACTGAGGCCAGAGAAGGCAAGAGTCCCGCCAGAGGGAGAAGGGGTGGGGCGACGGGGGCGATGGACTTCCCAGCTGCAGCTCTGCATGGGTGTGCCTGACCTCTGCCCGGGTCCCTGGTTCCCGGCTGGGGCAGAGGCACGGCCATCGTGGGTGCTCGGATTCGGCGTGTCCGGCTGGGGTGGGGTGCTAAAGCTGTGGTCACAACTGAGACCCGCCACCATGCCGTCCGGCCCTGGGCATCACAGAGCCTCAGGAGGCTAGGCAGACAGACTCCCTGCCTGTGCCCCCCAGGGGCACAGCATCCCTCCTGGGGTTACAATCACTCCCCAGGTTCCTCCCCAGAAAAGGGGTCCAGGGTTGGGACTGGAGGAGCGCAGGGCCAGTCCACCAGCCCCACCCAGGAGGAATCCAGAGCAGTGGCGGGGGCGCGCTCCCCCAAGGCCTGCCAGTGGGGGTGCCAGGGCCCCGGCTTCGCCCGCCAGCATCCAGGCAGCTCCAGACCCAGCGGCCGCGGCTGGGTCGCAGGCTCGCGCATGCCTCACGGTGCCACCGGGGCAGCGGACCCGAAGTTGAAGTTTATTTTCCCAACTGTGGCTGATTCATGGTCAGGATGTGGCAGCCGCGAGGCGGGGAAATTCTGCCGGCCTCGGGCAGGGCGGAGGCCCGGCTGACCCTCGGCCCACCCCTCGCGGGCAGTACGCGCTCGGGGGGCGTCTCCGCGGGCGGCCCGCGGTCCGGGGTGGGGCACGTGCCGGGCGGGCCAGGGCGCCGCGGGGTCTCCGCCCGGGAGCCGGGATTCCGCCGCCCTGCGCCGCGGGGCTGCTCGGCGCCGCCCCGGGCGCACACGCCGCTGCCCCAACCTCAGCTCCAAGCTCCCCCCCGGCGCCGAGACTCAGTTTCTCCGCGGCTCTTGGCCCGCCCAGAGGGCGCCGACTTACCGGGGTGGGGGGACAGCGGCTGAGGGCGGGGTTGCGGCCAGCGCTCGGTCGGGATCGGGTCGCGGGCTCAGGGCAGCCGGCCCACCGCGGGGCTCCGCACGGCTCCGGCTGGGGCTCGGGCTCGGCCGGGCGCGCGGGAGGAAGAGGAGGCGCCGCCCAGCCCCGCCCGCCGGCGGCCACGTTGGGGGCGGGCGCGGCCCGGGGCGGAGTCGGGGAGGGGGTCCCTGGGTAGGCCCCGCCCACTCCTGGCCCGCGGGCGGGGGCGCCAAGGGATGTCCCCGAGCCGGCGACTGCTCCGCTCGCCTCCCCCGGCTCGATCAGTTTCCGGCCCTGCCAGTTTTGTGGGGGTGGTGGGCTTGGGGGGGCCTGGGAAACATCTGGAAGGGGTCTCCCTAGCTCAGACCGCACTGTCTGCCCCCTCCCTGGTCTCCGTTCCTCTTCCAGGTCCACCGCCGACCTGGTAGCCGGCTCACCCACTGAGGCTCGCTGTCAAAGCCGGGGAGGGGAGGGGGACGGGCTTCCCAGGCTCACTGCGCCCTGCGTGGGCGCCCTCCGTGGGCCGGCTGACTTCCCTCGTGGGAACCTGCTCTCCCAGGTCTTCTAGGACCGGGAGCGTCCCCATCAGCCGGGCCAGCCCGCGGGCTTCTGCCCAGCAGCCCTCCGTGTCACCTCCACCTGAGACAGGGGTCTGGGCGTCTCTGGGCAGCCTGGACTCTGCTGGGTTGTGCAGGCAGCAGGCCTGAGGAAGCTGGCCTGCTCCTGGCGGCTATGAATGCCACCCGGCTTCCTGTCCTGCCTCAGCAATCCTGCCAGACTGGGGGACCCCACCCCGCCCGTGGCCCCCGCGTTGCCAGCGTGAGGCTGACTGGATGGAGAGGGCCAGGACCCTGGCCCTTGGCATCAAACCCTCAGTGGGAGCTCAGAGGGAGTAGAGAAGGAGTCGACTGTACCAGGCGGGGGGAGGGGGTGGGGGGGTAGGCCTCCCCCCCCCCCAGTCTGATGGAGAAGACAGCCTCCCCGCCAGATGTGTGTGCCCTCAGGCTGGGACGGGACCTGAGCTGCTGGGCCTCAGTTTCCCCTTTTGAAAGAGGATGCCAGGTACCGCTGAAGGTTTCCAGGCTGGAGGAGCACAAGGGCGTCAAATGTCTTCCCTGCTGGTTTTGTCTCGTCAGATGGGTCCTGAGACCTGCCGTGGTTGGACCGCGGGGGTGGGGGTGGGGGGGCGGAGGACTCCTGATGAGGACTTAGAGCAGAGCGAAGGGTGCAGGGCCCAGGTGGCTTCACAGCCTGGCTCTGGCTTCTGCCCCAGGGCCAACCACACGCCCTGGGTGCCCAGGGTGCCCCTGTCAGGTGGGGGTTAGGCCGAGAAGGCCTCCCAGCATGTGCAGCCCCTCCCAGCCCAGGGGCCAGGCCCCCGGAAGTCCCCTTGGCTTGGCTTCAGCTCCAGAGCAGCTTCTGGCACCAGGCCGGGGGTTGAATGAGGGCCCTGAGTGCTGGGCGTGCCCCCACGTGAGCCGCCTGGGAGGCTGCACTGGCTCCTGGACACCTTCCAGCCTGGAGACGTGCGAATGTGGCAGCCACTCCTTGATGGGGACTCCACCGTTCTTGGAATGCACCAGAGCCCTTGCTCCCTGGGCGTGCCTCTGCCTGTGACCCTGGCTGGTACCCCCCGACCCCCGCCCAGCTCCCTGCCCGTCTCCTGGACCCTGGGAGCCACCTGGCTTCCTCCTGCAGGCCTTCCTGTCCTCCGGAGCCGGGTTCGGGCCCCTCCACGCCCTCCTGGATCCCCGCAGGTGGTGTAGGGCATTGGCGCCTCCTGGGGGCGGGGGTGGAAGCGCCCGCCTCTGACTCATCGCTTTCCCAACCCGGCCCTGGCGGCAGCAGGCTGTGGTCAGTGGGCGTGTTTGTTGATCCAGCGGCTGGAGGAGAGCAGAGAGGAAGGTGGGGGTGACCTTCCGGCCCTCAGCGGTGCTGGGGGGATGCCCAGCCAGGAGAGCCGGGACAGCGGGGCCTCCCGGCCCGGATCCCCAGGGCTTATGCACCCGAGGTGGGGAGCAGGCCGAATCCTGAGCCTCGCCGGAGGCTGCAGCGGGTGGCCTGGCATTGGCCACTGGCCACGCTCAGGTGGGAGGACCCCTCCCCTGATGGAGGAGTAGGGGGCCAGTGCTTTGTCCCTTGTGCTCCAGCTTGGGGCACATGGGCCCTGGGACAGGGGATCCCAGTCGGGCTCTCGTGGTCTGGCCGGTATCCTGGGTGGCACCATGGAGGAAGCCTTCCCGGGGGGCTGGGTCCTTCCGCACAGCCAGCCGCCTCCAACACGCAGCCACAGAGGCACGTGTGCAGGCCTCAGACAGACCCACAACAAGCTCGGGAGGAGGGGCAGGGCAGCCAGGCTGGCACAGGCATGTCCCAGGCGGTTGAGGCCAGGACAACCCTGAGTGTGGCAGGTGGGCCCTTGGAAAAGCCAAGAAGGGAGCCTGAGGCCCCCTGGAACCCCAAGCAGCAGCCTGGCCTTGGGTTTCATATCCTGTCAGTTCAGCACCGATTTGCCTTTTGAAATGTTTTTCCTTTTTTATTCTGCTGGGGTGCCCTGACATGACCTCTGATGAAAGAAGTCAGGGAAGGCGTGCCCCCCATGCATTCACCCCCCCATCCGTTCACCCACATTCACCCATTACCCCCACCACTCACCCATCCTTCTACCCACCCGCCATATACCCATTACGCCCACCCACCCACCCATGCACTCATCCACCCATCATCCTTCCACCCACCCACCCACTCATCCATCCATCATCCATCCACCCTTCCATCCACCCACCCACCCACCCACCCACCTACCTATCATCCTTCCACCCACCCACCCACCCACTCATCCACCCACTCATCCATCCACCCCCCCGCTTTGGAACTAGGTCTACCTGGTGAGTGAGAACTGAGCACCCAGCTGTGCTACGGAGCATCTGGCATCTTGGGCAGCTGCAGGCTCTGGCCCCGGGCCTGCTCCTCCCAGCATCCCCGCCTGTCCCTCGTCCTCTGTAGCCTGGCAGCTTTGGCCACTGTAGCCTCAACACCCTCTCCTGGGAGGAGGTGGATGTCGTCAGGGCCCTTGCCTGGCTCTGCGGGACCTGGATCCAGACTCTCAGAAGGGCCCGTGGGCAGGTGGATTAGTCAGAGCCTCAAGCTGGTCAGAGCCTCTGCTTCTTGGCTCCACACTCCACACCCGGGAGAGGCCCCTCGTTCACAGATTCTGTATTTGGGAATTTGCCTCCCTGCGAAAGTTCACAGTCGTTTGCCGACACGACCAGAGGGGCAAAGACTTTGAGTCTTGCGCTGAGTTCGGACGAGGCGATACTCTCTGCTTTCTTGTTTTGCGTTTTCTTTGGCCAAGCCCGCAGCATGTGGAAGTTCCCAGGCCAGCCACGGCAGCGGCCTGAGCCACAGCAGTGACAGGGCTGGATCCTTAACCCACTGAGTCACATGGGAACTCCTCTGCGTTCCTGTTTAATTTCATGCTCCAAATATGGTCTGTTTAGTGTCGAGTTTTCCACATTTTTGTGCTTTTTGTTGGAGGAGTCGATTTTTATTTTTTTATTTTTTTTGTCTTTTTGCCATTTCTTGGGCTGCTCCCGCGGCATATGGAGGTTCCCAGGCTAGGGGTCTAATCGGAGCTGCAGCCCCCGGCCTATGCCAGAGCCACAGCAACGTGGGATCCGAGCCGCGTCTGCGACCTACACCACAGCTCATGGCAATGCCGGATCGTTAACCCACTGAGCAAGGGCAGGGACTGAACCCGCAACCTCATGGTTCCTAGTCGGATTCATTAACCACTGCGCCACGACGGGAACTCCAGGAGTCGCTTTTTAAAGTGGCGCCAGCCTAGCCCTGAAGGGTGTCCCGCGTCCCTAAGCGCAGCGAGTCTCCGTGCGGCCCCAGGAGCAAACCCGTGTGTCACAGGGCAGCTGGCGTGAGTCGGGTGCTCAGGAACCCGTGGTACCGCATGTTCCAAACCCGGCGTCTTTAAACCGAGCTGCGCAGAGAGCAAGGCTGTGTGTCGGTCGGCTGGTGGCAACGTGGCCGGAGCCTGGGGGGACCCTGCCCCCGGCTCCCCCGGGGCAGTGGCTCGGTTCTCGCTAGTTCGGTGTTGGTGCTGACTCTGCAGACCCTGACCGCAGGCCCACCCAGCCAAGGAAGCTGCCCTGCAGAGGGGCGGGGGTGTCGGCAGAGCTGGCCCGTCTCCAGGGCCCGGCCCGCCCCATCCACACGGCCTGCCTCCCCTCTGGTGCTGGGCCAGTGGTGCCCCAGGCCCCTTGGCTTGGCCGTGTGTAGGGCCCTAGGGAGTGCCGGGGGCCGTGCCCTGCAGAGCAGGGGGTGCTGGGCTGGGGCCAGTGGCTGGGGGCCTTTGCTGACCCCCAGAGCCGCAGACTGTCCTTCACCCCCGCAGCCTCCCATGGTCACCTCAGTTCCAGCTCGGGTCCAGGCAGGACTAGTGGTTTTCTCCTGGGTTCTGTGCAGATGCCTCAGCGAGACTGGGGGGCAGCAGCTCAGCACTGACCGCTTTATGTGTTGGTGGGGTGGGTGGTCTTTGCTCAAAGCAACATGGAGAAAGAGGCGAGAAGCCACCGGACCTTACAGCTCTGGTTCTGGGAGTTTGGGGGTGTTGGGGTCACGCCAGGTGGAACCCCTGGGGCCTTCTCTGGGCTGTGGGGCGGGGGAGCCTGAGGCCCCCCCGCCCCAAGCCCAGCGCCCGCACCCCTGCAGTAGTTTTCCACTCACCCTGCCCTTGGCCTTGAAGCTGCAGACTCGGGGGGAAGGGGGGGACCCCTCTCCTGGCTAGAGGCAGGGCTGGAGGAGGGGGAGGCTGCGGAGCAGAGCTGAGGTGGGGGAGCCAGGGGACCAGGGCATTTAGGCTGAAGATGTGGTCCCCGCCTGGTGTCCGTAGAGAGATGGAAGTCAACTGGAATTCTCATCGCTGGTTTTGGCCGCTGGATGGTGACTCTCAGAGGCACAGCGCCAAGCCTGGGCCTTGTGGGTCATGCAGGTTTTATCCTGACCTCCCATCACCCGCCTCACTCTGTCCCACTCCTTCCGATCCGGCCTCCAGGCCCCCCACACTGCAGCCCTGGCCCGTCCCGGAATCACTGGCTGTGTTGGGCCCCCGGGCAGCCTGGGGTTAGGCTCTGGGCCTCTTGTCCCCTGTGGCAGAAGCCACTGGCCTGCTGGCTTCCTCTGGTACCTCCACGCCCTCGGCCCCGGGACAGGTGTCTGCCCAGCCCCTCCCCGCTGCCACCCTTGCTATCTTGCTGGGCATCCTCCTGACACCAGGACTCCCCTTTTCTCCTCTAGTGGGGTCGGGAGCTTTAAGGGCTAAAAGTAGCCCCCAAACCAAAACCCAAGCATGGGTCTTCTGCATACACGGCCCTTAGGCTGCGACCACCCTGACCTCCCGCCCTCTGGGTGGGCTGTGTGCTCGGGGGCTCGGCGGGGTGGTGGGGGGGACACTGCCCTCCTCCCCACCCCCTGCTCGCAGGGAACTCCCTCTGGCCCTGCAAGGATGCCCCTCTGCGGACACTCCCCACCAGCCCCTGGAAGACTCCCTGTTTCTTCTGCGCCCCACCCCAGCTCTCCGGGACCTTCGACCTCGCCTCGCCTCGCCTCGCCTCGGGGTGAGGCGGAGGGTCAGGGATGCAGCAACGCTGGAGTGCGGGGGGGTTTGGGAGGGGCTGCGGGGCGGTGGGTGTGGCTTGCGGGAGGTATGAGTGGTACCCCCCGGCTCCACCCACCCTGCCTCAGAGTGAGCCCCACACTGTCCTCACCCACGGCGTGCCTGCACAGCTCAGGACCCCGAGACACTCTCCATGCCTTGGGGACCCTTCATCCTCGGGCTCCGTGGAGCCTGTGGCTGCCCCAGGCAGCGGCGGGGTGGGGGAGCGGGGGGGCCTCAGCATTTTCCTTCATCTGTCAATTCCTTATGACCTTGGCCATATTTTAAAAAATTAACTAGAAATCAAGCTCTAGTTTCTTTCTTTTTTTTTTTCAGGGCCACACCTGTGGCACATGGAGGCTCCCAGGCTGTGGGTCTGATCAGAGCTGCAGCTGCCAGCCTACACCACAGCCACAATAACACGGGTTCTGAACTACATCTGCGACCTACCCCACAGCTCACGGCAATGCCGGATCCTTAACCCACTGAGTGAGGCCAGGGATGAACCCGTGTCCTCACGGATATTAGCTGAGTTCTTAACCCACTGAGCCCCGACGGGAACTCCTGAATACATTCTTAAATCCGGATTCACAGCCTGCACGGGGCGAGGCCGTCTTGCTGCCCCTTCCTTGCTCTGGCTTTTGGGGAGCCCTTACTGGGTGCTCTTTCTTCCCAGGATCCAGGCTGCAGACCCCCCACCACCTGTTGAGGCCCACACTGCACCCCGCAAGGCACAGCTCCGTTTGCACCTCTGCCCCTGTGCCCAGCGGGGAGCCTGGATGGCAGGGCACTGTGATGGGGGCTGGAACTCTCTATGGGTGGAAGGGCAGGTGGGGGGCTGCAGTCTGAGTGGAGCCCAGGAAGCTCCTCCCCAGGAGACCTCACCTCCTGCCTCCGCCTCCGGTTCCCCTTTGTGGGCTGAGCTGTCTTTGCTCCACCCCTCCACTCCCCCCACCCCTGCACCTCGGGCTTTTCGTGTGTGTGTGTGTGTGTGTGTGTGTGTGTGTGTGTGTGTGTGTGTGTGTGTGTGTGTGTTTTCCTGCAGGGATGCGGCTGGTTCAGTGCTGGCCAGGGGGGCCAGCTGTCCCCAGATAAGAGAGCCTGGACCTTCTGGACCCTCCCCCTTATGTTGGAACAGAAACAGCCACGTCCTTCTCCTGCAGCCGCTGACACAGGCCTGAGTCATCACCCACCTCTCTGGAGCAGCAGCTGAGGGGGAGGGAGCCGGGCGGGCTTTGCAGGTGCTGGTGGGCACACACAGGCCTGGGGCGTGGGTGCAGCCTGACCACCGCCCGGTTGGGCCCTGTGCGGACAGGGAGTGCCGCCCACACTCCGAATTCCAGAGCTCCCAGCCTGGCCTGGCCTGCCTGGGGAGGGCTCCGCTGGAGGCCAGTTTCACCCCTGGGGACAGCGGGAGGTGTGGCCCAGTGGTCCAGCCCAGGGGCCTGGTAGCCAGACAGCCAGGCCCAAATCCTGGTTCTGCTTATAGCTGCCGGGCCTCAGCTGCTTGGAGCTGGGGGCTCAGTAAAGCCGGGCAGTGCCCGTCTTGCCCAGAGCTGCGGGGGGCGTGGGGGGTGGAGTCCTCTGAGCGTAGAACCTGAGCTCAGTGGGCGGGTGAGGCCAAGCTGCCCTTCAGTGACCTGGCCGAAGTCCAGGGCGGTGGTCTCAGGCCAGTTTTGGGGATCAGGAAAGTTCCCTTGGACACACCAAGGGGAGGGAGGGGCGAGGGTGGGCAGAGAAGCTGGCACCGGGCAATGCAAGTAGGTTTTGCTCTGAGATGCAGGGGTGTGGCCAGCCCCCCGGTGTTCACTGGGGATGAGGTAAGCTCATGTCTATGGGGACAGCCGGCAATTTACAAGCTTGGGGACACTCGGGAGCCTGTCTTGACCGCCGGGCTGCCTTCCCCTGGGGCCTCTGTTCCTGCTCAGCCCATCACTGCCTACAGAAAGGCCAGAACCCCTGTAGGGGGCCTCACTTTCCCACAGCCTTTGGCAGGTCCTGGGCCTAAAACTACCCCAGTGGCAGGGATGCTCCAGGCCCAGGGTCTTGGGAGCTTGGGTTTGTCTCTGGCTCTCTGGGTGGCCTGGCGTGGCCTGGCTTTGTGGCTCCCCTCAAAGACGGGTGTGGGCCAGTGCCCGTGGCTCCAGAATGTGCAGCGGGGAGCTAGGTGGGCACCCGAGTCAAGGAGGCCCTGGAAGCGCCGAGCGTGGCGCACATGCCCAGCAGGTGCTCAGCACAGGACACCCCCTGAGACAGCTCCTTCAGCCCTCACGCGGCTCTGCCCGGCAGGTGTCAGTGCCCCTTCCCTTCCTCTGGCTCCTTCACTTCCACTCGCCACCTCCTTTCTGCCAGAGGCCCTCTTGGGACCGGGGATGGGGGGGGGGGTCTCGTTGTCCCCAAACTACAGATGCAGAAACTGAGGCCCAAGTAGGGGTGCCTGGGAGGAACGACAGGGCCGTGCAGGAGGTGCTGACGCCGCGGGCCCCTGGCCCAGCTGTGGAGGGCCCAGGGACCCACCTGGCAGGGAAGTGGCTTTCATGTCAGGTGCAGAGCCCCCCAGCAGGAGGCCTCATCTGGGCTGGCCCGTCCTGGGTCCTGGGCACCTGAGCAGGCTCGACGAGGGGGGATGTTCCCCTGGGAACCGTGTGCTTGGGTTGGGGTCTTGGGCCCCGGACCAGCCTCAGGCGTGAGGGGTTAAACTCCCTGAGCTTCAGTTTGTGCGGCTGTTGGCGTGGAGGTGGGGGGCTCTCTGGGGGGCGCCTCTAACAACAAAGTTCTGTTTTTAGCGCCCAGCCAGGTCTGACAGGTGTGCCAACCTGCGCGCCCATGTATGCACCTGTGTGTACCCACGTCCCGGGGGACAGCTCAGTGGCCGTGGCCCGGCGGGAGAGAGAGGGGGTGGGCTGCCAGAGGGAAGCTGGTGGGGGTCCTGGCAGTGGTCCAGAGGAGGTTTCCAGGGTCCCTCCCAAGAGCGTCTTGGTGGGTTCCAGGCAGAGGGGGACGGGGGCTGCCGTCCTGAGCTCAGAGCAGTTAGTGTTCCCAGGGGGATTCCTGGGTGACCTCTGCCCTGCTCAGCCTCTGACCCACATTCCCTGGGGGCCGGCCGGCTGGCCTGCCTGCTTCCTGCAGCATTCCGCACTGATCACAACAGGTCAGGCCTCCTCCATCTGGAAACTTCTCTAGTCCTTCTCCCCAGGGGCTCCCTGCTAGCCCTCCCCTCCCCCTCCACTCAGCTGTCCCCTGGGCCAGGGCAGTGTCCCAAGACCCAGAGCTCAGCCCAGGTACCTGTCCCGGCCCCTCCACCGCCCCACTCCCCACTCCTCCTCACCCAGACCCCCAAGGCTTCCAGAACGCCCCCGACGGTCTGGGCTGGAGGGGCTGGTGCTGGTGCCAGCAGAGGGGGAGGGGAGGCTGGCACAGGGTCAGCCCAAGCTGGGGGACAGGCAGAGATTTTTCCCAGCTCTTCCGCATTCCACAGGTGGAGCTGGGGTGGGGAGCGCTGGGCTCCTGCCGGGTGGGGAAGGCCAGGCCCGGCGGCGCGGCGGTGCTGCGGGACAGAGAAGCCTGCACTGAGTCATGCTCCGGAAAATGAAGGGGCCGCTTCCTCCAGCATCTGTCTCCTCGGGAAGAGCAGGGGTGGGGTGCAGAGGAGGGAGGGCGGAAGGCAGAGGGTGGGGCTGCAGGCGGAGGGGGAGGGGCCCTGGGGCTGATTGGGTGGGGATGGGGGGGTCTCTTCCCAAAGCAGCTCTACCTCAGCCCCCAGGGGGACCCCACGGTCAACAGGCAGGGGTGTTGCAGGTATGCGCCCAGCATAGCAAACCCAGGCTGACCCCCCCACCCCCTCCACTCCACCCCCTGTCCCTGACCAGATGTCCCCTGTCCCTTCTGGGCAGCCCCAAGCCTCCCATTCAAACCCTGAGACCACCGCCCCGGGCAGCTGACCGGGGGGGGGCGGGGGGGGGGAATGCTGAGAACGGGCGGATCTGCAGGGGCTCAGATGGGGGTCCCGAGCCCCTCCCCGTGCCAGCCCGCCCCCGGGGCTGGGGGGAGGGGACGCCCATCCCGGCTGCCCCCCACCCCAGCTGCACGGCGGCTTGCTCCGGAATTAGGACAGATTCCTCCCATCAGGTTCTGTGCAGATGGGGCCTGAGGCCTGTGCCTGCTGCGGGTCACCCCCAGCGGGGAAACGGGCACCAGGCTGGGTCAGCGAGTTCCCAGACAGGGATGGGATGCTAGGAGTGTTCTAGCCGGGAAATTTCCGACTGATGAGAGCCCGTGCTGCGAGCTAGCTTCAGCCTGCCCTGCCCTGTGTGCCCCCCACCCCTGCCGCCGTGCCCTGCAGACACGGGAGGGCCCCCCTTCCTAGATGCAGTCGCCTCCCTGGGCTTCAGTTTTGTTGTCCACAATGGGAATGGCAGCTGGGGCACCGCTGGGCTGGGCTGGGCCTGGCGAGGGCAGCCCCGGACCTGTGCGCGGGTCTGGTCCAGGGGTGTAGACGTAAGTCAGGAGGCTTCAGGCTGTCAGGGTCACCTTCGGGGCAGGGAGAGAAAGAGGAACTAACTGACCGAGTCACAGGGCGGGGCGGGGGATGGGGCCAGTCAGGACAGCCTCTGGGCTCCGGGCTCTGCTCTGTGCCATCGGGGTTCTCCTTCCCCAGGCCGGCGCCACGTCGGCCCACTGCGGCTCCTGGCCGGCAGCCCTGGGAGGAGCGGCCGGTTTGCTGATGGAGCAGCCCTGAGCACGGGCCGTCTGGGTCTTGGGCTGGCTGTGGTGAGCAGGCCGGGGAGAGGGGCGAGTAAGACATTTCCTCCAGCGCCTCAGGCTCAGTGGGGCAGCGCTCCCACAGGCGGGGGTGGGGGGCGGGAGGCAAGCATGGTCCCAGGCCCAGCCCTCGAGGGAGAAGTGAGTCTCCCTGGAAAGATCCCCTGGGGAGAGGTGGATCCGACTGGACACCAGGATGGAGGAGGCCCCCGAAGGGCTGCCGGGGGCACCGGCGAGTTTGGGTGTGGCCGTGGGGTGGTCGGATGCTTGGGGCAGCTCCTCGGGTGGTGGTGGGGGGATTGACAGGTCATCCCTGTGTGAAGGCAGAGGCTGGGGGGTCAGAGATGCTAGTTAGGCCTTCGAAGTCTGCGGGCAAGTCCTGTTGCCCCTTCCCACACCAGGACCACACAGCCTCTGCCCCCACAACTGGGCCTCCTCTTGTCTGAGGCCCACAGAGTATCCCAGTCTACACAGGCAGAATCCACACAGGACAGTCCCAGACAGAGAGACGGGTTAGATCCGGAGCACTTCCTTTGCTCCTGCCCCGGCTCTGTCGTGAGATACTTAAAGCGAACCACTGTTAAACCCTCACGGAATCCAGCATCTGTCCCCGCCCCTGCTCCACTACCCTCCGTCTGTCATCCCTCCACCTGTCCATCCATCCATTCTCCACCACCCACCCGTCCACATCCATCTCTCCATCATCTCTCCATCCATCCAGCCATCCCCTGTTCATCCCTCCACCTGTCCATCCGCCACCCACCCACCCACCATCCATCCCTCCATCCATCCACCCATCTAACACTTGCTGAAAGCCTCTGCCATGTGCTGGGTGGGCACAGGGTTAGTTCTGGTTATACCAGGTAAGCAAAGGCCCAGCATTGCCCTTGACTAGGGACTTGACTAAGGTTGCCAGCTGTAGGACAGAGGAACACAGGACACCCAGTTAAATGTGCATTTCGGATAAGCAGGGGCTATTGCTCTAATATAAGTCTGTCTTGTGCAATATTTGGTATAAGCAAGTGTGTTCCCAACACTGCATCAGATACACTTGTATTGAAACTGATTGTCATTTATCCAAAATTCAGATTTTACGGGGAGGTCTCTCTTTTGCGTGGCTGTCCCACCCTGAGGTGCTCCGTCAGCTGCGGGAATGCTGCAGGGTGATAGCTTCATCGGCCTGTGGGGGGCTGTGGGGACTGCCAGGGCAGGGCAGCTCTTCCTGCCTCTGAGAGTTGGCGGCACACCTGGTAGAGGGGCCACACCTGTGGGCCGAGCATCCTCTGTCTTCTCAGAAGCCTCGGTCCCTCCAGACGCCAGACCACGGCTGCACCTTCGGTATCTTCCTCCCAGGAGAATCTCCTCCAATGGTGCTTAAAGTTTGAACGCTTAGGAGGTCCTGTTTTGGCTCAGCGGGTTAAGAACCCCGACACAGTGTTGGTGAGGATGAAGGTTCAATCCCTGGCCTTCCTCAGTGGGCTAAGGATCCAGCGTTGCCATGAGCTGTGGTGGAGGCTGGCAGCTGCAGCTCCAATGCACCCCCTAGCCTGGGAACTTCCATATGCCATGGATGTGGCCCTAAAAAGATGCACAAAAAGAGTTGGAACACGTAGAGGAGTTCAAGTCTTTCATTACGGTGTTTAATGCACCAGAACAAGGCCAAGGTCAAAGGCACCCATTTCCGGTACACGGGTCTCGGGGGCCGTCGGTGCCTCCCAGCCCGCTGAGTCTGTGTGGTCACAGGGGCCTCAGGGTCCTGCAGCAGCCCCCTCCCTCCCGTTGGGTCCCCCTCCATTCCCTCCTGGCTCTGCTTTCCCTGCCTTCCACATCCGCTGGTCACCCCCGGCCAGCAGAGACCCGAGCTGCTGCAGTGACTACGCCGGATCCTTCCCTCGCTGAGTCACCAGGGAACTCTGGCAGGTGGTTTATGGGGCTGGGCTTGGGCGTTTGCCCACAGCTGCTCCTGCTGGACCATGACCTCCCTGCTGGGGGCCCGAGGCTTTTTTTTTTTTTTCAATGTGTGAGGAATGAACATTTATTGGACTCAGGACCAGGGTTAATCTTTCACATCCAACACGGCATTTCGTCTCTACGCCACCGTTCCAGGGAGGTAGCGTTGTTTTCTTTGGTCTCTGAGGAAGAGAGGACAGGAAACTGAAGCCATGCAGGGGTGAAGCCGGAGCCCAGCGCTGGGTCCAGCCCTGGGCGAACATTCTGTAAAATCCTCCTGGCAACCTGTTCCCCAGCATATTTTATAATGATTTTTACTTCCCATCATAGCTGGTTTCCAGGGTTCTGTCAATATTCTACTGCACAGCGAGGTGACCCAGTTACACATACATGTATAGATTTCTTTTTCTCACGTGATCAGGCTCCATCACGAGTGACGAGACAGAGTTCCCAGGGGCTACACAGCAGGACCTCATGGCTTGTCCAGTCCAAAGGCAACCCCAAGCTCCCCATCCATCCCCCTCCCTCCCCCTCCCCCTTGGCAACCACAAGTCTGTTCTCCACGTGCTTGAGTTTCTTTTCTGTGAAAAGGTTCATTCGTGCCGTATGTGAGATTCCAGATATGAGTGATAACATGTGGTATTTGTCTTCCTCTTTCCGACTGACTTCACCCAGCATGAGCGTCTCTCCTTCCATCCACGTTGCTGCGGACGGCAGTATTTGGTTCCTGCGGATGGCTGAGTCGTACTCCGCTGCGCAGGCTGAGGCTTTTTGTTGGTTTATCCCACTTCATGCCTGGAAACAGCAGCAACGGCTACGGTGTATTAAGGGCCTCGCCTACTCTACGGCCTTTTTTCAAAACGGTCTAATATCATCCTTACAAAAATTGACGAACATGGTAGTATTATCTGTATTTTATTTTATTTTATTTCTGTCTTTTTAGGGTCCTACCTGTGGCATATGGAGGTTCCCAGGCTAAGGGTAGAATTCAAGCTGTAGATGCCAGCCTACACCACGGCCACAGCAATGCCAGATCTGAGCTGCATCTGTGAATTTTTTTTTTTTTTGCATTTTAGGGCCACAGCCTCTGAATATGGAAGTTCCCAGGCTAGGGGTTGAATCAGAGCTGCAGCTCCAGGCTACACCACAGCCACAGCAACACAGGATCTGAGCCGTGTCTGCGACCTACATCACAGCAACGCCGGATTCTTAACCCACTGAGTGAGGCCAGGAATCGAACCCACAACCTCATGGATCCTATTTGGGTTCATTACTGCTGAGCCATGACGGGAACTCCTCTATTTAATTTTTTTATTTTCGGTCTCAGCAGAGATATACAGAAGTTCCTGGGCCAGAGATCGAACCTGCACCACAGCAGAGACCTGAGCCGCTGCTGTGATAACATGGGGTCCTTAAACCACTGCACCACCAGGAGACTCCTATTATCTACATTTTAAAGTTGTAAATACCAAGGCTCCGTGAGGTTGGGAAACTTTCTCAGGGTCCCAGTTGTGATGGCGAAGTCAGGAGCACAAGAGAACAATTTTATCCCCTTGAATCAGGCGTGTAATTAAAATACCAAGGCAAAAAATTACAAACGAGAAAGTCTGTAACAGCCACTTGAAATCCAGCCACTAGGCGGTAACCATTGTTAAATTGCTCAACCCTACTGCAGACAGCTTGCTTTGCAAACACGTAGGAAAGAGGGCTAGAAAAAACTGAAAAACAGAATGAGCTAGTATCATAATGCTTTTCTCGAAAATGTCAAACTTTACTTCATTTAGATTTTAAGGGAGGGAGTTGCTGAATTTCAGATAAATATTTTATCACAACAAAGAGATAAGAGAGATCTGCTTGTTTGCCATAGTCATTTCCTAAAATCTGGAGGTCGCTGTGCTTCTGTAAGGATGGAATTTACCGCCACCTGGGTCTGTGGAGCAGGAGGAGGCCCCCCAACGCCTCCCAGACCCCCGTCAAATGGATCGGAGAGTGCACGCGCCCTGGGGTGGAATAGACAGCCACGTGCTTCCCCTGTAAGCCGAGGGCTCAAACCACACACACCCTGTAGCCACATGCAGATTGAGGGGACCAGGTTCCCGCTGTGGCTCAGTGAACCGCTACGGATAGGAGCCCGACTTTGTATCTATGAGGACACGGGTTCGAGCCCTGGTCCCGCTCAGTGGGTTGAGGATCCTGCTGTGGTGTATGTAGGTGGCAGACGTGGCTTGGATTCCGAGTTGCTGTGGCTGTGGTGTAGGCCAGCTGCTACAGCTCTGATGGGACCCCTGGCCTGGGAACTTCCATATGCTGCGGGGGTTGCCCTAAAAATATGAAAGAAAGGGGGACCCATCCCAGCCCCTTTCAAAGCCCCCCCGACCTCCTCCGGTCAGCATCCCCACGCGGGAGGACCTCGTGTTTCCTGCCCATTGTCGGCTTGGCTGTTTTCGCCTTCCTTAAAGGGAGCCCCACAGTGCGAGCGGCTTGGCGACTGTTTCCTGGGCTCAGCGCAGGTGTCGGGGGTCGCTCTCGTCCCCTTGCACGGCCCCCACTTTGTCCCCCATTTTACTGCGGCTGGGCCCTCAAGGGGCTTCCATCAGGTGGCTCTCAGCATTCAAGTTCCTGTCTTTTGTCCACATGCTCCTGCTGGGTAAATCTCCGCCTGTCTGCCTGCCTCGGTGCATTTTGGAAGACGGCGACGATCGCTGTTCCTAAGGGGTCGCACCAGCTTTTACTGTCACCAGGGACCATGAGTTCTGGTCCCTCCACATCCTTGGCTGTAACTGCCATTTTCATCTTCACCAAGGTGACCGTTCTGGGGGTTTGCGATGTTCCGTTGTGATTGCAGTTTGCGTTTCCAATGAAGTTGGATCCCTTTTTTACGTTTACCGACCTCGCGCAACTATCCTCTTCGGTGAAATATCCTTTCAAACCTTTTCCCCCTTTTCCTATGGAGCCGTCTATCCTTTTCTTGTTGATTTGTAGATGTTCTTTATATATGTATACATCCTGGACATTAGTCTTTGGTGATTTCCTGTGCCTGTTTATTGTAAATATTGCAAATACCCCCCGTTTTGTTGTTATGGTTGTTATGCGTGTAGATTTTCTTATATTGTTCAGTCCTGTAAGATATCACCAGCACTATTTTGCAGGCTATATTCTTTTCAGTTTGCCCACAAATTTTTGATGTTCATTTTTTTCTCCATTTTCATGTTGACACCTGGGACTATTTTCCTTTTGCCCAAATAAATTTTCCTTTTTCTTTTTTTGCCTTTTTTAGGGCTGCACCCATGACATATGGAGGTTCCCAGGCTAGGGGTCAAATCTGAGCTCTAGCCACCAGCCTATGTACGCCACAGCCAGAGCAATGTGGGATCCGAGCCGCATGTTCGACCTACACCACAGCTCACAACAATGCTGGATCCTTAACCCACTGAGCAGGGCCAGGGATTGAACCCGCATCCTCATGGATCCTAGTTGGGTTCCTTAACTGCTAAGCTACGAAGGGAACTCCCTAAATAAATTTTCTTCAGCTTTTCTTCTAATGCAGATCCAGTGAAGATGGATTGTTTTAGCTTTTGTTTCTCTGAGGTCTTTTTTTTCCCCCCAAGGTTGCACCTGCTGCAGATGGAGGTTCCCAGGCTAGGGTCCAATTGGAGCTGCAGCTACTGGTCTACACCACAGCCACAGCAACGCAGAATCTGAGCTGCATCTGTGACCTACGCTGCAGCTCACGGCAATGCTGGATCCTCAACCCACTGAGTGAGGCCAGGGATCGAACCCACATCCTCAAGGATACTAGTTGGATTAACCCTCTGAGCCATGATGGGACCTCCCTCTCTGAGGTCTTTAATTCACTTTCACCTTGGAAGGCTACTTTTGCTATTTTGGGTATAGAATTTTAGCTTGGCAGCCCCCCTCTCCCCGCCCCCCACGCCTTTCAGCACCTTAACGCTATATCCCATTGTCTTCTGGTTTCCATCAGTTATTTTTTGCTTTTGGCTGCATCCAGAGCATGTGAAAGGTCCTGGGCCAGGACTGAACCTGCTCCACAGCAACGACAGGTCCTTAACAGGCTGCGCTGCAGGGGAACTCAGTCATTGGTTCTTTTTCTTGAGTCTCAGTCACATTTTCCTGCTTCTTTACCCATGTGTTGGTTTTGTGTTTTTCCCACACATTGTGCACAGTACGTTGTAAGAATTTGGGATTCTGTCAGGTTCTCTTTAAGATGATCCTTTGTGTTTTTGTTTAATTCAGTGGTGAAGGCGACGGAACTCAAACCACACGCACCATCTCCTTTGTGGCGTTTGGCAGGTAAAGTCTCTGTTCTGTTAGCCGAGCTGCTTGGCACCTGAGCTCTGCCAGGCCAGCTCATGGACCAGCCGGAGGTCTGAGGGGCACTTCTTATGGAATGTTTGGGGCTCCCTCTCTGTGGATCTTTTTTTCTGAGATTTTCTCTCACTTTCTAGCTGCTCTGGTCACCCCAAACTCCCCTCTGTTCTTTGATACAGTAAGACTGCCGTCCCACTGTGGTTTTAGCCGCCTTGCAGGGTCTGGGCGGGCCTGCCCTCAGGACTCGGGGGCCTCCCAGGTGGCCCCCCGCCCCGTGACTTCCCTGCTCTGGCTGCCCTCCAGCGCTGCGGGACAGATGTCGGTATGTCTGGCGGTCGTGGTTGTTATCTGTGCAAAGTTGGTCCAGCTGGAGCCGCCAGCCCATGGCGGGGAGCAGACCCTCTGCAGTTTGGACAGGAGAGGGCGGGTCCCCCCACCCAATCGGGATGGATGCCAGGCTGGGACGCAGCCGTCTGGCCCTGGCTCGTGCAGTCCGGGGACCGGTCTCTCAGGGCTTTTGCAGGTCTTAGTCCTTGCCGGGCACAGCGCCCAGACTTTCTAAGTCGGTTGTGAAGGGTGGGGCGGGAGAGGAGCTGTGTGTTTGAGGCCCCAGGGCACGTCTGCCCAGCCGGTGGTTCCCGACTCAGGAACGTCAGCCCATCAAGCCCTCTGACCCTCCGCAGGGAGAGCTTTGTGACGAGTCTGGCCTCTGTGTGTCAGGCGCGGTCTGCAGGACCGATGGCCTCTGAGCGGGATCCACCCTCCGTCTCACGCTCCCTCCAGGCTCAGCCATCTCCAGCCTCCCTCCAGTTGTACAGACCAGATGGGAGATGGGGCCAAAAAATCACATCCAAATCTCTGCCTCCCAGCTGGTATCGAAACAACAAGCATTTAAAAGGCAAGTGCGGGAGTTCCCGATGTGGCACAGCGGAAACGAGCCCGACTGGGAACCATGAGGTGGCGGGTTCGATCCCTGGCCTCGCTCCGTGGGTTAAGGATCCGGTGTTGCCGTGAGCTCTGGTGCAGGCTGGCAGCTGCAGCTCAGATTTGACCCCTAACCTGGGAACCTCCATATGCCGACAGTGCAGCCCTAAAAAAAAAAAAAAAAAAAAAAAAAAGTGGAAGGCGAGTGCTTTTGCCCCAGCAATGCCAGCCCCGAGATGTTTATCTCAAGCTGAGCACGTAGGATGTGTTTGGAGATCCAGCTGCCGGGATGTTTATGGCAGAATGATTTAGAATACTGAAAGCAAAGCCCTAGAACAATAGGTAATTTGTTGGTTTATGCTCACAATACGAAGTCCTGTAGTTGTCAAAAATACGGTGGTAACTTAGTGGAAACCTGCTCATGCTTTACCATTTTGTTTTTTGCTTTTTAGGGTCGCACCCGAGGCATATGGAGGTTCCCAGACTCGGGGTCTCATTGGAGCTGCAGCTGCGGGCCACGGCCACAGCCATAGCATCGCGGGATCCAAACTGCATTGCAGCTGTGACTTGAGCCACTGCAGAGACAATGCTAGATCCTTAACCCACTGTGCCACAGCGGGAACTCCTGGCTCCATTCCCACACTACCTGGAACCAGTGTCAGACCCCACGGCTAAGGACTCCATCCCACAGGACGGCACCCCCCCCCCCATTTAGACGCATCACAAGCCTAGGTTGTCACCCGAGTTTCTGACCCCCGGCTGTGGACTGGAGGCTCCCACGACCCCTCCCCGGGTTGGATTCGTGTGCGGGGACGGCTCCCAGAGCTCAGGAGGACGGGTTTCTAGATCACTGGTTTATTGGAAAGGACGGACCTCGGGAACAGCCAGATGGGAGGCGCGCGGGCCGGGTGTGGGGCGCAAGGAGCTCCCTCCGCAGGGGCCAGTCTCCCCGAAGCTCCCGGGTTCACTGGCCTCGACGCCCGTGCGTTGGGTTCTCACAGACTCCACGCCAGGGCACAGCTGGTGACATGTCTCAGGATGGAGGGACGCAGCCTCCAGCCCCGCCCCCCGAGGTCAGGGGTCCAGGCGGAAAGTGCAGCCCTGATATCCCGCGGCTGGCTCTCCTGGCAACCAGTCCCCACCCTTGGGTGCTTCCAAAGTCTCCCGCTCACGGAGGACACCGTGATGGGGGCGTCACCGGGGAAACGCCGAGGGTTTCGGGAGCCCCGCGCCGGAAATGGGGCCAAGACCGGATATTGACGTTTCTTCCCTAAACCACAGTGTCGCTCGGAAGCACAGCACGCGTCCTCCTTGGGCTCTGAGGTGGCGCAGGTGTGGGCAGCCCTCCAGAACCGGATCCAGAACCAGAACACGGGTTCTCCCCCGGGGCCCAGGCCCAGGGAGGAAAGGCCACCGTGTCAGGCACTGTCGTTGGAACAGATGGACCAGGGATGAAAACAAACATGAGAATGAAAACGAAGCAAACGGGACGGGTCTGCGCAAGTGGGTGAAGGCGGGGGTCTCAGTGAGAAGCCAAGTCCTGAGGCCAGAGCTTCTCGCAGAGACACTGGGTGTGACGTCGGTCACCGTGGAGGCACGTCCCGGCGGGCGCAGGCGGAGAGGGCATCTGAGGTTCGGCGGGCAGCCACGGCGAGTTGAGCCACGAGGGGCCGAGGGACAGGGGACACGGGAGCTGCCAGCCCGGGGCGCAGGCGTCTGGGTGGGGGATGGGGGAGCCTTTGAAAGCGTCAGGAGGCACCGTTTTCGGAATCCGTGTTGGAAGAATTCACAGGCTCCGATGCCAGTGGGGGAGGGAGTGGCACCCAGGCATATCTTTGTTTCCAAACACTGGAGACAAAAAGAAAATTCTAGAAGTTTCTAAAAGAGGGAACAGGCTCCCCAACCCAGGAGCCAATGTCAGGATGACGTCAGCGTCTCCACAGCGGCTCTGGAGCCAAAGTGGAGCTGCGTCGACGGAGCCAGAGCCAAGGCCTGTGGTCCGACCACCATCCAAAGGGGAGCCGGAAGGAGCAGGTGCTCAGGCCCCAGGGAGAACCTGCTGGGAGGAGTACCCAGCGGGCAGGGGCAGGACTCTGCATCAGGGGGACCCCTCCCCCTGCCCCTGCAGGTGGGAAAGGGGGATCCCTCTTTCTGAGCCTTTGGGACCAAAGGAAAAGGGGCCGGGCCCACATGGCTTGGGTGTGACCCACACGGCTTCCTGAGCTGGAACAATCGCGGATGGAATTCAGGGCAGCGTGAGCATCTTTACTTTGCCTGAGCCGTCACCTGACCTGAGTGCTCACCATGAAGGCAGGAGGAAGCCCCCGGCCGCCCCGTCGAGTTCAGGGCTCAGCACTGCTCGGGTTGATGCTTTGACCCTGCAGGTCGTGAGACCGGCCCCAGGCTCCCCGTTACTATAGTGAGGTGAGGGCTCATTTATTACCATATGAGAAATTATACTTTGTGTTGTTTTGTTAATTTTTTTTTTTTAATGGCTGCACCTGCGGCACATGGAGGTTCCCAGGCTAGGGGTCGAATCAGAGCTGCAGCTGCCGGCCTACACCACAGCCACAGCAACACTGGATCCAAGCCGTGTCTGTGACCTGCACCACAGCACGGCCACACTAGATCCTTGGGACAACGTCAGGTCCTTAACCCGCTGAGCCACAGTGGGAACTCTTGTGTTACTTTGGTAACGGGGTTCCAAGGCAAGGGGGTTCCATGTGCTTTCTTTTATTCATGGCAAATGGTCTTCTGAGAAGGAAATCTGAAGGCTGCCCCAGAGGGCCCACCCGCCGAGGTGTCGCCATCGCACCTGCTCGGCCTTGGCTCCCGTCTGTAAAACGGAGGATAACGGTCCCAGAGCTGCTGGGAGGGGCCGGGTCCCGTGTTTGGGGAAGCACCTGCCACGTGGTCAGTGCCCGCAAGTCACCTCGCCGAGCACACGGGACAGCTCTCGGAACAGGAAATCAGACAGGAAGAAGGCATTCTTGGGGCTGAATAAGGCGGACGCGGCATGCCAGCATTCGCAGGGCTCAACTGTGCAGCACTTAGAAAGAGTCTCATAAAGTACCAGACGGGAGGAGGCCGTGCTTCACAGTGTCATTTCAGATGACAAATCGGAACGCCTCGAGGGGCCCAGTCGGCTCCTTGACAAGTGCAAGCACTAAGATCCACTCAGGAGGACAGGGACCCTGAAGACTCATGCCAGGGGTAAGGAAACGGGGTCGCTAGTCACAGCCCCTCCCCCAAACCCACCAGGCCCAGGTGGTTTTACAGGGGGTTCCACCAAACTCTAAAGGACCCGTTCATTCCTTTCTCGGATAAATGTTTCAGAAAGCAGATGACAAAAGAACCACAGAAAAGGTGGCCCAGCTCATGTCACGAGGCCAGAATAAACCTTGAATCCAATCCAGGTAAGTGTCTCAAAGGATGATGCATCTACCTCACCTGGGAGCTTCATCTGAAAACCCTGACAGCATATTCGTCTTGTGGGGCTGGCGGCTGGCTGCCCTTGTCCCCCCTCCCACTCCACCCTCTGGCCTTGGCCTGGGACCCTGAGCACAAAGCCATCCTCAGTGGATTGTGGACCCAACAACTTCTCACTGGTTCAGCCAAGGGGGAGCTCTTGGTGGAGATGGAGCAGGGGTGGGGGGGTCTGGCTCCCCATTTCTTTCCTCCTTTCTTGTTCGGCTCTTGGAGGGGTTGGTCCATCCCTCAAGAATCCAACACAGACAGACCAGTGTCGGGTAGAAGGAAAGACTCACAATGGGGAAGGCGGCCATCTAGGGAGAAGCTGGACTCCTGTCCTAAAGCACCAACACCCTCCCTGATTTTGCTCAGGGATTATATGGGGAAAAGAGGAGGGGCTGATGCCACACACAAGTCCATGTGCCCAACACGCTGAGGCCAAACAGCACCAAAACATCGGACTTTGGAGCAGGGAAAGGTTGATCGTGGGCTGTGCAAGGAGACAGGTGGCTGACGCCCACCTCCTGGAAGACTTTCAGCAAAGCCCTTTGATAGGGAGGCTGAGCAAGGGCAGTGGTTAGTTGTTGCAAAATTCTTGATGTTGGATCGGATCCTTTGTTTTTGCTGCTGTCCACGTGGGTCAGGTCACGACATTCCTGTAAACCGCCATCAAAATGAACGTTATTCTCTGTTGTGCAAGCGTTTTCTCCAAGGGAGCCACCGCCTCCTGGCCTTTAAAGGAGAAGGAGGGACCATGAAGGTCTACCTTGGCGATCTCTCCTTAGGCCAGCTGGTGGTCCCCTGCTCCCGGGAGGTCACCACGTTGACACTGAACTTTTTGTGGACACCCTGTGGACTTAGCGCCCTACAGCCCTGAGCTCCTGGGCTCCGTTGCCTCCTTCCTGGAGTAGCTGGGCCTCCAGGTGCCCACCACGCTGGCTCCAGAAGCAGAGCGGGAAGCTCTGTAAATGGGAGCTGGGTTCCCAGCCTTCTCCCTGCCCCCAGCCCACCTGCAGGCCCAAGGCCCCAGGGCTCAGATTCCTCCATCCACCCCTCAGTGTGCTCTATCTCGAGGACCTCCGCTGGCCCAGGGGGACCTCTAATGTCCCATGCTGACAGCTGTGCGCCAATGGCTACGTGCGGGGAGGCTGGTCTTCTATCTTGGAGGAGATGCAGCTGGAACATTATCTGAGCCTCAAATCTCTGGTCATCTCGTCCTTGTGATTCCTACTGGTCTGGGGTCTTTGTGCAGGTGGGCAGCATAGAGCGGACCCCTTCCACCTGGTGGGGGCTTCAGTCTTTGCCAACCAGCTCAAGGTCATGGCTCAGGATGTTAACTACAGCCCCTGAGGGGGAACTTAAGGTCCTTGGCTTTGTTTATTTTGTCTTGTTTGCTCTCCCTTCTTGCCGAATTTTCTCATTTCTCTGAATAAATTTATTCTTTGAAACTTGGGGAGGGCCTAGGAGGCTGACGTTTTTCTACAAACAAGAAGCAGACGTAGGAGCCGGGGGCTGAGGGGGTGGGGGCGGTCTGTCCTGGGAAGACCGCGCAGGATCCGGCTCAGCTATGCTGGGAGATTTGTCTCTTCTGCTATTTGTCTAATTACGTATTCTTTCGGTCATGCACGTTGGGTATCAGTTTTCCACTTTGCATTAGAATCTGGTCTTGTTTATTTTATTGCTCACGTGTTCCAGCCCCGGCCACGGGGAGCCTCAGTGGCTGCTGGGTCTCTGAGGTGCCTTGTTGATGCTGTCTGGAAGGAGGCATCAGGTCCTCTGGCACTTTCCCGCCCTGGCCCTAGGACTGGCCATTTCTCCAGGGAGCTCTGGGTCCTCTGACTGGAGAATTCAATTGAAACCGAGGTCGGGACGCGGGGCGTGCTGGTTGCTACCAGCAGAGTCAGACCAGCCGTGAGCTCTCTGGGGGGAGAGGGCCGGCGATAGACCCAAACTGGGAAGCACATGGTCACCGGCGTCCAGGTGGAGGCGGGGCGGGACCGCCCGGGAGCCTCCGGGGAGCCGCTGGGTCTTGGTGGGGGGGGCTGCACTTCCCCATAGCGGCACCAGAGGGAGCTCTCGGGTCACCAGCTGGAAACGCGTCTTCACTGCACCGCGGTTCCGCATCCATGAGGATGTGGGTTCGATCCCTGGCCTCGCTCAGTGGGTTAAGGACCCGGCGTTGCTGTGAACTATGGTGCAGGTTGCAGACCCGGATCGGATCTGGCGTTGCTGTGGCTGTGGTGTAGGTGAGCCGCTATAGCTCTGTTTAGACCCCTAGCCTGGGAAGCTCCATATGCCGTGGGTGCGGCCCTAAAAAAACAAAAAACCCTCTTAAACTTGCATGGGAATGTTCACAGCAGCATGGTTCATTTAGTCCCAAAGCAGAAACAACCCAAATATTCATCAGTTGATGAACAGAACACGGTCTGTTTCTGTAATGGAGTATTACTGAGCCATGAAAAGGAATGGCCTGCTGCCACAATATGATGAGCCTTGAAAATCATTCTGGGTGAAAGAGGCTGGTTACAAGAGGCCACATATTGTGTAAGTCCATTTACTGAGAATGTCAGAACTGGGAAATCTATAGGGACAGAAAGCACATTTTGAAGGGCTGGGACTGCTCATGGGTACCAGGTTTCTCCTGAGAGCCATGAAGATATTCTAAAATTAGCTTATGGTGATGGTTTGATTGCACATCTTTGAAAATATGCTAAACACCACTCATTTTAAATGAGTGCATTTTATGACATATTTTAATTATATCTCAGTCAAGGTGTTTACAACAGCAAGAACAGGAGCCAACATACATGGACTAGGAGCTCCTGGCCAAAGAAAAACAGACAGCATTGGAAGAGAGCAGATACTAAAAATCAAAATCGCAACGCTGCTTCCCCAGCATAAAAAGATCTGAAACGTGTATAATGAAGTGACCCATCCCATGCTTTGAGATTGACCCAGAATGACCAATGCTGAGACATATTTTTGTGAAATTACTGGATACGAAGGAAGAAGATTCTGGGCACAGCCAGGCAGAGCGCCTGCCGTCTAGTGGGGAAGAGAATGAGATTGCCTGTGACTTTTCAGGAGCAGCCACGTAGGCAGAAAATGCAGCGTGGCGTTTAGGATCCCAAAGGGGGCCAAGCGGGCGGGGCTTTATGTTTGGCCAAGTGACTTTCACAGTAACGGCTGTGGACAGACTGCCTTCCGCAGGGAGGGTTTAGGGACACTGCCCCCGGCCCTGGTCTCTTCGTTAGGGCTCCACAAAGGACATGCGACTGGGACGCAGAGGGGCGTTTCCTGGGCTGTAAAAACCCGTGCGGGGTGGGGGGTGTCCTGGACAGTGAAGCTGTTTATTCCGAGGGCGCGTCGGAGGGTGTGTTGTGTGCGGACCACGCTGTGACCAGGAGCAGGAGGACGCCGGGGGACGAAGCTGTGACCAGGAGCAGGAGGACGCCGGGGGACGAAGCTGTGACCAGGAGCAGGAGGACGCCGGGAAGCTCGGTTGGCACAGCATTGATGAGCTCAGGGGTGTCGAGGCGGTTTCCCGCTGGCGGTGGGCTGGGTGGCCCTTGGGGACAGGAGCTTAGGAGTGTCCATCTTTGTCCCTGTTCCATCCCCTTGCCCGCTGTCCCTGAAGGTCCTGCAATCTCAGCAGACTGGCTGTCTGTCCCCCTCCAGGTCACCCTCTCCCGCTGAAAGGCTGAAATGACCTGTGGGGGGCACCCCGCTCCGAGGCCCCAGGACCCCACCCCTGGGCCGGGACCCTGGGCTGTGAGGGCCTCCCGGCGGCAACTCGCTCACGTGGGAGTTTCCACTTGGAGGAGCTGGGGCTCTAAGGGCTTAAAATATCCACAGGAAATCCTGGAAGACGCCTGTTCCGGTGATGGAGCCGCAGCCTGTGTGGGCGGCCCCCCCCACCCCCGGTGCCTGCACAGGCTCTGTGTGCATGGGCAGCTCGGGGCAACACAGCACACACAACACAGCACAACACAACAGGCCACACACAGCACTATACAACACGGGGCAACCCACAACATGGCACAGCAGAGCAGGACACAGCATGACACACACAGCACGACACACACAGCACGACACAGCACACACATTGCAGCCCACACAGCCCACACACTGCAGTGGGGGGAGGAAGAGAGCTTCCAGCAGCTCCTCCTCCTTCTGGGTCCCCAAGTCATCTCAGCCACCCCCAGGGGCCCTGAGTCCCTTAGGCTTCAGATCCCCTCAAGGGCGGGACCCCCCAGCGGCTCCGGGAGGGGAGCAGAGAATGAGCCCCGCGAGGTGGCTGCCCCAGGCCCGCAGTGACCCCCGCAGGAGCTCAGCTTCTAGACCAACCCCCCCCAGGGCAGCTCCCTGGGGGGCTGACGGTCCACTCAGGGCCACTTTATTGCGGGTGTAGATGCGGGAACGTGGAGCAGGCACCAGAGGCCTCCGGCTCGGGGCAGCGCCGTGGGCAGGACTCTGTAAGGCCGCTGCCAGCCAGCGCCTGCACCTGCTGGGCTCCTGGCAGCTTCCCCGGGGCTGTGAGGCTGCCCCCCCTCCCAGCCCAGATGAGGCAGGAGAAAGGGCCGCCCGCCACAGCCCTGTCCCCCGGCGCTTCACTCCCCGGACCCTGGCCTCCTGGGCAAGGCACCGCGCTGGGCCTCTCTTCCTGGCCTCTGGGACTTTCCGCCACGAGTGCGAGGGGTGGGGGCTCCGTGAGAAGCACATCTCACCCCAGCCGGTCCCCAGGGCTTGGGTGCCCCGTCCAGGCCCTGTCCCCACCCCGCCTGAGCTGCTTTTCGAAAAGCAGGCGGGACAGGGGTGAGGCTGCAGGGGGTCAGCCCTGGGGCCACGTGGGCCGTGCAGGTGCTGGTCCAGAGGGACACGGCGATGCTCAGGGGCCAGACCACTCTGTCCGGGCGGGGACGGGCTGGGGGCTTGGGGCGGCCCCTCCCAGCATATCGCCGACAGCTTCTCGGGCTGCCCAGCTCTGTCACACGCCCAGGGGAGCTTGTTCCGCCTGCCTCTGTGCGCGGCTGTCCCCCTCCTGCCGAGTACCCTCTGCCGTTGTCCCCCATCCCAGGCCCCAGGTGGGTCCTTGGGCCTCAGGCTAAGGCCAGCTCCTCCCACCCCGGACAGAGCCCAGTGGCCCCCTGGCCCCAAGGCAGCTCCGATTTCCAGGCTGGGCCTTTCTCAGGAGCCCCTAGCCAGGTCCCTGCCTGAGCAGGAAGCAAGAGACTCTGCCCCACTGAGCACAGAACAAGCTGGGGCTGGGCTGGGGGCGCCTGGGTAAGCCCTGCAGGTGAGGCCTCTGCTCCCAGGTTGGGGCTCGTCCTTCCAGGGGGACCCAAGGCTGTGGGCTGGATGGGGGGGCCTCCCCAGGTCAGGGGCGGGTGACAGCCCCCTGGGAGGGACAGCAGGGATGCGGTCCTGGCAGCTCAGGCGGCCCTCCTGCACCGTGTCAGGTCTGGAGGGGGCGCAGGAGAAAGGCCGTGTCCTGAGACCCTGCTCCGAGCTGGCACAGGGGACACTCAGCGAGGAGCCCTGGATGCCCGTTCTGCAGAGGGGGAGACGGAGGCCCAGCAGCTGAGGTGGTTCCAGGAGCAGCCGGGCTATGACGGCGACGGCCGGGGCGGTGAGGGCTGTGGGCCAGAGCCGCGACATCTCAGGGAGGCCGGGCCTCGAGCCCTTGGGCAGGGCGTGCCCTGAACTGAGGGGCCCACAGGGCTGACAGCCACATGGGGTGACTGGGGCCTTGGCCATGCCCTCCAGACCGTGACCTGGGCCCACCCGCCTCTTTCTGGGCTTTGTGGCTGAGGCCTCACCTGTCAGCCTAGGGTGGGAGGAGCCTGGGGGCGGAGGGCACTCAGGACGTGGCAGCCACCTGGAGGCTGCGGTGAGTGATGCTGGCTGTTGGGCCTGGGGGCCCCCCTCAACCCCACATGGAGACTCTGTTACCCACGTGCCGTAGAGACGGCAGCCAGAGGCCAGCCATGACCACAGCTGGGTCACCCGGCTCCTAGGTCAGGGCTCGCCCCAGGTGACCAGCCGGTGTGGGTCCTCCCCCGCCACTCTGGGAAGTCTGGCCCCTCCCTGAAGGACCCTCCCCTGGAACGTGCCGGCAGCTCTTCTGCAGAGGGATGGGTCCAGCCTGCTCCCTGCCCCCAGGACTCAGCTAGTTCCTGCTCTGCCAGGGCTTCTGGGGCCTCTGTGGGGGTGGGGGTCCGCCCAGCTCTGGGGAGCCCCAACACTGGCCAGAGCTCCAGGGCACGGTGATGTCGCAAGTGCCCCCTGCCCCAGAGTGGGGGCGAGCGAGGGGAGGGGGCGGGCCAGGCTTCCAGACAAGCCCCTCAACCAGGCGATGGGGAGAGCAGCACAGCGCGGGGCTGAACCTGGACCACAGCTCAGGGCCCCCAGCCCACTCCAGCCGCCGGTAGGTCCACAGAGCTCCCAGCTCCCAGGTCTCAGCCCTGGGCGCGCGCGGGCCCAGGTAGCTGCAGGGACCCCCAATGTCCAACACTCGTCCGTTTGGGGCGCGGCGCGCCCTCTGGTGGCGAGAGGGGGGATCGCCTGCCCTGTCTTCCGCTCACAGGCGGTCCCTGGTCTGGGCAGAGGTCTCCACACAGAGGCTAGTGCATCCGTGGGAGTGACACCAGCACGGTGGCAGATGGCTCTGCAAGTCCTCTGACCACGACGGTCATTTTTGACGATGTATATCTATGTGATTTTTGGAATTGCTGTGACAAAACTCCCTATAGGAAAAAAGTTGCTTAATGCTAACATCTTTAAATCCCCAAAGTAGGAGTAAATTTGATGGTGAACACTGTATCTTTTTATTAAAAATTTTTTTATTATTATTTTTGTGTGTGTGTGTCTTTCTGTCTTTTCTAGGGCCACACCCACCGCACATGGAAGTTCCCAGGCTAGGGGTCCAGTCGAGGCTGTAGCCGCCAGCTTACACCACAGCCACAGCAATGCCAGATCCTTAACCCACTGAGCAAGGCAACCTCATGGCTCCTAGGTGGATTCATTAACCACTGAGCCACAAAGGGAACTCCCAATATCTTTTTAACAGTAAGTAACAATCACCCATGGAAAACAAGAATTAAATGGGAAAAAGCCCCATCCCTTTCATCACGAGATGCATTTCCAATAAAAATGAACTTTTTCTGTTAAATTTTATTTTATTTTTATGTATTTTTATTTTTTATTTTTTTGTCTTTTTGTCTTTTTATCTTTTCTAGGGCTGCACCTGTGGCATATCAAGGTTCCCAGACTAGGGATCTAATCAGAGCTGTAGCTCCTGGCCTACACCACAGCCACTCAGATCCGAGCCGTGTCTGCAACCTATACCACAGCTCACGGCAATGCCGGATCCTTAACCCACTGAGCGAGGCCAGGGATCGAACCTGCAACCTCATGGTTCCTAGTCGGATTCATTAACCACTGCGCCACGACGAGAACTCCTCTGTTAAATTTTCATCAAAATATGTAATGCAATATTTACATCTAAACCTAGTAAAGATAACTAAACCTAGAAGAAGAATGTAAAGATAATTAAGAACCTTATGGGAGTTCCCGTTGTGGTGCAGTGGTTAATGAATCTGACTTGGAACCATGAGGTTGCAGGTTCGATCCCTGGCCTCACTCAGTGAGTTAAGGATCCGGCGTTGCCGTGAGCTGCTGTGTAGGTTGCAGACGTGGCTCAGATCCCGTGTTGCTGTGGCTCTGGCGTAGACCGGTGGCTACAGTTCCGATTAGACTCCTAGCCTGGGAACCTAGGTGAAATAGCAAAAAGACCAAAAAAAAAAAAAAAAAAAAAAAAAAAAAAGAACCTTATGAAGTATAGAAAGAGATATTTAAGTTCACACATTTTATTTTAGTTTGTTGTTATCATTTCTTATGGCTACACCCACAGCATATGGATGTTTCTGGGCCAGGGATCAAATCCAAGCTGCAGCTTTGACCAATGCTGGATCCTTTAACATCTGCTCCAGGCTGGGGACTGAACGCATGCCTCTGCAGCAACCTGAGTCACAGCAGGTGGATTCCTGACCCACTGCACCACAATGGGAACTGCTACATACATGTTTTAATTGCAGAGAATTATAACAGGTGATCAGTGAAGGTCTTTCAGCACAAGATGTGTTAACAGTAGGACAAAATTCACGGGGCGAAGTAGAGTGAAAATGCAGGTAAAGGAGAAAAAATTTATGCCAGTGAAAGAATTGTGCTTTTTTTTTTTTTTTTAAATCAGTGGTGGTAGGTTTTAAAGCACCATGATATTTAGATATATTTATAAGGTATATTTAAAGGATTGATCCAACACTTATTTTAAAAATGCCAATATTGGGAGTTCCCATTGTGGCTCAGAGGGTTAAGAACCTGACATAGGGAGTTCCCTTTGTGACTCAGTGGAAACAAATCTGACTAGTATCCACGAGGATTCAGGTTTGATCCCTGGCCTCACTCCGTGGGGTAGGGATCTGGCAGTGCTATGAGCTGTGGTATCGTTTGCAGATGAGGCTTGGATCCTGCATTGCTGTGGCTGTGGTGTAGGCTGGCAGCTGAGGGTCCGATTCAACTCCTAGCCTGGGAAATTCCATATGCCATGAGTGCAGCCCAAAAAAGCAAAAAAAAAAAAAAAAAAAAAAAGAGCCTGACACAGTGTCTTTGAGGATATAGATTTGATCCCCGGCCTCATTTAGTGGGTTAAGGATCTGGCATTGCTCAAGCTGCAGCATAATTCCGAAATGCAGCTTGGATCTGGCACTGCTGTGGCTGTGGCATAGGCCTCAGCTGCAGTTCTGATTCGGCCCCTAGCCCAGGGAACTTCCATATGCAGCAGGTGTGGCTGTAAAAATTTAAAAAAGTCAATTCTGGAAGTCCCCTTGTGTCTCAGCAGGTTAAGGACCCAGCATTACCAGGCCTGGGACCTTTCACATACCACAGGTGCAGCCCCCCAAAAAGTCAGTATTAAACACTTACACATGTAACATCATGGATGAATCTCAAAAATATGCTGTGCACAGTAAGTCTTGCACATGAGAGTTTCTCAAAGGAAGACACAGTATCACTCTTTCTTGTCTTCTATCAGTTACTTAAGGCTATCCTTTGTCCTTAGGGAGCTGCTTTGGCTGCACTCACTTTTTTTACTTGTAGTACCCTCATTATCAAATTTATCAAGAGTCCATACCTGGATGTTTCCTTTCATCTTTAACTCAGAAAACTGTGTGCCTCTCACCTTACACTAGTGAGGTGTACTGAGTGCCCTGTGTGAGCTGCATATACTAAATGCTTCATCGTGTTTAGTCTTGAGAAGACAAGAAATGTGTGGGTGGCAGCATGGCCCTCCTTCTGCAGGTGAGGAAGCAGAATTATTCAGCCTGTAAGTAGCAGAACAGGCTGGGTGGACTCCGCTCTGCCAAGCTGACGAGAGGTCAGAAATTGGAAACATCATCTGATGTTAGTTCTGTTTCACGGCACATGTTCAGGGGATGCTGCCTGCATGTACCTGATCTCAGCATTCTATTGGGATGTTCTGGGAGTTCTCACACCTGCTCTTTTTTGTTTGTTTACTTGGCATTTGAAAGGAATGCACCCTCTTTCTTTGTGGAATGTAATTTATGGTGGCGGGTGGCTCCATTCGTATTTTCTTCTCTCTTCCCCATTTTTTGATCTGGCAACGGCTGCTCAAGGTGTGTTGGTCATTTAGCCAAATCCTCCCTGGGTTTCTAGCAGCTTTTCTCCATATGCTTTTCTCCAAAGGTTAATAGTTGTGACGTGGTCTCAGTGGATGTGTCAGTCTGGCCCAGCTGGGGGGCTCCACTGTGGTCGCTGCCAAGCTCAGCATCTAATTTCTAAATTGAATTTCCTACAAGACTATGTGGGATTTTGCCCCTTGGGGATTTTAGAAAACAAAACAACCACCCCGGATTCTTATACCAGTAAAAAGAGATTTGAACACCGAGCAGCAATAAAACAGAGTGGTGTCTGAGCTGGATTTGTGCGTGTGTGTGTGTTTCTCCTTCTCCTAGACCTGCTGTCCCAGGCTGGCCCTGCCTGGGAGCTGCTTGGCGCATCTCATAAATAACTGGCCGGGACTTCTTGGCCTCTGCTCCCAAACCCCATGGACGCTGGGATTTTGATGCGATGACGCCAGTGCTGGCTGCTGCCGAGTTCAGGCCGAGTGTGGCCCATGGGACGGTGGGGGTGGCTGTCGGGGGAGGGGTCCCTGGAGGGCCTGCTGTGGACTGGGCCTGGCGCCCTCACCGATGGGGCAGGGTCTGCCCCTGTCCCCCTGACATCACGCAGTGGGGAGCAGTCAGCCACGGCTGTGATGGGCAGCTTTGTCCTGGTCACTCGGGGAGCTCAGAGGCACAGGCTCCAGTCACCGGGAACCCAGAACCTGTGAGCTGAGCCCGTGTGATGTCCAGGGCCGAGAGTGGGCTGGCCACCTGTGATGGTTCATTGTATGTCACCTTTGGGGCCGCAGGGCACCCGGCTACTTGGTCTCCGGTATTTGGAGTGTGTCTGGGAGGGCGTTTCTGGACGTGATTTACATCGGAACCTGTGAATCGCATAAAGGGGTGGGCCTCGCCCAGTCAGTCGAAGGTCCCTGTGGAATCGAAGGCTGAGGGAGAGGGAGCTTCTCCAGCCTGAGGGTCTCCCGGCTGGGACATCGGTCTCTGGCCTTCAGACTCAGACTCAGACGGAGTCATCGGCTCGCTGGCTCTCCAGCCTCTAGAATTGCCTGAGCTGCTCCTTCCAGTGAGGTTACCTGGATCTAGAGACGCAGACACACCCCCCTGCTGGTGGTCGGCTCTGCTTCTTGGGGCATCCTGACTCATAAGCCACTTCTATTCTGGACTCCTGGACCCTCAGCGCATCTCCATGTGCTGAGACGCTCGGACCCTGCCCTCTTCAGGGCACTGGGAGGGGGGGCGGTTCGAGGCTGGTGGCTGTTGGCGCTGGGCAGGTGATGGTGCGTGTGCACGTGCGTGTGCAGAGCACGAGGACGTCGGGGGGCGGCCCTCTTCTTGGACACCAACCCACCCTCCAGGGCTTGCCAATGGTCTAAATAGAATGTCTTTATTGCATTTAATACTTTTACTTAGTCTGATATTAATATTGTCACAAGTTCTGTGTTAAAACAACAACAACTCACAGGAGTTCCCTTATGGCTCAGCGGGTTAAGGATCCAGCATTGTCACTGCTGTGGCATGAGTTTGGTCCCTGGCCTGAGATCTTCCACATGCCATGGGCAAGGCCAAAAACAACAAAAAATCCCCCACCCCAAACTCATGTGGCATCTCTTTGTCCATCTTTATATATTCAACATCGGTTTAGCCTCTGCAAACAGCACAGCTGGGTTTGAAACAACGGGTTTAGAGGCTCCATCCTGCGGGGAGAGTTTGCACCTGTCCATCAACGGCCTCAGCCCTATGGTCGCCGTCGTCTCGCGGAGGTGGGTAGGGAGCGCCCGCTGGGGCTGCGATCCCCACAACCCCTTTGAGGTGAAGCGGTTACCCTCAGGCTCAGAGGAAAGCGGTGACTTCCCAAGGTCACAGAGCAGGCGCATGAGAAGCTTCACATTCCACTTGCATTTTATTAGTAGCCTGACTGTCTTGTCTTGTCTTGTCTTGTCTTGTCTTGTCTTGTCTTTTAGCTTTGCAAGGCCGCAATCGCGCCATATGGAGGTTACCAGGCTAGGGGTCAAACCGGAGCTGCACCCGGTGGCCGACACCACAGTCACAGCCACACCAGATCCGAGCCGCATCTGCCACCTACACCACAGCTCCCGGCAACGCCGGATCCTTAACCCACTGAGCGAGGCCAGGGATGGAACCCGCAACCTCATGGTTCCTCGTCGGATTCGTTACCCCCGAGCCGTAACGGGAACTCTGAGCCTTACATTTTAAAAATAAAAACGCCGAAGCGTGTTTTCCACCCGCATTGCTTTTTAAGCACGTCTGTTTTCTCGCTGTGCGCAGGGCACGGCTGGGCATGTTCCCCAGTCCTTTCTCTGTTCGTCCTCCTCTGGTTGACATCTTCCGGAATTTTCGTCTCTAGCTGTTATTAATGCCTGTACCTCAGACGTCTGCTCCTTGAGGACTCCTTTCTTCACAATCACTTTACACTTTGCGGCCATGCTGCTGATTGTCGTTAAGAATGAGTCTATGCCTTACGGTTTCTTTGCTCATCACTATGCCTTGATTTTAATGTCTCCTCTTCTGTTTTTTGGGGGGGGGGCATGCCTGCAGTGTGTAGAAGTCCCAGGCAAGGGGTCAAACCCCCACCACAGCAGTGACCCGAGCCCTACCAGTGACAACGAGGGATCCTTTATCCACTAGGCCACCAGGGAACTCCCTTCTCCTCTTGAACTGGCTTTTCACTTTGCGGGAGTAGGTACAGGAGCGCGTCTGCTTTTCCTTCGGGCGAGCGTCTGAGGACGGCGGTCGTCTCGGCACATCTGTCGACAGGAGCTTCTCCCGCCACGGGTGGAGCGTGCGTGGCCTGGGCGTCGCGGTTTAGGAAACCAAAGCGTTGCTTTTGGTTTTTCTCCTTCCTTGGCATGAGCCACACGGGGGCTCCTCTCCTTCCTTGTCTACTGGGCTTTAGGGCGCAAACCAGCCAGCCGTATATACCGCCTGCCGCCTACCGCTCAGCAGTGATCTGCTTATTCACACCGGCAGCCCAGGAGTGCAGAATTTCACCTGCGGGAACTGGATGTGTGGCTTGGGAGAAAAAAATGATTCTTGCTTGGTGCTCAGTGGACCATTACGACGAGGCATTCCATTGCCAAGTGAGACCTCAAGTCTTTGTTCAGACCAGGAAATTTTCTTTTTCTTTTCCTTTTATTTTTTTTTTTAGGGCTGCACTTGGGGTGTATGGAGGTTCCCAAGCTAGGGGTCTGATTGGAGCTGCAGGTGCCGGCCTACCCAACAGCCACAGCAACATCAGATCCGAGCCGTGTCTGTGATCCACACCACAGCTCAGGGCAATGCTGGATCCTTAACCCACTGAGCAAGGCTCGGGATCAAACCCGAAACCTCATGGTTCCTTGTTGGATTCGTTTCTGCTGCACCACGACGGGAACTCGCAGGACAATTTTCTTTACTTAAAAACCCTCCCCCCCTTTTTTTGGGCTTTTTTAGGGCCACACCTGCGTCATGTGAAAGTTTCCAGGCTGGGGTCAAATCAGAGCTGTAGCTGTGAGTCTGTGCCACAACCACAGCAACGCCGGATCCTTAACTCCCTGAGCGAGGCCAGGGGTTGAACCTGCGTCCTCATGGGTACTAGTCGGGCTTGTTACTGCTGAGCCACAACAGGAACTCTTACTTTTAGAAATTTTTAAGTGTTTTATTTCAAACAGTATTTTATTTTTAAAATAGAAACTGTACGTATGCAAGGTATAGAGGGTGACGGATTGATACACACACACACACACACACACACAGGGCGGTGGTTCCTGCGGTCAAGCTAACGATGCCATCGCCTCACAGTTACCGTATTTTTCGGTGATGAGAGCACCTGACATGTCCTCTCTGAGCACAAAAGCCGGATTCACCACAGGAGTGTTAAGTAGAGTCTCTGTGCTGAATGCACATTTCTTTTCTTTCTTTCTTTCTTTTTTTTTTTTTGCTTTTTTAGGGTCGCACCCTTGGCACATGGAGGTTCCCAGGCTAGGGGTTGAATCATAGCTACGGCTGCCAACCTACACCACAGCCACAGCCACATGGGATCCGAGCTGTGACTGCAACCTACACCACAGCTCACGGCAATGCTGGATCCTTAATCCACTGAACGAGGCCAGGGATCAAACCCACACCCTCATGGAGGCTAGTCAGATTCATTTCTGCTGAGCCACGGCGGGAACTCCTAAACGCACATCTCTAAACTCATCCCACGAGGAAAATTTTCTGTAAAGATGTTTCCCTGTCTCTTCTCATCCTTCCCCGTACGTCTGCTTAGGGCATCTATTATACAGTTTCTGCAGCTTCTCTTGCTTCATCTTATCCTTTCCTCGAAAGGTTTGTTCAGCTGCTAGTAAGAAGACCCAAGTGTAAGGGGTTTAAACCATATGAACGCAGAGGCCAGATTGCCTGGTGGACATTTACAAACTTATTTATCAAGAAGCTAATGGATGGTGGAGCTCCCATCATGGTGCAGTGGAAACGAATCTGACTAGGAACCATGAGGTTGCAGGTTCGATTCCTGGCTTCACTCAGTGGGTTAAGGATCCCGCATTGCCGTGAGCTGTGGTGTAGGTTGCAGACGTGGCTCCGATCTGGCGTTGCTGTGGCTGTGGTGTAGGCCGGCAGCTGTAGCTCCCATTAGACCTCTAGCTTGGGAACCTGAACATGCCGCGGGTGCGGCCTTAAAAAGACTAAAGGCAAAAAAAAAAAAAAAAAAAAAAAAAGAAGTTAAAGGATGGGGGTCCTAGGGTGGGTTCCGTGGCTTGACGAAGTCCGCCAGGTCTGAGGGTTCATGTCCCTCTTCTGCTCTGCCACCCTCAGCATGAAGACTTATTGCCTCTGAATGACAAGTTGGCTGCCAGAGCTCCAGCCATCAGGTTCACAAACACTGTGTGGAAGCAGGGATTGCCGGGGTGGGCGAGTTTCCTCACGAGGGTTTCTTCTTTTACAAGAGAGAATGTTCTTGCCCAGAAGCCCCTCAGTGGGTCCCCAACTGCAGGTCATGTGACAACACTCACTTCCAAGGCGCCCGAGAGAAGGAAACGCTGATGTTTTCGGGCGAGGGGGACAGACTAGCGACTGCAGCGGACAGCAGACGCCCCTGCTCGTTTCTGTCTCCTGTCTTGATGGACTCTAGAGACTGCATTTCCGGGATCCTCACTCGCGTCTCGGTCGTGTCTGAGCGGCCCGTGTAGCCATGGAACTTCATCTCTAACCCCAGAAATGGTCTGCTGCTCTTCCCTGCCAGAGGGGCAGGAGGTCCGCGGAGGCCAGGCCAGGCAGGGCAGCATAGGCCTTGGTATCCCCGGAAAGCAGGATGGTTTTAAGCGCCGTGGCACCAGGGTCGAAACCGACATTTCAGGTCCCTCTGGCTGCCTGCGCAGCCGAACAGGGCATCCAGGGTGGACCAGACAGGTGGCAGCCGGAGCCAGGCTGGGGGAGGGGGGGGCGGTGAGTGCAGAGCTGGGCATGTGCCCATCCCCGGGGCGGGGGAGAGGAGGGTTGTGTGCCGGCAACCAAAGCTCAAAAACAGCTCTGGGGTCACTAGCTTTCCATCTATGGGATGCCAGCCCCCCCTAAGTCGCCCTCACCAAGGATGGGTCCCTGTGGCCCTGCAGTCCTCCAGGGCAGGGGCTGCTCCTCTACCAAGGGGCGGTGGGGGCTCCCTCAGGGGGCTGGGGGCGGAGGTTCTGGGCTCCTCCCCCACACCCTACAGGCGGACACCCGGCCCAGGGGCGCGGAGAGAAGCCCGGGAGGGGCGGCCGCTCGGGTCACGCGGTCAGTGCTGGCTGCGGGAGTGCGCAGCCCTGGCTGCTGGTGGGGGCGCCCTCATGGGTGTGCACTTGGCCCCCACACCCGGCCGGGCCGCGAGCTCCTCCTCGGATCACGTCCTCGCTGGAGGTCGTGCCGGCACAGGCCACGCGAGGGCGCCCGAGCTCCACCCACGGCCCCAGAGGGGAGGGGGCGGTGGGCGCGGCTCCCGGACCCCCACCCCCCCCACCCCCCCCCCCCCCCCCCGGCTTCCAGTGGGAAAATCCGGTCCTCTCCGGTGGCGCCCAGATCGGCTGGGACTGGGAGCCGCCCACTCACACCAGGCGGGGCGGGGGTCGCCGGGCCGGTGGGTGGAGTGGGGGGTCATTGGCTTGGGCTTGCTCTTAGGCTTGGTACCCCCCAGCCAGCAGATGAGGGCGGGGAGGTGGGGGGAGGCCGGGCGCTGCTCCCGCCGCACAGGCCCCAAGGGCTTCCTGGGGGAGGCGGCCTTTATGGCAACACCCCGCGGGACTGAAGAAGGGGCTGGGGTGTGGGCCACGAGGGTGGGGCCCTGCTTGAAAGATACGGGCTCGAGGCCAGCCTTGTGGTCAGAGCTCACCCCACCCGCGGAGAGGTGTCCACGGCTCCTCCCTCCCAGGAGTTGGGGGGCAGGTCCCACCCCCTTCCTGGGCTAGGGCTGAGGTCGGCGGTGAATAAAGGATGCTGCACAAACAGAGGTCTTAACACAGGGCTTCGGGTGGGGAGAACCCATTCCTTGTTAATATTTATTAAACCCGCAGCCCCGCCATTCAAGGTCTTCATAAATATTAATTCCCAATTAAACATTTATACGAAGGAGGCGTCTCTCCTCCCCCTCAAAGAACCTGTTTGAAGCAGGGGCTGCTGGTGGCTGTGGGAGGTGGGGTCTCCAGGGAGGGCAGTGGGGTGTGTGTGTGGGGTGCCGGCAGGGGGGGCCCCTTGCCTTGTGCCTGGGCCCCAGCAGCACCCGGCCAGTACCCCCCCCAGGTCGAAGCGGAAGAGGGGTCCCTGCTGACGGGTCATTGTCCCTGCAGGTCCCCTTGATCAGGGCTGGTGTCCAGCGGCCTAGCGACGTCGGAGTGGTTTAGCCTGGAGCCCTCAGCCAGGCCCACCTCAGGGAGCTTTAGTTGCTGGAGGGGTCGGGGAGGGTCTGGCAGAGGGGTCGGGGGGGGGTGCCCCTCAGGGTCTGGCAGAGGGGTCGGGGGGGGTGCCCCTCAGGCCCCGCTGGCGATGTCCGGGGGTGGCTCACTGCAGCCTCCGGGGCGCAGTGCCAGGGTCTCCTCCTCCGTGGGCTTTGGGTGTTGATGAGGAGGCTGGTAACGGGGGCTCCGTGGTGTCCACCTGTCCACACCACACCCTCCCCCGGCCCCTGCTGAGAATCACCGGATTAGTGGGGACCCTTGCAAAAGGCCAGGGCGGCGGGAGTGTGAGTTTACTGACCACCTGCAAGGCTCTGTGCTCGGGGCCCTTGGAGTTGGGGGCGTGGAGTGGGGTCCCACAACCCTCCAGAAACCTCAGGCCGAGGGGCCTACTGCCTGCCCTCTGCAAAGCGGATGCAGGCGACCCCCGCAGGGCACCGAGGCCGCCACCCCGTGTCTGTGGACCCTGGGGGCAGGAGGTGCCCGAGAGCGTTGCCCTGACGCCTGGCGCACCGTGGGGTCCCTGTGAGCCGCCTGGTGGAGCTGGTTCCCCAGCGGGGCTCTCACGCTCGCCGTCACCTTCAGGCCGCCATCCCTTGGGTGCCGGCTTTTTATAAAGCCCCTGTCTTGTTCCCAGCACCCTGTCCCTCCCCCCCGGGTCAGGGGTCACTGGTGCCGTTTGGAGCTCCTGTGTCCCCAGGCCTGTTAGGGTGCCCTCGCTCCTTCGTTGGCAGAGCTGGCCCGTCACTTATCATGGTCACCACGGCTTGGGGGGCCGGGGGGGGGCTTTCCCATTGCTCTTTCCCAGCTCGTGTCCCCATCGCTGGCCTTTACTCCTCCAGGAAGATTCAGGCGGGGGCTGACGAGGTGCCAAGAAAAGCCTGAGGGGAACTTCGATTTACTCTAGATACTCACTTGGGGACCACGGCCGGGGTGACATCCTGACTGGGGCACCTTCTCCTCTCCGTCCTCACCCCCGTCCTCCAGTGGATCCTAAGACGCTCAGCTGCAGGTCTGCGCTTTGGCTTAATTCTTGGCTTGGCTGCCGCCGTGAGCGGTGCCTCGTTTCCTGCGTGTGGTTCCCGGGCCGAGTCTTGCCCCGATGTCTGCAGGTTTATCGTGTGATTCCGGTCAGTTGCAGGGGCTCGCGTGTTGGCTCAGCTGCACTTGCTATGAAGACGGTGACCGTGGCCCCGAGTCACGAGGGTCTAACCTCTGCCTTTCTGGTCCTCACGCCTCTGACCTCACTTTTTGGGTCTCGCACGTGTCCTGGGACCTCCAAGGTTATGTGAAGCAGAGGGGGTGACAAGGGACCTGCTCGGCTCACTTCTGATCTTGAGGTTGTGTCTTCAATTCCTCTTTTAAGTCTGATGTCTCCCGAGGGTTTTCAAGACGGGTTTCATCAAGTTAAGCAGGTGCTCTTGTCCCGGACGACTTCGGGGAGTTTCAGAAATGACCGGTGGGCACTGAGCTTTGTGCAGGCGGCTTCTGTATCTCTTGAGATCGTTCGTGAGCGTTCTTGCCCTTTGGTCCCTTCAGGGGGCTTGCAAGTCCTGCTGACGGGCTCAGGTGAGGGCGGGCGGTCCAGACTCTGCTGGACTCAGTTATCTTGAAGCAGGTCCTGCGGGGTGGCCTTGATCGCGGGGCTGTGTTGATGGGAAGGAGCCCGGTGCTTCACGGCCTCGGCCTCGAGGGAGGAGGCGCGCTGCCTGGGAGCCCGCGACGCAGGGCTCACCGCTGGGAGCCGTGTTATACTCACCCAGGAGCCCTTTCATGTGCCCCGCTGATCACCGGATGTTCTGCCAGCTCACATCCACGCGTACAGGAGCGGAAGAGATGCTTCAGTGGGCTGGATGTGCCTCGGCTCTCGTTTCCCGCAGAGTGGTCCCCGAGCTGCCCACTAGCCTTTCCTTCAGCTGCTGACGGCGATGGGGGGTTCGGAGCTGGACTTGGGAGATCTTCCCAGCACACCTCAGCGGAGGCCGGATGCACGCTCCTTCCTCAGATGGCCCCTCTGTGCTTTGTCCTTGGGCCGCCAGGCCACGCCAGCCACCGTGGCCACACCACACAGCTGCCCCTGCTCCTGGAGGGATGGGGAGCCACCTGCTGGGCGCCACAGCTGTCCTGTGTCCTGGCCCCGCGCTCGGGTCTGCCCTGAGCCCTGCAGGTGACACAGGCCATACGGGTGTAGGGCAGCCCCAAAGACACCGCCCCTGCTGCTGCCCGTGCGGGCACCTCCGACCAGCGAGCCTCCCTCCCGATTCCCATGGCCCGTCAGTCTCCATAATTTTTTTTTTTTTTTTTTTTTTTGTCTTTCTGTCTTTTTCTAGGGCCACACCCGTGGCAAGCGGAGGTTCCCAGGCTAGGGGTCGAATCAGAGGTGTAGCCACCGGCCTCCACCAGAGCCACAGCAAGGCCAGATCCCAGCTGAGTCTGCGACCTACACCACAGCTCATGGCAACACCAGATCCTTAACCCACTGAGCGAGGCCAGGGGTCAAACCGAAAGCTCATGGTTCCTGATTGGATTTGTTAATCACTGAGCCACGACGGGAACTCCAAGGCTCCATAATTCTCTAGATGGACTCCCAGCGCCCAGCAAGGCCTGGTACCCGCTGTGGCGGTTTTACTATAAAGGACGCAGACCAGAGTCAGCCACGCAAGGAGACGCGTGGTCCCCAGCTTCCAGGCCGGCTCCTGTGGGCTCCGGATGCCCCCTCCCTGTGTCCCCACCGGGACGCTCCAGAGCCGTGTCCATTTTCCTGGGTGTCTCGGTGGCAGGACTGACTGGATCTTGGCCGCGGGACTGAACTCAGTCTGCAGCCCCTCTCCCCCACCCCAAGGTGGTCAGCCTGCAGCCTACTCCTTAGCATTATAAGCTCAGGTGTGGTCCCCAGGGTCTTGGGACAGCAGAGGCCCTGCCACAGGGGTTCCCGGGCTGAGCTCTTTATGATCCGCGCAGCCCAGCCTCAGGGGGTGCCTGTGACCCCGCAGCTCCGAGGGAGGGAGTGCAGGAGGGGCTGGATTCAGCTGACTGCCCTCTGTTCCACCGCCTGGGCTCTGTTCAAAGCTAAGTGTGTGGGAGTTCCCATTGTGGCTCAGCGGTTAACAAACCCAGTTAGCATCCATGAGGATGTGGGTTCGATCCCTGGCCTCGCTCAGTGGGTTAAGGATCTGGCATTGCCAAGACCGATGGTGCAGGTCGAGGCGCGGCTTGGATCTGGCGTTGCTGTGGCTGTGGTGTAGGCCAGCGGCTGCAGCTCCAATTGGACCCCTAGCCTGGGAACCTCCATATGCCGTGGGTGCGGCCCTAAAAAGACAAAAAACCCAAAAAGGTAAATGAGCGAATCACTGTGGACAAGCTTGTTTCGGCTTCTCCGGGTGACGGGGCAGCCGGGGTTCCAGGGGCGGGTCCCCGGGCGGCGAGGACGAGGTGGGGGAGGGTGGCCGGCCCAGTTGGAAGCCCAACAGGACCACAGGGTGGGCAGCCCCGCAGGGCTCGCCCCAGGCTGTGCGTTCCACCCCCGGGTGGCCAGGCCATCCCACAGGCCTGTGGGTCACACATGACCCAGGAGCACCCCCGCCCTGTGCAAGGCGGGGAATTGGGGGGGGGGTTGGGATGCAGGTCAGCCCAGCCAGGCCGCTGGGCTGGGCCTCCGAAGCTGGTCACCCAGTGGAGGTGGCATCGGGTGGGGTGAGCGGTCCGAGGACCTTGACCAGAGCCTGCCACGGCCCTGGTCTTTTTGGGAGAGGGTATTTCTAAGGGGGAGGATGCCCTGTCTGCCCACCTGGCTGGCTCTCAGTTGGGGTGATTCCTTAGCCTGGTGTTCAGGGCATGTCATGGGCTGCATGTTTGTGCCACCAAGTTCAGAGCTGAGGCTCCAGCCCCCAGTGTGGGGGTGTTTGGAGGGGGTGGCCTTTGGGAGGTGACTAGGGTCAGGCGAGGTCATAGGTCACGACGGGGTGGGCCCCCTTTCAGAGGAGGAGACCGGCCCCTGCCCACCCTGGCCCTGCGCGTCTGCCTGGAGAGTGTGAGGCACAAGGGTCCGTGTTTAAGCCCCATCCGTGGGTCCTGTTGTGGCCCCTGAGCTGAGATAAGACCCTTCTTCTGTGCCCCGTGCCCCTCCGTCTCCCTCCCCCTCCCCGCTCCCCCACCCCACGCTCTGGACGGGCCTCCAGGACCAGCCGCCTCTGGCACGCCTCTGGCACGTGTGGGACATGAACTCCCCACCTCAGCTAAGGCTTCTGCCCTTCCTCTGGGGCCCGTCTCCCCCAGGCCACCCCTGCCCCCACCCCCCCCTTAGGCCCCCGTGCAGAGCAGGCTCTGGGCTCTGGGGCCGGAGCCCTCCTGCCAAACGCGAGGGCACACTTGCTAGCAGGACAGTAGCCTCTCTGCCCAGGGTGGGCGGGTAGCGACTGCGGCAGGGCCTGGTTCCGCTGCCCCTCCTGGGAGCCCTCTGTGCCCATGCCCGGCCCCCAGACCCCCTCCTGCAGGACGGCAGGAAGGGCCCGAGGGAGGTGCCTGTGTGCAGAGCAGCCCAGCCACCCTTGGCTGGGGCCCCTGGGTGTCCCGGTGCTGTGCTGCGGGCCCGGCTCATGGTGGGCTGCAGGGTGAGTGACGGGGAGCGGGCTCTCAGCGTCCTCGCCTCGCCACGCAGGCCCTCTGCCCCCACCCCCAGCTCTGGGGGCTGCCGCCAGTGGACCCCCTCCGTGTCGCTATCTGAGGAAAAGGGAGGGGCATTTGGAGGTCAAGGTCAGCGTCGTAATGGGGCCGCTAAGGTCGTTGCTCAGGCACACCCTGAAGAGGGCCGTCCCACGAGGAGGCGGAACCCTCCGGACCACTGGACTGGTCAGTTCCCCAGGCTCTGGGCCCAGCAGGGCTGCTGTCCATGCCCAGGGTGAGGGGGACAGGCCAGTCCTGGGTGTCCCACCTGCTCTCCTGGCGGAGCAGACCCCCAGCCCCACCCCCGCACTCAAGGGCCATGCTGAGAATCAGGCTAGGCTGGCTCGGGGAATTATTCCGTGATTTAAATGAGATAGCAAAGGCTTTTCATTGATTTGCATATAAAAGTTATGAAGCCCAATTTATCCCCATCGGAGCAGGTTAATGGGCCGTAAAAGCTGAGGCCTGGGATCCTCCGATCTTCCGAGAGCGTTGGGCCGTGAGGGCCGGGCTGGGAGTAAAGGTCAGTGGGAAAGACAGATGGACGCGGCCGGCGACGCGGAGATGCGGGCGCTGGGGATGCGCGCTTCCCCAGCCGTCGCCCTCCCTCCGCCGTGGGCGTCTTAAGTGGCGGCCCTGTGTATATGCTAGTAATTGAGTCGTAAATTGCAGACAGCGGCTCACAGACGAGCCCATGTGAACCGTTACATTCAAAGCACGGTGCAGAGTGCTGGCTGCCGGTGGTCTGTGGAAGGGGGAGGACGCCCCGGGGGAGGGGGCAGCTCGGCGCCCGCCCAGCCTGCCCCTTGGGACCTGGAACTGCTGCCTCTGCCCGTCGGTGCCTGGGAGTGGGGGCGAGGCGCCCAGGAGCATCCGATCCGGCACCTGCAACCCCCAGCCCCGCGCTGCTCCCGCGGCCCCTCCCCAGCTGATCTGGGGCAAGAACCCGGGTCCCCTGCCGGCTGTGCGGGGCTCCCGGCTGCGAGCTGCCCCTGGGCGGGCATTGGGCAGGATGTGCCCTGTCCTGCTCCCCTGCCAGTGTGCGCCGGGCAGAGGGCAGCTGAGGGCTGCCTCCAGGCTGGTCTGGCGACACGCAGAGACTGGCTGCGGGGGCTGAGTTGTATCCCGGGTTCCTGTGCGAGGCTCACCCCCTGGTGTGGCCATGTTAGGAGAGAGTCAGCGATTAGGTTAAGTGAGGTCAGGGTGCTGCTGCCTCGCTCCCCTGGCACAGGGCCTGGCTCAGGGCCAGCAAGGACCAGACCGGCCCCAGTGGGGCCTGAGAGGAACCGCGGTCCCACCCGCCTGCGGGTGGACACGGCCTGGGCCGCCTTGGCTGGTGTCAGAGCTGGCCCAGTGCATCCATCCCTGCCTGCTGGCTCGGTGTGGAGACCTCAGGCCAGGGGCGGCCTGGGGCTGGGGGTCTTGGCCTGGCAGGTGGCCCGCGGGGTCTGCAGCCACCCTGCTGCCCGTGGAACGGGCGCGACCACCCTCAGCAGTGCTTTTCCACCTGGTGGCACTTGGGTGCCCCACCCCCACCCCGCGCCTCTCGCCAGGCCGCTGGGAAGGAAAGCGGATGGGGCTGAATCTGCTGCTTTTCTTTTTCTCTGTTTAGGGCCACACCCATGGCATACAGACGTTCCCAGGAGAGGGGGCCAATCGAAGCTGCAGCTGCCGGCCTACATCGTAGCCGCCACCGCGGGATCCTTAACCCACTGAGTGAGGCCAGGGATTGAACTCACATCCTCATGGAGACAACGTCAGGTTCTTAACCTGGAGAGCCACAAGGGAACTCCTGATAGGCTGAATTTGCCAAGAACCAGGTGGAGAACTTCAGTGCCGGGTGAGAGATAGCAGGTGCACAGAGGTGACACCAAGGCTGGGCTCCGGGGAAGCTGGCGTCCGCCACCCAAGCAGGAGGCCACGTGCAGCCATAAAAGATGCCAGACGTCCAGCGGCTCCCTGGACCAGAGCCTCGGCTCACCTTCCAACCGGGGTGTGCGGCTTTTTTCTTTTTAAACCACTTTTATAGGAGTTGCTCCTAAATTCTGGATTCTAACTGATCATTAACCATGCACATGGCAACAACTTTCTCCAAATCTGGGTCTGCTTTTCGCTCTGTGGAGTGTTTCTGGCGTTCGCCGTTTTGCATTCAAGCTGGACAAGCTTATCAGTGTGTTTCTTTATTGTCTGTTTATTTCATGTGCCCATTTAAGGAATCATTCGCTTTACCAGTATGGTAAGCACACTCTGTTTTCTTCTGAAAGGTTTTTTATTTTTGTCTCCTGTGTCTTTTCTTTTTTAGGGCCATGCCTGCGGCTTGGGGAGGTTCCCAGACTGGAGGTCTGATCAGAGCTGCAGCTGCCGGCCTACACCACAGCCACAGCAACGCAGGATCCGAGCTGCGTCTGCGACCAACACCACAGCTCACAGCCACGCCGGATCCTTAACCCACTGAGCGAGGCCAGGGATCCAACCCACGTCCTCATGGATACTAGTCGGGTTCGTTAACCTCTGAGCCATGACAGGAACTCCCTGAAAGCTTTACAGTTTGGCACATTTTGATCTGATTTTAATCCCCCTAGAATTCATCGGTGGAGTCGTGTAAGGCAGGCACTGAACTGAATCCTTCTGTGTGGAGAGCCCAGGTTCCCAGAGCCATTTGCTAAGCAAACCAGCCTTTAGGCCCACACGGTACCACATGGTAGCCGAAAGCTGCATGTGTTATGGAAATTTAAACTAATCGACATTAAATAAAATTTAACATTCAATTTCTCTGACCAGTTGGTGTATTTCAAACGCTCGGTAGTCACATAAGCTGATAATTATAATGCGCATGAGGGTGGGAAAGCCGTGAAAACCCAATCCCGCAGTGAATTGCGAGAACGCATGCGGGCAGCTGCCCTCACCAGAGGTCATCCTTATTAAGCGCCCACGGAAGATGGACAAACATTGGCCACTTTTCAAATAAACCGACACATGGGTCCTGCAGGCCGCATCCTCTGCTCCATCGACACCTTAGAAATCAATAGCAGAAGGGTGTTCACGAAACCCACAGGGTCGGGGTTTTTTTTGTCTTTTGAGAGCGGCACCCGTGGCTTATGGAGGTTCCCAGGCGAGGGGTCCAGTCAGAGCTGCAGCTGCTGGCCTCCACTACAGCCTCAGCCACGCCAGATCTGAGCCGAGTCTGTGACCTACACCCCAGCTCACAGCAATGCTGGATCCTTAACCCACTGAGCGAGGCCGGGGATTGAACCCGAATCCTCATGGGTGCCAGTCAGATTTGTTTCCGCTGAGCCACAATGAGAACTCCACACCGCGTAATTTCAAAATGAAAAACACCTCTGAATAATCCAGCTTCAAAGAGGAGATCACAGAGGGAGCGAGAACTTATGTAGATCTGAATAGTCACCACACGTCGAAACTTGTGGGTGCAGCCAGGGAGAGGCCCTCTGTTTTGTGCATCTTTGTGTAAATCCAGTGTTTGGTTTGTTGTTTCTCTTCACTGATCCTTTGCTCTCTGTTCCATTGATTTCTGCTCCTGCCTTTGTGGTTCCCTTTCTTCTACTTTGTTCAGTTTATTGTTCTTCTAGTTCTTGAGTTGGATTTTTAACTCATGAGTTTGAATTATTTATTCTGTTACAATACTCATAATTTTAGGCTACAAATTTTCCCTTCAGTATTGCTTTGGCTGCTCCTCATTATGTCATGCTGCTTCATTGCACTTTTCACTTCTTTCCTATTCTTATTAGTTTTTGTGATGTTTAGTTCTCGAGTTATACTAAAATCTCCTGCTCTGTTTATTCTCTATTGTACTACTGTAAATTTTTTATTTTTATATATTTTAATCTATGTTCATCATTCTATAGTAATTCTTTTAATTGTCATTGGTACTTTTTCCCTTAAAATCTATTTTGTTTGATATTCATGAAGCTTTATAAACTTTAAGGAAATAAAGCAGTATTTGCTAAATTTATTTATTCTTCCTTTTTGCAGTGAAAACTTTCTGTGGTCTTGTACTTTATGAGTCTTTCTCATGACAGTCTCTAGCTGGATTCAATTTGCTCACATCTCCACTTCAACTTGCAAATTCAATTCATTTAATCTATTGTCATTTTTTTTTTTTTTTTGGCCACCTTGTGCCATATGGAGTTCCCAGGGTCAGGAATCAGATCTGAGCCACAGTTGTGACCTTAGCCACAGCTGTGACAATGCCAGATCCTTAACCCACTGTGCTTCACTTCGGATCAAACCTACATCCCAGTGCTCCATCCTATTGCACCACAATAGTGGGAACTCCTATTGTCATATTTGGATTTATTTCTGTAATTTGATTTTGTCATTTTATTTATTTGTGATTTTTCTTTGTTCTTTCCTTCTTTTCCTACTTTCTATTGGGTTAAATTTTCTTTAGTTTTTTTTTTCTTTATTTTTTTAAGTTTTCTTTACTATTTTTTCTTCACTGACATGGTATAGACTTTTTAGATTCTATTTAGGTTCTGTTTCTATTCTTTTAATGCTTACTCTAAAGAGTTTAAAAATATGTACACACGGCTTACCAAAGTCTAAATTCAATCCAAATCTCTACACCTCTAGAATATTTAAAGGACTTTAGGGTGTTTCAATGTCTGTTATACTATTCTGTTTTATGTGTTATTGTGAACTACTTTAGTTTCATCTTATTTTTATATCACAAAATTGGTCATTGTTATTATTTACTAATTATTAATCTTGTTTGGATTCATTGTGTCTTCCCCCCCCACCATTGTTTCTTTCTTTTTTTTTTTTTTTTTTTTTGGCTTTTTGCTATTTCTTGGGCCGCTTCTGCGGCATATGGAGGTTCCCAGGCTAGGGCTCCAATCGGAGCTATAGCCACTGGCCTACACCAGAGCCACAGCAACACAGGATCCGAGCTGTGTCTGTGACCTACACCACAGCTCACAGCAATGCCGGATCCTTAACTCACTGAGCAAGGCCAGGGATCGAACCCACAACCTCATGGTTCTTAGTCAGATTAGTTAACCACTGAGCCATGATGGGAACTCCCCACCATTGTTTCTTGAAGCTCATTCCTCTAGTTTAAGTTTTTTCCCTCTCTCTGAAGAATATCCTTTAGTAGTTCTTTCAGTGAGGGTGTGTGCATGTTAAACTTTTGGTTTTTGTTGGTTGAAATGTTTATCTATATGTTTCCAACTCTGACTGATAATTTAGCTGGGTATAAAATTCTAAGTTGACAATTACCTTCTTTCAGAGTTGGCAAGACATTTCCTGTCTTGTACTCCTATTACTGTTGTTGAGAAAATCGTGTGCTCAGTTTAACTGTAGTTTTGTTGTAGGTTATCTGCTGCTAAACTGAATTGTGTCCTCTCTCCCTCAATTCATATGCTGAAGCTTCAACCCCCAGTACCTCAGAAGGTAAGCCTTTGGACATATGATCTTTAAAAAGGTGATTAAGTTAAAATGAACCCATTTGGGTGGGGCCCTGACCCAACGTGGCCATGTCCTGATAAGACATGGAAGAGATATCAGGGATGTGGGTGGACACATGTGGAGACACAGCAAGAAGGCAGCCACCTTCTTGATCTGGGACTTCCAGCCTCCAGAACTGTGAGAAAATACACCAGTACATCTGCTTTTCTCTCTCTCTCTCTGCTGTTAATATATTTTCTTTGTCATGATGTTCTGCAGTTATACTATGATATAATTATGTGTGCAATGGATTTTTTAGATTCTGTCTAGAACTTTTGAGTCATGGATCTGAGAATCCATCTCTTTCATCAATTCTGGAAGCTAATGCTCAGCCACTCTCTGTGCAGAAAGGAGTTCATAGAGGGGGCTGTGACAGTTCTCCATAGAAAGTACTGCTGGAAAGGACAACTCTTGTCTGACCTCTGGGAACAGGGAACTTTCCGGGGAGTTCCCACTACTTCTAGGACTGGTAAGAAGGCGAAAATATTTGTGCAAACAATGTGGTTTATGCTGAACCATGGATGGATAGAGGCTACCTACACGAGTAGTTCTGAATAAAACCCTGGCACTGGGGCCCTAATGAGCTTTCCAGGTCTCATATGGGCCGTCACAATTAGCTATGGGAAGATTAGGTGTGGCCTGTGTGACTCCACTGGGAGTGGACTCTTGGAAGCCTGTGCCTGGTTCCCCCAGACGTCACTGCGTGTGCCTGGATCCTGTGCTGGACTAAATCATGGCCACCATTGCCCTTCTTTCTGAAGCTGCACAGCCCTGCATTGTGTGAGTTCATTGTGGTTTATGCAGCTGCTCTGCAGCACTTCACATAAACTCATCACATCAGCAACAACTCCACTTCCAAATCAGGTCACATTCTGCAGTACTGAGGTAGGTATCTCATGTCCCAAATAGTAACATTTTTTTTTTTTTGACAGAGGACTCAATTTAACCCCTAAATCAGGACTTTATATTTTATTTGCATAGATGTCTGCAAACTGGTCCCATGATGGAGTATTTCTTCTGCTCCAATGGTGAGTTTCTTCTTGTCATTTCTTATTTTGCGTATTTGATCTTATCCCCCCCCCTCTTTTTTTTGGCTTTTAGGGCCACACCCACGGCATATGGAGGTTCCCAGGCTAGGGGTCCAGTCAGAGCTGTAGCCACCGGCCCACACCAGAGCCACAGCAACGTGGAATCTGAGCTGTGTCTGCGACCTACACCACAGTTCATGGCAACGCCGGATGCTTAACCCACTGAGTGAGGCCAGGGATCAAACCTTCAATCTCACGGTTCCTAGTTGGATTCATTTCTGCTGCACCACAACGGGAACTTCCAAAGAACTATTAAATAGGTTTTCAAAAAAATGTCTAAGGGGAAGGGCATTTTTGTTTTTTTCATTTTGTCAATAATTTCTAGTTTGATGGTATTGTGAGCAGAGATTTTTGACAACAATATTTCTATTTCATGGAACTGACGTTTTGTGACTTTGTGCACGACCAGTTTTTGTGACTGTTCTGTGTGTGCCTGAGAAGGTGTGTTTAGGGTTCTCCACAGGCTCACTGTGTGTGCGTGTGTGAGTGTGTGTGTGAGTGTGTGTGTGAGTGTGTGTGTGAATATAAGATCCGTCCACATGCTCTGCCCTGTTGGGTGGTGATGTCACCCGTGTCCCCCTTTTCTCCTTGTGTTTCCTTGTAATCCTCAAGCTTTTCCTTCTCAGGTGGCTGTTGTGCTATTTGCTGCGTAACTGTTTTGTTTTTGTTGTGAATTGTGTCTTTTGCATGAAAAGCCCTCCTCTGCCGTGTCCAGTGCTTTCTGTCCTGATGTCCACTTTGCCCACCTCCTTCCTCCAGCTGCCGTGTGTCTATCGCACCTTTTCAGTGGTGTCCCTGCTACGGGGCGTGCAGCAGGGTGTTGCTGTGAGCCAAACTGACTTTCCTTCTAAGAGCTGTGTCAAGCCCATTAACATTTATTAATCTGACTTGCATGTTTGGTGTCAGTGATTATATTTTATAATTGAGTGCATATTGTAATGTTTGCTATGTGTTGTGTTTTTTACTCCTTTTTTGTTGTTTTTGTAAGAGTTTGCATTTTTATTCTCATGATGACCCCCGTTTCTGTGCTTGTACTTTTTTTTTTGGCTGTGCCTGTGGCATGTGGAAGTCTCTGGGCCAGGGATCGACCCCAAGGCACAGGCTGTGACAACACTATGTTCTTAATCACCAGGGAACTCCTGCTTATACTTTTATTTTATTTTATTCTATTTTATTTTCTTAAAAAATAGTATCATTTCTTTATTTCTTGGAACTGTTTAGAAATACTAGTAACCTCATACTTTTTGAAAACTTAACCCAAATAAAGAATGCTAAGAAACACACGAGATTGTGATAAAACAAATAAAAATGAATAAAATAAGTGGCGATGGAGATTCATTTAGTTGAGCAGAAGAAATAACTGGAGATACTCCATGAATCAGTTACGGGAAGACTTAGGTTGCTAAAAGTAAATTCAGACATACTGGCTTAAATAAGAAAGAAGTTGATTTTTCTTTTTATATAAGAGTCTGTCTGGAGACGGGTGTCCAGACTAGAGACTCACATTCCCAGTGTAAGAATTTAGAATTATATACAGCAAATACTAACAGACATCAAAGAAGACATCGATGGGAATACAATAATAGTAGCAGACTTTAACACCCCACTTACTCCTGCTTATACTTTCGAAGGGCCCTTAGCTTCCCGTTTGTTTGCCCTCTGCTGGCCTGTCAGCTTTCGATGGTCACTCGCTGCCCGCTCCCGTCCACACAGCACCGATGATCTCGCCGTTCTCCTCTCCTGCTTCTCGACGTCGCGTTACTCCCGTGGGGACACCTCGCTCGTGTAACAGGAGTGAGTGAGTTTTCTGCCCTCCTCCCGCCCCCAGAGTTCATCCTTTGGCTGAAGTTTTCCGAGTCATCCTCTGGGTTGAATGCGGTTCATCATCCAGAAGCTTCCTTAAGAAGGGCTCCTGGTTTGGAAGTTCCCAGGTGCTTGTATATTTGCAACTGTTTTCTGTGGCCCTGATGTTGGAGGGCCTCTGGACTGGACATGGACGCATTATTTGGTCTTAGGGTATTTGCTTCACCCCAGATGTGAGCAGGAGATCCCCACAGCCGCCGGCCTCCACCGCAGCCACAGCACCGCAGGATCCCAGCTGCGCCCATGCCTTACACCGCAGCTCATGCAACGCCAGATCCTTAACCCACTGAGACCCACTGAGCGAGGCCAGGGATCGAACCCACATCCTCATGGATCCTGGTTGGGTTCATTAACCACCGAGCCACGAAGGGAACTCTTTTTTTTTTTTTTAATCATTTTTTTTCCGTCAATTTTCATGTTCTTATTTCTGTAGTAACTTAGAACAGAGGTGATTTTTATCTGTTTGTTGGCTGGGTTTGGGGTGGGTAACAAGATTCCTGGTTCAGTGCCCCTCTTGCATCAGCGCAGGTTTCACAAGATGGGCACTTGGAGTTCCCGTCGTGGCACAGCGGTTAGCGAATGCGACTGGGAACCATGAGGCTGCAGGTTTGATCCATGGCCTCGCTCAGTGGATTAAGGATCCGGCGTTGCCGTGAGCTGTGGCGTAGGTCGCAGATGTGGCTCAGATCCCATGTTGCTGTGGCTGTGGTGTAGGCCAGCGGCTACGGCTCTGATTGGACCCCTAGCCTGGGAACCTCCATATGCTGTGGGTGTGGCCCTAAAAAAAAAAAAGATGTGCACTTAAAAATTTTTTTATTGAAGTATACTTGATTCACAATGAGGAAATTGTGAAATTGTGCTAATTTCCTCTGCACAGAAAAATGGCTCTCACACACGTATGTCATACACATACATTCTTTTTCATACTGTTTTCCGTCAGGGTCTATCACAGGAGATTGAATAGAGGTCCCTGTGCTGTGTAGCGGGGCCTTGCTGTGTATTCTTTCCAAATGTCATAGTTTGCATCTGCTAAATCCAAACTCCCCGTCCATGCCTCTCCCACCCCCACCCCCGGCAACCACAGGTCTGTTCTCTATATTTGTGAGTCTGCTTCCGATTTGTAGAAAGGTTCGCTTGTGCCATATTTGAGATTCCACATATCAGTGATATCCTATGGTATTTGTATTTCTCTGTGTGATACAATCTTTCACTTAGTATGAGAACCTCTCGTTGCTACCATGCTGCTGCAAATGGCATTACTTCATTCTTCTTTATGGCTGAATAATATTATGTATACACATACCACATCTTCCTAATCCATCCATCTGTGCGTGGACGTTTAAGTTGTTTCCATGTCTTGGCTACTGTGAATAGTGCTGCAATGAACATAAGGGTGCGTGTGTCTTTTTTTTTTTTTTTTTGTCTTTTGTTGTTGTTGTTGTTGTTGTTGCTATTTCTTGGGCCGCTCCCGCGGCATATGGAGGTTCCCAGGCTAGGGGTTGAATCGGAGCTGTAGCCACCGGCCTACGCCAGAGCCACAGCAACGCGGGATCCGAGCTGCGTCTGCAACCTACACCACAGCTCACGGCAACGCCGGATCGTTAACCCGCTGAGCAAGGGCAGGGAACGAACCCGCAACCTCATGGTTCCTAGTCGGATTCGTTAACCACTGCGCCACGACGGGAACTCCGAGTGTGTCTTTTTGAAGGAAAGTTTTCCGTGGATATACGCCGGAGTGGGATTGCTAGGTCACATGGTTGTTCTATATTTGGTTTTCTGAGGAGCCTGCGTATTGTTCTCCAGAGTGGTTGCACCAGCTTACACTCCCACCAACAGTGTGGGAGGGTCCCTTTGCCCCGCACCCCCTCCAGCATTTGTTGTTTGTAGACTTACTCATGATGCCCACTCTGACCAGTGTGAGGTGGTACCTCACTGGAGTTTTGAGTCTCATTTCTGTAATAATTAGCGATGTTGAGGATTTTTTTCATGTGCCTGTAAGCCATCTGTGCGTCTTCTTTCGAGAAATGTCCCATTTTCCATTTGGGTTCTTTGCGTTTTTGTTGCGTCACGTGAGCTGTGTGTGTATTTTGGAGATGGAGCCGTGGTGAGTCCATCACTTGCAGATACTTTCTCCCGCCCCGCAGGTGTCTTTTCCTTTTGCTTGTGGTTTCCTTCGCTGTGCAAAAGCTTGTCAGTTCGATGAGGTCCCCAGACGGACGTGCTTTCAGGTCCCGCCTCTGCAGTCAGTCTGCTCTGTCTGAGGCGCGTTCAGTGCATGACACGTGGGGCTGCCCGGGTCCCCTCGGTTCTGCCCCGACTGCACCCCCAGCCCTGGCTCTCATCTCCCCCTCCTCCCAGAGTCACGCCTGGGCTGCAAAGCGTGGGAAACACCTGCTGAGATCTCTTGTGCTTTTGTCTTTTCCTTTCACAACTGAGGGTGTTTTGAAATTGGGCGTCCCTGTCTTCTGGTTGTGCCAAGGGCACGGATTCCATGTGTTTTTTTTTGTTTGTTTGTTTTTGTTTTGCTTTTTAGGGCCACACCGGTGGCATGTGGAGGTTCCCAGGCTAGGGGTCTAATGAGAGCTACAGCTGACAGCCTACACCACAGCTACAGCAACACCAGATCCGAGCCGTATCTGCAACCTACCCCACAGCTCACGGCCACACCGGATCCTTAACCCACTGAGCGAGGCCAGGGATGGAACCCACAACCACATGGTTCCTAGTCAGATGTGTTTCCACGGTGCCACGACGGGAACTCCTCCGTGTGGTGTTAATTGCTCTCGTTCTGCATCGATTGCGGATGCTCTGTGGGGCAATGCAGACCAAGGCAGCTTCCACTGTCCTGAGCTGCCCCGAGTCCTCTTCGGGTAGCTTTAGTGTCCAGTTCTTTGGGTGAGTGGTTTAAAGATTGCTTTCGCGTGTTTAAGAATCAGTTGGTCTTATTTTCTATAAGGATTCATCCTGCTGGAAAATTTCCTTCTGCTGACTGTGAGCCCTTCTCTTATTGACTTTTTTAGAAAGTCTTTACGTATTAGGAAAATTGTGATATGTCTTGCAAAAACTTTCCCCAAATTCCTAGATTTTCTTTGCTGATGGAGTAGTGCCTGCTGTGCCTGCAGGGCGAGCTGTTAAGCCTTTTGTTCTCAAATTGCCTCGGAGATTTAACAGGACCTGGCGTGTGGAAGGCAGGACTCTCGCACACACAGGGAGCCTGGAGCAGAGGTTTGGGGCCGAGGGGGAGGGAGGCGGCAGAGAGGGCCCCAGGAACCAGAGAAAGAAGACAGGAAAGTGGGCGGTGGGCTTCCTGCTCTTCGGCAGCTCTGGGGAGGAGGGGAGGATGGTGCTGAGTGAGGATGCGAGTGGATTATCTACGCAGCTTTGCAGAGTGTGGGACCATTTGCATAAATATTGTTTGCAAAAAGCAATTAGTGGTTCATTTACATGCAGCGAAGTAGCAATTTGCACTTTTTTTTCAGGAACAATTTCTTCGCCTATCTGCACAAATTCGATGTGTTGCAATTGGCCTTGGATAGGGCAGAGCGGTTTTTTATTTTTGGTCTTTCTGGTTTCCTGAGCTATAAATTTTTCCTTCCAAAAAAGAGAGTACTCAGAGTTCCTGCTGTGGCACAGTGGGTTAAGGATCTGGCACAGCTGTGGGGTAGGTTGCAGCTGCAGCTTCGATTCAATCCCTGGCCCTGAACTTCCATGTGCTGTGGGTGCGGCCAACAGAAGAGAGAGTGCTCGGCTAAGGTCAGAGGTCCTCGGAATGTGCCCCCCCCCACCCGTGGTCCTTTCTTCCCCAGCCCCGAGCCAGATGCTCTCCTGTTAGAGGCTATTTCCACATTCTGTCCATGGCTGCAGGCTTCTAACAAAAGCGAGTGGGGACAGCTGGTCTCAGGGTAGGAACATCCGCCCCTGCGTGTGGGGCACCCCAGGACGCAAGCGGGTCCTGCTCAGGGCGCAGGAAGGGCCTCCATTTCCTGACGTCTCCCTCCGCTCCGTGTGAGCTGTTTTCTTGACCTCCTGAGAAACATCAGTGCATGTACGTAAGTGAAACTTCCTCACCTGGGCCGTGATCAGTGACGCTTGCACCCCCCTTGCCACCCCCACCTTGGGTCAGGCTCCGTGGCCAAAGCTCTGCCCGGACCGGGGTCAATGACTGGGATCTCGGTTCAAGGAGACAGGGCATGTCCTGCTGTCCGGTGACCCTGGGAGGAGGGACGTGCCCCCTTGTCCAGCCCCAGCCAGGCGGCCCTGCCCGTCCCACTCTCACGGAAGATAGAAGTTCAGTCTCAGCCAGCGCGTTAGCCTTCCTTCCCTTTGTAAGAGAAAACCCATCACACTGGCCACTCTGAAAAGTGGCAAGGAAGGCTTTATTCGAGACTATTGCAATAGGAGAGAGAGACTGGGCTCAATTCTGCACCCACAGGGACAGCTGGGCGTGTATAGCCGTCGGGTGAGGTCAAGGAGAGGACGGAAAGTTGCCGAGAGGGAGCTGGGGAGGTAGTGAGGGCGGGGGATTCTTGATGAAATGGACTCAGCAGGCCAAGGATGAGGCTTCTTTGTGAAGAGGATCCAGAGCCGACGGACGTTTGGTCACGAGGGGGCTTGTCACCCCAAGAGTTGTGGCAAACGGTCCAGCAGGTGTGCCACGGGGAGGCACCACTGCCAAGGTGAGTTTTCCACCAGGCATCACCCAGTTTCTGAGGGAGGTGAAGCTCCCCGAGGACAAAGGAGGCAGCAGAGAGGACCCAGAGCAAGTGGGTCGAGGTCCCGAGAGATGGGACCGGTGGCGTTTCAGAGACGCCGAGAAGCCTGGGGTTGGAGAGATCGTTAGCAACAAGCCAGTGGCGTGTGTGCAGATAGGCTGAGTGAAGAGTGGCGACGCCGTGGGAGAGGCAGAGGGCTGGGAGATGGGGCCAGGGGTCCTGAGAAGGGGTACCAGGTGCGGAACTGGGGAGCACAGGTCAGGCTGGGATGTGGAGGGCAGGTCCGGAAGTCCCTGTGTCCCTCTGCTGGGGTTCCAGGAGACAGAAAGGGGGAGGCAGGGCCGGGCACTTTTCCAGCGGTAAATCGACCTCACCAAAGGAGAGCACCAGCTGCCGAGCAGGATAGGTACAAAGAAAAACCCCGGAACTCGCTTCTGACACACGAAAGTGCGACCCGGATCCCTGATGACACAGAGAGCACCCTAGAGGCTTCCGAGTTTGGAGGAGGGTAGGAGTGTCGTTGACAAAGAACAGGGGCCAGATCGAGCCCTGTCTTTTCCACGTTGGAAGTAAGAGGGCAGCAAAATCCTCCCGGCTCTGGGGCGACATCCCTGGATAATTGGTTACTTCTGTGTGAGTAAAAAGACATTTTCTCCCACCGTCCACCGACTCTGACAGAGTCGCTAGAAGATACGTCTTAGCAAGAAGGAAGGGAGCCCAGGGGCTGCTGGAGACGGTTCTCCTTGTTGTTGCTGTTGGCTGCCACACGGGCCGTCTGCCCTAATCCTGACAGCAGAGCTGTGGGTCAGGGCTGCCGTTCCTGCTCCACAGGGGAGGATGGGGGGCAGGCACATTCGCACATCACGAAGGTGAAACCGGTATTGACGATAAACATGCTAACAGCCTGAAACTCAAATTCCACGTGCAACCAACAGGGGAGGCGTGGGGGGAGAGGGGAGGTGTGGTTGGGGGGGAGGTGTGGGGGGTGGGAGGCGTGGGGGGGCGTGGGGGGAGGGGGGCTTGGGGGAGAGGTGGGGGGGGGGAGGTGATGATGCCGTGGGTTTTGTCCTCTTCCGAGGGCATTTGCGCCTGGACCGAGTCTCAACACTGCCAGACAAGTGTAGGCTTAAATCTGCAGACAATCGAGAGAAGATTGGCGACAGCGTGGCAGTATTTCAAGCCAGTGGAGGAAAAAAATGGAATAAGAGAGAGTTTTTCTCTAGAACAAGTGGAAAATCAAGCACAGAAAACAGAACATGGAAAGTGAGATTTAATCTGATCACAAATCACAGTAACTGTCAGCAGGTTAGACCAACGTGAGATAAGATGGAGGCTCCGGACAGAAGAGAGACACGCGAGGAAACGTGGTAAACATTCACAAGCGCTATAGACTAAAAGGTAATGAAAAATAGACAGAGCCAAAAGGAGCCAGAAGGCCCACCGTCACGGTGGGAGACCCTGCCCGTCCAGACGCGGGCCTCCTCCCCTCCGGCCGCGGGCCTCCGTGCGCCCTCCGCGGGCAGGGCTCCCTGCGGTCGTATCCCGCCGCCCCTACGGAGGTGGGGGTGGTGTCTGACGGGGGTGTTCCCGAGTCCCTTCTGGAGTCTTCTGCTTGTGGTCCCCGGCTCTCAAGAGCTCCGAGGTCAGCCTCAGACCTTCCACATTTCCTTTCCTCCCTTCCTTCCTCCCTTCTAAGCCCTCACCTGTGGCATATGGAGGTTCCCAGGCTAGGGGTCCCATCGAAGCTGCAGCTGCCGGCTTACAGCACAGCCACAGCAAGGTGGGATCCGAGCCGCATCTGCGACCTACACCACAGCTCAGGGCAACGCCAGATCCTTAACCCACTGAGCGAGGCCAGGGATCAAACCCACAACCTCATGGGTACGTAACCCGCTGAGCCGCAGTGGGAACTCCCCTTAGAAAGTTTCTTCACTCCCTCCCACCTGGCTCCATCCGTGAGTCCCAGACCCTTCCAGACCCGCCCGTCAGGTCAGGGGCTTCCTCTGAAGTTGGCACCTGCAGCACCTACGTCTTATTCACTTGGAAATCTGTCCCCCATCCTCCAGGTCTGGGGGCCCTGGATGGGGGACCAGTGCTTGGCTCCAGGCCAGTTAAGGAGCAGGTACCCGGAACAGTCCAGAGAGGGCAGGGAGGGATCCCACGCTGGTGGCTGGTGAGGTGGTCCTGAGAACCGCCAGGGGGCAGCGCTGTCCCCCCTGCCCCCGCTTGGTGTGGGAGCTATTAACCCAACGTGCACGTGAAGAAAAGGTGCAGTGACGCGAGGTTTCCAGCCAATCGGCTGCAGGCCTGGGAGGGGGGCTGGGAGGGGGCTGGGGGCGGGGCCTGCCCTCTGCCCCCCGCGCCCCCTGCAGACCAGATGCAGCACAGCGGCTCTGCCCTGAGGATGCTGGTGGGGGCGCCTCCCCTTGTCAGGGCGAGAAGTCAGCCGCTGTGATGAACGCCTGATGCCAGGACCCCACCTGACGTTAAGAGGTGCCTGGGGACACTCCCAGGCACCGGCCACCGGCCTGCAGCCCCAGCCCTGCGGGCGCACAGCTCACACGTGGTCACACACGGAGGCACACGTTCTGTGCACGAAGCTGCGGGACACCATACACGAGACTGTGCCATTTGCTCACAATTCATCTCTGTGACAATTACGCCTTCAAGCCAAAGCCGCAGACCCGGCGCCTTCTGTCTGTGGGTAGTTTCCCATCACGAGGAGGCCCTGGTTTATAAACATTCTGGCTGTTTCCCTCTCTGGCCGGTGCAAACCGTTCTCATAAACATTCATGTACATATGTCCTTGCCCAGGAAGCGCTTCTGCTGAACCGCCGCGGCCGGGAAGCGGCCAGGACGCAGCAGGGCCGGGTGGCAGCGTGGCTCAGATGTGGTGGGTTCCCCCCCAACCCACCCCCCCCCCCCGGCTGCCCCGCCTCCTGCTTGGGGACCCCCCCCCGCCCCGCCCCCTGCCGCATATCTCTTTGGTCTTTGGTGTTTGACTTTTGTTCTGATTTGCATCCTCTCGCTGTGAAAGAGCGCGAGCATCTCTGACCCACGGTTCCGTTTGCACGTCTGGGAACCCTCCATTTATCCTCTGTGTTTTCAATGGGCCAGAGCTTGTTTGTTCAGGTGCGAATTAAACCGCCTGTTTGCGGGGACACAAGTGCCTTCTGCTGCCTTTGGAGGGACAGCTTTGGGGGTAAAATGCAGTCACCCTGGCGTTTGTCTTTTGACCTAATACTACTATCTTTTTAGTACATTAATTAAAGATTTTTATATTTAATATGTAATATGCTGACATAATACTTAAGAAATACTAACATATTTTATTTTGCAGTAGAGGATGTAAAATTTGGACTTGGTTGAATCTTTTTGTCTTTCCCTTTATTTATTTATTTATTTTTTAGGGGCACATATGGAGGGTCCCGGCTGGGGGTCGAATCAGAGCCATAGCCGCAGGGCTACACCACAGCCATGGCAACGCGGGATCCGAGCCGCGTCTGTGACCTACACCATAGCTCACGGTAATGCCGGATCCTTAACCCACTGTGTGAGGCCGGGAATCGAACTCGTGTCCTCATGGGTGCTGGTCGGGTTTGTAACCGCCGAGCTGCTGGGACTCTCTGTTTTATTGTGGGTGGGCTTCTTCTCTTGCTTGGAAGTATCAACTTCATCTGAAATTATTCAAATGGAGTCTTTTTTTTTTTTCCTCCTGGGTTTTTCTGTTTTGCCTTCTAGTCCTTTAAACCAGGTTGGGTTCATTTCATGTGGGCGTGAAGTAAGGGCGACGTGCGTTTTCCTCCCTCCGTCCCGCCACCCGCGGCAGCACCACCGTGACGTGAGCCCTCCACCCCCGCTCCGTGGCCAGGCCGCATCTTCCTCTACCAGCTTCCCGTGTCCTTGGCTGGCTTCTGGTTCCTCTCGTCCATCCACTGGTCACATCCTATGCACCACCTCAGGCCTGTCGGTTAGCGGGGCTTCGGGGTAAACCTGAACATTTTGCAGAAAGTTCCAGCAATCCCTGCACACCGATTCTTTATAACTAAACTTCAGAGTGGAAAAGTGGGACCTGGGTGGAGTGACCAGCCTGCAGATTACCCCGAGGAGGGCTGGCCTTGGACGGCAGAGGGCCAGCTCGTCCAGAGACTCGGCGTCTCCCCATGAGCCTCCACCTCGGGTCCTGTCCTTTGTTGGGGTCAGGTCCCCTCCTGCTGCGTCTTCTTCGGTTCAGGGATGTCGCAGCCGGGGCGAGTGGGCTCTGTTCACAGCTGGCCTGCTGGTCGCCTGGACAGTGAGCCACATGGAGGCCCCGCAGGACCGAGGTGCCTGCCCCCTCACCTGGTGGCCGCCAGCAGCCTCCCCTCGGCCAGTTCGAGGGCTGCCTCTTCTGAGGTTTTGATGCCTCCAGGGGAGGAGACCACGTCCAGCGACTAACCAACAGGGGGTCCCCAGGTCCGGCCCCTGGCTCCAATTTGGGGCACTTGTGGGGCCATCGCTGTGCAACTGGCTTGTTCTCAGAGCCTCCGTGTCCCCGAACGCTTCTCCCCGCCCAGTCATCCTGGGTTTGGTCACGCACAGCGCTGTTCCCAAGAGAACCCTCTCCTGCCTCCTAAATCCTTCTGTCCCAAACCTCCAAGCCCAGTGTATTTCCCAGAACCTTGGCCCGGGCGTGGTCCCAGGAAACAGAGGCTAAGATGGGATTCAAGGCGGGACCGACCATTGAGGCTGGTGCAGGTGGAGAGGTGATGAGCTCTGGGACAGGGGCACTTCCACCCCCGACTCCGGGTGTGACATCAGCGGAAGGACGTGCAGTGGGTGGTGCCCCGTCTCGGGAGCCCGATGGGCAGAGGGAATGACGTGGTTGGAGCCCGTGGGGTCCGGTGGCTGGTGCTGGTGCTGGTGCTGGGCGGTGCCTGAGGCTGAGTGGGGGCTGCGCTGCACTTAAAGGCCAGGTGCAAACTCCTGTGATGGGACCCTGGAAGCAGCTGGGACCAGGTCTGGGACTTGCTTCTGAGGGGACGAGCTTCTCGGCCTCTGCCAGTCTGTCCCTTCTGTGTCTGGTTCCCCAGTGGAGTGTTTTGGGAGCCAGGACTCGCTCACCAACTGCGCTGAGTGTGGCCCTATTCCTGCTCCTTGTGAGGGACTCGCACCCCGCCCAGGGCGGCCGCCTCCCTCAACCCCACAGCACTGGCCATGGAGGCCCCAGGCCCTCGGTCCACAGGCTCTGCTGAGGTCGTGCGGAGGCTGCGCCCGGCCCCTCGGCCTCATCCCTTGCCGGCTGCTGTCCCAGAGCCCTGCCCGAGGGCTCCCTGTGTTGGTCTGCGCTCGGAGCTGGCTTCCCGACTGGGGGGCCAGCTGGGACACCAGGCAGAAGCCCAGCTGCCCAGGGTCACGGAGCTGGCCACTCCCCGCTAAGGGCAGGTGCCTCCGCTGTGGATCAGTGTCCCCAGGTGGAAACAAAGCCCACAGGCCTGGCGGCTTGAGCATCAGGCGTTTTCATCTCGTGGTTCTGGAGGCTGGGGTGCGTGGTCAAGGACCGAGGGGCTGGCCCCTGCCGGGCTGTGCCAGGGAACACACTCCCTGTACCCCCTGATTTCCAGGGTGCCGGCGTCTGGGCCTTCCTGGCTCCTAGAAGCATCGCTCTGACCTCTGCCCCATCTTCATGTGGTCCCCTTGTGCCTGTCTCTCCCCCAATGCCCCCTGCTCAGGGGCCCCCCAGTGACCTCACTTTAACTCGATGACCTGTGTAAAGATCCCATCTCCAAGGAAGGTCACATTCTGAGTTCCCGTGGGTTACGATCCCAACAAATCTTTTTGGGGCTCAACTCCCAACACCCCACTTGGTGATGCAGCGGTCTCTGCCTTGCAGGAGAATCACCACCCTCTCGGGAGGGGTCTGCTTCACCCCATCCCCCACCCCCGCCCATGGGACCCATGACCTGTCCGGTCGCAGCACTGGCTGCTGCCGAGGGGGAGCCAGCCCTCCGGATGCTCTCGAGACCATCGTAAAGGGGATGGGGTCCGTCCTGGGGGCTGCCCCCCGCCCCCATGAGACGTCATGATCCCTGTCCGGTTTCCAAGCCTGAGCTCGATTTCAGCCTCAGCAGCGCCAGCTGAGGGGCAGCCCAAGGCAGAAGCAGGACTGGCCACCCCATGCATATGTTTGTGGAGCTGCCCTGTCTTTGCAGGGGGGTCTCAGCCAGTTACTCAGGCAACTTCAGTGGGGGGGGGATGCTATCCCCACTTTTCCACGACTGTTTGGCACAGGCTCAGAGCTGAGATTTATAGGGGTGTGGTGGGGTGTACAGAGTCATCCCAGCCTCCCTGCTCGCGCAGAGCCGCAGGTAACAGGCAGAGTTCCAGTCTCACAACAGGCTCTCACAGGGGCAAAAGGATGGACGTGCATAAATGCAGTTGGAAGAATCCAATTTTTGATTCCTTAGGGGGAGAGAGGCAAGTCAGCCTCGGCAGTGACTGCCACCCCCAAGAGCAAGCTCAGCCCCTGGGAGGAAAGGCAGAGAGGAGACCCCCCCCCCCCGAAGACCTAGAAGATTCCGGGGGCGTGGTCCCCACCATCCTCACGGAATTCAGCCCCTGGATAAACCGGTGGGGTCTGGGGGACGACAGGGCACTTCCGCAGACGCAGTCACGTAGGAACCTGTGCCGCAGCCCCATCCAGGAGTGGCGGCTCTGCGGGAGAATGACTCACCCCCGCTCAGGGCATCGGCCGCGTTCTGGCGGAGAGGTTGTCTCCCGTTCCCACCAGCGACCGTTCTGTTCTCGCGGGAGGAGCCGCCGTGTTCACCTCCGGTCCCCCCAGGGCTGTGCAAACCCTCCTCTCGGGTTCCCCCGCCGCCGAGGGGGCCGAACCATCTTGGATGGACCTCACCCTCTCGCACGGCCCGGCCCGCCGTGTCAGCGATCACGTTAGCCTGACCTGATGGAACAAGCGGCGGCACATGTGCTGGGGTCTTGGAGAGGACGCCTGAGCCCGCCGGCCTCGGGGCCAGCACACCGGCACATCCCTCTCAGGGGCTGAGGGGTCCGCTCCACGCAGGGGCCTCCTGAAGCCAAGAGCAGACGCTGCCACCTGCACCTGCCACCACTGAGAGGGAGGAAGGGCAGCACTCTGGGGCCTCCTTGGTCTGAAGGTCGCACCTTCCACACGTGGGGGTCCAGCTCTGACTCGCTTCCTGGGGGACATGGGAGGCCGCCAGCTTTGACGGGTCCCAGAGCACGAAAGACGCTGTAGAAATTCTCAGCTGGCGTGCAAGCCGCCCTTGTGCCTGGGGCAGGCAGATGGACAGGTCTCACGCCTACGGTATTGGAGGTGGGATATGGTGGGGGTTTATCAGCCTCAGTAGGGTCATCACGCTGTAGACCCCAAGGTCGTGAAGCCTGCCTTCAACAGGAGACTCGGAGACCATTTGCACAGCAGCTCCGGACTTGACCTTGGTCCTGCTGTGGACAGAGGGCCTTGCCGTGGGGCATCCGCGGACCACACGGCCAGGACCGACCAGCAGGAGCTGGATCCTCTCTGACCCGCTGAGTCATAAAGGGGTGCCTGTAGATCAGGAGGGGTCCACGGTGAAGGTCCCAAGCGAGCTGCACAGGCGGGACCAGGCGGGACTCTGTTGGGCCCCTCCTGGGAACTCACAGAGGAAGGGACAGACTGGAGCTCCACGCTGGGTCTGGCCCCGAAGGAGGGCTGAGGGGCAACTGCCCAACGAGCAGAGCCTTCAAGGAGCTCTGGACCTGCGTGTGGCACCCGGCCTGTGCTGCTCAAGGTGTGCCCTGCGGTTGGGGCTGTGGCGAGGGGCTCACCCCATTCACAGACCACAGCCATGGCTCCCTCGAGACACCGCCCTCTGCCAAGGGAGGCCGCTGCACCCAAGATGGTTCGTCCCCGCCAGGGCCACAGCCCTTGACTGGGACGTGTGATAAAACAGACTTGGTTTGCATGCTTCATGCCTGGGATACATCCACCAGGGGACACGTCCACCAGGGGACAGGCCGAGGCCTCCGTTACAGCCGCATCACCAGCTAGCTTCCCGCCTCGTCCTGCTGCCTGGCGTCTATGTTGTTGCCGTGTGTGAATTTCAGAGTCCATTTTCCAGGGAACTTGACCTAAGGCTCTAGTTTAGAGAAAGACTGTTGAGTATGTTCGTCTGGTGTCCCATCATTGTTCTAATACTCTTGTAAATACTAGTACTTTAATTTTTTATTTTTTCACAGCCACCTCCATGGCACATGGAAGTTCCCAGGCTAGGGGTTGAATTGAAGCTACACCACAGTCACAGTAACACCGGCTCTAAGCCACATCTGCTAACTACACCACAGGTTATGGTGATGTCCGATCCTTAGCCCACTGAGGGAGGCCAGGGATCGAACCCGCATCTGCATGGAATACTAGTCAGATGCTTAACTTGCTGAGCCACAACAAGAACTCCAATTCTAGTATTTTTTAACAGAGTATCTTGAGAGTTCTGATGTATACGCATATCCTCCAATAAATGTAATTTCGCCTCTTTGTTTTCATAGATGCAGTGCTTATTTTATTTTCTTGACTTATTTCTTTAGGTGGAATTGCCAAATAATTCATCAATAATAGTTGTCAGAGCGTCTTTACATCTTGTTTCTGATTTGAATAGGTGCAGATTTTTAATGTTGTTTTAGGCAGTTTTTTTTTTTTAAAAAAATCATGTTTAGATAGTTTCTACATAGACTTAAAAAGGAATGGAGGAGTTCCCGCCGTGGCACAATCCGGCATTGTCTCTGTAGTGGCTTGGGTCGCTGCTGAGGTGAGGGTTTGATCCCTGGCTCAGGAACTTCCACATGCCTTGGGTGCAGGAAAAAAAAAGGAATGGATATCGAATTATGTGAATGGCTTTTAGGTATCCCCTGACAAACATTTTTGGTTTTTTTCCTTCTTTATTTATTGATGTAACACGTTAAGGATAGATTCCCTAAAGCTAAGCCAGTCTCACGTTTTTAATAAATTTTAATTGTTCGTATTTTCTTATTGCGTTGAGTTGTATTCAGCACGATAATACTTTCTTTGAACTTACGTTTTTACTTGTAAATGAAATTTCTTCTTACTTTCTTTCCATTACTATTCTAATAGGGTTTGAGCATTCATGTAATGCTGACTTTCAAAACACGAGTTTTGGAACGTTCCATATTTTCTATAGGTCAAAATTATTTTATTTTCATGTTTTTTATCTTTTTCTCCCCCCTGGGGCCTCTCCCACGGCATATGGAGGTTCCCAGGCTAGGGGTTTAATCCGAGTTGCAGCTGCCAGCCTACTCCGGAGCCAGAGCAACACGGGATCTGAGCCGTGTCTGCAAACTACACCACAGCTCATGGCAACGCCAGATCCCTAACCCACTGAGCGAGGTCAGGGATCGAACCCACAACCTCATGGTCCCTAATTGGATTCGTTAACCACTGAGCCACGACGGGAACTCCCCCCAAACTTATTTTAATAATAAGAGAATTCTGTGACCTTTGAAGGCTAAATAGAACTCATCTCTCGAAATACTGGAGCCCTGTGACTTTTAAAATAGTTGATATTTAATAATTTTTCCAGTTTGTTCCGTAGTTACCATTGGGTCACTTGCCTCTCAATGGTGGTGGTCTCTTTTGTTTTGGTCAAACTCTTAAAGTGTAAAGACCCCCCAGATATGTTCAAACTAGTCAATCCACTGGATCACGAATGGATGGGGTTTCAACTCTTGTCCATGTTGGGGGGAGGCTGAATTTCCTGAGCAGGCTTCCTTTGGTGGGATTGGGGAGCACAGCAGCAGCAGAAAGGAACCCTGTGTGTATTCTCCTAGAGAAGGGGTGTCGTCCCAGACCTGCGACTGGTCTTCAGCCTATGCTTTTAAGTGACTGCAAGGAGACAAATTACGAACGGCCATCAGCATAGGAAAAGCGGCTCAACCTCATGGTGAAAAGGGAAATCCAAGTTTACACATCATGAGATTTTTTCTTCATGTAGGACTGACAGAATTTTGAAAGAACTACTTTTCTCAGTTTCGGAGAGGGTGTCTGAAATGCGGACGTGAAGGTAGGCTTGTACATTCTAAGAGGGCAGCCTGGCAATGTCTGCCAGCCCTTACAACATGCCTACCTTATGAACCAGCAAGTCCTCTTCTAAGAATTGCTTTCGTAAGGAGAACCTGTACCAGGGCACAAGCCTACATGTACAAGGAAGCTCACTCGACAGTATGTGAAATAGCAGATACTGAAGCCCTTTAATCAGCCACCCAAGGTGGGATAGTTATGCAAGTTGTGCCATCATCATTGTCGCGGAGTACACGCAGTTTTTGAGAAGAATGGAGTACGACTCTGTTTGGACAGCGAATAATGCCATGACCTACTGCCAAATAAGAGAATGTTATGTATAGTACGAGGCATTGGTGTAAATTGTGGGTATATGTGCCCATGTGCTTAGCAAGATGTCTAGAAAAGTCGACACCAGACTGCAAAGGGTGGTCACCCTGGCGGTGTGGTGGGGTGGGGTGGGGTGGGGGAACAGGAAAGAGAAGTGGCCTTTTTATTTTATGTGGCTCTGTATCGCTGGACTTTTGAAAGTGGGCCTGTATTACTTTGGCAATAAAACAAAAAGATTTTCTAGGGCTTGCAACAAAAACGGGGATGCAATTTTAAGCCACTTGGCACTTTCATTTAGCAGGAAGCTTCGTCTCTCTGGGAATTGGACTAAGCATGACTTAATCTTAAAGGGAACTAGAAAAAGCATTAATTCTATTAATTAATGCGTCAGCAGGTTCCATCTCAGCGAAGCCTGCCTTAATGAGGTGCCCAGGCATCCATTATTTATCTTACAAATACCAACTCAGCGCTCTCCTTGTGTCAGGCAGTGTAACAGACGTGCCTTCTGTGGATGCTGCGGGAGGGAGAAGCACAGACAGCTCCCTCTCCCCGGCACCCATCTCTCCCAGGACGACCTCCGTGTCATTTCACTGGCTGCAACTTCACACACTCCAGGACCCCCGAAAAAGTCATTCCCGCCTGGCCTATAAACCTCGCTCCACCCCCACCCCCCCACTATGGCACCTTGGGCCCGTCCCTCTGAGCACCTCTCTCCTAGCCTCCTCTCCTTAACGCTACCGTGGGAACTGGGGCCGCGGGAGCCATCCTTTGTGAGGCCCACACAGGTAGCGCTTGGTACCGTTAATGGCACGGAGGCGGGTCTCCATAATGCAACATGGCAATCTGCCTGTTTCCTCGCCTGGCTTCCGTTCCGCTTCTGCCTGGCGCCCATCGTCCCCAGCGCGGCGGATGCCCGCCGCCCCCGTCCCCCTTCCGGCGCCCCCGGCCCGCCGGGAGCTGTCCGTGGTGCTGAGGGCAGGCGCGGCCAGCGCTCGGCCGACGCGCACGCGTCCCGGGCGGGGCGCGTAGGACCCGCCGGCACCGCCACTGCGCAGCCTCCCGCGCGGCCCCGGCCGGGCCTGTGCGCGGCGCCGGGCGATTCCCGCGGGCCCGACTCCTGGGCCGCCTCCCTCGCCCGGCAACGCCAGCCGGCCCCGCGGCTCCCTCCGGCCGCTTCCTCGGGCCGGCGCGCGCGGCCATGGCGCTCGACAATTTCCTCTTCGCTCAGTGCGTCTGCTACTTCTTGGCCTTCCTGTTCAGCTTCGTGGTGGTGGTGCCGCTGTCCGAGCACGGCCACGACTTCCGCGGCCGCTGCCTGCTCTTCACCGAGGGCATGTGGCTGAGCGCCAACCTGACGGTGCAGGAGCGCGAGCGCTTCACGGTGCAGGAGTGGGGCCCGCCAGCCGCCTGCCGCTTCAGCCTGCTCGCCAGCCTCCTGTCGCTGCTGCTCGCCGCCGCGCACGCCTGGCGCACGCTCTTCTTCCTCTGCAAGGGACACGAGGGGTAAGTGGGGGCCTCGCGGCTGCCAGGCATCAACAGACGCAGCCCTCCCCCCCGGGCACGGCCCTCCTTCTGTGCCCACCGCGCCCTAGACTCTCCTCCCACAGGGAGGGGCGTGAGTCTCTGTCTCCCCGGGGGCTCAAGGCCCCCAAATCTCCACCATCGGCCCTCAGCACGTCCACGGCACCGGGCCTTTGTCTAGCGCAGGACCCAGGGACCATGACGTTCTCCGTACAAGGCCAGTGTTCCCCTCCCTAAGCGCGGGTCACCACCCCCGCTCCGGCATCAAATGCGGCACCGTCCCCTGAGCAGACTTGGGTCTCCCTCTCGGGTTCAGGCGGCCCCACCCGTCAGCACCGCGGACAGCTCTCAGCAGCGGCCGGGGCTGGGGCGCTGGGGCAGGGGCCAACCCGGGGAACTGCGGGTCCTCTCCTCACCCCCATTTCTCCGGGAGGGGAGTCCCTCGGGGCGCACACCTTGGCTGGGGGATGCGGGCAAAGGACCGCAGGCGTGTGAGGCCCCGCCTTGTCCTTGCAAGCCCCCCTGGTTCTGGCCTCCATTTCCCTCGTCACCTTTTCCTGCCCTGGCTCTGTTTTGTGTGAGTGGGGTGCGGTTCACCACGGAGGGTTCTCAGCCAGAACGGCGGGCCTCCACCCCTGTGGGACCCTCGGTGGCCCGCCCACGCCCGGGCCACAGATCACTGCGCTGGAGCAGCCGGGGCTCCTGCAGAGGTCCAGGGAGGCCACTCCTGCCTGTTGCCTGGCCTCACATCTGCATGGGAAGCCCAGGCCTCCTCCCAGACTCTGCCCCGCCCTCACCCCATCTGTCACCCGCGGGCAGCTTTCGGTGGCTTTTCACCTCTTTGGGGAGGTGGGGGTTAGCGAGGGGTCTGAGGCCGAGTGGGCAGGAGGAGGCAGGAGAGGGGCTGGGGAGAGGGAAGGGGCAGCGCGTGGAAGAGAAGGAGCCGAGGCTGAGCCTGGAGGGAGGGGACAGCTGGGAGTGGGGGCTTCCTGGCTGGTGAACAGCGCACTCCAGACTGGGGGCCGAAAACAACCCCTTCCCTTACAGTTCTGGAGGCGTCAGCAGGGTTGGCTCCCTCTGGAGGCAGAATCCTCTCCAGGCCTCTCCTAGCTTCGGGCGGGGGGCAGGGGAGGCTGCCTGTGACCCCCATGTCCCTTGACTAGGGCCTTTATCTCTCCCGTCTCTGTCTCTGTCTTCACGTGGCCTCGTCTCCATCTCTTCTGTTCTCAAGAGGACACTAGTCATCGGATTTGGGGCCCACCCTAAATCCAGGATGACCTCATCCTGGGGTCTTCAGCTTAATGACACCTGCAAAAACCCTGCTTCCAAATAAGCTCTCACTCACAGGTCCTGGGGTTAACAATTGGGTGCACATGGGAGTTCCTGCGGTGGCCAGCGGTTAAGTGGGTCAAGCAGCTTGGGTCGCTGTGGAGACTCAGGCTGGCGCAGTGGGTGAAAGGATCTGGCGTTGTCACAGCTGTCCATTTCACAGCTGTCCATTTCACACTGATTGGGCAGCACGCCTGGGGGCTGCTTCCGTCCTGGGTCATCTCAGAGAAGGTGACCTCCAGCTCTGAAACCATCACTATTCCTGCCATAAAGACAGAAAACCGAGGCTTGGGAGCGTTCCTGCCTCCCTGCTCTTTCATTGTGCCCCCACCCCCCGAGGGCAGAGGGAGCGCCCATGGAGGTGGCCAGGTTGGAGGGACACTCGTGCCTTCTGTCTACCACCAGTGGCCTCTGTCCTGCTTTGATCATGGCAGCCATGGCTCGGCCAGCCTTCCTCTCCAGGGACATCTCTTGCAGAATGTCCCTCTCAGCCATCGGGAGTTACTGGCCAAGGCCGTGTGAGTGCGCCGCCCTCTGCCCCCACCTTGCCCACCGCGCAATCAGGTTGGCAGTCAGTCAGCTGCGATGACATCTGTCGAAAGCGTCATCCTTTCGTCTTAGCTCTGGCCGTAGGACCAGGTCAGAGCGCTCACGGATGTCCAGGCCATGGCCGTCCATCTGAGGGGACCCTGGGCTGGCTGAGCCCAGATGGGCACGTCCCACTCAGACTGAGCATGGGTGCCTGGGAGCCGGCAGGTGAGTGACTGTTGGATGAGTGACAGGAAGCTCTTGCATCCTGACGTCTGCCCTTCATCTGGCCCTGAGGCCTTGCAGGGTCACAATCTGGCCAAGGGTTCAGCCGTCCGGGCTGGCTGTGTGGCCAGTTCTGTGCCCACAGGAGGACTGGGTCTGCCTTGTCCAGCCAGGGGCAGCCAAATCCTGTGCAGCTGTCGGTCAAGCTGCCCAGGCCAGGCGAGCAAGTGCAGGGTGGGGAGGGGCCTTGAGGCCACCAGGAGGACAGGGAGGGCGGGGAGAGGGAGCTCGCGGGATGGACAGGACTCTCAGGGCCGTTGATGGCCCCTGGATGTCTCTCCCATGGAGGACGTCACTTCCCTTGTTAGACTCTGGTGTCAGGGCGCCCTGCCTGTGTGATGTGCATCCTAATTCCTTTAAGAGTCCAGGTTCAGAGACCACCTAGGACTCCACTGAGACCCAGGCTGGAACCCTCCCCTTTGGTCCGTGTGAGGGGCTCATGGCCGGGTCTCAAGCTTGTGGTCAGACACTGTGTCTGTGGCGTCCACTCGCTTCTCAAGCAGGGTGGGTCTCTGGGCACAGCGGGGCCCTATGGCTTCTTCCCAGGGGGGTGAAGGGTGGGGGGGGCAGCTTTGTACACAGGGGCCTGCCTCCTGGTCACTGACCCGAGAGACCAGTGGCTGGAGCAGCGACACCTGTGGCTTCCTGGGGCATTGCACTTTCAGGCCAGGGCGGGGGGCGGGGGGTTGCTGGGGCAGCTTTGCCCGTCCAGGTGGCAGCGGTTTGTGATTGACAGCTGGGGAGCACTGGGTTAAAACAACCCATCTGCCTGCCCACACGTGTCCCTCAGCCTGCAGATTGCTCGCAGGGCTTCCCAGGATAGCTGTCACCATGGAGACGGCACATCCAGGCAGGGCACCCTGAGAGATGCTGGGAGAGAGACAGAGTTAACCCTGCGCGTGCCAGGCTCCTGTTCCTTCCCGTCCACTGCCGGCTTGTCCTTGGGGAGGGGTGGGTGGGGGCCGGGGGTTCGCTGAGATCTGGGAGGCTGGGGCCAAGCCAAGTTCTGCACACGCTCAGTTCTTCAAAATCTGTAATGCTGGGCAGGTGCTGAAGAAAGGGAGCCGAAACCAATGAGAAAAGTGGGAGGGGGCTGTTGGCTGGTGGTGACCCCAGCATGGTGCCGGGGTGTGGGCTCTGGTTAACCTCCGTGTTCCTCAGAGCACCAGCTTCCGGGAAGGGAGGCTCCAGCGGTCTGGGCTGTCCCTCACCCCCCAGCCCCGTTTGGCCCCATGCTGCCCCATCGGGGCACACCCGGCCCTGAGCCTGTCTCTAAATCTGGTCCCTGGAGTTCCTGTTGTGGCTCAGCAGAACTTGCCTAGTATCCATGAGGATGCGGCTTCCATCCCTGGCCTCGCTCACTGGGTTAAGGATCCGGTGTCCCTGTGAGCTGTGATGTAGGTCCCGCAGATGTGGCTCAGATCCCGCGTTGCCGTGGCCGTGGTGGAGGCCAGCATCTATGGCTCCGACTTGACCCCTGGCCTGGGAAGGCGCAGGTGCGGCTCTAAAAAGAAAAAAGAAATCTGGTTCCTGAGGGCGACTCCGTGCTTCTCTGACCCTCTTCCCGCACCCCGTCTCCTGGCAACACAGGCCCAGCCCAGGCTCCAGGCGCACCCGGCCCGGGGCTCAGAGGGCAGTGAGCAATGTCCTGTCTGGACATGGGCCGAGGTCCGTCCCCGGGCGAGGCGAGTCCATGAGCGGCCGGCAGCTACTCCGCTCTTCACCCACGCTCGCTCCCTCTGTTCCCACCGTAACCTGATGGGGCTGTCACCCCCCAGTTTACAGGGGGGGCCCCAGAGTGACTTGCAGAATGAAGGTCACATGGCTGGCACAGGGCAGGCCGGGCTTGACACCAGCTCTGCCTGGCGACGGCTGCAGATAGGGGGTGGCCTGTGACGGGCTCCTCTTTCTAACCACAGCCCCCAACCCCCAGTTCCAGCTCCCAGGGCAGATGAATTTTGCAGCTCAGAACTTTGTCCATCAGAATCCCAGCCAGTGACAGCTGGCTGTCCAAGTGAGGACAGCCTGAGCATTGAGGCGTGGCCAGTGTGGGCCCTGAAGGCACCCTGGCAGAGGGACTGGCGGGGTTTCAGGAAGAGGCCGCTGGAGGGACGTGGCCAGCCCTGGGGCAGCGCCCCGGAGGGCCTGGGGGTGAACACCCACCCCTCTCCTCCCACCATCCTGTCCCCGGGGGGACCCCACAGGCCGACTCAACCAGGAGTCAGGGAGAGGGTGGCCCCCGCAGGCGGGCCCGGGGCGGAGGGTGGAGGGGACGTGGCTGAAGAGCTCCGGGCGCCAGCTACCCTTGAAGCCGCTTCGGGCAGGGCCGGCTGCCAGCCCTGCACCAGGAAACACTGCAGGGCGTGGGCAGCTCAAGGCTCAAGCCCCTCGACTGAGCTGGGCAGGGACATGGCTGTCCCGTGAGAGCGGCGAGGTTGTACAGCCTGGGCTGGTCTTCGGGGGGCGGTGCAATGGCGTGGGGCTTCCCGGCACACGGCTCCCACCTTTGCCCCCTCGGCCTGGATGCCTGGGTACGGAGGCCCCTAGTGTGTGTGCGGGCGTGCGTGTAACCTGGGGCCAGACCCTGTCTCCCTGCCCTTGTGGGTGTGACTGCTGGGGTTTCAGGAGTGGCCTCACCCTCCTGGGAGGTGCTTGTAGGGCAGCTCCGAGCCCTCCCCGCCCTAGCGGGTGGTGGGTCCTGCCCTCTGCTCAGCGGTGTGGCCGTGGTACTCGGCCTGGCGATGACGGCCCTGGAGACGCAGATGCTACCAGCTGTTGCCAGTGGCTCAGCCCCTCGTCCTGCGAGTGGGGCCCTGGGGATGTTGGTTTATCCTCCGCCTGTTGGCTGAAGCGCCACCTGGGTCAGGAGGGCGACATCCTTATTTCCTTGTCCTGGGGGCCCAGGGCGGGGTGGGAGCTGCTCAGAAAGCGCTTTCCCAGCGAGTGGACAGAGGAAAGAAAGGGGTGCAGACGGGCGCCCTCTCCACATGGCCTCGGCCTGCGGGGACCATGTCTGATGACAGTACCTCTGATGTTTTCTCGGCTGGGACCCCAGCGGACCCCTGTTGAGTGCAGGCTCACTCCGAAGCCATGACGGTCCTCAGGCTGGGTGTGCCGACAGCACTGAGGCTCACGCCTGCCCAGGTTGGGCACGAGCCTGGGCTGCCCTGGCTCCTGGGGGCTTTCCCCTCTGGGGTCCCCCATGGGTCAGTCCTGTGCCCCCTGCAGCCTCAGCGCATACCCGGGCTCGGCTACCCAGTCTCTCGGACAGGACTCAGGATCTCGCGGGGTGATTCAGAGGTGGGGCCGGTGGGTGCCTGTGGGTGGGCCGGAGTCTGGTGGGGGTGTTTGTGTGTTCCCACCACGTGTCCCTCCCACCGGTGCCAATGGAGGGCAAACATTGGTGCCCCCTGAAAGCGTCCCAGTGGGGCCATGCCTGTATGGACCTGGAGGGGCCCTGGCTCCATGGGGCAGTGCAGCTTGGTGCCGCCTCCCGGGTCCCCGAGGCCCCTATCCTGGTCACCCCTTGGCCTTTCAGCTTTCAGTGGAGAAATCAGAGCAGAATCAGCCCCTAAGGCAGATCCAAGCCAGCTGCCTTGGTGACCGTGTGGGTAAATGGCCTTGGTGGGTGACCGTGAGGGCGGCCCACCTTGAAAGGCTGTCTAGGAAAAAAAAAAAAAAAGGAGTTCCCATCGTGGCACAGTGGAAACGAATCCGACTAGGAACCATGAGGTTGCAGGTTCAATCCCTGGCCTTGCTCAGTGGGTTAAGCATCCGGTGTTGCTGTGAGCTGTGGTGTAGGTCACAGACATGGCTCAGATCCTGCATGGCTGTGGCTGTGGTGTAGACCGGCAGCTGTAGCTCCGATTAGACCCCTAGCCTGGGAGCCTCCACATGCCTCAGGTGGGGCCCTAAAAAACAAAACAAAACAAAAACAAACAAGAAAGAGAGAAAGGCTGTCTGGCCTTTTCCGCACGTGTGCTGGTCCCGATGCTTTGGACCCAAGTGGCCTTGGGTCCGAATGGCGACCCTGTCTGTGCCGTCCCCACCCCTGGACTCCAGGAGGATGGACGGGCAGCCCTGGTCCGCCCGCGGCACTGAGGGCTGCAGAACGAGGAGCGGCCCCGGGCGGCCCCACGCCCTCACCGGGGACCCAGACCCCAGCTGGGGACATGAGGGTGGGGGCAGGCCTCCCACTGCCCACTGGCCCTCAGGGGCGCTGTGGGGGCCGGGCTGGCGCAGTGACCAGCTCCCATCCTCGCCGCAGCTCCTTCCTCCACGCCTTCCTGAGCCTGCTGGTCAGCGCCTTCGTGCTCTTCCTGGTCTTCATTGCCAGCACCATCGTGAGCGTGGGCTTCACCATGTGGTGCGACGCCATCACGGAGAAGGGCACCGTGCCCCACAGGTGGGCCCCCCCCGCCCTGCCTGTGCACCCTGCCCCCCCTCCTGGGACCGCCCCCTGATGACGTCAGTAGCCCCTCCCCCGTTCAGAGACCCTGCCTGCAGCTTCGCCCAAGAGCAGGGCCCCCGCACATCCTGGGGGGATCCGGGGTGGGAGGCTCCAGCCCAGGAGGTCAGAGATTCCAGCTGCCCCGATATTGCCGGCTCAGGTGGGATGACAGGACCCTGCAGGGTGCCCTGGTCCCGGGAGGCCCCGGAGAGCCCGCCCCGCCTGCCATCGGAGGAGAGGCCTGGGCCTGGGGGTGCTACCCGCGGGCTTTGGTCAGAGGCCTATAGGGCCAGGACTGCTGCTCTGGGCCCCACCTCTGCTTTGGGGATGGCCCAGGCTGGAGCACGGCGACTGCCTGACCGCTGGCGGAGGGCTGTCCACTTCCCAGCCGTAAAGCCACGTCCAGTGTCCCTGCCAGGCCCCCCAGGAGAGGCAGGGGCCGTGGAGGTGTCCGCACCTGCCTTTTTGCAGCTTCTCTGTGGCGGGGGGAGATCTTGCTCATGCTGAGCTGCGCTCCCCCTGCTGGGCCCTGGGACCACCTGTTTCCTCATCCCCCAAGAGGCCTCGGAGTGTGGGCAGGCTCTGGGCTTCCTGCCCAGGCTCCAAAAAGCTGCCCAGGGTTTCGTTATCCTCACGAATACCCTTGCCAGCCCTCCAGCCCCATCCTTCAGCCCCTCCCAGGACGGGCCTGGGCCTCCCTCTGCCCAGGCATCCTGCTCCCATTACTGTGTCCTGACATCTCGTGATGCTACGGGCCCAAGACCAGGCTCCTTCACTCCAGGCTTCTGAGGCCCAGACAGCCCGCCCCCAGATGGGAGTCTGTGGGGTCACTAGGGCTTTGCAGTTTGTCCTGCTGGTCCTGCTGGTTATGTTGGCCTGCGCTGCCAGCCCCAGGCAGTGCACGGTCGGCAGGGAAGCCTCCGTGATGCCCCTGGTGCTGGAGCTGGGCTCTGTGCTACTCAGTCTGGGGACAAGGGGCAGGAAGCAGCAGCTCACACCCCTGACCCGAAGCCCCTGACGCTGCAGTGCTGGGGGGCAGTGGGGGCGGGGGCTCGGGTCTCCAGGGCCAGGTGGGAGCTGGGTCCGCAGGTTCGCTGCTCCACGGATGGGGCATTGAGGCCCCTGTCTGCCCCACCGGGGGCCAGCCCCCTCCCCATTTGGGAGTGATGCTCCCCTGCTCGCAGGCAGGCTCGGTGGCCTGGTGGTCACATTTCACCGGTGCGTCTTGCTGTTTTAGCTGCGAAGAGCTCCAGGACATCGACTTGGAGCTGAACGTGGACAACTCTGCCTTTTATGATCAGTTTGCCATTGCCCAGGTAGGCAGGGCAGCAGGTGGGCAGGGCAGCAGGTGGGCGGGGCAGCATGTGGGCGGGGCTGCGGGTAGGCGGGGCTGCCAGATGGAAAGGGAGGCAGGCGTTGCTGGGGCGGGGAGCCCTAAGCTGCTGAACTTTCACTGGACGCCTGGTCACCCCCACACCCCTATGGGGCACCAGGTAGAGGAGATACCGCTGAGTGAGTGCTTTACTGGGGGAGCAGGCAGGAAGCTTGGGGATTTTTGCAGGGGGGTGGGGAGGGGAGGAGCACCCTGGGAGGAGGGAGCAGCTCCCTAACTGCAGAGCAGAGGAGGCTGGGGCAGGAGGGAGGGGCTCTGGGCCGGGTGGTGCAGTGCCCGGGCTGGGAGGCTGGATTCTGGTCCAGGCACCGCGTGGGCTCTCAGATAGATGCTCGAGGGCTCACAGTGACCCCCAGTCGGGGAAGCCCGTGCCGTGTCTGAGGAAGGGTGTCCCGGGTGGTGGTGGGGTCTGCCTGTGCGTTTGGAGGAGCCTCCACAGCCACGGTCAGGGGAGAGCCTCCTGCAGCCCTGACCTTGTGTCAGCTTGGCTCCCTGCCCTCCGGGAGGCCCCTGTGCACCTCTGGGGACCCATCTACTGGAACACAGGCCTGTCCCCCCACATCTGTCCTGATGATGCCCTGGTGGCTTGGAGGAAGGCGCCCCGGCAGGGTGGGTCCTCCCAGCACCCAGCAGGACCCGCCAGCACCCAGGCCCGCCGCTGGACCTGCATTGGGCCATGGCTGGTGCCCAACGCCCTCGAGTGGGTCAGTTTAATTGAGACTCAAACTTAGTTCTGATTGAACTGTTTCCCCTTCAGCTGTTTGGAAACAGCAGGTAGAGGTCAGTTTGCTGCAGCAGCTGGAGGAGGCTCATGTTGGACAAAACGAATTGCTGTGGAGCCGAGGGGCCCCAGCTCCTCCCGGGCCCTGCCTGGGGGCGAGGGTGGGCAGAGTTCCCACAGCGTTTGCACAGCCTGGGGTCCTGAAAGGCGGCCAGACACTGGGGGTCACCCTCCTGAGCTGTCCCGTGGCACCCGTTCCTCTGCCAGTGGGTCCCATACTTTCCCTGGGGGCGGGCGGGGGGTGCCCCCAGTGGGGACGTGGCCCCCTGACCCTGCCCTCTGCCCTCTGCCCTCCGCAGTTCGGCCTCTGGGCCTCGTGGCTGGCCTGGCTGGCCATCACCATCCTGGCCTTCCTCAAAGTCTATCACGACTATCGCCAGGAGGACCTCCTGGACAGCCTGACCCACGAGAAGGAGCTGCTGCTGGCCAGGCCGACCTCCCGCGGCTCCTTCCAGGATGAGAAGAGCGCCGTCATCTAGGGGCGCGTGGCCTGTCCCGGGGCAGCGGCAGCGGGGGCTCCGCCCAGCCCCCACGCCTTGCATGTCTCCCCTCGCCCTGTGCGTATCGAGTGACCCGCTTACCCAGGCGCCCGTATTCCCGCTGTGAGCGTAGCTGACGGGGGTGGGGGCCACCCTCAGACCCCGCTGGGAGGACCTCCTCCAGGCTCCGGGCAGGTGTGACACACCTGTCCTGGGCGACTGGCCAGGGGAGCCTGGTGGGAGGCCCCGAGCCCACTGGCCTTCTGGGGTCACGCTCTGGCCCTGGGTCTCCGGCTGGCTTGTCCAGGTGGGATTTCCTGCAAGATTCTGTGGCAGCAGCCTGTGTCTCAGGCCAGATGCCACCATCAGACTATGGCCACTCTCACTCTTGTCACTCGCTCTGAGGACAAGGATCCTGAAACTACATGCGAGTGAGCAGACAGCCAAGTGTGGGAAGGAGCTGCCTTCCTGCCCTGGTGGCCCCAGGGCTGAGGCCCCTCCCCGCGTCCAGCTCTCGCCCCAGGGAAGGGGGGGGCAGCCTGGCCGCACGGAGAGGGCAGAGGCGGAGGGGCGGTGCGCAGTCAGGTGGGGGCTGCGTGGTGCCCTGGGGGCGGCCGCAGGGGCCGCGTGGGGAGCAGTGCAGGGGTCCCTTCTCCTCTCTGCCCAGGACTTGCCTGTGGAGGCCCTCATGCCTGGCTTGGTGAGGCCCCTGGGCCCCAGGGTGGGCAGGCCTGTGTCTGGGGGGCGGGGACAAGGGCTCTGGGTGGGGGCTCATCGCGCAGGGGAGCGGGGCCAGGGGCCACTGTGAGAGTGTGTGTGTGTGTGTGTGTGTGTGTGTGTGTGTGGGCACAGGCGGGAGTGGACGTGCGTGTGACCTGAGCGCACAGGGGGCCAGACGGTGTGTGTGCCTGAGCCTGTGAGTGTGCCTGAGAGTGTGCGGGAGTGGAGCCCAGAGCCGGCCGCTCCCCTCACCGCCGTCCACGGGTGCCCCCAGTGCCCCGACCCCCGGCGGAGGAGCTGCCTTCCCACGACCCCACCCCACAGCGGAGGGTGGAGGAGCTGGGGGGAGGGGACCCGGAGCTTCGGGCCTCCCCGGGCTGCTGGGCTGGGTCGCTCCTGTCGAGGGTCCCCGCCTCCTCACACGCAGGCTGCCCTCTGCGCGCCGTCCTCCGGGCCCTGTCCGGCCCCCGAGGCCCCCTCCCATTCCCCGGGGGCTCAGTAGAGTTTCCCGGTCTGGCCCTCGTGCTAGTTTGCTCCCCATCCTCTCGGGAAAGAAGAGCCCCTGCCCCATGTCGCAGTGACGGGCGGTCTCCCCAGAGGGCCGCCTGGGGCCTCCAGGGGCCTTGGATCTGGGTCTGGGAGAGGGGCCCGGGGTGGTAGGCAGCTTGGGCCCAGGAAGCGAGGCTGCCAGTCACTTGTCCTGATGCTGCTTGGCTGGCACCTTTGGGGGTGGGGGTCTAGGCCGAGGTGGCTGAGGCTCCTGGCACCTCAGGCGCCCTTTCCCCAGGGCCTGGCCGAGGGTTCCAGGCAGAGCGGCAGAGTCCTTGGGGAGGTGTTTTGATGGGACCTCAGGCCCCCGAGGGGATCTGCGCGTCCTAATCCACTGCCCTGGAGGCACTGAGCTGCTGACCTGTGCCCAGCAGACGGCAGGTGGAGGGCTCTTCCCTGTCACCCATCAGGCAGCAGCCGGCTGGGCCCCGGAGGGAACAGCAAGGCCAGGGCATGGGCTTCTGGAGCCTGAGGGTCGGCTGTGGGCCTGGGTCTGCCCTGGGCACACGTGGGTGACCTGGAGCTTGTCAGGCAAGCAGAGAGCTGCGTCCACATCCGTACAGGGCCACCTGCAGAGCGGGGACGTCACTGACACACAGGTGGTCTCAGGCTGGTGGCACATGGTGCCCCGTCCGTCCCCATCCGTCCAGGAAAGGACAGCTGGCCCTGGAGGGCGCGCTGGGACAGGAGGCGCCCCCCCCCCGCCCCGGCTCCCAGGCCACCGTGCTTCTCCCGCTACTCTCTGACAACAGAGTCCCTTTTCATTCTACTTCCTGCTAAACGGAACGCAAAGATTCTTCAAGGGTAAATGTATCTGTTCCTCAAAGTCCAAATAAAAACAAAACACCCGAGCCTCTACTGTGGCCGAGGAGGCACCTTTCTGCCGGTCTTCTCTCCATCAGTTGTCTGTTCTCGTTGTTCTGCACCTGCTTTCACGATAAGACTGAAACCCTGCGTTCGCGTTTGCTGCTGGAGTTTCAGGAGCTGGCGAGGAGCCGGGCGTCGGCTGCGCCCTCCCAGCCCTGACTTTCCTGGCCGTTCCTTCTCTGCGTCCCGTCGTGACTCCACGGGCGTGAGGATGGATTTTGAATGTGTGCATCCGTAGGGTTGCGGTGTGCGACTTGAGCAATGCTTTTCCAAAAGCAGCGGGGGTCCTGGCCTCACGGCCCCTCCAGAGCTGAGCATGTCTTTGCGGTGGATGCGCAGCCCTGAGCAGAACGCGGTGGCCGTGCGGAGGGGGCTGCGCGTCCCACTGCAGGGCGCGGGAGGGGGCCCCCCTTCCAGGCGGCTCCCCGGTCAGGCCCAGGCGAGAGGGCACTGAGAGGAGGCCGGGGCCTGCCCACAGGCCTGGGCACATGACCTAAGCTGCCCATCGTCTTCAGGGGGTGGGGTGAGAGGGGGCAATGTTGGGGCAGGTGGGCCCGTGTGTGTGGGGGGGTGGTAACTGAGATGCTGAAGAGTCCCCAAGGGTCAGGATCCGGGGCCCTCACCGTGGTCTCCCCCGAGGCCACTGCTCCTGGAAGCAGCCCCTCGCCACGGGGCTCTCGGCTCTGGGCGCCCTGAGTTCTGAAGCCGAAAGGGAGCGTGGAGACGGTTGCTCTGGCCCCCCAGGCAGAGGGGCCGGCTCGCCTGGTGCCCCCACCTCTGCCTCAGCCTCTGAAGTCGCTCTCACAGCAGAAGGGTCCCAGTTTCCCCTCTTTGGGTAAAAATTCGCAGACGGAAAGAGGTGGCAGCATGTTTTAATAGCCCATCAGTGTCTCCCCACTGATGTCGAGGGGACGGCCACTTAAAGAACTGCCCACGGGAGGGACGGCGCTGGCTGACGCGTGGCCCCTCATCTGAAGGTTGTCGGGTCACGGCTGCCTCCCAGCGGTCCCTCCTGGTGTCTGACCCTGAGCCTCCCTGCGTCACTCAGGCCCCCATCCTTGCAGCGTCTAGAGGGGACCCTGGAGTCTCACCCTGTGGCCCCCTTGGCCTGGCAACATGGGTGACAGTATGGCATCTACATGGTCACGGGACGCACAGGCCTGGCAGCTGGTACGTGGCTCCGGCTGGGATCTGGCACAGATGCTGTGTCCTGAGGGTGGCAGAGTCCGGGCAGAGCGACTCTGCCTCTTGGCCCCTCCTTGTGCCCTCTCTGCACCACAAGCCCAGGCCGATAGCTGGGGGGCAGCTGGGCAGGACACCCCCCCTGGGCGTGAAGGGTCCCCAGGCCTTGGGTCCAGTGCAGTTGTCAGACAGGTGACATACGACTGAGGGTCAATGCCCCAGCCCCGGCAAGCAGGCCCGCCTCTCCCAGGAGGGTTTTGGGTCTGGGCCCGCAGGCCCTAAGCTGTCAATGCCAGGTTTTATTTGTGCTTCTGGGTCTCATGGATACTGACAGGGTATTCCCCTCCCCCGGGGCTACACACGGCCACCCCTAGGCCAAGCCCAAGGTCACCAAGAGTTCCCGCTGGAACAGGGGAGGGGTCCAAAGGGGAGCATGTGGGTCCCCCAGTTTTCAAAGTGGAATTCTTTCCCCAATAACACCTCGCAGAGGGCCCTGACGTGTGAAGCAGGGCAGGCTGCCGGACCGGTGAGGCTCTGGTCTCATCTCAGGCCGTGCCCCCCCTTTCCCAGCAGCCCCGCCGGCAGCAGCCCTTCTCCATCCCCGGGCGTCAGGGCTCAGGGCTGCCCGGGGGTGCGTGTCCGGCTGTCAGAGCTGTAGGAGGCAGCGCCAGCAGGAGACGGCCGCGAGCCGCAGGCGCAGGAGGAGGACGAGGAGCCGGGCCCGCAGGTCCTCCAGGGCCAGCACGACGGGCTTGGCCCGGCCGCAGTACAGGCCCAGCACCAGCACCAGCAGGAGGCACGCCGTCAGCCGCAGGAGCAGGGAGCTGCCGCGGGGCCTGGGCCGGCCGGGAGCTGGGGGCCCAGGGGGGCTCGCGTGAGCCTAGCCCCAGGGAGGGTCCCATGGACACCCTCCCCCCATGAGACTGGCGGCGGGGGGCAAGGCTCACCCCAAGGCTGGCACCTCAGTGCTGCCCGTCGGGCGGGGCCCTAGGTGACTCCCGAGGTCCCCATGGGTGTGGGTCTCCCTGTTCCCGTCTGGGCCTGTGGCCTCCCTGCAGCAGGAGCCTCCTGTTGTCCCTGCCCCTGTCCCCTCCCTCGGGAGGTGTAAGGGGGAGATGGTGCCGCAGAGGGGGTGCTGCCCCCCACCATTCGCTCAAGGACCCCTGCTGAGGGCGGGCCCTGCCAGGGTGGGGGGCACTGTCGGAGCAGAGGGGGATGGTCTAAGGGCGGCCTGGCGCTGGGGCTGCCGTGGGCAAGGGGGTGGGCGGGGGTGAGGGCCCCTGGGGACGTGGGGGCGAGGGCTTAGAACTCACCCTTGGCGGTGGCGGTGGGCTCCCTGCGGGCGATGTCTGGCGGGAGAGTGAGGGTGGGCATGGGCGGGGCAGGCTCCCCGCTGGGAAGCCGGGGGCCTCAGCCAGCCCAGGGCCCCCAGGGCCCCTCCCTGCCCCCCACCCACCCTGGGGAGCCTGCGACAGGCCTGCTTTCTGGATGGAGGTCCAGGCTCCTGAGGGGCTCAACCCGGCAGGCTGTCCACAGCCCCTGGCCACACAGGGTTCTGCCCTAGCCTCTCACTGTTTCAGATTCGAGCTTCTGGAATCTAGGCCCAAGGTGCTGGGCGCTGCTCTCAGAGCCTCCTGGGGGCTGTGGGGTGGGGGGCAGCCGGGGAAGGGGAGACTGCAGGGCCCTGGGGTGGGGGCTGGTGCTTTGGGAGGGGAAGGCAGGACCCCACCTCCCCTCCATTCCACAGAGCTCACTGGGGGACCCCAGAGCAGCCCTGGACGGTCTGGTGCCCGCTTTCCTGTCTGAGAGTTTCTGCTCCTGGGGCTGATGGGGCGTGGAGGTGTGCCGGCTGGGGGGGGGGCGGTCGCTGGACCCGGGGGAGGGGCAGGCGAGGGACAGGGGTGAGGACCCCGTGGGGGGCCAGGACCTCACAGTTACGAGGGGGCTTCAGGGAGACACTGACACGTGTCAGGGGAGTGAGTTTTACCCACAGCTCAGCTGGGCTCAGGAAGCACCTTCCTTGGGGGCTGTGGGAGCAGAACCTACGCTGTCCCACAGTCCCCCTGGGTCCACCTTCATGGGGTCCCCTCTCTTGGTGTGGGGGGCCTGGACTTGCTTCTCCCCAACAGAGCATGGCGAAGGGGAGGGGTCTGCAGCTGGGACAGAAATCCCCGCAGTGGGCGGAGTCAAAGGGCGAGGCTCTGGGTGGGCCTGGCCTAATCAGAGGGGCCTTAATAAACGAGGATCTGGAGGCCAGAGAGAGACTCGGTTCCTGGCCTTGAACCTGCAGCTGCAGGTTCGACAAATATCCCGTGAGCTCGGACTGGAGCCGAGCCTCAGGGGAGGCCCAGCCCCGGCTGAGCCCATGCCAGCCGCCTTGGGAGACCCTGAGCAGAGGGCTCCGTCTGCTGGGCCGGGACCGCTGACCCACAGGACCACTGAGAAGACCAGCGTGGGTTCATTGAAGCCCGCGGTAACTTGTTTCGGGCAGAGGTAGCTGATACAGGGGCCGTGTCCCCGGAGAGGGCCAGTCAGGGGTGGGGAGGGGGATCTGGGGGCGCGGCGGGGGGAATCGGGGAGGTGGGCGTGAGCACCGAGGGTGTGGGAGGGGCTGGGAGAAGTGAGGTGCTTCAGGAGTGTTGGAAAGAGGAGCGGGTGGGCCTTGGGGACGCCTGATCCCCTGGCCTTTCCTCGAGAAGACGGCAGTGACCTGGCTGCTCTGGCTCTGTTTTCCCTGCAGTTGCTGCTTTCTTGATCACCTGCTGTGGCCGGCCTGACACTAGGGCCTGAGTCTATTGCGATTCAGCTGTGAGGACGGGGCAGGTGGCTGGGTCCCTGCCGATGGCCCTCCGCCAGGCCCTGGGACACAGTGTCCCCCCACCCTGCCTGGCCCTGGGCCCGCTCGCGCCCCTCTTACAGTGGACGGCCACCTCCAGGGGCTCTCGGAACCGCACGTGCCGCGTGGTCCCCCGTGGCTCAGCCGCACGGCTGTGGCGCTCCTGTGGGCTTCGTCTCAGGATTGAGGGGGGGCACCTCCTGTCGCCCTCCTGGGGGGTGGGAAGCAGAGGGAGGCGGGCAGAAGTGAGCTCCTCCCCCGGCCCTCTGGAAGCTGGGGACGGGCAGCCTGGCCAGGGCCCCTGCCACCTTCTGCGGGTTTAGGCAGAGGGACCCCATTTGGGGGCTGGGACCAGACAGGGGCGTGGACACCACTTGCCGACCTACCCTGGCCGCAGCCCCAGCCCCAGCCCCAGCCTGGCCAGCCGACCGCCCCCCGGGGGCTGCGCCCGCATGGGGAGGACGGGGACAAAGCTGCTGGGACAGGTCACTATCGGATGGTGACGGAAGTGGTCAGTCCCCACCCAGGTGCTGCCCTCCCTCCATCCCAAAGGGGTCTGGCTTTATTGTCCCACGTGGGGGAGGGACGACGCTGCTTGTCGCTAACACCCCCAGGGCGGCTTTCTGTCTGAGCTGCACACACAACCCTCCGGACCCGGCCGCTCTGCCTCGTGGTTGTCCTCTGCCCGGGGGAGGCCCTGCCGGGGCTCAGCACTCTGGGACTGCCCAGCAGTACCCCCGGAGCCCGCTGTGTGCCCGGCTGGTGCCGCACACTGGCCCCATCTCTCAGCAGTGGACGAGGGGAGAGATCTGATCAGAAGGCCACTGGCCCGGGGAGGGGCAGAGCCTGGGCACGGCCACACAGGGAAGTGCCCCTCCTGGCCACTCTGGACGGCGGCGCTGGCAGACGGATGAGCCCCAGTGTTCTTGTCTATGAAATGGTGACAATAGGTGTTCTGAGCAGACACCTGGTGACCTGGGGCCCCCTGTGAGCTGGCTCTTGGGGCGGGAGCGCACTGGCTGCACAGAGCCGCTGATGGCCTTCAGCGGTGAGGTTGTCCTGGGGCCTGGCTCCGTCCCCTCGGCTGGGACCTCCTCGTCTGCAGCCTGCCATGGCTACAGGGAGCTCACAGGCTAGATCAGGACTCGAGGGCTGAAGTCGGGGCCACACCTGCTCCTCGGGAAGCCCTCGCCCCCGCACACACCATCTCCTGCTGCCAGGCCTCCCTCGCCCTGGACCTGGCTGCCGCCTGACACCTCGCTCTCCCCCTCACTGTACCTGCCCCTGCAGCACCTTCCTCCCTGTGCCTAGGGCCCTGCCAGACGTGCTGCGGCCCTGCTCCCCAGCCCTCTGTAGCTCACACTTCCCCCGCCTCTGTCTGCCTTTCCCAGCCCCTGGAACGTCCTGGTCTGGCCCATCCTCCCTACCCCTTGCATGCTGTGCCCCTACCCTCGCCCAGGCAGGTGTCGGGCACCCGTGGTCAGTCTGTGCCCCACCCTGGCGGCCTCCGACCCTCTCGGCCAGACCCCCAACCCCCAAACCAGACATTTCCCTCCCAGGGCGCCGGCACCGAGGAGGGGTGGGGAAAGCCGGGACCCCCTTCTGCTCCCTCTGCTGAGCGCCCCCCAGGGCCCGGCCGCACCCTCCCCGCCCCAGGCGTCTGCGAGCCTGGAACCTCCTCCTCATTCCTTCTGGTCTGATGTCGAGTCTTTGGCCGCGAGTCGGGGCTCAAGGCGTGCGCTGCTGTCTTCATTTACTGGAACATCGTCCTAAGATAAGCAAAGGCATTCTTTACTGCTGGAGCAACGCTTGCAGGAATAAAATCAGAGGAGGGACTGGTCCCAGGAAGCCGGGCAGACTCGGCTTTCCTTTGACGTGCTCCCCGCACCGAGGGGCCCTGCCCGCCGCAAACTGCGAGTGTCAGCAGCTTCCCTGCTGCCGGTCCCCTAATTATCAGCTTTAATGTGCGCCTAATATTCCGTAGGAGATTCCGTAATTTACAACCACCCTCCACTGTGGCGTGTGTTCAGGAGGTTTGCATTTTATTAGTGTCACTTGCAATTTTTTAGGTCACTTGCCATTTTTTGAGGCCCTAGATAAGGCTGCAGTGAACATCACCGCTCTCCCCTCTCCTGGGGGTGCAGATGCTCCAGGGTGAGGAGGCCCGGGGCTTGGTGGGGGCTCCAGATTTGTGGGGGCTGCAGCTGGTGGGGCCCGCCCCGCGGCCCCGCCTCTCTCTCCCTGCCCTGCCCTCCCGTTTGAGACTGCCCACCTGCTAGGTAGGGGGTGCCCCTCGGGGAGCCTTTGGCCGCAGCCCACTGATCGCAGCCCTCCCAGGGCCCCGGCCCACCCTCCTTGTGCCTGAGGCCAGGGACGTCTGGGCTTCTCTGGCCGCTGAGCAAGGTAGATGGTGGATGCCAGGGCTGTTCCAGGTCCTCTCTGCCCCCCTTCCTCCATAACGGGGGGTGTGGTTGGCATGGGAGCCAGCTGCCCCTCTGAGCCCCAGCCCCAGGCTCTGCCAGGGGTCCCTGTTCTGAGGTCCTTGGGGGATATTCCTGTCCCCTTTCTAGGGGGGCAAATGTGCCTTTGGGGTTCCCCAGAGGGGAGCTGCCTGGTGTGGGGGTGGCGTTGAGGGCCCATGTCTGGGGGAGGGCGCTCTCTGCCTGGGAGATAACCAGCTGGCCATTCAATGGTTTCAAAACGGAGCAATTTCCTCCTATCTCGGCATCTGGCTTTTTACTGCAAATGGGGTCATGTGTGGAGCGGGCAGCCGGGGGAGGGGGGCGGGCAAGGACTGGCGCAGGGGGTGGCCTGCGGGTCCGGTAGGCTGGGGACAAGGTTGTCCCAGCAGGGGACAAGGACAAGGTTGTCCCAGCGCCAGGGGTGAGCACTTGTGTGTCTGTGAGTACGTACGTGTGAGCACCCACAGAGGCCACTGCCCATGCGTGAGTGTGTGCATGGGCGTGGGCACGTGTGCGTGTCATCACTGGCAGCACCTGAGCAGCCCTGCTTGGGGGTTCTTGGGCGGGCAGCCCTGTGGGTTCGCTCAGCTCCATCCTGTGCCTCCTGTGACCTTGTGTGACCTTGGCCAGTCTCTTAACCTCCCTGAGCCTGAAAATGGGAGTCACAGCAGCCCCTTCCTCCGTGGGCCTGGTGGGGGGGTGAGGTGGCTGGGGGCGCTCGGAAGTGACCTGGGCAGGGCCTGTGCCCCCTGCCCCCCGCCCCCCACCGCCCTCAGGCTCTGTTATCCTCAGGGAGGGGCCTCCTCCCCGTCTCCCTGGCCCTTCCCCCATCCCTTTCCTGCTCCCAGGCTCCTCCCTGCCTGCCCCCCCTCCCCCCGCCCCCCGCTCAGCCTTGCTCAGGCCCCAGCCTCCGGCAGCCGTGGTCAAGTGGAGCCACCGCCTCGGACCCCACTTTCCCCTCTGGCGACTGTGCACATCGCCCCCGCCTGCCCCCCAGGCCTCCTCCCGCACCCAGCAGGGCCCCTGCCTCCCCCGGCTGGCTGGTCCAGGACAGGCCCTGCGTGGGAGCGGGGAGGCCTGGGGCCTCTGGTAGGGACAGCATGTAACAGGAGCGTCCTTGCTCTGGGGCCAGCTCGTGACAGATGGGCGATAAGGGGCGGAAAATAGCTCTGGGCCTGGGCCTGCTCAGTGTCACCTCCACCCTGTCCCCCCTCCTGCCTGTGGGGGGCACAGCCCCTGAGGGCTGGGCTGCTCAGAGCAGCGCCGAGGGAGGGGGCACTGTGCTCCCCCTGGGACTGGAGGAGCCGGGCCGCCAGGTCTCAGACCCCGGCTTGGGACCCCATCTGCCCCTGACTGGAGGGGACCCTGGAGCCCAAGGCAGCCCAGCATCGTCTCTGGGTGTCACCTGCCTGGCTGGCCCTGCTGGTCAGAGGTGGACCGAGAGGGCCAGGCCCTGTGCCAGGCCTGCGGGCCCCAGGCCGAGCTGGGAACCTCGAGCCTCTGCCCGCTTTGCTGTCCTGGAGGAGGCGCCTGGCCAGGGCTACATACCCCACGACCCCCAGTCTGGGATTAGGCTGAGCGCCCTCCCTCCCTCCCCACCTTGGTACGAAGCCTTTGGGGACAGTGTGGACACATCTGCCCAGCTGTGCAGAGGCAGACTGGGCCGTCTCGCTGCTTCAATGCCTCGGATGAGGCCAAGCCCCGGGCCGGGCCGCCTGTCCCACGTCCACCCTTGCCCCACAGACAGACGCCACCCGCTGGGCTTCCACCTCCTGTGGGCCAGGCCATCCATGCCACGGGGTGCTCCCCTGGCCCGCGCCTGCCCCCATCCCCTGCCCGCCTCCCGCCCACATCACCTCTCTGTTCTCACCGAGGGCCCCCGAGACCAGCACAGGGCCAGCTGCATGGGGGGCCCTGCCTCGGCTCTGACCCCACACCCGCTCCATCGCCCCTCGAGCCCTCCCTGAGCCTGTCTTCCCACGGGGACCCAGGGGACAGGCTCCCAGGGCTCAGGGACGGGTCTGCTCGCCCCCAGGACGCCCTGAGCCTGAGCCAGCAGTGCGGGCCCAGTCCTCCCGCCGTCCTGACAGCCCCTCTCGGCAGCCACTGCCGAGTGTGCGTGGACCTCACTGGGGCCTCACCCGGACCGGAGAATGAGCTCAGGGGTTCCTCCCGCCCCGGTTGCCCCGTAAACACACGCACACACCACACACACCACACACACCCACTGACACACCTCAGCCCTTACAACCAAACTCATATACACACACTCACCCCCCCCCACACATCATAAACGCACATACACACGGCACACACACTCACACATCATCCCGCACGCGCACACCCCAGCCTCCCCACACCAAATCCGTTACCCCCACTCACGCGCAGGCAGGCTCACTGCCAGCCCGCCTGGGCTCCTGCAGGTGCTGCACCTCCGGGGGAGCTCGCCCAGCTGCCGGCTGCAATCCCCTGGTGATCAGAGCCTCCGGCACGGAGGGAACCGGAGCCGTGGCCGCTCACAAGCCAGCCCAGAAGTTTCCATTACGGCCAAGGGACAGTGGCCTCGGCGGCCCTCCAGACGGTCCTGCCCCAGGAGGCGGTCACAGGGCCTGGGGCCCTGGAGGTGTTTGACCCCCCCCACCCCCGCAACTTGGCTGAATTAAGGGGCCCGAGGCCACAGGCCGTGCCTTTTCTCTGCTGGACGAAGAGACAAGAAGGGGGTGGACCCCCCACTCCCCACGGCCGGCCTCCCCCGAGGGGGGGTGAGGAGGGAGGCTGGTCCCAGCCCGGCGCTCACAGCCGAGCAGACTGGCAGCTCCCAGATAACACCATTTCAGAGTTAAGCCAGAGGAGGACCCCGGGGAGGCCCTGCCAGGCTGGCCTCTCGCCCTCTGGGCTTGCCCGGCGCCTGCTGCCCCTGCTCAGAGCAATTTGACCTGGTGGCTGTGAGGCCCCTTCCATGCCGAGATGCAAGGCCCACACGTCTCTAGGCCGTGCTTCGGATGTGGGCTGCAGCAGGACCAGGGACGGCCATGTGCCTGCTGGGTGCCGGGGGGCAGCTGACCTCTGCCTCTAGAGGCCCAGGTTGGTGGGGGCAGGTGGGCCCCGCCCAAACCCTGGCTGCACACCCGGAGTTCTAGCCCCAGGTAGGGTGGAGTCCTTTGCCCCACCGTCTGGGGCTATCAGGATGGCAAGCTAACCTCTGGGGTGCCAGCACATCCAGGCTCCTGATAAGGGGTACGTCCTGAACCGATGGGTGCCCCCACGTGCACAGCAGGCCAGGGCGGGGTTCCTTCTGACTGAGGCCGCTCAGAAAAGAGCAGCATCTCCGGAGTTCCCATTGTGGCTCAGTGGTTAACGAACCTGATTAGCATCTGTGCGGATACGGTTCAATCCCTGGTACTGCTCAGTGGGTTAAGGATCTGGCGTTGCTGTGGCTGTGGTGTTGGCCGGCAACTATAGCTCCAGTTTGACCCCTCGCCTGGGAGCTTCTTTATGCCATGGGTGCAGCCCTAAAAAAAGAGAGAGAGAGAATTAGGAGTTAACAAGTGAAGTTTTGGAGCTCCTGTCATGGCTTAGCAGAAACGAATCTGAAGAGTATCCATGAGGACGCAGGTTCGATCCCTGGCCTCCCTCAGGGGGTTGGGTATCCGGCATTGCTGTGAGCTGTGGTGAAGGCCAGCAGCTGTAGCTCCAATTCGCTCCTGGCCTGGGAACCTCCATAGGCTGCAGGTGGGGCCCTAAAAAGACAAAAGAAAAAAATAAAATAAAGTAAAAAGAAAAGGGGAGAGCCTTACCTTGGGATTCCCAAAAGCTGAAGCCTGGGCTCAAGGGACGCCAGGAACAGAGCCCTTCCCTCTTCGCTCTTGGCCTGACCCTCAGCAGGGGCCCCCAGGGCCTCTGGGGACGGCGGGGATGGCTTGCAGGTGTCAGTGCCCGAACCCACTGCCCTGGCTGTGGTCCCTGCCTGGCACCCGGACCCCTGGCTCCCGCACATGCCAGGCCATTGCTGGGTGGGGCGAAGGGAAACCCGCATGCTGGCTTCTCAGCTGAGGTGCCGCCTTGCCCGCAGATGGCTGGGCCTCAGGCAGGAGCGTGGATGAAGGGCCCGGGGCCCTCAGGTCAGGCCTGGCTGCCGGGGGGACGCTCAGAGCCCCAGGGGCCTGGGACACGGCTGAGTGCACCTGCCATGTGCCTTGTGCAGACGGAACCCCAGTGGCTGCCGGTCTTCCCATGTCACCGAGCGCCTGGTCTACCTGAGACAGGACCCAAAGTAGCACTGACAGCCCAGAGCCCGGGTGAATGGGAAGCACAGCCCCCAGGCCCTGTGCAGGGCCACTGGCCTCGGACTACCGCCTGCGTGCGGCAGGGTCTCCGCTGCGCTGCGGTCGGGACTCTGGCAGCATTGTCCCACGTGGGGAGTCAGTGTTCACCTGGTCCCCTGCGCTGGCGCTCACCTGGTGCTCCCTCCCTGGGTCTGTGAGGGACAGTGTAAGCCAGGCTCTGTGGCGCCCCCCAGTGGGCACAGTCCATCAGGCCTGCTCCTGGCCCTAACCCTCCTGCCCCCTGGAGAGATGGGCAGGCGCAGAGGTGAAGGGCCAGCAGCAGGTGTGTCTGCCTGCGGGGGCCAGTCTGTGGCTCCTCTGCGTCCCTGCCTGGGGCCCCTCTGCTGGGTTGCAGGCCCTGGCCAGCTGGCAAAGGCTGAGCTGTAAGTATATCTCCCCTTCGGCAGAAGGGGCACTGACCATGAGGACAGGCCGCTGGCCCCAGAGCGGGAGAGGAGACGGATGTTGCCCAGGCCCTGAGAACACAGGCCAGGCCCGTGAACCAGACGAGGGGTCCGTGCCCCCTCCCCGCCCTCCAGGCCCAGGCGTCCCCCAGGCCAGTTCCCGGATGCGCAGCTCTTGGGCCCCCAGGACTGGCATCAAGGGCAGAGTGTGGGGTCGGTGGGTGGTGGAGGGGGTGCCACGTGCGGCTGGGCCTGGTGGGGGCTGTAGGAAGGTGGGGTGACCACAGAGTCCAGCCCCCAGTCGACCCTGCCCCAGAGTGGACCCCAAAACCAAGAGGGGCCCTCCCTGACCCGGCTTCTGCATCCCCAAACCTCCTGTCTTGGGGTCCCAGGAGGAAAAGGCAAAGCCAAGACCCCACGTGCTGATGAAGGGCACAGGCAGGGCACTGGGGCAGCGGGCGTATGGGGCCGGCACCTCCCAGGGTCTGTCCTGGGCTGGGGACTGGGGGCACTCAGCCCCCATTGTGTCCTGTTGCCTGGCAGGTGCTGAGCGGCCCCAGTGAGGAAAGTGCGGCTCAGACGGGGAGGCAGCCTGCCCAGTGTCACACAGCCAGCAGGCGAGGGCCCGGCCCAGTCTCGGTGCCCCTTTCCTCGGGCAGCTCCTGATCAGCTGGCACATAGGGCAGCCCTGATGGAACCTGTGGCTGTGGGCCTGGGGGTGTGGGTGGACCCTGGCGGGTTTGTATGGTTTCAGCCCCTCGAGGGGGCTTCCAAGGGTATGGAGAGACCCCTGACCGCCTGTGTCTCTGTTGGGTGTGAAGGCGGTGACGCCGTGGACCCTCGGAGTGGTTTGTTTGGGGTAATTTATTAGCTCTAGGGCCCAGCCACACTGACCGGGGCAGCCGCCGTGGTTCCAGTCCACGTCCAAAGGCAGGAGACCGCCGTCCGAGTCGAGGCCCCCGGGCGGGGAGAGCGGACTCGCCTTTGCGCTCTTCGGGCCTCCAGGCTGGACGAGGCCCACGGCGCCTGAGGTCACCTGCCTTGCTCAGCTCACCAGTCCGTTCAGATGCCAGGCTCACCCAGAGACGCCCAGAGGCATGTTCCACCGAATCCCCGGGCCCCCGTGGACCAGCCGCCCGGACGCAGGAAAGGGGGCTGCTTTCCCTGCGGAGTTCGGGGCGGGTGGTGGTGATGTGGCGGTTCCAGGAACACAGCAGCCACGGGAGGGTCACCGTACCCCCCCTCCACCCCCACGCTGTCTTCACCCGCACGGCCCCAGCCCCGGCCCCTCCTGGGATGGAGGTCAATGTGCAGAGGGCCCCGGGGGTCAGGCAGGACCAGGACGGAGGGCCCTCGCACACCTGTGACCTTGGGGATGGTTGGAGCTGCTGGGACCGGGGCTCGCATGGGAACACCCCACGCACGGGGTCAGATTGCGTCCTGCCCGCCCCCGGGCCAAGCCAGGGCCTCGGGCCCTCTGGCTGCAGCGGGGCCGCCTCTGCAGGGGGCCAGATGCTTCGTGCCTTCTGGAAGACACTGGGCGGCTGGGCTGAGGGTCCCCGAAGGTGAGGAGCAGCAGGGAGGGAGGCGGGGAGGCTCTAGCGGGGCCCCGTAGGCCACGTGGACCTCGGCATCCAGGGGACGAGGCAGAGGGAAGACTGACCTGCGGGGTTAGGCTGGCCCCCGGCTGCCTCCCCTGGGGGGAAGGACTGGGCGGGTGGGAGCTGTTGGGACAGAGAGATGAGTTAAAGGGCTTTTGCCACAAGTCAGGGGAGGCGGCAGGGGAGGGGGTCATGGGGGTTGAAGGCCGCTGGCCTGGGGAGGACGGTGTGGCGTCCCCTGTGGCGCCGTCACCAAGGGCTGCAAGCTCAGTGACTGACACACCCAAATGCACTCCTGGCGGCGGCACTGGAGGCTGGAGTGCGGAACGGGCGGCTCAGGCGGGCAGGGCTGCCCTCGGGAGGCTCCTGGGACAATATTCCCGTGGCTTTTCCGGCCCCTGGAGCCCCACACTCCCGTGGCCCTGGCTGGTCTGGTGGCCTGGAGTCGCATCGCTCCAGCGCCCCCCTCCCCTCGTTCACCAGTAAGGGCCCCGTGAGGGCGCTGCCCTCCCTCCCCCATCCCCACCCCAGGAGCCTCTGCCCATTTTAAAGTCGGGCAACGTAAATTCCATCTGCACCCAAATCCCGCTTGGCCGTGTGAACTAACACAGCCACAGAGTCAGGGCGCTGGTATGTGGACATCTTTGGGGGGCATGATTCTGACCCTAGAGACAGGGGTACAGGTTTTGGGGTGCCCTGGGGATTAACTGAGATGCATGGGGGCTCCTGAGGGGTGGGGGGTTCGAAGTACACGCCTGGTTCAAGGTGGTTCCAGGGGGGAGACGTGAATTTGGGGCCACTCTCTCTGTGGGTTGAAAACGGCTCCCCGAGACATATCCACATCAAATTTCTGGAACCCGCCAGCGTATCTGGGGAGATGACGAGAAGGCTCTTGGTGGGGACCTGACCCTGGGCTGTCTGGGTGGGCCCGAGGCACAGCGAGGAGACGATTCAGCCAGGCAGTGGTGTCGTGGCCACAGATGCAGAGATGGGGGTGCAGCCACGCGCCACGCAACCCTGGCAGCCCCTGGAAGCTGAGAGATGAGGGCCCCCTCGAGCCCCCGAGGCAGCGCGATCTTGCCAGCGCCTTGATGACACCCCTCACAGCCGCCTCAGGATGTTTCTACGTCACTCGTGGCACTTCGTTGTGGCAGCTCCAGCAAACGGACCAGCCACCTTAGAGATGGCATAGCCACAGGCTGGGGAGTGACCTGGGGACAGAGGGGGAGGGGCCCAGCCTGAGCCCTGGACCTGCAGTGTGAGGAGGTCAGGCTGCACGGCGGGGAGAGGCCAGGTGGGGGGAGCGGGGGCCCTGCAGGGTCCTGGGGGCCTCGGGCCAGGATGGGGGTGCGGAGGCGGGGGCCTCTCAGGGCGCCTGCCAGGCCGGGAGGGGTGAGGAGGGGAAGTCACTCCTGGGCTTGGCTCACGGGGTGGGTCACAGGTGGGCTGGTGGGAGTGAAGCCTGAGTCGGGGGTCCGGGGGAAGGAGGGCAGGAAGGGGAGAAGCGGCGTGCAGGCCTCGGGTTGCAGGGGCCGGTGCATGGACGGTGAGATCCAGAGGGGGAGCCTGGGCCGGGTTCCCTGGGGCTGGCTGCCCTTTCGTGGGGACGGGAGGGGGAGAATTTCTACCAGGAAGGAATGGCCGACAGTGAGGGAGTGAGGCCTCCATCGTTGGAAGGAAGCAAAGGATGACTCCTGCCTTCGGGGCCACTCGAGGCCTCCACGCGACTCCAGGATAACGCGTGGGGTGGGAGCGCAGAGGGAGAGCTGGAAGCTTGGGGCTGGGGTCTGGCCCCTGTGTGCGTGGGGAGAGACGCTGCTCTTCTGGTCTGGATGCAGGTTGAGGGTCCAGCCGGGTGTCAGACCTGGACATGCAGCGTCTGTGCCCTTGACCGTGGAGCCCACAGCTTGTCGCCCCAGACTGGAGCTCCCAGCCTCCGGCAGTCAGGGCCAGGTCTGCTCACTCCACCTACCGCCCGGGGCCCGGTTCAGAAGACGGGGTGCCCGGGCGGTGGCCTCCCGCACCCGGCAGGCCCTGGTCACGGCCGCTGCAGTCGAACCGCTTGCCGTCCGCCGTGTCTCTGGCAGCGGCCGTAATGGGGACCTCTGGGCCCCACTGCGCACTAACAAAAGCGGCCCTTTCCCTCCTCCTAAATTATTCATGACCTCCAGGAGGCCGTAAAAGTCCTCGGCTCTCTACAGGAGCCGTAATTACAATGATAAATTTTATTTATAAAGCCGGTCCCTCCCGAGAGCCAGCTGCCTGGGGGGCCGTACATAAGCCAGAACCGAGACAGGGGCTGCAGAAAGCTGCCTGTCACAGCTGGTTTTCTGGCAGGGTCTTGGCGGCTGGAGCACTGGTGGGGGAGTGGGAGCGGGGGGTGCTGAGCCTGTCTGCCCGACCCGCTGAGGGGGTCTGCTTGGGCCTTAGTGGGGCGACCACGTGGCCCCGGCCCAGGCTTCCCGGTCAGAGTCCCCACGGGGGATGGGCTGTCTGGTGGGTGTCCCTCCTGTTCCCTAACCCTAACCCACGGCAGGGACCTGGCTCTGGGTGGCCCCAGGGCTGCGTTCACACCCATCACACATGCCTGTGTACATACACACACACACACACACGCACCACACGTGTGCACATGCACACACACACTCAGCACACCACACACGCGCAGGCTCACATGTACATGCACACACACATGCACAACGCTCCCACGCACACATACATGTGCACACACACTCACACACATGCATGTGTGCTTGCACGTGCTCTGTCCACGTGTGTCCGCTGAGTGCTGGCTGGACCAGGGCTGTGTGCAAACCCCTCTCGTGGCTCAGACCCAGTGCTGGTCCCACCAGGACAGGGGCCTCTGGGGCAAGTGCCTACTCAAGGGCCTGAGGTGGCAGCTCTCGGCATCAGGGCCTGAACCAGGGCCCTGGGGCTGCCTTGCACCCTAGGCCATGCGGCTGTCTGGACCTATGGCTCAGAATGTTAGGAAGAGCCTGGCACTGGAGCCAGAGGGCAGGGGCCCCCAGCCCCCCGTTCCTGACCGCATGACCTTGGGCTGGTCCTCCCCATCCAAGAGCTGCTGACCCCTCACCTGCACGAGTCCTCGCCGGTAGGGCTGTCGCAGGCTCTAAGGATACAGGTGGGGCGGGCAGGCGGGCAGGTGGGCTGGTCTACGATGGCGTGTGCCTGGCAGCGGCTGTGCAGCTCGTCTCCATGGCCTAGATGCGCCTGTCACTGGGGGCTGCCCTCTCTGGGCGCTGCCTGAAGCCCCTGGGCCCAGGCGGGGAAGGCTGGCCCTCCTGACTGCTGCCTCGTGCGGGAGGAGCCTCCCAGGCTGGCCCGGAAAGGCGGGAAGAGCCAGAGGAACCACAACCGGGCAGGAGGTATTGCCAGGTCGTTTGAGAGCTGTTGGATAAAGGGCCTGAGCTGGCACTGACCTCAGGGGACCCCAACGCCATCAGGGTTCAAGGAGGGCTCACGGAGGCCAGGCACAGATGGAGTCCAGGCCAGGCCCCCTCACAGGCGGCCCAGGGATCCGCAGACCAGTCGCGATCGACGCCTTTGCCCCCCACCACCCCTGGCCCCGCGCACTCGGGCTCTTGGCCCTTTGCAGCTGGCTGAGCCGGCTCATTGATTCTCTGACCTGTGGGGTCACAGCCATTGTGACAACGAAAACCCCATCCAGCCTGCCTATCAAAGGACCAAGGAGAAGCTTCTGAAACCACCCACCCTGCCCAAGAGGTAATTCCATGCAGCCAGAGTGGCTGACAGATGTCAGAGCATCCCAAGGGCTTGGCAGGTACAGTGTTGTCCCCCCAGCACGTCCTCCCCAGTCCACCCGCGTGGTGCCTGCAGAAACCACACAGGCGTTGCAGGAAGTGGCGGCTTAGCCCCAGTGCCAGCCACGTGTCGGCCCACGCGCAAAGGCGGCCCCTCTCCCGCCCTCTGCAGCAGGGGAGCTGCAGGTTTAGTGGCTCGGCCTGCAGGGGCCGGCTGGGTGGGGTCCCTGAGGTGGCCCCGTCCCTGGGCATCCAGATTGGCTCCTGGGGACCACATCTTGTCCCAGGCTTGGACATGAGGGCCCCCCATCACCAGCCCCCCACTGGGACCCGGGAGCCCGAAGGGAGATGCTGGGCAGGCTGGACCCCTGCTTTTCCTGCACGGGGTCAACGAGGAGCTAGGACAGCCGTTCCCAGGTGTCTCCTTCCTGCCTGAGCAGCGGCTGCTGCAGCTTCTGGGGGGAGGCCCCTGGAGCCCGGGCCGCAGAGCTCCCGGGGCTGCCAGAGCATCGTGGGGACGTAGGAGAGCAGCGGACCAGCCAGCGAGACGGAGCCATGCAGGGTCAGATCGAGGAGCAGCTGGTGGGATTTCATGCAAGGAGAGAGGCCGCAGCTGAGGTTGGGACGAAAGCATCAGGTCTTTGTAAGGCTGGAACCTGTGGCACAGGCTGGACCTCGTGACCGCCTTGATGCAGAGGTAATTACGAAGGTAATGCTCTTTTTTTCTTTCTTTTTTTTTTTTTTTTTTTTTTTTTTGGTCTTTTTGTGTCTTTAGGGCAGCACCAGGGGCATATGGATATTCCCAGGCTGGGGTCCATTTGGAACTGTAGCCTCCAGTCTACACCTCAGCCACCGCAACGTGGGATCCGAGTCACGTCTGCGACCTACACCACAGCCCATGGCAACGCTGGATCCTTAACCCACAGAGCGAGGCCAGGGATCGAACCCGCATCCTCATTGATGCTAGCTGCGTTCGCTAAATGCTGAGCCAGGCTCTGGTCTCCAATTTACAGAGAAGACGGCGCCCACATGCAGGGTCAAGGCGGTGCTTTTGGAAAGGAGGTGTGGGGGGGCCATGGGGGCCAGAGCCGGCCCTGCCCCCCCCACCCCGGGAATGGAGGACACGGGAGATTCGGGCGGTCACGGTCACACCCCAGGCCTCTCCTCGTCCCCTGGATGTCATCTTCCCTTCCTCTGACTCCCCGAATGAGCCCCGCTGGCTCCTGTAGTCTGGAATACGGTCGCGGGGAGTGCCCTGGTGAGTGGGGCTGTCCCCTGTGCCCACTGGAGTCGTTCCCCTGCTTGCTGGCTCACCTTGGGGATCGTGCTCACACATGCACACGCACGCACACGCGTGGACATACCCATGCACATGTGCACACAGGCACCCACACCCACTCACACCAACACACGTGCACACACATGCAAGCCACTTGTGTGCACACATGCACACACATAAGGCACCCGTGCACACAGCCACACACACACTTGCACGTACCCATGCTCACATCCACACACACAAGGCACTCGTGCGCACACACACACACACACACACAGACACACACAGACACACATGCTCCTGCTCAGGCTCTGCTAGAACAAAGACCTCTGGGAGGGAAGTGTTCCTGGTCCCCCGGGGGGAGGCCGGGGAGCCGACCTGGGGACACTGCCACAGCTGCTTGGCCAGCGGGAGGCTGGGAGCCCTCCTGAGGCCTGAGCTCTGCTTTCCGGGCTCTGGGGGTTTGTGCTCTGTATTTGGGGGACACAGGCAGCTCACCTGTGCGCTTCTAAGATGCAGATGCAGGCCTAGGCCGCGGAGCCCGAGACGCTGATGGAGGCGAGTTAGGCGCTGGGCTTACATTACCGGGAACGGTGGAACATTCCATAAAACCACAGGAACAGAGACTGGCTCTGGCTGCACAGGGCTGATGTGAACGCTGGGAGCCCCACACCTGCAGCGGAGGAGGCAGGCTGGCAAGTGGGGGTTTATTGCACACAGTCTGACGAATAAGGGAGTCGTTACAGTATCGGAGCAGTAGAATTAAGGTGAATCGATTCAGTGGTAAATCAGTCCCCTGTTCCTTTTGGGGCTTAATGAGGGCTCGTGTGCATCCTTCTTGCATAAAACTGCGTAAGAAGCCGCACTGCTGCAGGGGCCGTGGTCTCCTGTGCTGGCTCTGGCCCCAGAGGCAGGGCTGGCTGGCGTGGGGGTCTCCCACTCAGAACTGCAGGCACCTTCCTGCTGGAGGCGTTGGGGGTCCCTCGGACGCCCCTTCGCACCGGCCTGTCTGCTCCTTCTCTCAGCACGTTCGTGTCCCGGGCCGACCGTGCCAGGCCCGGCCAAACGGCCAGCGGAGGCCAGGCAGGGTCCCTGGAGCTGAGCTTAGGAGGGAGACAACAGGGGTGCGGGGGGACGGGGGGCGGGCTGGGGGCTACGGCCAGGTCGGAGGTCCTGGGAGGGGACAACGGGAGTTTTTGGAGTTGTCAGAGGCCACAAATGAGGGTGGCTGGTGCTGGAGCGGGAGGTGGGACAGGCCTCAGGGCCGGGGGCAGCCTTGGGGGGCCTATAGGAGCAGCTGGGCTGGAGGAGCTGGAGGGGAGAACCGGGGGGCGGGGGGAGGTTACCACCTGGCCAACGGCCCTCAGGGCTCCCGTTGTGGGACACTGGCCCACAAGCTCCTAAGGGGACAGCGGCAGCAGTGCCCACATCTGCTGCAGAGGCCACCTCCATGCCCCCACCATCAGCGGTCCCCTCCTCAGCTTCCAGGAACAGCCACCCCGTTTCATAAGCGGGGAGTCCAGCCTGAAGGCAGAGGTTTTCCTGTGGCCCCAGGCGGCCCCGGCGAGATGGGCCTGGGAACCTCAGGAAAACTGGATCTGATTCTGGAGCCTGCTTTCCCAGGACCTCTGTGGCCCAGAGAGTGGACTGGAACGCTGGCCACGACAGCAGGCCGAGGCCCTGACCCCTAGGGCTGTGGCTGGGGCCCGAGGGCTGGGGCGCCTCCTCCTCCAGAGCCACTGGCCCTGGGCAGCCCCTGTCGCGGCCCGGTGTGCAGGTCAATAGGCCCTGTCCACGCCCGGACGTGGTGAAGCCCGACTCGGGGCCACCCTGGTCCTGCAGGCAGGAAATCAGGCCCAGTGTGGTAAAGGCCCCTGGACACGGGGAGGCGGGCCTTCCACCCCCCGGACCCTGTTAGTGCCCCAAGTGGGGCTGTGGGGGCTCCGGAACCCTCCTCTCAGCTGCTCCAGGGCATCACTCTGGCTCCTCGATGCTTATCTGAGGGGCAGTCTGACGTTGCGGCTGAGTTATGGTCCGATTTCTGCAGAGGAGGTGGACTCGTGGGCCAGACCCCAAATCAGAGGATCGTATGTTTTAATCTCAGCAGCGCCCGGAGGTGCGAGGACTTGAGCTGGTGTGACGGTGCCCCTGGTCGTATCTGCAGGACCGCCAGCCTCATCCAAGGGGGTGTTTCTGAGCCTCCTGTCCTGCACCCCGCATCCCGCCCTCCTGGGGGCTCTTACAAGTGGGGTCGTTTGGACTCCAGGCCACTTGGGGGGAAGCAGAGCCCTGGGAAGAGCAGTGGGCGCTGGACTGCCCGTCCCTGCTGTGGGGGCGGGCCTCCCGTTCCCTCCTCGGGCCCCAGTACCCCCGCCCCAGTACCCTAGTGCACTGGCTGCTCCTCCGGATCCAACCCGGGGTGCTCTGCGCCCCCCACGGCCCCCACACCCCTGCAGGCAGGCCCCTCTCAGGAGCTTGCTTCTTGACGAGTCTTGCCTGGCAGGGGATCTGGGGAGGGGGGCAGGGCCCCTCTGCCTGTCGCCGTACCCCCCGCCCTGCAGCCCTGGCTCCGAGGGCGGGCTGGGCGTTTACGGCTGCGGGAGGCTGTGCGAACGACGCCTTTGTGTGGGAGCCCGTCTGCCTGCAGTCGGAGCTGAAGAAAAGGCTTCGGAGGCGGCAGGCCCTCCGCGCAGTTCGCCCAGTTTCTCCCTCGGAACAGTCATGGTCCCCACGCATCCCGGCCACACACTTTCCAAGGGGCTCAGGACAAGACAAGAACAAGCCCCCGAATGAAAAAGGCGGCCTGGGGGCTACCCCAGTGGTCCTCTGTCCCCCTGCCTTTGAGCCCGGCCCCTCCCCGAAGCCCACCTCCAGCCCTGCCCCCCGCCCCTCCCAAGGAGCAGGCTGGCCTCTGGGACCCCGGGTGGACTGCAGGGTGGCAGGTGTCCTGGGCGGATGGTGGCCACGTGGGCCGACGGCTCTGCCTGGCTTTGTCTGCCTGGCTCTGCCGCTGCACCTTCGAGTTATCGGGGTGATGCTGAAGGGGGGGCGGGGAGGCTGCTCAGGCCTGGGTGGGGTGCATGGCACCCCGACCTCCCCAACGCCCGCCCTCGCAGCCCTAGGGCTTTGCGTGCACACTACTGGGAGTTAATAAATATCTTCCAATTCACAAAACACCGTCTTTATCACTTTGATGGCAACAAACTCCGGGAGGCTGAGGGGACGGCCGCCGGGCATGAAACGGCTCGTAAACAGCCCCCCTGACCGCGCAGCGTTGGGCGTGAGGTGAGGCGGTTTAAGACCCATGCTGATTAGAATTTTTTATAAGTTTCTTTTACGCAAGTGATAACAGCTCTTGGGAGGTGGTAACCCGGCACAGGAAGGATTTTAAGGATCTCCAGGAATGGGAATTTGATTAGCAATCAGGACGGGCCCTCTGCCTGGGGCAGCTCTAATTTCTTGCATTTATGTTCTTCTTATTATCTCCCCTCCGGGCACGGGGCTCCGGATGAGCAAAACTCCTCAAGACCAAGGGTGTCCCGCCCCCCATCCAGGACCAGGGCTCTGCTGGGGAGTCGGGTCAGGGAAGGCCCAGGACAGGTGGCAGGGGAGGTGCAGGCTGGGGTTGGCTGTGGGCGCCGGGCTGACCAGCCACCAGGTGGCGTCGGAGGACCAGCCAGGAGGCCAGGGCGGGCATGAGCTGATGCCAGGCTTAGCAGAGCTGGGACCCAGGGCAGGGCCGGCCCACGCCATCCTGAAGCCTAGCCAGTGTCCACAGGAGCCAGTGAGGGCCATGCAGCTCCTGAAGGCAGGACCTGCCAGGGGAGTGGTGTCAGGCAGGTGTGGACAGCCCATGCTCGAGGGCCCCGAGAGCGTGCCCGGGGTCTGGAGTCACCCTGGGGGGGGTCACAGCCTGGTTGGGGGGGCACGCCTTCTCAGGGCCACCCCGTTTCTTGGCTGGTCTGGCTCTGTGGACCAGGAACCCTCTGCTTTCCTCTAGCTGCACGACCTGGCTGTGACCGCGGGCAGGGCCTGGACCAGGGCTCTCGGGGGTCAGGCCCACGCCTGGCTTTCTTTGCCCATGGGAGACAGACTACATCCTGGGAGAGGACCCAGGCCCATCCTCATCCCCTGGGCACCACGGTGGGTGCCGGGACCCATGCCCAGCCCTCCCGAGAGCGCTGGGCTCTCCTGACAGCCCTGTTCCCCTGGACACCACGGTGGGTGCTGGGACCCATGCCCAGCCCTCCCGAGAGCGCTGGGCTCTCCTGACAGCCCTGTTCCCCTGGGCACCACGGTGGGTGTTGGGACCCATGCCCAGCCCTCCCGAGAGCGCTGGGCTCTCCTGACAGCCCTGTTCCCCTGCTGGGGAGGGGGTCGTCCCGCACAGGCTCTGGGCTGGCTGCAGGAGGCCCCCATCCCTTCCAGGGCAGGCTCCGGGGGTCTGTGCCCAGTGGGAGCATCTGGGCGGTGCATCCTCCTGCTGTGGGGAGGGGGCATCTCGGGAAGTGTTGCCAGGGGGCGTTTACTTCTCTCGCTCCTCCAGCCATGCTCATGGGACCCACGGCCTGGGATTCGTGTGGGACAAGGAGGTACCCCTTCTGAGGCTCAGGACACAGCGTCTGTGTGGCCCTCTCTTTCCTCAGGGCCCAGTCCGCCGTCTCACTTCCCTTGAGAGCCTCCCTGCGGTTAAAGCAGACCCACCAGTGGCGCAGGCCCGTATGCGGGGCTCTTGGCTGGGGGGCTGCACGCCGGTGCTCTGGTCCACGCGGGGTGCTTTCATGGGGTGGGGACTCCGTCTGGGGGAGGAGCCCAGGAGAGGAGGCCTCTGCGCCGCCCCGGAGCCACAGTCCTGAGCCGCAGCCCCCGGCCGATGGCCGGCCACGCTCAGGCACCCGCCTCCCTCCACGGACTCTCAGGGTGAAGGGCTGCTGCACCCCAGGCCTGTCTCAGTTCATTCTCTCTCCACTCCACCCACGATGCTGCATAACCACGCTCACTGCGCGTGAGTGTGGGGGAGTTCTGAAAAATGACCTGCCACCAGCGCTTATTTAAATCCCGGGTGATTTATGAGCGTGGACAGTTTTAAGGCCACCGCTGAGCAGGTAGTTACCAGACTGCTGAACTGACAGTTTGCAAAGTGAGCGCAAAGGCACGCGGGCGTCCAGCGGCAGAGGGGCGTGCGTGAGCTCCGGGCCGGCCCGCGCCTCCCCCAGGAGGCAGTTGTGGGGTCTTCTGCAGGCCTCACGGGGAAAGTCTGGGGTGTCCTGTGTGATTGCAGGCTGCTCCTGCAGGGGCTCAGGGGCTGGTGGGCCGGGGCCGCGTGGCCTGTGAAGGGGGGGCCGTGGGGGCCTCAGGAGGGGCAGCAGGGGGTGTGCCAAGGAGGGGTGACCCCCCCACGCCCCCCCCGAGGCGGGCGGGCGGGGCGGGTGGGAGAGGAAAGGGGGTGGGTGAGGAGGGGCTCAGAGAAGCTGCCTCTGGGTGCGGCCCAGGACGGATGGCTGGGCGGGGGGAGGGCTGGAAGTCCCCTGGCACCCACGACGGTCCCTGGCTAGCACCCCTTGGGCCCCAGGAAGGGGGTGAGGGAGGTGGGCTGGAAACCACACCCCACCAGATGGTGCAGCGCCAGCACTCCAAAGGTGCCAGGAGGGGCAGGGATTCCCCACCCCCCGACATTCCTGCTTCTGGATAGACTGGGCACTGGGGCATGAATGTGGAATGTCCTGTGTTTTACCACCCTGGTGCCCAGTTAACACATGGCAGGATGAGGGGCCCGGGGGAGGCGGGGACACAGACTGGTGGGGACAGGTGGGGTGGGGACGAGGGCGGGCAGGGCAGGAGCACCCTGCACCCCTGCACCTGCGTGAACCAGCCTTGCTTGCTCCGCGCGGCTCGTCCCTGTTGCAGTGCCGACGGGAGCCCTGGTCCGGCCTGGCCACCAGCTCATGGGGACACCCTGAATGAGTCACCTTTGCTCTCGGGGCCTCAGCTCCTCCATGAGAAGAAGATCCTGTGGGTGAGTCAGGTCCCCACCCGGGCCCCATGGAGGAGCCACAAAGTGGCGTCACTGCCAGCAGCTTCCAGGGCTTCTGTATGACTGTGTGCACAGGTGGGCACATGTGAGTTTGTGTGCACGCCTGTGCGTACGGTGTGCGTGCACACATACACACACGTGCCCACCTGTGCACTGGGGAGCAGGGCCTGCTGGCACCCGAGGCCAAGAGTGAGGCTCGTGCGTCTCCCCAGGTCCAGCCGCTGTAGCAGCTACGCTGTCCCTTTGGGTCCCCTTAGTGTGCAGTTAGTTGGAGGGAACATTCGTGAAAGCCGTTTGGAGTGGACCTGTCTAAACCCCAGGAACCCACACAGGTGCTTAGGGACGGGACTGGGAGCCCTGGTGCCCAGTGGCTCCCTCTCGCCCAGGTCTGCGCTTCCACGTCCATTGAGGGCGGGCTGGTCTGTGGCAGCTGAAGGGGCCTCCAGCTCTGAGGTTCAGTGATTCTGAGACTCTCGAGTCGGGGTGCTGGCCTTGGGACCCCACCGGAGCAGAGGAGGCCTCCTTCTGAGACCTGGCCGGTGGCCTGAGCCCCAGCCCGGTCACCCCTCCCCCACACCTGGTCCCCTGGTGTCGTCTGCGTTGTAGGCAGCGCCCATCCAGGGGTGCCGAACAGGCTGTGAGCATCCCTGCGAGGCTGCTGCCTGGGCAGTATGAGGGGAGGAGGCGTCTGTGAGCGCTGGGTGGTCAGGAGGGAGGGGGCGGCAGGGGTGGTTGAGGGTGGGCCCCGGGGGTGGCGGGCACTCGCTGTCGCTGGCGACGCGGAACTCCCAGGCTGCCGAGTCTGGGACAGGAGGAGGGCGACGCATGTCATCCTGCTCTACCCCCTGTGTCCCTCTGGTGGTGCCCGCGGTGGCCCAGGGACGTGGAGGGACCTGGGAGAGACGCTGGAGGTAACGGGCTGCGGTCAGGTAGGTGTGGCACCTGCCAGGTGGCCAGGGGGAACCTTGCACGGTGGTCTCAAGGCCAGCGGTGCCAGGGTGCCCGGACAGCACGGGGCACCACTGCCGGGCCCTGCCCAGGGCGAGGCTGCGGGTCACGAGTGCAGACCCACAGCTAGTGAATATTTAACAAGGCCTAACAAAAGCGCATGCATAATTAACCAGGCAGGCGCGGAGGAGCTGGAATAATTTGTCTTCTTAAAGGGGGTTTGGTAATTTGTTAAGCTGTTTTGAAATCTGCAGTCTAGCTGCGGGAGTCGTTCTGATTTCTAAATTAATTTGTGTGATTTAGAAAGTGGGAGCTCCACGCCTGCCTCCCGGTTCGGGAGGGGCCCAGGCGCAGGGGTGGCCTCTGCCAGCGCTGGCTCTGAGGTTTGTTCTGTTTTTGTTGATTGATCAATCGATCAATGGACCGACTTGTTCATTTGCCGAGCCCTCACACCGTGGGGTCGGTGGGCAGGGCCCAGAGGCTCCCCACTCCCAGGTGAGTGAGCTGATGGGAAGCAGCCGGCTTTGGGGACTCAGCTTCTGCTGTGTCCTCGGAGGCTCTGCTCCTAATACTGTCTCTGCACGGTCTCAGGCGGGTGGCGGGCGAGCTCCTGGGGAGGCCTGGAGATGCTGGGCCGCCACTGGCCGTGACCCTGGCCTTGCGAGGTCGGCTGGCCAGCGGTGGTTTAAGGACCAGACTCCTCAGCGTGAGGGACCGCGGGAGCAGCCCCGTCGTGTCCAGTCTGGGTACCTGGAGCACCGGCCTGGCCCCTTGCGGTGTGGACACCCGGCTGGCACGGAGCCTGTCTTTGGAGGCCGTGTCACTGTCCCAGTGGAGGAGGCTGCAGCTTGGGGAGGATCGGGCTGGGCCAGAGCATGCCCTGGGCAGTGCCATCCCTGCCCCTCCTTGGCGCGAAGGGAGGCCCTCGGTCAGGGGCAGAGCTGTGCACTCAGCCTGTGGTGGGTCGAGATGGTGGTTTGGGCAGAAGCCCTGGCACCAGGGGAGCCCTCTCCTGTCTGTAGGTTGGACCTCAGGTGCTCTGAGGCCGCAGCCCAGAGGGCTGAGCGGCCCCTTGGTCCTCCCCCACGCAGGCCCCAGGCTAACTCCCTACCTCCCGTGAGGCCTGGGGGCTCCCGCTGCCACAGCCTTTGTCCCCCTTTCCAGCTAAAGCGTGTTTTCCCAGCTCTGAGCTGATTCCAAGCAGCCTGGCTGGTCCTGGCGGGGCTCTGGGCCTGACGAGGAAGCGCCTCCCAGGCCTGCGGGGGGGCCCGACGGGCCCAGGACAGCGCTGCCAGCCAGGCTTGCGTTGAATGCAAGGCACAGCTGTGACTTCAGGGAAGCCAGTAGGTGCTCAGGAAATGCTGCTGGCCTCTGCAGGCCACCCTGGGCGACGCCCCACCTCTGGGCTCCCAGGGGCGCCCCCTGCCCCTAAGAGCTCCTCTCACCCTCCATCCGGGCCCTGGCTCCAGCAGCACCCCCCACCCCGCTGATCTGGGCGGAGGTCCCACCGGGCGGCCTCCTCCCTGGGCCTGGCAGGCCCGGGGGTCGCTCCTCCACCCCGAGGGGCCCCTTCGATGAGGCCGCCGCGCCCCTGCCTGGTCTTTGTTCCACAGCGAGGCCCCAGCAGCTCTCTCCACGGCTGGGTGAGTCCTGAAATTCTCTTTCCATTAAAAATAAATGCCCCATTTTATCTGCCTGAAATGGCTCTGCTCTCTGATTGTCTTTTCCGAGCCGCCGTATATGGAGAACTATAAAATCATGATACAACTATTAATCCCCTGTATCTGCTTGTACCTAATTTTTATTAAAAATACCCTGTGCTCCAGCTGCCGTGTAAATTCCAGTGAGGCCGAGAGGCCCGCCGTCGGATGAGCTGGAGGGAGAGCATCTTAGACGGAGACAGGCCGTCACAGGCCTGCGGATGGGCCCAGGGGCAGCGGGTGACATGGGCTGCCCCCTGCCCACGGGGAGGGTAGCTGGCCCTCCCGCACGGACGTCCCCTGCTGGCACCGGCTCCTGCTCCGGGCTGGACTCCGTGGGCCTCCTGGGAGCCAGGATCCCTGGGGTCTCAGCCCCTGCTCCCCTGCCCTGGGGGCCCGCCGCTCCCTTGCCGTGTCCACCCCTGCAGAGACAGGTCCCCTTTGAGGAAGGCGGGGGAAGCCGGCCTCACAGCTTGAGGAGGGCAGCCGGGGTCCTGTGTTCCAAGGATGCGGGACCCTGCCCCTTGGCCTCTCAGGCTGCAGTCTCCCCGGGGCCATGGCGCAGGTGGGCACCAAAAGTGCTTCTCTGATGCCTCAGGACAGAGCCAGGCTGTGAGCTGAAGCAGGGGGCACGGCCCCCGAGGGGCACTGCCTGCCCCAGGGCGCTGGCGGTCTGGGCAGAGATGCTTTCGGAAGAGCCCTGCCCGGACTGTTGTATAAGACAGGAGACGCCCTGGGGGACCTGGCCCTGTGAGACTTCCCAGGCTCGGCTGTAAAGGGCGCAGCCTCACCCGGCCCTCTGGGAACCCAGCCACCACGCTGTGAGCGAGCCCAGGCCACACAGGAGGCCACGCGTTGTGTCCCGGCCACGTGAGGCAGGAGCTTGTGGTCTCCAGCCTCAGACACCACCACCCACGCAGCCACACGAATGACCCTTTGGCTCCGGGCAGGGCACCTTTTGCCCAAGGCTGGGGCTCCTCCCCAGCCTGGCACCATCAGGCCCCCGCCGCCTCCAGACTCCCCGGGAAATGAGCCTCCAAACGCAGGAACTGGCCACAGACCCAGCCTCTGCTGCCGACCCGGCCTCTGCCCGCTTGGCCACCTGCTCGCTCTGTCCTGGGGGCTGGTGGCCTAACGGCAGCGGTGCCAGCCTTCCCCTCACCATGTGGCCTGCGGCAAAGTAGCCCGGTCTTGGCCCAGGTGAGCAAAGAAGCATTTGGGGAGGCTCCCAGTGTTTTGGGGGCCCCTCCAGCCCTTCTTCCCTCTCGCCTTCCCCTCCAGCCTGCCCTTTGGGTCCCGTGCCATGGGAGGACATTCATGCTGGTGACACGGCCGGTCCCCAGGGCTCCCATTTGGGGCCAAGGGCAGGGGGAGCAGAGGCCTTTGGGGTCCCTCTAAACTGCAGCCTCTTGGGCCCCCAGGTCCTGTGAAGCCCCTGCTGAGGCCGGACCGTGAGTGGAGAGGCACCGGGCTCTCCAAGACACGCAGGGACATAAAAGCCAAATCCCCGCGGAAACAGAGCCTTTAAACGACATTTTCACTTTTATGAACAGTTTTATTGCAAAGTAGATTTCGTCTCGCCAGCTCCATCGAAGGCTCCACTCTGCTCCTGGGTGGCCCTGCTTGTCAGCTAACCAGGGGAAGCACGAAGCGGGTCGTGGTGGGCTGGGGCCCGGGGAGGCCCGAGGCCAGCGCTTCCCCACTGCCCTGCCTCGCGTGTCAGGGGCCCCGGCCCTGGCTCTCACCTGCTGGGCAGCGACAGGCTTGGTAGCATCTTCCAGGACAGGCTGAGGGCACTGACCTCACAGGGAGGCTTCCGGGGAGACCCCTCCTCCGGCCCTGGCCGGCCTGGACAACCTTGGAAGCGCTGCTGGCCCCAGCACCCTTGAGGGCTGTTCAGGCCCATCCCAGCAGAGCATTTCCCCACGTGGCTTAAAGACCCTGTTTGGGGCGGAGTTCCCTGGTGGTGCCGAAGGTTAAGGATCAGGTGTTGGCACTGCTGTGGCTCTGGTTACCGCTGTGGTGCAAGTTTGATTGATCGCTGCCCCAGAACTCCAGCATGCTGTGGGTATGGCCAAAAAAAAAAAAAAAAAAAGAAAGAAAGAAACCCATTTTGGGGCCAGAACCCCGATGTGAGCGGGGAAGGGGCAGAGTCCCTGTGCAGCAGGAGGGAGCAGCGCCGTCTGCCCGCCCTCCTGGCTCATAATTGCGCTTCTATGCCCTTGTCTGGAAGGCTCTGCCTGGCACTGGGAGAAGCGTCTCCCACCGGGCGCCAGGACCTTCCTGACGCCCAGAAGGGCTCCTGCGGGTTGGGGAGGGCAGGGCTCTGGTGATTTCTCCTGGGGACGGGAGGGGCTGTGGTAGGCGTTCTTTCTTACCATGAAAGGATGGCTGTGATTTTTCTTTTTTATTTTTTTTTTTATTTTTTTGCTTTTTAGGGCCACACCCACGGCATATGGAGGTTCCCAGGCTAGGGGTCTAATTGGAGCTACAGCTGCCGGCCACGGCCACAGCCACAGCAACGTGGGACCCGAGCTGCATCTGTGACCTACACCACAGTTCACGGCAACACCGGATCCTTAACCCACTGAGCGAGGCCAGGGATCAAACCTGCAACCTCATGGTTCCTAGTTGGATTCATTTCCGCTGTGTCATGACGGGAACTCCAGGATGGCTGTGATTTTGACTCTGACCCGACCAAGGGAAACTAGCTGTAGCCTGCAGTACCCGCTACTCTCCTGACCACTGCCCCCTACCCCCAGCCTTGGGAGGCTGCCTCCAGCGGCCACAGTTTGAGGACCCTGGGGCCTGGACACCTGCAAGAGGGGCTGGGTGGCTGAGCCTTGACCGGGGCTGGGCTGTGCGTCCCGCTGACCAGGAGGGAGGGCCCAGGGAGAGGTGGGTTTCAGCGTCCGGAAGGGGGGTGGAAGGTGGGAGCTGAGGACCCAGGGAGGGCTCCCGGTGCCTCTTCGGAATCCTGGGCCCCTCCACGGAGGACAAGGCCCAGGGCCTACAGTGGGGGGCCTTGCCCCTCGGAGTGTCCAGAGGAAGGAGCCAGGCCCCGCCCCACACGGTCCCCTCCCACCCCAACGGTCTGCCTTCCCCTGGCAGCCCTGGTTCGATTCCTGGCCACGCTGGCCAATCTCCCGACAGCAGCTGGAGCTGGGGACTCCAGTTAAGACAGTGTGACCCTGACCGCAGGGGAGGCAGCGTTTGGCGGAGCTGACGAGAAGGAGCGCGGGGGTCCCTGTGCGGGAAGGCAGGATACCAACACCTGGAAGTGTCACTCGGTTCAACATCCAGGAGGGAGGACGAAAGAGGGCGGGGAAAGGACAGACGCTTCCAGGGACAGCCCCGAACACCAGCGCTCCAGAGGCCTCCGGGACCCGGTCCAGCCTGTGGCGGGGCGGGCCGTGCCACCCCGGAATGTCACTGGGAGCGTGAATAACACCAAGCAAAAGGTGCATTTTCTAGTCGTTTTGAAAGTTTGTGCAAAGCTGCGATGCAAACTTAAAATCTCTATTTTTTACAGCAGAAACCTTTTCATTTTTTTCTTGCTTTATCCTTCAAGATAAAGACCCACAGCTATGCTGCGCTGCAGTAACAAACAGCCCCCAAGCTGCTGCAACTTGGGAGGCTGGCTTCTCACCCCCATGCAGCCCGTGGAGGGTCCCCAGAGCAGCGGCCCTCCAGCCAGGGCTGTGGGTACACGTCCCATGCTCCCGTGTTTGTTAAAGCAGGAATAGAGAACTGGGGACAGAGGGGTGGCCCTTGAACATGCGTCCTGGAGGTGATGTGTCACCCCTGGTGGCGTCCCACCGGCTGAACTGCATCTGATGGCTGTGCTCGACTTCCCGGAGGCAGGCAGGTGCAGGCCCCTTGGCTCGGAGGACGGGGGATCCAGGGATCGGGGAGCCACGCAGTCTCAAGTCAACCCACCCGTATTTGCTCCAAGGGGCCTTATTTGGTTTTGTTTTTATTATTAATGATGCTTGGGTGCATTCGTTAGGAATTCCTTCCAGTTTGTGTGACCTAAACCCAACTCATGACTTCACCAAACAGGTTTTCTTTCCTTTCTTTATTTTCCTATTATTTTTTATTTTCAGGGCCGAACCTGTGGCACATGGAGGTTCCCAGCCTAGGGGCCTAATTGGAGCTGCCACTGCCGGCCTACACCACAGGCATCCCAGATCCGAACCACATCTGTGATCTACACCACACCTCAGGGCGATGCTGGATCTTTTAACTGACTGAGTGAGGCCAGGGATCTGACCGCATGGACACTTAGATTCTTAACTCGCTGAGCCGCAATGGGAACTCCCTTATCTTTCTTATGTAACAAGAAGCCTGGGGGTCGAGTAGGCAGCCCCCAAAGTAGACAGACTCCAGATTCTGATTTGGGGTCTCCATGGTGTTTGCAGGAACTCAATTCTTTCTGTTCAGCCGTTCTTTATGCGGCTTTTGTCCTGCTGCTTATCGCCTCGTGGTCACAAGATGGCTGCTCCACCTCCAGCGTCACATCTGTGTCCCAAGCAGGAAGAAGGGGCAGGAGAGAAGACAAAAGAGAGTGAAAAGGTAAGAGAACCTGGCAATTGCGTCTTATCCCTTTGGTATTCCTTTCTGGGACGTCCAACCAGGACTTCTCTTTACATCACGTGGACCCCAGCTGTGCGGGTGGCCCTCGCCAGCTGCAGGGGGGCCGAGAAGCATTGGTATAGAGAGAGCACCCTGCCGCCTTCCACGTCATGACTTCAGAAGGCCCAGCGGATCCTGGCAGGTGACGCTAGCATCTGCTCCTGGGTCGGGGCACGTTCTGTCTCTCCCCCTTATTTTTAAGGAGCAGAAACTCCCACTTTCTTTTAATTCACTCCTTTAACATAAAGACCCCCCCCCCCACCCCCGAACCCTGCCTGCAGTCAGGGCACTGCTGCCACCCACCAGCCTCTCTGTAATTAACACCGAGCCTGAAATGCTGGGGAGTCTGGCTGATTAGTTTTTTTATTAAAATAATGACGCCTTCCAGGCAATCAGGGAGAATTGCATGAAACTCAGCAGTTTTCACTGCTTATTTATGGTAACATCGAGCAGTGGACAGTCTCATTACCGTCTGTAAATACCCAGGGTCGTGTCCTTGATGGTGACATATTGCCGTCCTGGATGGGGGGGCGTGGCCAGCCGACTCCTCGGGGACCATGAACCCTCTGGAAGTAATTAGCTCGTGCTTTCAAAGGGCTACGGACCCTCTCGATTTGGTGCCTCGGACCCTCTCAGGGGCCTGCGGGCCTGGAGGACCTCAGGGCTGGGGCCAGGCGGGTGGGAGACGGGGCAGGGCGGTGGGTTCCAGGTGGGTGGTGGACCCCCTCCGGGCCCTGGGCGGCAAGCAAGAGGTGCGCCCCCTGCGACATCCGCAGAGGCCCGTCGGGATCAGGGCGCGGGACTCCAGGGAGCCAGCCCTCCTGCTGAGCACGCAGGGGCTGGGGGCGGGCTGGGGGCCCTCGGGGTCCCGTGATTCTCACCTCCCGCTGGGGCGCGTGGCCAGTTCGGGCTCAGACACGGCTTCCCTTCCAGAGACGGCTCGGGCTCAGAGGGTGTGTGGGCGGGAGACGGATTGCAGAGAGTCTCTGTGTCTCACAGACACCAGCCGTGGGGGTGTCTTCCTAGTATGCGGTTTATTACGAGGAATGGGCTCAGGTGGCCGAGGAGGCCGAGGCGGCCCCGTCTGCAGCCTGGGGACAGGAGCCAGTGATGCGGCTTGAAGGCCGAGAGCTGGGAGCTGCAGAACCAGGTTTCGATTCCAGCCTGGGTCCGAGGGCCTGAGAACGGGGGGCGGAGGGCAGGAAGCGACCAGGGTCAGCCGGGGGGTGGGGGGCTCTCCTGCCTTGTGCCCCCTCAGGGCCCCAGGACTGGACGAGGCCACCTGCCCTGGGAGGCCCTCCGCGTCCTCAGGCCACCGTCAGGTCCAAATGCTGTTCTCACCCAGAATAGGGTCAGAGCAGACACCCCGCCCCCCGGCGGTCAAGTACACGTGATTTTCGCCACGACAGAGACCCCGCTGGACGAGAAGACTTCGGAAGTCCGTGAGGGGGAGGGCCATCCATCCATCCTGTGACGGGAAAGACGCAGGTAACCACGCTGCCACCAGGCAGCCTGCACTCTCCCTTGGGTGGTCGGGGCTCCGGCAGGGGTCTGAGGCCGTGCAGAGCCATCTGTACACCGGGCCCTCTCGTGGCCCCGCCCCAGCCGGCCTGGGACCCGGGGACGGAGTCACAGGTGCAGCGCGTTCGCCCGATGGAGGAGCTCGGGCTCAGCCCAGCCTGTGACGCGGTGGTTCAGGCAAGATCTGTTCACGTCAGGCAGCCTGGCCTCCCGGGCATTCAGTGTCTCGCCTCCAAGTGAGGGTGGTTCCCTGGGCACAGCGTCCTCTGCTGGGGCCTCCCGCTGGGGCTCCTGCAGGGAACCAGCAGGAAACTCCTACCTGCCCCCTTCGGGCACTGGGACGCCCCCTCCCCCCGTCATCAGGGACTGGCTGTGGCTTTGCTCTTGCCTTGTCCCCACTTGGAGCTGGGGACCCTCCCCTGGGGAGCCCTTCCCTCCACACCCACAAAGGTGCCTGAGCCGGGTGCCCCTTTCTGAGAGGTTGGGAGTAAGTCCCAGGTCTCGGGACCCCCGGCACGAAGCTCCGCTGGGAGGGCCCCCCACTCCCGGGGGCTCACGTCCCACCTTCCTGCAGGCAAGGCGCCCACGTCCTGCTCTCCGTGTCTGGGTTAGCGAGACCATCACGACTTCCACGGGCCAGACCGTGGTGCAGAGGGGCGGGTGTGTGCCTGAGGCCAGGTGGCGGGGACCTGCCGATGTTCCTGGTTCCCTGGAAGAGGGGAAAAGCTTCCCCCCAGATCTGACTGCACACCGGGCAGCCGTTAGGACCCAGGTCTGGAGCCGCAGCTGCCGCTGGACCCACGTGTGTGATGCCCTTGCCAATCTCGGGCTGCGCCAGCCCTGCTTGGCCATCAAGCGCATCTAAAATCTTGGGGGTAGTGTCGTCTCTCCCGCTCCTCTGGGAACGTGGGGAACTCTGGGCTTTGGCAGCAGAAGAGAGCCCTGGGTTGGGGCCATGTGGAAATGCATTAGCTGCTTTTCCAGCTCTGCCCTCAGGAACCCGAGGAAGCCGTGGAGGGCTCTTCTCTTTCTTCAAAGCCCCAGTTCTGGCAGCAGCCGCCGGCAACCAGAGTCATCCCATCAGCCCAGCACCAACCCGGCTGTCATTGCCAGCTCCCCTCCAGTCATCCCGGGGTGGCTCGGGTGATGCAACACCGAAGTCACCTGCGCTGGGGGCGAGCGTTTCCCAGCTGAGTGGCTGGGCCGTTTTCGTCACCCTCCGCCCCGATGGGCCGGGGGACCTGACCCCTCTAGCCCGCACTGTGTCGCCAGTGGCGTGTAATCCTCGCCCCAGGCCCGGGACGGTGTCTGAGTCACCCACGTCTCTTGGTTGCCAGCCGCGGTATCCAGCCGGGGGTCCTTCAGGCAGGAGAGGAACCTGCTGGCTGGACATCAGGTCACCCAAAGAATCGCCAGGGAGTTTGCGGAGCCAGGCTTGGACGTGAGCCGGAGCAGAGGGGTCTGGGTGTCCAGGGCGGGGTGGGGGCAGCAGCAGGGGCGCTGTGACAGGGTGTGGCCGCTGCTAGAGGAGGTCACTCTCACCCTGGGACCGTCGCAGGAAGTGTGAGCTCCGCGTACAGCTACCGACAGCTCTGTGCGCCTTACACGCCCCTTAGATAAGGCCCCGGGGGGTGGGGGGCTGCTCACTGAACCCCCAGTCTTCTGGATTGAACGGACCAGTCCTGCCAGGGAGCCTGAGGCATGGCACCCAGGAGCCCCAGGGAAGGCATGTGCCCGGGTCAGCTTGTCTCTGCCCCCCGCCTCCCCGTCCCGCGTGGCTCTCGAGGTGGGCCCTGTACCCCTGCCGGGACCTGCGCGCGTCAGATCTTTCTGTCCTGTGGGCCCATGTGGAACCACGCTCTCCTGCCAGCCCCCGGGCTCCAGTTCATGGAGCCATAGCAGGGACTCCTGCCAGAGAGGCAGGGTGGCAGGAGGGGACCCCACGGCTGCCTGGTGATGCTGCAAGACCCTTTCATGTTGTTGAGTCTCCAGTGGCTCCCTGTTTCCTGCTGGGACAAATCCACGCCTACTCCTTGGCAGGCCGGGGCCCCTGGGGTCCAAGCCTCTGCTCTTCCAAACTCCTGCTGCAGGGGCCCTGCTGTGCGCCCACACCTGCCAGGCTGGTCTCTCCAGCGGTCCCTGCTCTATCTTCACGTGGGCCTTCTCCCCATCACAAGCACAACTGGACCCTGGAAAGGGGTCTCCCCGCCCCCATCCCTGCCATGCAGCCAGGACCCTGGAGAGGCAGTGAGACCCGGCTCTCCTGATGGGCACAGTGGGTGTCCTGGGCAGTCCTGGGTCACCCTCCCTTTCACCCACCATGGGGCAGGTGGCATCAGCTTGCTGCCCATTCCTGGGGGGATGGACGGCGCGCTCTCTGGGCGCTGTGGACCCACTCATGGCCGGAATGGTCGGGCGGTCCCCGGGAGAGGACCATGGCAGGTGACCGACTGGAGGTTAGTGCCCCTCCCCCCAGTGTGGCCCAAGTGCTGCGTGTTTGCTGGAATCAGGGAGCCCGGCCAGGAGCGGACCCGGGTTCCAGGGTGAGCCAGGCCCCTAGGACCCCGGCGGGCTCTGACCTCTCCCTGGACCTCTGTGGCATCCAGGTCCCAGGCCTCTCCTCAGATCCCCTTCTCCCTCCGTTGCGTCCCCAGGTCCGTGGGGGGCTCAGCGCCGCTTCTTGCTGATGTAGCAGGTCCCCATGCCAGCGCCTGGCAGACTGTCCCCTCTTGCCCACAGGCTCTCCTCCAGCTCCGGGGCTTTCAACCCCACCCTCGGCAACTTTGCTACGTTGTTATTCCATCTCCACAGGGAGGCGCGCCCTGCAGGCGGAGAACCTGGGTCCTGATGGGGTCACATCCGCATCACCCGCCTGGGGCACTGGCCCCAAGGAGGAGAAGGGGCAGCGAGGGGCAGTGGCCAGGGCGGGGAAGTGACTGGCCGCGGGGCGGGGGGCATGGGGCTCTTGGAACTGGGAACCCGGCCCAGATCAAACAGCTGCTTCCCAGGCTCACAAGCAGGCGAGGGGGCCTTTACCATAGGAGATGCTGGGAGAGGCTGGGAGAGGCTGGGAGAGGCACTGCCCCTCCCCTTGCAGCTGGAGGGCCCAGAAGCGGGCCCTGGACAGCTGGGGAACAAGCAGTCCATCTAGGGGAGCCCGGTCAAGTCCCTGGCTGCTGGCCACTGGGCTCCCGCCACGGGGGCTGGCGGCTAGAGGGCTGGGTGTTGGCCCCTGACTCTCCGGCATCTCAGCCCCTGAGAGGAGACTCTGGGGGGGTCAGCCAGAGTGCATAATGGGGTCGCACGGAGCCCCGGTGGACCAGTGCCCAGGACCAGGGGACAAAGGTTACAGCCAGAGCCACAGTGAGGCCAGGGCCCGGAGGTTCCGCAGGGCCCAGAGGTCCCGACTTGGACCACGACGTGGCGCATTCAGGTGCCCCATTCGGGGCGCTGCTTCAGATGCCTGCTTCGGTTGTGATGTCATCGGCCGCTCTGTCAGGAACTTTCAGGATCCAGCCTTGGCACAGCCCACGTCTCTGGCCCTGCTCTGCGGATTCTGACACACTGAGAACTTGCTGTGGATGTCAGGGCTGCCAGAGGGGACATTACAGCTGTTCCGGCTGACGCTGAAGCCACATCCCCAACTGTTCCCCTCATCCCCCCTCAGTGACAGTCTGGGGAGGGGTCCCGCTCCAGCTGGGAGTCATGGGCCTCGGGGGGCTGCTCTGGCATGGAGGTGTGCGCCAGCCCCGCCGCGCAGCAGCCGCGGGATGAGTCAGAATAAATTAGCATGCTAACGAGGGGGAGACGCACGGGAACCATCTGGAACCAGGCAAGTTGTCATCGGAGGAGCCAAGTTGCTTCCAAAGCCACACTTAACGTTTCAGATCATCCCCCACCCCCGAGCCGGGAGCTGGGCGCTGTCCTCCGGACGTTCCTGGGGTCCAAGGAGGCGCTCTGGGCAGAGGTTGCCCTGAGGTCAGTCCCACTATCAAGAGCAGGGTGGGTCTGGGCGTGAGGGTCTGAGGGACCAGGCCAGAGGGGGCAGAGCAGTGGGAGCCCCTGCCTCCACCCTGGGCTCCCTCCAAGGGGACAGTGGAGGCCACAAAGCAGGACAGGAGCTCATCCACAGACTCAGGTGTGCACAGATAGACACTCACGTGCATGCACTCCCTGTGCGACACACCCTCGGACTCGAGCCGGGCATGAGGTGACGCCTGGGGTGGCTCTCGGCCAGATGGAGCAGTGGCCATGGGACCTGGGGCCACCCCAGAAACACTCAGGAATCTGCATTTTTAAATGTCTGGCTCTCACCTGGTGTCAGCCTGCAAGAGAAACCTGGTCTGGATCCTGGGCCCACGCTCCCTTTGTGGAGTCGGTGGAGTCCTTAGCCTCCTCCAGCCCCTGTTGGGTGAGGGTGACATATGTGGCTCTAGAGCTGGGTCCGGGCCCACGACCACGCTGCAGGACCCAGAGAAGGCCAAACACTGGCCCTAACATTTGCAGATGTGCGTGTTTATTCTTATCAGCTTTAACACAGGCATTTACTGTGGTGAAAAAAATGTGTGTGTTGCAGAATCCCCTCGCTGTTCATATGTGTACACCTGCCTCTGACAAAATGAAACCAAGTAGATTTACATAACATTTATGTAACATTTTCAAGACTTTGCACTCAGTTGTTCATTTACTGTGATGTTATGGTTTTGCTTTATAGATTTTGATGGTAAGTTATTTATGGCTTAAAGGTTAACCTATGTTATGCTGTTCCTGGGTCTTGAATGGTTCCACAGACCTAATTACTCCTTGTATGTTTTAGGGCTTTTTAACTTGACCTGATAGTATTTTTAGCAACCTTTTTCTTACTGTTTATGTTCGCCTGGCATACCTTTGCTTTCCTTTCCCTTTTAAGAGTCACGCATTTTCTTTGAGGGCTGCTTTGTGTGAAGAGTGTGTATTTGTATTGTTTTCTTCACATAGAGTGTTTATTGTCAAAACAGACATGTTTGTTGACACATCTGTTATTTACGCTGTGTTTTCCTTGTTCTTCTCTTGTCTTTGGCTCTGGGTGCCGTTTAAGGCTTTATTTTTCTCTAGCGATCTGGAGGGCCGAGTTCTTCTTTGTGTTCTCTTGGTAGTAAATTCAAAGTTTAAGATGCGTTTTTTTAAACAGCTTTATGGAGATAATTGACATGCAATAACCTGCACGTAAAGTGCCCAGTTTGAAAGGTTTTGCCCTACCTACCTTTGTGACTGTGCCCACAATCTAGAAAATGAACAAACCCATCCCAAAAGTGGCTCCATGTCCTTTCTCCTTCCTGCCTCTCTCCCTGCTCCCACCTCCCGAGGAAATCACGGATGTGCCTTTTGTCACTACAGATTGGTCGGCATGTTCAGAATTTTATACAAATGGAATGGTAAATATGCAGTCTTTTTTTGGGGGGGTCTGGCATATTTCACTCAGAACAATTATTTTGAGACTCTTCTCCGTCTTGCAGTGCCTCTTGACCATTCATTCCTCTTCATTGCTGAGTAGTGCTCCATCGTGGAGATAAACAGACGATTCATCTCTTCGCCTGCTGGTGGATGTTTCCAGGCTTGGACTCTTATACGTAAAGCTGGTGCAAGCCTAACTGTATGGTCATCGGTGTGGACCTGTGTCTTTTGTCTTGCGTACTTGGAAGTAGCATGGCTGGGTCGTATGGTAGGTATATGTCTAACCATTTTAAAACCTGCCAAACTATTCTCTAAAGTGCTTCAACGATTTCACTTCCTCACCGAGAGGGTAGGAGAGTCCACGTCCACCCACGTGCTCGTTGTCACCTGCTGAGGGCAGTCGTCCTAGCCACTCTAAGAGGCGAAGGTGTGTCCCACTGAGGTTTGAATGTGCATTTTCATCATGAAGAAGCATGCTGAGAACCTTTCCGAGTGCTTGCTTGCCACTCGAACATCATCTTTGGTTAAGTACCCCTTCAAATCTCTTGCCCTTCTTCCCTTTTCTGTGGGTTTGGGACAGATGAAAACTGATAGACGACAGGCTAAAACCTAATCATATCAACATCCACACTAAGTGAAAATGGTCTATACACCAAACTAAAAGGCAGAGATGTTCGGAGTGCACACAAAGGCAAGGGGCAGGCATTTGCGCCCTGTGACTAAACACTAAATACAGAGGCACAGGTAAGTCTAAAGCAGAGAGACGGCGGAACCATGCCCCATCCCAACACCAGCTGACAGCACAACCCTGTGGCTGTGTTAATATCGGAGCAGGTTTCTGAACAAAGACTACTGCTCAGAATACAGAAGACCACTGCATAATGACAAAGGCGCAAGTTAGTCTCAAAGACAAAACAATCCCCAATTTTTTTTTTTTTGGTCTTTTTTTGCCTTTTCCAGGGCCGCTCCTGTGGCATATGGAGGTTCCCAGGCTAGGGGTCTAGTCGGAGCTGTAGCCGCCAGCCTACACCGCAGCCACAGCAACGTGGGATCCGAGCCTCATCTGCGACCTACACCACAGCTCACGGCAACACCAGATCCTCAACCCACTGAGCAAGGCCAGGGATCGAACCTGAAACCCCATGGTTCCTAGTCGGATTGGTTAACCACTGAGCCACAATGGGAACGCAGCAATCCTAAATATTTACGAACCTACGAATAAAGTTAAAAATACACGAAACGGGTATTGATTGAGAGGCAATGACACAGACAAATCCACAGTGATGTTCCTATTTAATCCTTGATAGGACAAGTAGGAAAAATATTATTGAAGACGACTTGTACCTTTCAAGCAACTCGACCTAGTTCACACTTATAGGACAGTCCGTGCAATATTTTTCTCTCTTTTTTTTTTTTTTTTTTTGTCTTTTTGCTATTTCTTTGGGCCGCTCCCGCGGCATATGGAGGTTCCCAGGCTAGGGGTCCAATTGGAGCTGTAGCCACCGGCCTACGCCAGAGCCACAGCAACGCGGGATCCGAGCCGCGTCTGCAACCTACACCACAGCTCACGGCAACGCCGGATTGTTAACCCACTGAGCAAGGGCAGGGACCGAACCCGCAACCTCATGGTTCCTAGTCGGATTCGTTAACCACTGCACCACGACGGGAACTCCCGTGCAATATTTTTCTCAAGTGCTCACAGAACATTTACCAAGCCGGACCATATTCCGGGCCGTAAGTCAAGTCTCAATAAATTCAGAAGAATTCAAATTATACAAAGTGTTTTCTCAGACTGCAATGGATTTAAACTAGAAATCAATGACACAAAGAAACCTGGAAAATCTACAAAAATTTAACAAAATAACACACTTATAAATAACCCATGAGTCAAAGGAGAAATTCAAAGAGAAATTGTGTTTCAAATTTAATTAAAATGAAAACACGACATATTGGAATTTGTGGCATGCTATGAAAGCATGAGTAGAGGGAATTTCATAGCTCCCTTGTTGGAAATGAGATAGGTGACATCACTACAGGTTTGACAAACAGTGAAAGGATAATAATGACATATTATGCACATTTTTTTTTACTGACATACTTGACAACTTATGTGGGACAAACAACTTCCTTGAAAGACACAGAACTGACTCAAAAAGAAATGGATAACTGAAATGGTCCTGTAGCTACTTAAATAAACTGAATTTATTTTTTATTTATTAAAAAAATTTTTTTTTGTCTTTTGTCCTTTTAGGGCCACACCCGTGGTATGTGGAGGTTCCCAGGCTAGGGGTCTAATTGGAACCGTAGCCGCCAGCCCACGCCAGAGCCACAGCAACGCTGGATCCAAGCCGCGTCTGCGACCTACACCACAGCTCACGGCAACGCTGGATCCCTAACCCACTGAGTGAGGCCAGGGATCGAAGCTGCAACCTCATGCTTCCTAGTCGGATTCGTTTTCGCTGTGCCACAACGGGAACTCCCTAAATGAACTGAATTTGTTGTCAAGAATCTTCCTACAAAGAAAACCTCAGGTCGGGATCTCTGCAGCAATGACGTCTGCCAAATCCTTAAGGGAGGAACTAATTCCACAGGAATGTTTTCAGAAAACCGAGAAGGAGAAATACTTTCTAACTCCTCGTATGAGGCCAGTGTTACTGTGATATCCAAACCAAAACTATTCAAAGGAAACTGTAAACAAATCTCCCTCAATTTCACAGGTGCATATATTCTAAACAAATCTTAACAAAATGAATGTAACAATATTTTAAAAAGACAGTACAACATGACCTCATGGGATTTAAGTCAGGAATGAGATGGTTAACCATCCAAAAAAAAAAAAAAATCAGTGCAATGTGTCACATTAATAAAGAACAGCAAAAAATATGGTAAACTCAATAGATGCAGAAAAATCATGCGACACAATCCAACATTACGTATGAACAAGAGCTCTCAGGAAATCAGGTCGAGAAGGGATTTTTTTTCAATCTGACAAAGGACGTTCACAAAAGCCATGCAGCTACTGTGACAGTTCACGTGACGGGCGGAACCTTCTTTCCTTAAGAGAAGCAAGACCGAGAAGCTCACTCCCATTATTTCTGCTCAACTTGGACGGGGGTTTCAGTCACAGCATTAAGAAAAGAGAAGAAAGTCATTTGGACTGGAAAGGGAGAAAGGATACTTAAAATACGCATATATATGTAAGAATATATGTATATATTTTTTCCTTTTTTTCTTTTTAGGGCCGCACCTGCAGCATACGGAAGTTCCCAGGCTAGGGGTTGAATCGGAGATGCAGCTGCTGACTTACGCCACAGCCACAGCAACACCGGGTCTGAGCTGCATCCGAGACCCATGCAGCTTGTGGCAATGCTGGATCCTTAAGCCGCTGAGCGAAGTCCGGGATCAAACCTGCATCCTCATGGATACTAGTCAGGTTCTTCACCTGAGCCACACACAATGGAATACTACTCGATCATAAAAAAGATGGAAATTCTGCCATTTGTGACCACATGGATGGACCTAAAGGGTATTGTGGGAAGGGAAATATGTCAGACAGAGAAAGACGTGGTGTATATTTCACTAATATATGAATCTAGAAAACAAAACAAATGAGCAAACGTAAGGAAACAGAAACTGTCCTGGATTCAGAGAAAAAGCACGGTTGCAGAGGGGAGGGGTGGCGGGAAGGAGGGAAGAAGGCGAGGAAGATTCAGAGGGACAAATCGCAGTTACAAAGTAACTGAGTCACAGGTGTCGCAGTGGGGGATACAGTCAGTAATTATGTAATCTCTTCATAAGGTGACAGATGACACTGAGACGTAGCATGCTGATTATCTTGAAATGCACAGAAATATCAAATCTCTGTGTTGTACACCAGGAACTAACATAAAGTTCGATTTTACTTCAGAAGCAAACAGACTCACTCATAGAAAAAAGATCAGATGTGTGGCGACCAGAGGCTAGAGGCTGGGGGAGGGGGAACTGGATGAAGACGGTCAAAATCACAAAGTTCCAGCTCTAAGATAAATAAATACCAGGGACGCAGTAGACAAAGTCACAAATATCACTAACATTGAGCATTTTATATGAAAGTCGATACGAGAAAATTCTGAGTTCTCATCACAAGGAAATATATATATATATATATATATATATATATATATATTTTGTCTTTTTAGGGCCACACCCATGGCATATGGAGGTTCCCAGGCTAGGGGTCGAATCGGATCCACAGCTGCATGGGATCCAATCCGTGTCTGCGACCTACACCAGAGCTCACGGCAATGGCGGATCCTTAACCCACTGAGCGAGGCCAGGGATCGAACCTGTGTCCTCAATGGATACGAGTCAGATTCATTTCCGCTGAGCCAGGATGGGAACTCCGGAAAAAAAAAAAACTCTTTAAAAATTTCTTTAGTATTGTATCTGTAAGAGATGATGGATGTTCACTAAAATTAGAGCAGTAATCGTTTCATGGTGCATCTATGTCAAACGGTATGATGTTCACTTTAAACTTACCCGGTGCTGTATGTCTGTTATATCGCCATCAAGTTGGAAGGAAAAAAGAGAAATACGAGTCAAGCATTCTACTTAGGATATAACAAAGGAAAACAGCACAAGAAAGTAGAAGGAAAAAAGAAAGTTGAAGGAAGGAGATAAAAATAACAATGTGACTAAGAACGGATTAGAAAACAAAGAAGTAATAGAAAATTTCAAACGAGCCAAATATTCCATACAGTAGAAATAAATGGACAAATCCCTGGCCTGGTTTATCATGAAAAAAGAGATGAAACATAAGTTTAAAATGCTAAGAAGAGGGAGTTCCCATGGTGGCTCGGTGGGTTAACAACCCGACTAGTGTCCATGAGGACGCGGGTTCGATCCCAGGCCTCGCTCGGTGGGTTAAGGATCTGGCTGTGCCGTGAGCTGTGGTGTAGGTCGCAGACGTGGCTGGGATCCCACGTGGCTGTGGCTGTGGTGTGGCCGGCAGTTTGGTGTAGCTTTGACCCCTAGCCTGGGAACCTCCACATGCTGCGGGTGTGGCCCAAAATAAGTAAATAAATAAAATGAACAGGTGGAAACAGCAAGTTTCTGGAGACCGTGCGGGGCCTGATACAATCTGTATAAGGCTCAAAACCAGGTGAGATAGAGCCGTGTGCATTTGGGGTACATGCGTGAGAAAACTACAGCAAAGGGAGCCAGGTCAATGCGCTATGCTGCCACCGTGTCATACGATAGAATAATCGTTTCTTCTCCGGGCGTGTGGGCTGGGGAGGCAGGGCGATGGAATGAGGGTGCCCAATGCAGGCCGACCTGACGCCATCGGTCCTTTTCTTTCTTTATTCCAGGCGTGTTGAGGTGTCGTGGGTAGAATTACATGCATTTCAAGTGTGCAGAGGGGCGATTGGATATCCACATACATGCTGCAATGTTGACCCCAACAGAGGCAACTGGGGCGTGTATCACCTCGCACACTTACCAGTGTGCGTGTACGTGTGTGTGCGTGTGCGTGTGTGTGTGCGGTGAGAGCGCTTGACACTCTCTCAGCAGCTCTCAGGAGTTCGATCCCGTGCCGTCAACTGCCACCCTCATGCTGGACGGTGTCCCCAGCACTCCGTTGTCTCGTGACCAGAACTTGTGGCCCGTGACCCACGTCTCTCCATTTCTCCCGCCACCGTCCCCGCCCCCAGCCCCGCTAACCCCCGGCAACCACCGTTCTGCTCTGTGTCTATGAGGGCAACTTCTTTTTTACATTCCTCACATGAGTGAGGTCGTAGAGTCCTTGTCGTGTTGGGCTTGTTCCACTAGAATAACACCCTCCACATTCGTCGTGTTGTCCCACGCGGCAGGATTTTTCTTTTTATGGCTGAATAATAGTCCACCATGTATATGCGTACAGCACACTTCCTCCTCCCCTCCCTCCCTCCTTTCTTTCTTTCTTTCTTTCTTTCTTTCTTTCTCCCTTCCTCCCTTCCTCCCTTCCTCCCTTCCTCCCTTCCTCCCTTCCTCCCTTCCTTCCTTCCTTCCTTCCTTCCTTTCTTTCTTTCTTTCTTTCTTTCTTTCTTTCTTTCTTTCTTTCTTTCTTTCTTTCTTTCTTTCTTTCTTTCTTTCTTTCTGCTGTTCGGAGGCTGCACCTGTGGCACACGGAGGTTCCCAGGCTAGGGGCTGAACGGGAGCAGTGGCTGCTGACCGACACCACGGCCGGAGCAACACGGGATCCGAGCCGGGTCTGCGACCTGCAGCGCAGCTCACAGCAATGCCAGAAGGTCAACCTGCTGAGCAAGGCCGGGAGTGGAACCCGCGTCCTCCTGGATACCCGTCGGGTTCGTTCCTGCCGAGCCGCAGCGGGGGCTCCCACACCGAACTGTCTTTATCCATCGTCTGTCTGTCTGCTCGTCGCAGACACTGACGTTGCTTCCGTATCTTGCTGTTCGTGGCGTGGCCGTAAACATGGGTACAGACATCTCCGTGCGATGCCAACTCACTGCCTTCACGTGCACGTACGTCTGCCTTGCTGATGGTTCTCCGACTGTTTTGAGTGTCCTCCTTCCCTCTCACGCTTTCCTTCCTGGTTTGATCATTTTCCGCAGCAGGGAATGCTGACGCCTTTCCTTCCTTTTGTGTGTCCACTCTAGACGCTTGCCTTGCGGTTATACCATGAACTTTACATAAATTATCTTGTAGGGACGACAGCGTATTTTAAGCTGATAACTGAACTTTGACCAACACGAAAAGTCTACGTTTTCACTCCCCGGCACACTTTACGTCGACGTCACAAACCGCATTCTTCCGTGAGGTGTATCCACCAACACAGCATGACTGCGGCAGCTCTGGCTTTGCGGGGGTAGCCTTCCCGCTGGCGCTAAGTGACTCGTCCCGCCTTCGCGGTCTTAGAGCCTCTGAGTTGGCTACATGCTCATCTGCACCGGGCAGTCTTTACTTTCAGGTGTTTTCATGTTCCCTGGACAACGTCGTATGCCCCCGGGGAACCTGGGCACTCGTCGCAAGGTCCCAGTTCCCCCTGAGGGAGAAATCACTGGCTGAAGGGGTCTCTCTTGGCCCCGAGCTGTGCTGGCTTGTGGGGTGGGGGGTAATGCAGGTATAAAAACACTCCTGCTTCAAGGTGTCTAGTGTATGATTTTTTCCTCCAATGCTGGAACTTTTCCGTTTGACTTCCAGACTCCCACAGAGGTACCGTCAGCTGCAGCGACTGTCAAAATTGATGTTCTGTGGGGAATAACGGTACAAAGCTCCATGGTACCTTGCTGACAGCATATACTGTGATGAACTTGTTTCCCAAGTAATGTCACTAGGAGACATGTGTCAGCGCTGGCTCTTCAGGACGGCTCAGGGGTTCCCGTCATGGCTCAGTGGGTTAAGGCACTGAAGTTGTCTCTGTGAAGATGAGGGTTCAGTCCCTGGCCTCGCTCAGTGGATTAGGATCCGGGATGGGGGCAAGCTGCGGCGCAGGTCACAGATGAGGCTTGGATCCAGTGCTGCTGTGGATGCGGCTGGCAGCCGGAACTCTGCTTTGACCTCTAGTCCAGGAACTTCTGGATGCTGCAGGTGCGGCTGATTTTAAATAAATAAATAAATAAATAAATAAAAAGGATGGCGGCTTCAGGGGCACATCCTAACCCCTAACCCCCAACCCCCTAACCCCTAACACCCTAAAACCCTAACCCCCTAACCCCCAACCCCCTAACCCCCTACCCCCTAACCCCTAACACCCTAACCCCTAACACCCTAACCCCCAACACCTGAACTATCTGTCTGTAAAGGAAAAACTTTCATGCCTACCTCTTTTTTCTTCTTCTTTTTTTTTTTTTTTTTTTTAGGGCTGCACCTGCAGCACATGGAAGTTTCCAGGCTGGGGTTGAATTGACTGGCCTCCACCACAGCCACAGCCACTCGAGATCCGAGCCGCATCTGCAACCTACACCACAGCTCCTGGCAATCCTGGATCCTTAACCCACTAAGGAAGGCCAGGGATCAAACCTTCATCCTCGTGGATACTAGTCAGACGTCTTTCTGCTGAGCCACGACAGAAACTCCCCACGCTCACCTCTTAAGTTGGTCTTCCAGGTGGTTTAGAGTTACGGTCTGTAACTTCTGTGTATTACAAATATTTTTGTATATATTCGTATTACATAATGAAACAATACAATTTTTTGGCCTCACCCATGGTATATGGACGTTCCCGGCCAGGGACTGAATTTGAGCCGTAGCTGTGACCTATGCTGAAGCTGTGGCAATGCTGGATCCTTTTTGCTTTTTTTTTTTTTAGGGCTGCACCCATGGCATATGGAGGTTCCCAGGCTAGGGGTCCAATCAGAGCTGCAGCCGCCAGCCTACACCACAGCCACAGCAACGCCTGATCTGAGCCGTGTCTGCGACCTACACCACAGCTCACGGCAACGCCAGATCCTTAACCCACTGAGTGAGGTCAGGGATCGAACCTGCAATCTCATGGTTCCTAGTTGGATTCGTTTCCACTGCGCCACGACGGGAACTCCAATACCAGATCCTTAACCCTCTTTGTCACAGTGGGAACTCCAGGAGGGTTTTACTTTATTTTTTCTTTTTGGCGGTGCCCAAAGCATGTGGAAATTCCCAGGCCAGGGATCAGACCTTTGCTACGGCAGTGACAGTACCAGATCCTTAACCTGCTGAGCCACAAGGGAGCTCCAAGACAATAAAATTTTTAAGGGGTTTCATGAAGCCAGTGGTCATATGCTGTTGTTAGGACTCACTAGATTTGAAAATAAAATTGTTTCTTATTTCCAGCCTCCCCAGACAGCAAAATACTGTCAAAACAATGAGCTGTTTTAGGGTAAAGATCAAATCTAGAACAGCAAGAATATTGTCTCAGAGTAAAAGATGAAGATGCGCATATGATGGGAAGACACTTAGTTGAGATTTTGGGGTTTTTTTAAGGCCACGTCCAAGGCACATGGACGTTCCCAGGCTAGGGGTCAAATGGGTGCCGGCCTGCACCACAGCTCATGGCCACGCTGGTCCTTACCCCACTGAGCGAGGCCAGGGAGGGAACCCACATCCTGCTGGGTGCTGGCTGGGTTCGTAGCCACGAGCCACAACTCCCAGAGCTTTAAGCAGTCCTCAGGATGATGCTTCATCGCAACCTGCTTCTCAGCCCACGAGGTTATAAGTTGATACCCAGGAAACTCACAGACTTTGCAAAGCAGTTATATTAGCTTGGGCTGAACGGGAACGAGTTTAAAACCACGAGAGGCTTTTGAGGCCCCAACTTCCTAGGGCAAAAAGCAGGCTGACGAAGCCGCTCAGCTGAACCTATGGGCCATTCCTTATGGAACATGAAGAATGAGTCAAAGAATGGAGCTTAGCGGAGCTCAAAGATCCAAACCAGAACCTCAGAGAATCACTTCCAGGGAAGAGACCGGGTCCAGGGAAGCGCCTCTGCAGACCCGGCTGGATTTTAGGCTTGTGATGGTCTGTTTTCGGCCGTTACCCACGCCCCCATTTCAAGGTGGTGTGAGGTGGCAGGTCGCCTGTCTCACACAGATCTTCGTGAGAGGAACCGGATCGGAGGGGCTGTTCCTGAGGCGCCTCATCTTCACCTGGCCCTAATCTAATGACAAGATCCTGCATCTTGAGCTGATGCTGTAACGTGCTGAGGCTTTGGGGTCCTGGGTGGGTCGCGAGCCCATTTTGCATGTAGGAGGATGGGAGTCGAGACCGGAGGGCAGACGGTGCCAGGCTGTCGCTCCCACAGGCAGCTGCGACAGTGTCTCCTCTCCTGCAAGCCTCTTCTGCAGCATGAGCTTGCCCCCTCCTCGTGCAAGTGAAACAGACTTTGAAACTGGTGGCCCTGAGGCTGCTTTGCCCAAAAGCACAGAGTAGAAAGGACCCCAGGCTAGTGGCTGTGGGCCGAGCCTGTAACTGGCCTCCTGGAACTGGCCTGGGAGCTCCCTCTTCCTGCTTCTTGGAAGCCAGCATCACGCAGAGGACGGGTGACACAGGGACCACCTTGCTGTCAGGAGCCCAAACCACAGGGTCGTGTGCGGGCACGTGGGTGAGCATCCCCAGCTGAACCCCCAGCTTCCTGTTGGTCAGACCCCACCAGAATGCAAAGGGCAAAGTGTCCGTTGCCAGGCTCCCCGGGCACAGACAACAGTGGTAAGTACAGCAAATACAAGTGGAGGAGCCCACGGAAGCTTCCAGAAGGCCCAGGTAGGTGTCAGTAGGTAACTGTGTCAGCTGGGCCCCACTCAACCTTCCACTCTAGGCGAGAAGGGGAAGCAGACTCTGGAAGGCAAGAAGCCGTGTGTGTATCTCCTTCTCCTTGGGGTTGCCCGGCTGGCAAGACTCGAGTCTGGGAAAGAAAGGGCTTATTTGCTACTGTGAGTGGAAAGCCTTGGAGAGGAGGTGGCCAACAAAGAAGTCAGTTAAAAAAAAAAAAGCAAAGGTGGAGGGCAGATAGATGACAAACCGTGGAGCCTTGATTCAGCCATGCCTGAAGTCTCTCTACCTCCAGGCTCTTCAGTTAGACAAGTGAATGCATTCCATTCAGTTTCCCTGACCCCACAGGAGAGTTTCTGTTGACTTGGCCGCACTTAGGCCTTCTAGAGCTTGTTCTGGGTTCTTCTGACTCTTAGCTGGGATGAAGCCAGATCACAGACTCCCGACAGGAAAGGCATCACGAGTGCCCCCGCCGCCGTCAAGCCTGGTGCAAACAGCCGGCCGTCCCTTCCCCTCCCTGCAGGTGCTGTTTCTTTTGAGTCCGGGGATTGACAGCGATGACACCCAGCACTTCCTCCTCCCTGGGGCCGTCAGGCAGAGGCTTCCTTTAATTTGCAGGAAGGCGTCTAAGGGCCTAAATGTTCCTGAGGCTGAGCGGGAGCCATCAGGCTTGTTTTGTTCTCTTGGGCTGCTGTAACTTGTATCAGTGACCTCACGGGGATGGAATGGGCCACACCAGGCTCTGCCGGGCTCTTCCGGTGACAGTTTAAGACGTCGGCATCCTCACCTGTGAATGGAGCCCCTTGGCTCCCTGAGGTGGGGCCGGCCACTCGTCCTGTCACTCTTCCCTTTACTTGGTGACGCGAGGGTCAAACACGACGCCTGTGCTTGGGCCTTTACCCGCGGTACCTGAATGTGGGCTGCACCCCAGGCGAGAGAGCGTCTCTGGCACGGATCCTGGACTTCAGTGCTTTCCTCAAGTTCCGATGTGCCGACACGGTTAAGAACCACTGCTGGTAATTCCCTGGTGGCTCAGGGGGTTAAAGATCTGGGGTTGTCACCACTGTGACGTGGGTTTGATCCCTGGCCCAGGAACTTCTGCACATTGTGGGTGTGTCCACCCCCCCCACAACCCACTGCTCAAATCTACAGCAGTGGACCCCTGTCGGGGGAGGGGGCTGGCTTGTCTCCCAGCCTCCTGCTGCTACACCGTCAGCCAGCAGCCCTCATAAAGCACGGCTGCCTCCTCTGGGGCACAGACAAGCCCTGCCACCTCTTTGACCCAGGTCTCCTTGCTCCTGGCTGTGGTCCCTGATCCCGAGGGTGGTTCTGCTTCAGAAGAGAACAGCTGGAGCTCCAATTTACCCCCTTGATCTGCACGACACCGAAAGGGAAGAGTCTTACCCAATCTTACACCAGAAGCTAATTCAAGCTGGGGAGGCTATAGTCAGAAATAGGAGGAACCCAACACGCAGGCAAGGTCAGAGCACATCCCAGGAGCCCACGCCAGACTCTGGAAAGGTGGCCTCCAATTCCCCGAGGCCGAGCCCCAATCCCGGGCCCGAGGTCAAGGTAGGGTCTCAAGCGGTGAAACCTATGGATCGTGAGCCAGACTGACTTGACTTCAGAGCCCGTGGAGATTAAAATGATAATAGAAGAAAACTCTGAACAACTTTATGACAACAAGTGTGATAACCTGGATGAAACAGACCCATTCCCCGAAGGACACAGACGGTCCAACCTCACACAAGGAGACAGATAACAGGCCTACGTCTAGGAAAGAAATGGAATTTGCGATTAACGACCTGAAAAAAAAGAGTACCAGGCCCAGATGGCTTCACTGGTGAATTCTACCAAACATTAAAGGAGGAATCGGTGCCCGTTTTCTATAAGCTCCTCCGGAAAATAGAAGCAGGGGGAACTCCTCCTAATTCAGTCTCCGAGAATTACCCTAATATCAGCACCACTACAAGAAAGGAAAACACACACCAATTCCTCTCATGAAGTTAGATGCCAAGTTTGTGACAAAATTATTACCTAATTCGCCGACAAAATATGAGCTAATACCTTTTATACAGTCACGTATTAAATGTGCAAATGGAGCGGAATAGACTCCAGTATAGTCAGCTGATTTTTATAGGGGCAAAAATGCAATAAAATGGAAAATAGTCTTTTCTGCAAATATTGCTGTAGCTACTGGATATTTGCATGCGAAAAGAAAAAAAAAAAAGAATCTAGACAGAGATCTTACACTCGCCACAAAAATTGACTCAGAATTGATCATGGATTTAAATGTAAAATGCAGAACTTTAAAACTCTGGAAGATACTGGGTTTGGCAATGGTGTTTTCGACAAGCGTCAAAAACATGATCCACGAAGGACAATATTGCTACGTCAGACTTCGTTGTAACACACAACTTCTGCTCTGTCAAAGGCACTGTTGAGAGAATAAACAAACAAGCCACAGATGGAGGAACAGAATCTTTGCAGAACACACCTCTCGTATAGGGCTTGGTGGAAATAAAGGAAGACCAACAACTAGAAGCGGTAACGGCTACTTATTCAGGGTGCTGCGGCAAGGGAGTCGGCCGCCAAGACTTGTGTTTCACAGGAGAAGATGGGAGAGCTTATTCTGGAAGAAAGGGGCTCAGGGGCTCTCTGATGGAGGGCGAGCTAGCCAGGGTGGGGCATCCTGCGTGGTTGCTTAGGGTAGAACATTTGGCTTTCTCTGGTTGGTCCCAAGTTGGAAGCAGGAACTAAAATTAGGAAAGTGTCAGTTATTTAAAGAGTCCTGGCCACTGGGTGTTGAATCCTCCAAGATTTATGACTTGGCTTCCTGGCTGTTGCTGGAGATGGAGGCCTGACTTCCTGTAAGTCCCGCTCAGAGCAGCCTGGCGTCCTGGGCAGGTTCCCGGAGATGGCGGATTGGATTCCTGGGCCGATTGCTGCAAGTTGTGGGTCAGGGTTTTATTGTTATCTGTGGTCTATCCCTTTGTATATTCAGTCCCTCAACTTCTCTCTAAAATACATAAAGAAATCCTAAACCCCAGCAACAAGAGAACGAACATCCCAACTAAAAATGCGTAGAGGGTGCCATGCAGACAGCTCGCTGAAGAAGATACGCAGAGAGCCAACAGCATGTCCATCTCTGACTACGGAACCGCACACGGAAACTCACCAGGAGGCACCACCACGCACCCATCAGAACGGCTAGTATTTAAAACAAGGAAACGGACAACCCCCAACACTGGCAAGGGTGTGGAGCAGCAGGAACGCTCATGCACTGCTGGTGGGAGTGAGACCCCGAGCGGCCGCTTCGAAGGCAGTTTGGTGGTTTCTTACAAAGCCGAACCTACTCGTAACCATAGAACCCAGCAATTGCAGGCCTTGGTATTTATTCAACGGACTGGGAAACCGATGTCCATACAAAACCTGCACTGGAATTAGCCATTTACAGCAGTTTTCATCACAACCGCCCAAAACCGGAAGAAATGCGGTGTCCCTAAATAGATGCACCGGTAATTCTGTCTCATGTATACAATGGAATATCGCCCAGCAATAAAAAGAAAACAGCTCTTGAACCATGAAAAGACACGGAGAAACTTTAAATGCACATTGCTACGTGATGGAAGCTGGTCTGAAAAGGCTACATCATGTGTGGTTCCCATGATACGACATTCTGGAAACCCACCTCTACGATAAAGAGATGAGAGGTTACCAGGTACGTGGGGGGCGGGGGCAGGGACGTGGATGGAGCCTGGGCAGTGAAACTACTCTCCGTGATGTCACCCTGATGGATAGATGACGTTACACATTTGTCAAAACCCATAGAGGTTTACAGCCCAGCGTGGCCCATTCTGTATGCAAATAAAGAGCGATTTGGGTCGCCAAGGGTTCCCAGGAGGGGATACGTGCTGTGAGGAGAGAGTCTACCTGTAAAACCAATGTGTGAAACCACCTCAGTGAAGGAGTTGGGAGAAGGGGCTGACCCACCTGGCTCTGGGAATGGGTGGAGTCTCCCAAGACAAAGGGCAAAAGGGCCTGTCCACCAACACTGCCCGCGGTCAAGGACGTTGTCTTCCATGCAAGCACAGATTCACGGTGGGATGCCACGGCGTGTGTACCCTGGAGCGGAACGTTAAGGAAGTGGAAGGCAGGGCAGACGTCTCACGGTTGGGTGGGCGTTTAGAGATGAGGGCGGGGAGGAGACGAGAGCGACTTCCGTGGTGGTTGATTGGAGTTGGAGACTTCAGCATCGACTCATGCTCAGCACAGTGTAGATACACGAGATTACATACAGAATCATTTACAGCCGGGTGGATAGATATGGAGGAGTCTACACACAGACCTCTGCCCTGTCAGCCGGGAAGCCCAGAAGCAGTGACACCCCAGGAGCAATGTGCACACCAAGTGCCCGGACCTTGGCTTCTAACACCATCTCCGAGAAAGAAATCAGCTTCCATGGAGAAATGGCTGATTCTAGGACTGGGGCAGGGGATCTAGACATGAACCTGTGGTGAGGAAGTGCTTAAAAAATCAAACACACTCGATGAAAAAGGGGGCAGACTAAAGGGACCCAGGGGCCAAGACTGGGACACTCTGGGCAGCAAGAGAGGGTTCTGGCTTATAATCCACAGGGCGACACAAAGACCCTTGGGTGTAAACGGATGCAGATAAACGGCTGACCAGGTCAACGGGGAAGAGACAGCTCTCCTGTGACGAAGAATTTCAAGCAACTTGCGAGACGCTCTGCCCTCCCCCAGCGTGGGCTGCAGACCGGCTTCCTCCCCAAGGGGAAAATATGGAGCTTGGGGAAAAGTCACCTTTCGGAGGAGACACCTGACGGACACACCTCAGCCGGGGCTCGGGGTCAGCATCCGCGGTGCAGGTCATGCTCTAGGAGAGAACGTGATGGGTGCCGTACTCAGTGTCTGCGATAACTTCCTGACACCCGGAACGCCAGTCGACCCCTTCCAGTGGGATCCGGAAATAACTAAAAAAGCCTGACCAGTATCCCTCCAGCTGTCAAGGTGGTCAAAACACCAGGGCAGTCTGAGACCTACACCGTCTCCCACCCCGTAATGGTTTTGACCTTCTCGGAACTCTTGCCACACCTCATGTGTGGGTCTTCCACACCAAGCAGGTCTCCAACTTTCTGCAGACACCAAGCGGGTGTCCTAGAATCGAATTCGCCTTAGACTCTCCCTGGAGCTGACCCCGAGGGTGAAGGGCGGGGTCCCTCAGGAGCGCCCCGCTCAGCCCACAGCCCCATAGCAAGTCCGGGCCACCCATACTGCTGACCAAGCGGCCACAAGTCAGGGGTTCCTACGACTCCCACCTGGGGTTGGCTGATTTGCTAGAAGAGCTCACAGGATGAAGAGTAAATCTCCTCGCGTTTACTGGTTTATGGTGGCGGATGTTATAAAGGCTTCAAATGAACAGCCTGAGGAAGAGATGCTAGTGGGAGGTCTGGAAGCGTCCTGAGTGTAGGCGCTTCTGTCCCCCTGGAGTTGGGGGCACCATTCCCTGGCACATGGATGCCTGCACCAACCAGGAAACCCTGAATCCCGTTGTCCAGGGCTTTCAGGGGGCGTCCCCTTTCCCAGGCGTGGTGATTAACTCCATCCTGGCCCCCAGCGGCGCTCCTGCTTGGGTGGGGGTGGGATTGGAGATTCCCAGCTTCTAAGGGCACGGCGGGTCCCTCTGGCCACCAGCCCCCATCCTGGAGCTGCCTGGCCGGCCAGCACCATCACCTCATTCTCGTCAACTCAGCTGTGGCGGAAGGGGCTTGTCACGAATAACAAAGGATGCTCCTCTCACCCCAGCACTCAGGAAATTAAGGGTTTTAGGAGCTCCCTGCCAGGAACCAGGGACAAAGACTAAATATATACTTCTTATTATATCACCATTTCACACTGTCACAGCCAAGAGCAGAGACGTGATGACTAAGTGGAAGGCGGGATCCTGGATGGGATCCTGGGGCGAACGAGACCTTGGGGAGAAAAACTCGGGGAATCTGAAAAAGCATGAACCTCCATTAATACGAACGTATCACTACGGGTTCACCGATTCTGGCAGAAGTGCCGCAGGAACGGGCGATTCTAATCCTAGGGAGATGCGGGTTGCGTGGGGACGCGCTGCCCTGCCTTCTACAACTTTCTGTCACTCTTAGCACTGTTCTGAAACTACCGTCTGCTTAAGAAAATGTAAACAACAGGCTTCCTGCCAGCGGGCTCGGGCTCTAAAGAATGAGGGGCCGCCCTCACAGAGGCACTTTGCAGAAATGTATTGATTTGAGAACAAAAGGCACCGAAAGGTCCGTACTTAGAGTTCTAGTGTCGCGAAGAAGCGTTTTCCAGGGAGCTGAGCATCCGTCCATCCACTGTCCACACGTGTAAGTCCGGGATGCAGAAAGCTGTGCCCGTCCTGGCTGAGAAACGGCATGTCCAGCATGCCAAGGGTCAGATCCTCCTTGGCAGGAATCCAGGGGATTACCTGAGTGGGTCCCTGTCCTTCGAGCTGCTGAGTGAAAAAACGGCACCACCTGGAAGTGGCGAGCTATGTTTTATTCGGCGGACACTCTGAGGCCTTCAAGCCCGGGACACAGCATCTCAGGGAAACGGCCCCGGAGAGGCCAGGGGGGCACCAGGATATAGAGGAGTTGTTGCCACAAAAGACCAGGTAGTCAGAGCTTCAAAAGGTCACTGTTAATCAAAGAAAACCAGGTATCGCAGGTGAAGGGATTTAGCGCTTGGCTGTGGGCGGGAAGACGCTGAAATCCTGGCTTTGCCGGGCACATCAGCTCTCCGGGGCCAGCGCCCTGTGCTTTCCCAGCCTGAGCCTCCTTGGGGGCACTGTCGGGGTGGCAGCGGCAGCTGACGGCTAGAAGGCAGGCTTCCGGTTCCCACCCTGCGGTCCCTCAGGGCTCCCCCTGGGGCGGCTGTGCTGTGATGGCTTGACAGCGGCAGCATCCTTCGCTTACTGTTGTCCCGCCGAGACGGGGCTACTGTGTTTCCTGAATCCAGCGCCTCAGGTTTGCAGGTTATTTTTTTGACCTCCAAGCCTGCCACCACCCCCGGGTTTATGAATTTAGTTTTACTGGTTCGCAGATCAAAGTCCATAGCTTTACACTCGGCTCCGGACACGGGGGTCTCTAACCCCACGCACACCCTCTCTGTGCCGGCTGACCGCCTTGGTTTGTCCACCCTGGAGCCCCTCTTCTCTCTCAACGTATTTGGAGAGAACGTCAAACTTATGGGGAAAAGTTGCAAAAATAAAACCAGCACAAAAAACGGCCAGAGACCTTTCCCACAGATCGGCCGGTTAGTTTGCCCACCTGCTTTCCCATTTGCACGCCCTCAACCACTCCCTGAGCCATTTGAGGGTGCGTCAGGCAGCGTGTGACCCTCTTAAATATATCGCTGTGTTTCCTAGTCAGGAAATTGTCTGACACACCCTCAGCGTGGCCATCCGCTTCATGAATGGACGTTAGCACGTGTATCTAATCCACCGCCGTCTTCTCACATCAGCTGGCACCCTCTTTCCTTTCCAGCGCCCTGACCCGCTCAGACCCGACCCCTCTGCGGAGCAAAAAGGTGTGCTCTTAACAATTACGCTGGACCGTGGGGACCGGGACCAGCCCAGGCTCTCTGCGTCTCCCACCGTTCTTTTTCCCTGTGCCTGTATGCGCTCTAAGTTCTTGTTAAGTCTGTCTCCTTCATTCTTAGATAGATTGGAACGAAAATCCTCGGGTCATGCTTTCTTTTTGCCCTCAGAACCCTGTAGCTGGCATCTTTTGATATTTAAATGGTGGTTCATGTGCTCATGTGTATAAACTTGAAAGGTAACAGCTTCAGCAGAATGGCTGCAGGACACCTGCTCTTTTGAACTGTAGGTTCCAGCGGAAGAGAAGGAACTCGTGTGCTGGAGTATTTTTTCTGTCTGTGTTTGTTTCTCTTTGGGAATATCGATTATGCATGTGTTAGATCTTCTTGGTTTGAATTTTGTCCCTGCCAGGCTCACAATTAATTTTTCTCTGTAATTATTTTCACGTGATGGTGTGATTCCCCCAAAAGCCTGAACCTTTGTCTTGAAAAGCACTGCTGGTCATGGTCGGTTTCCTTTCGGACGCGGCTCTCATCTCCAAAGGGACCTCTCGGTTCCGCCCTTTTCTGAGCACAAACGCTCATCGCGTGGTTACGTCATCAGCTCCTTTGGGAAACCCTGTGTCCTTTCTTGACCCTTCCCTTGAAAGACGGGGTTGTCTTGAGGCAACAGAACATTTTGCTCTCAAGGTCCCTTTGGCGCAATCCCTCTGGTGGACATTCTTCCTTGGTCTTTTGTGCAGGGTCCTTCTAGCTTGATGTTTGGCAGCATTCGTGTGCAGGTGTGAGGTTGCCTCCTCTGTCATGATGACTCGTCTCTGTTGCAGTGGGGTCGCGGGTAGACAAGCCGGTGGCCAAGCCCTGCGAGGCTGGTTTTCTCCAAAGCCTCTGCCATCCCTTCCTTCTCCAAGGCCATGCTCCCCTCTGGCCTTTGGTCTGGGGACGGGGCTCCGACAGGTGCTCTCAGCAGACAGCCCCTATTCATTTGCTGCAAGCATAACCCCCAAAGGTGGTGCTGTGGGATGTGGGGCCTTGAGCAATGCTTACGTCACAGGGTGGACCCTCACAAATGGGGGTAGTGCCCTTACACGCGGCTCCAGAGAACCCCCGGCCCCTCCCACCCTGCTGAGCTCGGCCACGAGAGGACCTCTCGGAGCTCCCGGGGGAAGGAATTCAGCGGGGAGACTCAGATTGTGAAGCAAGAGCCGAGCGTATTAAAAGCCCAGGACGTGCGAAGCAGCACAGGGCGAGCGCGCAGAAGGAGCTCAGATTGCTTTCGGGGGGGCAGCCCTCTGGGCGTCAGGGGTGGGGGTTGCCTCTAGCCAACGCTCTTGTTTGTGCCCACGTTTGGCCTGACGCAGGGTCCTTCTTAGTGAGCGTGTGCATCTTTTGGTCAAGACAGATTTTAGTGTGAGGTTTCTGGGAGGTCGGCAGGACATGTTATGGGCTGGGCCCCTCTGTCCTTAGGCCCCTCCCTAAACTAAGGTCCTCTCTGCGCTGGTCTAGGGCTGGCAAGTCCCTCCCGACCCCGGTTGGGTGGGAGGATACTGGTTACCGGGTCTCGCCCGACTGGGGCCTAAGGCTCCGGCAGGTGCCTTGTCTGGCCAGGTCATCGGGAGACTGGCCACAACCAGCCAGCCTGGGCCGGCTGTTCCCTTCTCCCACACGAGCCTGGGAGAAGGCTGCCACCGGGAGAGGCCCTCCCCCTCCCACGCCGGCTCCCTGACCTCAGACGTCCAGCTCCAGAACCGTGATTATAAGGCAGCCACGTTGCGGTATTTTGCCGCAGCAACCCTGCGGGACTAAGCCAGCCCTCAGGCTGGCTTATTAACATCTCTGGCATCTTCCCGTTTCTTCAGGCAATTCCAAGCACTTCTGAGTATATCTGTCCCCCCATCTGTGCAAGGGGCCACCCCTCCACTTCTCCCGTGGGCTGTTCCCTTTGCCTCTACAAGCTCCGCTGCGGTGGCCGGCGTCCCACCTGCGCTGCTGTGCGCCAAGGCAACAGCATTTACACATGGCATTTCCCGGGGCAGCTGGCCCAGCACAAGCCTTTTTGGAGGCTGTCGGCCAGGTTGCCCTCCGAGGGGCTGCCCGGTGTGCTCATACCGGCCGCTCTGGGAGCCCGGGCGGGGTGACCCCACTGGATCTTACCTGCAGCGCGTGGCTTCAAGTTGGAGTCAGATGCACACGTTCTAAGTGTACAGCTTGGCGAGTGTGACACATGTGTCCCCAGTGTCAGCCACGCCTGAGAAGTGATGGAAGACGTCCCCACCCCGTCCCTTCCTGTTCGGCCTCCCCCCACCTGGTTCAGCCTCCCCCCACCTGGAGGCAACGCTGGTCAGAGATGCTCGCGGTGTTCTTCCTGCTGGGTGGGGTCGCGGCGTGTCCCCGGTCGGCCGGCCCGTGCGGCTCGGACTCGCCGCTCCATCCCTGGACCACCCCCAGTTCAGACGGACCCCGAGATGTTTCTCTACCCCTGCGGATGGATGTTGGGGCATTTCCTCTCTGGCCATGAGCGCTCACGAGCAGATCTGTGTGTGGACGTTTCTCCTGGGAAAGTGCCCCCCCGGGGGGCGCTGCCTCAGTGGGACGGCAAGGTGACATCCACGTGAGCGCCGCCCTCCCCTCTGCCCGCAGTTTGCCTGGCACCAAGCGGTGTGGGTTGCCCTGTCCTCGCCGGCACGGGGGTCCCGGTCCTCCCCTCTGGCTGTCTCACTGGGGCTGTGCAGCATCCCAGGTGCCTCAGCCTCCTTTCAGCGGGAACATCTGCACAGCTGTTGTCTCTTGGAACACCAACACTTCGAAGGGTAAGTTCCTTTTTCACTGAAACAAAATAAAAATGCTCTTCACTTCGGGCTTTTGTCCGAGAGTCACTGTGGGGGGTGAGGGCACTGGGGACGAGGCAGGGTGGGAGGCGGCCGGTGACGCACGGCCGCTGTGGGAGGCCACACTCGGGGGAAACGCCAGCCCTGGGCCGTGTGCGTGTTTTGAACTGTGTCCGTCAGCTGGATGAGGTCAGAGAAACAAGACGTAGGTTCACGAGGGCTGGAACGTGAAGGCACAGGAGCAGAGACCACGGACTGGACAGGTCGCCAGGGAGCCCTGCCGGGTGGGTGGTGAGGTTGCCAGGCAGCAGGGCGAGCCTGGTCCCCAGCCCCCTGGGAAGACGCCACCCTCCAGAGCTGTCCGTCCCTTGACCAGGGACCCGTGTCTGCCCAGGGCCATGGCCACATCCGGACGTGGCCGTTATCCTGGACTCAGGGCCCAGGGTGAGGCAAAGCGTGGTTCTCCCACCCCCACCCCACGTGGCATTGCCACTTTAGCTGCCACGGGGACCACGGCCACTTTCAAGCCTGTGTTTGTTTCTCACAGGACTCAGCCGCCCTGAACCTGCAGCTTGAAGCTATTTGAATGTTTGTGTCTTATTGGGACATAGCCCTTCTTCCAGGAACAGCTGGCCTGCCAGCCTCACCCCCAGGGGAGGCCCCGCAGAGGCCACCATCAGTGGGAAGGCTGCTCCCACGACAGTGGGAGCTCAGGTCTCCCCTGACTGGGGGCTTGAGGGGAACGGGGCCAGAAGGTTCTAGCCCTGACACCCTCTGGCCTTGCCCTGGCGAAACCCTGGAGCCCTCGAGCGTCATTTGGACATGGTGAGCACCCCCAAACCTTCAGACCCCCACCTCCCACAGGAGGGTAGCAAGAACAGGCCTCGGCCAAGGGGCTGTAAGTGCTCGGCAGGGGCTGGCGAGTTGTCTGTGTGAGGTGGTGTGGCCCCTGCAGGCACCCGGGACCACGGAACAGGTGCTCATAGCCCCCACCCGAGGGGCAGGGGTGGGGTGGGGCGGGGCGGGGTCCCTGCATAGCCTCCCTCTGCGCCCGCTGGCCGCCTGCAGCTGGCTCGGGGCTTGCATGCACAGGTGCGATTCAGTCCTGGTTACTGGGAGCCTCCTCCGCAGGGGATGCCGTTGGCTGGGGGCCCCGTGGAACGGGACCCCTGCACAGTCTGCCCTTCCAGAGAGTTCCACCCACCAGGGTCTCTTCCCTGGGCTTCCTGGTCCCTACTGTCCCCGTCCTGCTCCTCCAAGTCCCTGACCATCCAGTCGGTCTGGGAGCAGCTGCCCATAGATCAGCATAAACCTGTATCCCGGACGCCTCCCGCTCTGAAGTATGGACCAAAAGTACTGCTCGGAGTTCTGCCTCCTGGAGACGGTTCCTTTGCTGTGCCCAGGGCCGCCCTGCCGCGCTTGTGCAGCAAGTCGGGCAGACCCGTCTGTAAACCGGGCTCAGGCTGTGTCTTCTTCCATCGGCGGCTGCAAGGAACAGCCAGGGTGCCACGGGCAGAGCCGAGGAGGAGGCAGGCACGCAGCCGAAGGACGTCTGTGCTGACAGGGTCTGAGCCCCTGCGCCCCCACCATGGCCCTGGCTGCAGGGGCGCGGCTCTTACACGCCGTGCTCCTGGGTGGTGCTGGCCACCCAAGCAGCAGCCTCCCGAAGGCAGATGGTCAGATATCACCCAGCCCCTGGGAGGTCCCCCCAGGGGAACCAGCAGCCATTTCTGGAAGGAGAAGAGTCACCTGCTTTAGAGGGTGTGCTGGCCGCCCAGTCCAGCAGGGAACGTGGTGGTGCCTGCCCGGGCTCCAGGCCCCGCTGGGCACAGAGGTGCCCACTGGCTCCTGCTCCTGGTCCCAGCCACACGGGCAGCCCCGCAGGCAGCTCTGTTGTGGACAGAAGCGGCGCCTTCAGACAGATGGTGCGAGGCCCGGCGTCTTGGATTCCGCCTCAGAGGGGACGTCTTCGACTCCGGGCCGCGAGGCCTCCGGAGACTTCAGGGCCGTGCAAAGCCCGCGTCCCGGGGGCTGTACCCCCCCGCTGGTCAGGGTGCGTCCCACTGCGGCCTGGGACGTTCCTCCCTGCCCGCCCGGGCGCTGTCAGCGTGAGGCCGTCAGTGTGGTCCGCCGGGGCGATGCTCTGGGTGACGTGGTCCTGGCAGGGAGCGGGCCAGACACGGTCCAGGGGCCAGGCTGTGAAGGTGGACTGTGCCCTGCCGGGTAAGACCCGCTCCCGGCATCCTCCCAAAGGATGGAGAACACATCATCAGCCAGCGGGCCTGCGGCTCCAAAAGGCGGAAGGCTGCGTCCATGCGCTCCAGGAAACAGAGCCGCGGGGCCGCGGGCGTGGGGTCCACTCACCACCTGACGCAGGTGCAGAGGCCTCGGCCCTTCTCCACGACCGTCCAGCTGCGCCCGAGGATTAAGCCAGGGGTGTGTGTGGCATCATCGCTGTCGAGCCTGACAGTGGCAGGGTCGTCTGAGGTCCCTGCAGGCTTCTGATTTCTACTGGTGGGGGGGGGCGCCAGGCTCGCCACCACGGTGAGGTGGGTGACTGTGTGTGTGTGGTGTGCGTGTATGTGTGCTGTGTGTATATGGTGGGTCTCTGCGTGTGTGTGCTGTGGTGTGTGTGTGTGTGTGTGTGTGTGCTGTGTGGTGTGTGTGTGTGTGTGTGTGTGCTGTGGGGGGGGTACGTGTGTGTCGTGAGCACCCGCCTCCTCTCAGGCACGCCGCGACGTTGTGTCCGGATTCTCGCAGCATCACCCGGTGTCCGTGAGGACGAGGACCCTTCAGGGCTGTTTTTCAGCTGTCAGCCCTGCTCGCGGCCCAAGCAGAGGATTCAAGGCTGCCAGCTTGTCTTTTTCTTTCTCCCGGTGCCCCGGGCATCACACCCCGGTCGCTGTCACCGCACTGGCCTCCAAGGGAAGGGCGGCAGCCTCTGGCCCCAGAGGCACCTGCTCAGGTGGCTTCACTGCAGACAAGCCCGGTGAAGGCCAGACGGGTTATGAGGCTGAGACAGGTGGTGGCCGGATCCCACCGGGATTACAACCTGCGAGGGAGGCTCTCCGCCTGAGCCGTGTGAAAACTAGACGGCCCCTTTGCAGGCGGACGCCGAGCCCCAGATTCGGGCCCGTCCGGGAGGGTCAGCCCTCCCCAGGCCGAGACCGGACCAGAGGACGGGGCAGCCGTGGCCAACAGGCTGGCGCAGAGGCCACCTGAGGTCCGGCGCCGCTGACCTTTCTGGAAGCCGTCTGCGTGGAGGGCACCCCAGGGGCCGCCTGCCGGCGCATCGTGTGACCTGCACGACAGGACGCTCTGGGGCGTGACTTCAGCATCACCACTAGGGCTTCACGAAAGGAGGGCCTCTCTTAGGGCGCCTCGGCAGCTTTCTGGGGACGACGGGCAAAGCAAAGTGTCTCACCTGGAAGACTGGAGACCGCGGGAAGCCCTGGGGGCTGGGGGTTCTTGGATGGGGTGGGAGGAGCAGGAAAAGGGACCTGGGGACCCTGCTTGCTGTCTTCACAAGGCCCTGCATGGACATGGAGCCCAGCAGATCCACCCAGGGTTGGACAGAACCCGTTTCCCAGCCTCAGGCGGGCAGGGCCCCAGCCACCCCCTCATTCTGGCTCAGAAGGGGACTCTTTTCCCTCCCTGGCCAGGTCCTTTTGCTGCTGCCTTGCTCCACAATTGTGCCCCTGGGAGGCTCGATGCCTTGGGTGGGGTGGAGGGGGGGCCAGCACAGGGGCCTAGCCTGGGCCAGCCCTGCCCCAGGGCATACCTGCCTCAGCGGGCCGGCCCTCCCAGCCGGGGCCAGGGGAGCCAGGGGCCAGGCTTGCTCCGGCCGGAGGGTCTCCGTGCGCGGCTTCCCGGAGCTCGGCGATGCTGCCTCTGCAGCAGCAATTTGAAGTCAAAAAGCCGGGGGGAATGGAGGACACGAAGCCCTTTGTCCTGGTCGTTCAGAGGGGGAGACTGGCCCAATAGGGAGAAAGACTGAGGCCTGAGAGACCAGGCCTTGGTGTCTGCAAAACCGAACAGCTGGGAAGAGAGCAAAGTGCCAATGAGGATGCGTGCTGGAGGCTTGGGGTGGCGCCTGGGCACAGGCCGTGCTATAGAAAGGCTGCTAATAACCAGGATACTATTGGTGAGTCCCTTAGAGCCTGGTCTCCGTGACAGCAAATTCTGAAACCCAGCTACTCTCTGGAGCCGTCCAGGTAACAGATGGTTTTCCGCTTGCCTTCAAACGCTGGCCGGCATTCTGCAAAGCTACCCTGGCCCAGTCCCAGGATGTGCGGCCCAGCAGGGCTCAGACCGGCTCTGCGTCCACAGGTGGTTTCCTCCAGGAAGCCTTCCTGGATGCCCTGTGAGTCGGAAGCCCCCTGGGTGCCCCCAGGCCCTCTGGGCCTCCCCCTCCTCGTGCCCTGACGAGAGGTGAGCCCCCGAGACCTGCCATGGCCCTGAGTGCTGCTCGTGTCCTCGGCTCCTGGCCTCCGTCTCCGGGCTGTGTGTGCAGGACCAGGTTGGGGGCCCGGAGGACGGCTGAGCTGATGGCCGGCAGGCCCACATGGACGAGCAGCCACGGGCAACCAGGGGACCCCCAGTGAAGGGACAGCAAGGCGAGGCCAGCCCTTCCCGGGCCTGGGAGCAGTTGGACTTGGCCCCTGGCCCAGCTGTGCTGCCTGAGCCTTCGCAAGTGGCATGACTTCTCTGAGCCCTGGCCTCTGCTCGCCGAATCGGTGGATGGTGGTTGTTCTGTTCACTGTAGACCAGACGCGGCATCAGGCTCCGTTGCCATGGAGACGGCAGGCCTGTCGCCGTCCCATGACCCCACGCAGACGCCCCTTCCTCCTCCAGCGAGAGCGGCCTCGGGGGAGTGAGGGGAGGGAAAATGGGAGGCACAGCGATTCTCCCAAAGGGCTGATCTCAAGGGCTCCCCGGCCACCCGTCTGCCCTCCAGCGGGGGCCTCACAGGGCGGGAGGTGGGCCTCCCAGAGTCCCGAAAGGTGGCAGCCGCTTCCTCTTCGTCTCTGCAGCCTTGGTTGGGAGAGGCCAGGTCTGCTAACTGAAGACAGCAGCTTCCAGAATTCCGCATAGAACAGGACGCTACCCTGAGGGCTCTGACCAAGGGGCTGAGACTTCCCACACCTGCCCCAGTCGGTGTGAGTCAGGGACGTGTGCATTTTCAAAAGAAGCATCTCAAAACCAGTGCCAGGCTCTAAAGGCTCGCCACGAGGATGTGCTGGGGCCTGGGGTCGAGTGCGCTGAGGGTCCCAGCCTGGTGTTGCCGTCAGAGCCGTGCGGGGGTTGGAGTGGAACCCAGCTGGGATGCAGCTGGGCCGCTGGGTTTGGGAGACCCCGGCTCCCGGCTGGCTTCATCCAGGAAAGCAGGAGGGCGCAGGTAAGTCCCTCCCCACCCCCGCACGTGAGGCGGGGGAGTGTGGCCGCAGTGGGGACAAAAGGAGCCGCTGGAGGAAGAGCGCGGGGCGGGGAGGCCAGGCTGGGAAGCCGCTCTGGTTTTTGGTTAAGGGGAAGATCGGCCGTCTTCAAGCCCAGAGTTTTGATTATCCGCCAGCGCTGGACATTCCAGCTGCTGCGCTTACGATCTGTGACCTGGGACCACCCCCACGAAGGGGCAGGAAGGTCGCGTTGGGGGGGGGCTGCGCCACCGCGCACGCCAAGTGCAGGTGGGGGCGTGGCGCCGCGACGGCCTCTCCATGCTCCTGACAGTGGGATGTTTAATAGGTGCTCGCCCTCGCACGGCTCCCACTTGAGACCCCTTTTTGAAAACAATCGAGCAGGAAAGATGAAGCTGCCCCTCTGGGTACGTGCACGGCGGGCGGGCGGAAGCTCAGCCGGCCCGGCTGGAGGAGCGGGCGGAGGGCGAGGCGGAGGCCGCCGGTCCGGGTGCAGCAGGAGCACGTGTTCTTCCACGCGGACCAGGGGACCCTGCCCACCGCTCCAGCCACGCTGCCCCGCGCCCAGGCCCTCAGTTCCATCCCCCGCCATCTCCCCAGGCCGGGCCAGACCCAGCAGGCACCCCTGACAGCCTGGCCTCTGTCTCGGGCTCCACTCGGTGCGGACAGCGCCCCCGCGTGGAAACGCCCGCCTGCTTCTCGAGGGGTTTGCCCGCTGTCCAGGAAGGTCCGCAGCGCCCGTCCCGCTTCTCCTCTCCTTCCCACCTTTCCCCGAGGGCGCGGCTCCCATGCCCTCCAGGGCCACCGGTGCCACCACCTGGGCCCTCCTCGGGGCCACCTCCTCCTCACCCCCACCCGCCGCTCCCCCTCCTTTCAGTCTTGAGCAGCCACCGCCACCATTGTCACCCAGTAGAGAAAGGACCTGCCCATGAAGCCCCCCTCCCCCTCGCTCAGCCCTGGGGACCTGCCCTCTCTTCTGTCCCCATGGATTGCCCGTTCTGGATTTCTCCTCTGAAAAGCATCACACATGTTGTACTTTCAGCAGAGAGTTTTGAGGTTGGTCCACCACATACCCTGTGTCAGTTCCTTCCTCGATGCGGTGGAATGTTCCCTGTGCTCATGGACCGTCAGCTGTGGACTCTCCCTTCCCCCGATGGACCCTCGGGCCAGGGGGAGCTTCTTAAAACGAGGTGTTTGGTGAAGACCCCCTGCTGAAAACCTTCCAGGGCTTAGCAAGATCCACGAGACCCTCTGTGGTGCCAGCGGGTGGGGGGGGGCCTCCTCAGCCCCTGGACTGTGCTCCTGGCTCTGCGCCCCCCTCCTCACCCCCTGGACTGTGCTCCTGGCTCCGCGGCCCGCTCGCCCTCTTCCTGTTCCTGAAGCTGTCTGTGCTCTCACAGCCCTGGCTGTGTGCCTCTGCCCTTTCCCTGACAGAGTTGTCCGCATCCTCGAGTGTCACTTCCAGGGGACGGCCCCCTCCCAGTCCTCCTGCCCCTGCCGCACGTACTGACCGTGGCCCCTGTGGAAGCCCAGCTGCGTGGCCAATCCCCCTGCCCCCGAAGCCCTGAACTCACCAAGGGCAGCGACAGCCCGGCTGGTCCTGGCATCCCCCCAGTGCCCTCTGCCAAGGCTCCTGGCACGGAGCGGGCGCTCACCGCGGGTGCAGATTCCTGGAGGGTGGTGTCTGTGAACGCACGAGACGTCAGGTAGCCCTGCTTTATGGCAGCCGCGCCGTTCCTACTGGCATCCGATCTAAGCTGGCATCTGGTGTCAATGACTGGGTTCCCATCCAGCTGGCCCATGCACATAATTGGTCTATACCCACCCCAGCGAGTATGACATATTTTTATTTTAAAAAAATCAATAATCATTTGCGAGGCTGTCACCAGCAATTGGGAAACTGAATTAACCCCCTGTCTGCTGAGAAGGAGAAGCTTTCATCCTATAACCTCCAGTCCTGGTAGCTCGAGGCCAGGGAGCCCTCAGGGTGGGAGCTGATCTACCAGGATTCTCGGGACCCTCAGGGCTGAGGCTCTGCTGCTCAGAGGTGCCCACCAGCCATTGTCTCAGTGAGAACGGGTGCAGGCTGGGCTGCCACCAGGGCTGGTGGTCCCAGGACTGATCTGATATCCCGGATCCTTGCGGCTGGGGTTGCAGAGATGCTGCCCAAGCAAAGCCCAGTCACAGCCCTGCTGCCGTGAGAGGTTTGTGCTGGGGCGGGGGGCAGATCAGGCTCAGGCGGCCTGGCTCCTGCACCGCCGCCACCTTCTCTGAAACCTGTGGCTTCCTAGGTCCTGCTGAGCCCCAGTCCTCCTTCTGCCAGACTCTGCACAAGCCCTCCTCCCTAGGAGGCCTTCCAGAACATTCCAGCCCTCCAATGCTTTCTTGGCCCGAGCACCCTTGTGCTGTGGTGAGCATGCTGCTTTCTGGGCTCTCACCCCTGGGTGAGGTATCACTGTCACCATGAAGGACTGGTGGAGGGTCTGAACACGTGCCCACCGCGCCCACCCCCCACTAGCCGCCCTGGAGGGCGGCATTATCACAGCAGCAGACCTGCCCCCACCCTGCGATTTTGGCTTTGAAATGCAGTGGATGTTTTGGCAGCAGATTTGCCTTCTTAATTATGTCGCTCAGGCTGGTCCTTCAGGCAGGTTTCGTTCCCTGAGCAGGTCAGCCTCCAGAATCTCGCCCTCTCTCCACCAGTGACTGGAGGCTGTCAGCCCCGGAGGATGCCAAGGGCACCCCGGCTGGGCTCCCTGCCCCTGTCCTCCTGCCCTGCACAGACTCGGGTTGGGGGGGGATGCCTCGCCCCGTGGCCTGGGGTTCGAGGCCCCGGGTCTGGCTCAGGCTGCCCCCAGCTCCCTGTCCTCCCGCCCCCCCCCCCCCCCCGTTGAGGTCTCTGGGCAGGGCCGTCTGGGGCCGCCAGCACCTGTCCAGCCCATGCTTCCATCTCTTTGGCTCCTTCTCCCCCGTGACCCTCAGCTCCCCGAGGGACCATGAAAGCCCCCGTGCCTGGAGCTGACCTGTGGTCCCCTGGGTGTCTCCTGCCTGCAGGCCACCTGCCCCTGGTCCCTGCTGCCCTGGCCGGAGCTGTAGGTGGTCCACCTTCATGCCACAGGCCTGGGAGGAAGCTGGGCTATCTTTCTGGATCTCGGGAGTCACCTGTTCCATGCTCTGGGTGAGAACAGCTGACGAGGGTCCGAGTAAGGCCTGGGCCCAAGGCCAGCCGGCGCTGCTCAGCCCGGGACCCCCACCTTGGAAAGACCCTCTGCCTAGGCCGTGGGGGCGTTAGGAAATTTCATTTCCTGAGTTAGAAGTGACTTTGCTCCTTTACATGGAAAACTGGTCAGGAACCCAGGTCTTTCATTTGCATAAAATGCCTGAAAAAGTGTGTACGGTGTTCAGCAAACCCAAGGCAGGCCCACCTTGGGAAGGCACGGCCCGGCAGCCTCTCACATTGGAAGAGTGAGTCTGTTTGATGCGTAGGCTGTATAATTTTTAAACAAAAAATATTGTTAAGGCAAAGATTCATTTAAAAGCTATACATTAAAAGAAATTCTCCGAGGGCCGTGTTGCCGACTCCCTTTGCTGCTGGGATTTGTACACAGTGCAGCCCGGATGGCAGGGTGGGGGCCTCTCTGGCTGCGGGTTTCCGGGACCACGAGGCCCATCAGCAAAGGAGCATTTATCTTTCTGTCCACTGCTCAGCCTGCCTGACCACTAGGTGCCAGGCTGTGGATGGTGGTGGGGGGGGCTCTGAGTGCCCCGTGGTGCCCCGCACTGGGCTGGGGCCAGGGAGCTGGGGAGGGCGGGGGTCTGGCGGCCTCACCGGGAGGGCACCCGGGTGCCAGCTGCCTCTGCTTGGCAGGCCGGCTCCTTCTCACCACGCAGCGGATTGGCAGCACAAGCAGCAGCCGATGTCTTGGCCGGGCGCGGGGCTGGCGGTGCCAGGCGGCAGCTCAGAGCCAGGAGCCCCCTGGCAAGCCCCGCAGGACAGATTGAGCAGGACAGCAGCCCTCCCAGATGGGGCTCTGCCTGCCAGCGGAGCACTGGGTGGTGGAATGTGGCACGCGGGGGTGGGGTGGGGGTGCAGCCAGCCTCAAGGCCCCGCGGCCTCCTCTCCCCAGGGTGAGGCAGCAGCCCTTTGTGGGGCTCCTCTGCCTCTCCCCACCCTTGGGTGCCTGCATTTGTCCGAAACCATCAGCCCCTGCGTTTGAGGCCCTGAATCCAATCTCTTTCTCAATTTGTCAAATTATGCAGAGGAGGGAGCATAAAGCAAAGGAAGTCATTTGATTCTATTATGTGGAAATTAGCCTGAAACAGAGGCTGTTCGCCTGTTAGAGCGATTTCTCTCCATTTGTTTCTGGAGAAAATTGCCTGCGTGTCCTCATCTGGCCCCAGCTGGCTCCCCCTCCCCGGGCTGGGAGGGACCGGCCCGCGGGCAGCAGGGCCAGGTGGGAAGGGACAGGCCTGGGTTCACCGCGTGGCGACCCTCTGCCCAGACTGTCAGCCACGGAGACTGTCGCCACGGCTCTGGGGCGGCCAGGAGCCAGGTCCCCTGCAGGATCAGCCCAGCCAAACCCGCCATGGAGAGCTCTTGGGGACGGAGGGCTGGAGGGGGGACGTTGTGCCTGAGGGGCAGAGTGGGGCTGGGGGGACAGGCCTGCCAGAAGGGGGTCCAGGTGGAGACACAGAGAGGCTGGCATGTGGGAAAGGTCCGGAGTTGGGACAAGAGGGCCTGTGAGGCCCCTGTGCATTTTGTATCCTTCTGGGGGGACGGCCACCCATCCCAGGGCCCAGCTGGCCCGCCCGGCACTGCTGCAGGGAGCTCAGGGTTGGGGGGAGGGCAAGAAGCGGGCTGCTGCAGGCCACCACCCTTCTCCAGCCTCCTGCGGCTGGACTCCGGGCCAGATGCCCCGTGTGTGCACAGCCCTGGGCTCCCCCATCAGTGTCGGGGAGGCACGCCTGGCCCCTGGTTGTGGAGGGGACCGAGCCACGGCCATGTGCCCCTGAGTGGATGCACTAATTCACACTCGGGGCCCTCTGACCCTCAAGCCCGCCGCTCACGGGCTCTGAGCAGAGGCACAGGCTGCAGCCGGGCCCTTGGGGGCACCGGCGGGCATCTGGGAAGAGACCGAGGCAGGAAGGCTCAGGTGGGTCTGGGTCTGGCACCTGCTCATGGCCCCGTGGAGGGGATGGGAAGGCCTTCCGTCTCGCTGCCACGTCCTTCTGGGGGCGGTCTTGTTTTCCTATGACACTGAAATTTTACTTCTTATTTACTTTCACGCACAGTGCAATGCACAGATGCTCAGATCTTAAAGGCACGTTTTGACAAATACAAACAGGCATGCGATCGGTGCCCCCGCCAAGCTGCAGGGCGCCTCCGTCGCCCAGAGTAGGGCTGCCCCGCCCACAGGCTGCTGACGCTCTGATTTCGTTAGTCTGGCCTTGCCTGTTCTGGGACTCAGTAAGTGGAAGCCCGTGTTTCTGGCTTCTTTCATTTAATGCAGTGATTCTGAGATCTACTCCCATGGTTTGTTCTTTTTTCCTATTGAATGTTATGACCCCATTTTGTGAATATTCCAAAATGCACTTACGCTTTTTCCTGTTGCTGCCCCTCTGGGTGGTTGCCGCGGTTTGGCTCTCACAAATAAAGCTGCCTTCTCGTGCAGGTGTATGTGGGAACATAAGCTTCCATTCCTTCGAGTCCATACCCAGGAGCGGAGCCGCCGGGTCCTAGGGCAGGTGTGTGTTTTACTGTGTAAGAAATTGCCAGACTCTTTTCCAAGCGGCTGCAGCCTCCCAGCAGCGTGTGAGGTCCAGCCCCCCACGTACACAAGACATGGGTGTTATTTATCCTGTGGGCAAAAGTACTAACTCCTGGAGGTTTTCATTTCCGTTTGTCTAATGAGCAATGATGCTGAAGAACCTCATTCTTCCAGGGGCTTATTGGCCGCTTGTATGTCTCCTTTCTCGAAGCATCTGTTCGTGTCCTCTGCAGCTCTGAGCTGGCTCGCCTCTTATTTTTCTTCCGTTTTATTGAGCTATGATTGACGTGCAGCATTGAATGTAAGGTGCATGGCGTGGTGACTTACAGGTCTTGCAGAATTTTGACCATGATTCTTAGGTAACATCCATCCCCTCATTTTGTTACAAAATGTATATATTTTTTGTTTGTAGTAGAGCTTTCAGGATACTTTCTCTCGGCAACTGTCGCATGTACAGGGCTACCAAGTCCCTCTGCTGCAAACCACACCCCAGGACTGAGTTCTCTCGGAACTACAAATTTGTGCCTTTTGACCGCCTTCTTCTCATCTTTTAATTTTTGTAATAATATCTAGTGTTTTGTAACAATTCTTTACATGTCCTGATGCCAGACCTGTGTGTGTGTGTGTATAAAGATGCTGCTTTTTTCTCCCCCTTTCCCTGCCTTTTCCTTCCTTCCTTCTTTCCTTCCTTTGACCAAAGGAACTCTTTTTTTTTTCCTTTGTAGGACCACACCCGCAGGACATGGAAGTTCCCAGGTTGGGGGTTGAATTGGAGCTGCAGGTGCCGGCCTACACCACAGCCACAGCAATGCGGGATCCGAGCCGCATCTGTGACCTACGCTGCAGCCTGTGGCAATGCTGGGTCTTTAAGCCACTGAGCGAGGTCGGGATAGACCCTGCGTCCTCACAGACATGAACCTGCTGAGCCACAGCGGGAACTCCCAAAGGAGCTCTTGGACCGTGTGAATGTCGGTGGTGGGGAGACACAATTTACAGGCGTGAGACTCTTGGGAAGGGGGCAGCGGCACAGACCAGTGACAGGAAACGCTCCGTTGGGTGCTGCCTGCCGGCCCCAGGCTTGGCGGGGTCACTTAGCAAAGCCCTTGGAGATGCCAGGTGGGGGCTGGGCTTTAGAAGGTGGGGCATCGGGTCGAGCTTTGATTAGTGGCAAGTGACAGAAACTCAGCCAAATGGCCTTTAAGCGAATTGGAGCTTTGTTCCCCTTCCGCACGAGGAAGTTGAGGACGTGGCCCGCGGCTGGCGTCCGCTCAATGGCTCAGAGCTGCTGGGCTGGGGTCTTTTCTTCTTTTGCGGTGAGAAGTGCCCGCTTAATGCAGTCTCTCTGGCCCTGTTACCGCAGAAGAGCGAGAGAGGAGGCAGGGAGGAAAAGGGGAAGGGCTGATCCTCCGCCCAGAGGCGCTTGGCCAGCAGCCCGCCGGGCAGAGCACCCTCCTGGGAGCGGCCACTGCTGGGCTCCCCGGATGAGCAAGGCTGGCCTCTCCTAACTGAGGTGTATTTGACGGTAACATCACATGAGTTTCAAATACACCACGGAATGATCTGATAACCTTTCGATTTCTGAACACTGGCCCAAAGACAGAACGTCTTAGACTGTGGTGGAATTCCGCTTGGCATCTTTTCTTCTCTCTGCCAGGGCCCCCTGGACTCTCTCCAAGATGCACTTTGTTTGCCTCAAGCTTGCAGAGGGTTCCTCGCATGTGTTCTTCTAGATAGTTCCTCTTATATTTAGATCTGTGACCCGTCTGGAACCGACCGTCGTATATGGCGTGAGGGAGGGGTTTGTCCCCCACGCTTCCATCCAGGTGTTGAGAAGACTTTCCTTGGCTTTACTGAATTTCCTTGGGCTTCGTCAAAAATCCGTGGGTCACGTCTTTGTGGGTCTGGTTCTGGAGTCTATCTGGTTCCATAAGCCTCCTCCATCTGCTCCCCCGCGCCTCGCACCTCCCTTTTCGGGGCCGTAGAGCACGTCTCAAACTCAGGTGGTCTGAGCCCAATGCCGTCTTTTCCAAGATGAGTTTTCTGCTTCCAGCTCCTCGGCTCTTCCTGAGGAGTCTCAGACTCCATCTGTGATGGTCTATAAAAAGCCTGCTGGGATTCTGATGACGGTCGCCTGAGTCTACAGACCCGTTTGAGGTGACGGAGGGTCTTCGCCCCGCCCCCCCATCAGTCCTCTCTGCAGCTTTTCTTCCGTTTCTCTCAGCGATGGTTCTGATTAGATGGGGCCTGGGCCATCTGGGTTAGAGGACGGGGTGGGCAGAGCGTTGGTTGTAGCCTGTGAGGCGAGGACCAGACGCCCACCACCCTGCCCGGGAGGCTCTGAGCGGTGGGGGCAGCCCCTCGGCTTCCGTTCAGGGCTGATGCCGCTCAGGTGCTCAGTCACCTCTAAGCGATGTACGGACTCAGGGACCTTCAGCAGAATCCCAACAGGCTTTTGGATGGAAACGGGCCGATTGATTCCAAGAGGAATCCGGAAGTGCCAGGGCTCCAGAAAAGGACAAGCTCTTTGGCGATGCCCGGACACACGTTGCCGTCCTCCCAGCCCACCTCCCGTCCACCCCGGGCCCATCCCAGCCACCCTTCACGGGGCGGGAAAGAGGACCCCAGACCTGGCATCCTCGAGAGGCCCCGGCCCCAGCCCTGGTCTCTGCGGTCGCCCTTGGGTTTGGTTGCGTGTTGGCAGCTCGGAAAGTTGAGCAGGACCAGTTCTCATATGTTGTTATGGTTACGCAGGGGAAGGTAATTTCCTGTGAGGTATCTCCTGATCGTCGCTGGCGGATGCGGCCATGGATTAGGAGCATGTCAAGGGGATGCCCGCCGGCTGGGGACGGGGCGACGTTCATTTTGACCTCGTGCACGGGGTTCAGACTGCCCGCTTCCTCGGGGAGGTGGAAGGGACCTCATTAACCACCACCAGAGGGTCACTTGCTGGTTTTACTGCGCTCGTAAAATTGCCTTCACCCTGTTCTCTGAAATGCTGGCTGCGACAGCAGCATCAACTCAGCAAGAGAGGGAGGAAGCCCTGGGGCTGAGTGCATGCGGCGGGGAGGGAGCTGGCCACAAAGCCCTGGGTGCTGGTGGGTGGCGTCCTGGTTGCTGCAGAAGGTCAGCCCGTTTGCACGGGACCCACCCGACCTGGGGCGTGCTCTCCAGAGCAACTCTCACCTTCTCCTCCACCAAGCCTGCCCCCGACAGCAAGGGGAGGGAGGAGAGCCACGCTGGGCCCCATGAGACCCCAGGGGCCTCTGGTCTGGGAGCGGGGTCGGGGCTGTGACCTGGAGGGGCTGGGGTAGTTCCTTGCTGTCAGGACACGCTGGGCACAAGATCATTTGGTCTGAGACCCTGCGGCCGCCTGGGCCCTCTGAGAGAAGGGTCTCCTGCCTTGTTCTTGGGGCGGGGGGCATAGCCCCGAGAACCAGCCGGCTGGGTGGTGCCAGGGCAGGGATCCCTGGAGCCCTCGTCCCCAAGTGTCTGTTTTGTGTTGTCCACGGCTGCTTTCTCTCTGCCAGCTGGGAGCTGAGTAGCTCTCCCTGAGATTGTGAAGCCGAAATATTCACTCTCTGGCCCTTTCCGGGAGAAGCTGGCTGACCCCAGCTTCAAGTATGTCCTTCAGGCTCTCTTTGCACCGTAAATTGTACAGCAAACCCTCTGCTCCTCCGAGATCCACACATTCTTACTTGAGGCCCGTGGGCCAGAGCGGTTCCTGAGCAGGAGCAGCAGGAACCTCCAGGATAGGAGCTGTACCCTGGGGTGCACGCTGGGGGCGGAGGGAACCGGGGCGGGTGCTCCGGGCCACCTGCCGCTGCTGCAGCCTCAGAGCTCCCCCAGGGCCCGGCCCTCTCTCCGAGCATCTTTTTCCCACTGGTCTTAGGGCTCTCTCCCACCACCAGAAGGCGGGCCCCCCCTGCCCCCCCCGCAGGGATGTGTGCCTCATTCTCTGCCCCCCGCCCCAGGGCCAGCCCCACGCCTCCCGGAGCAGATGCAGGAACGGCCGGCTGGAGGGGCGCTGTGAGCCGTGGGGTCTCGGCCCAGCACCCCGGCTTTGGACGGGAAACTTAGCCTTTCTTCTGCACACGGCCTCGCCTCCTCCTCACCCTCTCTTTGCTCAGTTTTCAGCTGACATCTATAATTTGGAAAGCCATAAAATGAATATAGATGAAATATTAGAGGGCGACAGTATGAAAAAAGCATGAACAAAGAGCCTCTCACCGCTTTAAATAGATCTTAAAACTGCTTTCATCTACACGCTCGCCTCAGCCCAGTGAAATTGATTCATTGACCAAATTGGCCATTTAAAATTCAAAAGCCTGTGTTCTCGGAGCGCCGCTCCCTCCTCTCCAGATTTATGGGGCCGCAGAGGGGCTCCTGGGGTGTCTCTGGTTTCTTTTTTGAGGATGATCTATGGTGAGGCAACAGGCCCTTCTTCCTGGGGAGCGTCGGCTCACCTACCGCCATGGCTTGAATCCGGCGGGGCCAACAACGGCTCAGGGGACCCCTTGGAGCGCCTGCGCATGGGCTGCCTGGGGCGGGGCGGGATGGGGGGGGAACAAACACACGCCTGTCTGTAGCCTGGCCTCCCCTCCCAGCTCCGGGCCTCCCAACGATTTGCCCCCAGAGGGAGGGGGACAGGAGAGGAGCCCACAGAGGGAGCAAGGTGGAGGGCCCGGGGCCTGGTCCACAGGGAGCAAACGGTGGGGTCTTGGGGAGACCCGGGGCTCCCTGCCTCCACCTCCCAGCTCACGTGAGCGGGGGCACAGAGCACTGGGCCAGCCCAGAGGCTGAGCCTGGAGGTGACATGGGTAGGGGGTGCGTCCCGGGCATAAGAATGCCATGGGAGCGTGAGGGCGGGGCCTGTTTTCACACGTGCAGGTTTTCTGAGTCTCAGGCAGGGCGAGGCCGACAGATCAGGAGTGACTGCCATTGAGGGCCGTGCGTCACTCACAGACCCCTAGAGGGGGTCAGGCCACCATGCAGGTGGCCACGCAGGGCGACACGGGGAGGCACCAGGGCCGGTGGGGGCGAGGGGGCAGAGACGTGCACACAGGGCGAGAGCCTCCCCTGTGGTTTCTAGGCGAAGGAACGGGGAAAGGCCAGGACCAAGGTTAGGCCTGGCTGGTTTGAGAAATTCCACTGGGTTCTGGGACACAGGGCGGTGCCCAGGTACCTGGACCTGAGATGGTGGCCAGCTGGCACGACGCCCACCGAGGAGGAGAGGGGCTGTGGGCCGTGGGCTGGCTGGTTTGCACCTGAAGGTGCATTTGAGGGTGCACCGTTGACTCTGGCCAGGAATCCTGCGGTCCTGGGCGGGGGACTCCTGCAGGGTCAGCAAGCCCCTGGAGGTCAGCGCATCAGAGCACAGAGGGTAAACGGTTAGTCAGGGCCTGGGAGCCCCTCCCGTGTGGGCAGGCAATGGCGGCTGTCCCCAGTCTGGGTCACACACACGGCCCTCCATCCCTGAAGTGACCTGGGCTCCGGCCGCCTCGTCTACAAAACCAGCTGCCCCTGCAGAAAGTTGGGCCTCGGGGCATGAGGCTTCTGCAGGCTGGCAGGGGGGCCAGGAGGGAACCTGGGGGAGGGGCTGAGCACGCTTCCAGAGCCCACTTTCTAGAACTCTCGCGCACGGGGCAGGGAGGCTGTGGTCGTTCGCCGGGAAAACTTCCAAGAGGAAGCTCTGCCAGCCAGACCCGGAGTGCTGCGACTGGAGGCCCAGGGCGAGGCCGGGATCCTCAGTTCAATCCCAGACCAGCGTCCGGATTCCGTCTGAGGCCAGGCCCTGCGCAGTTGTGGGCACGGCTCAGTTTTGGCCTGGGCACAGGACGGCTAGACTCAGGGCAAAGCGAATTTGATTGGATTGGATTCTATGACCCCGTGCCCTGCCCCCTCCTCCATGGCTGGGGAAGGCGATGCAGACCCAGCCAGAGGCCCGATGGAGGCCGAGGCCCCAGCAGGCTGGACGGCGTCTCCCCACCCCCCCAGGGCAGAGTCAGGACCCCTGCAAAGCCTCAAGTCTCTACTTTAATTACTGTCTTATTTTGTAACTTTAATTATGTAATAAGTGACACACTAAAAAACCATCGTTAAATTCTAAGCCTTTGCAATAACACCATTTTATTACATTTTGATGACTTTATAACTATGACACTTTATTATTCGTCCCGTGTTATTTTATGGTGGCACCGTGAGATTTTTAATATCTAATTACGGGACCGGCTGATCATTAACTACGTGAGCCACATAAGCTCGCGGCAACCTGGTCCCAGGGGCACCCGTGGGGGTGGAAGTCGGAGACCCCCTTTCGGCCGTGGAGCGGGTCGTTCTGCCGTGTGATCTAGGGGGACCTGTGGAGCGCGACGAGGCGCCGCGTGTAGCCAGACGGCCACCCCCGGACGGTCTCGCAAGCTGGACACAGAACATGTCTTAGGCTCCCAGGCGGTGGTCCTGAGGGGGCTCGGCTCTCAGGTCGCAGGCCCTGGGCTGCCCCCTCCGCCCCGGACGGCTGCCCACAGGGTCGACCGTCCACTGGCCTCCAGTCTGGGCAAGGAGGGCAGCTCCGGGCCATGGGTTCATACCTGGGAACGTCCTTGGGGGACGCGGGATCCTGGGGACTTCTGGTCTACCTGCCTCTTTACAGAAACAGAATCTCAGACTGGGAGGGGTCACTGGCCAAGGTTACCCTGAAATTCAGCGGCAGCCCCAGGAAGAGAACCCAGGCCCCTCACTCCCAGCCCCCAAAGGGCTTGGCTGGATGGCCCCCCCGCCCGTTCCCAGCTGCTGGCTCTGGGGCAACACGAGGCCTGGACGGGTCGGGCACCTCCCTCTGGTGCCCATTTTTCTCTGATTCCCTGTAGGGCCTGGAACTCCAGGCGTCCAGACCTTGGGTGGCCCCCGGGACCACCCCAGAGCCCTGCCTACGGGCTCCCACGCTCTGGAGGCCAAAGAGGCAGAGGCTCCGGGGCCTCTCTGGGGCCTGTTGCACCTGCAGTGAGGCCAGGAGGGGAGCCGCACTCAGGTCGCCGTCCTGGCCGCGGCAGCGAGCTGGCCGCGTCCGTCTCCAGGGGAACAGGAAGGGCCGTCCTGTTTATTTCCACCTGCCGCTGGCCGCCTGGGGCCTCCCGGGGAGTCATTATCTCTCGGAGCGGGGCTCCCTCCTTCCAATCCCATGATTCAGTAGCTTCGTTCAGGCCCGGCCGGGACTTGATCATCCTGGAAATTATATCGCTGGCTCGTCCCACTTGGGGGAAAGCCAATTACCTGGACTGGGAGCCATTGGCATCTCGTCCGGCCTCCCGCAGCCAGACAGGAACCCTGAGCTTCTGCTTCCAGCCTGGCCTGGCCTGTCCTAGAGAGTCCGCCTGGGTGAGGGGAGAGCCAGCCTGCGAGGGGCCCCTCCCACCTGGCCTTTCCTGTGGGGCTGCAGTGGAACCTTCTCATTTGCCTGAAATGGAAAAAAGTCAAGCCCCGCAGCAGAAAATGTCCGGGGTGAGTCCAGCTTCACATTTTAGGGGTTTCTCTCCATCTGGCAGGACCCAGGGCCTGGGAGGGCTGCTGATTCATGACTGGGGGGCATTTTAACAAAGAGCAGGAAGTTCCCATTGTGGCACAGTAGAAACGAATCTGACAAGTATCCACAAGGACGCAGGTTCCATCCCTGGCCTCACTCAGTGGGTTAAGGATCCGGCGTTGCTGTGAGCTGTGGTGCAGGTCACAGATGCAGCTCAGATCTGGCGTGGGCTGTGGCTGTGGTGTAGGCTGGCTGTTGAACCTCCATATGCCACAGGTGCGGCCCTAAAGAGACAAAGAAACAAACAAAGCAAAAAACCAAAGGGCAGCTAGAAAATCCACGGGGCAGGGATAGAAACGGCCCTGGGTTGGTCCAGGGTCCCCAGGCCTGTCCCTCCCAGATTCTCCCTGCACAGCTTGTCTGCCCAGGAAGCAGGGCTCTGGCTGAGCGCCAGGCTGGCTCCTGTGCCCCCTCTGACCTTTCCAAGGCCAAGGGCAGAGGAGAGGACAACGCCCACCTGGCCTCTCTGAATCTTAGTTTCCTCATCATAAAGCAAGCCCCGCCCAGAAGGTTTTTTTTAAAAACTACCGAATTCAGTAGTTTTTAGCATATTTTCAGAGTTGTGCTATCGAACCTTCACTGTAGCCTAACTCAGAACCTTTTTCCATCGCCCCTCAAAGAACCCCCGTATCCACCAGCAGTCACTCCTGACAAGCCGCCCCGTTCCTGGCATGCACAAATGTTCTCTCTATCTCTGTGGATTTGCCCGGTCTGCACATTTCCGTAAAGGGAGTTCCCACGCGGCCTTGGTGGCTGGCTTCTTTCAAGTAGCGTCACGCTTTTAGTGCAGGTTGTAGGCTGTATCTGTATTTCAGTCCTTTTCCTGGGAACAATATGCCGCCCTAAGGATGCATTGCAGGCTGTCGATCCATTCCTGCTGAGGGACGTTTGGGCGGGTTCCACCTCTTGATGCTGCGGCGCACACGCGTGGACAAGCTTTTGGGCAAAGAGGCTTCGCTCTCCGGGGTGGACACCCAGGAGGGGCCCGGCAAGTGCTCGAGAGAACCTGCCAGGCGCTCTTCTGCGCCACTGTGCCCTTTTACATCCACCAGCAAGGTCCCCTTTCGCCCATTCCCAGCGCCTGTGGGCTTCTGGTTTGGGGTTTGGGGGCTTTGGGACATTGGCCACCCTGGTGGTGGGGGTGGCAGCTCATAGCCATATTGACTGGCACTTCCTCTGACCAACGCTGGGAGCTGCTCCCGTGGGCTCCGGGGGGCGCTGGATTGTCTTGTTGGAGGGGGTCTCTCTGAGCCCTTCACCCCCGCCAGGGGGGTTATGCATCTTTTAGCTCCCGGGGGGTTTAAGAGACCGTGTGGGGGAGGTGCCGCCCCTCCCCCCGCCACGTGCTGGGCACCCCGCTTGCTTCCCGATGCTTCTGGGGTTTGCTTTCTCTGTGGAGGTGGGGGCTGCTCTGTGGGGGGGGCCCTCCCCGCAGGCCTGTGTTTCCGCGGCCGCCTGCCATCGCGCTGGGCGGAGGCAGATGACACAGATGAACCTGCAAACGCAGATCAGTGCGGAGTCGCCGGAGGTGGATCGATGGGCTAATTAGCGCTGGAATTGCTTCCAGATGCGCCTGTCCTCCCAGGGCCCCCTCTTCGCGTCCCCGGCCCCAGTCCTCGCGGCTCACAGCCCACTGGTTTCACTAACGACAGGAAATGACCCACCGCCTCCCAACGGCCCGCAGCTCCACTTGCAACAGGCGGTCCAGGCGGGCGGGGGTCGGGGGGAGGCCCAGGCTCCAGCACCTCCCCCTGCCCCTCTGGGTGCTGCCCACCCCTGGGCTGCGGAGGGGAGAGCTGACCCTGGGCCTGTGCCTGGGGCCGGGGTCCTGTTGGACAGGCGGCCTGCTCTTCCCAGGGCTCCGGGGGTAGCAGGGGGGTGGGGTGGGGGCGAGTGGACCCAGGGGAGGCGATGTCCAGGGGTCCAGCGTGGTGAAGTCCTGGGCGTGCGGGCTGCTCTCGGCAACCCTCTCTAGGCGTGAACTGCTCGGGGGGAGCCCATCCCTGTACCCTCCCCAGGGAACCATGGCTGCTGGGGCTCTCTTGGGGGGGGGGGCGGTGGGGACACCCACCCAGGGTCACAGGTCAGGGAGGCGGAGCCTCTGGACTCCAGCAGGGCCCCTGTCTGTGGCCTCTGACTTGTCACTCACACCCCCACTCTGCTCGGGCAGGGGCCCCACGACCCTGCTAGGCCGGCAGTGCCCACGAGGGAGCCAGGCCCAGAGAGTTTGGTGCCTGGCGTCCGAGCTGGAGCCTGTGCTGTGAACCCTCCGCCCTGCCTCACTGCTGACCTCTGACCTCTGACCCAGGCAGGAAGCGCTTCCGGCGGGGGAGGAAATGAAATGACATGGCTGAGAATCTCCCCCCGGGGAAGCAGAACGCTGGCTGCCGAGCTCCTCCTCCAGGGCACCAGAAAGATGCCGGAGAGGGGCTGGTTCGTTCTGCAGGCCTCCTGGCCTCGCCCCTTTCTTGCTGGAGGACAATCAGGGTCTCAGCCCCGAGAGCTGGATCTCAGCAGATCCAGCCGACAAGTGGCCTTCCAGGTGACAAGTCAGGGACAGCCCTTGGCCTGGCCTGACCAGCGGGGCCTTGGCGGCTGGCTGGCCCGGCCCCTCCTAGGGTGTCCCCCTGCATGTCCGGGGGTGGAGGGTCAGCCTTGGCCTGCCCAGGGGTGCTGGGAGCAGGCACGGGGCACACCTTCTGTCCCCATGAGGACGTGATCGGTGACAACCGGGCCATCTGGGTGGCCTCTGGCTGCAGGAACTTCCACTGGGCAGTGGACGCTTCCCAGAAACCAGGGCTGTGGGTGGGGAGGGTGGGAGGCAGCGGCCTGGTGGGAGGGGGTGTATTGGTGTGACACCTGCCTCGTGCCCGTGGGCCCTCTGGGAGCTGCTCCTGGGCCTCGGCCAGGGTGCCGGGCAGCAGAAGATGAATCCCGGGCTGGAAGGGGTGGCAGGATAAGCACCCAACTTTCACCTTCTCTCCTTGGGGCCATCTCTGTCCCCCTCTTGCATCCTCACCTCTCCTACCCCCACTGAAGTGGGCTGGTCTCCCAGCGGCCCCGCCACCGGCTTCCTAACCCAGAAAGACCATTCATGCAACACGTTGTGTCTAAGCTGCCCAGGGATTTGTTCCGAGAAACAGCTCACCTGTACACTCTGGTGACAGGTGGGGAGCTGGGGTGAGGTTTGGGGGGCTCGCAGAAAAGAGCCCCCATCTCGGCTGCCAAGAGGGCAGGCCTGGCCAAGGAGGGCCGGGGCTCAGGCTGCTCTAGGACCAGGCCCTGCCCAGGTCGGGGGGGCAGGGCCCTGACTGGCCACCCCCAGCTCCTCCTTCAGTGAAGCCTGCCAGGTACGGAGAGGCAGGGCTGCTCCCTGGCAAATTTCCCAGCACCAGCCAGGCCAGTCCAGACTGGGCTGGGGCAGAACCAGGATCTCCACTGGGGTGCGTGCACCTCACCAGGCGCACCCCCAGGGCCCCAGGTGAGCCCCACGACGAACGCAGGCTGGGGCCGGGTGTCCTCCAGACCTGCAGGCTTCGCCGAATATGACAGCAAATCACAGCAACAAAGGCAAAAACAAACCAGGGAGTCCGCAGCAAAATAAGCAGTTTCTGCAGCGGATGAAAAGGCAGCCTCTCAACTGGGAGAAAATATTTGCAAGCCATACATCTGAGAAGAGGCCACGATGCAAAATAGAAGGAATGCGTACCATGCAACAGCCCAAACCCAAAGTCTGGTTAGACAATGGGCAAAGGGCCTGAGCAGACGTTTTTCCAAAGAAGACACAGCAGGGCCGGCAGATCCATGAGGAGCCGCTGAGCATTCAGGATCCACCCGCGAAATGCAAATCAAACCCACGGCGAGCCCTCCCCTCACTGCACACCCGTCAGAGTGGCCGTCATCTAAGCAAACAAACAAAGCCCAAGAGGTAGAAGTTGGAGGGGGCGGGAGCCTGTGACGGCTGGCGGCCTTGGAAATGGGAGCAGCCCCTGTGGAAACCCGCAGGTGGGGTCCTCCGAACACCAAACACGGGACGACCGAACCGTCCAACAGCCCCACCTCTGGGTGTTTGTCTGGGGGAAGCGCCACCGCCTCTCCGCTGCCCTGTGTTCGCTGCAGCAGCATCTACAACAGCCACGACGTGGAAACGACCTACGTGTCCATCCACAGAGGAGCGAAGAAAGACTGGATGCTGTTCCGGCAGAAGAAGAAGGCCCGTGTGCCACGTGCCAGGGCGGGGCCGAATCTTGAGGGCCCCGTGCTGGGCGGAGTCACAGCAGAAGACGGAGCCCGTGGGGGTCACCTGCGGCGTCCGAGCCCGCGGGCTCCCAGAAGCAGAGTGGGGGCCGTCTCCACGGGCTGGAGCCGGGCGAGGCGGGCGTCGGCCAGGGCCAGGAGCCGCCGGTGATCAGGAGGCTCAGTTCCGCGCGTCTAACCTCCGGCCTGGTTGGTGACCGTGGCGGCTTATGCTGAGTTTTGTACACACGCAGCTGGGAACGTGGAGCTCCGGTTCTCTCCGTAACAACAGAACAAAACGGTAATTACGCGAGGAGGACACATCAGCTGACCTTCACGGGGTCGAGGTGTCACAGCACACACGTGCGTGCATGTGTGTGTGTGTGTCAAGGTCACCCCACTGCACAAAGTCAATCTTCTTAATGTCACATGTCAGTTAATGTTCAGCGAAGCTGGGAAAAAAGAGGGGAAGGAAGCCCTGCGCTCGCCCGGAGCCGGTGGCCTGGCAGAGCCTCAGTCTCTTTGCGGGGGAGGTCTGATGGTCCCCACCCCCGGGGACCTCACCGCACTCGACGGTGTAGCTCCTCCAGGGGCTCCCCTGTTCCGGTTTCGGTTCCTTTTCCTGCCTCTGTGAACGAGGTCATGCGCAGAAACAGCCTTGTGCTTCTAGCACTTTCAGCCTGCACTTTCAGCCCTATGGGAACAAAAGCCCGAGGGTAGGGTCTGGGCTGCATGGAGCCCCCTGCCCCCCCAGACTCATATGTTGAAGTTCTGGCCCCGGCAGAGCTCAGGAGGCAACCGTATTTGGAGAGAGGGTCTTTAAAGGGCTGATTAAGTAAGTTACAATACGGACAGTAAGATGAGTCCTATAACCCCACGTAACTGGCATCCTTGCAAGAAGGGGAGCTGAGGACTCAGACGCCCAGAGACGGACCCAGGAAGGACCCAGGGAGAAGGCGGCCGTCTGCAAGCCGAGCAGAGGGGCCTCAGCAGGAGCCAGCCTGCCCCCACCGCGTCTGGGATTCCAGGCTCCAGGACCACAAGACCATAGACGTCAGCTGGCACTTGGTGACGCAGCCTCAGCAAAGCAGCACAGCCTGGGACCTGGGGCCAAAGAGCCCCGCGGGTCTTCCCAGCGCTGAGGTCACTAGCGGACTCGCCACGCACACTGTCTAAGGTCCGCCTCCCCCACAGCATCGCCCAGCTCTTCACTGTCCTGCGGATTCCCCAGTTGATGGGTGCCGAGGGAGAGCTCACCAAGCTCACGTCTGCATTTCCTCAACTGTGAGGGATTTTGAGCACCTTTCACGTGACATTTGCCGTTCGAATTTCCTCCTCAGTGAACGCAGAGTCCTGGACCAGTTTTCTGTTGGATTGTTTGTTTTCTCCTATGATTCGTAAGCCCTCTTTGTATCTCAGGGGGAAGAGCTTTGGGCCATCGGTTTCATTATAAATAGCTTTTTATTTCTCCAGACCGATCCTTTGTCTGTTGACTTTGTTTTGGGCGTCTGTCCGTGGATGTGATTTCGCTGTTGTACAGTCCAGCTAATTGACAATATATTTCAAGTACTTGGGAGTTTCCAGTCTCGCTAATAAGGACTCTTTCCTCCCACATTGTACACAGGCTCCCAGATTTTCCCGTGGTATTTTTATTCCATTTTACTTTATTGTACATGTGAGTCTTAAAAAAAAATCTTGGTGAAGTATAGCTGGTTTACAAGGCTGTGCTCATCTCCGCTGTTCTACAAAGTGATTCAGTTACACATCTACACTTCTCCGTTCTTTTTCAGATTCTATTTCCACGTAGGTTATCAGAGAATATTGAGCAGAGTGCTATACAGCAGGTGCCTTTGAGTCTTCAATCCACCTAGAATTTACTTTCTATTAAGATCAAGTGTGGCTTTGTTTTTTGTTCTTCCAGGAGGCAGCTAGCTATTTCGGCCCCATTCATTAGATGGTGCTTCCTTTGACTCTGAAACAAAGGTCTTGCCCTGTCTTAGCTTCTCTCCAGGCTGAGGCACTTATGCATTTATGCTCCTTTCTTAGTCACCTCAGGGTGGTGATGATGAAATGCCACAGGTGGGGGCTTGAAAAGCAAACATTTGTTTCTCAGTCCTAGACGCTGGACATCTGAGACCAGGGTGGCAGTAGGGTGCCAGCCTGGTCAGGTTCTGATGCAGACCCTCCTCCTGGCCAGCAGACAGTACCTGTGCCCTTGCACGGGGGAGAATGAGAGCTCTGGCTTTGGGGCACCGATTCCATCACGGGCTCCATCCTCGTGACCTCGTCTAACCGCAGCCACCTCCCCGAAGCCCCAGCGCCTCATATACCATGGCTCTGGGGTTAGGGCTTCGCATCTGAATGTGGGAGGCAGGACACAAACAGTCCGTCTACAGCCCCTACTGTACAAACTTCAAAACGATTTGACCTGAGGCAGCAGCAAAAGCCCTAAAACCTGGTGGGACGCTAATAAAATTGCATTAAGTTTAATCATAAATTTTAGGAGAATGGCTTCTTTTTAATCTTAAGAGTTCTCATCCTGAAAAATGGTATGTGTGTCCTTAAGCAAGATGTGATGGCCTTCTCACGCCGATTGCAGAGTCAGGGTCTCCTTTGGAAAGCAGAAACCACTTGACGTCTCCCAAGCAGAAGGAATGGGATGTGGGGACCTGGTTCCATGGGCTTGAAGAGGGGAGAAGCCCCCTGGTGATGGCGGTGAAACGCACAGCAGGGGTCACTTCTGCCCCAGGACTGGGACGGGAGGGACAAGGGGAAGAGGTGGAAGGAGCTCTGACCACAGCAAGGGCACCCAGCCCCACATGGGACCATGGAGGGAGGGACTTTCAGGTGGGACCTGTAGCCGCAGAGGAGACCACTGGAAACAGAGGGAGAGAAAGGGAGAGAAATACCCTTGCCCTTCCCTCCTCCCCAACCCCTCAGTCTTGGATCAGCAGCTGCCATTGACCAAACCACCCTGAAGCCAGAGGGCGGGAGGGATCCTGGACTAGAGCAGGAGAGGGTCAGGAAGGGTCTGCACTCGACAGACAGGGGCCACACATCCCACTGTCCTCCTGGTTCCATTTTATCCCCCAAGAAGTCATGGGTTTTTCTCTATGGCAAATAGACTCTTTTTCTCTCCTCTCCATTTCTAGATGCTTATTTCTTACAAAGAGATATGTTGATTTCTTATAATTATATGGCTCCCTCTTAGTCTATCACATTTTCCTGTTAATTCTGATTTTTAAAAACCATGTCTGAGGTTATAAAAACTCATACTTTTATCTCTTTCAACATTGACACTGCCTGTTTCATTTTCTTGTCTAATTGCTTGTGCGGGCACTTCCGGTGCAGTAGCAAATAATAACAGTGGGCCTCCCTGGTGAAGATTTTCACTGAAATAATTTAGTGTTTCACAATTTGGATCTTGTTTGTCTGAAGCAGTCATGCTGTCCCTACATCACAGCCTGGTGGCTGTAAGGTCAGCTGATCACGTGCCTTTCGATCTGCCAATAAGGAGCCAGAATGCCCAGGAGGATTCAGACTGTTTGCTACCCAGACAGCACAGGCAAGATTAGCATGGTGTAGCTCCCTGTGTCCCTAATTCTACAAAATGACACCAAACCAGAGGGGCCAGGTGACAGCTGGCATGAGTGGTGGGTTGCTCTGCCATTGAGGAGCCCCTAAACTAAGGTTGGGCATTTCTGTAGACTTACATTGAAGCCTGTAACTATACCCTAAAAGTGACATCCTCTTGCTCCAGGAGGATCCATATAGCAGGACTCAGGTCAGGTTGTGGTCAAGTTTTGTCGAGGTGGACCATGGGGAGATGGGCGGGACCTCTGGGCACTACAGTGGAGTTGCTCCCCTACAGTTTGCTGCTGGTTTTTAGATTTCCTTATTTGAGTTAAATCATTTGCTCGTAGTGTTGTTTTACTTAGGATGTTGTGGGTATTTTTTTTTTTTTTTGTCAGACTGATAAGTTTAATCCAATGCCATCTATTCATGGGACTTTATGGTTGGTTGATAAATTATGTAGTTAGATTTCCTGGTACTGAACTTTCCTTACATTCCTGGAATAAAATGCAAAATAAATACTTTCTGCACTCCATTTGCTAATATTTTATTTATAATTTGTTTGCATGTATATTCTTTTGGAGGCGGGGGGGCAATGCCTGAGGCATGTGGAAGTTCCCAGGCCAGGGGCAGAATCCACGTCACAGCAGCAACCCAAGCTGCTGCAGCGACAACAGTGGATCTTTAACCCACTGGGTCACAAGAGAACCGATTCATTTTGAGTTTTCATTTTGACCTATGGTATGAGTCAGGAGTCCGACTTCATTCTCCTCCAAATGGACACATGGCTGTTCTAACACCACGTGTCCTTTACTCAGTTGTCCTGGAAATCAAGTTTTTCTTCAAGTTTTCCCTGCAGCATAGGGAAGTTCCCAGGCTAGGGGTCGAATCGGAGCTGCAGCTGCCGGCCTACACCACAGCCACAGCAACATGGGAGGGATCTGAGCCGCGTCTGCGACCTGCACCACAGCTCAGGGCAACGCCGGATCCTTAACCCAGTGATGGAAGCCAGGGATTGAACCCACATCCGCATGGATAGTGGTTGGGTTCTTAACCTGCTGAGCCACAGTGGGAACTCCCATAAGTCAATTTTGATTGAAGCTTGTTGACTACAAATGTAAAGATTTTATTCTGGACTCCAGTTTTATTCCATTGATCTGTAAGTCTATCCTCATGCCAAATCGTACTCTCTTTAGATCTGTAGCCTTGTAGTAAGTTTTGAAATCATCGTGTGAGTCCTCCAACTTTGTCTCCAAAAATTTCCCCTGGCATTCGGGGTCCCTTGCATTTGCATATGAACTTTAGGATTCAATGCCTTCAATTTCTGTGAAAAATCCAGCTGAAATTTTGATGGGAATTGTGTTGAATCTATATCAGTTTGGTGAGTATTGCCATCTTAATATTAAGCCTTCTAATCCATGACCTTAGAATACCTTTTTTTTTTTTTAATTTGCTGGCCTTCAATTTCTTTCAACAAGGTAGTTTTCCATGTGCAAGTTTTGCACTTCTTTTGTTAAATTAATTCCTCAGCATTTTGTTTGCGATGCTGCTCTAAAAGGAATTATTATCGTCATTTTATTTTTGGATTGTTCACGCTGGTGTATAGACATACACGTGAATCTTGTGTGTCAGTCTGGTGTCCTTGGTGCTGAACTTGTGTATTGACTACAGTAGTTTTTGGCAGGTTCCTTGGGATTTTTGAAAAACACACAATACTGTCAGGTACAAATACAAATAGTCTACTTCCTGCCTAATCTGAATGCCTTTTGCTTCATTCTCCTGCCGACCTGCTCTGGCTAGAACCTCTGGGACAATATTGAAAAAAATGGCCAGAGCAAACATCCTTGTCTTATTCCTGATCTTAGGGGGAACGTCTTTAACTCTGCCACCATTACGTGTGAACCTAGCCGCGAGTTTCTTGTACGCACTTTTTATCAGGTTGAGGAAATGCTCTTTTATCCCTAGTGTGTTGAGTTTTTTTGATCACGAAAGAGTATTGGTTTTGCTAAATACTCTTTCTGTATCTATTGAGGTAGACGTGGGTTTTGCCCTCCTTCTCCTAATACGGGGCATTGCACTAAGAGATTTTCGTATGGTAAATCCACCTGGCATTTCTGGGATAAATCCCCCTTGGGAAGGGTGTGTAGTCCTTTCTCTGTGTGGCTGGATTCAGTTTGCTACTGTTTCGTGAGAGAGTCCCCCATTTCGATTAAGGAGACAATTCAGCAGGAGTCCCGGTCTGCGACTCGTCTTCTTGCGATGCTGTTGACGGGGGTTTGCCTCGGGTTAACACGCGCCTCACAGAATGCGTTGGGAAGCGTTCTCGCCTCCTCTGTCTTTTGGAAGCGTCTGGCAAGAATTCATATCCTTTGAACACCTGGTAGAATTCACAGTGAATCTACAGGACCGAAGCTTTCCTTCATGGAAAAGCTAATTTCTAACTCAGTCTCTTGTAAGTCTGTTAAGATTCCGGCTGCGTCTTAAGTGAGTTTTGGAAGTTTACCTCTTTCTGGACTTTCATCCATTTCATCCGAGTTATCTAACTTATTAACAAACGGTTGTTTGTGGGATTCTCTCATGATTTTTAGAAATTCTGTAACATCAGCAATGAAGCCCCTTTTGAATTTCTGATTTTTTTACCTCGAGTCTTCTTTTTTCGTGCGAGTCAGTGTAACTAGAGATTTGTCACTTTTGATACTCTTTTCAAAGAACCAAAGTTTTGGAGGTTAATTTATTTATTTTTTTTTAGGGCTGCACTCGCAACATATGGAAGCGCCCAGGCTGGGGGTTGAATCGGAGCTGTAGCTGCCGGCCTGCACCACAGCCACAGCAACGTGTGATCTGAGCTGCGTCCACAACCTACACCGCAGCTCCCCGCAACGCCAGATCCTTAACCCACCGAAGGAGGCCTGGGATCAAACCCACAGCCTCATGGATACTGGTCGGGTTCTCGAGCCACTCAGCCACAACGGGAACTCCCCATTTCACATATTTCTGCTTTAGTCTTTATTATTGTCTTCTTTCTGCTTGTTTGGGGTGTAGTTGACTCTTAGTTTTCTGCTTTCTCAAGGCAGAAGGTAAGTTTGTGGGAAATCATTTTCGACGCAGGTGTTTGCAATTCTGCCTCTCCCCCCGTGCATCTCGGGGTGTGTCCTGCAACTCTGCCTCCCCCGTGCATCTCGGGGTGTGTCCTGCAACTCTGCCTCCCCCTGTGCATCTCGGGGTGTGTCCTGCAACTCTGCCTCCCCCGTGCATCTCGGGGTGTGTCCTGCAACTCTGCCTCCCCCGTGCATCTCGGGGTGTGTCCTGCGACTCTGCCTCCCCCTGTGCGTCTCGGGGGGTCCTGCAGGTTTGCGGAAGTTGCGTTTTCCTTTCTCTTCATCTAAAAGGAGTTCCTCCCTCGAGATTTCTTCTTCCACCACTTGGCTTTTAAAGGATGGATTGCTTAATTTCCACTTATTTGTGAATCTCCAAATTTCCTTTTAGTATTGATTTTTATTTGAATTTCGCGGCGGTTGGAGACATCACTTCGAATCATTTCTCTCCAGTAGGTCTGTTTGTTTGCTTCAGCGTCTCTTTTGTTTGCTTAGCGCACGGGCACAGCAGCATTTTTAGGGCTATTTACGTTACTTCCCCCATCCTTTCTCTCAGACTGTTTGCGTCTTTGTATCTACGTGTCTCTTGCAGACGCCATAGTTGGATCTTGGCATATGTTTTAGATGCCATGACAGTCTCTGCCTGCTGATAGGACTGTTTACTTTATTCGCACTTGAAGTTATTGTAGAAATTGCTTTTGTTTCCTATGCCTTATGTTCATTTTGTTCCTTTCTTCTTTCTTTAGTGCTTTATCCTGCATAAAGTGGATTTTTCTAACGCTACACGAGGCATCATTAACTGCTTTAATCAATTTTAAATGACGTATCTCCATTTTTATCTTGATTTATCAAATCTAGTTGACAGAGACTAAATTCCAGCAAAACATAGAAACTTTACTCTTATGTTGATGATAGATTGTATAATAATTTTTACAGTTACATATCTTGCACCCGCACATGGTACATTGTTAAAATTATTACTTTATGTAATCATTTCTTTTCTCTTCTGTTTTATTGGGGTAAAATTGACATGTAGCTCTGTGTAAGTTTAGAGCGTGGGGCGTAACAGTTCGCCTTACGTGTCTCATGAGATGCAGACCACAATAAGTGCAGTGCCCATCCAGCATCTTATGTCGATTCAAAAGTAAAGAAATAGGGAGTTCCTGCTGTGGCATAGTGGGTTAAGCATCTGACTGCAGTGGCTCGGGTCACTGTGGAGGCACGGGTTCCATCGCTAGCCTGGTGCAGTGGGTTAGAGGATCCAGCATGGCTGCACCTGTGTCTTAGGTGGAAACTATGGCTTGGATGCAATCTCTCGCCCAAAATCTTCCATATGCCACAGATGTGGCCATCAAAAAATAAGAAAGAAAGAAAGGAAGGAAGGAAGGAAGGAAGGAAGGAAGGAAGGAAGGAAGAAAGAGAACTATACTTTTTTCTCGTGATGAGAACTCAACAGCTTTCGTCTATAACGCCCAGCAGGGTTAATTACATTTGTCGGGTTGTACGTTACATCTCTAGCACTGATTTATTCTGTAACCTTTGGAGCACTTTTACCCGAGTCCCCTGCCTCCTCTCCCCGCCTCTGGTAACCACAAATACTCTCTCTTCCTCTGTGGGTTTGTTTGAAGTGTGGTTGACCTGCCACACGGGGTTAGTTCCTGATACACAATGTAGTGATTTGGTATTTCCATACGTTTCAAGAGGACCACGACCGTCCAGTTACGGGCTGTCCCCCCGGTCTGTCCCCCTACGGATGCCGCAGAGTCACGACTGCACCCCCGACTGCGTTTCATACCTGGGACTCGTTTGTGTGGCCCCTAGAAGTTTGTACCTTTTACTCTCCACCAACGAGCCAGGGGTCTCCTCAGAGGCTTCCACCCTCCCAGCTCTTCCTCCTGTCCCAGGGCCACCTGGAAGCCAGCATCCATTTCAGGGGAGGTGGCAGATAGTTTCGAGAGTGGAGGGGACAAGGCTACGTTTCCAGAATCTCCCTCCCTGCACCTGACCTGGGAAGACACGCAGACCTCTCCCAGATGCCCCACATCTGCCCTTGACTGAGATAGAGAGACCAGGTTGGCCCCTTGAGGGCCAGGGCTCGAACCACCTGTTTCTGGAACTTTCCAAAGGAAAGTGCATCTCCTATTCTGCCAAGGGCGACGTATTCTAGACATCAGTCACTAACGTGTGGCGTGTCACAAATTCTGCAACAAAGTGACATAAAGGGGTAGCGTCTCTCTCCCCCTGCAGTGACCTGTCAGGGACCATTGGAGCAGAGTAATGAGAATGACCGGAGAAGTGCGGGGATGCTGGGCGCCGCCTCCTGGAGCAGAACCCGAGCACCTCGGCCTCGAGGCCGTGGCGTCAGAGATTGGTGGAGGCTCGGGGAATAACCGATTAATCACAGCCCGTAGGTTTCGAAAGGATGGATTTATTTCCTGGCTCCTTCCTTTGTTTCTGTCTCCATCAGCTCACCCTTGGCCCGAGATCCGCACCCGAGCGAGTCAGACGTCCTCCCGTGGTCTCCTGCTCACGCCCCAGATCTTTTCATGAGCTGCGGCTCCACCGATGCATCGACTCCCTCTCGACTTGCACACCCAGTTACCCCAAAACTCATTGAGTTCAACTCACATCCTCTGTCCTGGACTAACCCCTTCCTGGGGTGGGGGGGCATTGAAGAGGGAAGAGACACAACGTGGGCGGTTCCAGAAGCCTGGTCACCACCCTCCCCCGTGGCCGGGCCTCTTGCATTGTGTACCATCTCCTGGGACACTGAGCCCTTTTAGGGGCAGCGGGGGAGGGGAGACCGCGTGGGCTGTCGGTGCTGGGGACACCCACCCGGAGATGGTGTGGACGGCACCTCAGAGGAGGGGAGCCCTGAGGCCTGGGAGAAGCGGGGTGGGGACCTGGGACCCCGGCTCTGAGCCCAGCGGTAACAGGGCTGCGGATATGGTGGGAACAGGTGGATTGTCCTCCAGCCTTTGACTCCGAACAGACTGAGGTCTGATCCTCACCGATCAGCTGCTATTTTTCGTCTCCGCAGGAGAGCGGCTTTGGGATGGAGCCGGGATAGTGGCTTCTCTCTCCTTGGAGCGTTTGTCCAGTGAGCCACCTGCCTGGGGGCAGGGCGGGGTTAACCAGAGCCACAGACGGTGGGTGCCTGGCCGCCCTGGCTGATCACACGGCAGGACAGCCGGAGCCTCACCGTGACCAAGAAGGTTTTGTTCCAGCAACATGAGCATAAAATAGTGTCAGGAAAGCTGCCGCGTAACTGCCCTTGTGGTCATCCCCGAGGAGGCAGACGGATGTAGCTCCGCCCTCGTCACGGTGGAAGCCCTTAGATGGCCAGCGACGCGAGGGCCCCCCATCGGGGAAAGCGCACCTGCTGCAGACACAGCAGCGCTCAGGCTTCCGGGCAGAACTTCGGATGCCATCCACCGAGGTTGGGACTTGGGGGCTGATATGCGGGGGTCTGGCCCGTGTTCCAAGACAAGGAGAAAAGAGGAGCCGAGCGCCGGGGAGCGGACACGTCGGCATTTATGTGGACAACATAACTTTCTTGGTAAAGACATTTCCCAAGCAACGCGACTGTGAGAACTCCTAAGGTTTGACGTAACAAGCCATGCAACCCACCGCACTGCCACTCAACAGCCCACACTGATTGGAAGGCGCCAAGAAAAAGCACGTGCCGTCCCCAAGGGCAACGGGACGTGGCGGTCCTTGGCCGTCAATGAGGACGCGCCTCCAAGGAGGACGGAGTACACTTTTATTGGTGGCTAGAGAGGACGAGTTAACCAGGAGAGAGGCCAACTCTGACGAGGGAAACTCACTTTGAAATGTCCAGTTTCCCTGTAATCTGCACATTAAATGCAATGTCACTCCAAGTCCGGATGGTGTCCCGCCTGGCGCCTGCTCAGGTGGCGGCCGCTCCACAAGGAGTATTGAAGGACCACAAAGAGCCACGCCAAGGTTGGAGGAGCAGAAAGGGACTTGTTCCATCAAACAGCAGGCTCTGTCCAGGGCTGCGACAGGCTGTGTGTGAACAAATGGGCCGGTGGACCCAAACCGGACCTGTGGACCCATGAAAATGGGACACCCCGGAGGTCGCTGCACACCAGCGGGCAGTCAGCTGCCCCCAGTGGAAAGTCAGTCATTCATATCATGACCCTATTCTGTACAGAACCCATTTCATGAAGGTTAAAGTCCCACATACATCAGCACAGTTACAAGAAACTATAGAGGAATGGCTTTACGGCATCAGGCACAGAAAAATTCCTTAAGCGAGACAGGCCCACCCAAACCACACAACTGAGGTTCGGCACATGTGACGGTCTTACAACCAAAGGCGCCCTAAACAAAGCTAAAAGTTAAAAAAAGGCCGCAGACCTAGAGAAAGTATTTTCTGTAAATGTAGCAGTCAAAGGATTATTATCCAGCATATATAAATAGCTCACACTAATCAATAGGAAAAGAAAAAGAAAAGAAAAACCAATTAAAAATCAGCCAAGGATACAACCATGCAATTAACAGACGAGGAAACTGAACGGCCAAGGCCGCTGAAGAGAGGTACTCACTCCCCAGGACCAGGGAGATGCAAACGAAAGCAAGGGTTTTATAATCGCCACGCTAACAAAGCACCAGTGCTGGCAAAAGGCAAGAGATGCTGAGAGATGCTAAGGGGGGCGCATTGGCCCCACCCCTGAAAGAAATCTGCCCCCTCCTAGGCAGGTCAGAGCCTGGCAGATCCCCCCCCCCCCACCCGCCGCCGCCAACTCCATTGCTCTTTCTAGACTCTGGGGACATGGTTGCATTTTCCACAAGAGTCAGACACGTGCTTGGCGGGGCGGGACCCATCAGGAGCGTGGAAGGTGTCAGTGGGGGACAGACTGTGTGGCGTGTCCATAGGCTGGGTTGCTGTGCCGACGTGGGCCAGCCTGGTCACGTGGGGTGGCGGGAACCAGACCAGAGTCGCAGTTATACACAGGCTCTGATGTTATTTGCGAGTGAGGTTTCCAAAGATACACCTCTTTACTAAAACCAGGTGATACATTGTCGCAAAGATACCAAGCCGAGATGGGTAAAGCCAGAGGGAAATCAGGGCTGGATGACGTGGCGTCTCCCCTGGATTTTCAGTTTCCGCTTCTAAAAGCATCTCCTGAAGCAAATCCAGCCGAACGCTAATGCTTGTCAGGTCTGGGTGCTGGGTACGAATTATCCTGTGTGATTTGTTCTGAATGTTCAAACTATCCCATAATAAAACACTGGGACAAAGAACATAGATCCTGGGGGGTGGGTGGGGGACTAAGACGAAATAGGAGAAAACAAAAGATGCTCAGAGAGCGGAATAGCATAATGGGGTGGGAAGTGAGCCGGGAGCTCAGGGTGGAAATGAAAAGAGAAAAGGAAATCATTTCAGAAATGTAAGCGGGGGAGGCAGCTGAATACAGCCTCAAGGACGCGGATTCATTCAGCAAATAATAACAGGACACCTGCAGAGAGCCAGGCCCTGGCCTCAGGGGGGCCCCCCCTGCAAGGAGCAAGGGGGGCAACAAAGGGGGAGAAATAACTCAGGAAGGGCGATTTCAGTGCTTTCCCCGAAGGGCGGTGGAGGAGGCTGGCGGAGGGCAGGGCGCAGCGGCAGGCTGTGAGTTGTCCCATCCCTTGTCTGGGCCCCGGGACCAGCAGAGGGGGGCGGACTGGGTACCAGAGTGCGTGGCTCTGGGTAGACCAGGGCTGGGGCAGCCTGGAGAGTCAGGAGGCCGCGTTGCCCCCAGCCGCAATGTGGACCCAGAGGTCTTGCTGGAATAGCAGCAGACGTCTCTGTTCACGCTGCTCTGGACGGGGTGGTGGGGAGACGGGGCCGACTGCAGGCGGGACCCCGGAGTTCCAGCAGCTGGAAGTCCACCTGGCACAGGTGGGCGTCACGTGGATCCGTGGGACCCAGGCAGGAGGACAGAGCCGGGGGTCAGACGGCAGAGACGGGGGTGCCAGAGAGACCTGGTAATATGCATGCAGAGGGGTGGGGTGCCCACCAGCTGCACTGTTCCCCCGGAAGGGACGGAGGAAAAACGGTGAATGGAGCAGAAGCACCTCCGGGCACGCACGTGTCCCCCGTGGGTAGGAAAGCAGAGGCACTCCGGGTGGGGCCGGAAGCCAGGCCTGGCCCCAGCGGGGTGGTGGGGGATAGAGATCGGGAGCCCAAACTGCTCAAGCTTGGCACTCTGGAGTTTTCCAGAAACTGCCGCAGATCTGGAACCTCAGGCAGAAACCCAGCACAGCCTCTCCCCACAGCGGGACCAGAGCTGGAGGAGGAGTTGGCTGGCGACCCTGCTGGGCCACCCCCCCCTCCCCAGGTCAGGTCCTCCGTGCAGGGGGAGCTGGTGGGTGTGGCGATGTGGGGGTGGGGAGGCTGCCGCCCGCTCAGCCTGAGGTCCGCGGTGGTGCTGCAGGAACACTCAGATGCGTAGATGCCAGAACCCGGCCTGCCCAGGGCCCCCTGGATTTGACTGTTGTTTCTGATTTTGTAAGAGAACCACCGCCCTCCCAGGCGGCACAGGCTGAGCCATGTAGGGAGGCCATTGAAACGGGGTGGTGTTGGCCTAGGGTGCACTTATTTCTTGTGAAAATGAGACCAAATCACATTGGTAACAGGTGTCAGAACCCGTGACCACAGCTTGGTGGTTTAAAACAGTAGCCGCTTCTCACTTCACGGGTCTGCAGGCTGGACGTCTGGCCTGGGATTACTGAGAGGGCCCAGCCACGTCCATTTCCAGAAGGTCTCGGGGGCATCCATGTCCAGGCTGCGCAGGTGTTGGCAGAATTAGGTTCTGACGTTTGTAGGGCTGAGGTCCCCGTGTTCTGGCTGGCTGTCAGGTGAGGGTCGCTTTCAGCTTCTAGAAGTTTCCGCATCCCTGGCGCGGCCTCCTTGCTGCCTCCTCAAAGCCAGCCACGCTGGTGGGGTCCTTCTCCCGACTCTCCTGCCCCGCCTGGCATCCCTGACATCGGGGGAAGGGCTCGTGGGACCCCAGACACGAGGCGGGACAGCCTCCATCTCAAGGTCCCCGCTGGGCTGATCCGCAGAGCCCTGACCCCCTCGGGAAGGCGGGATGGCTGGGCGTCCTCGGTCCATCTCTGTCGCTGCAGAGGAGACTAAAGCTCGGGCGGCAGAGGAGCCGGGGGTCTGGTCACGAGCTGACAGGTAAAGGCAGGACACGTCAGCAGAGGACCTGAACCAGAGCTGAGGGGGATGGGGCGGGGGCGGGGCGGGGAGCCCCCAGGCCGGCCGAGCGCGTTTATGGCTCCCTTTTTCATGGCAGGAAGTTACAAGCACAGTCGAACTTTGTGAATCAAGAAATGGAGTCTCCTCCCGAGACCGTAAGTTTTTCAGTGTCTGTGAGTCAGCATCTGTTCTGCAAAGAAGTTCAGTCCGGAGGAGACCGTTTGGGGGCTGGGGGGATGTGCGTGGGCTGTGGGTGGAAATCCTGTGAAATCGGGTTGTTACGATCATTATACAACTACAGATGTGACAAATTCACTTGAGTAATAGTAATAATAAAAAAAGAACTCTAAAAAAAAAAGAAAGAAAAGAAGAGAAATGGAGGCTTAACTGTCCCCAAGCTTCCGCAGGGGGCGTGTCTTCCTGGTCCCTGAGTTGGGGGTGTGGTCCCATCTTCACTCCCCTTTATATTCGCTCGCCATCGAGCGTGTCGCCCTCCTGCCTGTGGATCCTGCCCATGGCGCTCGTGAGTTCAGGGCACAGTGTAATCGCGGTCAGGCAGACGTCCAGGCCAGGTCCCAGTGGCTCCCCCAGCACATCTGTGTGATGCGCTGTGGGCTGTGAGCTTCTAAGGAGAGACAACATGGAAAGTTTACTAGAAAAATCCCACTGGTTCCAGGCACACGTGGTTGCAGGGCAGGTCCTGGGTGGGGTCAGGAGGGCTGGGTTCTCAGCCCAAAGTGACCGATGGCCGGCTTGGTGGGGGGGGAGGGAGGAGGGGGGAGGAGGGTGGGTTGCTGAGGGTGCCCAGCTCCTACCAGCCCCGTGATCACTGCATTTCAGGCCCACCCGAGGGTGTGCTCATTTCTCAGGACCAGCAAGACAGAGTCCTGCACCTCCCCGATGTCCTGAGAGGGACAGTGCCCGCACAGATCGTGGCAAGGGCAGGCTTGGCTGGAGCCGTGTGCCTGGGTCCCTGAGGGCTGGGTGTTGGCCCTGAGGCTGAGTCCTGGCCACACAGACGCTGTGACAGGTCCCTGCCAGGGCGGTGCCGGGAGCAAGACATGCCCAGAAACCAAGTGCCACCTTCTTCTGCCTTACGGAACCCCCCCGTTCTCCAGACCCTCCGCAAAGCGACCCAGAAGTTGAGTCCCAGACCCCTTGGAGCGGGAACCGTTGGCCTGAGAAGCTTGAGGATCACGTTCAATTCATCATTATTTGTAAGCCGGCGGGGGGTGGGGGGGGGGGGGCATCTCTCTGATTACTCACTGACCATGCGCCATAAACGCAGGAACCGACAAAATCCCACAGAATCAATAACGTGCTAAGTTCCCCGTCTAAATCACGGCACCTGGTATTCTTGAGTAAACCTTTGGGTAATTTACAAAGGCTGTTGAATTTTATAGTAAGTGTTTTTCAAACCAAGCTGGATTCTAAACAATAATGACTTTTTAATGTGGCTCTGTGATTACATTGTCATAGTGAAATACGGGGTCTTTGACTGCATCCGAAATGAGCATGGGCTGAATTACTCGCAGGCACAGACCCGCGCGGCCACAGGTAAAGCAATCTTCATAAATTACCCGCCAATCCGGGCGGCCTGGCAGGCGAGGCCTGATGCCCATGTTGGCAACTTAAATTTCAACGGACAATTTGTAAACAAGCTCTTCCTCTTTGTTCCGGAGTGCTGGCCCCGGCCTGCAGCCTCCGAGGGTGGCGCGTGTCGCGCATCCCCGGTCAGCCGCCAGGCGCCGGGTGTGACCTTGCCTGACAGCGGGTCGGGCCACCAGCCCCCGTGGCTGCTCACATGGGAGGGATTGAAGGGAACCTGCCAGCCCTGGGCGAGCCCTGGGTCCCGTGCTTGGCAGCTCAGCTGGCTGGTGGCCGCCGTGTGGGGCAGCAGGGACGGGGGAGTCCTGCCATCCAGCCCTGGGGCGGGCAGGGCTCCGATGCTCCCGAGGTCAGAAGTGCCTCCTTCCCTCCCTCCCTTGGGCACATTCAAGGCTCTGAGTCCTGCCGGGAGCGCCCAGAGGCCCCGCCGCCTGTGGTTGGGGGCCGCCCATCCTGTGTCTGACCCCCGAGGGATGCCCTGGGAGCCTGGGCTGTGCTGGGCACCAAGAGGGACCCAAAAGTGGGCAAGGGCCATGAGGAATGTCTCCCTCCAGAGCCTCCAGCCACCCGGGGGCAGGGATGGGTGGACGCACTGGAGGGCACACCCGGACCCTCAGGCCAGGGCCTCCCCTCCCCTCGAGGCCTGCCCTGCCCAGGAGGGAGGGCTCCTCCGGGGTGGGGCTGGGCAGTCCCCTGTCCAGAGCCAAGCTCTGGGTTAGGAGGCTGGGAGTCGGGAGAGCACGGCAGAGCCGCAGGGCAGCCTGGGTGGTGACTATTCTGGAAGTTTCTGCAGCGACTGCAGAGAGCGGAAGGGTGCCCCCCACGGTCACATGTCTCCAGCAGCTCAGGGGTCTGTGGGCACTGCCCCAAATCAGAGGGGAGGAAGGAAGGGGGAGAGAGGAGGAAATGTCCAGTGAGATAGTTGTGTTTTAGAAGCCCCGGGGTTTTAAACGCCCCTCTGTTCCCCTCATGGCTCAGTGGTAATCAACCCGACTAGTATCCCTGAGGACGTGGGTTCGATCCCTGGCCTTGCTCAGTGGGTTGAGGATCTGGTGTTGCTGTGAGCTGTGGTGTAGTTCACAGACGCGGCTCGGATCCTGTGTGGCTGTGGCCGTGGTGTAGGCTGGCGGCTGCATCTCCAATGAGACCCCTAGCCTGGGACCCTCCATATGCCATGTGCGTGTGAGGCTGCCGTGCTCACGTGGGCTGTGTGTGTGGCGGGGGGCGGGGAGGGGGCGCTTGCCTTTGCTCAGCTCAGCTGAACGCTGAGGTTGGGCTGGAGGTGCCGGAGGTTCAGGCAGTGTGCACCCAGCCTCCTGTCCTCGAGGGAGGGGTCAGCCACCAGGCCAGCCGCCCAGAATGGGGCCTGGTGTCCTGGGACGGCTGCTTCTTAGGGAGCAGGAGGAAGCCCGCAGCCCGTCAACAAGTCTTACGGGATGACATGGGGTCAGGAGCGGCCGTGGGCTCTGGGAAGCATTACCGTCACCCACTTTGTAGATACAAAGGCAAGTCCCCAGCCCTGTGAGCAGCAGGGTTGAGAGTGGGGGTCTCCCACTTCTTGTACCCCCTGTGAGCTGGGGGAGGGGCAGGCATGCTTGGGGGGCAGGCGCGCCTTCAGCGGCCTTCCTCCTCCGTCTGCGCTACACTAACACGCTTATACCCATTTGGCGGATCTGGAGACTGAGGCCCAGACTCATGATTAGTGGGCCGCCCTGAGGGAGGTAGGGCCAGCCCCCCTCCCCGTCCATGTCCCCTCGGCCTGCTCCCGTGGGAACCGGGATAGTGAGGACGCCCCGACCTCACGGGATGGCTGGAAAGTCAAACGCGTTGATGACCCGCAGTCGGCCAGACGCCAGTAAGGACGGTTGCCAAATTCCTCTCGGTATTTCACAGATGGGTTTCTCTGCAGCCAGGGGACCCTTTTCCAGAGGAAAAAGGCCCTTCAAAGAAGCAGCAGACTCTTCAATGTCTCTTCTTTTAAAAATGTAAACAAGCGGGAAGAAGTCAGAAGCCAGACGGCCTCCGGTCAAGACACCAGAGGCTCGGAGGGCTTGAGTGTCCGACGGGGACCTCAGGGACCAGGAGCCCCGCCGGGATCCCGCCAGCCACTCCCCTGACGGAGGGAAGCGCCAGGCGTATCATGTCAAAATTAGCATATGAACTTCAATCTATGCACCAATTCAGAATCTGATTGAACAAACTGTTCTTATTAAAGTCAATTGGCGAGCATTCCATTATAAAAACAAATGAAACCCTCCCGTCTCCCAGATAAATAATTTTCTCCCCACACCTAAGCGGAGGCATTAACTTAACGAGGAATGATCTAAATTATGTATTAAACTCAATTACTTTTTATGACTGCTTTCCAATTAGGGCGCCCTGATTGACTTGCCCGCGTGGAGACTTCTCGCGGCTGTGCCTGGTCCTCCCGGCCCAGTTCTGGCCGCGCGCGCGCGCACCCCTCGCCCAGCTTAATTGACTGTGTCTCTAACCCGCCACGAGGTGCAGCTTCTAATGATGAATAAACAACGGTGCGCGATTACCGGCGAAATTACCCATCTGCGGGTCATGCTGGGCAAGCACTTCTCAAGCAAAAACGCCTCCCGACCTCCAGCTTGAGGCGGCTGCGTCAGGACACATTCCCAAGGCGGGCTCTGGGGCGAGCCAGGGGACGCCTGGTCTGGGTGGCCTGTGGCTGCTCTAACAAGCACACGACCTGCTCACGTCCCCGTGTCCCCCCAGTACTGGCCGTCGGGGCCATCATCAGCTGATGCCACGCCCCACGGCCTCCCCCGTTCAGCAGAGCTCTCCTTCTGAGAATCCAAATTCCACCGCAGATCTGCATCTTGGGGTGCTCCACGAAAGCGCCACAGCCCGGCTGGCTTCTGCGGGAGAAACTGGCTCCTCCAGGTCCCGGGGCTGGAGGTCTGAGATCAGGGCTCCGGCAGATTCATCGGCAAGCACCCACGTCTGGGCTCTCGGATGGCCGTGGCGCCCTGGGTCCTCACTGGTGGATGGGGAGCACCAGCTTGCTGGGGTCACTTATAAGGGCATCGATCTCACTCACGGGGCTCCACCCTCGGACCCAATCCCCTCCCAAGGCCCCGCCTCCAAAGCCTAACATTTGGGGGATAGGTTCCAAAATATGAATTGGGGGAGATGCATTCTGTCCATCACAGGCTGTGTTTCTCAAACCCAAGTACCTGTGAACTTCTTTAAAGTTACAAAAAACAAAAACAAAAGACCCTTGGAGCCCCCCCAAGCGCTAAAACTCTGCTCCTTGGGGGACCACCTGGTGCCGGGGTGACGGCAAACACAGACACAGCCCTGCAGGCAGCAGGACGCAGCTGGCAAAGGAGGGGGCGGGCGAGCGGGATTCTCTGAGCCCTGCCATGAGCCAGGCACTGAGCCAACCAGGCAAAGTGGGGGTGTGTGGGCAGTGGAGCCCACCTGGAGGGCTGAGCCCACCGCCTGTCTGGGTGGTAAGTGCCAGGGGGTGGGCATGGCTGAGGACCCAACTGAGGACATGGGAGGCGCTGCACTATCACAGAAGGCAGGGCAGGCTGGTCCGGGGGGTGGCTTTGAGGCGGTGACCGAAGGAGGCAAGAGTGTTGGTGTTGCAGAGATTCGAGGGGCCTCGGTGGGGTGGGGGGCAGCAAAGGGGAGGGTTCGGGGCAGTGGCAGGTGGTGTGAGCCACCTCCCGGCTAGGCAGCCACAGGCAAAGTGCAAGGCTGATGGGGGCTCCCAGAGGCTCCCAGGGGACAAAGGGTGACCTCCGCATGAAGGCCGGGCCCTGGGACCCCTGAAAAGGCTGGAGGCTTGCCTCAGCGTGCCTGTCCCCCCAGGCCTCAGAGCAGCCTTGGGAGGGGCCTGCTGAGTGGGGTGGGTCGGGATGGGCCTCAGGGGTTGCGGAGCCGAGAAGAAGCCTCCATCAACCCCGCCCAGAGAACACTCCGGAAAGCTGGTGGCCAAGCAGGGACGGGGGCACCACCCCACGGCTGTGCCTGGGTGAGCCTTGCCCACCCACCCCAGGGTGAGGGCGAGGGCGAGGGACCCTGAGTCGGGATGGAGCCCCGGGAGTGTGTGCACGTGTGGCCTGGTGGCGTCCTGCCTGTACGAGGCAGGGGAGTGGGGGGGGGTACGCGGGGGACCCGGTGGCATCAGCTGAGGCCATCCAGGCTGCCCTGCTTGGATGTTGGGGATCGCCAGCTCTGTTAGCTCTGCAGCCCTGAGGCAGGGAGGACCCCCCGAGCTTCCAGGGATCCAGGCCTCTGCAGCGGCTCTCAGGGCTGGCGGTGGGAGGGCAGAGGCAGTGGGGTCCTGGGCAGTCAAGGAGGGGACCAGGGAGACATCCGGGAGGGCGGGACGTGGCCCAGTGCTGTAGGGCCCTGAAATCCAAGCCTGGCAGGCGGGTGGGCATGTGAGGGCAGGGAGTGTGTGGGTGGCGTGTGAACCCGTGTATGGTGGGTTCACGGACAAGGTTCTCAGGTGGCCCTGACACCTGGGTGTGCCCAGGCCTGGCTGGAGGCACCTGCTCTGCCTGGCACCGTGGCAGGGAAGGATCGTGGCTTTTGGCAGCAGCTGGATGGGATCCGGTCTGGGCTCCGCCTTTGCGCTCAGTGGCCTCAGTCACGTGACCTTGCCGCCCCAGCTCTCCCTCCCCCACCTGCACTGCATTCCCTCCGAGCCCCGGGTCCCACCTCCGAGCTCCCCAGGGCCCCTCCGGCCACACTCACTGCGGGAGACCACGGAAGGCCCCAGCTGGGGTGGAAGGAAGTGGCTAGGAGACGGCAATGGGTGTGGTCCCAGTTTGTGGCCTCTGAGCCTTCCCGAGTGTGTCCCTGTGCTGGACCGGTAGGGCCACCCGTGAGGAAGAGGCCGCCTCCGGCCTCTGGAGACGAAGGAGCCATGGTCTGGGAGTCAGGCCAGGCGGGAGAGGGCCCCGATGCTGGAAGAGTCAAGGAATGCTGCCTGGAGGAAGAGGCCATAAAGTCATGGTTCAGTGGCACCTGAGAAGAACAGCCAGGGGCTCCACCTGTGCCGCATCCTGCATCCTAAGGCAGTCTCAGTGCCAGTGGGACAGGCAGACAAGTGCGTCCCCAGGGCCGGGCCCACACACCCACTGACCCCCACCCTGTCTCACACAAGCTCCAGAGTTCACTTTTTGTTTGTTTGATGAATTTCTCTGACGTTCAAGAAAGAAATTAATTTCACTTACTCCTCCAAGCGGTCATTAGAAAAGCTTTTAATGAACACAGTAAAACCCAACTAATTATCACCATGGCATTTTACTCTAAATAAAATTGACAGGAACCACGAATATGACACATATAATTCCCCTTTTAGTTTATTAAAACCCATTTATCACATTTTATCCTAGAGGAAACAGATCATGTTAGCCCTTGATAATTTAACTAATATTTCCTGCCTGCATCTAATATTTAAGGGGAGTTTACTGATATTAAAGTCATAATGCATCATGTGGCGATGACCTCCTGCTCGAATTACTGTTCTTGGGGTGAGGAATATGGGACCTGCCCGAAGCCGGCCGCGCCTTCTAGAAGGAGTCCAGGCACACGGGACCGCAGGCCTCTGATGAGGAAAAGCCCCGGTTCTGGCTTCCATCCTTTGCTGGATGGGCCGGTCAGTTTTCCTTCTGGAACGTGGGCAGGGGTGGTCCCTAGGTGGCAGAAGCCCACCGTTTCTCTGAATGACCCCACCGAACCCAAATTCGCACCCACCAAACTCGGGCTCACCCCTCTGCCCGGCTCACCCTCCCTCAGGGCCACGCCCTCTGCACCTGCACACGGAGGGTGGGGGGCAGCTGGGGCCGACGTGACAGACGGTCCAAATCCCACGGGCTGGAACCCACCAGCGCAGTTCCGTCTGCACGGAGTTTGTTGAAGGCTCTTGCGGGCCGGGCTGCCAGGTCCCCGCCTTGTAACCCTGCCCTCCGCGCACCTGCTCAGGGGTGCCCAGCACAGGAAGAGGGGGGGTCGCTGCACCTCGATCCTTGAGGGCTCCCCCTGGAGTGATCCACCTTCCAGGGACCAGACTGTCACCCTAGCCCTGACTTCGGGGCCAAGGTGAGGTGCCGGCGGGGAGGCGTCCAGCTAAGCCCCAGGCCAGGGCTGCCGCGCATGCGCCGCGCCTCCCCAAGGGGCCGACCCCCGGCCCACGAGCCCCTCCCGGCTCTTGCCAGGGGCCCACGCCCCGCCCTTTCTCCTGGGCACCTCCTACGTACGTAGCCCACAGTCCCCGGGCCCGGGTTCCTCATGACCCTGGAACTCGTCACCCCTCCCGCCCGTGGCCCCGGACCCACGATGGGCCCGCTGCCCGGGTGGCTTTGTGCGGATGGCCGCTTCTCTGGGTTCACGCTGGCCTGACCCTGGGCTCCAACCACTGCTTCAGGGCCCCACCTGTTTAAGGGCGTGCCGTCCGCCTTCTGCAGACAGATGCCAAGCCTCCACTGTCGTCCCCGGTGCTGCAGGATCCGGGATGGGCACCTGCTTCCACGGGAGACCCCGCCCCCTTCTCCCACCACCCTCTGCTCGCAGGTGTGCTCTCATGGGGTATGTGTGTGTGTGTGTGTTTCTTTTCCCTTTATTCTGGCTGCAAAAGAATTATGTATGTGGTTCCTATTATGTTTCTTTAAAAATATATTTATTTAGTCATTTTAAAATTAATTTTTATTTGTATTGGAGGATAGCTGATTTACAGTGTTGCGTTAGTTTCAGGTGTGAACGTGAATCAACCACACGTGCACATACATCCATCTGCTTTCTGACTAGGTTGTCACACAGTATCGAGTAAAATTCCCTGTGCTACACAGGAGGGCCTTGTTGATTATCTTGTATAGAGTAGTGCGTGCGTGAGTGAATCCCAAATTATTTTATTTTATTTTATTTTTTGTCTTTTGAGGGCCTCACCCATGGCATACGGAGGATCCCAGGCTAGGGGCTGAATCCGAGTTGTAGCTGCTCGCCTACACCACAGTCACAGCAACGCCAGTGGCCTACACCACGGCTCAGGGCAACACTGGATTCTTAACCCACTGAGCGAGGCCAAGAATTGAACCTGTGTTCTCATGGATGCTAGTCAGATTCGTTTCTGCTGAGCCATGATAGAAATCCCTAAACCCAAATTCTTAATCCATCCCTCCCCCACAAGCTTTCCTCTTTGGTAATTGTAAATTTGTTTTTGACGTGTGTGAATCTGTTTCTGTTTTGTAAGTAAATTCATTTGTATCATTTTTTAAAGATTTTGGATGTGTGGCATCATATGCTGTTCATCTTTCTCTGACTTCATTTAGTATGATAATCTTTATGCCATCCATGTTGCTGCAAAAGGCATCATTTCTTTCTTTTTCATGGCTGAGTAATATTCCATTATATACGTGTGTGTGTGTGTGTGTGTGTGTGTGTGTGTGTGTGTGTGTGTGTGTGTGTACCACATCTGTATCTACACCCCTGTCGATGGACATTAGGTGGCTGTTGTGAATAGTGCTGCCTTGAACATAAAGCTGCACGGATCTCTCTGAATTAGAGCTCTCGCCTTTTCTGGATCCACGCCCGGGAGTGGGATGGAAGGATTTAGTGTGGTTGGTGGTCTTTAAGACAAACGGCCAAGGGAGGTGAAGGAGCCCGTCCCTGACCGACCTGCCAGCCTTGCCCCTCTGGCCCCCAGCCCCCGCCCGGGGTCCCCGCCGCGTCTCCCATTCTTGCCCTGGCACTGCCTCCCCTCTTCCGGGCCGGGTCTTTGCGGAGACCCTCCCCACCCGCCCTGCCCCAGGGTCCTCCTGGGCCCCATCTCAGGCTCTGTCTGCCCCCCACAGCTCAACCCCACCCTTTCCCCCGCATTTCCTCTTCCGAGCTCAGACCTTTACATTCAGCCGCCTGTTCTAGGTTCTTTTTCTCGCCACAGCCATTTGCTTGAGTAGGAGCCACACAGGAACGTGTGTCTGGGGCCGGGGTCAGCGCACATGGCCGGATCCCGGGTACCAGCGGGCCCTTCCCACGGCTGTTCCCGCGCGAGGAGGCGCCCAGACCGTGCTCTTGACGTGGACGAGCCCGCACGTCTGGAGGCGAGAAAGCGGCCGCTTTCGGCTGGTGATCTTGCTGTAGCGCCAAGGGCATCACACGGGCTGCCGGCCCTGTCCTCTCACCTGTAACACAACGCGGCGGGGAGCGTTTGAGTTGGCACCGGCAGCCCCGCCTTATTTTCTTTTATTTGCTTCCTGGAGGCTGCAGAGGCCTTGGTCCCGCGGACGGTCCTTCCGGGTGCGCGCCCTCCTTGGCGGATGAAGAACGCGGATGCGTTTCTTTCCTCCCGTTTTGATAGTTACTCTTTTCTCTCACAAGTGCTGCCTGCAGCATCTCTGCCCAGGGCCCGCCCCCTCGAGGGGACCTGTGGGGGTTTTTGATGGCCATTCCCGAGCTGTTTTGGAAAATGGGTATAAAAATATTCCGCAGCAGGTGCACAGGAGCGCCTGCTGCTCTTATACTTTGGGCATCCTTAGAAAGTGTCAATCCTTTAACTTTCTCCCAGTTTTAGGGGTGAAGACACTACCTCATCATTGTTGCAGTGGCCCACGCCTCTGACTACCTGTGAAATCGAGTTTTTTTTTTTTTTTTTTTTGGCCGCACCCATAGCATGAGGAAGCTCCTGGACCAAGGATCGAACGCCCCATACCACCAGGGGACTCTGAAATCAAGCATTATTTATCTGTGTGTGTATATCTATTTCTTTCATCTGCAGGCTTTGCCTGTGTTTATGACGGAGAAGTACACTTTTATTTTGTCCCACGGGACAGCCTGTTCCAGAATCATCCTGGGCCCCCGCCCTCCCCCGAGGGTGACGGCCCTCAGGTCCTTGCTGCTGGTGGGTTCACCCATCTGTTTTTTGGACTAACCGGCGCCTTGTCTGCAAGCCCAAACTTCGTTGGGGTTTTTCAAATTGGGTTTTCTCTACTCAGGCATTTTCTCTTGCAGGCGAATTTCTGCAGGTGCAGGTGCCTCGGATTCCATAAAAGGTGTGGCGCAGTGGGGCTGGGGCGCCACCGCACAAGTGGGTCGCTTTTGGCACCACGAGTTTTCTCGGCTAAGAGCAGGAGCGCTCTCCCCAGTTACCCCGATTTTCGTTTGTGTCTCCAGCAGAGGTTATGCTTTCTCCTTCTCACACAGGTTTCTCGGTATTTCTGTTAGTCTTCCAAGATGTTTTGTGAGTTTTCTAGCTGTTGCAGATGGGGGCGGGCGGCTTCTTTTAAACAGTTATTCCCAGTAAACATAGAAACACTGTGGATGTTTAGATAGCTGTATCTTGCCTCTCTCTTACTAAACTCCCTTACTCTTTTTTTGGTTGTTTTTTTCGTGGATTTGCTGTTCTAGACCCCACTGTTAGCACGGCACCGTTTTTGCCTCTTCGTCTCGTATTCTCAGAGCTCTCAGAAATCGCCTGGCCTCCGTCAGGCCTCTGGTGTGGCGCAGACGTGTGAGGTTCCGACAGCCTCAGTTCCAGATTTGACGGAGGCTTTGGTGCTTCGCCGAGCGTGAGATTTCCTCTGTTCGCACCACGCAAGGAACTCTCATCCTGCGCCGAGGTGGGATCTGAGCAAACACTTCTTCGGCATGTGTTGTGTCGAACCCGTGTGTTTTCTGCTTTCACCCACAATGACAAGTCACATGAGTAGAGTTCAAGTGTTGAACGTCCTGGAAACTTCCTCCAGCCTCCAGCCCCGGGGACCCCTGCATTCCCTCTTTCGGAGCCCTGCTCCCCCAGACAGATGGACGGATGGCTCTCCAGGAGGCACGCGATGGAGGGGCTCGCCGTGTAGCCTTGCCCCCGGACGACGCATGCATATCCACAAACGGCTTTGCAGTTTAAATGGAGAAGAGCATGGGAAGGCTTGCACCTTGCCTTTTTCACTCCGCATCAAGCGTTTGACAGGTATTTGTGCCAACGGATGTAAATAAACCCCGCAAGGGAAACCCCGAGTTTCTTTGGACAGCCGTCGAATACTCCGTGGTGGGAATAAGGCAAGGCTGGCCGATCGGTCCCCACTGAGGACCGACCCCCCCTCCCCTACAAACAGCCGTCCCATCAGCGACCTTGTCTGCGTCTGCAGGTGCCCGTGAGCGGAAGCTCCCCGGCACAGGTGGCACTTCCGGCGGGCAGGGCGAACCCAAACGGGCTGCGTGCTTTCGCTGTGGCAGGCGTGTTGTAAGCGCCAAATGTGGCCCATCATTGCTATTGTTAAATACTGACAAATTGCTGTCCGAAGCGTCTGTACCGATTTACGCTCTGGCCAGTGATGGCTGGAGCTCCCGTTGCCACAAATTCATGGCAGCACTCAGTGGTTGTCAGACTTATTAATTTTTTACACTCTAATGGGTGAAAAATGGCATCTCGTTGTTTTAATTTGTGTTTCTTGGTGTTAGCAGTGAGGTTGAGCGTCTTTCCACATATTTATTGCACATTGTTTTCTCTCGTATTTATAGTTTCCTATCGTGCTCATTTTTCTGCCGGGCTGCTTGCCTTTTCCTTATTGATTTCCAGGAATTATTTATGGATCTGGTGGTGATACATTATTGGTTATATAGGTTGCAAATATATCCTCCCAGACTGAGGCTTGTATTTCTTGCTTTATGGATGGTATCTTCTGTTGAACAGAATTTTAAATTTTAACGTGTCTGATGCACCACACTGTATGTTTTGTGGGTTGGTGTGAAACCTTATGTCGTCTTTGGCAGTTTTGTATTTTTGCATGAAGGTTTTTACCCACCTGATGTGAAGCACCTTATTTTGTTTTGTTTTTGGCCGTGCCTGTGGCATGTGGAAATTCTCTGGCCAGAGATGGAATCCACGCTACAGCAGCGACCCGAGTGGCTGCAGTGACAACTCGGGATCCTTACCCGCTGAGCCACCAGGAAACACCGAGGCGTCTTTTCTTCTGTCGTTCTGGCTCCACGGCTGCAGCCGGCTCTTGCCCTCTGTCACACACGGAGGTCACACACGCACGCGGGGAGTCCTATCCCGCTCTCGCCACAGTTTCATCATTTATTTGCCCACCCCTGACCTGAGCAGCGATGAAATAAGCCCTGCGGTCTGAGGTGTGTCTCTGACCTTGATCATCAGACGTGTCTTGGCTATTTTTGACCCATTGCTCTTAGATATTGATTTCGTACAGCAGCTTGAAAAGCCCCTTTTAGATATAGGCTGGAGGTGCGTGCATTTAATCTTCGCAGTGACTTCAAGGGAATTCTCGTCTTGTTGGTGAGGCTTCCTCCTTGGAAAGATGGCGCAGCTCAAGGGTTAGGTCTGTCTTTGCCTTCAGCAAAGTCCAGCCGCCCCAGTTCCTGTGAGACAGGTGTTGCGCGTTATTTGGTGTGTGTACTCTTAGAAACGGGTTGTTTGGGGACGGTTAATGGCATCTTATGATATCACTTTATCTAATCTTTGCCGGTAATTTTGATGGTGAACTTATATCCTGAGATTCGTTGAACTCTGTTGGTTCATTTTTCCACCACACCCATGGCACATGGAAGTTCCTGGACCAGGGATTGAATCCAAGCGCAGCTGTGGCAACACCAGATTCTTAACCCACTGCGCCAGCGTGTGAGCTCCTGAACTCTCTAAATAGCTTTCTAGAGACTACCTTGGATTTTCTCTTTTCACATGGTCTGCCGTGAGGATCCAGCATTGGCACGGCTGCAGCTTAGGTTGCAGCCGCGGCTCGGATCTGATCCTGGCCTGAGAACTCTATGTGCTGTGAGGTGGCCGAAAAAGAAAAAAAGAAAAAAGAAAAAATTAAAAGCAAAATGGTCTGCAGGCGTTCCTGTTGCGGCTCAACAGATTAAGGCCTGACATTGTCTCTGTGAGGATGCGGCTTCCATCCCTGGCCTCGCTCAGTGGGTTAAGGATCCAGCGTTGCCACAAGCTACAGTGTAGGCTGCAGACGTGGCTCAGACCCAGCGTTGCTGTGGCTGTGGTGTCGGCCAGCAGCTGCAGCTCCTGTTTGACCCCTAGTCTGGGCACTTCCATATGCTGCAGGTGTCGCCGTCAAAAGAAAAAAGTGAAAAATAAGAAGGTCTGTGAAGAGGGATATTTTCCCCGCTTCCAGGCTGGCTTTCTCTTGCCACAGAAAGCTTCTAGGTGTTCAACCACAGTGAGGCATATAGGTGCCTTATTTTTTTAGGTATAGTTGATTTACAGTGTTGCGCCAATTTCTGCTGGACAGCAAAGTGACCCTGTCGTACATATATATGCATTCCCGTTTTTATATTCTCTTCCATCCTGGTCCCTCCCAAGAGCCCGGATAGAGTTCCCTGTGCTGTACAGCAGGACCTCATTGCTGATCCGTTCTCAGTGTCATAGTTGGCATCTATTAACTGCAAACTCCCCATCCAGCCCTCTCCTTCCCCCTCCCCCTTGGCAACCACAAGTCTGTTCTCCAGGTCCGTGAGTCTGTTTCTGTTTTGTGGACAGGTTCATTTGTGCCGTGTATTAGATTCCACACGTAGGCAATATCACATGGCATTTGTCCTTTTCTTGTCTTGTCTTTTCTTTCTTTTTTCTTTTTTTCTCTTTTGTCTTTTTGCCTTTTCTAAGGCCGCTCCCACAGCATATGGAGGTTCCCAGCCAGTGGTCTAATCGGAGCTGTAACTGCTGGTCTACACCACAGCCACAGCCGTGCGGGATCCGAGCCACATCTGCGACCTACACCACAGCTCATGGCAATGCCAGATCCTTAACCCACTGAGCAAGGCCGGGGATCGAACCCACAGCCTCATGGTTCCCAGTGGGATTTGTTTCCGCTGTGCCACGACGGGAACCCCTGTTTTTTTCTTTGTTTAATTGACTCGTTGTTGGTTTACGATGTCGTGTAAGCCGAAGGTGTGCAATGTACAGACGCACGAGCTCTAAAGCTGACGTTCCGTTTGCAGTTATCACAAGCCACGGGCTCTAGCCCCTGTGCGCTGCAGTATGTTCTCGTAGCGTGTTTATTTTCTACAAAGGCTTCTCCCTCCCCCACCATGCCCCCCCCCCCACGCCTAATCACCAGTTTGTTCTCTGTAACTGTGAGTCTGCTTCTTTTTTGGTTACATTCACTTCTTTGTTTTATTTTTCAGCTTCCACATGTGAGCAAAAACAGAGTATTTGTCTTTCTCTGTCTGACTTGCGTCTCTAAGCATGATACCCTCCTAGTCCATCTGTGCCGCTGCGAATAGAAAAATTTCCTTCTCTGCTACGGTGGGGTAGCAGTCCCTTGTACAGACGCATGTACCCCATCTTTATCCAGTCCTCTGTCGAGGGACCCTTAGGCTGTGTCCGTGTCTTGGCTACGGTAAACAGGGCTACTGTGAACACTGGGCTGCATGAACTTACTCAAATTAGCGGTCTTATGTTCTTCAGATACATGAAGTGGAGTTGCCGGATCGCATGGTAGTTCTATTTCTGTTTTGCTGAGGAAGCTCCGTAATGTTTTCCACAGGGGGGGGCGCCCATTCGCATTCCCACCCGCAGTTTGAGGGTTTGCTTTCCCCACGTCCTTGCCAACTCTTGTTATTCGTGGTCTTTCCGGTGGTGGCCATTCTGACAGCTGCCAGGCGGTCCCCTGCTGGGGTCCGGATTTGCATTTCTCTGGCAGTTAGCGATGCTGCGCATCGGTCTGTGTGCTCGTGGGCCACCTACAGGTCCTCTTCGGAAAAATGCCTGTTCAGGTCTTCTGCCTGGTTTTAATTGTGTTTGTTTTTGATACTGAGTCGTGTGACCTGTTTACATGTTGTTTGGCATTAACCCCTCTTGGGTCACGTCGTTTGCAGATGTTTCCCCCATTCGGTCGGTCGTCTTCCTGGTCTCAGTGGTTTCCTTTGAAACCCGGGTAGTGCGGCATCCGTGTTGGAAACGAAAAGAAAATCCGCCAAAGGACGCCCAAAGTCAGTGAAATCCAAATTACATGGGAGAATTGAGGCATAAAGTACTCCTTTGGGGTCTTTTTGAGCAGATGGAGGGGTGCACAAAGATGGGGGATGGCTAGATGGGTGCATGGACAGTCGGCTGGGTGGGTAGATGGATGGGTTGGTGGATGGACAGACAGTCAGGTGGGTGGACGGATGGGTTGGTGGGTGGACGGACAATCGGGTGGGTGGGTGGATGGATGGGTTGGTGGGTGGATGGCTGGGTTGGTGGGTGGATGGACAGTTGGTTGGTGGATGGATGGGTTGGTAGGTGGACAGTCGAGTGGGTGGATGGATGGGTTGGTGGATGGACAGACAGTTGGGTGGGTGGGTGGATGGGTTGGTGGGTGGATGGACAGTCAGGTGGGTGGATGGGTGGATGGGCAGCAGGGAGGACACCCCAGCTGTCACCGTCTGGGGCCCCCATGTCCCACACGGTGGTGGCAGGCCAAGGTGGGGCTGTACTTTTAAAGCTAGGCTACTTCTACTTCCCAGGTTACTGGGGATTCCATGTCACTGAGCTGGGAGGGGGCCCTTATTCCTGGAAACAGCTTTGGGGCCCTTCTGGCATCAGAAGGGTCAGAGGGACAGCGGCTTCCTGAGCACCTGAGGACCGGGGGTGGGAGGAAGGGGCCTGAGAATGGCAAGGCGTCGAATGACGCAGGCCTGTGAGAAGCTCGGACCTGCAGGAGGGGCAGAGCCAGCACAGGGCCAGGAGCCCAGGGGGGGCTCAGGGCCAGGAGGGGGTTGGGCCTGCAGGGGACCTGAGCCGGCAGCTGAGGTGAGCCTGAAAGAGCCAGAGTCTCTGCGGGGCTGGGGGCTTCTGAGCACCTGCTGGCCGTCCCTTGGAATCACTGAGGTCCCGCAGGACCTACCGTGCATTATTGTGTTCACGCTCACACGCTCGCTCACTCATCACTCCCCCTCCATCTGTGCACAACAAGGAAAGACACTGTTTCATGACCAGTGGTCACTGCCGGGCACCGCACTAGCCGCGTGCGGCTGTTTCATCCTGACCCCAATCTTCAAGGGCGGGGACAGCTGCCCCCCTTTGACGCTTGTGGAAACCGAGGCCCGCAGGTGTGCCCCGCACTCTGTCCCTGCTTCCCTGGTGCCCAGGGCCCCGGGTGCTGGAATGAGATCTGAAGATGCCTCCACTGATGGCAGCGTGGCTAGCGAGGCGGCATCATGACATTTACGTCAGGACGGAAGCTCTTGCCAGCCTGATGGCCCAGCTCCTTCTCAGATGGCATGATGCCAAGGCCTGGCTGGGAACCCTCTGCTGGAGCCTGTTCTGCCCCTGAGATCAGGCTCCATCTGGCAGGGACCCCGGGGCGGGGGACCCGCAGAAGGGCCCCGGGGGAACTCGTGAGGAGACAGGCCCCGCGCAGCCCAGGAAGACCGCCAAGAAGAGATTCGAGGCAAGCCCAGCTCCCATGACCCTGGGCTGCCTGAGCCCACCCGAGGCCCCTGCCAGCTTCTTGGGGAATCCAAGGAGGTGCCCGAGACGCCCGGGCAGGAAAGGGTTAAGGAAGCGCTGAACGAACCTAATTTACATGCAAAAGCTTCCGCATCCTTCCCCACCACCCCGGGCTTGTGCAAACCAATCAATATTTTATGAAGATGTTTCCTGCCTCTGCTGTGGGGGGAGGTGGGTGCTGGCCGGGCTCTCCGCAAAGGGAGGATGGAGCTGGGGTCCGAGGCCCCGGGGCCTCTGTGCCTCTGGTCCTGCTGAAGGCCCAGGTGGGGTCCTCTGGTCTGGGGTGGTCCCCCCTCCTCCCTCCTGGGCTGTCAGTGGGCTGAGAACAGGAGGCTGCCCCCGACTCACCTCCCCATCAGCCACAGCCTTGGGCACAGGGCAGGTGCGTGCGCCTACCTGCCGCAGGCATGAGTGAGAGCGCGAGCGAGCTAGCGAGCGCCTGCCTTCTCAACCCCAACAGGCACCTGGGGGCTCACGGAGCCCCTGAGCCCAGGTGCCCACGCGGAAGCACCAGCAGGATCTCCGGGACCCTGCAGTGGCCGTGGAGGCCGGTGAGAGGCTGTGAGCAGGGCCCTGGCTGCCTCTCCCAGACCTTCCTGAGAGCGGAGCCTGATGGGGCGCAGGGCTGATCCCCGTAAGTGCCCCCACCCGCCCTGCTCTGCTGGCTGCTGAACGCGGCGGCAGCGGGGCCCTGCCGGAGGTAAATAAATAAGTCATCGCATTAGGCCAGCGACGTGTGCAGACCTCAGCGCAGGGGCTCCCCAGGGCCTGTCTCAGCACCCCACCCTGCAGACCGTCTCATTCCCGAATTACGACCCCTCGATTCACAGATCCGTGCAAATCACTCCGCGGCCGCTGCAGGGGCCTCCCCCTGTTCCTTCTCAGAAGCACCTGCCCAAGGTCCTGTCCCCTTTGGAGGGGCAGCCCTTACCCCCAGCCTCCTGTCCCACTTCATTCATTCTTTCTTTCACAGTTGCTGGAGGCGAAGGCTTCTGAAACACCGAACCAGCAAAAAGTGCCCGAGAGCCTCGGAGGGCCCGGGGGGCAAGGCCAGCGAGCCTGGTTTACAGAGAAGGAAAAAGAGGTTCCAAAGGGTGCCCCGAAGCCGGGAGGTCTGGGCTCATCTCTGCCCCAGCGCGTCCCACAGCCTGGCCCCAGTTCTCATCCCAAGGTCCCGAGTCCTGGACGGGGGCTCCCTGGGCCCTGAGCTCGGGGTGGGGGAGCCCAGCTCCTGGATTTCTGCACGGTGGGCTGGGGGGCGTTGAGGAGGGGGCGAAGGATGGAGAGGGGCCGGGGCGTGGCTGCCGCTGATCGGCCCGTGTCCGCAGGGTCACTTTGCATCTTATAAAGTCACCACCGAGACCGCCGCCTGAAGGAGCAGGACCATTTCACTGCGAGGACTTTCATTCCCCTTTGTTAAGCACAAAAAGGCGCCTTCTCGGGCGGGGACAGGATGCCGGAGCAGCGGCCACCGGGGCTCGGCCAGGGCGCCCAGAGCAAATGGCTTCGTTCTTTCATGTGAAGCCGGTGGTTCATAATGCGCCCTCTGTGCTCTGTAATGAAAACACGGCTTAGAGGCCCCCGGCACTCTCGGCGTCACTGGAGCGTGTGCCCTGGTCACGCACCCACGGAAGGGGCCTCGGTGAGCGTCCCCAGGGCCCCCAGCCGTCCTGCTGTCCCTTACCGCCTGCGGAGGCGTCCTGCCAACCACCTCTTAGCCCGCCTGCCCGCGGTTCCCTGGCTCATTCCCGCCTCTGGCCCAGACACGCTGCCCCGCCCAGCCCATCTTCCAGCCCCATCCGAGTACCCTCCCCCAGGAAGCCCACCTGGCCCCCTCTGCACGTGGCCCCGCTGCAGGGACTCGCTGGCCCAAGATCGGGGTGCCCCTTTCCCGCCCCGTAGAAGTCAGGCTGCCTCAGCTCAGAGCACTACAACGGCGCCCCTCACTCCCTCCCCAGCCCACCCCCCTTGCCAGTGTAATAAGGCCACACTTGCTTGGCGCCAAGTCAGGGCAGACGCTGGAGAGCACGGTGTGTTGCGTGCAGGGTCACCAGAGCACCACAAAATCGCCACAAGGTCGGCGCTCTCTCACTCACCCCACAGTGAGGAAGCAATGCACAGAGAGGGCAAGGAGCTTGCCCAGGTCACACAGCGCCTGAGGGGTGATTGCCGGGTGGGACCGGGCAGTAGGGCTGGTCTTGCCCTGGAGGCCTCTTGACTGCCTGCAGGTCTGGCTCAGCCGCCTACACCGGGCGCCTGGCTGCCCCATGCTCTCTGTTCTGAGCCCGCTGGGCCCACACAGGCTGACCGGCCTCAGCCCCTCCCTGCAGCCACACAGCTCAGGGTGGACCCATCTGGGTGCAGGATCCTGGCATCCTGCGTAGGAAGCACCAGGCACCCGGCACTGGGTGCACAGTGGGCACTCAACACACGCGGTGGCACCAATGCCATTGTCACTCTCTAGGGGTCCCAGTGTGGTGCTCGAGGGGCAGTGGGCTCAGCACACCCGTCTAGCAGGAGCACTGATCCCAAGAAAGCCTCACCGCTCTGTCACCTTGATCTGCCAGGGCCAGGGTGGCTCCCAGCCCTCCAGGAGGGCACCATCCCCGAGGTGGGCCCGCAATGGGCATGGCCCCAGGGGCTCCAGGCCACATGAAGGAGACGGGCACACCTGTGAATCACTGGGTCAAAACCCAAGGCCCGGAATGAAAGGAGATGGGTGACGGCCGGGACTGCGACCGGGGTGGGGCGGGGACCCTGCCGCAGAGTGACCTCACCGTCCCACGTCTGTGCCCTCGTGACAGACTCTCTCCACAGGCAGGTGGGAAAGAGACCTGGTGGCCTCATTCAGGGCTCTCTTTCGTTTGGGCTCAGATCTTCCACTGGCCCCAAATCCGGGTCTTCAGAGCGGGGCTTTTTGCAAAAAGCCAGATGCTGAGGTCTGCTTTCCTGGAAGATGGAGTCACTGCGGGCAGACGGGAGGGGCTGGGCCACCGCCCGCCCAGGGTGGCAGGCTCCCTGCCCCCTTGGGAATGGCCGTGTGGGGCCTGCCTGTGCAGAGCTGCCTTGATGACAGCAGGTGCTGTAAACACGGCAGCGGGAGCCGCCCAGAGCCGCTCGAGGCCCAGGTGTGCCCGTCCGGGCTGGGGCCTGGTCAGGTGGGCCGCAGGGCTGCAGCCGGGGTCAGGACGGGGTGAGGATGACGGTGGCCCGCAGGCAGCAGGGAGGGCGTGCCAGCCTCAGAGAGACCCTCCCTGCAGCCCTGCCCCCACTCGGGGGCGGGGGGTGGGGTGGAGGGCAGGGCCGTCTGGGGAGCTGACTCCCTCCCCGGTTCTTGGCAAACCCCTCCCACTGATGGTCAGGGCTGGCTGGGGCTCCTCCTTGGCCGTTTGCAGAGCTGACCCACTGAGGCCCCGTGACTCCAGGGCTCTCTGGTCCCCAGGCAGGCCCTCCCCCGCTCCCCTGAGTACCCACAGAGCAGGGGCCCGAGCAGCGTCAGGGCTGGGCCAGTCTAGCCAGACGCAGTGGGCTGGCCAGATGTTCGCTTCCAGCTGGAGGGGGACCCATTGTTCTCAGCTGAGCCCTGGCATGGAGCCCCGGACACCTCCTCCCTCGCGCACAGCTCTGCCCGCAGGCCGGGGCCTGCTCCGGGGCCGCCCTCTCTGCCTGTGTGTGCACGAACCACACGCAGGCTGAGCCCCTTCCCCACGACGGGTCCGCGGGGCTTCTGGTGACACTAGGGGTGTCTCAGAAGGGACCCTACCCATCTCTGAGCTGGGTCAAGCTGTTGGCGCTGTGAGGCCAGCTCTGCAGCTGTGCCAGCCAGCCATTCCCACAGCAAAGGGCCTGGGAGGCGGGCACCCTGTGGGCACTGCCCACCCAAGCCCGCCACCTCCAGAGAGAGGATCACCTGACTGGAGGTGCCAGGTGCCCCCGTGTGCGCTGTGGCTTGTGACCCCTCCACCCAGCGTCAGCCCCTCAGGAAGAACAGCCAGCCCCAGGCCGAGGGCAAGAGGGCACAGTTGGTTGGCCTGGGGCTGGCAGAGCTGGGGCTCCTTCTTCCTTCACAGAGGCCCGTGCCTTGGGGGGACTCTGGTGTCTCTGGAACTCGTAAGAGGCCTCCTGTTGCTATGCGTCTGCCTCAAGGTCTCGGGCCTGGAGGGACCCCCACCAACCTCCGGGGCAGGGAGCCCAGTACCCGGGGTGGCAGGAGGCTCAGCGCCCAGTCAGCGGGCAGGCTGCAGCAGGACGGCACTCCGGTGCCCCGCCCTGGCCCAGGCAGAGGCTGGCACGGTGGCACAGGTTCCCCCTCCATCCCTGCTTCTCCAGCGTCTCTGATCCTCACGCTGGTTCCCAGCCAAGGAAGCCGAAGCCCAGGGAGTCTCTCAGCAGGAGGCAGAGCTGGGTCCCTCCGCTGTTCTCAGAGCCCCAGCTACCCTCCTGGCCTGGGCCCCCAGGGTCGGCCCTCCCGCAGCCTGGCTGAGACCCGGGAAGGCAGGGAAGGCTTCCCAGAGGAGGGAGTCGGGGCTGGGCCTGCAGGAAAGGCGGGGGCCCCGGGCTCGGGGAGCGTGAGGAGGGGGCCCTGGACGCACGATCGCTTTGAGGGCGCAGCCTGAGAAGCCCTCTGGGTTGACAGCGACCTCAGGCCTGGGACGCGTCCCCAGTCACTGACTCGGGAAAGCACAGCGCTCAGACCCGGGCTCGGCTGTTTGGCCTTGGCCTGTGCCTCTGGCCTCCGTCCGAGAAGGGGCTGGTCTGGGGGAGCCCATCTGGTCGCGTCCCAAGGCCAGGCAGGCCCTCCGGTCCTCAGCCCGCCCACACCAGCTCCCCACCCCCGACTGCAGCCCGAGATGGCGCAGCTGGGGAAACTGCCCTTGGGCACAGAAAGGGGCCAGCAGGCCCACACGCGCACACGCGGGCATCAAAAGTCCCCCCAGGCCACAGAGACCACCTGCACTGTCCCCAAGACACAGGCTGGACCAGCGTCAGGGCTGCAGGCTCCCGGCTCTGGACGGCGTGGACCTGCAGCCTTGGGGGTCCCTGCGCAGGAGACCCCGCCTCTGACGGTGTGTCTGCTCTTTAATCACAGGCTCTTTAATCTCCGGCTTTCGCGTTCTTAAATCTTTAATCAGCCCTTTCTGGCGGCAGCTTCCCGAGGTGAGCTCCTCCTGCTGAGGTTCTGGGGGGTGGGGAGGGGAAGGGGAGGGGGAGGGGGAGCAGGGTGGGGGAGGCTTTGCAGCCTCTGACCCCACCTGGACGTTCCCTGAGGGATGCCCGGCCCGGCCTCCTTGGACGGCGGCCTTCCTGTCATGACGGTTGGCAGGTGGACTGATGACCGCCACTTAGCTGGATGGTGGGTCTGGACCGCCCCGCCAGCCCTGCTGGGAGGACCGAGGAGGGACGCGCTCCCCCGGGGCAGGGAGGTTCTGAGAAGGGAGGCGGTTTATTTCATCACCTGCCAGGGCTGTGCCTGGCGTCACGTGGTGAGGCGGCCACACCACCGACGCCCCGGCTGGGCAGCCCACGCGCCCCGCGTGGTGGCGTTTCCCGGAGGTGGGGGCTGGGAACATTCAGCAGGGGGTGGAGGCCTCAGAGCCACCAGGTCCTGGGACCACTCTGGGGGGTCTGCAGGACCGACCCATCCAGAGACGCCCTCCTGTCTCCTAGCAGTGGTGCTGGGGCCGAGCAGGACCCTTGACCAGGGCTGCGGCCAGCTCTCCCGGGGGCTGCACAGGCCCTTGGGGTCCTCGGGCTGCCCTTGAGGACAAGGCAGGTGCTGGCGGGAGGCTATTGGGTCAACTCAGTGCCCCGTTTACGGCTACGTGGGGGACGCAGGCCAGGAGAGTGGCCACACCAGCCTGCCCCTTGGTGATGAGGGCAGAGCCTCCCGGCCCACAGGCACCCCAAGTTCTGCGCTTTCGGGGGAGGAGTGGACCCAGCTTTGCTAGTGAGCTGCATGTAACGCAGTCATGTGACGTCTTGGCAGCTGGACCCTCAGGTCACTGAGGAAGCTGCACAACCTGTGTCGAAGAGGGTTCTGCCCGGGCAGCTCCACGCCCCACTGCCCCAAGGCGGCCCTGGCCCTGCAGCCTCGCCCTGCACCGCACAAGTTCAAGTTCGTCCTAGGGGAGCAGGTCTGCTTGTGTGCCTCCCGACAGCCTCAGAGCCAGGAAGATGGCCACGGGGTCCCCCCAGGTCGCCACTTCTCCAGCCTGCTCCACCAGTTCGATCACTCAATAAAATTTGCCGGGGTTCTGGGGGGGGTCCTTGAGCCGGAGGCCCAGCCCTCCTGGAAGCCGCCCCTCCCCTGCTCCCTGCGCACAGGGCGTCAGCCATCCATCGGGGACGGCGCTTGCACTGCGCTGGCCGGCTTCTGGCAGCTAAGTGACCGTATGGGATTCTGACAGTGACCCTAAGTCACCACCACGTTATGGCCCCAAGGAGCCGCGGTTGCCCTGGCTCCTCCCTGAGCACCGTTTCCCCCTGGAGGCTGTTCCACTTCAAACGCCCCTTGACGTGGCCATGAACCATTTTCCCACCCGTGGAGAAGCAGGTGCGTGGGCAGCCTGTGCCGGTCCGTCATCTAGTTTGGGGTCACAGAGTTGGCGGCCAGTCAGAGAGCAGAGGCTGCCCCATGTGAGCGGGGTGGGGGGGGCGGTGCTGTGGACCTGGCCACACAAAGGGACAGGTGGATGGGAGGTGACATAAGAAGGGTGTTCCTGGGGCTTACAGGTGAGGTCCCCTTGTTCACACATTTGACAAATAAGCCTTTCCGAGGGGAGTAAACTGTCTCAAAATCACGACAGTGGCGGGAGGTCCAAGGTGTGTGGATCCCCAGTGGTCCCGTCTGGTGGGGGTGGGATGGGGCGCCCCTGCCCTACCTGGGCTGTAGGTGTGCTCAGGACATGGGCTGCACAAGAGGCCAGAAGTGAGCTGGACCCTGAGGGCCTGGCCGGGTCCGGGGTCCCAGCTGACACTGAAGGTGTGGCCCGTTGGCGTGGGGGTGGGGAGGTCAACCCCACATCAGTAGGAGGGTGCTGTGCCCAGGCGAGCCCACCAGAGACTGGACGTCTCTGGGTCAGGCTGTGCCGTGAGCTTCGGTGGCCACGGGCCTCCTCCTCTGGGCCGGTGGGCACGCTGGGCATCTCTGGGCAACTTACAGATAAGGAAGTAGCATTGTGGGGAGAGGTTTAGACACACGGCCCCCTCTTCCTGCCCACGCAAGGCCAGCCCACCCTTCTTCCAGCCTGGGGATCCCCACCATTGCTCATCAGCTCCCCTCCAGCCTCCCGCCGAGGCTGGGAGCTTGAGGTAGCCCTGCAGAGCTCCTGGCCCCTTGCCCCTGGGGGCCATCAGTGTTCCTGGGCATCTGCCCCACCCGAGCATCAAACTGTGGCAGGTCAGCGGGTGGTACTGGTGCCTGGCTCATGGGGGACATGAGAACAGCAGGGCTGAGGGACATGTGACCCCCCACACACACCAAATCTGGCTGCACCTGGGCTTCCGGGGCCCTCCCTCAAGTCTCCAACCCTGTGGCCAGGACACCAGTGTCCCTCCTAGTGGGGTCCACCCGCAATGCATCTAATTTGCTCCCCGACAAGCTGTTTATCCAACACGCTCCATCCACACAGCTGTCGGCAGCCCCAGACTGGGGCTACTGTCCAAGCTTTCTGGGGACCCTTCACCCTAGACCCCACCTCAGCCCTGGCCCCCTCTCACTTCCGGTAGGCTGACATGGGGAGGGGGGTCTGATTCTCCCTCTCAGGGTCTCCCTCCGGCAGCCTCACCAATTTTAGCCAAAGGTGTCCTCACCGTGGAAGAATCCCCACTTGGGTACAATTTTTTCCTCCTGATCCAACATTTACTTTGTCATTTAATTTGACGAACATTAATTTTTTCTGACCAAAGCATTGCAAGTTATTAAAGAAATTTGGAAATTCTGGCTGAGAATCGAGAAGAAGGCTCAGATTCAAACCTGTCACTCAAAAGACCCCATTTGATGCATTTCCTTCTGCTCTTTAATTTGTTTGTTTGCATGACTTTAACTCTGTCGCTATTTCTGCGTTTATTAGTTGGCTTTCCACTGTAAGGCATCCATCTCTTCATTCATATTTCATTTGTATTAGTTGGACTCATAAGTTCTTAGCACACGGCTCCTACCCATTGCTCTTTATTTGGGTGCTTGGATTGTCCTAATTTGGCCCCTGGGAGCCCTTTAGAACTACCTCAGGGTCCTTTCTGACCTGTGCTCCCCACTCTTAGAGCACTTCCTTCCTTTCCCTGGAAATAGCTGTACAAGGAGTTCTGGTTCCTTTGAGTGGAGATGGTATTTAGAAGCCAAGGTCTGGCCCTGAAGGTGCTCAGCAGTGCTGGGGAGCCATTGCTCCCTGGCCCTCTCTGCCCACAGAGCTGCTCAATGCATTTTTCCAGGTGAGGCACATATAACACACACCTGTCTCTATGTGCCTTATTGGGAGGTCATAGCTGATGAGGGCACCTCAGAACCCCACTGCCGAGGTCCATATCTGCACTGCAGTGTCCCATAACTGTATCTCACCCGCCAAAGCAAGACCACAAGATGGCCAACGCATGCATTCCTCTTCTCAAGACTAGAACAGGCAGGAAATAGTTTCAGAAATAAAACTGAGGGAGAGAAACCTACCCACTGGAGTTCAATATTGGTTTCCCGAATGCGCATGAGAGAGCGAGATGGAGGAGGAGGAGAGGGCGGAGGAAAAGAAGCAGGGCCAAAAGAAGAGGAAGGAAGCTGGAGAGGAATGTCCGTCCAGCCTTTGCAGGTCTTGCGGGCACTATCCGATGGGTGTTGATGGACAGCCCCACCCTTCTGTCATCACCCTCATCAAGACATAAGACGTTTCCGTCACGCTCCAACGCCCTCTGTGCCCCCGCCAGCCCTTGGCAGTCCCTGTGCCGATTTCTGACATTCTGGGTCAGTGTTGTCGGCTCTGGCACGTGACCTAAATGGAAGGAGGCAGCACACGCGTCTGCGTCTGGCTCCTCTCGACTGGCAGGGCGATGGTGAGATACGTCCGCAGTGCTGCCTGTGTCGCTAGCTGACTCACTTCTGCTGCGTGCAGGTCCATTGTGTGCACGTCAGAACCCCCGCTTGCGCCTCCCGCCTCCTGTTGACGGACAGCTGGGCCCTTTCCAGTGTTCAGCTGTCATGAGTAAGGCTGCCGTCAACGTGCGTGTGCGCGTCTGTGCGTGGACATGTGTTTTCCCTCCCCTTGGGTGTGGAGGAATATCTAGGAGGTCCGGCTGAATCAGAGGGTGGGTCTGTGTTTCACTTTATGAGAAACTGCCAGACTGTTTCCCGTCGTGGTTTCCATCTTCCCTCCCGCCAGCAGCTCGGGGAGCCCTGGTTGCCCCGTGTCCTTGACAACACTTAACGAGGTCAGGCTTTTTTATTTTCAGTCCTCCCAGCAGATCCGAAGTGGCAACTCACATCTTCATGCCTTTTTTTTTTTTTTTTCCTTTTTATGGCCACACCTGTGGCATGTGGACTTTCCCAGGCTACAGGTTGAATTGGAGCTGCAGCTGCAGGCCTACGGCATAGCCATGGCAACACCGGATCTGAGCCACATCTGTGCGCTGTGCCCCAGCTCACGGCAACGCCACATCCTTAACCCCCGAGTGAGGCCGGGGATCGAACCCACGTCCTCAGGGACACTACGTCAGGGTCTTCACCCACTGAGCCACAGCAGGAACCCCTCTTCAAGCTTTTTGTTTGACCCTCCTGGTGGCGTCGAGGGCCTTATTCTCTTGGTCCTGGTCGTTCGTGGTCTGCATCTGCCGAAGTGCTGGCCAACGTATTTGGCCAGTTTTACTGCTCCTTGTCTTTCTACTAGAGATTTTCCTGGGACTTCCCGATATGTTCTGGATGCACGTTCCTTAGCTGATGTGTGAATGGCAAGCATTTTCTCCTCGGGAGCACCTTTCCTTTTTTAGTGTCTTAATCACATCTTTTGAAGACCAGAAGTTTTTATTTTTGCCGAAGCCACCTTTCACCTTTTTTGTTTCTTTTAGGGTTGTTGTTTCTTATTTTCCCGTTTAGGAAAGCTTTGCCTCTTCAGGGTCGTGAAACCTTTCTCACGTGTTCTCCTAGGAGGCTTATACGTGTAATCATCCCAACATAACCTCTGGGACGGGGCTGGGTTTTTCCCGTTCGTCTGCCCGGTTGGTCCAACAGCATCTGTGGACCGTACTCTTTTACCACGCTGAATTACTGCGGTTTTTCAGAAATCAATTGATCACATACACATGGGTCTCTTTCAGGTCTTTCTAGTTCATTCCGTTGACTAGTGTGTCCGTAGTTACTTCCAGACACACCCGACACAGGATTTTAATTACTGTGGTTTTAGAGGAGTTTTGGAACCAGGGAGTGTGTGCCTCCAATTCCAGCCTTCTCGTTCGGAAGGACGTTCCCTCTTCTTGATCTTTCGTGCGTCCAAACAAACAAGACTAACGTGACCGTTTCTGCAGAAGTGGTCCTGGGGTTTGACCGGGTGGCATCACATCTGCAGTTCCGTTTGGGGACCGTCCTCCTTCCAGCACCCATCCCTTCCCTCTGTGGTCATCTCCTCTTCTCTGACTTCTTTAGGTTTTCTTTAAGTTCTCTAAAAGGTTCTTTTTTAATTAAAAAAAAATTTTGTTTTCAGTTTAAAGGGTAGAGGTCTAGTATAACTTTCAGTAAATGCCCACCTTGTTAAATTTTTTAATGTCACGATAAACGGGACTGTTACGTAAGTGTCGTGCTCCTGTGGTGCGTTGAAAACCTACGGTGATGAAGGAATTTTGTGTATTGACACTGCATGTGCTGCATCTTGCAAAATTCACTGCTTAGTGCTAGTCACTGTTTCTCAGACTCTTTACAATTTTCTGTGTAAACAAAAATTGTTACTTGTGATTAAGTAGCTTTTTACTTCCTTCCAAACAGTATTGCTGTCTTCTCTTTTCCATGCATAATTTCCCTGGCCGGACTTCCAAGGCGATGATGAATAATGGTATTTGCGGTTTCAGGGGAAAGTGTCCAGTATTTCACTGTTAAGAGCGATGCTCGTTGGAGTTCCTGGGGGCTCAGCGGAAACGAAACTGACTAGTATCTGTGAGGACGCAGGTTTGATCCCTGGCCTCACTCAGTGGGTTAAGGATCCAGCGTTGCTGCGGGCTGTGGTGTAGGGCGCAGATGGGCTTGGATTGGCATCGCCGTGGCTGTGGCTACAGCTCCGATTCGACCCCTAGCCTGGGAACCTCCATACCTTCACCCGCCGCAGGTGCGGCCCTTAAAAAAAAAAAAAAATGCTCGTTATCACGAGGTTTTTAGTAGATGTCCTTTATCGGATTGAAGGCATTTCTTCCTATTTTCAGCCTCCAGAGGTTTTCATTGTATCCCGAACAGGCATGGAATTTTGTCACTTGCTGTCTTCATTCCCACCGAGGTGCTCGCGTAGTTTCCCTCCTCGGAGTGAACAGAGTGAGTCACGCGCGTGGCTTTGTGAATAAACAGCAACCCTTCACTTCTGGAGGCCGTTCCACTCGGTCGCAGTGTCATCTCTTTCCTGTGTCACTATCTACGTGCTAGTGTGTAAGTAATATAATTTGCGAATATACGATTTCCTGTTTTCACTTTGCTGGTACGTAATTAAAGACAGGCTTCTCCGTTCATAAAGCCTCGTAGGGCTTTTTGGTCAGATTTTGGTACCGGGGCGATGGCCGCCTCGTCAAATGAAACTGCAATTCCTCTTCTATTTTCTGAAAGAACATATATGAGATTGGCGTTAATAAAAATATATATATTTAATAGAATTCATCGGAGAAAACACACAGGTCTGGAATGTTCTTTGTGGGAGGTTTTTGATGACGAATTCAATAATTAAAATACATACAGGGCTGTCCAGGTTTTAATCTGACGTCGGTTTTGATACATTATCCCCCAAAGTGCCCGTTTCGCCGCATCCTTGAATTAAGCGGTTCCTAATACACTTTCTCTGCCGTATCCTTGGCAACGGCCCCCCCTTAATTCCTGCTCTGACTCATTTATTTCTACTCTTTTTGTCCTTTGGTTACTTGAGGAGACTTATCCTTCTTAGCAATCTTTTCGAAGAAACAACTTTTGACTTTGTTATTGTCACTGCTGTTTTTAAAATGTCACTTATTTCGGCATGTGTCTTTGTTAGTTCCTTCTTTCTCTGGGCTTGAGTTGCCTTTATTTTCCAGCTTCTTAAGGTGGAATTTTAAAAAATTTATTTTTATTTTTATTTTTGTCTTTTTAGGGCTGCACCTGCAGCATAGGGAGGTTCCCAGACTAGAGGTCGAATTGGAGCTGCAGCTGCCGGCCTGCACCACAGCCACAGCCACGGTGGATCTGAGCTGCATCTGCAATTACTCCACAGCTCATGACAACTCAGATCCTTAACCCACTGAGCGAAGCCAGGGATCGAACCTGCGTCCTCATGGATGCTAGTCGGGTTCGTTTCCGCTGAGCCACAACAGGAACCCCAAGGTGGAGACTTTTTTGGCAAACTCTTTCTGCAAAAGGTGGGGACATTGTGCCCTCCTAACACCAGCCAGGGGCCGTAGCTGCCCGGATCAGGGCGTTCCGTCAGGCGAAGGCTGCGTAAACAGGAATCTCCGGCAGTGTGGTTAGTTCTCTGCTTTCGAGGGTCAGACCGCTCCACTTTCTGCTCTTTTTGGTCTATCCACGGAGAGCTGCATTGTATATTTTCTTTCAGTTTATATTTGCTATTAGTGGAGGATTTCGCCTGAGACAAGTTCCTTCTGGTATCTTTCAATGTGTCTGTCACCCAACCTGAGAGATGAAAATTCTTTAAACATTTTTTTTATTAAATTGTAATTGATTTACAATGTTGTTCCTATTTTTGCTGCACAGCAAAGTGACCCAGGCATATATATACATCTCTCTTCCCTCTTCCGTTATCTCCCGTCATGGTCTAGCCCAAGACAGTGGATGCTGTTCCCTGTGCTGAACAGCAGGGCCTCATCGCTTATCCAGTCTCTCTCTCTCTCTCTCTCTTTTTTTCTTTTTAGGGCGCATGTGCCACCGCAACACCAGATCCTTAACCCGCCAAGTGGGGCCAGGGATCGAACCCTTGTCCTCATGGATCCTAGAAGAGTTCCTCACCACTGGGCCACAGTGGGAACTCCCTCCACTCTAAATGTAGCAGTTTCCATCTACTAACCCCAAACTCCGAGTCCATTCTGCTCCCCAAAATGATAAGGTCTTAATTTCGCATTTCTTTGGCTAACGTGTGATGGGACACTTTTTCGTAATTTTTGGTGATTTGTTTTCCTCAATTTATGACTTCTCCTTTGCCAGTTTTATTTGGGAGGCTTTTAAAGTCGCTTTTTCTGGGCATATTTGCTGCAGATGTGTTCACAGTGTCATTTGCTTGTAATTTTGTTTCTTACGTTTTTAACGCACAGACTAAGTAGTCGCATAAGAAGTGTTTTTACACATGTAAGAGCTTTTACTATGTACTAAATATTTTTATTCAAAACACATATTTGATTGAATAATATTGCAACATTTATGTAGATAATATTTGTGGTCCTGTTAATGTTTTATATACTGCTCAATAATTGTGTTATAGTAAATCACTCTTTCCCATGGTCAGCCGTCATATATTGTTGATTAAACATGCAGTTGGATTGTATTCGCTGGTATTTCACTTGGGATTTTACATGAGGTCTTCTGTTTATAGCAGACTTTCCCAAAGGAACCCCACCCCCAAGAGATGCCTCCAGGTAGAAGTGGTTCTGTGGTTGGGTCAGTCGGAACGGGAAACGCTGGGCTGTGTTGCTGCTCTTGTTGAGAGTCTCAATGCCCATTTGAGGGTTGAGGACTTTGAGAAGCTCTGCATTTAAAAATTATGTTGGCAGGAGTCCCCATTGTGGCGCAGTGGAAACAAACCCAACTGGTATCTATGAGGTTGTGGGTTCGATCCTTGGCCTCGCTCAGTTGGTTGAGGATCCTGGGTTGCTGTGGCTGTGGTCTAGGTCACAGATGGGCTTGGATCTGGCTCTGCTGTGGCTGTGGCTGTGGCTGTGGTGTAGGCTGGCAGCTGCAGCTCTAATTCCACCCCTAGCCTGGGAACTTCCATATGCCATGGGTGCGGCCCTAAAAGTAAAATAATAATAATGATTATTATGTTGGAGGTCCCACTGTGGCTCAGTGGGTTAAGAACCTGACATAGTCTCTTGTGAGGATGTGGGTTTTATCCTTGGCCTCTCTCAGTAGGTTAAGGATCCAGTGTTGCCACAAGCCACAGTGTAGTTCTCAGATGTGGCTTGGATCCCGCGTGGCTGTGGCCGTGGTGGAGGCCGGCAGCTGCAGCTCCAATTCGACCCCTAGCCTGGGAACCTCCATATGCTGTGAGTGTAGCCCTAAAAAGAAAAAAAAAATTATATATTGACTTTGGCGAACCCAGCTTTTTTTTAACATTATGAAATAGTGGTATCTTTTTTTTATGTAATGCCCACGTAATATAGTTTGAAGAACATATGATGGGTTATATTATAATTATCAAAATTACTTGGCAAGTTTTCCAAATTTATAAGTTTCCAAAACTGAGTATATAATCTTGGAATTAATCATGTCCTAAAATTTCGCAGTATCTCACCAACAAGAGTGCCTGCGCCTGAAACCCTTCTTGGAGGGAATTCGCTTCTATGCAATTTTTTTGTTTGTTTTTTTTTTGTATTTTTAGGGCTGCACCAGTGGCATATGGCAGTTCCCAGACTAGGGGTCAAATCGGAGCTGCAGTTGCCAGCCTCCACCACAGCCACAGCCACGCAGGATCCAAGCTGCATCCGTGACCTACGCCGCAGCCTGCCGCAATGCTGGATCCTTAACCCACTGAGGGAGGCCAGGGATCAAACCCGCATCCTCATGGATACTAGTTGGGTTCCTAACCTGCTGAGTCACAGTGGGAACTCCTTATTTTAAATATTCATGCATATCGCTTAGTTCTTTTAATGTCTATTTTGATCATTTATCAGTTTTCATTCAGATTTATTAACATTCAACAGTGCGAGTAATTTCTTATTAATTTTTAAAGTTGTCTGCATGTTTGTTTTATTGCTTATATGATTTTAAATTTGTTTAATTGCTCTTCCACACCCCTCCTCTTTTGTAGCAGCTGGATTAGCCAGAGTTTTCTCCTTGTGTTCGAGTTTTCAAAGACTTGGCTCGCTAATGTACTTATCTCTTAGGACTTAATCTGCTCATCAATTCTCTTTTTACCGTTTTTGAATTTAATCATTTCTGCTACTATCTTCGCTGTTTTAATCTTCCTCGGAACTGCTTCTTAAAAACTCCTTGACTGGAAAGTTTTGGTCTTTTTTTTCTTGTTTGATAATGAAATCGTTTAAAGATGTGACTTGATCTTTGAAGACAGCTTTGTAGAAACCTATTTGTTGCTAGCAATTTCATTATTTTCCTGATGTTCTAGAATGGAAATAGTATTTCTTTTTTCATTTTCCCCAAATGCTATGTTGACACGAGTACTTTTAAACCACCATTTGGCAAAAGGATTTTTAAATTAGACCTTTGTTAGTAATTTCTCGTTTTCCTCCTTTAAAATAAACTCATGTCCTTTTCACAATTTTAACTCGGAGTATTTGCCGACTTTGTTTACTTTTTATTTGCCTAGGAAATGCCCTTTTGGAGAACGGCCGTGGATCTTTCGAAGCATTGTTTTTAGCTGCCTACGTATCATGAGCACACCGTCACTGTAATAAAACGGAATACAGTGGAATGTCATGACATAAACACATAACGTGTACACATAAAATACCCCTGACCTCTCGCCCAATTCTGGTCTCCTCGTCTGCAGGAAAAGCACCACTAGTACAGCTGATATGTTTTTTTTATGACATATTTCCATGTATTTGCACATAAATACGTAATCTGTAGAAATGCACGGTTTCGATTTGCGTACGTTGTCCTGCAGGCTGGCTTTTCCGCTCACGGCAGACTTTGCACCTGTGCCCCTTGCCAGCTTGCTGAAGTCTGCTCTAGTCTGACAGCCACCTGGGGTCCCGCAGGATAAATAATTCATTTAATCTGCTCCCTATGGATGGGCCTCTGGGCGGTTCCCAGTCCCCCCTCCCCTCCAGGTAGACAACGCCGCAGGGAGCCCCCTCAAATGGGCCTCTGTGCTCAGGCCCTAGCTTTCCCTGGGACACCTGTTTCAAGCATCCGGTGTGCGTAGAAAGGCAGGAAAATCACAAAGAGCCACTGGAGGAGTCCTCTGAGGGGAATATCCTCAGACAGGCAGCGTCCAGATCAGGATACAGAACAGCACCCGGGAGGCCACAGGGTGCGTCCCGAGGGGGGGCGAGGGGTGGGGTGGGGTTGGCGGAGCTCAGGCTCTTTATGTCCCGGTGCAGAGAGAAGTCAGCGAGGCAGAGTGAGAGGCAGGGGAGTTTGCGGCCCTGGGAGCTTGCGAGAGACGCAGGCGGGCAGGCGAGGCGCGCTGCCCCGGGCACTTGGAGGGCTGCGGTTTCAGAATCAAGGGAAGAGTTGGGGGAAGAAGACGCTCCTCACCCGCCCTCTCCGTCTCCATCACTCACTCCCCCGGACGTCAGAGGAGGGCAGGGCAGCTTCTGACCCTACCTGAGCTCAGCGGGGTTGGCACGGTGCTGCGGAAGTGAGCAAAAACGGTGGCAACTTGTGCTAAAATATGCTCGACTATCTCAGGGCGCCGTGTAAGAGGCTCCTCCGCCGCGGACGGTCAGCTCTCCCCCAGACCATTGCACGGAGGAGCCTGTCCTGGGATTGCTGACGGCTGACTCCGCCAGCAGGAGGCAGCCTCCCTTTTCCATTCCTGTTTTATCGCCCTGAGGCCTGACTCATGCCTCTATTGCATGATTTTTTGGCCAAGCAAACTTGCTCTGTTTTGTGAGTCAGGAAAAGCCGCCCAGTTTCAGGATTTTCCCATTGTGACCTTGAATGACCTTAAACTTGTCTCCTTTCTGTCCACAGGTCCCTGGTTGGGTGTCCAAGCTGTCGCATCGATTCTCCTTCTCCAGCCCTCTCACCAGCAGCCCCAGGAACCTCCCTTGGGCCTCCCGCAGTGAACTGCCATCCTGGCTTCTAACAGCATGTGGTCTGTTCCACGAGCCTGTTTCACACACTAGATGCTGGGCTCTTTCAAGATGTGCTTGTCCGAGCCAAGGGCCTTTCTCTCGCTAAGTTTTTTTAAAGGCCCCACCCGTGGCATAGGGAAGTTCCTGGGCTGGGGACTGACTCTGTGCCTCTGCAGTGACCGGAGCCACTGCAGGTGGATTCTTAACCCACGGCCCCGAAGCGGGGACTCCTTCCTCACTCTTTTGCGCGAAAGCTTCGCCAGTGCTGCCATGTGTCTTCGGAGGTGGTGACTCGCACGGATACTCAGCACCTGGTGGCGGGCGTTCCACGCCCCTCACCCCTCCTGCTCACGTTGGGCATTCTGTTCCCTTCCAATGTGGGGTTATCTTTATGGGGGGGTTGGTTTTAGGGCCACAGGTGCGGTACATGGAAGTTCCCAAGCTAGGGGTTGGATGGGAGCTGTAGCCACTGGCCTACATCACAGCGCACGGCAACGCCGGATCCTTAACCCACTGAGCGAGGCCAGGGATCCAACCCTTGTCTCACGGATACTAGTCGGGTTCGTGACCGCTGAGCCACGACAGGAACTCCCTGGGGTGGTTGAAGACCGTGCGCCTAGGGTCGTTCTTGGGGCTCATGGCTTTTGATAAACATGTTTACCCATTTCTCTTGAGTCTATAATGCGGAGCAAAAACATGATATCAAGCATCAGACGTTTTGTTAAACCTTTCCCCCAAGTTTTGTACCAATGTCCAAGCTAACCGGCAGTGTAGGAGGCTTTCCGTTTCTTCACAGCCTTTGCCAAAACTGGAGCTTCCCTCTTCTTCGCCGTCCAGGGGCCAGAGGCCGCCTGTGTTGGCTTTAGCCTGTGTCTCGGCCACAGCCGGTGGCCGGAGCTGGCCTTGTGTGCTTATTGGCCAGCTGGGTGTCGTCTTTCTGAGCCGTCTAGGTTGTCGATAAAAACCATCAATCCGGGATCGACTCTGGGATAGAAGCGCTTCCTCTATAAACGGAGCTCCGCAGCCGGAAGCCAGCTTCCCGGGTCGCTCTGAGAAACTGCTCCAGAGAAGCAGGGTTTGGGGCAGGTTCGTGTCTGCTCAGAGCAAAGAGCCAAAAGCAGGGCAGGGACCCGCTCCGCGGCGGTTTCCCAAGAACCAGAGCCGAGTCCGCTCGGCCTTGGCGCCGGGAGGGAGCCTCCCCTTGGAAGGGGCCCCAGCGCGGAGGCCCAGGGAGCGAGCGTTCAGCCTTCGCTGAGCACACGGACGGGCTCCGCGTCTGGTCAGAGCGCCCTTTTCTCCCGTAATTAAAGCCGATGGACAGTGTGTGTGTGACAGGCCACAAACAGGCTCTTTTAGCCAGCCTAAAATTCAGGTTAAATCATATATAAGCCAGGGAGTTCCCACTGTGGCTCAGTGGTAACAAACCCAACTAGGATCCATGAGGATTCAGGTTCAATCCCTGGCCTTGCCCAGGGGGTTAAGGATTCCATGTGGCTGTGGTGTAAACTTCATCTGAGACTCCAATTTGACCCCTAGCCTGGGAACCTCCATATGCCACACATGTGGCCCTAAAAAGCAAACAAACAAACAAACAAAGACAAATCGCGTATAAGCCAGATGACTTCCCCCAACTTCAACGTGTGAAACTTTCTTTCCTCCCTTCCCCCTTTTGATCTTAAATCTTTCGATAGAAGAGCAATGATGATCAAAATATTTGGTCCTCACCCAGTTAAATGCACAAGCGTTTGCCCAGCAAAGGCAGCTATAAACACAACGAAAAGGCAGCCCACAGAATGGGAGAAGATATTTGCAAACGACGGGACCGACAGAGGGTCCACAGACAGCTCAACATCAGAAACCAAACCACACCATCGAAAGACGGGCAGAAGCCCTCAATAGACATTTCTCCAAAAAAGACACAGAGGTGGCCAAGAGGCCCAGGAAAAGATGCTGGGTACCAGAAATGATGAGAAAAACGCAAAACCACAACGAGGTGTCCCCTCACATCGGTCAGAAAGGCCTCCCTCCGAAAGTCTACAAATAGTAAACGTGGGAGAGGCTGTGGAGCAAAGGGAACGTGGATCGCGGCACCCTCTACGGAAAAGAGTCGGAAAGTTCATTTAAAAACTGAAAAGAGAGCTACCGTGTGACCCCGCAACCCCTCTCCTGGGCCTACGTCCGGGGAAAAACGTAACTCAGAAATATGACACGCCCAGTGTTGGCAGCAGCACTGTTGAATAACAGCCAGGATGTGGACGCAGCCTGCATAGCCACCCACAGGCGGACGGAGGAAGAAGATGTGGTACAAGCACGCAGCGACTGTTCCTGGGACGCAAGAAAGAATGAAATGATGCCATCTAGGACCTACACCACAGCTCACCGCAGCACCGGATCCTTAGCCCACTGAGTGAGGCCAGGGATCGAACCTGAAACCTCACGGTTCCTGGTCAGATTCATTTCTGCTGCGCCGAGACGGGAATTCCTACTAAAGGCTTTTCTTTGCGTCCTGGATATTGGGGCAAAACTGTCACTAGAAAGTAAACAGGGACTTTCACCTCGCGAGGGAGACAACCAGGCGAGTAACCGTTCAACTGAACCGGCAGGACGGGTCTCACAGGCCCGGCCCGGGTTCTTGGGTCGCAGCCGTTTACCGCTTCGCCCAGTGTCTTCCGTCCAGGCGCGGTGGCTGTTTCGGGGCGGCTTCCAGGTCAGCAGTCCCTCCATAGACCAGTCTGGGACAGAGGCCCTTTTTAAGTGGGAAATAGGAATTTAAGGAGTTCCTGATATGGCTCAGCAGTCACGAACCTGACTGTCATGCATAACGATGTGGGTTCAATCCCTGGTACCGCTCAGTGGGTTAAGGATCAGGCATTGCCGGCATTGCAGACATGGCTTGGATCCGGCGTGGCTGCGGCTGTGGTGTAGGCCAGTGGCTGTAGCTCTGATTGGACCCTTAGCCAGGGAACCTCCATATGCCGTGGGTGAGGGCCTCAAAGGACCAAAAAAAAAAAAAAAAGAATTCAAGCGTCCACCCCCTTCGGTTTCACTGAGCACGAGCTAGCTAAGAGCAGCGCCCGATGCGGGTCCTCCCCCGTGTCAGAGAGGGTCCTGGCCCGAGGGCTGCTCCCGGCTGCACAGGCTCCTGGGCGCAGGTCACGGGCACCTGGTCTCCATCCAGAGACAGGGCGCCGCGATCACCTGGGAAAGGAGCTTAGCACGGCCTTTCAATACTTGGGTCAAACTTCACTCTGAAGTAACACCACCGAGGGACAGTCTGGATGCCGGTGCTAAAGCCAGAATGTACGTAAAACTCAGTGGCCGCCAAGGTGTGTTGCTGAAATTTAATTTTCTCTCCAAATAACCTTCCTTTTTATAACCGAATCACTTTGTTGTACAGCAGAAATTATCACGACCCTGTGAATCAATGATACGTCAAGGAAACCTAACAAAAATTCGTTTTGACCAGATCGCGTCAAATTAAGATGACTTTTTTTGCAAAACAAGTTTGATTTCAATAAATCTGGCCCGATGATTTGGGTAAATGTAACCGATCATCAGGGCTCTTTTAAATTTGGCTTTGCGGGAACTCGTCACCAGGAATCTCAAATTGATCCTTTAAAAGACTTTGCGAGGCCAGAAAAGCTGGACTCGCGCCCGCGACTCCGACCGATTCTGGTGTTTCTTCTCGAGTTCTAAAATATTTTGGGGCTCCCGCATCGGCCAGAAACCTAAGCGTGTCCAAATTCTGGAGGGATCAGGTAGAGAGAGGAGATAAATGCTTCCCCTCTGCTTGCGAAGGTATAATTTACTAAATTGCTGGCAGTCATAATTAGCTTCAAGGGGAAAGGGCCCCTTATCTGGAAACCAGATTAAAACCCAGTGGCATTGCAGATGAAAACTCTTAAAAACCCATCACTTGCATCAGTTCCTTCAAACCCGTGTCCTTATTTCTGTTCTGCTTGAGTCTAGTTTTTCCGCCAGTTTCGTCGTCCTTATCTGAGGACGGAGGGGGCAGTGGAGTGACAATTGCGAGACATGGGTGAGCTTTTTGTTAAGACTCAAGTCTGATTTGCCCAGTGGCGTGGGCGCCTCCATCGCTGGAGCCTTTGGAAAGAAAACCCCACGTGGGAAGCACATTGTCTAACAGTTTCTTTGGCATCGTCAGGACATCAGCTCCGCAGCAGGGGAAGGCTTTAACTCGTCAAGTGAAAAAACGGGGTTCGGGAGTTCCCGTGGTGGCTCAGCAGAGACGAACCTGACGAGGATCCATGAGGACGTGGGTTCAATGCCTGGCCTCGCTCAGTGGGTCGAGGATCCGGCGTGGCCATGAGCTGAGGTGTCGGTCACAGACGCAGCTCGGATCCCGCATTGCTGTGGCTGTGGCATTGGCTGGCAGCTGCAGCTCCGATGAGACTCCTGGCCTGGTGCCGCAGGTGGGGCCCTAAAAAGACAAAAAAAAAAAAAAAAAAAAAAAAGAAGGGTTTTACCAGGAAGCCGGGAAGATCCTGGATTTCCCACAGCCCTGATTGTTTAATTCACAGCTACTGAATTAAACGGCCAACTTAATTTCTCTGATTTAGGAGCAGCCTGTCATGAGGCGGTCAGGATGGCACACCTGGCCACGAGGGGGTGATTTCTTCATAGAAGCAGCAAGGATTTTGTCTACATGTGTCATGAGCTTTACAAATTCTGTTGATGCCTTTGCGTGAGTCGGTTATGACATTTCCTTAATACTCGGGTTCCGTCCCCTCCGTGTGAGCCCCAATTTTGATGACAGATCACGTGTAATGTCAGGATACATGTGATTTCCGGGAATTTCATCGCATTCCTGGAGCACTTACCACGCATCGCTTCATAGAGGTGTAACACAAAGAAGGCTGAATACTGCCTCCTGTCAGACCACGCTTCCCGTGTAACATAATCGACCAAAAAAGTGTAGTTAGTTTAATATTCCTGAGGTGTTTAAGATAATGTCACTTTCTTTCTCCCCACAAAATGCATTTTCTTTCTTCATACCTTATTTTACTGAAAACATACATTTCATTCCTCTCCTTGTGTACTGAATGGTTTCCCTTATAACTTCTAGCAGCTTTAGTTACATATATATTATAATTTTTTGTGTGTCTTTTTAGGGCCACACCTGCAGCATATGGAGGTTCCCAGGCTACGGGTCGAATTGGCCTACACCACAGTCACAGCAACGCGGGATCGGAGCCACGTCTGCGACCTACATACACCACAGCTCACGGCAACACCGGATCCTTAACCCACTGATCGAGGCCAGGGATCGAACCCACAACCTCATGGTTCCTAGTCGGATTCGTTAACCACTGGGCCACGACAGGAACTCCTTTTTCAGCCCCCCCCTTTTTGTTGTGGGTTCGGCTAATTGAGTCAGGGCTGTAGTTGGCTTAGCGGAGTCAGGGTGCGAGGCTGCGTTTGCATTTCCAGGACGAGTGAGAGTTAGAGCCTCCTGTTCGCTCCCAGGAGTATTTTGTTCTCTCAGAGTCAGGACTGTTGCAAAGCTGTCGTTTCCAACCCGCTTTTTCTGTAACGACGAGCAAGATTGCCTCCGGACGGGACAGGGCTTCCTCCTGGCTCTTCCGTGGGGATGCGGGCTCCACACCGCGCAGAAGCCAGAGCCGCCGGAGCTCCGGCCGGGGGGCAGGCAGCCTGTCTGGGAGCCGCGAGGCGAGAGAAGCCCATCGTCCCTCTTTCTTGGTGTTGTGTTCTGTTATAAAGTACAACGCTTTCCGACTTTAAGCTACATTAAAAAAAAAAAAAAAATCCGCCAACCCAGTTACTCCAAAATTCCTTCCAGGCCGTCTTGCCTAGAAACTCCCCCAGGGCCTCTGCCCGGATCCGCTTGAGATTCCACGTTTCGAGATCACAGTTTAAACAGAAGTCGTGGCGAGTAACTTAATACCTCGGACCCGGGTGTCAGGAAAAAGTCCCCAATCACCTGAGGGTCCCGTGAGGTGGGGGCTCAGGGGCCGGGGTCAGCGCTGGTCCAGAGGGGACTGGGGGGGCTTTTCTGACATCCTGCTAAGCCATCGATCAAACATCTAGGACAAGAATAGCAACTAGTTTTCTTTGAGTCAAACTAAGTTAACTCTAGAAACTGCTCCAGAGAAGCAGGGTTTGGGGCAGGTTCGTGTCTGCTCAGAGCAAAGAGCCAAAAGCAGGGCAGGGACCCGCTCCGCGGAGGTTTCCCAAGAACCAGAGCCGAGTCCGCTCGGCCTTGGCGCCGGGAGGGAGCCTCCCCTTGGAAGGGGCCCCAGCGCGGAGGCCCAGGGAGCGAGCGTTCAGCCTTCACTGAGCACACGGACGGGCTCCGGGTCTGGTCAGAGCGCCCTTGGACAGTGTGTGTGTGTGACAGGCCACAAACAGGCTGTTTCGGTGGGTAGAACACTCACCTTAGCGCCTGTATGAGCTGGAATGACTTCCCCCATTTCAATACGGGAAAATGTTTTTCACCAAAGTCCGGTGTTGATTTTCAGGTGGGGCTGTCTGTGTCTCTCTCAATGGTTTGCAGGAGTTTTTTGGGGTTTTTTCCCCCCGCGGCATATGGAGGTTCCCAGGCTAGGGGTCGAATCAGAGCTGCAGCTGCCGGCCTACCCCACAGCCACAGCCTCTCCAGATCCGAGCCTCGTCTGCGACCTACACCACAGCTCACGGCAACGCCGGGCCCTTAACCCACGGAGCAAGGCCAGGGATCGAACCTGCAACCTCATGGTTCCTCGTCGGGTTCGTTAACCACTGAGCCACGACGGGAACTCCCCTCGAGACTTTTTCAACCTCCTCAATTTATGAAAAAAAACACCACCAACAACCAACCTTGGATTTTGATCAGAGTGTGTACTGCCTCCACATTCTTGTGCGGATGGACCTAAAAATGTCAATATCTCACTCTCCGAATATAGCATGTTCTCCATGTATGGAGGCCTTTTTAAATTTCTTCTCAAAGCATTTTGTCATTTTCAGCGTCGAAGGCTCATACGTCTTTTTGTTACAAAACGAACAAGGGCCTCGTCGAGGTGTTAGACCTTTGGGATGCTGATAGCAGGGCTTTGAAATGTTGTTTTCCATAATTTGGTCGCTTATATGTAAAGAGAAAATTGGTGATCTTGCTAAATTCATTTCTTAATCCTAAGGGTTTATGGTTAGACTGATTTGGCCTTTCTGCGGACTAGTCTTGGCCTCTGCAAGTAACGACTATTTGATGTCTTTCTTTCCTACGTTTTTATTTACTTTTCTTGCTCGAGCGCCTTTGCCGCAAAGGGCAGAGTCGCGTCGGAGAGAAGCCCTGAGCGCTGGTACCTTCTCCGCCCTCGTCGCGGCTACTCCGTGTTTGGAGCAGAGTCTCCTTCGAGTCTGAGGAAGAACAGTCAGATCTACTCCAAATTCCTAAGAGCTTTTTGTGAAGGCGCACTGTTGGATTTTGTCAATGCTACACATATTGCGATGATCTCATGATGTCTCTTACATGCTAGAATTTGAAATATCTTCATCGATTTTGCATTCCTTGCACAAACCCCGTGCCATTCCAACACTGGATTCAATTTACCAGGAGTTTCCCAAGTGCGTTCGTGGAGGAAGTTGGCCTATTTTCCCTCCTCCCAGTGCCCACGGGAAGGTAGCCTCCACACAAGAATTTGCCTGGTTTATTTTTCCCTTTTCTACTCCTTCCAAAGACCCGTGTTATTGTTCTCCTCAATTTCTAAAAGTTTCACCACTGTAACCATTTGAGCTCTCGGGTGTCTTGGTGAGAAACCTTTTAATAGTGGATATAATTTCTTTAATGTATATCAGACGCTTTAGATTAAATGCAGTCGGTCACCTCTGACCAGACAAAGCAGTGTTTTGGAGGGATTTGCCCCAGACTCTAAACCATGAGATTAACTTGCATGTAGTTGCACCAGCCTCTCGGGATCTTCTTAGCGCCTTTTATTCCTACTGTTATTTATTTACATTTTCTCTCCTTTTTCCCTCTTGATCACATTTGCTGGAGATATATTAATTATATTTATCCTTTTAAAGAAGCAAATTTCAGCTTCATGGATTTTCTATGATGTGTGTATTTCCTGTTTCATTGATTTTTTTTTCCCCTCTCTTTCTTTCTTTCTTTTTTTTTTTTTTTTTTTTTTTTTTTTTGTCTTTTTAAAGCCCCACCTGAGGCATATGAAGGTTCCCAGGCTAGGGGCCCAATCGGAGCTATAGCCGCTGGCCTATGTCGTAGCCACAGCAACACTGGATCTGAGCCATGTCTGCGAAACAAATCTGACTACCATCCGTGAGGCTGCGGGTTCGACCCCTGGCCTCGCTCAGTGGGTTATGGATCCGGTGTTGCCGTGAGCTGTGATGTGGGTTGCAGATGTGTTTCTTTGGTCTTCTTTTCTATCTGCCCACTTGACTCACGTTTCATTTTCCTCTCATTTTGTGCCTTCTTATATTTACTTTTTCTTTTTAGGGCCGCACCCATGGCATATAGAAATTCCCAGGCTACGGACTGCATCAGAGCTGCAGCCACCGGCCTACACCACAGCCACAGCCACGTGGGATCCGAGGCACACCTGCGACCTACACCACAGCTCATGGCAACACTAGATCCTTAACCCGCTGAGCGAGGCCAGGGATCGAACCCGCACCCTCATGGATACTAGTCCGGTTCTTAAGCCACTGAGCCACAGGGGAACTCCTGTGCCTTCATGTAGGTGAGCAGCGTCTCTGTCTTACCCAGGCTACTCCATGTTATACACTGTTTCACTGCTTTTAGCTGGTTAGCCTCGTGGTTTCCACGTTCACCCTTGACATAACGGTTCGATTCGAACTGAGGCTTTGCCAGTTTCCTGTCCTGGCAGCAGACTTGACCTAGCTCCTCCCCCAGCCCTTGGCTTTCTTGTTGTGCTGCATTAAATCCCATTACGCTGTACACGCCGAGCCTGTGGTTGCCGCTACACGTCGGGGATGCCTGTTCTATTTCCCCAAGTTTTCTTTTTCCGTCGCTCGTCCTGCCTCCTGACGCCTCCGCGCTTCTGGGGGCAGCATCTCCCTCCAGCTGAAGGACTCGTCTTAGAATTTCTTTAGTTCAGGCCTTCTGGTCCTGAATTCTCCCGGTATTTCTTTGCCTGAAATGTCTTCATTTTTGACGTGTATGTTTTTACCGAAGTCTAGGTTGGCAGTTCTTTTTTTACTCCAGCTCTTCAGAACTGTCATCCCACGGTCGCCTGACTGACTTGGTTTGCGGCAAAAACGTAGCTCGCCATCTGACTCGGGCTTTTTTAGAGAAAACGCATCATTTTCTCCAGCCTCTTGTGAGGTCGTCTCTTTTCCTCCCCGTGCCCGTGGTTTTGCCCCGATGGGTCACGGCGTGGTCTCCCTTGCACGGATCCTGCTTGCGGCCGGCAGAGCTGTTTTCAGGTCTGTGGGCTGGGGCTGTTCATTGGCTTTAGAAGCTTCTCCTTCGTTTGTCTCCAAAGGTGGCTTCGTCCCCTCCTCCCACCCCCCGGGCTGCAGATCATGCGGCTGGGGCGTTTCCAGGGCCGCCCTCGGTGGGGGTCTTTCTTCTTTGCTTTTCTTCCCCACCTGCTGTGGTTTGGACATTTCTGTTCACCTTTCGCCCAGTTCTTTGGCCCAGAATCCTGTTGTATCTAAAATGCCGGGGTTTTTTCCTTCTTTTTAGGGCTGCATCCGTGGCGTGTGGAGGTTCCCAGGCTAGGGGTGGAATCGGAGCTGTAGCTGCCGGCCTGCATCACAGCCACAGCCACAGCCACAGCCACAGCCACAGCCAGAGCAACGCGGGATCTGGGCCACGTCTGCGACTTACACCACGGCTCATGGCAACGCCAGATCCTCAACCCACTAAGCGAGGCCAGGGATCGAACCCGAGTCCTCATGGGTACTAGTTATGTTCTTAACCCGCTGAGCCACAGCGGGAACTCCTAAAATGCTGCTCAATCCATCTATTGATTGCTTGATTTCAAATGTTTTCCAGTTTTAGAATTTCTATTTAGGTCTTTTTGTAGGTTCTATTTCTTTGGGAAATTCTTTTTTCTCAGAGTTCCTCTTGTGGCTCAGCAGTAACAAACCTGACCAGTATCCATGCGGACACAGGTTGGATCCCTGGCTTCATTCAGCGGGTTAAGGATCTGGCGTTGCCGTGAGCTGTGGTGTAGGTTCTGGATGTGGCTCAGATCCCGCGTTGCCGTGGCTGAGGTGGAGGCCGGCAGCTGCGACTCCGATCCGACCCCTAGCCTGGGAACTTCTGGATGCTGCGGGTGCGGCCCTAAAAAGACCAAAACAAAATAAATAAATACAATTCTTCTCATTGATTTGCCGTATCGTTTCCACGATTTTCTTGAACCAGTAGCGGAGAGGACGTCTCCGCTGACTCCGGTGGCCGTGCCCTCGGACTCCGCTCTCCCTGCGTTTCTTCCCTTCCTGGCTTCCAGCCGGGGTGGGGTTTCCTCGGCACACCTGGCCACTTTGTCGGCTCGCTGGGCGTTCTGCACACCGTCCGGGGAAGGCACACGTGCCACCTTCCTCCAGAAAACATGCGCGGTCGTCAGGGTGGGAGCCGACCCCCAGGTCCAGGGGTCCGAGCTGCAGCGCACCCTGCTTCCAGAATGTACGCTTCGGGGAGTTCAAAGGTGAGCCCTGTGGGGTCCCCGGGGCTCAGGGGTCTCAGTCTTTCCCGGCCCCGATGGTCTCCAGGATATTCTGCTCTGTTTTCAGAGGTTTTAAGCCCAGATCTGAGCTTCCACTATGCGCCGCTGGCGAACTGAAGCTGTCCCCATAGCTGTGTTCAAACCCCTTGCTTCTCTGAATCCTTCTCTTCGGAATCTGCTTGATCCCGTTTCCCCCCGAGTTGCTGGCCTGCCTGGACCAGGTGGGTCCCCAGCCCCTAAGCAGGCCCAGGAAGGCCCCGGCCCCAGGAGGAGCACAGCCAAGGGTCTCAGTCTTACCTCTCCCTGGAATCTGGGTCCCTCTTGTCCTGGTCACGTCCACGGCCCTCGGGGACCCTGAGACGGGCTACTTCCGTGCTTTACGCGGCTCTTGCGTTTGTTCTCAGCCCGGGGTGTTGGAAGACTGCTCGGAAAGAGAGTTGCACCCGGTGTTTTAGGGAATTGTTAGGAAGTGGATTGCTGAGTCACGCTTCGCGAGCATCCTGCATTTTTTTTTTTTTTTTTCATTTTAGGGCCGCACCTGCGGCATATGGAAGTTCCCAGGCCAGGGGTCACAAAGGAGCTGCATCTTCGACCTCCGCCACAGCCGCAGCAACCCTGGATCCTTAACCCACGGAGTGAGGCCAGGGATTGATCCTGCATCCTCATGGATGCTAGTGAAGTTCTCAACCCACTGAAGGGAGAAAAGCCCCCTGTGACCCCACATCCCCCCACTGTGCGCTGGCCCCTCTCCGCCCGGTTCCCCTGCCCCTCCCCCGCACCAGCAGGCTCGTCCTGACTCCTTGTCACCAGAACTGGCCGTCCGCTCCTCTCCGCGGGGCCTCTGTGCCGTCTGGTGCAGCCCGGCCCCGTCACGTCACGGATGTCAGACGTCTGTGTTTCTCGTTCTGACATTCCTTCTGGCGGCTTCTCCCTCGTCCTCCGTGGCCCCTCCTTCCTCTCACGGGTCACAGCAGCCCCCGCTGAGGCCTCTCTTGATTCTTACAGTGACTGCCTCTCCTGGGCCCCGTCACCCCACGCAGAATCGCGGACACACGGAGCACGAGCCTCCCCCCAAGACCTGCTGGGCCCCATGCCCGTGACGCCACAGTGTGGCCACCCCTGCATCCTGCCGAGGCAGGGAGGTGGTGTTGGCCGCTAGTCACGTGGCCCAGGGCACCGGTGTGGGACCCTGGCCACGGTCATGGGTTTGATCCGTGGCTTCCCCACTCCAGGGCCCCTGGAACCTTGGGCCTCTTAACCCCCAGCTCCCTCCTTTCACCTGCAAACGGGGGTGTAAGTCACATCTCCTCGTTGACTCCCACACTTACTGTGAATGCCCGGGGGAGGGGGGGCCCAAGCAGGGCCCCCGTCCTCGTTGTTTATTTTATTGTTACTGATTCGCTAGTGGCTGGGAGACGTTCGTGCTTGGCGAGCAGAGGCTGGGCAGGTGATTCTGCTTGTCTGCTCTGCTTCCACCCTCTCTGGAGAGGCCCCCGGGGGGGGTCTGCCTGCGTCCTTGCCCGGCTTGCTTTTTGTCTGTGCCGTGAGTGACATCCAGGCCGCCTGTGGAATGCTTGGCGGCAACCTCTCCCATCCAGAGCCCCCCCCCCAACGCCCCGACTGCAGCCACAGGGGCTGTGTCTTTATGTCTTCCTGGCTAATTATCTCGGGACCACATTCTTTAGATAAGGAGCCTGTTCCCTGACTGCTGAGGGGGGAAGCTGACTTGTGGGACTACACCACACGCTCCCCAACGAGGCCGGGGCCTGGGGGGGGGGGGGGACTCTGTTGCCGGGGAGATGGACGAAGAGAAGCACGGCCGCGCGGACAACGAGCCCAGGCCTGGACAACCAGGGCAGGGAAGTCAGGAGCAGCGGGCAGGGTCCCCGCAGGGGACAGCTGGGCCTTTGTCCAGCTGTGTTCACACAGGCCCCCAGGACGGAGCTCCCCGCCAGCACGGCTGCGTCTGGGAGTGGGGGTGGGTGCTGAGGGTGAGCCCCGAGGGTCTGGGAGGTTGACTCAGCATTCGACATGGGCCACGTGCTCCGACTGGGAGCTTTTAGGGCGAAATCAGGCGCCAGGCCAGGGCCTGAGATCTTAGAGGTCATGTTAGACCAAGCTCAGAGCAGACCCCACGCCAAGGAGGTGGCAAATGATTTCCAAAGCAGCTGCTACCAGGAGACAGAGAGGCAGGAACAGCGTGGGCACGTCCAGGCCCGGGCTGATCCCGCAGGGGCTCTGGGGGGTAAGCTCCGGACTCACCTCCAGGTCCCTGGGGCCCCAGGCTCCCCCACCTCCAGACAGGGCTCCAGGAGCTGGTGCCTTGGTCCATCGCCAGGGCCACTTCCAGGGAGGAGGAGATCCTGCAGGAGAAGAGGGCGCGGGGGGCAGGGGCAGGGCCTGGGAGAGGGGTGCCCTCGCGGGGCCCGGGGGCCCTGTTCCCGAGCCCCCCTGCAGAATCTGCCCCAGCTGTGAGCACAGCCGTGTCGTGCTGTTCTGCTCCACAGCCACCAGGCCAGTGGCTGTCCCTGCCTTGACCATTGCTCCCGGCCCTCTGCTCACAGTGTCACCTCCTGGTTGACCGACCTGTGTCTCCACCGTTCTCCTCAAGGAGCAGGCAGGTGGCCTACGGTCCCTGAGTCGTGATGCCGTTTCGCTGGCTCCCTTGTTCCGAGAGCCCCAGCTCAGCCTTCCCTCCCGAGGGCTCGGCAGGCGGGATCTCACGCTCTCCTAAGCGCGGGGGCAGAAAACCTGGACCTGCCCGGCCCTTCGCCCGTCCCGTCTCGGGATTCTGCCTGGACCCGAGCACTGTCCTCGCGTGGGAGCCGCCACCTCTGAGGGGTCCCCTGTGGGACACGCACCTGGTTTGTGGGCACACAGGCCCTTTTTAAGCCACAGAGCTAAGCATCCCGCCTTTTAACTTCTCAAGTTATTGCAGTAGTTTTCCTTCTATGTCCTTTTCCTTTCGTCCTTGTAAACACCTGGCTCTCTTCTTGTTCATTTTTCTCACTGTTTTCAAGCCTGACGACCCCCACTCCCGTCCCAGCCCCACCCCTTCTCTCCTCTGGTTCTGGCCTCACCTTGGAAGGCTTTTGTGCCTCCACGTGGCTTATTTTTTTCCTTTTTGTCTTTTAGGGCCACACCCACAGCATATGGAGGTTCCCAGGCTAGAGGTTGAATCGGCGCTGAAGCCGCCGGCCTCCACCCCAGCCACAGCAACGCGGGATCCGAGCCTCATCTGTGACCTACACTACAGCTCACGGCAAAGCCGGATCCTTAGACCACAGAGCGAGGCCAGGGATTGAACCTGCGACCTCATGGATAGTTGGGTTGTTATGTTCTCTCTCCACCGTAGAGGGACACGGGGAGGAGGTGGCCGGAGCGGGCCAGGGAAGGGGGCTTCCCTGGACCCCAGATCCACCAGCAGTACTTGGTCCTGGCAGCTGGCCTCCAGTGTAGCGAGAGTCCATGTCTGCCCTCTAAGCGCCCCGGCTACGGCGTTTGTTGGTGCAGGCCCTTGTGCCATCATTAACTCAGGCCCCGGTCGCTCTGGCTCTGCCCCGCGTGACTGAAGCCCAGAAGCCTGGGGAGGATGCCACCTGGGACCAGGCCCCCTGGGGCAGGGGCCCCGACCTTGCAGGTGAGGTGGGAGGGATGGGATGGTGTGGGGGAGGCTGAGTCAGAACCCGAGCACGGTCCCCTTCCCCTTGGCTGTCCCCTGGGGCCCCTTCCCTGTGGACCCGTGAGGCAGCCATGGTTCCTGCACCTGGGCCTGAGGCAGACCCCAGCCCAGAAGCGGCAGGGTGGGAAGGCCCTGGAGCATGGGGCAAGGGGAGGCCGGCCAGGGACGGGAGGGGTGAACACGGGTCACCTTGAAGCAGGGTCTCTGAAGCCCCTCCGCACACCCGGGAAGGGCTTGGCCCCGAAGATGCCATCAGCCCAGTGGACCAGAGGCCCGGGGCCAGGGGCCACCACTGTGACGCACAGGCCAGGGTGGTGGGGCCTGGGTCACAGAGGACCATAGCCTGGTCCTAGTAGCTCCCATCCTTGTCTAGGGTCCAGGGGGACTGCAGTGACACCGAAGCCCCCAGCACCTGTGGCCAGAGCCGAGCCCAGTGGGTAACTGGGCAGAAGGAGCTTGGGGATGCGGCAGGCTAAGGTCACAGCTCGTGGGCCCGGGAGCGGGGCTCCAGCCTGGGGGTCCCAGCGATGCCCATCTCCTGCTGGGCAACCGTGACCCCCCGCTTTCCTCTGGGCCTCTGTTCCTCACCTGGGATGGCCTGCTGGTTCTGACACTGGGGTCCAGTCAGCACATGCCTCTCGGAAGCCACAGGTTTTCAGGCTCCGTCACTGCCATCTGGCTGCTCAGGAAGCCAAGGAGGTGGGGCACCCCCCAGCCTGCCGAGCTGGCCCCCCTGAAGGAATCCCCAAACGCAAGGGTGACCCAGAGCCACCGAGGGCTGGGAGGAGGGGAGGGGTGCCAGCCAGGTGGGGCCGCCCCGGCTCTGCCCACAGATGGACAACGCCTCTGAGAGCCTGGAAGCCCCGAGCCCCAGTCCAGTGCCCGGCGCCTGGAGAGGGAACCAGGGCACGGGCTCCATGAACTCTGTCGCAAGCCACTGTCACAGTGGGGTCTGCGGCTCTCAGCCGCGAATGGAAAGCTGGGCCAGCCAAGGACTCAAGGCCAGCAAGGTGCTAAGGTGTGGGCGCCGAGATCACCAGGCCCCCAGGGGCCCCACCTGCCCGCTCCCCACAGCGCCGCCCAAGCCTGACCACCCAGCTGCAGGGCCTGAAGCCTCTGGTGTCCAAGATTCAGAGGCCAGGAGTAGGGAGGATCCAAAGGCCGCCTGGGTCAGGGGTCAGGGCAGAGCTGGTCCCCGCAGGTCTCCCGATGGCCCTTGTCACACTGCCACTGGGAGCAACAAGAGCAGTGCCTCTGCGTAGATCTGCCACCCCAAGCAACCCCCACAGCACCCCCCACCGCCCAGCCGCAGGCTCCCTCACGGTCCTCACCGCCCGTGCTGGCTGTGGCCCAGCCACCTGCCCCCTGACCAGCCCCGTCATCCGGAGTCGCCCCGTCGCCCTCCAGCTGGTATCCTTCTCAGTCATCTCCGTTGCACTTAAACCTTCTGGATCGTTCCAGGAAGCTGCTCTACCGTCTGGACAGATGCCAGGGTGCCAGTCATCAGGGCACACTCACCCCCTTTCCCGCATCATGGGGGAGGGGGGAACCACCTAATGTCCAGCTTCCCTAACAAGGGGAAACAGCTTGATGTTTCCGCAAAGGGGCCTGTTGGGAACAGTCCTGCCAACTTAATTAACACCAGAACCCTTGAGGCACCCCTCCGGAGCGTCTGAAACAGCTGTCCGTGCCCTGCGTGGGAAGCAGGCAGGCCCAGAGGGCACGCCCGTAAAACCAGCCGAGCGCAACTCCTGGCCACGAACCGCCCTGAAATGCACGGAGCCAGGCCGGGCTGTGGGCGGGCAGCCAGCTGTGGGCAGATGCGCCAGCTTGACCCAGGGTGACACCGCCAGTGAGCAGACTCGGGAGCAGCAGCCACGCCGTGCCGCCTGCCTGGTCCCTTAACTAGGCTTTGTCATTTCAGAGCCACACGCCCAGGGTCGCCTGTTGGGAAGCCGGGCGTGGCCCTCGTTCAGGCCGGGTCCTGGGCTCCAGAGCCCGCAGGGGGAGCTTGCTGGCCGCTGGGGCTGCGGCCTGGGACTCAGCCCTCCTGCCGTGGGTGGATGCGACTTGTCCACGCAGGAGCAGGCGATGTGGGCGGCTCTCCCTGCCCAGTTCCCTGAGCACCAGGCATGAGGAAGCCTGGGTCCCTGTGTGGGATCATGGAGCCCTCAGTGGTGGGGGCAGCCCAGAAGCTGGCACCAGGGAACCTGGCAGCTGCCACCCTTAGAATGTTAGAAACACAGACTCGGCTGACGTGGAAGTTTCTAGAAATGTTGCCGACTGCAATGTGTTGAGTGCCTCCTGGGTGCAGACACCTAGCTCACGCCACGAGGCCCCAGGGTCCACTTTGGAGGAGGCAGTACGCCTGGGGTGGCGTCCGCTCCTCTCTGGCCAGCCTCGGTTCACCAGCAGCGTGAGGGGGGGACCACATGGTGGCGCAGAGGCGGGGCTCGAGATGCAGAGGGCAGTGGCCGTCTCTTGGCGCCGCAGGCCCACTGGGACAGGGAGACTGAGCAGAGTCCAGTGCTGGGAATTCGGACTTGCTCAGCCCTGCGCCCAGGGACCTCTGCTGGTCTGAGTGTCTGGCAATGGACAGAATCCCGCAGACAGGTGACCCCAGGTGAGGGCCTGGGCTGCCTTGTGCCTGGATGCCACAAGCCCTGGTTGTCGCTAATTTATTGCAAATTGTTTGGGAAAAGCAGTTTAATTAAAATCTAAATGAGCCTCCTGGGGGGCCCATCCCCCCAGTCCCCCCAGGCCCCCCCTGGCATAATGAGGACAGATGGGCATTTTGGGACTGGAGCAGCTCTTGAGTTTTTGTCATGGCGAAGCCCCTGAGATACCACAATTTATTCATGGAATTCACACTCCAGCGGTGTCAATGAACGGTGGGCTGCCGTACAGAGAGAACCACTCAGAACCCCACACCGGAGCTGGGTGGAGGCGTGAGGACCTTCCCCCACAAACCAGAGGGCCAGGGTGGGACCACCTCAGCCTGGGGTCGGGAAGTGGCTGCTGTCTGGAGATTGCACGTAACTGTCTGGGAAAATGCTCATCTCGGCTTGTTTTTGTGGACACCGATGGGCCAGGGAGCCCAGGGGCCTCCCAGCCCCCGAGGCCGAGGAAGCCAGTGGACCTGGCGCTTCCTGAGCCAGGGCCGTGCTGTGTGCCCCGGGCAAGCTGCCTCCTCCCTGGAGCTGCAGTTTCCCCACCTACGTGGGAGGCCCCTGGACCAGCCCGCAGGCCCATCTCCCTCCAGGGTCCTCTCCTCTGTCAAGCGGAGCAGCAGGTGTCCAGCTGTGCAGAGCGAGACGTACTGGCTTGTGGTCCCTCCAGACCCACTGTCTTTACTTCAGGCCGTGTGCACCCAGAGTCGCAGGGCGTGACCCAGGGAGGGGCTGGAGTGGGCCCCTTCCTCCAGGGAGGGCAGGGCTGTGGGAGGGGCAGACAGCGGGGACCCCAAGGCGGAGGTTAAGGAGGCCAGCTTTGGAGCCGGACACCCGAGGCACAGGTCCCCAGCCGGTCCGCTTCCCAGCCGTGCAGCCCGGGCTATCCAGCCTCTCGGGTGGCACTTGGTGTCCTCAGCTGTCAGCTGGGACCATTGTCCTGGCTCCTCCATCCGGTCTCAGGAGCCCTAGCTCAGCGCGGGTCCTAGGTCAGTGCGGAGGAGCTGCTGAGCCGTCACTTTATAATTAACTGTGCCCGTGTCTCTCCCTGAGGCGAGAGATCCCCCGGGGGGGCCGGGTCTGCTGTGCCTCGCATGGCCCATGTTCCACGCGGCACCTGCTGCAGAGCAGGTGTCACAAGCAGAGGCAGACAGGCAGCGATTTGGACAGGCAGGTACAGGTGACGGCCGGCTGGGGGTTACAAGGCTGGGCAACCTCAAGCACCCTGAGAAGCCGGCCCCTTCTGCTTCCTCCGCTGGCTTCCGTTGAGTAGAAGCTGTAGCCCCTCACGAGGCTCCAGCCCCACCCTCTTCAAATCATGTCACCAGCCCAGGCTCCTCTCCGACTCCTCAGACAGCACTGAAGCAAGACGCCACCTCTGAGCGCCGTGGCGCGCCATCTCTGTCACTGCACACGTAGGTGGCCAGACCCTGGCGCTCCCCCTGCCCCCGTGCAGGGCTGCGACCCCATCCCCACCTCTGTGCTTCCGCCCGGCCCCCTTCCCCAGGCAGCGCCCGTCACCCGGCCGAGGCCGCGGTTAAACACACTTTGCCGCGTTTATCGGCGCCCTCTCCAGTGTTATGATAAATAATTGAAACTAAACCACATGTGTCAAAATAAATGAACCTCTTGCAGAAGGAAATGAATCCCTGCGGCTTGGGCTTGCTCCAGAGGCGCCATAAAACGGACAGAACGGGGGGCCAGGCCCGGCTTCCACTGCCACGGGAGGAGAGGGTGTGCAGCAGACACCGCCCGGCCACCCGGAGGACACCTGGGGCCATAGAGGGGCCGGCCTCCCGCTTTCCTCGCCCGGGAAATGGGACACGGCTGATCTGCTCACCGCTGCCCGGGGAGCAGCCCCGCCAAGCACACGGCTGGCTTTGCCCCCCACGACAGCTGCCCCACTCCGTCTCCCCAGAGCTGGAGCCTGATCTCTGCACCGCCCAGCCCCGCGGGGCTTTGGGGTGGCTTTCTGGCACTTGGCGTGGCCTGAATGCCATGGCGACACAGCCCTGGGACACGGCGGCCGCGTTGGCCAGAGCAGATGGCCCAGCGAGCAGCCTTTCCCAGTGACCCCAGCCTCCAGGACGCACAGGGTCTGGAGGCCGACTCGGAGCCCGCCTGAGCCGGCTTCTCCCCCGCTGCCCGGGACCAGTGGGGCCTGGCTCCTCCCGTGAGCAGGGACGCCCGCCCGGCTGGGCAGGAGCGCGTCGTTAGGCATTGATTTACATTTACTGCCTCGTGTCCAGGTGCTCCCTGCACGTGAAGTACACGCACCGATTTTTTATGCAAGATTGAACAACTTAACGGCCTGAACAAGTCGGATGACAAGACTTTAATTTGCTATTTTTCTGCCTCCATCCCTCAAGAGAGCAATATGCAGGCGTTTCATAAAACAGGAAAGAAAGCAATTCACAAAGTTCGGTGCACATCGGCTTTCCAGACTCCCGGACCTGAGCAGAGGCGTCGTGCGTCTCCAGGGACCCCAGGCCCTCCCCGGCCGGCAGCGGAGGGGGCGGAGGGAGCAGGGCCGAGGGGCGGCCAGCCCCGGTTCGACGCCCGAGGATCAGCCTGCCTGCGACTAGACGGAGCTCCTGCCTCGGCCGAGGCTCCAGGCTTCTCCTCCCTATCCTGTTACCCTCCCGCCCTTCGTCGTTCGTTCCTCCGAAAGCATCCATCGAGTGACCACCGCATCCCAGGCCAGGACATGGCCGCCCATGGGGACACAGGTGGTGACTGGGGACCGGGTGCCGCTGGAGCCCCGGGGGCAGCGCCCACGGCAGCGGGGATCCAGTGACGCCTGTTGCAGGGGCTGTGGGATTGATACCGTCAATACTTGAGGCCGCGAGGATGGTGTGGGCACCTGTCTGCCAAGGCCTGCTTTGTCGGAAGGGCATAAATTGCGGTGTGGGGGATGGGCAGGGGAGGGGGACGAACAATGACCATACTTTGTCATCTGGAGACCCCACCTCGGTTCCAGGATTCGTTGGCTGGGACCCCACCTCGCCCCCAGGACAGGCGCGCTCAGCAGCTCCCTGGGAAGGCGGCTGCGTTCGGAGGCCCCACGCACATCAATCTCTCTTTGCTCTCCAGCTCTCGTGATCCCGAGGCGCCGCCTCCGCCACGTTCCTTGTTCATTCATGACGTGTTCAAAGGACCTTTTAAGGTTAGAAGTTTCCTTTTAAGAAATTGCTCAGGGCCGCGGGTTGCCTGGGAGAGCCGCCCAGCTGACGCCTCTCATTAGCCGCCTCCTCGCCGCTGGACGGACCCCCGGGCACCGGGAGACGGACAGAGGAGGGGCTGCCCCTGCAGAGCGGGGCTCCGAGCCACAAGGTGGGGGGGCCCACGGGGTGGGGGCTGCTGACCCCCGAGGGCACCGCAGGGCCCACCTCTGCTCTGCCAGCTGCAGGCTGGGCTCCGGCGTCCAGCAGGGACGATTGTACCAACGTGGGGACTGAGTCCAGGAAGAGCCAGGACCAGGTACGAAGAGCCGGGCGGTCCTGCCCCCACTGTGCCCAGCCTGGTGCTGGCCTGGAGGGTCAGTGGTCACAAGCGCCAGGGCTGCTTAGGGAGAAGTAGAAGGGACCAGGCTCGGACCTCATGGAGCTCCCAGTCCAGCTTGGCACGCGTGTGTTTGCAACAGACACACAGGCGGGTACACACGCTCACTCACATGCACAGACCACTGCACAAACACATGTGTGTGCAGTACACACACGCACACAGGCACACAAGGCATACATGCAGATGCCTGGGTGTACGGACATGCAACCTCACACGTGCACACACACATGCATGGGCGTGCACAGGCGCACGCGCGCGCACACACACACACATACACACGCACGCACAGGTGTGCAGGCAGGAAAGTCACAGGATCAGGCAGGGCAGCTTAGCCGTCCGGGTAGGAGGCCCAGCGGGCAAAGCTGCCGTGTCCGGGGAAGGAAGGGACAGCGCTGCCCAAGGTCACGGTTGGGGAGGCTCCTGACAGGGACCCCCAGCTGGAGGAACGGCTTGGCCAGGGGCTTGGAAGTGGGGCTGGGCCGGCCGGGCTGCTGCAGCTGGTGAAGCTGGGCCAGCAGCCAGGGGGCCGGGCCCTTACAAAGATGCTGCCGCCCCCAGCCCTGCGTGGTCCCTTGCACGCAGGCTGGAAATGAGGGGGGAGGGCAGAGCTCCTGAGGGGGGATGGGCTGAGCTGCAGATGAAAGGCCTTTGAGGACGGGGGAGGGAGGGCCTCTTGCTCAGCAAAGGAAATATTGAAATTAAATCATTTCCCAGGGTTGGGGGAACTTTCCGTCCTAATTAAATAGCCAGGACTCTTGCGGCCTGCTGTCAGAGAGACGCGCTCGGGGGAGGGGAAGCAGCAGATGCTGCCCTGGAGGGGGGGTTAGCGGGCTGCTCCCCTTTGATGCCGCCCAGGCTCCCGGGGCGGAGGGAGGCAGCCGCTGCGCTAATTAGGGCCGGAGCCGCACCTCCTGTCCTTAGGCACAAATCCATATTCACGTGCTGGGGCAAGGAGGCCTTTCGAGGAAGGGGGTGAGGAGGACGGACCCCCCCATGCATGCCCCTCCCACTCCCGGGCCACCAGCTCCGGCTGTCACGCTCCTCCCAACCCCTCTGCAGAGGCAGGCCCTGCCTCCGTCAGCCCAGGCAGGCTGCAGGCAGTCAGGCCCCAGAGGAAAGGCCTGGATTCTTCAGGGGGTGGCAGCAGAAGGAGGGTGTTTCGGGTTGAGCGGGCGGGGGCGGGGTGGGGGAGTGGGGGGAGCGGTGCCCGTAGGCCCGGTTCTAGAAGAGGAGTCTGTGGTCACGGTGTGCGGCGGGAGCTACGAAATGAGGCAGAGAGGCTTCTCCCACGGGCCACGGATGCCAGAGCCCTGAGCGCACCTGCGAACCCACCTGGAGAACAGGCCCCCTTGAGGGGGGTGGGCAGAGGGCAGAAGGCGACTCTTTGAGCCCCGGTGGAGGAGGCCAGGGCTCGGACGTGCTCCAGGGAGAAATAGGAGGAGAACCAGCGCCGTTCTCACCTCCAGGCGCCGTTGTGGATTATCCACCAATGGCCGCAACGCTCTGTCGCTTGGAGCAGAAGCCCCAGATTTCCGTTCGTGCCCTTCCCATCCGCTGCAAGAACTTCCCTTCAGTTGGTGAAAAGTTCTTTTTGTTTTCTTTGATCGGAAAATGTCTGCCCTTGACCTTCACTCTTCAAGATTATGTTTGCTGCTCATGGGGTTTGGCCTCCGTGTTGCTTGTACGCGAGACCGTTTTCTTCTGGTCTCTTCACTTCTCGTGGGCGTCAGGATGCACTCGAGTCATTGCTCCATCGCCTGTAATGTGTGATGTGTCATTTTCTGTGGCCGCTTTCAAGAGTTCCTGTCTCTCTCTCTCTTTTTTTTTTTTTTTTTTTTTTTTTTGGTCTTTTTTAGGGCTGCACCCTGATCATACGGAAGGTTCCAGGCTGGGGGTTGAATCGGAGCTGTAGCCGCCGGCCTGCACCACAGCCACAGCAGCGCCGGGTCCGTAACCCGCCCAGTGAGGCCGGGGGTCCTCACAGACACTGGGCTGGCTTCTTCACCCGCGGAGCCCTGACCAGAGCCCCAGGACTCTCTCTCTGGCTAATACCAACTTGACTGTAACGTGCTCCGGCACCGTTTCCCGGAGTTTATAGTGACTTGGGCTTTCTGAGTTCTTGAAACGTATAAATCGACATATTTTATCAAGTTCGGGTCACTTTTTTTTTTCTGTCTTTTTACCATTTTTAGGGCTGCTTCCCACGGCATATGGAGGTTCCCAGGCTAGGGGTCCAATCAGAGCTGTAGCCACCAGCCTACACCACAGCCACAGCAACACGGAATCCAAGCTGCGTCTGTGACCTACAGCACAGCTCACAGCAACGCCGGATCCTTAACCCACTGAGCAAGGCCAGGGCTCAAACCCGCAACCTCACGGTTCCTAGTTGGATTCGTTAACCACTGCGCCATGACGGGAACTCCCAAATTCAGGTCACTTTTAGCCATGTCCCAAAAAATTTAATAAAAATTTTAAATGTATCCTTTACTTTCCCTCTCTCCTCTCCTCAAGCCCATCAGTGTCACATGTGTCAGACTTTTGATATTATTCCATCGGTCCCTGAAGCATTCTTTCCTTGACTTTTTTTTTTTTTTTGATCCTCTTTTCTTGCCTCTTCTTTAAAATGGATAATTTCTATTGATATCTCTCCAAGTTCATTAACTTTTCTTTGTGGTTTCTGCTCTTCTGTTAAGCCCACCCAGCGAACTTTTAAATTTCAGATTGCCATTTTCCAGTTCTAGAATTACCACTTGGCCCCTTCTTGTAGTTTCTATTTTTCTACAGCTCTACCCCATCTAGCGATGCATTGCGAGCATGGTTTCCTTTATTTCGTTGGGCTCGGTCACCACGGCAACTTTAACATCCGTCAGAACAGTCTGCTGTACTGTCTTGGCCATTTGGGATTAGACGCCACGGATTGTATTTTTTTCCTGAGAGTGAGCCACCTTTTCCTCTTTCTTCACATATGAGTCATTTCGGATTCTATCCTAGACTTTGTAAGTGTAACCTGCAGAGCCTCTGGACTGAATCATTTTGATTTTCATTGTTTTAATACGTCATGACTCTGATACCATCAAATGGAAACCTCTTCCCGTTGGATGCAGCTCAAATCTCAGTTAGGTTTTGGTGTGGGCTGGGCCGTTTGGAGTCTGCCTTGCGTGTCATTCAGGGGTCAGGCAGAGACTGGCCCAGAATGTTCATGCAGGCTTTTGGATCAACCCCCTTCTGGGACACTCCTACTTTTCTGTGGCTGGGGTTGCCTGAAACCTTGCACTCTGGTCTTTGAGCCATCGAGACCGTGTATCTGCTTCAGGCTCTGGAATTATTTCTGCGACATCCATGGTGCAAACTCGGGGCTGCCAGCAGGCTGGAAGCTGTTAGAATGGAAAACTTTCTCACCTCTAGTCCAGTCTTCTGAGAGCAGCCTCCTACCCAGTCTGCCTGTTTTGGGTTGTTCCCCCGTGACTTCGGCTACTTGTTTTATTTATTTATTTTTTAATTTCTTTTGTCTTTTTAGGGCTACACCCATCGCATATGGAGTTTCCCAGGCTAGGGATCGAAATGGAGCTGTAGCCATTGGCCTATGGCACAGCCACAGCAATGCAGGATCCAAGCCATGTCTGCAACCTGTATCACAGCTCATGGCAACACTGGATCCTTAACCCACTGAGCGAGGCCAGGGATCGAGCCTGCATCCTCATGGATACTATTCAGATTCATTTCCACTGAGGCACGACAGGAACTCCTTTCAAGCCAGTGTTGGTACTTGTTCAGAAGTGGTGACCTGATGGGAACTGACTTGGCTGCTACCAGAGTCAGAGCTTTGGGGCTTGTTTCAGTTGTTAGTGATGGATCAGAGGGGCCTTCACTCTGGGCTAAGTAGCCCCCCGCTGGGGTTGTGGTGCTTCTGGGGTCTCTCTCCTGAATGCCTGGGGGTTGCCATGGGCTGACTTGGGTCTTCCTCCAAGATTCACAGGTTGAAGCCCTAAGCCCCCTATGATGTGTCCGGGGACAGGCTCTTTAGGAGGTGAGTAGAATTCACTGAGGTCTTGGGGTGGGGACCTGACCCAAGAGGACCAAGGCCGTATAAGAGGAGGAAGGGAGAGCCTGTCCGCTTCGTCCACATGGGAGGGCACAGCAAGAACCGAGGTCCCGAGAGCCCAGGGGAGAGTCCTCAGCAGAGCCCCGCCTGCTGGACCCTCACCTCGGACGTCCTGCTTCTAGAACCGTGGGAAAGAAAAGTCTAGGCCCCCGTGGGTGGGTTGTGCACCCCGAGCCGAGGCATCCAGGTCTTTAGAAGTTTTCCTCTCTGGCTGGTCAGAGCTCGAAGTTTCCCAGACAAATGTCTGGAGCCACCGCACCGTGTCTTTGGCACAGTTCCCCACGCATTCCAGCCTCTCAGCCTCCCTGAACCCCACCCTGCCTCCTCAGCTCCAAGAGACGGCCGTGCCTGCTGGGGGCTCCACCCTCCCTGCACCCCAGAAAGTGCCGTGGAGCCGAACACAGGGTGCTGGCCAGGCTCTCCCGTCTCGGGGTCACAGCCCCCGCTGCCTGCTGTCCAGGGTGTGAAAACAGTCTTTTCCCGCATTGGCTCAGTTATGCAGCAGTTCGAGGCATGGAGCCGAGTCCTTGCTCGTTCACGGTCACGTCAAAGCAGCCACCCCACGTGTCTTGCGGAAGCTGCGCACGCCCACAGCCGCAGGTGCCGTGACGGAGGCACACGGAGCAGAGCCCACCTGTAGCCAGAACCCCATCCGGAAGGAAAGCCCCCACCTCCAGGCAGCGCCCCCGCCCCTGCCTCAAAGGCAGCCGCTCTTGACTTCCGCCCTCACTGACCAGACTCCCGCGGCTTCAAGGTTCATGTAACAGGGTCGTGCAGAGGGTGCTTTTACTCGCCTGGTTCTTTTACTCGTTACACCAGTGACCTTCAATCCCCCTGGGCTTGTAGCAAGAAGCCCCTCGGGAGCACTGCCTCCAGGTCTCCGAGGTGCACACCCCAGCTCGGTGTGTGGTCACCTGGCCGTGGACATTCTGGTTGTTGCCAGTTTCTGGCCACTGCAAACGGCCATGAAGGTTCTAATATGTGCCTTTTGGTAAAAGCACACGTGCACTTCTGGGGGAGCGTGGAAACCACGCAGGGTCCTGGCATGTATGTGCCTGGCTTTGCAGATGCCGCCGAGCAGCGCTGCCCAGGTTTGCTCGTCCACGGCCCCGCTCCTTTTAGCCTTTCCTCTCTCATTCCTTTTGGCCCCGGCTCTCTTGGCGGTGCTGTGCCGTCGGGGCTGGAGCTCTGTTGCCCTGCGAACTGAGGAGAGCGAGCACGTCACGCTCCCTTCACTTTGGGGACATGTGGATAGTCCATGCTGTGAAAAGCCAAGCCAAACAGGTTGCCTGGTTTTCAGTCTCTTGCTTCGCCCTTTTTATAAAAACCGGAGGTGCTGGAGGTTTTCAACCTGGCTGCAAGTCCCGTGTTAGAGGTGTGTGTCGTGAAGACCACCCCTTGGCTGACCTTTCCGCACCCGGAAAGGCACCTCTGATGGGCAGAAGCTCTCGGCGTTAATGTGGCCCAATGGATGCATTTTATGCTTTATGGACGGTGCTATTTGCGCCCTGTTTAAAATTTCTCTTTAAATCTGAAATCATCTCCCCCTGAGATGACGCTGAATTGTGACTTCTCTCTGATGTGTTCCCCATCCTTTGTTTCAGTGCCAGTCTGACAGGCAGGGCTTTTATTTCTTCATAGAAGTCGCGGGTCCGAATATTCGACAACACAGGACGGATGTCAGGAGTCCAGCGGGAACCCACTGGAATCCCCCCTGCAGGGTGACACGGGGCCATTAGCCAGCTCCCTTTGTCTGTGATTCTCTGTAACAGACAAAACGCACCTAACAGTTCACTGGGAGTACGTCCCATTTCACCCTCAAGGATAACACGGCATACTTGGCAAATGCCCGCAAAATTCACCACAACGGGCCCCTCGTCCGCCAGGCTAAGGACCATGACAAGAAAAGAAAATGAGGTTAGTCTCACATGGTTGCCTCTTGGAAAAGCCATGTAGTCAGTTAGAGAAGGGGGGCTTGCCAGCGACGTGAACCCGGCTGAATGTTCCCCTCTACTTGGGGCTAAATGCGCTCTGACTCCGATATTTTAAGAAATTGGCAGAGCCCTTCAAATCACAGAGCAGACTCCCCTGACTCCGCAGGCCGGTTGCCTAGTAACTGCCTCTCGTGAGGTCATCACCAGCAGCAGAGTCTGGGTACCAGGACCCAGGCAGAGAGGGTCCACGGGTGGTCCAGGCAGACCAAGGCGGGAGGGGGCTCTGTGGATGGCAGCGCAGGCCCGGGCAGGCTCCTGCGGAGAAGGGATGGGCTCAGGGCTGCACGGGCACCAGCCAGGGTGGAGGGAGCCCTGGAGCTGGGGAGAGGGGACAGAGGGCCCTGAGGGCGGGTGGGATGGGGGTGTGGGGGGCGGAGGACACAGCACAAGCAGGCTGGGAACTGGGGCTCTGCCCACCCCGCCCCGTGGCACCAGAGAGCACCCTCCCGCGCCCCTGTTGGGGTTCCTGCTTGGGGTTCCTGCTCTTGTACCGGCCGCCGCACCCCTGCTCCTTCCAGTTCCACCGCCCCTTCAGGGACAGTGAGGCCCAGGCCTGGCACCTCCTGCGTCCTGTCGTCGGAGCCCTGAGTCTGCACCCTCTCCAGGGGTCCCGCCCTCCGTAGCCCTTCCAGGCGGGCACCCAACCCCCTCGCGACACTCTCGGCAGGGCCCTGTACTCCCACGCCCTCCTCCATCCACCACAGCCTTTGACCCTGGGGGACACGGCAGATTCAAGCTCCCTGGAGACGTCCCTCCTTGTCCCTGAGACCCACCCCCGTGGGTCTGCAGACTCTGCTCTCGGACTAGGGCCCTGCCGGCGGGAGGCGGTGCTGGCATGTGGGGTGAGGGCTCAGCCCAGGGTGCTCAGGGGATCCTCACAGGAGGCTGAGGGGGGGCCAGGGGGAAGGAGGTGGGGGCAGGGGCCGGGGAGAGGGCGTGGTGCCCCCCTGTGGCTCTGCAGGGGGGCCGGGCCTCCAGCCAAGGACACCTGCGGCCTCTAGAAGCTGGGAAAGGCACCAAGGGCTTCTCCCCTGGAGCTGGCCCTGCCCACGCCCTGGCCTTGGCCCAGGAGAGCCGGGTCAGACCTCCGGCCTCCAAACCGGGGTTATAACGTCGCGCTGCTTTAAGGCAGGCAGTCTGTGGTCATCAGTTGGGGCAGGGGCAGGAATGTTCCAGGGCCCAGCAGCTGCTCTCCCTGTGGCTGCCTAGGGTCCCCCCCTTCCGCCAGCCAGGACCCTCCCCCAGGCTGTCCCCCTGTGGGTTCCCTGAGGACAGCAGAAGCATCCGCCCTACCTCCGGGGAGTGGGACTCGGATTTCGAGTTCAGATGCTGGAGTGGACGGAGGCCGTGGGTCAGTGGCAGGACCATGCAGCCCCCTCCCCACCACGGTCCTCCAGACCCTGCCCTGGGGCCACCCCCCTGCCAGGCTCCCTCCTGCCCTCTCGGCAGCCCTGCCCCTGCCTCGCAGAGCTGCGGGGGTCGGGGCCACGCACGGCTTCCTCGCCTCGGGCTGCTGCCCCCACGCACAGCACTAATTGACAGCAGCAAAACAAACATTTGCTTTAGTGAGCCACGCTGAGCGTTATTTTAATTAAGCCTTGTGATGGATGAATCTCAATAAAGCAGCTGTTCTGGAGTATTCAGGTATATAAATAAAAATAACATTAGGAGAGGCCCCAGGCTCGCGGACCAGCCGCGCACGGGAGGGGTGCTAACGCGGCGCAAAGGGAGGGGTTGGGGCGCCAGCCCCTGTGCAGGAAGGGGGCCCGGGGCCTGGGGGGAGACCCTCAGAGCCCCTCAGCCCCTCGGCCCCAGCAAGAGCCCTGCTGTGGATGTCAGCCCTGGGTCTGAGAAGAGCAGGAAACGGCCCCAGGGGGAGGAGCAAGGGTGCCCCACGACAGCCCCCCACGAGGGACCGGGAGGCCCTGCTCGCAGCCAGCTGTGGCGCGCCCTTCTCAGGTCCAAGTCTGAGGGCCCCCACCGGCCTCGCCAGCCTCTTGGACTCCAGCCAGACTGGGCGAGTGGACCACCAAGGCCCAGGGCGTCGTAGGAACCTGGGCCGATCGAGGCTTGGCAGAGTTTGCCGGAGCCCCTCCCGCTGGTGCCACAGCGCCCGCTAAGTATCTACAGCAGCAGGAGGGCCACTTACTGGGAAGGAGACCCCAGCCCAGCCCCCAGGCTGAGCCCCCCACCAATCTAAGGTTATCTTCCGAGATGGGGCGGGGGAGTGGGCCAAGAGGCTGGGGTACCGGGTGCGCAGAGGCCAGAGGCCAGCCTGACAGCAGTGGGGGAGGGGCTCATCACGGGCTCGTGTGGTCAACAAAGCTCCACCCACTCTGCACAGGGTGGGGGCCCTCCCCTTGCCCCCTTGTTGCCAGAGCCCTCTTGTGGGGGGAGCCTGAGCCCAGGTGCGGACAGGACGTGGGGCGGGTCTAAGCCAACGGAGCTCCGTCTGTTCCATTTGTGATCAACTGGCTCAGAGCAGCCAGGTGACCAGCCTGGGACGTACCCTGAGCGGCTTCTGGAAAAGACTTGCCTTTTCACGAAAGAAAGGACCACGTGAGGAGAAGCCACTCCTCCCACCCCACTCGTCATCCCTTCCCGCTTGAGTTGCCTCATGTGAGGACGTGGTGCCTGGCGCTGCGGCCGCCAGGTCAAGTCCATGAGGCGGCCAGCCGAAGGGCACGTGGCCGACATTCAAGGACGACTGAGGGGAAGGAGGGGAGGGGAGCTCCATGACGTCGCTGCCCCCTCCGTGCCGCTGACTCGCGTCTCCAGACTTCTTGTTTCAGGGGTGCATTCATTTCCTATTCATGCTGTAAAAAAAATTACCGCGAATTTGGGGGCTTAAAACGGCAGCGGTGCATTCTCTCCTAAGTCTAGCCTCCGAAGTCTGCAGTGGGTGTCACCAGGCTGAAATCAAGGTCTGGCCAGCCTCGCACGGGGAACCCACCCCCCGCCTTTCCTGGCTTCGGGCGGCTCTCCTTGCTCCCGGGCTCAAGGCTGCATCTCCGCGACCTCAGCCTCCGCGGTCACATCACCTCCCCTGGCCCATCCTCTCGCAAGGCGCCGTGATTGCCTTTAAGGGACTAAGCGGGTGGCCCCCTCTTCGGGATCCTTCACGTACCCACACCTGCCAAGCTGCCTTCCCCAGGGAAGATGCACTCACAGGTTCTGAGGATGAGCCCCGGATGCCTCTGGGACCCCCCACCTCCGCCATCCGCCCCGCGAGGCAGTCCCCGCCCTCCTGAGCCCTCTGTCGCTTGGGCTTCCTATTCCTGGTGGCCAGCCTCCAGCAGCCTTCAGCAGAAAGGAGAGTCCAGGCCCTCTGGATGCACGAGGAGCAGGTGGAAGACAACACAGAAGAACGTTCTGGCAACGTCACGTCCTGGGCAGTGAAGGCACGCGGGGTCTCGGCTGACGGAGCAGCGGTGAGGCTGAGACGCCTGCAGACACTGGAAGAACACACCACAGGTGGCCCAGCCCGAGGGCCGTGTCCCCGGACTCCGCCTCTGCGGTCCTTGTCTCCCGCCCCTGTCCAGGGTGAAGAAGCCTCCCATGGGCAGCTGTCAGGCTCAGGGCGCTGGGAGTGAAAGCGGCTCCTCACGCAGGGCCTCCTCCAAAGATCCATCTCAGACCCAGCCCTGCATCCCTGGCTTCGTCCCTGGCACCCCCGCTGCTGCCCAGAGCAGGCTCTCTTCATCCCTCAACTCCTGCCCTTTAACCGCAGAAATAACGATTCACAAAATTGGGCGGAGGTTCCAGGAGGCAGCTTGGCGGTTAAATCTGCCGCAGTGGCTACCTCTTCTCAAGGAGAATTAAGTGCCACTTTCAGTGATGAGCTCACGTCTAGCGATCATAACATGTCCGAATTTTTACCATAAGCCGTGTAGCTGGGGTCCTGCTTAAAAATTCCTTGCCACGTGCAAACTTGGAGAGATGCCAGTGGGACACGTGGTCCCACGTCTTTTAGGATGGAGGCCACGTCCATTAGGGGCCACTTCCCCGGGCCTGTGAGCCCGTTCCTCAGGATATCCGACAGCAGGTCATTACTGAAACAGGAGGTCGGCCTCCCCGAGGCTTAAGGATGGCGGGTGCTATTCCTGACTCGGTGGCTGATGGGTTGCTGGTCCTGCGGGGCCTCAGAAGGAGGGGAGGGAAGCAGCTTGGCCCCCACCCGTGCACTGCCAGCCCCCAGCCCACTGCCCCTCCCAGGACAGCTGTCCCCATAGTGTCTGTCCGCTGTCAGTGGCCAGCCCGCACAGAAGCGGTGTCTCCAGGAACTCCCTGACACGCGACACAAACTGGGGGACGAGAAACAGCAGAAAAGTGTCCCCTCACACTCCGGAGGCAGGCGTCCAGAACCCGGGTCTGGCCGGGCCTCCCTCCCTCCACAGGCTCCAGGGAAGGGCCTTCCTGCCTCTTCCAGCCTCTTCTTGGGCTTCTGGTGGCATCTCTGACTTTCTCTGCCGCTCCGCTGCTTGTGTCTCTTATACGGTCACTTGCCATTGGATTTAGGGCCCGGAAGACCTCATCTCCAGAGCCCTGCCCTAATTACATCTGCAAAGATCCTTTTTCCAAATAAGGTCGCGTGCACAGGGTCTGAGGGTTGGGTCTCGTGGACAGAGACAGTCGGGGGCTGCTGTGCCCCCCACTACAGGAGAGCAAATTAATACTGACGCGTGGGGACCCACTGGTCACCTCCTGGCCCTCCTGGTTTCTATGACCCCAAGATTACAGAGGAGAAGGAAGAACTCTCGTCCCATCACCCCGGGAGCCGGGGACGCCGAGGGAAGTGACCTGCAACCGTAACGTCAAATATTTTTATCGTAAGCTGTTTCGCTGGGGTCTTGCTTAAATTCCTTGCCATGAGCAAACTTTGAGAGACTCCAGCGGGGCACGTGGTCCCATGTCCTTGAAGGGACGTGACTTGCCCAAGGTCACTCTGCAAGTTGAGGTGGGGGCAGGATGAGGAGAGGGTCCTGCCCCCTCCCCAGGGTGGGGTTCTGTCCACGCTATGTCACGGTCCAGCCCAGGCCGCGTCCTTGGACGCCGAGGAAGGACCCCGCACGCAGAGGGTGTGGGGGGAGTGAGGTGACAGGTTGCACGGGGGTGCCTGGAGTGGAGCCCCGCCTCCCCCGCCCGTGCTGTTCCTCTGTGTCCTCACCATGAGCAGAGACTGGACAAATGCCCATCTGTCTGGGAGGACAGCCCACCTGTGCCTGAAGGGGAGGGTGCCAGGCAGAGACAGGCTTCAGGAGTGACACGGAAAGAACCCCCCCATAGCAAGAACCCCCGGCCCGGAGCCCTGCACCCACCTCCCCTCCCCTCCCCATCTCAAGGTCCCTGGGCACACACCTCCCCCAGCCTGCCCGACACCCTGACCACAGCTGTGAGAGCCAGGCCGGGGGGCACCTGGCTAAGCCGCTCCTGGTTCCTGAACCGCAGAGCCAGGGAGAGTGTACACGTGCGTTGTTTCAACTGCTAAGTTTGGGGCGATGGGTTCCTCAGCAGCTGGCAGTAGTGCCAGGCTGCAGGGGGCATCCGTCTCAGGTAGGCAGGCCCAACACAGTCTCTGGGGAACCTGAGGGCTGGGGGCGGGGAGCCTCGCCCTCTGGGTGCCAGCCGTGCGTGGGGCCTTGTGCCCGCAGGCGGAGGGTGGCCCTGCTCTCTCAGCGTCTCCTTCCGGCCGAGCGGGAAAAGGGCTCCATAGACCCTGGGAGGTGGGGCTCCATCGGGGGCTGCCTCTACGTGCAGCCCGCCACGGCCACCCCCACGGGCTGGCCCTGCTGTGGCCGAAGGGCAGACCCTCCACGGGCGCGGGGCCGCCTCCCCTCTGCCGAGCCGCGCCGCCCGGCCCTGCTTCTCCGCACAGAATCCTCCTCGTTACACGTCAATTTCTGGCTGAGAAATTACTGCTCGTAATGGTCCCAGGTCGAGCCGCGCGGGCGCGATTCGGAGGATGAGCTCATCTCGCAAATCAGATGTGCGGGGCCCTGGGGGAGGGGAGGGAGACCGGCCCCTGGCCCCTCCCAGCTCCCAGCCCCTCCAGGGGCCCAGAGCAACGACGGGGAGGGCGCTTACAGACCCCCGCCCCATCAGCACAGGCGTCACCACGGAAACCAAGGGCTGCCTTTGTCCACCGGCAGGCGGTGGAACCAGCCCTGGGACAGCCTCGCAGCAGGACGGGCGCTGGACAGAGGCCCCTGGCCGCTTCATCCAGGCCTCAGTCATTGGAGCGGCGGGGCCATGGGCCGCAATGCGGGCTTCTTGCCGGAGAACGGAGCTCTGCTCATTAGAGATGACATGTCGGGGACAGGGCAGGCCGCCCGCAGACTGCCACACGCCCCCTCCAGCGAGGGGGGTGGTTGGTGGCGGGCGCGGCTGAGGCTGATTAGCTGTGTAATCGCGTTGTTACTGCACGGATAGCTCAGTTGGTCTTGTTAGCCGGCCCAGATTAAGCAAATCCCCGCTTAGGCGCTGGGTGAGGCCCTGCGTGCCAGGTGCAGCCCCGCACCGGCTCCCCTCTGTGTGGGCAGCGTGGGGAGGCACCCAGGATGGAGACCCAGGGGTGGGCTGAAGGGATGTGGGGCCCCCAGGTGTGAAGCCGCGGCCAGACCGGCTGGAAGGGCCTGGACAGACGGTGCAGGTTCCAGACCAGGGCTCCCAGACCCAGTGCGGGTGGGGGGCTCAGGTCACTGAAGAGTCAGGGCCAGGCAGGAGCAGAGCGGGTCTCTGGATGCCTGGCCCGGGGACCCCAAGGGAGGGGCCACGCCGAGGTTGATGCAGCCTTGCACCCGCCCCCTGTGGCCGCATAACAGGTCACCCAATGCTGAGCAGCTGGAACGAAGGCCACCCACCACCCCCCAGTGTCTGGGGGGCAGGCCACGGCTGAGGAGTGCTGGCTGGTGCTGTGGTTGGCAGCAGTGGGGCGGCTGACATCTGCAGGGTTGACCAGGGAGCCCGCTTCTGCCCGGCTCCTGCACTGGCTGATGGCTGGAGGCCTGGGCCTCTCCACGGGGCTGCCTTGTGACATGATAGCTGGCTTCCTCCAACCCCCCCACAGAAGACTCTGAGCAGTGGGGGCAGGGCTCAGACAGGCCACGGTGATTTATAAGCTGGCCTCACGTCCTGCCGCCACTGCTGCCCTGTCCTGTGCACTAGGGTGCTGCCTGCATCTGGGGAGAAGGAACCCCACCGGCTCCAGTCCCAGGAGCTGGGGTCCGCGGAGACCCCGTCAGGAGCTGCCTCAGGTCTCTAGGATGGAGACCCAAGGGTGGGGCGACGGGGTGGGGCCCCCAGGTGTGAAGCCTCCCCTGACCACAGCACCCTGTCCCAGGGAGGCCCCTACCCTTCGCCAGCCCTGTGGGCACCCCCAGAAAGCCAGTGTGGCTGCTCTGCCGATGGAGGCCCAGCGGGGGCGCCGGCCGAGCAGCCTCACTGTCCTCCCAGCCCGCCTGCAGGCACGCGGGTCCGTGAGGGCCGCCTGTGGCTGCTAAGTGCCTTCACCCAGCAGCACCCCGAGGTCGGGAGAGTGAGGCTCAGAGAAGTCCGGCAACCCGCCAGGAGGCAGAGGTGGAGTTTGAACCCCCAGACGGTCCCAGATCCCGCCTGGCCCCGGAGTGACCCTGATGGTGAGGTCAGACCCACGTTGGAGGAGCTTTGCCGGTCCCCTTAAATCCATTCTCATTCTCCAGGCACCAAGTCGGGAACGGGCTGACACGACCAGTTCGGCCGCTGCCTCCGGTGTGCAGGGGATGGGGGCCGAGCCCACCCCATGCCGTCTGACCACCTGCCTCTGCCTGTCTGCCTCTGCCCGTGGGCGCTGTGACCTGGGCGGGGTCTCCTCTTCAGCCCAAAGCAGCTGAGGGCCGCCCAGTGCAGAGGGAGGGGCAGGGAGGCTGGGGGGCCTGCCACTCACCGCCTGCAAGGCCAACAGGGCCTGCAAGGCCCCGCTCTCAGATGCCCAGACGGGCACCGGCCCCTCCTGGACTTGGTACACAGGGGGCTCAGAACCCACCTTTGGCCTGGGCAGAGGTGAGCACTGACGGGCCGTGGGGGGTGATGGGGAGGCGTCCCCAGCTGGACCAGGCTGCTCTGTTTCTGAGACGTCGGGCAGAGCAGCTGCCCCGTGACCTTGGTCCTGGGCCTCCAGTCTCTCTGCTGAGTCCTGACCTTCCAGGGCCTGGGACCCAGGTCACCTCCTCAGGCAGGGCCCGTGCTCCCAGGTCTGACCCACCGGGGGCGGGAGCGGCAGGGGTGGGGCTGGGGCGCTCCTGCCCCCCACGCCCCAGGCCCGTCCTGACCTCTGTGTGACTCTGATTTACCCCCGGCCTGAGGCCCAGAGATTCTGGGTGGTGTGGACCCCGGAATCTTCCCAAACCCCAGGGCCGCGTCAACACGAGACTGGCTTTCCAAAGGACAGTGTGGGCTCACCTTGCACACGTGTGCGCAGACACTCACACACACACACGCGAACACACACATGCCTACGAGCACACGGCCTGTGAGTGGAACGGGGAGGAGGCGTTGGCAGCCGGCCCTGGGCTCTGCATCTGTCCCTCGGCCACTGACCAGGCTGACCAGGCCTCCAGGCCACGTGGTGTGACTAGGCTGCCACCATCCTTCCTGCTGTGAGAGGGCCTCAGTGACAGGGACGGCGTCCAGGGAGCCCAGAGTGCTCATGGTTTAGGAAAGGGATGGGACCGCCGAGGGCAAGCCACCCGCAGCCTCCCCAGGCCCCCGGGGGATGAGGGGCCGCTTCTGTGGGCAGGGCCAGGCAAGCAGGCTCCAGGCCCCGCAGGGGGTGGGGGGAAGATTAAAACTTTCGGAATAAAAGAAGCTGCCCCCTCATTTGCTGCAGCCCCCAGCCCCCGCATTGGTTCCAACACCCATATCCAGCAGAGGGGTCTTCTGACCGCCCTGGCCCCGCAGGCCCCCTGCCCTTCCGCACACCAGGCCAAGAGCCTGGATGAGCCTGGGCATTCGGCCACTCCTGGCCCTGACGTCCAGGAGCAGGGGTCCCAGGGTGGATAGCAGCAGGTGCCAAGTGGCCAATGGGGAGAGCAGGGGCTGGGCGCTGCAGGGGGACACTCCCCACTGGGGGCTGGGGCTGGGTATCACGGGGTGAGAGCCTCGACAAGCCCACCCAGGAACACGGGCTCTTCCAGAAGGACGCAGCCAGCAGGGAAAGAGGCCCATCAGGTGGTGCCGCTGACCCGGCCCGTTTGTCCTTGGGTCGGAGACCACGGCCGAGGGTGGCGCAGGCGCTGGCTGCGCCTCCGCCCCCTCCCCCTGTCCAGGTCACGCCGGCCGCCGCTCACCGTCGCGCCCCGGTTATGCAGGAGGGTCCCTAGGGGCCCGTCCCTTCTGCCGCCATTGGCCGCTTCCCGGGTCCAGCCGTCTTTGCTGCCTGTGGATAAACGCCGAGGGTCGGGCTTTGCGCTGGGCTGAGAGAGGACCCGTGTCGGGCAGATTTATGGAGGCTTTTGCGGCCAGGAGCCCGGCCTCGCCCACGTGTGCTCGCCTCGCCTCCGTCCCATCTGGGAAGGTGCTTCCCCAGCCTGGGACCAGGAGCCCCGCGGAATTTGCTCAGAGGGTCCCAGACGTGGCCAGGAAGGGGGCGCTCTCACCTCCCAGCCCCCAGCCCCCACCCCCAGCCCAGGGCCGAGGCAGAGGGAGCCTGGCTGACATTTGCCGAATATTCAGGGATGGGCGTGGTGGGGACTGGGGCCCGTGGTGGGGAGACGAGCAGGGTCCCGTGGGAATCCGTCCTGGCCAGGGGGGTGGAGGGAGGCCTCCAGGAGAGGGGCGGCCACAGGGCCACCAGCCGGGGAGCCTGGGAGGGGCGTTCTCCCTGGAGGCCTGGGCACCCACCCCCCTCAGCCAGCACTTGTTCTGCTCTCTCTCCCAGGGTTCCCTCGGGCCCGCCGGCAGGGGTCCGGGACACAAGGTCCTGGAATCATCAGGCTGCAGGTGGGGAAGCTGAGCGTCCAGATGGAGGCCTGCCTGCTCTGGGGCAGGTGCCCACCGGGCTCCACCACAGCCACTGGGACTCCCGTCCAGCCTGGCCTGCAGGGCGCTGACCAGGGTGCTGACCGGGTGGGCCCAGCTTTGCCCCAGGCCTCTCCCCACCAGCGCTGACCAGCGGGCACCTGGACATGCACCTTGTCTTGACCCAGTTGCTCTGGGGCCCAGGCAGCCCTGGTTCCCCCCAGGTGGGAGGTGGGAGGTGCCATCCTGCCCCCACCAGGTTCCCGCCAGCCTCTTCCTCGCCTGACCCTGGAGGAGGGGACCTGATGCCAGGACCCAAAGCAGCAGGAGGGTCTCGGGGAGTCCCCAGTTCTGAGGACCCTCTGGGTGTCCCGCTCCAGGATGTCTGCTCTGTCCCCAGGCCTCCAAGCACGGCTGTGCCCAGACACAGGACGACATGTGGGCAAAGGGTGGGGAGGGCAGGGACGAGGGAGAAGAGGGAGTCTGTTCCAGTGTTCCTTCGCGTCCTGGTAGACTTGGGGATGTTGTAAAGGCCTCTGCCCATCCTTGCTCGTGGGGTTGGGGTTCCTCGCGCTGGGTGGGGGACACCCTAACGCCCAGTATTCCCCGGAGCTGGTGCGGCACACGGAGGCTTCCCAGCTGGGTGTCGCAGCCCCCGGTTCTCAGCTCAGGTACCGCGCCGAGGTTCTGGTTTCTGGTTACCCTCCGGCCCCAAACCCCTCTGCCCCCACAAAGACGCTGATGTCCACCAAGAACGCGGCCTCGGAGTTTGCGGGCCCAGCCCAAGGTCACTGCGGGAATCCGTCTGACCAGCACCTTACGCGGCATTCCTGTCTCACTCGGGAGTGTCTTTCTGTGTCTCGTTTCTTTCAGGTAACGAGGTGTTCTGAAGGGCCACTCGGGTGGGCTGTTCCCGCATGGACCCCCTTACTGGCTGCTGGGTTTCCGTGACTGTAACGCAGCGTGTTTACTCATCTTACCGTCGGCAGGGGTCTGGTTTCCGGGGGCTCGGATGCTACGCTCCACGCCCATCCTTACAGCCTACGTCTTGGGCTCAGTGTGCGCCTCTCGCTGGGATATACGCCTGGGGTGGAATTTCTGAGTCTGAGCAAGGTGTGCCCCAACGAAGCCAGATATCGGCCAGCAGGTCTCCAGGGAGGGTGGCCACGCTCTCCGCAGTGGTGAGGCCCTGTGCCCCATGTTCTTATCCACAATTTTCTTGTCAGCCTCGTCCTTTTTGACCCATTCTGGTGCCCAAGTAATAATATGTCTTTGGGATTTTAATCTGCATTTTCCTAAAAAGCAATTCTGTTGAATATTCGGTCATATATTTATTGGGCTTCCAGATGTCCTCTGGGGTCAAGTGTTTGCATCTCTCGCCCTTTTTCTGTTGTCTATCTTTTTATTATTTATAGGAGGCTGTTTTTTTTCATTGTTGTTTTTGCTTTTTAGGACACATCCGCGGCATATGGAAGTTCCCGAGTTAGGGGTTGAATCAGAGCTGCAGCTGCCGGCCTCCACCACAGCCACAGCAATACGAGACCTGAGCCGCATCTGTGATCTACACCACAGCTCATGGCGATACTGGATCCTTAACCCACTGAGCAAGGCCAGGGATCAAACTCGCATCCCTGCAGATAGCAGTCAGGTTCATGACCACCGAGCCGCAGTGGGAACTCTGATAGGAGGCTGGTTTTAATTTAGACACAAGCACTTTATTTATTACGTTTTCAGGTACGCTTCCCTTCTGTGGCTTGATTTATCCTCCAGGAGTGATGTCTTCTGATGAGGGAGGCTCTTCATTTCAATGTAGACGTTTACGTTAATATTTTCGTTTAAGGTCAGTGATGATAAAATATTTCCTATCCCAACAGCATGAAGCTTTTCTTCTGCATCAACCTCTTTCTGTTTTTGTCTTTTTGGGCCATACCCACACCCCAAAAGGGGAAGTTCCCCAGCTAGGGGTCGAATCAGAGCTGTAGCTGCCAGCCTATACCACAGCCACAGCCACAGCCATAGCAACGTGGGATCCGAGCCACATCTGTGACCTATACCACAACTCACGGCAACGCCGGATCCTTAACCCACTGAGCAAGGCCAGGGATCGAACCCGCAACCTCATGGATGCCCGTCAGGTTCATTTCCACTGAGTCACAACAGGAACTCCTACTGCATCAATGTGTAAAGACCCCCTCATTCTGCCGGTCGTGAGCGGCTCGCCAGTGTAGCCGGGATTGGCGTCAGGGCGGTGTGGTGTGGAGTCCATCTCCCTGGGACCCTCTTGGGTATCTGTTGTCCCAGCAGGATCTCTGAGCTCACCCCCGTTCCTCTCTTTGGTGCCACGGTTTTCAGAAGTCAGGTATCTACCTATCCACAGGTCTGTTCAGGGCTGTTTCAATCCACTCATCTATGCATCTCTTCATTTGCCAGCATCCTACCGTCTCCGTTGTAGCATTACAGCAGACGGACCGTGGTCCCTCCCCTTCCTTTTGTATCCTGGTTGTTCTTGGTCTTTTGCATTATCAAGTAGATTGTAGGATTCCTTGTTGTCACACACACACAGAGGTGGGCAGAGAGGGCAGATCTACTGGGATCTTAAGGTTATTACCTTGAAATATTAGATTGAGCTGGGGAAATTTTAAATCTTGGAACTGCTGAATCTTAAAATCCATGACCATAATTTCGATGGTCTTTTTAGAAATGAAATCTTTTTTTGTTTTTTAATGTTTTTTTTTTTTTTGTCTTTTTTTTAGGGCCACTCCCGCAGCATATGGAGGTTCCCAGGCTAGGGGTCCCATTGGAGCTGTAGCCGCCAGCTTACGCCACAACCACAGCAAGGCCAGATCCAAGCTCCATCTGCCATCTACACCACAGCTCACAGCAACACCAGATCCTTAACCCACTGAGCGAGGCCAGGGATTGAACCCACAATCTCATGGTTCTTAATCAGATTCGTTTCTGCTGCGCCACGACAGGAATTCCTTAATCTGAAGTTTTAAAGATTTCTCTCCAGACTGTTGTATAGACTTTTGAGTGGAAGGTTTACCCCTATTTTGTTGGGTTCATTCCTAGGTCCCTCCCTCTGTATCCTTAGGGGACAGGTTCCAGCACCCCAGCTCCTTCCTCCTGCGGATACCCACATCCCCGGAGGCTCAAGTGTCTTATAAAAGAGCGAAGTGCAGTCAGCTCTCTGTATCCAAGGACCTCGCGTTTGCAGTTTCGGTCAGCAACCCATCCAGCAGTTGGCTGGATCCACAGATGCAGAACCTGCGATCACGGGGGGCCTACTGGTGTTTTACAAATAGTAGCTTTGTGTTAACTTCATTTTCTAACTGTTGTGTGAAGGATAATAGAAATGTAATCGAATTGTGCAGAGCATTTTTTAATCCAACAAACTTGCTAAACTCCCTCTTGATTCCAATACTTTAACTATCGGGTATTAACATTTACTGCTCACTCAACAATTTTACCCGCAAACAATGAAACTATTGCTTCTGTCTTTTAGATCCTTCTATCTCTTCTATTTCTTCTCTGAGGGCCTCCGCCAGGGCCCCTAGAACTGGGCTCAGCAGGCGCCATCTCTGCTTTCTACTCGCGCAGAGAAAGCCTCTCCACTTCTCCACTAAGCCTTACGCTTGTGTATGTTTTCAAAAATATGCTTCATCGCATGAAAGAGTTCTCGTTTGCTCCAAATTCACTGACGGATATTTTTACTGTAAATCAGTATTGAATTTTATCAAACATCCTTGATGCATCTTTTGAGATGATCATATAATTTTTCTCCCTTAATATCTTTTTTATGGGTAATTACACAGATAGATTTTCTGTTTAATTTTATGATACTGAAGTAAAGGCAACTGCGCATGATGGATGGGCCTTTGCAAAAGTTGTTAGGTGCAATTTGCTAATGCTTTATTTAGGATGCATCTGTATTTATAGGTGAGATTTCTCTTCCTCATACGTTCCTGTTTGGATTTGTGTGTTAAGGGTACAGTCACCTGATAAAATGAGTTGGAAAGAGCTCTCTTACCGTCATCTGGAAGAGTTTGTACAAAACTGGCAAATCCTCAAATGCTGAGAAAAACTAGGGGTCTAATCGGAGCTACAACTGCCAGCCTACACCACAGCCCCAGCCACGCAGGATCCTTAACCCACTGAGCGATGCCAGGGATCAAACCCGCAACCTCATGATTCCTAGTGGGATTCGTTTCCGCTGTGCCACGACGGGAACTCCCCAAGGACATTTTTAAATTATAAGTTCAATGTCTTTAACAGTCATAGGTAAGGACTTTTCAAGTTTTCTCTTTCTTGTGTGTCAGTTTTGGTAAGCATATTTTTCTAGAAATTGTCCATTTTATCAAATGTTTCCAACACGTTGAAATAAATTGGCCTAGAAGGGTCCAATTGAGTTTTTCCTCTCCCTAAATTTTTGGTGTCCGTAAAGATGCTCCCTTTCTCACTCTCAATCTCAGCTGCTGTCTTTTTTATGATTACTAAAGCATAGTGGATTTATAAAGATTCCTCCATCTCCGCCATACAGCACGGGGACCCAAAGACACCGTTCCCTGTGCTGCACAGCGGCGCCCCATGGCCCATCCGTTCCAAATGGGCAGTTTGCATCCACCAACCCAACCTCCCCGTCCATCCCCTCCCTCCTCTTCCCCCACCCGGCCGACAGCTACGAGTCTGCTCTCCGTGGCCGTGGCCGTGATCTGTCTCTGTTGTGTAAGTAGGATCACCTGTGCCCTGCTTTAGATTCCAGACATAAGTGATATCCTTTGGTGTTTGTCTTTCTCTTCCTGACTGACCTCACTCAGTATGAGAGTCTCTAGTTCCATCCATGTTGCTGCAGATGGAACTTGTCTGTTTTTATGGCTGAGTAGTATTCCGTTGTGTATAGATACACACCATCTTCTTACTCTATTCGTCTGTCGATGGGCATTTAAGTTGTTTCCGCGTCTTGGCTGTTGTGAATAGTGCTGACGCGAACATAAGGGTGCATAGATCTTTTTGAATGAAAGTTTTGTCCAGATAGATGCCCAGGAGTGGGATTTCTGGGTCATAACGTAGTTCTCTATTTAATTTTCTGAGGTACTGCCATAATATTTTCCACAGGGGTTGTACCAGTTGCGTTCCCACCAAGAGGGAAGGAGGGTTCCCTTTCTCCACGCCCTCTCCAGCATTTGCTATCTGTTGACTTGTTAACGAGGGTCACTGTCAGGTGGTACCTCATTGTAGTTTTGATTTGCATTTCTCTAAGAATGATGTTGAGTTTTTGTTTGTTTGTTTATTTTGCTTTTTTTGGTACGGGGGGGGGGGCCACACCTGCAGCCTATGGAGGTTCCCGGGCTAGGGGTCAAATCAGAGCTGTAGCCACGGCCTACGCCACAGCCACACAGGATCTGAGCCACAGCTGCAACCTCAACTACAGCTCACGGCAACACCGGATCCCTGACCCATGAGTGAGGCCAGAGATCAAACCCGCAACCTCGAGGATATAAGTTGGGTTCATTTTCACTGAGCCACAAGAACTCCCCACATTTTTTCATGGGCCCGTTGGCCATCTGCATGGCTTCTTCAGAGAAATCAGCTATTTTCTCGATCAGACTTTCATAAGTTTCGTAAATCCTTTCAAAGATCAAGTTTTTGGCATTATTGAGCCTTCTTGTACAGTTATTTCCTTCTTTCACTGATTTCTGCTCTTCTTTTCATTATTTCCTTTCTTTTTTCTGTATTGAACTGGCTGCTCAGCTCATTAATTACAGTGTCTTCTTTGGTGGGTTATTTTCTTAATTCCCAGGACCCTGGTATTTTCTCACTGTCTTTTTGTCGAGAATTTCCGGCTCAGCCTCGGGGTGGTTCAGCATATTCCCTGCAGGATGTCGGTGCCCGATCTTGCTTCTTGGCTCCAGCGACTCCCTGGCCCTTCCTGCCATCAGCTTCCCTGGGTGCCTCTCACCTGCGGGCACCAGGTCAGGGCCGTAACGTCTTCCACTCTGATCCCTCTGGAGCCTCTCTGGGTCCCACTGACGGTGGCCTCAGCCCCCAGGGGACTTAGCAGCGGCAGGTGGGAGGCGGAAGTGCAGGAAGTAGGGGCACCCTTCTCCTCTTGGGCCCTTCCCTTTGCGAGGAATCGAGGCATCAATCTCAGCCAGGCGCACGCCGGACTCGCCCCGGTTCCCCAGGGCAGTGAGAGTCTTGGCGTGATTGGTCTGGCAGAGGCCGTCCGGCGGTAGAGAATTGACGAGGCCCATCGGCTAAGCCCCCCACCCCGTTCAGGACGTCCGCTGCGTCCAGCCACCGGATGACCCCCGCCCTGCTCCAGACACGTGCCAGCCGTGCCCTCCCAGAGCCGATCAGCAGCCGACTGGGTGGTCCCACTGGCTGCGCGGGTCCCTTGGCGCCGTCCCTACAGAATCGCTGAAGTCGGTCCCCCCGTGGGCGCCGTCTGACAACACAGCACAGGGGGACTTGACGCCAGACCTCCCTAAATCCACATCTCCTCTGACAGGGAAGGGGGTTAGAGCCACCGCCCGGAGATCCTCCTGCCCTGGCGTCACCCCTCCTGCTCTGCTCCAGCCTCACGTAAACAGCGGGCTGACCCCACGTGTCCCTCTCCCCCCACTCCCCGAGGCCGAGCTAAGTTAGTGCAGATGACCCAGTGCCTGGCTAGGACCCTCCACCAGGTGCAGCCAGACATGCGCCTCCCTGCTCCTGGGCTCACAGTGGAGACCAGGAGGTGGTCGCACTGCCCTTGCTGTTACTGTCCCGTGTTCTGCACCATCGAATCTGGCCTTGAAACACCAGGCAGCCCCTCCAGGGAACAGAAGCCTGACTGTGAGAAGTGAGAGCACAGATGGTCAGGGAGCAGCCACACCCCCAGAAAGGGGGTCCTCCTGTGCAGGGTTCCACTGAGGGGTGCTCTGTGCTCAGTTCCCCCTGGGGTGCTCTGTGCTCAGTTCCTCTGGGGGGGTCCTCTGTCCCCTGGGACAGTGGACCTGGCACAGCCTCCAGGGCAAGGCAGGGATACATGCCCCCAGCCAGGATCTACCCAAGCCCCAAGGCTCCAGGGCATGACCTCTGACTCTTGGCCAGCCTGGCCCGTCTCCAGCCTGGCCATTGGAGAGCTCCAGGCACTCGGGCCCCCTCCTGGCTCACCAGGTGCTCCTGGAGCTCAGGCATGCTGCTGAGTAAGTCCAAGCCTGAGCCCCTTACCCAAAAAGGGGGGTGCGCACGGGGTGTGAGGCCATCAGCCCTCCGTTCCTGGGCACAGGGTGTGTCTGAAGGGCTGCATGTCTCCCATGGGACAGTTCATTCTCACAGCAATTTCCAAAGAACCCAGCTGTAGTGTGAGGGCCCAGACCCTCTCAAAACCCAGCCCCATCCCTGGCCAGGGTGGCAGTTTGTCTTTGGCAGGTTTCTCCTGGATGCCAGAAGCCACAGCAGAGACACCAGAGCTTTCTTCAGAGCTCAGCTTAGAGAGAAGCAGGGAGAGGAGGCGGGAACAGCCGGGCAGAGGCTCCTCCCTTCTGGGCCATCCCTGCCCGCGTCCCAGCCCCAGAGCCAGCACCTCCCTCCGGGAGGCCACGGCCCCCTCCCGGGGCCCATCCATGCTGCACCGGCAGCCGCCGGGCCGGGGTCACTGAGCAGCCTGGGGGCCAGGCTGACTCCAGCGCGAAGCTCAACAGAGGTCCGCGTCGTCCTGCCCAAACGGAAGCAGACGTCTCTCCGAGTCCCACAAGCAAGTCCCACGGCACGTGGCTTCCGTGCCAGGATCCTGCTCCACCGCACCCTCGGGGGGGCGCTCTCGCCACCTGGATGCACCTCCGGTCCCCGCCCCATGTGGGTGCTGCTTCTGCACGAGCTCGTCCCAGTCCAGGCGTCTTGGCTGCAGAGCGGAACAAGGCCTCTGGGAAGTAGGAGAAACGCAGGCTTGGGTGTCGAACCCAGGCTCACGGCTTCCTCAGCTGAGCGGCCTTGGCCTCACGTCCTCGCCTGCAAAGAGGGGCCTCGGAGGACCGTTCCAGGCCTGCCCAAGCGTGGACAAGAGGTGTGTGCCCGTCAGTCCCCCGCGATAATGTCCAGAAAGGGCTGGAAGGGCCAGGACCGCAAGTCCTGGAGCCCAGCAGCTCCAGCCCCGTCACCCAGCCGCCAGGACCCCTCCCCGGCCGTGCCCACTCTGGCCTTCGCCCTGCGTGCCCTCCCTGGGTGTTTGCATCCTGCCCCACAGCCCGGGAGCAAGACGGCCAGGCTGGAAGGCGGCCGGGCCCACAGGTCCAGGTCCGTCCGGGTCCCAAGGCTGCCGCAGCAGATGCCCTCAGGCTGGGGGCCTCCAGCCACAGAGGTTTATTCCCTCACCCAAGACCCGGGTGTGGACGGGGGCAGGGCTCCCTCTGAGGGGCCAGCGGAGGGACGGCCCTGCCTCCTCCAGGCAGGGCCCAGTCTGTCTACACTCCACCCCCACGCCCCCCACCCCACTGCCATAGGGACACCAGTCTTTGGATTCAGGGCTGACTCAGCAAATCCAGGATGACCCGAGAGCCATCTGCAGAGGCCCTTCTTCCAAGCGGGGCTGTACCCACAGCTTTCCAGGGGCCCCCATGTGGGTGAGTCACACTGGGGTCGTCACCGTTCAACCCACTGCCACATCGGGGGCCTGGGACTGGGTGAGGGGGCTGCTCCCCACAGTCGAGCAGAACAGCCGGCAATTCCCCCCTGGGGTGGGGGCGGGGGTGAAGAGGGGACGGGCTCACAGCCTTGTGCGGTCTGGTGGGCAGGAGGGGGCGTCCCAAACTGAGCCCTGGGCCACCCAGGGCGCCCCGTCGAGGCTGGGGGGCCTCAGGCCTCTTCTCCCACACAGACCTCCCCGCAGCCAACCCAGGGCTCCCGGAGGCCACGCCGCGCCCCCCGAACCCCCGCGACCGGGACAGAGGGTCTGGGGAGGGCCTCCGGGTCGGCAACCAGGCGGAGAAGTGACTTCTCTCCTCGGCAGCGCCCAGGGTGGTCTGAGGCCGCGCCCTGGAAGGTACTGCCCCGGGCAGGGCCAAGATACTGCTGGAAAGCCGTTCTCCCGGGGCCGGGAGGGAGGCAGTGCCTTCTCAGCGAGGACAAAAGGCACTTTCTGCAAAAAGCTCTAAATCATCTCTGAGCAATTTCTCTTTTTTGGAGTGGCAGTGGAGGAAAACAAAGAAAAACGAAGAAAGAATGCTTTCCCAGGCTGGCTGCGGCCATGCTGGGTGGGTGAGGGCAGTCCCCAGGAGGAAAGCCTGTCCCCATCCACCCAAGTCTGCTGGCAGGACAGGGCCACAGGACAGTGACTGCAGGCCAACTCTCTGCTGGGATGGAAGCAAGAAGGCGGCTGCCCCCTCTTGTCCTGGCCTCCCCTCCCCCACGGTCACTGCAGGATGCTTCTGAGCCCCCTCTTCCTCCAGGGCCCCCTGGGAGTGCCATGGCAGGGTGGGAGAGATGGGTGCCAACTTGGCCGGCGTGAGGTGCCCAGGAGCCTGGTGTTGGCCGGGAGGAGCCCGTCCTGGCCCGTGAGTGAAGTCCAGTCCGCAGCAGGTAAGAGCGGATGGGGGTGGGGAAGCAACCTCTAGGTTGGCAGCAGGAGCTGGGTGACCTGAGAGCACTGGCTACACCGGTGGGTGTGGGGAGCCCACAGCCGGAGTCCTGGCCCTCGACTCCGGCGTGAGGCACCCCCGTGGGCCTTGGCCGTGAGGCTGCAGCCAGGCTGGGGTGCACCTTGCCTGCCCTGTGACCGTCGCAGCCCTGCCTCCCAGTGACGTGGGCTCCCTGGGGCAGGCATAGGACAGGGATTCAGGCGCCAGGATGGCCGGGCTGCACCCCTCCCGATCCCGCAGCCCCTGCCCTCCGAGCAGAGTCGGGAGCCCCACCCCCCCACCCCCCACAGGGGCCTATTGCCTCGGGTCCCCTTCCTCTGCTCGCTTGGTCACAGATACACATCTGCTCGCAGGGCAGCCACTCCGCCTCCACCCACCCCTTCCTGCTACGTGTGGCTTCAATCATCCAAAGTCTTTTGAAACACGGATGATATTCTAGCCCTGCTCCGCCGCCGTTATGGAGTCATTTGACAGTCCGTGGGCGGCAGTAACGATGAATTTCCTGGATGCTGAATGTCGCGGCTTCCCCAGAGCCAGCGCAGCATCAGCAGCAGGACCGGGCCAGTTCCTGGGTGGGAAGGGAGCCCCTGGGCCCCGCGCCATCCTGCCCACCCACACCAGCCCTTCCTGGCAGAGAGCTCCAGCAGCACAACCACCTCACCGCCGACACCCCCGCCAGGTCTCCAGCACTTACAAGCCCCCTGGGGGCCAAGCCAGGGCCACCTCCCGCGCCCGGCCCAGCCCGGCCACCCTCAGCAGGCCTGTCCCCCTCTCCCCTCCTGCAGCGGCAAAGCGGGGCGCCTCCCCGCAGCCCAGAGCCTGCCCCCTCCAGAGCTGCGAGAGCCGAGCGGGGTCTCCGAGCTGCCTGAGGGTCTCCGTGGTTTTCACTGGACAACAGTGACTTCAGGGCTCCTGGCGCCTCAGCTCCCCCCCGACCCCGACCCCGGCCCCACCAGGCACCTCCCACCCCAGAAAAGGCTCCCCCCACCCCCACCCCGGCCCACCTCTGTCCCCAGGCACCCACGGGGACCCTTGTGCTTCCCTCTGCCTGGAAAGCGTGTCACCAAGACAAGTTTTGTCACCGAGACAGTAACATCGACTCCTCCCAAAGACCCACGGTGCCCGAGCCCTTCCGACTTAAGACCTCACCACAGCCCGGGGACCTTCCAGGCTCCAGATGAATAAACTGAGGCGCTGAGGATGAAGCGGTTTGGCGGGAATTCGGGGAGGGGGTGCAGCAGGAGACAGGCCATCGCCAGCTGGAGCCCCAGAGCCAAGGGTGTAGGGAGCAGCGACCCTGGCCGCAGGGGCTTAGGAGCCGGCTGGAGGGAGGGCTGGCGGGTGTCTCTGCTCTGTCCACACCCCTCCCCCATCCCTGCCCCTCCCCCAGACGCTGAGACACTCCCCTGCCCCCAACGGCCTGCTGAAGCCACTTTCAACTCTTGCCCCCAAGTCCTGTAAGGCTTGACTGCTCCTGTGTCCCTGCCCACGGACACCTGGGGGCCAAAAACACAGCTGGGGGACCACAGCGGAGTCAAGATGCAGGCAAATCTTTGCTTCCCCTTCCTGGAGAAACGGAGCCTCGCACCACTGCGCCCCAGAGTCTGCACCGGCCTCAGCCACTTGCTCAGCCAACAGGATGTGGCAGAGGTGGCATCTGGGGTTTCCGAAGGCCAGCAGCTCTGCCAGGTCCCTTGGAGAGCTCTCCCCAGGAGGGCAGCCACCGTGGAGAGCCCACCCCTGGGCCACACTGTGAAAGCCCAGGCCTCCCTACGGAGAAGAGACCCAGGGCCCCAGCCTGTGGGCACACCTGCCATCCAGGAAGCAGCGGCCACAGCAGACACCACGGAGATGTGGAAAAAGCCGCCCGGCTGAGCCTCTCCAAACACTGACCCAGCATCAGGAGCAAAATAAAGCGGGTGTTTAAGCCTCTGCATTTGGGTGGTTTATTATTTCTCAGCAGGCACCCGGAACACAGTGTGTGCCTGGAAGCAGGCGGGGCTGCAGCAGAAGCCCCAGACAGGGGTCCTGCTTGGGTGCCAGGTAGGGGTGGGGCTGGAAGGGATCCATCAGGGGGCAGCGGGGCAGCCGGGCCCTTCCTGGAGGCTGGAGGAAAGGCACCCTGATCCGGGGTGACGGCAAGTTTGCCAGCACCTAGCTGTGGTACCGTGGAGAAGACGGACAGGCCTGAGTCTTGCTCTGGAACCTTCCAGGAAGGCTTCAGAAGAGGCAGCTGGCTTCTTCTAGCTGCCTTGATGAAATGCGAAAAGAGAGAGACGAGCCGACACAGGAACGGTTGCGTTTCTGAGCAGAATTTAGAGGAAGCGTAAAGGATCCAGGACTTGCTCTGCTCAAAATAACCCGCCTCAAACCCTCTGCAGAGAGTCTCAACACAGAAAGTGGGACTTTGGGGCAGAGACGCCCGGCCGTCAGCCAGGCCGCTCTCAGAGCCTTTGTGCAGGCCTCAGCCGGATTTAGGGTGGCGTCTCAGCTCCACCCCCAGTTCCACAAAGGGGCCTCCCAGCCAGACAAGGGGCAGCCGAGGGTGTCAAGGGGCTCGGCCCCCGCAGCCCGGCAGGCTGCCCACGGGGAGGAAAGGCTTCCTCCGAAGGCAGGGTGGGTGGTTTTGCCCAGTGGAGCTGCCCACCCATTAGTGGGCAGGAACCGCAACGCTTTGAGAGAGGCCGGACCCAAAGGAGGAAACCCAAACGGGGCCAGCTCCAGCCAAAAGGGCCACATGGCTGGCCTCCCGTGGGCAGGAGGAAGGCGGAGCAAAGGCGAATCACTGCCGAAGAGGCGGAGCGACCTGGGGGCCTTGTTTGGGGAGCAGGAGCCGGCCCGGGGTGGGCTAGATTCCAGGGCTGCTATGGACAGACTGGAGGGTGGGCTCAGAGCCCTGAGGAGCCCCCCTCAGCCCCCCCTCCCCCGTTGCCACACAGGACTGACCCCACGAGGTGGCCCAGGACGTCAAGGAGACCCCAACGAGGCGAAACCAGCGGTGGCTGGAACAGGTGCCATGCGGTATGTGGGGGCCCGAGTGAGGCCGGGTGGCTTTGCATGTGAAGATCGTGTGTGCCCACAGGGCAGCCCCATTCCCTGCCCGTAAATTGAGTCTAATCCAGCCCAGCCTCGGACACACACGGCCTGCGCGGCAGGACCAGGATGCTGTGGGCGTGATGTGCTGGGGACCTCAGAGACCAAGCGGGTGAGGTCGCATGGCTCTGCCCGCTCAATGGACGCGGGCTCTGGGGTAACCAGCTGCTGCAGAGGAAGCGCTCGTGTCCTGAAATGAACCGGCTGAAAGGAGCCAAGCTGTGTGGGGAGGGGCCTCGAGGAGGGACCGTGGCGGGTGAGGCGCATGGGGAGCTGGGCAGCCCTGAGGCTCCCGGGGGAGTGGAGCCCCCCAGCTTCAGTGGCCCCACCCGACACCCGCTGAGTAAAGGGGTGAACCACCCAGACCATCCAGCCCCCAGCTGGCCCACCGCTGACCACAGACACCCAGACCAGCCAGGACCACACACAGGGTCATGACCAGCACGAATGGCTGCTGTGGGCCCCGAGGATCATGGGTCGCTTCCGCGCAGCAGAGGTGAGCTGATGCTGAAACCGATGGGGCGAGGAATTCATCTCCGTCATTTTTCAGAGTGTCCTGAAGCAACGTCTGCCTGCCAAGGACCCACACCCTTGCCCTCTGATGCCTGCAGCCTGCCTCTAGGGCAGGGAGCCCCAAGGCTCAGCTGGTGGCGGCTGTGCTAACGGGGAGAGGGGGACGTAAACAAGGCAGATTGGATGCGCAGAGACCTAAAGAGGTAAATCATGCTTCTAAAGCCTGAACCCACGAGAAAGGAAGGAAACCACCAGAGTCAGAAAAGCTCCCAGACGGAAAGGGGGCACAGGCTACGTCTCTGCCGCGAGGAACCCACTGGCCCTGATGGCCTTCAGCCAGGATTTCAGAGAACAGTGTGTGTGTGTGTGTGTGTGTGTGTGTGTGTGTGTGTGTGTGTGTGTGTGTGTCAGGATGGGGAGTTGTCCAGGGCGACACACCTGCAGGATAGGAGGTTAATGCAGTGATCCATCCTCTTCACAAATCCAGGGTCCCGAGATCAACCTGCCCAGCAGACAAACTAGAAAAGACCCAACCCGGCCCAAGGTCTCAGGGGAGGGGAAAGGGTGTGTGTTGTGGGGGTGGCTCCACAGTAGGGATTTCTACTTATAACACTCATTCAGGAAGACTCAGGGCTGGAACCCACGCCTGAGCGCACTAAAAAACAATGTCCTTAAAGTATTCCCAATGGGAGTTCCCCTGTGGCTCAGAGGGTTAAGAACCCACCTAGTATCCATGAGGATGTGGGTTCAGTCCCTGGCCCTGTTCGGTGGGTTAAGGATCTGGCATGGCCACAAGCTGCAGAGTAGGTTGTAGATGCAGCTCAGATCTGGCATTGCTGTGGCTGTGCTGTAGGCTGGCAGCTGCAGCTCTGATTCAACCCCTAGCCCAGGAACTTCCATATGTTGCAGGTGCAGCCCTAAAAAGAAAAAAGAAAGAAAGAAATACCCCACTTCCTGGGCTGGTAGTACTCCCAGACACTTGGGGATTCACTCACAAATCCTTTTTGAGAAAACCACACTTTGAATGCAAACCTTATGAGCTTGCAAATAAAATTCGAAACCATCCATGAAAGACAGCACCTGCATGAGCATCGGCAGGAAAACGAACAGCAGACATGGATCTAGTAGGACTTGAGACGCTGGAGTGATCAGATGTGAAATGTTTTAAATTATGCTCAATATCTTTGAAAGAAGTTGTCGGGGAAATGAAAGGCACAGATTTATAAAAGAGAAAAGAGTACAAGTGGTCAGGCAGATTTGAATAAAGGGAGCTTCTCGGAATAAAAGTCCCTGATGTTGAAAATTCAGCAGAAGGTTACAAGAGCAGATTAGACACAGCCAAAGAGAGAATTACTAAATGAGAAGATAGAACTGAAAGACTCACACAGAACACAGCTCAGGGGAGAAAGAGGCAGAAAACATAAACGAGATCTTAAGAGACGTAGAGACAGGCTTCTCTCAACTCTCCCAGCTCAATGACGACTTCCTGGGCCACGCCGCCTGTACATATGGGCTTCTGCCGTTTCGGTTACGATGGTTTTTATTTCCAGCGTAGCCTTGACTCTTTCTCGACATCTTCATCTCTGCTCATTACTCATCGATTCTGGCGGGTTGTCTTTTCCATGGGCGCCCTTGACATTTTAATCACAGGTATTTTAGATTCTCCATCCCAGAATTCAACCCTCTGTGTCACAGTTGAGTCTGTTTCTGTGGGTCACATAGTCTCCTCAGTGTTTCTTCTTATCTTTTAACATGTTTTGTCGTTTTCTGCTGAAAACGTGACCTGGTTGGAGTGGGTAGGCGGGACTGAGGGAAAGGCCTTAGTTTGAGCTCGCCGTCAACCATGCTGGGAGCTGGGCCGTGCCGGGTGTTTGCCTTAGCTGTGGGTGCCGGGAGCTCCCCATTCCTCTAGTGTCCTTGTTTTTCTTCCCCTGTTGACTGCGTCTCCTGAGTCCTGCTCCTTAGGGAGAGCTGTGTCTTTCCCATGTTATTCCAGGGGCCCTGGGGGTGGGGGAGCCTCCAGGTACTGTAAGTCTCTTCCTCCCAGGACCGAGGGCTGTCAGCTCCCATGTGTGTCTGAGGGCGTAGCTTGCTTCCCAGCCCCTCCACCCCTTCTCCGCAGTGACTTTTCAATCTGTTTCCTTGAAGCCCTGGCCTTTGCCCACTGCTGGCTTGCTTGTTTTCACCCTGGGGTGGAACGGGAGGGCTGGAGGGGGCTGGAGGGGGAGGAACCCACTTCCGAGGACAAGGATGGAAACCTGCCCTCTGGCCAAGACTTTCCTGGAGCTCGGGCCTCACTCTTTGCCCACCACTGGACCCTCTGGGCTGGATCTCACATCTTTAGGTGGAAAGGGGTCACGCCACTGGAGGAAACGCCTGCGGAAGTGTTGGGGGCCCCAGGGAGTTCTCCCCTTCATTCTGGTCCACACTCAGCCTCCAGCAATGCATCAAAATCTCCTTCTGATTGTATCTGCCTGTTCATGGCGCCAGCGGTACCTGCTCCAGTTAAGCCCTTCCAGACAGGTCCCCTGTGCTCCGCTCTCTCTCTAGACTTCAGGGTGGAGGTTTGCTCCACACCCCCCTTCTCTGCTGGGTCTGAGAAAATCACCGATGTCCAGTTTGCCCACCTTTTTTCCTGCTGTCAGGGCAAGAGTGATGCGTTCTGAGCTTTCCACATGTTGGAACCAAACCCAGAGTCCTGCTGTTGGTTTTTTTGCCTTATTTCACCCAGCACAGTTTCCGGAATGCAATTTGCATGGCGTGGTAAGAGCAGCAAGGGTCCCTGTGTCCAGTGAGCTCACAGGACCTCACCCAGGAAAAACAGCACCATTGAGCGAGGAAATTTTGTCACTAAGGAGCCCTTTGACCCCAGTCTAGAGGAGTGATGGGACACGCTCAGAGCCCAACCCTCGCTCGGGACAAGCGAAAGAAGGAACGCACATCCATCCTGCTGAATTGCACGTGGGCAACACAGGCAGAAACTGCGGATTTCGTGGAAACGTGTGCAAACAGCACACAGCAGAGAAGCAGCAGCAGGACCTGAGCGTTTACCTGCAGGCCGGGGCGGCTGCCCCCAGGCTGGGCACAGACCTTCCTGGAGGGCTGGGCAACGGATCCATTCAGGTCTTTTTTTTTACTTTTTACTTCACACCTGGGGCACATGGACGTTCCCAGGCTGGGGCTTGAATCGGAGCTGCACCTGCCAGCTGCATCACAGCCGTAGCAACGCGGGATCCGAGCCGCATCTGCGACCTCCACTGCAGCTTGCGGCAACACTGGATCCTTCACCCATCGAGCGAGGCCAGGACTCAAACCTGCATCCTCATAGAGAAAACCTCAGGTCCTTAACCTGCTGAGCCACCGTGGGAGCGCCTCTCATTCATTTCTTTGTTCAACAGATGTCGAGTGAGCACCTCCCATGAGCCAGATGCTGCAGCGTGTGCCAAAGTTTCAGCAGGAGAAAAAAGACAGGAGGAGTTCCCGTCGTGGCGCAGTGGTTAATGAATCCGACTAGGAACCATGAGGTTGAGGGTGCGATCCCTGGCCTCGTTCAAGGACCCGGCATTGCCATGAGCGGTGGTGTAGGTCACAGACGCGGCTTGTATCCCGCGTTGCTGTGGCTCTGGCGTAGGCCGGCAGCTGCAGCTCCGATTGGACCCCTAGCCTGGGAACCTCCATATGCTGCAGGAGTGGCCCTAAAAAAAGGCAAAAAGACCCCCCCCCAAAAAAGTGTGGTTTCCGCTTATGTGAGGCTTGCATTCTAGTGGGGAAGACAGAAAATTGACCAATAAAGAATAGACCCTTCCAGGCAATGACCAGGGCTGCAAAGGGAGGGTGGTTGGGGGGAGCGGCAGAGCGAGCTTCCTGAGAGGGTGGCAGAGACCACCCCCTCCCCCCGCTACTGTCCCGCAGCATTTGAGGTCGTGGGGTTGATGCCTTCCCTGCTCGGCGGGTGACCTTGGGCTGCGGTCTGGGTCCTCGTGTCTATACAGCTGCTACCGTCTACTTCTGACGGAGAAACGGGACCCAAGCCTTGGACACCTGCACACTGGGTCATGGAAGTGACCCAAATCCTTCCAAACTGGGCGGTCAAGGAGGGGTCCTGCAGGAGCCTGGCGCTGAGGGAGGCTGGAGAGCTTGGCAGAGGTGCGCATGGGGCCAGGGTTTGGGGTGGGGGAAGGGCTATGGGCAGGAGCCAGCAAACAAAGGTATGAGCAGGAGGGAGGAAGCCGGCCTGGCCCAGCCCAGGGTCCTCCAGGGACTGACGGAGGCTGCGGTGGGGACCTGGGGCTTTGACTTGCCCTGCAGGGGCCACCCAAAGTCAGGCTGGCTGGCCAGTTATCTGGGGGGCACGTTGACCCTGGCCTCCATGTGGCCTGAGCCTGGTGAGCTCCTGCGGGTCACCAGCCCCCACGAGAGCAGCTGGCATGGGGCTTGCACGCAGGAGCCATGCATGAAATGGGGTGGTTGGAGAATTCCTTTGTGCGCATCAGCGTGGCTGGAGGGAGCGCCCTGGCACCAGTGGATGTGGCGGGGGTGGGGAGACGGCAGAACTTTCTGACATGTGAGGCTCTGAAGGGCAGAAAGTCTGAGCTGAAGATCCGGATCATACCACAAAGAGGAGACTCAGGCCCAGAGAGGGAAGGTTTTCGCCTGAGGTCACACAGCAAGCTCATTAGCAGACCTGTCTCAGCACCCTCTCGCCTTCATGTCTGAGGCCAAGCCGGTTGCCTTCAAGAGGCTTCAGCTGATCCTTCTTGAAAGTGGGCAGGGAGATGGAGGTGTCAGGAAGGGGCTGCCAGCACACGTGCTCCACCTCCCCCCCACATGCCCCTTTCAGAGCCTCTCATCCCTCCTCTCACGGGATGGGGGGGAGCAGCAGTGAGGGGCACAGATTTGGAGTCATGGCGCCCTGACACCCTGACATGTTGCCTGGCAACCACGGGCAGTGAGTGACCTCCCTCGCCAGGTGGCAGAGGTTCAGCAGGGTGGGCAGTGCCTGGATGGTCTGGGGGAAAATAGCCACCGTGGGCCGCCTGCTTTGGCCCCCCCCCAGCCTCACTTTCCTTCCCAGGCCCTGCAGACAGGAGGCCAAGGGCCGCCGCAGCCCATTGGTGAGTCGATGGGCCTCGCCAGGGCCACACACCCCAGCCCCAGCTTGTTAGGCAGCTGGTGAGCAGCCATTCTGCCTGCCTCAGCACACTGACGCAGACAGCCTGGTTACCTGGCTAATTAGAGCCCAGGGGCTCGGCCAAAAGCCCCCATCAAGTCCACCTGGCGTGTAATTTCTTGCGCAAGTTCAGAAGTGCAGTATGTGTCCTAGCACCTGCCCAGACGTAATTCCAACCAGCTTCTAGCCTTCCTCCAAGAGCAGCCTCGAGCCCACCCTGCCGCCTCCCAGGGCTGGGCCCATTGCCTGGGGGTTCTCTCTGAACTCACAGGTTCAGCACCCCTGGATGGACAGCGGCAGGCCAGCTAAGGCCTTTCTCTGAGCCTGGGTTTGAATCTGTGCTGGGGGGTGATCAGGCCCTCCTCAAGGATTGGGCATGGGGGGAGCATGAGTTCGTGCACCTGTCACCTGGGTACCCTGTCTGAGGGCAGGTGCGGGAGGGTGCCCACTGAGAGGTCCGAGAAGTCAGTCCAGGGGGTCAGAGCTTGGGGCCCAGGAGAGGTGCTGTTCCAGATAACCTACACAGAGCCTCCAAGTGCTTGTCAGGGAAATGAACTCAGTAATTGCTCCCTTCCTGCCCATGCAGCCAAGCAACGCAGGAGCACCGCTCTGGGCCGCTTGGGCCCCTGGGAACTAAAATGAGCCTTTGTAAAACTGGACTTGCTCTGACCTGAATTTTGGATGCTCTCAGCTCTGACAGTGTCCAGGAAATAACTCCATGCTGCGTGAGTGATGGCAAAGCCGTGGAACTGCTTTAATTTTGCAGAGCGATAAATTAAATGCGATGTCTGCCATGTGTGCGTGATTAAATTCCTCTCATAGCGTTTTATGTTGCTTTACAACGGGACCACTGCCCCTCCTGGAATTCCTGGCCGAGTCCTCTGCAGGCAGGCAGCTCATCCAGACCTGGACCCTGGGCTATGTGGGCGGTGAGGTCCCTGAGGGATCTAGTCTTTGGGAACCACAGAGCTGGCCAGCTACATCCAGGATGCCGTGAGCTCCTCCAGCCTGCAAGTTTTGCTGCAGGCCATCACAGCCTGTGAGAGGGCTCCACAGGTTCCACCCCGATTTCGCCATCATTTTGTTCCCATTAGCACTTTAACTCCATTTTTTTTCCTCTCTCTCCTCTTTTTTTGGCCTTCATGAAAATTAAGCTTTTTTTATTTCTTATTTTTCCTCCTCTATATAGTACGTGCATCTTTTCCCGTGGTTATTCATGTCTAATAGGCTCAAAAACAAAGTCAGAAATTCATCAAAGGACAATTTCTATATGACTCCACTTAGATGAGGTCCCAGAAGAGTCAACTTCATAGAAGCAGAAAGTAGACCACTGGTGGCCAGGGTGTGGGGGAGGGGTGTTAGCATTCGACGGCGGCGCCTCAGTTTGGTGCCATGAAAATTCTGGGGGAGGAGGTGGCAATGGCTGCACATCCATGTGAATATATTTAATGCCACTGAACCGGATACTTAAAAATGGATAAAATGGTAAATTTCATGAAATGTATATTTTACCACCATAAAAATAAAAGGTAATGAAAGTTTTCAAACAATTCTGTAAAAAAAAAGAAGAAGAAAAATAAATGCATAAGAAATGAAAAGAGAAAAGACTATCATTGTCTGTGGACAATACGATTGTCCCAGAACAAGAAAATAAGATGAAACAAAAGCAAACAAATGTAAATTCGTTTATTTGTGTATTTAATAAGAAAGTTTAGTAATTTTGCTGGATACGAAATCAATATCCCAAACTCCATTGTATCCCCATACATTGACATCAATCTAGGAATGAAACCAAGAAGAAATGTGTAAATACCTTATGGGAAAATCATTAAAAATTTCATTTAAAGACATTAAAGAAAACCTATGGAAAAGGAGAGATATGCTATGTATTTCATAAAGATATCAAATTTCCTAAACTTGACCAAAGGATTTAATACAATTAGACTTTTTAAATCCCAAGAGGTATTTTCATGGAACTTGGGCAAACTGATTTTAAATTTTATATATGACCCTTGCGGTACAGCAGAAAATTGATGGAACACTGTAAACCAGCTATAATGGAAAAAAATAAAACTCATTTAAAAAATCATTAAAAAAGTTTAAAAAGCCTAAGTAAATAAATAAATAAATTTGATATTTGAGCAAATGACTGCAATCAGCTAAGACAGCCCTGCAGAGGAAGAGGAAGCTAGGGGTAGAGGTGGTTACCCCACCAAACATCAATAATTTATGATACAGCTAAAGTCACTAGACGATTTGCATAGATGCCAGGGTGGACAAAGAGAATGACAGAAGAGAATAGCTGGAGAGGAGTAAACACTGAAGATCAGTGTGGAAAAGAGGGAGTTTTTTATAAGATACTTGGAAACTAACCATCCGCATTGAAAATACTGAAAACTAATCCCCACCTCGCACCATACTTATAAAAAAAACTCAAATAATTAAAGACAGAAGATGAAAAGCATAACTCAAAAAGCTATAGAACAGAAAATGATTTCTCAAACAAGAGCAAGCAATAAACCAAAAATTTGACAAATTCAACTACATTAAAGTTAAGAAATTCAGTTCATTAAAAGAAGCCATAAAGAAAATGAAAAGAGAAGCCCACAGACTGGGACAAAGTATTTGCAACACATCTAACTGACAAGAGACAATGAACGAAACAGATAAGAGGCTCCTATAAATCAATAAGACCAGCAAACGGTCTCATAGAAAAAATGGGCAAGACTTAGGAACAAGTATGTCACAGAAAAAGAAACATACAGGCTCATAAATGTTTGCAAAAAGAGCCCAACTTCCCTATCGGGTGAGGATTTGCCTCTGTAAAATCCTGCAGGGAATTCTGGTCCAGATCACAGACTGAGCATGTGCATCTCATTATTTTCCCTCTTACCTCCCACTAAAACTGTAGTAATGAGAATTTTTTATGACATAAACCATTAGGGATAGAAGAACAAAAAGGAACAGGAAACAAAACCAAGATGCTGGAAGCTGAAAAGCCAATGAACCAGTGGTAAGAGCCCTAGCAGACTGGAGCAAGATGAATTCCACACTAGCGAGAGAAAAACCATGAATGAACCTGATTTGTTCCCAAAACTATTCAAATATTCAGGGAAGTGGTAGAAGCAGATGTTTCCAGGGCTGGGGATGCAGAGGTGATGGCAGGATCAGGACCAAGGTGAGGTAAAGGGAGTGCCAGAGCACAAAAGTGAAAGAGGTGACATCACAGTCATTAGAGAAATGCAAATTAAGACCACAGTAAGCTATCACCACACACCCAGCAGAATATCTAAAACAGAAAATAATGACAGCACCAAAAGCTGGCAAGGATGCAGAAAACTGAATCTTTCATACATTGTTGGCGGGAATGTAAAATGGTAAAAAACAAACAAACAAACAAAAAACCACTCCCGGAAAATAGTTTGCTGTTTCTTAAACAAACAAACATATGCTTGCCACATGACCGAGCAATTGCACTCCTGGGCATCTGTCCCAGAGAAGTGAAGACTTATGTCTGGGGGAAAAAAATCTGTTCATAATTGTTCATAGCAGCTGTATTTGTAATAACCAAAAACTAGAACAAACCCAGCACCCACCAGGGGAATGGTTAAAGAAAAAGGAACACTGATACCATGGACCCCTACTCAGCACTAGAAAGAAACAATTGACACATGAAGCCACAGGGACAGCTCTCTCCTATGCTGAGTGGAAAAAGGCCAGCCTCGGGTTCGCATAATTTCTTATTCCATTTATGCAGTATTCCAGACATGATAAAATTGCATAGACAGGAGACAGAAAGTCAGTTGCCAGGAGCTGGGGATGATGGCAGGGGGTGGGGACAGGGGCTGGATGGGCTTGGCTTTGAAAGGTAACAGGAGGGAGATTTTCATTGTGACGGACCAGGTCTGTATCTTGATTGTGGTGCAGCAATGGACATGTTTGAAGCTCGGGGAAGCAGTGGTCCCAGCCTTGAGAACAGAAACATGGAACCCAGCAACAGAACAACGCCTTCGTAATTCTAAAGGAAATTGGTTTCCAAGCCACGTTTCCATACCCAACCCCACTGTCTGTCAGATGTGAAGGGAAAAGAACACTGTTTTCAGAAACACGCATCTCAAACAATTTACCCCCCGCGTGTCTCCCTCAATGAACTGTAAGTAGATGTGTTCCATAAACAAGGCAGCTATCAGATCCAGAAAACAGGATAGAAGAAAAGGGGCCCCCAGGGATGGAGGCGAAGGGTGAGCCCAGACCGCAGGGCAACCATCCGGGAGACTAAAACACGGAGAGCCGTTATTGTGATTTCTGCTGATGATCCATCTTTTCATCTTCATGTAACCCCAGGAGCACGGTTCCACCAAAGCAAGAGAGTAAAGCCAGGAAGCCACAGATGTGACTCAGGAAACACAGCTCCTGCCAGGAGACAGGCAAGCCATCAGCAGGATGACAGTGGGCTGGCGACCCCAGAGAGTGGGCAGGGAGGGTTGGGGAGAGGGAGACCTCTAGACAGAGAGTCTCCAGGGGCGAGTAATGTGGACGAGTAAACAAAGAGGGTATTGGGAAATGCGGGAAGAAGGAGTAATAGGGTAGGAAATACTGAGTTAGTGAAACAGCAAGGCAACTACTAACTTTAGGAAAAACAAAGAGAAAGGAAACCACTGGTCTACACCATGGGGCTCAGCCAGGCTGTGGTTGCTGTATAGACACAATATGAGCTAAACCAAAAGATTTGGTTTGACTTAGCCAAACATTGTAATCTAATTCTACTGGAAGAGCCAAGAGGGGATGCAGAGGGGCTGTCAGAACATGAGGACTAAACCCTCGCCTACTATTATAGGACATCGTAAAAAAGATTCTTTTATCGATTCGTTAAAAGGTAGCAGGATGGATAGAGATAGATGACAGATGATAGATGGATAGATAGATAGATAGACAGACAGACAGATAGATAGGCAGACAGACAGATGATTGATAGAATTTGGAAATATGTGGATGTGTGGAAGGTAGAAAAAATTGTTTTAAAAGCTAATAATGATGAATTCTGGAGGGATCAGGGAAGGGAGAATGGGTGGACTAACTACTGTCTTTTGCCACAAGGTTTTTGAGTACCATGGACAGTCCCTGATTTTGAATTTTCACCTTTCTCTGGGCTTGTGATTTGCAGCGTGATACCCTCTCACAATGCCGGGCAGTGCACTGCAGCTCCCGGTCAGCTCCCGGTCAGCTCCCGGTCAGCTCCCGGTCACCAGGGCAAACAACTGATACACTCCCTGTCGTTCTCTTTGTCACTTTGAGTGTGGTGTTCAACAAATGAGAATGTCACTGCTTTGTCATAAAAATCGCCTTTGTCTCAGAGGATCTTGCTCAACTGCAGGCTCCTGTTCTGAGCACGTCTAAGGTAGGCTAGGCCAAGCTGTGGTGATCGGTGTGTTGGGTGCATTTTCGGCTTAGGATATTTTCAACTTAGGATGGGTTCATCAGGACATAACCCCAAAATGGAACAAGATCTGTGTATGAATTGGGTGCTGTTTTGTTTGCTATACTCATGTTCACCAAATACAAATGACTGCATTGTATTTAACTTGCATCTATTCGTTCATTTAAAACAAAACAACAGGAGTTCCCGTCGTGGCTCAGTGGTTGACGAATCTGACTAGGAACCATGAGGTTGCGGGTTCGATACCTGGCCTTGCTCAGTGGGTTAATGATCCGGCGTTGCCGTGAGCTGTGGTGTAGGTTGCAGACGCGGCTCGGATCCCGCGTTGCTGTGGCCCTGGTATAGGCTGGCGGCTACAGCTCCGATTGGACCCCTAGCCTGGGAGCCTCCATATGCCGCGGGAGCGGCCCTAGAAATGGCAAAAAGACAAAAAAATTAAAAATAAAAATAAAAAATAAAAAATAAAACAAAACAACAAAATACCATTTTACTATGAGCAAATTCGCGCAACTTAAAAAGCAGACCAATTCTGGGTACTAGAAAGGATGTGGGTGATAGGAGCGCCCAGCTGTGGACATCAGAGACATAGCTACGACGGAAAGTCCTCGACCACACCTAGCTGGCAAAGGGGACCTGCACGGGACCCGTGAGCCAGCACGCCCCACCTGGTGCTCCCCAAACTTTTTCGCCCACTCAAAAAATGGCAGTCCTTGTGTGGCGTGGTGGAGGAACTGGGCGAGGCTGTCCCCGGATGTTGGGGAGGGCCAGCAAGTCCAGGGTCCAGGCTGACCAGCCCCTGCCTAGTTACCCCATTGCTACTCGGGTACCAAAGGGCTCCATCACTCAGACACATCCGCACCCCAGTCACAGCAGCCCGTGGGCTCATCCAGAGAAAGGCTCACCAATGTGCGCCTGGAGATCTATGCCAGGACGGCTCCAGCTGCGCCGCGACGGCGAAAAGCCTGGAGACAGCATACATGTTCACGACCAGCGGCGCCGATAAACCACATGCGATACTGTCACACGATGGAAGGCCAAACAGTACGGACAAATGAGTGACCCCAGGAGCATTAAAATGGAAGCATCTCACACATGTAACACCGAGAGAAGAAGCAAGACACGAATATAATATAGAAAGATGATACTGGAGTTCCCGTCGTGGCGCAGCAGAAACAAATCCAACGAGGAACCATGAGGTTGCGGGTTCGATCCCTGGCCTCACTCAGTGGGTTAAGGATCCGGCGTGGCCGTGAGCTGTGGCGTAGGTCGCAGACGTGGCTTGGATCCCGCATTGCTGCAGCTGCGGTATAGGCCGGCAGCTGCAGCTCCGATTGGACCCCTAGGCTGGGAACCTCTCTATGCTGCGGGTGCGGCCCTAAAACACAAACAAACAAACAAAATGATAGAGAAGCAAGGGAAAGATGAATATAAAGTCAAGTTGGCATTACCTGGGGGGAGGGGTGGGGGAGGGGAAGGCTGTGTGTTTAGCCATGAACAACCTGTGCTTAAAGAGAGATTTTATTTTTCATTCTGAATGGTGGCTCTCTGGGAAAACGCCTGGGTTTTCATTATTCTTGTCATCATTATTACTCTTTAAAATATTTTTTCTCAGCTGTACAATTCTAGGGCATGCGTAGATTCTATCTGCCCCAACAGCTGTGCTCCCCTTTCTCTTGAGTCATAGAATCCCAAGGTTCAGCTGGGCGCATGGCCGCAGGAATGAAGACAGTGTCCCAGTCGCATTTGCGATGCAGTTCAGCCACTTTCCTCTCGCAATGGAAACAAGAGAAATGAGTGTGTGAAACTCCTAGGACGTGCTCTTACTGGGGAAGGGGGAGGTGTGCCCTTCTTTGTCTCTTCTGCCCTGTAGGTTGAGATGTGATGTGATGGCTGGAGCACCAGCAGCCATCTTGGAGCATGCTGTGATTTCAGGAATAAAAGTCATGCACAGTGGAGCCCAGTGTAGGCAGAAGGATCCGGGAGCCTGACGTGGGGGGGCACCGTGAGAGTCCTGGGCTGACCCTTTCAGACTTCACGAACAGAAAGAGAATTATTTCCCATCAAACTCATGATTATTTGGGGGCTTTCTGTTGTATCCAGCCAAGCCGAATCTTAATTTGGTGTAGGCGAGAGATGCAGCAGCAAATTCTCTAAAATCAAAGCAGAACAACTGAAGGCCCCTTTGTACACCCCCCCCCAAGCTGGGTGCTCTATATTCATCAGCTCTTGGTATCAGAGAAGCCCTAGGAGGCAGGCATAAGCCCCCCGAACCAGAAGAAGGAATCTACTCCCTGGAAAGGGATTGCTTGGCATAGCACACTAGGTGCCCTGGGTGGCACACAGGCAGCGCTCTCTTTCTTCCACATTCCAGAAGTCCAGAGCCCAGCTGAAGGCAGCAGGTGGCATCAGGACATCTCTGGGACACTGGTGGATGTGAGTGTGTGTCTCCCTCTGTGGCCCTGGCTTCTAGGAATAAAGGCACCAAAGACCCAGAGCTGGGCTGGCCCAGGGCCCCAGGCGCCCCCAGCCTAACAGGACGACTCAGTCAAAGCTCCTCGTTTTTCAGGGCGGCTGCTCCATACGCTCAGCCACCGCGCCCAGGGCAGGGGACAAGGCTTGGCAAGCATCCACTTCTGCAGAGAGCTGGTAGCAGAGGGGGGGGGCTTGCCTGGGGTGGGGGGGAGTGTGGCGCAGGGGCGGGGAGAGAAGGGCTGGACAGAGGAGTGCGGTGGAGCTGGGCTTTTGTTCAGAGCCGCGCCCCACTCGCTGTGTGCCTGCAGGCACCTCCCTGCCCCAGAACTCAGCCCCCGCCAACCCGCACTGCAGGGATGGGGCAGGGACACCCCCCTTTCTAAGCTTTTCTGCCCCACTTGCCCTGGCCTGGTCTGGGCTCCTGCCAGGCACCAGGAGGACTTGATGGGAGAAGGGGAAGAGAAATGGGGGGAGTAGGAGCCCAGGGCGGTTTCCTCGAGCCTAGGGGCACGTGCAGTCTGGGGTGCCAGGCAGACCCAGGCCCCCATCTGGGGACCAAGACATAGACTGTCTGTCTGCGGTTGAGCAAGTCCCTTTAAGGCTCTGAACCTGTGTGCTGGCTTGGGAACCAGTCCGCTGGCTTGTGGTCCCATAAAGGGTGGCCCCACAGCGAGGTCCGGGCAGGTACCCAGCACTGCCTGCAGATCGTGGAGACCTGGCACAGGGAAAGTCCCTGGCAGTGCCCACCATGGTCTCGGAGGGGCGAGTGGCCCGAGGGGGGTGACCTGAGGTCAGCGTGCAGGTGGGTCAGACGAGCGCCGCAGGAAAGACGCCACGCATGTGCAGGGCGGTGGGGAGTCACTGGGATGAGGCTGCCCCCACGGAGAGGGGGTCAGGCCGGCGACACAGTCACCCGGCCTGTTCTGGGGGCCCGGCATCCGCCCTGCGTCCCCAGCTCCACGCTGGATTCAGCTGCGAGGCTCGTGCTGCCATGCCCGGTCACCGAGCCACCGTGCGGCTTTTGTCCCAGGATTTATTCTTTCATCGGATGGATATGAGAGCCACTTGGTGAGGCGCGCACCCGCGTCAGCAAAATAAAGATGCAAATAAATCCCCTGACCCGCTCCGGGGCCCCCGAGGAACACGGTGCCTCGGCGCCACCCCCGCTGCACGTAGAGGCTTTGAATTTTAAATTTCATTTTCCCATCGCTTTTCAATAAATGCTTTTCCCCGTGATGGCTCACGTCCTGACCTTATAATGCCCGAGTTAAAAGGCAGTGTCTTGTTTCCAGCTGCAGATAATTTCCGTTTGAATGGTCCAATTACACGGCAGCCGGGGCTCTGCCGGCCGCGGCCAGACGGCGCTGTTCGCCGGGACGATAACGGTGTCACGGCGACATATGTGTTGGGCGACCCGGCGAGGGGGGGGGAAGGCTAAGGAACCCTGACAGGCACATCCCTGGAGGGGAACTCGGGACCACCTCCCCCTCCGGCGGAGACCAGCCCTGAGAGACAGGTGACCTCTGCTGGCGGGACCATCCCCGGGCCCCGGGTGGGGCGCCCAAGGCCCGCGGCCGGGTTTTGGCGGCTGCCGCTGACTTGCTCCGCGGCAGTGAGACGGTGCCGGGGGGTGAAGGAGCCGTGAAACACAGCATCGTGTTCTCCGACGGATCACTCGCCCCCCTGACTCCTTACAACGAGGTGGCCTCGTGAATTCTATGTCCAGAGAACACAATGTCGGAGCTGATGTAAAGGGCGCCTTCGAATTTCTTAAAATGAACCATTTAAGCCTTTTGCTCGTCTGTAATATTTCTTCCCTAGGCCATCGATGTGGGCTCCTTCGGGTTTTGCTGCAAGGAATGCCCAGATCTCAGGGGCCCCACTTTAAAGCCCCCACAAAAAGCCCTCCCCCTGCTTCCAGGAGTTGAAGGGAAGGTCTGAGCCGCGGCCTGCCTGTCGGGGTGGGAGAGCCAGGCTGGCTCCGGACCAGCGGGGCCTCTGCACGTGAACCCCAGTGTTTTCCCTGTGAAGTCTCTCTTACACAATCTGAAGCATCAACAATCGAAAAATGGACAGGACTCCCCCGGCGCATGGACAGCGTGCGCTGGAGGGTGACCAGCGGCATTGAGCCCAGACTGCCCGTTCTGTCCTACGTCCCAGGGACGCCCAGGTGATCAGCAGCAGCCGTGGCCCCTCCTGGGCCCAGCATGAAATCCTTGATCGAGAGCAGACGGACCTGAATCCAGAATCCAGCTCGGCTCGCTGGACCCTGGCGTCTCCCACAGGGAAGCTGGAGCCTGCAGAGGGGCAGTGTCCCTGCTCCAGAGGGGGTGCCTGCCCAGCCTGCTCCCTGCCTCCTTTCTTTCGGGGCTCCCTCTTGCACCCCTAAGTTGCAGCCAGCCCACTGTCAAAGCTGGTCAGACCTGCCCTTGTGCTGAGGTCCCGTGGGCACAGGGACCCTGGGGCAGCTCGGGGTCTCCAGGCTGGCAGCCATCAAGCGGAGGGAGGGACTTCTCTCTAACTCTGGTCTCGCGTCTGGCCATTCAAGTGCCACCACGGAAAGACGTTCAACCCAGGGCTGTGGCTTGAGCGCGTCTGTCCATCAGGCGCTGGGCCCTGCATCTCGGATGACAGATGTGTCTGCGGTGCATCAGAAACGGCTGCTACGTCCCCGCCGCTGCCCTGTAGGGAGGCAGTTTATTTCCTCACCCCCTTGAACCTGAGGCCATGTGGAGAAGCCGCAGGGATCGAGAGGAAGAAGCCCTGGGAGCAGCAGGAAGAGACGTGAGGAACAGAAAGAGCCAAGCCCCGGGCTGCCAGGTCAGCGGAGCTGCCGGAGCTGCCGCCGCGGCACAGCCGTCCCAGCCCCTGCAGCGTGGAGCGAGGAGGCCCGCAGACGCTGTGGCCACAGGGCTGCCCTGTCCCCGGAAGAGAAAGCAGCTGCGTGGGGGCGCTGGGTGACACGACACAGCCAGCTTTATCCTTGCCGGGACGAGCCTGGGGCCGGCCGAGAGGTGGTCTCGGCTGCATTTCAAGGGAAAGATGGGCAGAGCCCAGGCGGTGACGGGACAGACGGAGGCTGAGCGGCCCCCAAACAAGGCCACAGGTAAGATGAGCTCAGCGGAGACACCTCCTTTCATTCTGACGTTTCCCTGGTGTCCCGAGAGGCCTGTCCGGGAGGCCCGCGCTCAAGGTCCTGGAGCGGGACGCGTGAGGGCACACTGGGTGCGGCTCTGCCCCTCTGTTTGCGGGGAAGCCCGCCCCCCGCACGGCAAACCCCATGGCCAGCAGCCCGCGTCCTCCTCCGGCCTGGCCTCCGCTGACCTGCTTCGGAGGATGCGTCCCGTCCACCGGGAGCACGGGTCCTAGAATGACCCAAACTGCCAGGGGAGGAGGAGGCTAGCTTCCTGCCTCCAGGAAGCCCGGCCGTGCAGCTGCCCTCCCCGGGGTCAAGCAGCCCTGCTCCCACACGCCCCAGGATCCACGCCCAGAGCGTGGACGGCCCCAACCAGGTGCTCGCATTGACACAGGAGGACAAGGGGCTCTTCCTGCAGTGGCAGGGGAGGGGGCACTACAGGGACTCAGCTTGGCTGTGGTTGAGACTGGGGGCTGGTGTCCCATCCACACCCCGACTATGGAGGTGCAGGCAGTAGAAAGAGGTGTGGCCTGTGCAGAGCCAGCGTATCAAGAAGCAGCCCCTGGGATGTTCCATCTGGTGCTACAGGCTACCTTCCTCACTGGGGCCGTCACGGCCGACCTCCTGCTCCCTCCAGGTCCAGCGTTCATGGCTCATCAGTCACTAACCGCTGCCAACACGAGCTGCACAGGGGGCCTGGGCCGCTGGGCGTCCCCCACAGGCTTCCTTCCCTACAAAGAGGCCCCGCAGCCCAGGCGGGCACCCGGCCATTCTCAGCATGCTGGAGCTACCGCAACTGCTCTTGCCTGTCCAGCCTCAGGTCACAGGTGAGATGACAGGGCCCATGGGAGGAGGGCACGGTGCCCCAGGTCAGGCCTCTCTGAATGCCAGTAAGGGTCACGGGTCAGGGCGGGGCACTGCTGGGAAGCAGCAAGGTTTGGGGCCCACACAGGCCTGGGCGGGGTACAGGGGGTGCTGCCCAGGACCCCCGAGTGTCTGAGAGGCGGTGATCCAGCAGGCTGGTCCACACAGCAGGAGAGTCTTGAGGATGGGGAGAGAAGGCAGGTGCAGCCCAGGCCAGGCCTGCGGGGGGCCCACCTCCCTCCTGGCCCCCGCGTCTCAGGCAGCACGTCATCTGCATTCCCGTCTGCCCTCAGTGCCCCCTTGAGCCCACACTGCCAGACCCCACGCTCCCCTCCCCGCCCCGCACTGAACCACGCTGCTTCCCGCCCAGCGGCGTCCTCGCCCCCTCGGCCCTTCTCATCCTCACCTGCACACCCGCCCCAAGCAGGTGCATCCGAGCCCATGGTTTAAGTCTCACCCAAGGCTCATGGCCTCTGCGGGACCCCAGACCCAGACCCCGCTCCCTTCATATCTGCACCTGCGCGTCTCCTGCATGGGCCTCCCCGACCTCCACGGCCGCCCCCACGTTCCCGGAGCAGCTGATGGCACCACAGTTCACTGACCTCACCAGCCTGGGCGGCCCAGGAGGAGTGCCCCTCCTCCCCACGGAGAGAGCCTAGACCTCACTGTCCTTTGCAGCCCGAGGCAAAGCCAAGTCCTCAGCCAGCCCCCCGTCCTGTCCTCCCCGCCCCCCCCACTACACGCCCACTCGCGCCTCCTGGAAGATGCCCGGCCCTCCACACACTGCCTCTACCTCCCCACAGTCCTCCTGGGGCCAAGGCTGCCTGGCATCTCCCGGCCAAGACCCCACCAGGAGCACCGGGGCTGAGACGGCCCCCCCACTTTCACCAATCACAGCACCCCTGAACCTCACGCCCGGCCTCACCTCCCCTGGGGTGTGGGTCTCTCAGAGCCACCTCCCACCAGCTGATGCTCCAGAAATAAATGTCACAGTTCCCAATTCTGTCCCCCCGCTCCGGAAACCTGAGCCCTTGGTGTGTGTGGGGGGGTCCCTCTCCTCAGCACTAGCAGTGGTGCCTTCTGAACACCCAGGAAGTTTTCCGAACAAACCCCTCCTGGCCTTGGCCTTGCAGCGAGCCAGCTGCTGGGGTGGCTGTGTGCCTGGAGGGGCCCTCCTCTGGCCAGCTCCCACCGCGGGGGAGGGCATGGGGAGGGGGAGGGGGCAACGCCCCCCTGCCCCCGACCAGGGCCCCCTGCGGCCGCCTTCATCCCTCTGTCCCTCAGCCAGACTGAAGTCCTCCACAGCCCTGGGCTCTGCAGCACCCCCCGGCCCCGGCCCCGGCCATCGCAGCAGCCCTCAGGAGCCCCCACACTCAGCCTGCGTCCTCCCTGAAGACGCGGGAGGCCCGGACCTGAAAGCAGGCGTCAGGCCTGGGGGTCGGATGGGGGCGTCCTGCTTTCATATCACCTCTGCGTTTAAACATGTGCTGTGTCAGAGATAGGAATTCGGTTTGCAGACAGAAATGCAAATGGCCCTGCGACCGTGAAAGGAGCCCGGCGCCCCCGCCACAAAGGACACGCCACGCGTCCAGGCCAGACACCGCTCCCTCTAGCAGATGGGCACACATCCAGGCTTCCTGGCACAGCCTGCAGTGCGGGCGAGGCTGTGGGGCAGAGAAGGCCGAGGGGACGCCAGGGCCCGGCTCCCACCCAGGACGCACCTGCGCTCCCACAGCTCCCGTTGGGGGATCCGCCCCAGACACCCGCAGACCCCACACTGAGTGCGTGCGGCTCGCCAAGGGGCTCCCGGTAACAGCAGAAGCCTGGGGTCACTGCCTGTGCCCATCACTAGGGGCCCGGCTGGTGGGTAAATAGCAATGTCCCCACCGTGGGACTGTGTCCCCTGGAATGTGAGATGAGGCGGCTGTGGTCTGCGCAGAAGCAAAGTGGGGAGCGGCCCGCGCACTGTCAGTTTTCACTGAAGAAGGGGGAGAATGACCCAAACCCAGGGGGGACAGTGGCGATGAGCGAGGAGGGGACAGGCAAGGGAGCTCCCTGCTCTGTCACTTTGACCTCAGAAGCTTGTAAATATCTCACGTAATTGTAGAACAGAGTTAAGTCACAAAACATCTGCTCTGTGGCAGACACATATCAGTGAAAGAAAAGACAAGTCACAGAAAGTCTTCATAAAGCAGGTATGTGACAAAAGCGACGGCGGACGTCCAGCCGCCCCTCCGTGTCCACAGGTCCTGCCTCCGAGGTTTCAGGAGTCGACCAACTGGGGAGAGAAAGGTGGGTTTCTTTGTTATTTTAATGGAAGCAGAGTTGGTTTCCGAGGTCATGTTAATTCCTGCTGTGCAGCAAAATGACTCTGACATATACTTTTTAAAACATTCTTTTTCATTATGGCTTTTCCATAAGACATTGACAGTAACTCCCTGAGCTCTACAGAAGGATCTGGGTCCTTGAGGGATGGAAAACATCTTTTTTTTTTTTTTTTTTTTTTTTTGGCTTTCGTCTTTTTAAGGGCTGCACCCACGGTGTATGGAGGTTCCCAGGCTGGCAGTCAAATTGGAGCTGTAGCCACCAGCCCACGCCAGAGCCACAGCAACGCGGGATCCGAGCCACATCTGTGACCTACACCACAGCTCATGGCAACGCCGGATCCTTAACTGGAGCAAGGCCAGGGATCGAACCCGCAACCTCACGGTTCCTGGTCGAGATTCGTTAACCACTGAGCCATGACAGGAACTCCGAAAATATGTTTTTTGTCATTCCAGAGAGTCCCAAAAAGCAAAACCTGAATTTGCTGCATCCCAGTAACTACTACACAATCGTTTACATTGTATCAGGTATGGTAAGCAGTCTAGAGGTGATTTAAAGTATACAGCAAGGGGCGATCCTGCCCTGGCTCAGGGGGTTCAGAATCTGACTGGGATCCATGAGGATGCAGGTTCGATCCCTGGCCTCGCTCCGTGGGTTAAGGATCCAGCGTTGCCCTGTGTTGTGGTGTAAGTCGCAGATGCCGCTGGAATCCCACATGGCTGTGGCTGTGGTGCAGGCCAGCAGCGACAGCTCCCCTTTGACCCCTAGCCTGGGAATTTCCATATGCCACGGGTGCAGCCCTGAAAAGCAAATATATGCATATGAGGTTGAGGCTATATGCAAATACTACACATCCCTTTATATAAGGGACCTGAGGGTCTGTGGATTTCGGTGTGTCTGTGGGTGGGGGGGATCCTGGATCTTATTCCCCGGGGATATCAACGGATGACTGTATACACACAAACACTTAAAACTTAACAGTAGGGAAATAAAGAACCCAATTAGGAGTTCCCGTCGTGGTGCAGTGGTTAACGAATCCGACTAGGAACCATGAGGTTGCGGGTTCGGTCCCTGCCCTTGCTCAGTGGGTTAAGGATCCGGCATTGCCATGAGCTGTGGTGTAGGTCGCAGACTCGGCTCAGATCCCGCGTTGCTGTGGCTCTGGCGTAGGCCGGTGGCTACAGCTCTGATTCGACCCCTAGCCTGGGAGCCTCCATATGCCGCGGGAGCGGCCCAAGAAATAGCAAAAAAAAGACAAAAAAAAAAAAAAAAAAAAAAAAAAGAACCCAATTGAAATATGGGCTAAAGCCCTAAAGAGACACCACAGCGGAAGATACACGGATGGCAAGGAAGCCCATGACAGACGCTTTAGGTTGTGTCATAAGGGCATGCAGATTAAAACAACAGTGAAATACCATCACACCCTCCCTGGAGGGCAAATATCCAGAACACCGACACCAGCAAATGCTGGCCGGGATGTGGAGCCGCAGAAATGCTCACTCGCGGCGGCGGGAATGCAAAATACACAGGCGCTTTGGAAGGCAGCTTAGTGGTTTCGCATGAAACCGAACATTCTCTTACCCTGTGATCCAGAAGCCCCACTCCTTGGATTTGCCCAAGAAGACGAAACCTGCTGCTCTAAGCAGCTGTTTCCTTCGTGGCCAAAACGCGGGGGAGACCGAGATCCCCTTCGACAGGTGAACAAACAGGCAGACTGTGGTTCCAGCGCTAAAGCGGCGGAAAGGCACCTGCATGCGGCCCAGGGAAGGAGACGGTCTGAAAAAGCCGCCTGCTCTCGGAGTCCAGCTGTACTGAAACTCTCCTGCGAGATGCTGTAATGGTGGCTCCATGTCATCACCCATTTGTCAGAAGCCGCAGAGCACACAGCACGAAAGGGAACCCTCATGCAGAGTCTGCCCCTTGGGCGGGAGGGATGTGTCAGTGCAGGTCCGTCAAGTGTAACCCATGAACCGCACTCGCGCACACGGCAGTAAAGGGGGACATGCCGGGGGTGGGGGAGCGGGCGTGAGGGACTCCGTGCTGTCTCACCGACCTTTCCGTAAGCCTGAAACAGCTTAAAAAAAAAAAAAAGCTAATGTAAAAAAATAAATAAAATGAAGAAAGGCCAAAAAAATGAATCGTAATAGAAAAGCAGTCTCTCAAAATCAGAGGAAACAGGTGAACCTCTGTGTGAAGAGTCTGTGGTTTCACCACAGAGAAAAGACGTCTTTCCAGCAATTTTAAACCATGGTCATTTGACGACCCCTCCCAACAGGGACACAGTCTAAGGACCAAAACAACGGTAAAGAAACCTTAAACCTGGAGTTCCCGCTGTGGCTCAGTGCTACCCCACGTGACTAGTACCCGTGAGGATGCGGGTTTGATCCCTGGCCTCGTTCAGGGGGTTAAGGATCCGGCGTTGCTGTGGCTGTGGGGTGGGCCGGCAGCTGTGGCTCCAATTCGACCTTCCACCCAGGCAATTCCATGTTGTGCCATGTGCGGCCCTAAAAAGCAGAAAAATAAAAATTAAAAAAAAAATTTAAAAGAGAAAGAAAACTTAAACTCTTTTCAGTAATCCCTAAAGAGGATTACTAAGACTATTAGTCATGCTGTTTTGAGCCGTTATATACTTGCATTGTTTATATATATCAGCTACCTATTGCTGTGTAACAAACTACCCCAAAGCTTTGTGACTTAAAAAGACAAGCTGCTGTTTCCTCCAGTTTCGTGAGTTGCAAGGCCAGCTCCCTTCCTGGCTGTCCCTGGGCTCCTTCACGTGTCTGTGGTCCCCTGGAGGCCCGGCTGGGCTGCAAGGGCCGGGATGGCCTCATCGTCACGTCTGGGAGGCGGCTGTGGGCTGAGGCGTTCAGCTTTCCTCCCAGGACATGTTACACTCCAGGGCACGCTCGCGAGAGTGCACCTCTTACTTACGCAGCAGCAGCGGCTGGGCCAGCTTCCCCGTATCGAGATCACAGCGCAGCCTCCCAAGGGGGCAGCTTCAAGGCCTTCTAGGCTCTGGCCTCGAAAGCACACAGTGTCACCTCCCCTACGTCCTCCCGGTCCAAGCGAGTCAGGAGGCCAGCCCAGGTTCAGGAAGTGAGGACGTAGACGCCGCTTCGGTTCAGGCTGGGGAGGGGGAGGGGCATGATAACGTCACACCTCAGAGGAACATGGCCGAGGGAAGTGAGAGTGTCAGGGGCCCCTGTCGCCCCCGTCTCCCATAATCGGCCCTCTAGCCCCAGTGATTCCCACCCCAGATGCTCACCCAATCACGGGATCAAGGTGTACATGGGGGAAGGCTCTTCTAGGGTGTGCAGGGACTTGAGGGGCATGGCCCTTAATGCAGGGACTTGTGAGCTAAATACGACGTCTGTCCGTCCCCCACACCCGATAGAGCAGAGCAAGACAGGGACGGGAAAACCCGAAAGGAGAGCCACAAGAAGCAGCTGTTGTCCCTGGTCCAAGGCAAACGTGAAATGCAGCCCGTTTCCCCGCTCGGGGCGAAGACTGCCCCTCTGAGTCCGGTTTTCCTTCTGGCAGAGCTTCTCTGATGCATCGTTTTCCCTTGTTCCTGGCTACAGCTTCTCAGATAGCTTCCCTCTTCCATAGGAGCGGCCCTTCCAGGCAGCTGAGTGACTTTCTCAATCTGTTTCCTTCCCAGAAGGCTCTTTCCATTTTTGAACTGTCTTCTTTATCCAAGCTTGTGGTGTTTTCACCAATACAACTCCTTTCAAAACTTTGTGGATTTCCTATGACTCTAATTGAAATTTGCTGCGCATCCCGAAAGCTGCATCCATCATTCTTTTTTGAGACAGACTTCTCTCTATCTTGAGCCATCCATGAGGCTACTGTGAAACAAAACCCTACAGCTTCCTAAAATACCTTTTGTCTGGATGTAGGGGTCTTTTGAGGCACTGCCTCCACTCTTACAAAGCTCTTAACAAGGCATCTCACAGACACAGCCCTGACTTTATCTTTGGCCTCAAGCCTTCTTGCACTCTGTATTCTTTGTACAAGTGGAAGTTACTGGGTATGAGGGACAGTTTTATTTCCTAACCAAGCAGGTCCTGGGCCTTCTGTCTTTAAATTCTGCTTACAAATTGAACAATTCCTTCTTTAGCTCATCTCTCCTTCTCTCCCTTATCATGCGTAGCGGGAAGCCAATTGGCATTTTTAACATTCTGTCTAGATATATATATATTCTTTTAGCCGCATGCCCCAAATCTGATTTATCTTCCCAGTGACATAGGCGACAGTTTGTCATCTATTCCTAAGTGACATGGGTCGCGACATAGGCGACAGTTTGTCATCTATTCATGGGTCGCGACATAGGCGACAGTTTGTCATCTATTCCTAAGTGGCATGGGTCGCGACATAGGCGACAGTTTGTCGTCTATTCCTAAGTGACATGGGTCGCGACATAGGCGACAGTTTGTCGTCTATTCCTAAGTGACATGGGTCGCGACATAGGCGACAGTTTGTCGTCTATTCCTAAGTGACATGGGTCGCCCTTCCTCCAGCCTCCACAGACCGTCACCAGCTCCCCGGCTCCCACCTGCTCCAAAGCCAGTGTGGTGTGCTTCAGGTTTTTAAGGGACCATTCTACTCCGGGTACCAACATCTGTGTCATTTATCTATTGCTACAAAACGAACCATCCCAATATGTGGTGGCATCAAATAACAATTTATACTTCTCACAGTGCCGGGGGTCCCCGCTGGACCCGCTACTCGCCTGGCGCAGGCTCCCTCACCTGCAGTCCGTTGGGTGCCAGGCTACCCTAGAGCTGCAGGACAGCTGGTCTGCCTCCCCACATGGTTTTTCATCTCAGGCTGCTTTGTAGTATGGTGGCCTCAGGATCCAGAAGAGTAAAAAAAGACGAAATCTCTTAGGGGCTGCCATCACCTCCACTGCCTTTTCTTGGCCAAAGCCCAGCTTCAAAACATGGGGAAATGGGAGTTCCCGTCGTGGCGCAGTGGTTAACGAATCTGACTAGGAACCATGAGGTTGCGGGTTCAGTCCCTGCCCTTGCTCAGTGGGTTAACGATCCAGCGTTGCCGTGAGCTGTGGTGTAGGTCACAGACGCGGCTCGGATACCGCGTTGCTGTGGCTCTGGCATAGGCCGGTGGCTACAGCTCCGATTCAACCCCTAACCTGGGAACCTCCATATGCCGTGGGAGTGGCCCAAAGAAATAGCAAAAAAAAAAAAGACAAAAAAAAAAAAAAAACATGGGGAAATGGACTCTCCTTCTCAATGGGGGCCTGGCAAAAACTGTGGGTACAAAAGCTGAAAGACCCTCAGTACGTGACAGTTGCACAGACCCTGTGCAGCGGGAGAGAGCAGGTAATTATGCAGACGTCATTAGCATCGCAATTCCCAGCCCGAGACGGAGAGCTGGAAACGTGGAATCCAACTCACCTGAAAACACTCCAGTCTTACATTTAAATTGGAAATATTGGTGTGAAGGCATTATGCACTTTTCACTCACAAAACATGTATTTCCCAGCTTTGGCCACAGAAAGGTTTAAAAGCAACGACTTAGGCGCCTCGTTAGGGCAGTAAGTAGCGCCTCGGTCTCGTAAAAGCAACCACTTGTCTGGTAGCAACGACCCCTCTTTAGCTCCCAGACGGCGGTCGTGAAATACTCTTTTCCACGAAAAGGAACCTGAGTGCCCGGGAGAAATGGCCAATCCAGCGTTCCAGAAGAAACGTACAAGATGAATCTGAACCATCTTGTCGCACCAGGAAGCCGGACAGCCCCCAGCACGATCAGACAGTCAGCAGGCAGCTGGGGTGGCCTCCCTCTGGCCAGAGGAGGAGTGATGCGGCCGTCGACGCCCTCTCTGGCCTTATCTGTACGCACAGCACGTGGGACCGCAAGGACCCGAGACCCAGCGATGGTACCACCACGACGCCAAGTGAAAGGAAAAGCTCTTCTTGGCCGTCTTCAGAAGTTGCCAAGGCACCGTCTCGTCGTCGAGCTAAGTGGCAGGCGCCGGCACGGACCCCGCCTTTCCCGATGAAGTGTTTGTGGAGGGAACTCGGTAGCGGTCACGAAAATCTCTGCAATGGGAGGAGGCCCGTGTGTTAGGAGGAGACCAGCGTTGGTCGCCTCTGGTAGCTGCTCCTCCGGGGAGCAGCTCACAGGCCGTTTCCAAGGGCTGGACCCGGCCTCATGCTGGATCACGTGGGACAAGCAGGCAGGTGTGACAGGTCCGGGGACAGGACCCTGCACGCCCAGGAAGCCGCAGGCTGACGGGTGGTTTCGGAAACCCAGGAGGACAGACGAACAGGACAGATGGCCCTGCAGGGATGGAGCCTGCAAATGCGGAGAGTGGGGAATTCTGCAGACCAAGACGCCTCGCGCCTTAAACCAATGAATGGCCAGAAGGCCGCTCCTGGCTCCCGGGGGCTCCTCGCCTCCAGCCCAGCCCCGCGGAGGCTCTCGTGGGTCTGGAGGATGGAGGATGGGGTGTTTGCCCCCAGGAGCCAGGAGCGGCCTTCAGGGTGGAGAGAGGGTGGGGTCTTAAGGGTGAATTAAGTCCTCTCCCTCCCACCTGCCCTGTCGTGATGCCGTCCTGCATCCAGGCCCCGGCGGCAGCGGCCGCAGGGGGTTCCAGATGGGGGGAGGGAGGGACCGAGGGACGGAGGGCCGCCCGGACCGGCGCCATCCTCAGAAATACACTTTGGCTGGTTTGTGTGATTGGCACCTTGGGATAAATTAGAGGATCGGCCTCCCTCACCCCCAGAGGCACTGCTCTGCCCTCTGAGAGGCACCGCACTTCTGCGCCAGTCCTGGGGGACCGAGGATTCAAGGGACAGACCTCTGGTGGGGTCCCAGGAGCTCCAGGAGGAGAAGCCCAGATCCATTCTGCCCTCGGCCAGCCCTGCTCCACCTCTGCCCACCCCCGCCCTCCACCGCCACAGACTTGGGCCCTGCACCCTGTTACAGGCAGGTGTCAGGCGAGCTGGTGCAGACAGCGCGGGCGGGGCTCCCTCTGGGAAGAGCCCTGGCTGGGCCCGGAGCCGGTGCTGGGGTGACACGCGTGGTGGGGGGAACACCCAACCTCCAGGGACAGACCCTTCCCGAACCGCACGGGAGGGGGCTCCGGAAGTAGGACCGGGCCCAGCATGGCCAGCCCCCAGATGGGGCCTCGGGAAGGACGTTGGGGCAGGACGCCGTGGGTCCCAGCTCCGCGGTGGGAAGCTGGCTCTGGGCCGAGAGCGCAGGCCGCTTTAGCTGCAGTAGCAGAAAGCACAGAGCTGGTTGCATGTAATTAACTTGAAATGGAATAACAGTAAAAATACAGTCGATTCCTGTGACACATTGAGCTTCCTGAATGCACTTGAAAGGCCCTGGCCTCTTCCGAGGCAGAGAAGACAAAGGGGAACGGGCCGTGGCCCTTGGGCCAGGGGCCACTGCCCACCCCACCCCCCGAGGGGAGGTGGAGCCTGTTTCTGGGACGTGGCCATGGCCTCTCTGTGCCACACACACCCCGGGAGCTGGAGGCGGAGACCTGTGCCCTGTGGTCCCCCATCTCAAGTCACAACATCTGTCGAGCTTCTCAGACGCTCTCAGATCTTCCCGGCCCCGGCCCCCCGCAGGGAGGGAAGCTCAACTGGCCTTTGGGTGAGTGGAGTGGCGGGGAGGGGTGGTTGGAGCAGCAGCCGGGGAGGCAGAGGAGCGGGGAGGCAGGAGGAGCAGGAATAGCCTCCAGGCCTTCAGGAAGGGGGGACATGGCCATAGGGCCCCTTGACGCCGCATGATGTATTTTGTACCCGGAGGCAGCTCTCGCCTTCGGGACCGCTCTGGGGGCTGGCAGGGTAACGCCTCCACCCTCACCTGCTCGTACCCAAGCCAGACCCCTGGCCACACACCCCCCTCCTCCACTGGCCGCCCCTGTGCTCCAGTGTATCTGTAGCCTCACGGAGCCTCGGTCTCCCCACCTGTCCTGCCGGGGAGGCTGTTCAGAGCTAGGGCCCTGCAGAGCCCGCCCACTGGAGAGAAACCACCGTCACCGCAGGCATGGCTGGGGACCACGGGCTTCCCTCCCCTTCCTGGGGACACTCAGTGGCGGCTGTCACTCTGCCAGGCAGGAGGATGAATATGCACGGTTGCCCCCTTGCCAAACAGACGGGACCCGCCGTCCCCTCAACACAGCATGGGACCAGCGCAGGCGACCCCCCAGCTCCCCTTTGAGACACCCCTGCCTCAACTCAGGCAGCTGGAAAGTTCCAGATGCTCGGCCAGGGCCTCCCAACAGGTTAGTGGTGGGGGTGGGAACCCCAGCCGGATGCCCAGCACGGGGCCGGGGGGGAAGGGCGGGCATCTGGCAGAGGTGGCACAGGGCATCTGAGCAGCATCTAGAGGGCGGGAGCCTTTGTGGGAGACAGGAGGGAGACGGGCGCACACGGTGGGGCTGTCCACGTGCGATGCTGATAAAACCCCCGGCTGGAAAACATCATCACACAAGGTCATTTTTACAAGAAAGTTGTGCTGTGTGGATTTATGGCTGCGCAGAGAGGATTTTAATTACCACGTTTTAAGAGGTGTTATTATCTCTGCAGCAGGATCTGCGACAACCACTCTTGGAGACCCCGGCGCTGCTCCACCGGCACAGCCCCCACCCCCTGGGAGGGGAACGCCTGTCCCCCTCCCCCTGCCTGCTGGGCCCGCCCCCGAGATCTCCCCTCCCTGCCAGGGAAGCTGACACCTCTGCTCGCACACCCCCAGTGACAGGACGCTCCCTCCCTCCCCTCCCCGTCGCTCCCCTGTCCAGGCTCTGCCTTCGGGCCCCTTTCTTCCTCCTACTCTCCAGCAGGACACGGCAGCCCCCAGCCCCGCCCCCTCTTCTCCAAGCAACGGGACTGCCACCTCCCAGGATGTGGGCCTCTGCGCCTAAGGATGCAGCCCGGGCGGAGCCATGGCGGTCCTGGGTCCCCACTGGAGCCTGGGGTCCGAGCCAGCCCGCCCAGAAGGGCAGGGCCGTGGGTGGGGAGGGCCGGGCTCGGAGGGAGGGGAGGGCTTCCACGGCCCCGAACCCCCCAGCCCCTGCGCGCTGCCAGCTGTCAGAACCCCTCTACACAATCCGCTTTCCAAGCGGGGCTTTTTCTTAGCTTTTATTTGCAATTAAAAATTATCCTTGACAAATGTCCCCTGTAAAAATCGTTCACTCATTTAAAACCCATTCTTTTCCCTGCGCATGCATTTTAAAGTGCGGGGAGTCTGGTGAATTCTAAAGGGTCTGCAGTCACTCTCCTTCAGGGGCCAGGCGGGGTGGGGGTCTGTCTTCCAGCCCCCAGACCCTCCACACCTCGGGTCCTGCACGCAGGCCTGGGGACGGCACGTCGTGCGTGGCAGCAGAAACTGAGGCGTAGGGACCCTGGCTGAGGGCTGGCTGGGCACCCAGAGCCCCCACCCAGCTGGTTGGGGAACTCCGGCCCCCTGCCTCCTCTCTAGGCTAGGAGACGTTTCCAGAGCACAGCCCCTACCCCCACCTGCCGTCATGGCTCAAAGGAGAGACCACGGGCAGAGCTGGGGCTCCAGGGAGGCCCCCAGACCCTCGGTCCCCACCCAGCTCCTCTACCCAGCGGAATAGAGCCCCTGAGACCCTGGTGGCTTCCAGTTCTGCTTTCCGTCAGGAGAGGAGGGGGCTCATCTGTGCACCTGCCCCCACTGGAGTCTGGGGACCGAGACGTGGGAGCTCTGCCGGCACAGGGGGTGCTGTGTCCCAGTGCCCCCCTCCTTCGATGGCACCTGCCCTTCCAACCCGCCCCCTCCACGTGGCCACCTTGAGACAAAAGGCAGGGGAGGCCCAGGAGCACAAGTCCTCCCGAGCAGCAGCCACTTCCTGCAGTGTCACCAGGCTCTAAGACATGGCTCCCCCAGTACAAGGGCCACTTGTCACCCAGAAGGGAAATAGGGGCCAGAGGCCGAGAGAGCGCCCCCAGGGGGTGCAGAGCAGGAAAGGACCCTGGAGGATGGAAAGGGGCCCCCCATCCTGGCCCTCCCCTCTCGTTCCAGCTGAAGTTACATGTCCCGGGGCCTCAAGCAGAGTGACCACAGCTGGACACCCAGGTGGCGCCTCAGCCAGGGAGCGTCAGGCACACCCACCCCGAGACAGCCCGAGCTGAGGACAGGAGAACGGGAGGCCACACGGGTGGATGAAGCAGTGGGGCAGGCGAGAGGGCGCAGCCCGGGGTGGACCCTGCACGGCCTGGAGCCCCTCCTGGCTCATGGGAAGATCACGAGCCCGGGGCCCAGGGCCCCCAGAAAGTGCGCTGGGCTGGGGGGCTGCTCTGCACGCTCTGGCCCCGGTTCCCCATTTCTGACTCAACAGAGGCGCCGCCCCCACGGAGGCTCACTCCTTTGCCCTCAGAGCGGGAGAGGCAGGAGGCCGAGGGCCCCAGACAGGGGGTGGAAGCCGGGCCAGGGCGGCTCAGCGCGTGCAGGTTCACAGCGGCTCTGCACGCTCGTTACCCCCCTGCAGCGTGCCATCTTTTCAACAAAGGCTCTGGCTGAGGCTCCCCTGAGCGGTGGGGAGAGGGGACAGACGCAGACGAGCCACGGCCAGGACAGGACTCAGTGCAGGGTGAAGGGGCCGGGCTGCAGCTGGCCCACCAACCCGGCTCCCGGACGCTCCCTTTATCTGCGAGCTCGGGGCCGGGGGGAAGAGTGCGGGTGGGACCAGAAAACCCGAGCCCCTTCCCCACCCAGTGTCCCGCCCGGTGCCTTGGCTGCAGAGCCACAGGAGGCCACTGCCCAGGAGGCGACCTGGGGCGGGACCTCCAGAGCGTGGAGGAGCCGCAGGCTGCACAGTGGGGAAAACGCCACGCAAGAATCGCGGGGACCCACTGCTCTCAGGTCCTCAGGGAAGGGTCTCACCCGGTCAGGGTCCTGAGGACCCTGAGAAAGGGATTAGGTGTGCAAAGCCCTGAGCCCCACGGTGGGGGCGCCTTCGTGTCCCGCACAGAAGCATCTGTACTGTAGACACGCGGCGCTTATTAAGAAATTGATTTATATGTTGCCCATTCCTTTGTGCCTATTAGCCTTCATCTCCGGAGCCGCTGCCCGGCTGCTGGGCTGGCTTCCACGGGCCGAGACCCACGTCTGCTCGGCTCTCTCAACTCCCCCAGCATTTGCAGGTGAGGCCGTGCACAGAGCAAGTCCCAGAGCCAGCAGGGACGGAGGCCCCCCTGGACCCAGGCTGCCCGCTCTCTACCCCCGACCTCTCCGGGAAGCACAGAAATCAGCCTCGCTTGGCGGGACTGCCGGTCGCGTGTGGTCCCCACTGGTCCGTCACTGAGCTGGCCTGTCTCTGCTGGAAGGGACAGTCAAGTGGCCACACTATGCAAACCCCTGGCCCCACCCCTTCCAAGGGGCGGTGGGAGAAGAGAAAGGGACGCTGGCTGCCCCTCTGCGGCCCCCACCTACCTGCTGGGTCTGCGAAGGCGCCCCCCTGGGTCCGGAGGCTCCCAGGCTGGCCCAGGGCCTGGGGCAGGGCTGCTGTCTGAGGGGGGCGCTGCAGGGTGGGGGCCTCGGCTACTGGGATGGGACGGAAGAGGACAAGCCCACAGTGGGGAGGCGGGAGGGTGAGGAGGGTGGGGGCCTTCGAGGTCCAAAGCCCCCGCATCTCCACGGCAGCCCTGGGCCTCCCGCCTTCCACCTGCCCATCTGCCCCACACAGCGCCCGTCACCCCGAGGAAGCCCCCCTCCTATGATGTGACTAGAGCCAGGAAGGGGACCCCGGAGCCCCCAGCCTGGAACAAAAACCCCCTGCAGGGCCGACCGCCCCGTCCGGGAGCCTGCAGCCTCGTCCTGCACCACACTCCCGGGCCTCCCAACACAGCCAAACCAGCCAGGCTCTGCAATCTGGCCCCTCTTGGCCCCAGGCCCTTTGCATGGGCTGCCCTCCTGTGGACATCTCCCAATGCCGTCACCCTCTGACCCGCTCCAGCCCTCCTGGAGCCCCCGAAACGCCTCCTCGCTCCTCGTCACTCTGTGAGGGCGGACACCCAGGGGGCATCGGTGTCCCAGCACAGGTGTGGCACACAGTAGGTGCTCTGTACAAATCTGCAGAAAAGAAGGTAAGCATTTTTGAGGCCGACTCTAGCTGCAAACTTTCTTTCCCCGCCCCCACCCCCGGAATTTCCTGCCAGGCCAGTGACAACCCAACCAACATGCTGGCGGTGAGCGTCTCACTTGCCCCCACTTAGTTCAAACGTGCCCCTCACAGGGTCGTGCTGCGCAGGGCACCTGGGTCTTCCCACGATCTGCCCCTTTGATAAATAAACAGCGCGAGCGCCGGGCCCCCCCTGTACTTGGCAAAACGTCACAGTCGGAGGGGGACGCACACAGCTTCGCGACCCTGAGGGTCTGAAGGCAAAGGAGGGAGGTGGGACGCGATGGGCAGGGGCCCTCCGGGCCAGGGGATGCCCTCGCCTCCACGTCTGCCCCTGGGGATCTGCAGCCCCCTCTCTCCCAGGACTTCTGCACGGGCCGACGGGCTGCTCCTAGCAGAGGCACCGGGGAACCCGGGAGCCCAGCCTCTGCCCAGGCTGCTCACGGCCCCGTGCTCATCAGAATTAACCCTGAATCTTCTTCCCAGGAGGCGCCTCTAAAAGAAAGGCTGGCAGCTGAGGCGTCCTTGGCGCGTCCCGAGGTCGGGGCCACCAGGCTGGAGGTGGCGCCGGAAGAGCCCAGCCCACGCTCTGTGGAGCAGGGGACACCGCCCACCCCCTCTTGGGAAAGACCAGGCTTGGCCAGCAGCCGCGAGGAGCTGAGAGGGAGAGGCCTGGGGGAGCAGTCGGTCCTGAAAGGTGGGCCCAGGGTCCCAGCCCCACTGCCGGCCGTCAGCAGACAGAGCACAGGAAGGTGGCCCTGGAGTAGGGGTTGAGGTTCAGACGGGCGGGAAGCGGGGTGAGGTGATCAGGACTTAGGGAAGAGCTGAGTCCGTTCCAAGGTCCCCGGAGGCCCTTCCTTTGGAACCGTGGGAAATGCCAGCCACAGGAGCTCGGCCTGCCCCCTCCCTGGTCGGTTGTGCCTCCTGCTCGCCGGCGGTTTCCGGAGCGGCGGGGGCCCCCCAGCTCTCCCCAGGGCACCTCTTTTTGTGAGTAACAAGCACTTTCATGGCCTCTGGTGCACACGGCACTGCCAGTCTCAACACTGGGGCCAGATTTGGGCCGGGAGGCCATCCCATACCTTCCAGGGTGCAGGTGCTGCGGGGGCAACGGCGGGGCTGTTGGCAGCCGGTGCCCAGGCCTGGACAGCTGCTGGGGGTCGGCCCGGCTGAGGCCAGATGCCAGAGGGGTATCATGTATCATGTTAGCAGGTTCTCAGCGACGAGGTCTAGTTTGGCAAAAGCGCTTCCCCAAGTAGGAGAAAAACTGACAAAGACACGCCCCGCCTGTCGTGGGGGCCGGGAAGGGAGGTGCAGGGAGTGTGTGAGGGGCCGGGCCGGGCACCAGACCGTGCAGGTCACCACACTGGCTGCGGGGTTTCCACGGTTCTCACAGGACGCCCCTTTGAGTCCAAAGCGTGAAAAGCCAGACCAAACAAGTAAGCCTCTCCTCTGAGTGTGACACCCTGCGCTCCGTCCCAGAGGGGCAGGGTCCTATGAGAGTCACTGTCCAGGTGTCCTGGTGCCCAGACAGCCGGGTGGCTGCGTGCAGGGCCGAGAGCACCAGCCCGGGTGCAGGGCGCCTGCAGCTCGGCCGCGCACGTGGGGACGTTGCCCGGCTCCTCTTTGTCTGCATCCAACCTCTTCCCAGAGAGAGTTCTTTTTATTTTTTAATTTGCTTTGCAAATAACCCTGAATTAAAAACCATATATATCTATTTTTAAAAACCCAGTCCTTACGTCCTTAATTAAATTTCCACAAGATATTTTTCCCCAGGAAAATTCAATTAGGTTTTAATTTTAGTCATCTAAAAGGCACTGGTGCTTTGAGTATTTGATTTTTAATTTAAGCCCTTGATAGGGCATTCCAATTAAAACATCCGGGGCGGGCGCCGTAGCGTGGCCAGGCCCCTGCACAGCAGGCGGGGGACCCCAGCGCTGGGGCTGGCTGAGCAAGTGACCACCTAGCAAGCTGGACCACACTGGCCACCACTCTGGTGCTTCCAAACAGCCCCACGGGACACTCAGTTCTGGTCCTGGGGTGGGGTTCCACTCTCAGCCAAGTCTGGGCAGGCACAGAATGTCCCAGAAGAGGGCAGGGGCCAATAAGCAGGCCCTCAGAAGCCCGGGGACCCGCTGGGACCTTGAAAGCTGGCATCGGCAGCCGGCAGTCCTCATGCCTCCGCATCCGACCAGCCCCTCCGGTGCCGCAGGGAAGCTGGCTCTGCAAGTGCAGCTGCTCCTGTGCATTGAGGGGTCAGGCGCACTCAGGGTGGCGACCCGTGCCCATCAGTGCAGGGATTGTCCTGGCCTCATCGCAGGGTTGGGGCGGGGAGGGGGGACCCACAGCCCCTGCTTCCTCTGCCTCCTCTTTCCTGCCCCTGGTGGGGGTCCACTTCAGGGTGGGGCTGGGACAGGCAACGGGGTGCCCCTGAGACTTGCTCATGCATCTTGGTCAGGAATCGAGAGACCCCCAGGGCCCAGCCTGTACACATCCTGGCCGGGCCGGAGGCGGGGGCCGCCACTGGCCCCAGGAGGGCAGAGGCCAGGGGAGCCAGTTTGACCCCGCTCACGGCTGGGGAGCCTTCCGCCGTGTGGGCGCAGCTCCAGACCGTCTCCCACTGAAGGGCTCCCGGGTGGTCTCCAGTTGGGCGCTGTTATAAGCCACGCAGCTCTTATAAATAAGCTCGTGTACCGGTTTTCATGCGAGCAGAGATCCTCTTTCTCTGGGACGCACGCAATTGTTGCATCAAATGATAACTGCATGTTTTGCTGCTTAAGAAACTGCCAAACTGTTTTCAGAGGGGCTGTACCACGTTACGTTCCCTCCAGCAACAGGCGAGCGACCTCCTGTGTCTCCACATCCTCGCCAGCATTTGGGGTTGTCACTGTTTTTTATTGCAGTCGTGCCGAAGGGTGTTCAGTGACGTCACTCAGCAGTGTTAATTTGCGTTTCCTTAGCAGCTAAGGAGGCTAGACGTTTTCAGCTGCTTATTGTCACCTGTAAATCCTTCTCAATGAAATGTCTCTTCATGTCCTTTGCTCATTTTCTAACTGGATTGGTTTTTTTTAACTATGGAGCTTCGAGAGTATTTGAGGGAAATAAGTCTGTATTAATTACCAATTCGTTACAGCGTTAAGTACCACGTCCGCTAGAGTTTTTCTATAAACGCCCTTTATCAAGTTGAGCAAGGTCCCCTCTGTTCCCAGTCTGCTTAGAGTTTATTGTGAGTGGATACTGAATTCTGTTGGATGATTTTTCTTCGTAGATTAATACCTTCATGGGATTGTTCTTCTTTAAGCCTTTTGGGGGGTTTTTTTGCCCACAGCATGTGGAAGTTCCCCAGCCAGGGATCGAACCCATGCCACAGGAGTGACTTGGGCCACAACGGTGACAACACTGGATCTTTACTCACTAGGCCTCCAGGGAACTCCTTTCGTTAGCCTCTTAATATGGCGCATCCTACTGGTTGGTTTTTAAGTATTAAACCAACCTTGCCTTCCTAGTAAAAACCCCATTTGGTTATGGTATATACTTATTCGTATATGTTGATGACTTCTCTTGGCCGGTATGTCCTTATGGGCTTTCTGACTGTATATACGAGGGATATTTGCAGTTCCTTTTCCTCGTCTTTGGGTTGAGTATCCGGGTCGTAATAGCTTCATTAAATGACTTGGGGAGTGTTCTTCTCCCTTTTCTGGAAGAGGCTTCACACAACTGAGAGTAGTTAGAAATACTAGAATTCTCCATTGAAACGATCAGGATTTAAAGACTTGTTCTTGTGCGTTTAATTACGAACTCCGCTTCCTTCATGGGGATAGGTCTGTTCAAATGACCTGCTCTGGTGGGGCGGCGAGCCAGGGGTCCGCTTCACCCGCGCTGTCAGGTTTCTGCGTGTGGAGCTGCTGACAGCGTTCGTTTATCATCCTTTTGATGTCCGCAGGGTCTGTAGTGATGTCCCCTGTCTGTCCCTGACTTTGCTAAGTTGTGTCTTCTCTTTTTTCTCGCCCCTCTTACTGGAGGTGGTCCATTTTGTCCATCTTCTTAAAAAACACGCTGTTTCCTTGGCTTTCTCTATTGCTTTTCTGTTTTCCATCTGATTCAGTTCTTCTCTTTGTTAGTTCCTGCCTGCTTCTTCTGAGTTTATTTTACTCTTCTTTTTCTAGATTTTTGAAGCAGAGCTTGGCCTTGATTTAAAACGTGTCCTCTTTTCTGACTCGTGTATTTTGTGCGACAGGTTTCCTGCTCAACGCGCTTTTGCCGGGACCCACAATTTTGGGGCTGTCGTGTTTCATGCTCGCTGAGTTTGTCTAATCTTTATTTCCCTAGAGATGCCCTTTATGAAAATGGATTATTTAGAAGAGCACTGGGCACAACGAGCTGCCCTCTCCTCCCCCGAAGCCCCTCTGGCTGTTCCTCCGCCAGAGCACTCTTCCGGCCCCGCCTCCACGTGGGCCCTCCCTGCGTTTCTCTGGGCTTCTGCAGAGGGTCCTGCCTCACCCACATCCAGCACTGCTGAGCGGGGAGGGCCTTAGGGCCATTCGTTCCCCGGAGGAGGGCCAGAGGACAGGGTGCGGCCACGGCCCCAAGGAAGGACAGTCTCTGAACTCTGCCTCCTCGGGGGGCCTGGCAGTCCCAGCTGGGGTCACCCAGGTCTCTTCCTGTCCCTCTGTTCACGCTCTTCCTCCGTGAGGTCCCAGCTTCCCGCATGCAGGGTGGGCAGAGAGCAAAGCCCAGCCGCTGTCGCCCACGGCTGTCCTCGCCTGGACCTGAAGTTAGCTCGGAGCTACTGAGTGGCCAGGATGCAGCCCCCTGGGCTCACAGGTGAATATAAGGCACCAGCCCCCGCCCCTGAGTCGCCTATTTGTCTGGTGCCCATGCAGCCCCCCCTCCGGCCCCTGCCCTGTGGGGGCTTTTGTCCCGCTCATGCTCAGAGATGGTTCTCCAGGGGGACCCAGGGAGGGCAGGCAGAGGTGCACAGCCCTCCACTGATGGCCAGCGCTGTCCTGAGATGCCATGAGCTCCCTGTGCCCCTGCTGAAAGCTTTAGTGTGGGACCACCTCTGCTCCGCGGGCACCCTAACATGGTGCACAGATGCCCATGTGAGGCCTCTGCCTGCCCAGGACTGCACTGCCCAGCTGAGCCAGGGCGGCGGGTGAGGCCATGATTCCTGCCCTCAGGATGCGGAGAGCAGGGCCCACGCTGACCTGGAGTCCCACCAGCGGCTGCTGAGGTCGAGAAGGCTTCCTGGGGAGGCGCTGTGACGGCAGGGGTCTGGGGTTACAAGGCACCAAGAGATCCCAGGCAGGGCAGCAGGGAGGTGGACGACCACGGCCCCGGGGACATCTGCCTGGTGGGGGAGGGGGGAGGGACGTGCGAGTCCCCGGGAAGCCCAGGCTTTCCAGGCCTGGCAGTGGGTGTCCCTGCACAGCCTCCCCCGACGTTGGAGACCCAGGGCGTCCTGGGGGCCCCCTGGCTCTCTTTCCCACCCCCACCCCCAAGCCAGCCCTCCTCCAGCAGGGCAGGAGAAAGGCAGGAGGCAGAGGGTCGTCTGACAGGGAGCAGGTCACCTCTCCGCTTACGGGAACAGCCCAATGATTTGGCGATGTTTCTCCAACACGTGTCTGCGCTGCCTCGTCTGTGGAATCGCCGACCGGCAGTGGTGGCCTCTGCCTGTCTGAAGGGCCCTGCAGGGTGGGCGCGCTGACTGGCCGTGATCACCCAGGGCCCCGTGTCCCCATGGTGACGCCAGCAGCTCCAGCAGGGCTCCAGGACCGGTGTCCCTCCCCAGGAGCGGCAGTGCCAGCCCATCAGCTCTCTGCTCCCACTTGGGTGGGGCCGGGGGGGCCCAGGCTGGCCTCTGGGAGGGCACGGGGTGGGGGCCTGAGCCCCCCATTGCCCTCTCTGCCAGGGAGCACAGAGGGGCTTCCCTGGAGGTGCGTGGGCCACCTGCCATCAGGATGGGACCTGACCATCCACCGCGTGGCTCTGTGTCCCCATGCCAGCTGGCAGGAAGAGCCAGCGAGAGAGCAGGCTCACAGAAAGCACTGCTGGACGACGGGCCCCGTAAAGGACCTCACTGAGGGCGGCGACCAGTGTGGCCTGGGCCTGGCAGGGCTCTTCCCAGCCGGTGGCCCATGGCTGGAAATAAAAGCCCCTTGCGGCTCTTCCCAGGACTGGCTGCATATCTGAAGGACTGCCCTGAGTCCCAGGCTGCGCCCATGCTGGCCCCTGGGCCCCTACTCGAGGGGTCTCCGCTCAGGGCAGTGCCACCCTTTCCTGTTCCAGCTGGCAGGCGCCCGCTCACCCATCAAGACCTTGGGAAATGTCCACTCTCAGTGACAACCGGGGGGACTCCGGGCCCACCCGCCCCTCACCCTCTGGGCTGCACCTGGCCCCGCCCACCTGTTCCTTGTCCCACCTGTTCCGTGTCCCACCTGCTCTGCGTCCCACCCACCTTGTGTCCCCTGGGGCTGAGGTGGAGCAGCTGCTCAGAGGCTCTGGAAAGGTTGGCCCTGGCTGGGGTGGGAGGTGCCATCATCAATGGCCACATGTGTTGGCCCCATATGCCCTGGGCACTGCCATCAGCTGCCAGAAAGCGCCCAGGGTCCATCGCCCCACCCCCACGCCCATGTCTCCCCCAGGCCCTCCCCGGATTCGGGTAATTTCCAGGTTCCACCCTGACTAATGGCTGCTCCTGTCTCGCCTCTGAGGAGCTGTCACCTCCGGCCCCAGCTCCATAAACAGGTCCAGCCCTGAGAGGCCCGAGGAAGGGCGGAGAGGCAGGCGGAGCAGCCAGGAAGCCAGGGAGGGGACAAAATGGAAACACGAGGTGCAGGGCCCCGGGTCTGCCAGCAGCCCTGTCCAGGAACCACCCCGTGTGTGGCCCCAGCGGGGAGAGGGTAGCCCACCCACCTTGCCCTGTCCAGGCTGTCGGGCCTCCAGGCAGGGCTGCGGCCTTGACCTCACACCCTTCCGGCCCTGCGTGCTCTCTGCGGCCGCGTCCACCTGCTGCATGTCACACGGCAGCTGTGACCCCCAGCCCCTCATCTGGTCCTGGCCCTGCGTGGACGCCCTGGGGAGGCCTGGTCATGACCCCATTTCAGACAGGAGCAACCCGGGCCCCCGGGTGTCACATCCCCCGAGGAGCCCAGCCGGGGAGTCAAAGCCAGGGCCCCAGTCCTCCTCCCTCTTGCCTGGTAACCCTGTCGGCCTGTTGAGGTCACCCCCCCACCCGCCGCCAGTGCCTTGCCCCTCCCCCCATTTTTTGGCATGAGGGCCCGAAGTGCTCCCCCCAACAGCTTGCATGTTGCTGGGGGGCTGCGCTGCTGCCAGGGACCCTGGGGTCATAGGTCTCTGGCCAGGATGCTCTGTGGCTGAGTCTGTCTGCACCCCGGCACCTCCTGGGTGCTGCCCCTCGCTGGGCCTCCCCCTGCCCATCACACCGCCCCCCACCACCAGTGCTTCTGGCGCCTTCTTCCTAAGTCCCACTCACAAGGGGCCTCTGCCTACACTGCCCTCTCTGCAGGCTGGCCCTCTGCCCGCTGCGGGAGCACCTGCTGTGGCCTGGAGCCCAGGGCTGCGCCTTGTCAGGCACCTTGGCATGAAACCCTGGTGATCCCTGCCAACGCCCTGAGGCTGGGGTGAAAATCCAGGCCCCCGTGACGGTTCCCTGTAAGGCACCCATCACACGCCAGCCTTTTACGAAGAGGACCAGGCAGGAGCACGGGCCCAGCGCGCCCCTGGCCAGCCCAGCCTCTCAGCGGCCTCCCAGACCCCGGCAGCGTCAGAAACCCCCTTCCACTTCCAGGAGCAGGTCTTGGGGCAGCTGCACGCCAACAGCTAACTCTTTGTGTCCAGATGACAAAACCAGGGGTGCAGCTGGCATCTGCTCACAGCTCTGCCACGTGTGAGAAGGCATGAGGATGGCCACAAAACCTGTGCAGAAATGCCACCCCAGAGGCCCTCCAGCCAGCCTGAGCAGCAAAGGCCAAGCATCGCCCTTGTGGGGGCCGGGGTCTCCCCACATCCTCCCAGGCATGGCCAAAGCCCCTGCACTCACCACCTGCCCCTCAGGCAGGGCTCAACCCCCGCAACCCTGGCACTCAGAGACCCCTCCCCCGTCCAGACCCTGGGGTGCCGGCCACACCCAGGGCCCCAAGGATTTGCACTGGGGCAGGGTGAGGGGCAGGGAAGGCCCCCCTGGGAAGGGGACATGCAAGCTGAGAGCTACAGGATCCACAGAGCAGGGACTGGGAGCTGGTGACTCAGTGAAAGAGCTGGTGAGGGAGGCAGGGGACATTGAAGCCTGGGCAGAGAGAGGTTCCCGCCAAAATGCTGGGGGGAGCTGAGCTTCAGAACAAGGGGTGGGGTGGGGGAGGAGGGTCAAGACAGGGGTGGGGGGAGGGGGGAGGTGGAACCGGCCTCCCGGGGAGGGGGTGCCAGGGACTCAGTGCTATGGGGGAACTTACACCACTGTAGGAGGCCAGGCGGTGTCACCACAATCTCGGCACCAAGTGGCCCCAAAGCACAGGCCCCCAGAGCCCTGGACGCCCCACCCCCAGCTGCTGGGGCCACACGTCTGGGGCCTCAAGGGTCATCGAGATCAGTTACATGACTGCATTTGGAGACGGGGGTCTTTAAAAGGCGACCAGGCAAAAATGAGGTCCCTAGGGTGGACCCTAATCCCGTATGTCCTTGTAAATTGGGTAAATCTGGAGGCAGGAACTCCCGTCGTGGCGCAGCGGAAACAAATCCAACCAGGAACCATGAGGTTGTGGGTTCGATCCCAGGTCTCGCTCAGGGGTTAAGGATCTGGCATTGCCATGAGCGGCGGTGTAGTTCGCAGACGCGGCTCGGATCTGGCGTTGCTGTGGCTGTGGTGTAGGCCAGCGGCTATAGCTCCCATTAGACCCTTTGCCTGAGAGCCTCCATATGCCGTGGGTGCAGCCTTGAAAAGACAAAAGACAAAAGACAAAAAAAAAAAAAAAATCTGGAGACAGACACAGGGTGGGGCAGCATGGAAACAGACCCAGAGGCTGGAGTAATGCATCCACAAGCCAAGGACCGCTGGGGACGCAGGGGACCCGCAGGGGACCCCAGGACCGGGAGCAGGCTCCCCTCAGGGCCTCCAGAAGGACAAGCTCTGCGACCCCCTGATGAGGGGCCCCCAGCCCAGAACTGCGAGAGGGACTCTCATCTGTGTTAATGGCCACCCCGAGACAGAGTCACCGGGGAGGTGTCCCCAAGAAGGTGCCCCTCCTGTTTTAGTCCCCAAAGGTAACTGCGCCCGGGTGCCCCTCGCCCTCCACTCAGGAGTGTGACTGGGCTCTGCACCGTGCCCGGCGTCTGGGGCTGGGCTGGGCTTGGCTGCTGGAGCAGCTGCCAGAAATCTGATGTGCAGTTCCACCCTTGCAGACGGGAGTCCGTCTCCGCGCAGGGCGTCTCTTCCAGGGCCTGGGTCTGCAGACACCTCCCAGCAGCTCCCCCGCCGCACGCGGCTCCCGCAGCCCGAGCGCTGGCCCGTCCAGATCTCGCAGAGATGCTCCGTATATAGGACACCCTGCAGCCTCACCCCTGAAAGCCCGGCCTCCTCCGAACCCACCTTCCAGGGCTCCGGGCGGGGCCGGGGCTGGCTGGCTGTCGCCCATCGGGGATGGACTGAAGCACAGCCCACCCACAGGACTTGCCGTCTGGCCAGCCGCACAACCACGGGCCACAGCCGCAGGGGGAGGCCCGCAGACAGGGCCCTAGAGGAGGTTCTGGAAAGCCCGACTTCTGCTTTCTCGTCGGCCGCACCTGATGGTACGCTTCTCCTTGGCGCCGCCAGAGTGCTTCTGGAGCCCTGGGAAGCCTTGGTCAAGGGTGTATTTAATGCCAGAGTTATTTAAATTCTGGCCCACTCGTCTGCCGTAATAATAAGAGCAGCCCTTGCTGTGAGCGGGCCCGGCCCGTCCTCGTGTTGTGTGCACGCCCTCACAGCGACGTCTCCCGTCTTACAGACGCCGGACGGAAACCAGAGAGAGGTTAAGGAAAGTGCTGGATGTCACGCAGCTGGCTCGAGGCAGAGCCAAGGTGCGCGCCTGGGCATCCGGGTCGAGAGGCTGTGCTGATAACCCGTGCTTGTCCTCGGCCCGACCCTGGGCCAGCCCGCGTGGCAGGGCACCACCTCTCAATGGGGTCAGTTTCGGAAGAGGGAGGCGGGGTGCGAGACCAGGGAGCCTGTGGGTCACCCCCCTCCTCGAGGGACCTGCCGTCTGCCAGCGCCGGGCTCCTCCGTTTGCCTCACAAAAGCCAGAAGCAGCTTCATAGAAGGAGGCGAGACCCCCAAACCAGCGCTGCCCCCCTGCTGAGGCTCCCAGGGCTCCACGTGAGCACCGAAGGGCCAGGCTGGCGGCAGAGGAGCCCCGCACGACACGCTCGGAGCCGAAGCGTGGCCACGCTTGCACGCGGGTAGCCAGGTTCTGCAGCCGGGCACATACATACACACCGTGTGCACCCTCCTGCTCCGGGCACACCCACGCCACACGCACACCTGCATCAACAGAGCACAGACCACGTCCCCCCAGTGGAAGAGTGGCACTTGGAACCTTCTGGCGACGTCTGCGGTACAGCGCGAGTGTTTAGAGCGTCTGGAAGGTTGCTCAGGACCAGCTGGGCGTTTCTCCCACAGCAGCAGCGGCGACTCCCTCCTGAGACCCCCCCACCCAGGCCCACAGGGCTGTGCGGGAACAGGGAGAACCCCAGTAAATGGGACACTCCTGGAGGCTGAGGCTTCCCTGGTCCCAGCACCCAGGCGACAGCAGCGGCAGTGGTGACAGCATTCGTGACGGTGGTGGCAGCATTCGTGACGGTGGTGGCCGTGAAGTGGTACCAGTAGTGGCAGTGGTGTTGGTCATGGTGGCAGTAGTGACAGTGGTGGCAGTGGTACTGCTGGTAGCAATAGTGGTGGCACTGGGGATCAGAGCAGTAGTGGCGGCAGTGGTAAGAGCAGTCGCAGTGTAGTAATAGCAGCAGTACTGGTGGTGGCAGTGGTACCAGCAGCAGTGGCAGTAGTAATAGTGGTGGCAGCCGTAGGGGCAGTAACGATACTAGCCGTGGCAGTGGCAGTGGCAGTGGCACCCGTGGTCCTCCCCCCCGCCCCCGGAGTAACCCAGTGGCAGTGGTCCTCTCCCCAGGAGACGTGGCAACTGTGGGCCTGCAGGATCTCAGGAGCGCCCTCTGCTCCCTGCTCCCTCAGTAGCACACGTCCCACCCCTACCCCTTCCCCGCCCCCACCCCACTCCCCTCCCCCACCCAACCCCGAGCCCCACCGTCTCTCAGCTCCTGCCCACAGCCTCCAGCATCTCCTCCTGCCTGCGTGGCACCTGGGCCACCGCTGGGCCCCCACCTAGGGTGCGCACTCCTCCAGGCCTGCACACAAGCTGGCACTGAGCGGCAACAAGGGGGCCGGGTCCACTGAGCACACAGGGCTGTTCATGTTGCAATCAGCGCTGAAGGGGCAGCTCATTATGGGGAGACAGTAAATATTGGCTACTTAAATGCAATCGCTGTAAAAATCAGAGCGCTCTGGCCCCAGCTGTCACACCCACTCGGGCGTTGGGTCAGTCGTTAAAAGCGAAAGGTCGCTGTGGCCTCTTGGTTGCATTTTAATCGGATTCGGCATCTTCCGGCTTCCCGCCATCGCTGGCCAGGGCCTGGGCGCCTCATTAATGCGAACAGAGGCGGGAGATGACATCATTTACATTTAATTGTCTTGTTTATCCGCCTGGCTCCGCGGTTGTTTTAATAAGGGCACAGGCAGATAAAGGCTACATTTGCATCCTGAAGGGGAGCTGACAAGGTCTCCTGCTGTTGACATTTATTGTTTGCAAATGAGATAATCCAATAACAGGAGAGCCAGCTCCCCCCAAAGCCCTCCCGCCCTCCCTCCTCCCCCCTCCAAGGGTCCGCTGCCCGGCCAGGAGGAGCTGGGGTGAGGTGCTCCCCCCCACTCACCCTTGACACCTGCAGGAGGAGTGGCCCCGGAGTAGGGAGAGGGCAGGTGAGGCCTTGGGCCGCCCCCTCGCACCAGCACCCATTGGGCCCAGCCACTTGCAAGCTGGAATGAGCATCTCCATTTTGCCAAGGAGAAAGCTGAGGCTCCGAGAGGGGAGGTCACTTGCCCAAGGTCACACAGCTGAAAGGTGAGCAGAGCTGGAAGGCAACTCGGCATCTCTGAACCCTATATTTTGCATTTAGCATAACAAACCTCCACAACTAATCCACCAATTTTAATGTTTTAAAAATTACAATTAATATGGAGTTCCCACCTATCCTGTTTCTACCCACCTCTGGGGACTCAGTTCTGGTCATCAGAACTTCCAAGGAAGCATCTAAGAAATTCCTAGAGCTGCACAAACTATTTTCCAGACCCAAATTAAGACCCTGGCAAAAGCTTATTTTTTACTTTGTAAATCTGACTCTCTTGAAAAGCTTTATAAAAGATTGGCCTGTCGGGTAAATGACACATCTCATGAGTGGCTTTATTTGAAAGAAATATCATTTTAGCTCTCTGGGTCCAGGGGCCTCTTCTGAGCTGCCACAGGCTACCCCATATCCACCCCAAACTACCCTCTGTCGCAGCCCAGGATCTAGGTCCAGGGAGCAGCAGGATCAAAATAAATGTTGCATGGATGGATGGATGGATGGATGAAGGATGGATGGATGAGGGATGGATAAAGGATGGATGCAGGATGGATGGAGGGATGAAGGGTGGATGGATGAAGGATGGATGGATGGATGATGGATGGATGAAGGATGGATGAAGGATGGATGGATGAAGGATGAAGGATGGATGGATGATGGATGGATGGAGGGATGGATAAAGGATGGATGAAGGATGGATGGAGGGATGAAGGATGGATGGATGGAGGGATGAAGGATGGAGGGATGAAGGATGGATGGAGGGATGAAGGATGGATGGAGGGGTGAAGGGTAGATGGATGGATGGATGGATGGATGGATGATGGATGGATGCAGGATGGATGGAGGGATGAAGGGTGGATGGATGAAGGATGGATGGATGGATGATGGATGGATGAAGGATGGATGGAGGGATGAAGGATGGATGGATGGAGGAATGAAGGATGGAGGGATGAAGGATGGATGGAGGGATGAAGGATGGATGGAGGGGTGAAGGGTAGATGGATGGAGGGATGAAGGGTGGATGGATGGAGGATGAAGGATGCAAGGAAGAATGGGGTGGGTGGACGGGTGGACAGACATCCTCAGCACTGGCTTCGGCCTCAGGCAGGGGCCACTCTGAGTGGACAGAGGCACCAGCAGCCATGAAGCACGAGCTCCTTTGCCCCCATACAGCCCATAGGCTGTGGGAGAGCCCCACTGGCTGTCCTCTCCCCAGCCCTGGAGCAAAAAGCTGGTACAAGTCTCACATGTCTGGGCCAGTGGCAAAGGGGGACGCACAGATTGGAGGCCAACCTCGGGCCGGCGCCAAGAGCCACGCTCTGGGGTCTGGTGTTATGCGCCATCGGTCTGAGCACAACCCTGTGTCCCGATATCTCCAGCCTGTGGCCCACATGGTCCTTTAGCCCCCAGGTCAAAGGTTGAGGCCCTGCCCTACTCCCCAGGTGTTCCCAGAGCCCTCACTACACCTCCAGCCTGGGCCTGGGGTCTGGGGCCACGGGCCTCTGCCAGACCACGTGGGGAGCCCTGGGCTTCAGCACCACGGCGCCTGTGGTCTTCGCGCGGATGCCACCACCCCTGAGCTGGGACCCAGCCCTGCTTAAGTTCCCAAAGCTCAGCTAAGTCCAGGCCAGGGTGGGCCCTTAATGTGAAATGCAGAAGTTCTGGAAAGCGTGGAGTCACCAGCAGCAGGAAAACCAGATGCAGGGGATGAGGAGAGGTTCCCGGAGGTCACATCCCCTCCCGCCATGTCTCTCCTCCCTGGGCCTGCGGCCCGCGGCCTCATGGGGCAGTGACCTGTCTGCTGCTGCCTCAGGGGAGGTCTGGATGGAGGAAAAAATTGGACCCCGTGATGCAGTTTCCCCAAAGCAAACAGCCCTTCATCTCCAGCTCGGCTGGACAAGGAGCCATGGAGGCAGGTTCTGAGAGAGCCCGTGCCTGCCCTCACCTGCAAAGGTGGCACCCTGGACTCTGGTGCCTACCATCACCCGGACCCTGGGCCCAAGGAATGGGAGCCTTCCACCCAAAGGGTAAGGCCAAGGAGACACGGCCAGCCAGCATGCTTCCGGAAAGTTCCCAGGGTTGAGCAAATGCCAAGCCTGGGGGTCAGGTCCTCCTCGCCACCCCCGCCCACTCGAGGGCAGCAGGACACGATGACGCCATGTCTCCACCACCAGGGTCCGCTTCCCTGCAGAGGCGGGGCTGTGAGCTAGTTCATCCAGGCCAGGGATCAGTCATCAGCAAATGAGATTAAACGTCCTTGAAATGGAATTAAAATGACGTCAAACGGCACAGCATCATTTTCTTAACTGGGTGGGCGAGGCGCCGCTTCCGGCTTTAACTCTTGGCTGGCCGGGCCTTAGCCCACAAGCATGAGCTGCCCAGGAGCAGGGGCCTCCCCAGACCCCTCTGTGCCCCAGCCCCAGCCCAGGGGCCTCCCGAGGGGGGAACGCCCAGGCCATTCCTGCAGACACCCTCACCCACACCCAGGCGCGGAGCATTCCACAGCAGGTGGATTCTGGCCTCAAGGTTCCTGGCAGAACCTGCCGCCACGGGCTCAGCCCTTCCGGGGGCTCCAGAACTCGGGCGGGCGGGCCCGGAGGAAGGAAGGGAGCGGGCCAGGGCTCTGGGGTCTCTCCCTGGCTCCTCCCTGTGTTCGTCCATGTGTTTAGCCAAGACTCTTCCTGTTAGCCCACACCCCTGCCCGGAGACCAGCGGGCACCTGGACCCCATCGCTCTGCAGCCCGGGGGCCACAGGACCCGTCTCCACTCTCACCTGCCCTCTTCCCAGGATGGATGATGCTGGGCCCAGGGAGGCCACAGGCAAGTGGACCGCAGTGTAAGAACGACCACCTCTCCCCGGGGTGGACCACACAAATGCCTCGCTTCTCCAAGCCCACCCTGGGTCCCGAGCCCCCTTGGAAGCTGGATACGGCCAGCGCCCGCCAGCCCACCCTGGCCAGGCACTTGGGCCACGAGCCTGGACAGGAAGGATCCCGCCAAGCCCTGCCCACACTTTCACCAGGATGTCTGTGGAAGCATCGCACGGTCGGCCTGTCTGGTCGGGGAAAGATAATGCCACGGGAAGCAGCGTCCGCGAGGCCCTATTATTACAAGAGCCGAGGAGATCCGCCAAGTCGCTGGAAGTCTTTCTTAATAACCTGCTTCTGGCCCCGATCGTTATTTCTCATTTTCGCTGAAACAATCGCTCATCAGAGAGTGTGGTCGGTGATCTGCCAAATTCATCACGCAGGGCCGCGGCGGCCTGGCCACAGGCACGGCCGCCCAGGGGTCGATGGGCCGCCAGCGCGCCCGCCCATAGCTGTAAGTGGCGAGATTTACGAGCCGAACCCAGACAGCCTCCTGCTGGGCCCCCAGCCGGAGGCTCCGTCGGCCGAGGCTTGGCTGCATCCACCCCACTTCTCGCCCCTGCTGAGCCCGGCTCTGCCACTCCTGGGGCTCTGGACGTAACCGGAGTGCCGCTTGCCACGTGCCCAGCGGCAGCGGGCTCTTTCCTTGCCCCTCCGAGCCTGGCCCAGTCTGGGGGCCGTGAGCGCTCCCTGATTCGGAGGGGGCCAGCCCACCCCGGGCGTCTCGAGCAGCCCTCTTCCTGCTCACCCCCCCACACCCCCGTCCGTCCAGGGACAGCCCCTCCCGGAGGTTCACTTGGATGACCCCAGACACCGGTGCCCAGCCGGGAATTGTCACCGGCCCTGCCCCAGCCCCACCCGGGCCTGCCCTCTGCTAATCTGTCTCTCAGGCTCAGGGTCCACCACTGTGGTGGGTGGGGGAAGCTGGGGTGGTCGCCTCCTGCACCCCAGACCCCACCCTTCCATTAGAGCGGTCCTCAGGCCCCACTCAGAGCCCCGAATTTGCTCCCCACGGATGCCTTATTAGTCAGGGTTGTCCAGAGAAATGGAACCCAGAGGGCGTGTGTGTGTGTGAGTGTAATATAAAGAGATTTATTATAAGGAATTGGCTCAGCTACAGAGGCCAAGAAGTCCCGCCGTCTGCAGTCAGCAGGCTCGAGACCCAGGAAAGCCGATGTTTCAAGTCCAAAGGAGGGCAGGGCTGCCCGGTTCACAGGCAGGAAGAACTCCCTCGCCTGGGGACCGTCACTCTTTCGGTTCTGGTCACTCCTCCGACTGGTTGGACAAGCCCCCCCCCCCCAACTGAGTTAAATGTTCCACCCATGATTTAAATGTTCTTCTCCTCCAGAAACTCCTCGCAGATACACCCAGAGTAATAGCCGACCAAATATCTGGGCACCTGTGGCCCAGTCAGGTTGACACGTAAACTGACCCTACTGACGCCTCCTGGGGGGAGGTGGGGTGTTTCCCCTTCTGCCTCCCTCCAACCTCAGGGTCGGCCCCTGGGGGCCACCGCATACAAGACAAAGCCAAGCCAGAGGCCCCCAGCAGCCTTCCAATCCCCACCAAATGCCCCACAGTCTGGTGCCCCCAATGCCACAGGGCCCTTCCGCAGCCCTATCTGCACAGCACTGGGGCTCGAGGCTCTCAAGGGATGCCAGCCAGGGCCGAAGAGACTGGGCACGGAGCCATGCAGAGGAGGGCACCTCTTCCTTTTCTTTTCTTTTCTTTTCGTCTTTTTAGGGCCAAACATGCAGCATATGGAGGTTCCCAGGCGAGGGGTCGCATCAGAGCTGCAGCTGCCGGTCTACACCACAGCAACGTGGGATCCGAGCCTTGTCTGCAACCTATACCACAGCTCACTGCAGCCCTGGACCCTTAACCCAGTGAGCAACGCCAGGCCCTCCTGGGCCCTCTGCCCACAGCACAGGGATTGCCTTGGCTTTAGAGGGGGGATTCCAGGAAGAGAGCTGAGCCCCCGGGCCAGGAGCTTCCTCTGCGGTCTCGGGGGCCTGGAGCCCGGGCTGTGTCTGTGGGAATGGCTCTCAGGCTCAGGGAGACCCGCAGAGGCAGCGCTCGCCGCTGTTATCCCGCGGCTGAGCTGTCCTAAGCCCAGCAGCCAAGCACTGACCCCCACGGTGCTGGGTTATTTTTGTGAGCAGTTTAGAGATAAGAAAACGGAGGCTCGAGATTCAGACCGGAGTCCTGGGCTTCTAGGACCTAGCGCTGCCCCATCCTGCCCCAGAGGAGCCGCCAGGAGACCGTGGGCCCCAGAGGGACCTGGCCTTGCCCGTCTGCCCTCACTCTCTGCGAGGCATAGGGTTGCCCACACCCCAAGGCCTGTCCCACTTTCCACTAAAAGTATCAACATAACATTCTGGTTCATTTTCTGAGGAAAAAAGCCAGCAGGAGACAAAACCCCTCCCCGGGGAGGTCCTGGTGTGACTCGGGGGATTAAGAACCCAGCTAGTATCCATGAAGATGTGGGTTCGATCCCTGGTCTTGCTCAGTAGGTTAAGGATCTGGTGTTGCCATGAGCTGTGGTGTAGGTCGCAGATATACTTCGGATCCAGTGTTGCTGTGGCTGTGGTGTAGGCCAGCAGCTGCAGCTCTGATTCAATCCCTAGCCCGGAGACTTCCATATGCCGCAGGTGCAGCCCTAAAAAGACAAAGAAAAAAACCCCCGCCCCCTCAGGTCCCAGGCCTGGTTCCGTCTGAGCCTCAGGGAATTGAGTCAGCAGCTCTGGGCTGGAAACTTCGCCCCTGAACCAGGCAACCAGGCAGCTAGGGGGTGAGGGGTCCAAGACACCCTCACGCCTGCCCTGGCTCCTGGGATCCCAGGAGTCGAGATAAAATTAACCCAGTCTCTTTCCATAAGGAAAACTGAAAAGCACACAGAACATTTTGAAACAGGAGGCCAAATATTTATTAAATGTTGCAGAATCCATCAAAACCCACAGATGCTTGGTAGGAACAAAACCCTATTTTCAGAAAGAGATGGCAAATCACAGCGAAAGGCCGTGAGAATGTCAAATGAGCCCTGAGCATCTGATACCCCAATTCCCATCGCAGGGCCCCTCCCAGCCCAGGCACCGACCCCTCCCAGAGAGGGTCTGAGGAAGCCAGAGAAGGGATTTCTCCCGTTCGCTCAAGGTCTGTGACAATTTACCCATCTATGCTCGTGTGCTGAGCGTGACCCACTCCAATGGGGGGATGGGTGTGTCTTCAGGGGGCAGGGCCTTGATGGGGCGGGGCCTGGGGCGGAGTGGACCTGAGTGGGGCGAGGTGGGGCCTGGGTGGGGCGGGGCGGGGCCTGGGGCGGGGCGGGTTCGCTGGTGGTAGTGAGCCACCGGGCACCTGCTACACGCTGGGTGGGTCCAAGCTAGGCAGGTGCTGACCCTCCCCAGCAAGCTGGGCTCTTTAGACAATAAGGGAGGTGCCCACAGGGGGATTCTGCATGGACAGGGGTCAGGGGACATCTGTCACCGCCCTGGACCACTCCAGTCACCCAAGGGGCCCTGCAGAGAGGCCTCAGGGGGGAAGGACGGGGGGGCGGGGGGTGCAGAACCCAGACCCTTGGCCGCAGAGGCAGCCGGAAGCGGGGGCCTCTCCGGTACAGGTGGCATGTATAGCGAAGCCAGGCTCGGCAGGAACTGTTTGTAAAGGCTCTGGGAAAACACCAACGATCAGTAATGAAGACAGCTCCGCTGCTGGGAACACACAGGAGGCTGGGCGCCGCTCAGGAAAGAAGCAGTCTTTGTGCAGATAGTGTGGACTGCGCGTTGCCCCAGACACTCTGACCACCCCAGGTGGATGGGAGCACGGGTTGTCCCTGGGACGGCATCAAAGGGAGTGGCTGGGCTCGCAGGGCCCCACAGACAGAGCCTGAGTGGCCCCCAGGACCTACAGGCACACCCCTCGGTTATCCTGTGAAAGGAGGGGCGGGCTGGCAGGACCCCCACAGTGTGAGAGCACACCGAGCTTCCGCAGGGTCCACAAACCCCTGGGGTGCCATCTACTTGGCCCCATCGCTGTGGCCCTTGCTGTCCCCCACCCTCTGCCTGGAGACACACAGACGGGCCGGCATGGCAGGGAGGCTCCCTCCTGCCCTGTGCGGACTCTGCCTCCAGGGAGCCCGGCCCCTCCCCTGACCCTCCAGAGCCCCAGACCCCCCTCATGCTGTCACCTGGACATCCCCCCAAATGCCAGACTCAACCTGGGGGACACAAGATCCCACTGTGGTCCCAGGACCACCTCCTCCTGAGCACCCTGTACCTGCTCCCACACCCCCTACAAACCGCCAGACAGCAGAGCCCACACTGTGCTGAGAACTAGGGTCAGGGAGAAAAGATGGGTAAACTCCTAGAGCGGCAATTCACTAAAGAAGGACAAATGACCGCAAAGCGTGGGAAACGCACAATCGTGTGTGGCCTGATGAACCCCGAAACCTGGAGCACCACTCACCAAGCTGGCGACAAAGCTCGAAAAGGCGGAGACCCCACGCTGGCCACTGGCGGCGGGGAAGGGGCGCATGGACGAGAGTGCAGGCAGGGCCCCTGCTCTGGTGGCACGTGTGTGCCCTTCAGCCCTCCAGTGCTACCACAGTGGTTGAACTGAGGGGACTTCTCAGACAGGGGCTCACGGAAGATCGTTCACCCACGTAGCCAGCACTTCCAGAGCACGGCTGCCTGCGTGCCGGGAGCCGCGTGATAGGACGCGGGGGTGGGACCCCTCAGGCCCTGCTTTCCTGCTGGGAGTGTGTAAGCAAAGCCAGGGGGACACAATTGCAGGTGACAAGATATGCTCTGAAGGGAAGCAGGGCTGAAGGATGGGGACTGATCGGGGCGGGGCAGGACAAGGGGGACTCGGAGCCGGCTGGGTCAGGAAGATACTCTGATGAAGTGACACCCAACCATAGAGTGACACCTTACCACAAAGTGACACCTGGCACAAAGTGACACCCGACCACAAAGTGACACCCAACCATAAAGTGACACCTGACCATAAAGTGACACCTGAGACCATAAAGTGACACCTGAGACCACAAGGTGACACCTGAGACCATAAAGTGACACCTGAGACCACAAGGTGACACCTGAGACCATAAAGTGACACCTGAGACCAGAAGGTGACACCTGAGACCATAAAGTGACACCCAACCACAAAGTGACACCTGAGACCATAGAGTGACACCTGACAGAGACCGTAGAAAAAGGTGGATCAGTCATGACAATCTCGAGGGGACACTCCAGTCAGAATTCCTGGGACATGCAAAGGTCCTGAGACAGAAACGGTCTTGGGGCATCTAAGAAAACAGTGCCGGGAGGAGGTGGCTGAGGACAGCGGTGCAGTGGGACGTGCAGAAGCACCTCAAACAGCCACCAGGGCCGGGGGGCCACAGTGAGTGGTGCATCCAGGTAACGGACCCAAAGCAGCAGGCCTGTTGGGCGTATATTTGTTCACCATTAAAGGTCTTCAAAATTTGAAAAGCAGTGTGTAAGGCAGTCTCGACTTAGAAGTTAGAGGTGATCTTGGAGTTCCCATCATGGCTCAGTGGTTAGCAAATCCGACTAGGATGGAGAAAGGACAGCTTGTTCAGTTAGTGGTGCTGGGGAAACTGGACAGCCACATGGAAAAGAATGAAATGAGAACACTCCCTAACACCAGACACACAAATCAACTCCAAATGCATTAAAGACCTAATATAAGACCAGACACTGTAAAACTCCTAGAGGAAAACATTGGCCAAAGACTCTCTGACGTAAACCACAGCAACATCTTCTCAGATCCACCTCTCAGAGTCATGACAATAAGAACAAAAATAAACAAATGGGACCTAATCAAACTTAAAAGTTTCTGCACAGCAAAGGAAACCCTAAATGAAACAAAAAGACAACCCACAGAATGGGAGAAAATCCTTGCAAATGAATCAGCTGACAAGGGATTCATCTCCGAAATTTATAAACACCTTCTGCAGCTCCATACCAAAGAAACAAACAACCCCTTCCAAAAATGGGCAGAAGATCTAAACAGACAGTTCTCCAAAGACATATGGATGGCCAAAAAACACATGAAAAGATGCTCAACATCACTCATTATTAGAGAGATGCAAATCAAAACCACCATGAGGTACCACCTTGCACCAGCCAGAGTGGCCATCATCCAAAAGTCTACAGACAATAAGTGCTGGAGGGGGGTGGAGAAGAAGGAGCACTAGTACACTGTTGGTGGGAATGTAAATTGGTGCAACCACTGTGGAAAGCAGTATGGAGATGCCTCAGAAAACTAAACATAGAACTACCTTTTGATCCAGCAATCCCACTCCTGGGCATCTATCCAGAGAAAACCATGACTCACAAAGACACGTGTACTCCGATGTTCATTGCAGCACTATTTACAATAGCCAAGACATGGAAACAACCTCATTGTCCATCGACAGAGGAGTGAATCAAGAAGATGTGGTCCATATACACAATGGAATATTACTCAGCCATCAAAAGGAATGAAATATCGGCATTTTTTGCAACATGGATGGACCTAGAAACTATCATGCTAAGTGAAGTCAGCCGTACAATGAGATACCAACACCAAATGCTTTCACTGACATGTGGAATCTGAAAAAAGGACAGACGGAACTTCTTTGCAGAACAGATGCTGACTCACAGACATTGAAAAACTTATGGTCTCCGGAGGAGACCGTTTGGGGGCTGGGGGAATGTGCCTGGGCTGTGGGATGGAAATCCTGTGAAATCATATTGTTATGATCATTATACAAGTACAGATGTGATAAGTTCATTGAGTAATAAAAAAAAAAAAATCTGACCAGGAACCATGAGGTTGCGGGTTCGATCCCTGACCTCACTCAGTGGGTTAAAGATCTGGCTTTGCCGTGAGCTGTGGTGTAGGTCGCAGACGTGGCTCGGATCCCGCATTGCTGTGACTGTGGTGTGGGCTGGCGGCTACAGCTCCAGTTAGACCCCTAGCCTGGGATCCTCCATATGCTGTGGGTGCGGCCCTAAAAAGACAAAAAAGAAAAAGAAGAAGAAGAAGGTGGAGGTGATATCACTGATGTGAACACATGCATGGAAAGCGCCCCGAAGCCTCTGACACCGAGCCTTCCTGGTGGGCGTCCCTGGGGACGTGATAATTACGGGTGACTCTTTGTCCCTGCACTTATTTGGACTTTGCAAATTCTATCAACGCGGCGTTGCACCCCGATGCAGCGCCTGGCTCTCTCACCCACGAGGACCTTCTGGGTTTTTAGAAGCACTGCCATCAGGCCCATCTGCCCTCACGCGGGAGCCCCGTTGCACCATCCTGGGGTCTTGAGCTCCCGGGTGGGCGAAGCAGCTCTGGGCTGGACCCCCGCCCTCCACTCCCGTCCTGGGGCCTCTGTTTCCTCACCTTCGAAGGGACGAATAAATCGTCCTGTGATGTCGCAAAGAGCAGATGAATCCCGCGTCCTCACAGATGCTAGGCCTGCGCGTGACCTCGAGGCCGAGGCCGGGCAGGCGAGAATCTGGTCTGACGCTGTGGCCTCGCCTCACAGCAGCAACCCACGCCAGGAGGTGCCCGGGGGCTGGTGGGGGCAGAGACAAACGGTCACCTGCTCACTGCCCCCTGCTGCCTTTTCTTCCCGTTGACAAAATAAAGTAAAACCTAGTCGACTTTCGGTAAAGGAGGGTGGCCCCTGCCTCGCGTGGGGAGGCAGTGCTCTCTTGCTTGCTGGCAACTGGCCTGGGGGTGAGCACAGGACACGGGAAGCCCTGGCCAGTGAGCCGTGAAAGGAGGCTTCTGGGCCCACAGGAAAGGCCTTGTCTCCTTCCTGCTCAGGAAGCCCCCCTGGGCTCTGGGCATCTCGGGCCGTGAGACAGCGAGCCCGGAGCGCCCACGGCTTGGGACAGCAGGCTGAACCTCCTGGCCGTCTTGGGCCACCTGCTCCTAGACGTCTTTTCCAGAAGGCACCTTCATCCCTGAAGCCCCTGTGATTGGCGTCCCTGCCAGCCCCTTGTCCAGGGCCCCAAGGCCCACCCTGGCAGAGCCGCACAGGGGCTGGGCCACGCCAAAGCGCCACGGGGCACACCCCATGCCCAGGATGGGGGCCTCCCCAACCCTGTGTCCCAGCGAGCCCCCATCTCCTGCCTGGCGGGGCAGAAAGCAGAGGACTCTGGTCTGGCAGGACGTGGAGGGTGGAGGGCCTGGGGCCTTTCCCAGCCTGGTGGCCCCAGAGGTGGTCACCGGCAGCCACCAGGGCCCGCGCATCCAGCACAGTCCTGCGTCTGCGTTACAATTTCTCTTGGTCCCAACCTCTCATATGAGCTGCTCCACTTGGGGGCAGGGCGGTGATTGTTGTCTTTGGGTTTTGATGGTTTTTTTTGTTTTTTTTTTTTTTGGCTTTTTAAGGCCGTACTCGTGGCACATGGAGGTTCCCAGGCGAGGGACTGAATCGGAGCTACAGCTGCTGGCCTACACCACAGCCACAGCAACACGGGATCCAAGCCAAGACTGTGACCTGCAGCACAGCTCGTGGCAACACTGGATCCTTAACCCGCTGAGCGAGGCCTGGGATGGAACCTACGTCCTCATGGATGCTAGTTGGGTTCGTTTCCACTTGCACCACAGCGGGAAACCCCTTTTGGTCCTTGTAATTATGCGAGTGATTCGTGAAAGAATATGCGTCATGGAAGTTCAAGCTTCAGAGACCCGGGGGTCCCCTTGTCCCCTTGGTCCAGGTGGGCCACCGTCCTCCGTCGGGCGTATGTTTTTCTGGAACTTGTCTCTGTGCTGGCATGCACAGGTGCGTTCAGGGGCGTGCAGCCTTGCTTCATGAGAGCTTTTCCACGGGTGGCCTTGTGCGCAGATGGCTTTGCTCTCGTCCTGGTCGCCCGCCTTGGGTGTGGCCAGGCGCCCCCACGCCCTGGCTGTCTGCTGCTTCTGGCTGCACATCCTGCCCACACGCCCTGCCTCACTGCAGCTGGGGGAGCCATTTCCAGGTCCCCCCCCACCCCAGTGCTTTCCATTCCATCCGTTGTCAGAAGGAGGCCACTGGGTGGCAGAGCCCAGGCTGGAAGGAGCCGGGGCCCTGAGTCACCACACTGAAGACAGCCGGTCCCCACCAGCAAGGTCGGCTCCCAAGACGGGGCTTGTTCTTGCCGCCCAAACTCAAGCGGCTCCCTCCTCTGCCAGGGCAGTGGCCCCCGTCTCCTCCCCGCCGGCCCCAGGAACCACATCTGCTTCCCTCTGCCCTGCTTCTCACGCACACGCTTGGCGAAAGCCCCGTGGCCACAGCAGCCGTCCTCCAGGGCCTGTCCTCCCGGCCCTGGTCCCAGCCACACGCCTCGCCCCCGCCAGGTCTCCAAGGGGACAGAGGGACCTGCCCTTCCCTCAGGACTCCGTCGGTGAGAATGCTTTTTCCAAACAGCTACAGCTCCTCTCTCTGCTCCACCCGGGTCGTGTTTGGACAACTTGGTCGAGGGAGGAACCGGGAGTCGCAGTTGACGTGGAGATGAAGACGCGGGCTGGGCGGCCTAAGGCAGACACGGGCCGCGTGGCCGAGATGCTGTCAAGTTACAGCTCACGGCCTCGGCTGGCACGTGCCCGGCTCCCATCACCCCAGACAGCGCCCGCACTCCTGGTGGCTGAGGGATGTTGACACGGGACCCTGGGGCCCAGATTAGCCCGGACGCCGGCCGATGCTCACAGCCCTGCTTCGGCCTCCAGAGCTGCAGAGCGGCCTGGGCACCCCTGCTCCCACCTTGGGCGCACAGCTGGGCTCCCCTGCCTCCCGACGTGACAAAGTGACTGGCTGTCCCCACATGGGGCACACGGCAGGTGCATCAAGGCCATGAGTTCATGACGCTAAGAGCCGGGAGTCAGCTTCTCAGAAGCACCAGGGAGACCCCACTTTTCTCCCGACCTTGCCAGGTGCTCTCTGCCGCCTGTGTACACCCCTCGGTCTCCCTCCACGGTGGGGGCGCGAGAGTGTCAGGCCGGGGCTTCGAGGGAGCAGAAGGCCCAGTCCTGTGGCCACAGGACAAGTGACCCACTTCCTGAGCAGCCACGCCCTATCCTTAAACTGGGCTGAGGCACCCAGGATACCAGCTCTGTGAACTGCAATCTGGGGGGGGGGGGGTGCGTCTTTGCTGGCACTTAGGGAGCCCATGCAGCATGCGATGCCCCCCACCCCGGGCCCATTCCTCGGGTGGAGAAACTGAGCCTGGTCAGGTGACGTCCCGCAGCCAACAGAGGGAAGAACCGGACCGCGCGGTGTCTGGTTCCGGAGGGCGAGGCTTGTAAGTTTGATGCTAAAGTGATTTTCCCAGAAGCGCTCTGGACCCAGAGCCACGATCCTCTAGGAACTTCACAAAGGGGGCTACGCGCGGGACCCCGGCGGGGGCATCAGGGCCGACACAGGCGAACGCAGACTTTCCCATTTCAGAGCCCCTCCTATGAAGTCTCTCCCCCGGGAGAGGGCGCCTGGCACAGGGCCGCACTCCGTAGGGGCGTGATAGGTACAGAGCAATTGCCAACGCAGCCACGGCCAGGCCTCTCAGCCCAGGGGGCAGAAGCCCCCTCCCAGTCCCTCGTAAGCCCAGCCCATCCCCCACTCCGCCCCAGGTTGTAGGCCACCCAGACCTGCAGGCAGGAGCACCTGCCACGGCCGGCAAAGCCACTGGCTCCTTGTCCACTTCAGTTTTCACCCTGAATGAAGCACCGGCCTCTAGGAAGGCCACTCACAGGGCACCCAGGCTTACGCCTGGCAGGCCGCCCGCTGAATATGGGAGTGGGCTCTTACGGGGCGTCCTGCACCCAGGGAAGCTGAGTGGAACCAATGAGATTGGAATTTTATGATTCTTTTATTGCGTTGCTCGGCAGATAGCTTTTTTAATTAGCTTCTAACTCATCACCTATGGCAACACTAAATAATTCACCAGCCCCCAAGCCCCCCAGCCCCAGCCAGGTGGACTGAGGGGGTCCCCGCCCCACCTGGGCTGGGAAGCTGGGCCACGGCCCCCCATCCCTGAAGCAGAGGCCCCATGAGGGACACGGAGTGGCCGTCCTCGAGGCAAGCACACAGGCTCCCTGCAGTCTCAGCAGCGCTCCTGCCTGGAGACGGTGCCAGGCCCCAGGGGATGCCACCCCACCTCTCTGTCACCCCTCACCGTGTCACCGTCCCGGGGCGGACAGCAGACCTCCCAACCCTCCAGCCTGGCTTTCCAGTCCCAGGCCTCCACTGTCCGCCCCGGGCCCCACCCTTGCTAGCTCGACCCCGCCAGGCATCGTCAGGGCCGTTCTGGAAGGTCTGTGTCCGGACACCTCCTCCTCCCTCGCTGACCTGGGGCACAAGGCACGCCCGGGGTCCCAGTCAGCGTGGGACCCCCATGCCAGCCTAGGGTGCGTCCAGATCGCATGACCTGCCCCCACCCCGGGGGAGAGCCGGCCTCCAGACGCTGGGGGAGGGGTGGGCAGTGAGCAGCCTCGGCCCCTGATCCCGCTGGCGAGACTCTCACACGGCGGCGCCAGGCCAGGCCCCATCGCCAGCGCTCAGAGTGTCCACCCCCCGCCTCTGCGCCGTCCCAACAGACGCTCAGCCAGCCCTTGCCTTTGCGGAGAGGACTTGGGGACAGGGAGCCATAAACCCAAGCCCACTCCCACTCCCGCGTTTAACGACCCCTGTCAAGGGCTCCTGCCCGGATTCAATTACCACCGGAGGTTTACAAGACCAGCCGCTCAGCTCGCTCTGACATAACAATGTGACCCCGTGCCAGCTGCCAGCCTGGCTCCCCCGCCCGCCTCCCTCCCTTGAAGGGGCGCCGGGGAGGGCCAGACGCCAAGGTTACCCCCAGCGCCTTTTCCAGGGACCGGGAATCTCAAGGACCAGGCCGTCATCCGGTGTTAGAACCGACAGGAGGACGGATCGGGACCTCCCAGAAGCCCACCCAGTTCACCGAATCCAAAATGAGCACCTTCCCGGCCCAGGGGCCCAGGACCCGCTCTGGGCCCAAACCCAGGCCACTGGGTCAGCCTGGACACAGGCTCGGCTCCCACCTCCACTCCAACCCTGTCAGCCTGGGGCCAAAGGCCTCGGCATCCTGCCCTGCGGCCCAGGTGACATCCCAGAGCAGACTTGGAACCTCGGGCCGGCGGGAGGAGGCCCACCCGCCCCCTCCACACAGAGCAGGGGCGGTGTTTTGGTGGTGCTGGCGAGGCTGGTCTGAGGGCACAGATCTGGCCCACCCGGAGGGCAGAGGGACAGAGAGATGGAGCCAGGGGACCTGGAGGTCTGCCCCCACCCACCCCCAGCCCCGAGGCTCGAGGCTCCGCCAGCTCCTCCAGCAGAAGCCAGCGCAAACCCTCCCCTCGCCCTGGGGCAATGACTATGGGCTCCAGGAGGACTGGCCAGCGTGCTGAGGTCCTGGGGGCAGCTGGCTGCAGACTGGCCTGGCTGGACAGGATCCACAGATGCGGGCCCACAGCACAAGTTGCTGTCCCTCTGGTCATGTGACCAGGGAGCGCCCGCTTCCCCGCCTCTGTGCCCCGTGGGCTCTGAGACAGAGGGCGGGGCCTCAAGGCCTCTGCGATGTTGGCTGGGGCTCCGGGCCGGGCACCTCCCTCCACGCCCCACCCTTTGGATTCCCTGGGCAGCAGAGGGTCGCACTGGCCCGTTCCCCTCGAGAAAGCCCACCAGTGGCGGTGGGCTCCAAAGTGGCCCGGGGGCAGGAGGTCCAGCCACGCACACTCCGGGCCCAGGGCAAGGCTGCTGTTTTGGAGCCTCCAGGACGAGGTGGCAGGTGGGCCCGGGATCCTGCCTCAGAGCCAGTGTCTCAAAAGGCCTCCAGTGGGGGAGGAGGAAGGGCTTCAAGTCACTTCTCCAGGAGCCAAAGGCAGCGTCTGAAAAGCCCGGCCAGATGCCCAGGCAGTGACTGACCTCTGCTCCCCTGCTGGCACCCCGGCACCAGCCCCTGGCCCTCACAGCTGGACCCCTTCATGCAGAGAAGGGACCAGCGCCCCCCACCCTCGGACCTGGGTTCCATCCAGGTCAGAGGGGCGGACTGCACGGTGCCCGGCCGAGTGCCGAGGGCACAGCAAGCCCCTCCCAGGCCCTCTGCCCAGGGCACTCTCCCCACCCTTGGAACGACCGGGAGAGGCCTCCGCCCAGCCCCCAACCTGCAGCCACACCCCCGCCTCAGACTCCCTCGGCCCCTCCCGCTCGCTTTGTCTTGAGCACAGACAAGGGCTTCCTGCTACGACGATCCACTTCCTCTCTGAAGGAGAGCGGGAGTCTTGGCGTATCTTGGCACCTGTATCACCGCCTGGCGCTTCACAGGTGCTCGGTAAATATTTGTGAGCCGACGGAGCGGAGCGCCTGCGGCGTGCCAGACACAGCGTTGGCCTCGCTGGAGAAACAGTAGCTCAACCAAGGCCCCCAGGCCTGCCGGATCCACCCATTTTCCAGATGGAGAACTGAGGCTCAGAGAGGCTACGTAACTTGTCCAAAGTCACACAGCAGTGACTTCGGGCGAGGGGTCCACCCGCAGACTCTGACGTGTGCCCTGCGTGCTGTCTCTCTGCACTTTTAATCCTCAGTGGGGACTGGACAGGTGCCACCAATTCTCCCACTTCACAGATGAGGAGGCAGGGCCCCAGCGCCCCTCTGCATTGGCCCAAAGTGGCACGCCTCATGTCAGGGGGGCACGGAGGCCCCTCAACTGGACCCGCCTGTCTCCTACCCCAGGCTCCCCCCCGCCCCCACCATTTCTCCAGCCTGGAGGGAGGTCCTGCTAAGGTCTGGGTTGTCTCCCAAGGGCCGCCTGCCAGCTACACCCGCCCCCCAAGTGACTTTTAGGAAATATCACCTAATTAATGCATTGCTGGCTCCCAGCTCTGCCAAATTCCCACCCGAGGCGTCTGGCCACAGCCTGGGTGCTCTCATATGCCGGCCGGCCCTGCCAGGGAGAGCTGGCGCCCGCTCCCTGCTTGGCGCGGCCCCGGGCCCCTGGCTCAGCCCCCACACGGCTCTGGTTCCTGAGCACCCGCTGGTGTCCTGCCTAGTGGCGGACCCCACCCCCACTCCCAGCCCCGGGTAGACCGGACCCCTCCCCAGGCCGCAGTATCCAGCTCTCGTCTCTCCCTCTCTCTGTGTGTGTCTCCCTCCAACGAGCCAAACGTCCTCGTTCTCCTAATTATTGGAGAACAGATTTTTTTCCCCCAAATAATTAGGCAATTTAAATCATACAATCTTTCTCTGAGAACTATATTTAACCCTGATTTGAATGTAATTTACACATCACAGCTCCCTTAAGCAGCTCTGGAAGCCAAAACATGGATCAAATATTTTTTAAATGTCAAATGCTGCTTAATTGTGGATTGCGCGGAATTTATTTGTACAGATAAGCGTTGATGCCCTGCTTCCTTCTCCTCCCAGACTACCTGTCCTTAACACCTGAGCCTCCCATTGCCCCAGCGGCTGGAGGGTGGAGGCCATGCGCCAGCAGCCTCACTCGAATTTGGAAAGTCTTTTAAAAGATGCATATTCAAATTGGAACAGATTACCCGCAACGGAAGATTTTGGAGGAATCCATTAAAGCTAAAAGAACGCGGGCGAACGTAACTCGACTGTCACAGGACGTGGGTGACATCAGCCTTTGGCCTCACTCCTTGCACCTGAGCAAGGCGCACCGGCCGGCGACCCCCTTCCCAAAACCTCTTTGCCCAAATCCGCAACCTCCTCTGTCTTCTGATTTCCAAGACCTCGCAGACCACAGTTTAATGAAAGGTCCCCCTGCTGCACGAGACCAGCTTCCGGCCTCGAACCCCGGCCCCTCGCGCCGCCCGGCCCCAGAGCCAGCGCCTCGCATGTTCGGTGTGTGGACAGCCGCGCGGATCGAGGGGCCGGCCTCTCTCCTAGGCGGCTCCTTCAGGACCTCACCCAGGCCACCAGCTGGCTGCGCCTTCCATGCATCAGACGCAGGCTGGAGGCCTGCGACTCCGGAGGTGGTGAGAGGAGCCCCGGACAGGTGGGAGAGGGGGGACCCGGGAGGAATCAACCAGCTCCACAGGCACAACGAAGCCGCCACGCTTTCCCACGGTCTCGCGAAGAGTCGCTGGCCCGCGACCGAGAGGGACCTGCTGGCGACAGGACGCAGCAGCGTGCGTGTGATGGGACGTTCCTGGAACGTCCACCGACTCAGCCTCCGGAGAGCCCGACCTGCCTCCTGAACCACAGAGCTTCGGAGCTCGGAGGCAAAGGCAAAGCGGACAGGTGAGGGTTTAGACGAGGCTTGAACACCCTGACCCGGTGGGGGGCGGACAGGCGGACGGGAAACCAGCAAGGACACGGTCGGCATGAAGGGACACCCAGGGCCTCACGTTCCCAAGACAGAGCGCGCCCTGCGCCTGAAACACACCCGGGCCGATTTAAAGAACAGAAACTAGGAGTTTGGGATGAATGGACGCGCACTGGCATCTGCAAAGCAGGAAACCAACGAGGTCCTGCCGTGCCGCCCAGGGAGCCCCACTCAGTCTTTTGCAATAACTTACAAGGGAAAAGAGTCTGAAAAGAACGTATGTGGAGCTCCCGTCGTGGCGCAGCGGAAATGAATCCGACTGGGAACCATGAGGACGCAGGTTCTAACCCTGGCCTCCCTCAGCGGGTTAGGATCTGGCGTCGCCGTGAGCTGTGGTGTAGGCCGGCAGCTACAGGTCCGATTCGACCCCTGGCCTGGGAAACTCCATATGCCGCGAGGGCCACCCTAAAATGACAAAAAAAAAAAAAGACAAATAAATAAAATGAGAAGGAACGTATGTGTGTACACACATGTAGGGATGCATAACTGAGTCCCTTTGCTGCACACCCGATGCTAACACCGTAAAGCAGCTACACTTTAAAAAAAGAACAGATATCATAGGAAGGAAGTTTTTGGACCCACAATGGAATTAAATTACAAATAATAACAGCAGCAAGAAGCTGGAAAATCCCCAAATATTTGAAAGTTAAACAACATATGCCTAATTAACACGTGAGCCTAAAAAGAAGCCTTAGGAGAAATTTTTAAATATTTTGGACCAAATGGAACTAAAAATGAGAATTATCAAAACTGGCGGGATGCAGCGAAGGCGGCGCCGAGGGAAATCTACAGCATTAAATCTATGCGTTAGAAACCAAGAAAGCTCCAAAATAAACCTGTGCTTTCATCTTAAGAAACCAGGAATAGAACAGCGAGTTAAGGCCAAACAAGCAGAAGAAAAGAAATCCTCAAAATTAGAGCAGAAATCAGTGCCATTGAAAACAAGAAAGCAATAGAGAAAATCCATAAAACCAAAAGCTGGTTCTTTGAAAAGATCAATAAAATTGATAAATCTTTAGCTGGGCTCACAAAGAAGGAAAAAAAAAAAAAGACAAGTTGTCAATATGAGAAAGAGAAGAGGCAGCACCGCTGCGGGTCCAGGACGCTTAAAGGATCGTGAAGGGGAAACTGGGAGCATCTCTGTGTCCACAGACTTGAACACTTACGGCGAAATGGGCCAGTGCCTGAAAAGACAAACTACCCAAACACACACAGGAGGAGCTCCCCACGTGGCACAGTGGGCTGAGAGTCTGTCTGCAGCAGCTCCGGTCACTGCGGAGGCTCAGGTTCAATCCCCGGCCCGGCACAGTGGGTTAAAGGACCCGGCAACACGGCATTGCCTCACTTGCAGCTTGGATTCCGTCCCTGACCCAGGAACTTCGATAGGCCATGGGGCAGCCGTAACGTTTTTAAAAATAAGAGTAAAAAATTTAAAAAGAAACAAAGGAAAGGAAGACATATTAAAAAAAAACCTCGCACAAAGAGAAACAGGTCAACTGAATAGGACTATCCTATACAAGAAATTGGAAATGTAATTAATAACTAAACGCCTTCAAAATAAGAACTCACTAAGCCCAGGTGAGGTCACTGGTTCATTCCACCAAACACTTAAACAGTAAAAGCCACCAGTTCTCTCTCCTCTCTCATGGAAGCTACAGGCTGAGGGAACACCTCCTAACGCAGACCTGACAGGAAAACTACAAACCAGTCACTCTTATGAATGCAGAGGCAAAATTCATTAACCACACATCATCAAAGTGAATCCAACAATATAAATATAATTGTACACCATGACCCAGTGAGATTTATTCCAGGCACAGCTCTACATTCCAAAATCGATCAGCGCACACATCTGTACAGGTAAGTGTGGCCGTCCGTCTGTCGGTCTGTCTCCCGGGATTGAGGAGTGAGTGCAATAAGCGTGCAAGACACAAGGGTAAGAGGTGGAACTCAGTTGTTTCCTAGGAGTCAGCGGTGAACAGTTGGAATTTGACATTAAGAAAACAATACCAGGAGATCGCATCGTGGCTCAGTGGAAACCAATCTGACTAGTATCCATGAGGATGCAGGTTTGAGGCCCGGCCTCGCTCGGTGGGTCAAGGATCCGAAGTTGCTGAGAGCTCTGGTGTGGGTCACAGACGTGGCTCGGATCCCGCATTGCTGTGGCCGTGGCGTAGGCTGGCGGCTATAGCTCCAATTGGACCCCTAGCCTGGGAACCTCCATATGGCACAGGTGAGGCCCTAAAAAATAAATGAATAAATAAAATAAAAACAAAAGACAGTGTTAGGATGAAAAGACAAGCCGCAGCCTGGGAGGAGATCTTTGCAAAGCACATCAGGTAAAGGGCTTAGATCCAAAACACAAAGATCTCTTAAAACTTAGCCAGAAACGTTAAGGAGGAGTTCCCGTCGTGGCGCAGTGGTTAAGGAATCCGACTAGGAACCATGAGGATGCAGGTTCAATGCCCGGCCTTGCTCAGTGGGTTAAGGATCCGGCGTTGCTGTGAGCTGTGGTGTAGGTTGCAGATGCGGCTCGGATCCCGCGTTGCTGTGGCTCTGGCGTTGGCTGATGGCTACGGCTCCAATTCGACCCCTAGCCTGGGAACCTCCATATGCCGCTGGGGGGGCCCAAGAAATAGCAAAAAAAAAGAAAAAAGAAAAAAGAAACGTTAAGGAGACAACGCAATTTTAAAACGAGGCAAGGTTTTGGACAAACACCCCACTGAAAGAGAAGATGAACCCAAGGCACAGCAAACCTACGAAAAGATACTCGGGTCCACTGACCATTCGGGAACCGCGCATCAGAGCGACGAGGACAGACGGCTGCATGGCTCCTGGGACGGCCGAGGGTTCCGATCGCGCTCACGAATGCGGAACAACAGGGATTCGGGTCCCTCGATGGCGGGAGTACAACGGCACAGCCGCCGTGGGAGAGCCTGGCAGCTTCTCACGGGCTAAACATAGTCACGCCATATGATCCAGCAGTTGAATTCCTAGGTGTTTACCCAACTGATTTGAAAACGTATGTGCCCACAAAGCGGAGATGCACATGTTGAGAGCAGCCTGCTTCAGAACGGCGCAGACCTGGAAACACCCAAGACGTGTCCTTCCGCAGGCGATGGGGACGGAAGTCCTGGGACAGCCCAAGAGTGGACTAGGATTCTAGGGTTCTCTGGCAAGCATTCAGGAGCTCTCAAGCGCCTCAAAGCCAGGGAGGAACCTTCAATGCCTCAGAGACAGAAGCCGACCTGGAAAGGCTATGCATCCTGCAGGATTCCAACTACACGGCCTTCCGGAAAAGGCAAAGCCAGAGCGCAGAGCAAAGAGCCGTGGCTGCCAGCGCTGCCAGGGCAGAGGGCGGAGGTTGCCCAGGCGAAGCCCAGAGCGCTTTGATGCAGGAAAACGCTTCGGTATGAGGCTGGAAAGGTGCGTGTGGGATCCTCTGTATCTGTTTCAGCAAAGGAGTGGCCTTGATGTAAGCAAACACGAAACACGTGTTCAGAAGGCTGGGGTTCCGGAAGGAGGGCAGACCGGGACGAAAGACCCTGACTGTGACACGAATTGCAGGAACTATTTCCCCTGTGGCACAGCGGGCTGAGCATCTGGTGGCGTCGCTGCAGCGGCTCAGGTCGCTGGGGTGGGTGTAGGTTCAGTCCCTGGCCTGGGAACGTCCACATGCTTTGGGCGTGACCAAAAAATAAGAATGTGGGATACAGCCTCCCTGAAGCAGATGCGAGTGAAAGCTGCTAGTCTCTTAGCTTGGAAATGCACAGCCTCTGCAGACCCTGGGCCCTGCTCCGTCAGGGATGGCACAGGTCCAGCTGTCCGGATCCACTGGAACCGAACCAGGAGGGAAGCGGGGAGCCAGCGTCCACCGTTGGAGGGGGAGGCCCCAGGTGAGCGGGGAGGAGGCGGGAGCAACCCATCTGGGGACGGTGACGGTGGCGGCTTCGAGGTGCAGCCGTCTGCGGGAAGGCACCTTGCCAGAGATCCAGTGGGGGACAGGTAACCGTGTCACCAGACCGACCGCAGGGGCCCCGGTCAAGCACAGCTCCTGGGTGCGTGTGAGGGTGTTTCCGGGGGAGCCCAGGACCTGAATGGGTGACTCAGTGAGGCAGGTGCCCCCACCCCAGGCAGGTGGCCTTACCCACGCTGAGGGTCTCACTAGAAAGAAGGCGAGGAAAGAGGGACCTTGCCCCCTTGTCCCCACCTCGTCTCCGGAACTCACCGGGACGGCCACCACCCGATCCCCTGGCTCTTCCCGCCTTCGGACTTGGGATGAAGCGCACCTGCTTCCCCGGGTCGCCGCCGTGGGAGCCTCAGCCCCCAGGATGACAGGAGCTGACTCCTCACAATAAACCCCCTTCTGGGCATGTCCCGCTCACGCTGTGTCCCTGGAGAACCCCGACTGTGAATATGGATGTTACATAAGGAAGAGGAGAGAGACAGAGGAGTCACGTATGCGATACGTGTGTACACGAGCTGGCGCACCCAGCTATGCAACGTGAGTGTGTGCGAGTATCACCTCCCTGAACCAGTGTGTGCGCTCGTCTTACGAGCCAGTACACACACGCACATGATAAGAGTTAGGTACTCGAGGAGTTCCCACCGTGGCTCAGGGGCAACAAGCCCGATTAGTATCCATGAGGACATGGGTTCGATTCCTGGCCTCGCTCAGGGGGTTAAGGATCCGGCGTTGCCGTGAGCTGTGGTGTAGGTCGCAGATGCGGCTCGGATCCCGCGTTGCTGTGGCTCTGGCGTAGGCCGGTGGCTACAGCTCCAATTGGACCCCTAGCCTGGGAACCTCCATATGCCACAGAAATAGCCCCAGAAAAGGCAAAAAATAATAATAATAATAAAAAGGGCAAAAAAATACATAAAAAATGGCACGCCTGTCACTGCCTGTAAATCACACCTCCGCAAAGTTGGTTGTGAAGCTTACAACCAAACGCGGTCCCTGCTCTTCGGAACCGTAGCTTCGCGAAGGGGAAGGGCGATAAAGCAGAAAACCAGGCCTCGCGTCGCGGGTTGTGAGCAGCCTGTGAGGCGAACGGGTGGGGACCAGCCGGGAAACCCTGACCTGCTAGGGACGGGGCTGGGCAGAGCCGAGGGACGGCCAGCTCTCAGCCGCCCTCGGACCCAGGGACAGAATCCCCGTGGGGGGATCCGCGTGCGTTTTGTTTTCTGGAAGGGAGGCAGGAGCCCCTGCTGCCCTGAGCGTACATGAGCCACCGGCCGTGGTCAGACTCTAATGAGGCCACCCCCGTTCCCCTTGCCGCCGGGTCTCTAGGAACATGGCCCGAGGCCAAGCGGGTCCTGAGACCCCCCCCGCCCCCGATGAGAAGCTCACACCCATCAGCTCAGCGCCCCCCACCCCCACGTCCAAAACACACTCTGCGTTACGTGTAATGCGTCTTAGGGAATTTATTTTGCCAATTTTAGAACCCACCATAAAGAAGATATATGCGAGAATTTTAGGGGGTGCTGTATATCTTTAATACTCATATTTTTTCTCGAAATGCTGAGAATATCAATTACGTTTATGGCTTTATGAGGAGATGCTCCAGCCGCATGGATAGCAGAGCGAGTTGTAGCAGAAAATCAACAGCGGTGCACGGGGCCGAGGGCCAGGGCCCCGTTAGAGGGTCCCGCGACGTCAAACCAGTGGCTGATATTCAGGGGATTTTAGGGGCGTGGGTGTGGGTGTGTGAGCCCGTGTGAAAGTGTGTGCGTGTGTGTGCCCCCTCCCCAGTCCTCGTTGTCCGAGGAGAGCTTGGCCCGGGGGAGGGAAGCCCCCCGCCCAGGGCAGAGCAGCTCTGCTCCAGGAGCCAGCCCCACCCCCAGGCCCCTGGCCCCGAGATGAGCAAGGGGCTCCCGCAGTCCTCCAGCCCAGCCTCCGCCCCAGCCCACCCCTCACGCCCTCCTGGACCCCTGCACTGGCCCCAGGGTTCGCTGCGGGAACTGCCCCTGCAGCTGGGCGGCTGTCCCCATCCAGGCGGCCGTCCCCGTCCAGGCCTGGAGGGGCTCGGACATCGGAACTGGGGGCACCTTTTGCAGCAGGTGGCTGGCTGAGGGCTCCAGGCAAAGGGCAGCACAAGGGAGTCCTTGGCGAGCAGGGACCAGGGACAGAGCAGGCTGGGCTCCAGCCCCGTCTCCTAGGTGGCTGATCAAGGGCTCAGGCAGCCACTCATCCTGCAGACGAGGCCCAGAGCCCCAGAGGGCAGCCAGGGGTCTCAGCCAAGCTGGGAGCTGTGCGTGCTCACACACACACACACACACACACACACACACACACACTCGTGCTCACACACGTGCACACTAGCCCTGTGGGTCCCTGCTCTTCCTAAGAACCCCTGGGAGCGAGCCCCCCCGAACCTTGGACCCTGCCCCTCCTGGGAGGGACCCCAGAGCCTCAAGTGGCCCGGCCCTTCCCAAGGGTGGTGGCAACCCCCTGGGCACCGCGAGGTGGTGCCCACTTGCCAGCTCTGCTTAGAGTCATTTATGGCTCCGACGTGCGTGTTTGTTGGAAGTCTGCGCAGGATTCAGCCTCTCTGCACTCACCCAGCCATTATCAGCCGCCCCAAAAGCGCCGAAGGGAGAGCCGTAAACGGCCGAGATTTACGAGGCAGCGAGAACACGGAAGCAACGAGAGGAAATTAAATCCTTTACCTGCGCTGTTATTTACGAGCTTGGTGGACACGCACCACCACGCAGGTGGTCCAACCCCGGCCCCCACACACCGCCCTCCCACCAGGGGCCGCCCTCCCCCAGCCCCCAGCCCATGGTGACGGGACCAGCTCCGGACGAAACAGGGGGCTGCTTCCTCCCGCTGTGTGACCTCAGGCACGTCCCTGCCCTCTCTGGGCCTCAGTTCACCCCTCTGTGCCAAAAAGGGAAGTGGCCAGATGGGCTCTAGGGAGTACGCTAGTCATACAAGAGGCGGCCCCCCAGGTCCCCCGCCCTGGGGGCCCTCCTCCCTGCCCCACACCCCACGTCCGCTCGGCCGCTCCCTCTGCTGGCCTGGGGTGGGCCCCACATCTGGGGCCAGAGGATAGGCCAGTGCCCCCCCCCGCCCTTTGTGGGGACCCTCCTTCGTCCCCCACTGTCCCCTAGAGAGTGGGCTGACGGGTGGGGGTCCTGGCGGCTGACCGGCGCCTCCCAGGAGACACAGGAAGGGCTGGTCAGATTTCCTCAGGCCTCGGCCGCAAAGCCCCCGGGGCCGGGGGGGAGCGCATGGGAGGACCTGGGTGTGGCCGGCTGCGGGTGCAGCCCTAAAAAGCAAAAAAACAAACAAACAATCAGGCCCGTGCAGGAGGCCCCCTCCTCGAGGTGGGGTCTCCCTGGGTCCCTGCCCTTCCCACATGGGGGCTGAGTCCCTCAGGGCCCCTGTCCCTCCCCTGCAGCTCCCAGGCCCCCCACCACAGAGTCCAGACACCCCACACTCGCTCCCCTGGGCCCCTCTGGGGAAGACTGAGCCCCACACAGAAACAAGAAGTGGGGGGGCCTTACCAGAAAACAGCACCCCAAGCCTCTGCGTCCTCCCTGCGGCCTGAGAAGCCTCCTGTGTCTCCCACGGCCCAGGGCTCCTGGCCAAACGGGGGCCCTCCCTACAAACAGGGATCGCCACACTCGGCCCCCAGAGAGCCCGCCGGCAGCTCAAAGCACCGGCACAGACTGACTCAGCCGGCAGCGCTGCCGGAGACTTCCCCACGGTCATGAGGCCGGCTTGCAGGGACTCGGGGGACCCACTGCGGGGACTCGGGGCCTCCCTACAGGGACTCAGGGGCTTAGGCTGGAGGAGGATCACAGCACCCACACCTCAGGCTTGGCTGAAGCAGGGCAGGCTGAACAGGGGGCAGCCCACGGTGGTGCCAGGCAGACCCCCGTCCTGGGCTTGAAGCCCTCGGCATCCTCACACCCCACTGCAGGGCCACCATGACCCATGACACAGGCGGCAGCCACCACTCTGTCCCCCTGTGGCCACAGCGGTGAGGGAGAGGCGAGCCTCGTGCAACCCCAACACGACCCCAACTCGAGAAGCTCCAGGGAGCCACCTGCCGTCTCCCGTCCCCCAGGCAGTGTCCGCCAACTGCTACAGGGTGTGGAGAAGCCGTGCCCAGCCCCGACGCCCCTTCCCGCGGCCTCGTGTTCACAGCCACACGCACACATGCATTCACACTGTGCTCACACTTGCACGCCAGCCGGGCCTGCGCCCCTGCATCCCGTACCCGCCCAGGACTGTGGGGGGGCTGGGGGTGCAGGTCTCAGGACAGGCTCCCCAGGAATCCCTGACTCCTGCTGCCCTCCCGCCGTGAAGCCAGATGTCAGACACGTGGGGGGGCAGCCGTCAGGCCCATCAGGTCCCGCCTCCGGATCTCCCCCCACCCCCACCCCCAGCGCTGCCCTCGGTGGGCCTGACCTGGCGGATCCCAGCGCTGCCCTCGGAGGGCCTGACCTGGCGGATCCCGGAGAATTCGGAGCCACGGGGCGTGTCTCCATCACAGGGGACAGACACCCAGAGCTCCCTTGCGGCAGCGGCTGCCCCCAGCGGGGTCCTCCATGCTCTACTTTGTGTGGTTTCCACGCTTTTAAAAAAGAAAAATACCAGGAAATGCAATTGCCCATAAAGCTTTATGGGGGCTTAGAAATGAGCAGGGCACTTTTGGAGAAAATAAGAAATTTGATTTTTCAATTAAAGCCCAGTATAGACCTGCCCGAGCCTCCAAAAGGGCACCGTCGCTGCCCCCACTCCCACCCCAGCCACGCGGGCCCAACAAAATCTCAACCCTGTGCTCCCAGCTGCAGCCGAAGCTCTGGGAGAGCTGGCCCCTCCCTGCCCAGGGCTGGCTGGGGGCCACCCCGTCCAGGAAGCCCCCTTGGGTTGCACCGCGCCTGCTCAGCTCCTGCAGCTCGAAGGCTCTGTTTGTTGCCCGTACCTGGATTTGCTCGTCACAGCGCTGCCACCCCCACCCGAGGCCAGGCCCAGGGACCCAGGCTCGGGGACAGGGGCAGGTGGCGGAGCAGAGAGGGTGGCAGACACCTGCGGCCGCCCCCCGACTGGGACGCCGGACTCCGGCCTCGGCACCCCTGCCCAGGCCCGGGACCCCCGGGACCCCCCTGCCCAGAGCCATTTCCCCGGCCCCTCCCAGGCTGCTGGGGGGTCTAGACACAGGCCCACTTCAAGGTTCCCTACTGCCCCCCTGGGGACCAGGAGGCAGAGAGATCTGGCCCCCAGCAGCTGGTGGTGCTGCCCAGACTGGAAGCAAGACACAAAAACTGGGAGGGAGGCAGACAGGACTGGGGGCCTGGGGAGGACCTGGCCCGGGGAGGGGACCCTGGCAAGACTGACTCTTACAGAGGAAGTAGCCCCAGCGACGGTCACCCAAGGGCAGTGGGAGAGGGCTGCAGAGGGGGCCGAGCCCCAAAGGCCTTACCCAGACTGCACGCTCCCCGGGCTCCCCAGGACCCTCCCAGAAGGTTCCGGCCTCCTGCCCTCGCTCACACACCGGGCAGAGCGCAGCCCGACCCCTCCGCGGGAGCTGGGGATGCTGGGTCCCGCAGGGCAGCCCCTCCAGCCAGGGGCCCCAGAGTCGAGATGCGCAGAAGTCAGGGGCAGGGGGCTGGTCCCACCTGGGCCTCGGCTCCCCGGGTGGACAAAGGCTGTTCGCCCGAGGGCACCAGTAGCCTGAGGTCCCTGGCCTGTCAGGCTCCCCACCGACAGGAGCCTGGTGAGTCCCCTGGGGTCACGGCCAAACGCTGCCGCCACCACGCAGCTCAGAGCCGCCGGGCCGTCCCTGGAACGAGCCCGTGCAGCCTGCATCTCAGTCTCGTTTGCTTCCCATGTAATCGAAAAATCAATGTGTTGCAGTTTCTGGGCGAACCACAAATACAATTATTTCTGATCACAGCTGCGCTGCTGTGAGACCCCGGCCGCGTCCACCCGGGGCCCCCGGTGGGCGATCCCCCCCGCAGACGCCCTCGCGGGGGCCGGTCACCAGGGACCCTTGTGCGACACCCGCTCCGGCTTTCATCATCTTCTCTCCGCGACTTTGCCGACCGTGTGGTGCCCGGCCTCATAAATAATGGATCTTAATGAGCGGCACGAAAAGCTAATTAATTGTAAGCATAGCTACACACGGCCACGCCACACCTGCCATAAAATACATCTTCTGGTGGAACTTATTACATTTTTATCAACTCGGCCTCGCGAGTCCCGACGCGCACCTGGGCCGTGGGCCGTCCTCTGCAATCAGAGTCATTGGCTTTTATGGGTTTGCTCGATTTCGCCCAAGGGACAGATGGGACAAAGCAAGGAGAGAGCCACTCGTCCTGCCCTGCACGGCGCGGGCCGAGGCCAGGCACCCCCCAGAGCGGAAGCCACGAGGCCCCCATCCCAGACCCTTGGCCTGCAGGGCAGGGTCAGCCCAGCCACAGCCAAACAAGCCCCCTGGCCCCGGCCCCTGCAGGGTGCCCACGTGGGGGCCAAGCGGCTAAGCTCTGGCACTTGACCCTGGAACTTGTTCCCCCCCACCAAGGAGGAGGTGGCAGGATGCAGGAAGCCAGGCTCCCAGAGTCCCAGCCAGGGGTCCCTCTCCCGCTGAGTGGCAGCGTCCCCAGGACAGACGGAGGGGAAGGCAGGAGCTCAGAACGGGGGCAGGGGGGTTCCCCAAAGCCTTAACTCCCCTGAGCCTCTTGTCTGCCCCAGGGCAGCTCCCCTCTGGCCGAGGTCACGGAGGTGCTGTGACCTGCTTTTAACCTCAAAGGTTGCACTTTCAGGGGCGAGGCCCCCCCCCCCCCCGCGCTCTGCCCCGTGTTCTGTCACTTCCCCAAGGGCGGGCGAGTGCCAAGAGACAACACCCCAGTGGCCCCCACCTGTCCTGGCCGAGGCCCGCCCTTCTCGGGCAGCCCCTGCGCTCCCACCCTGGGCCTCAGGCCCCTCACCACCAGGGGAGACTGGCATGGCCACCAGCCCGAGTGGGGGCTGCCACCCCTCTGTCCTCACCAGGTGAGCTGGGGGGGACCCTCTCCCTCCTGGTCGGCCGCACCTGCATCCGCCAAGGCCCCTGCGACCCCTGCTCCTGGTTCTCCTTGGGGGGGAGGCTCCGTCCCCGGCCACGAGCCGCGTCCCCCTCGTGCGCATCCCGCCCCTGAGCGACCATCCATGGGGCTCTTCCAATGGCGGAACTGGATTTTCAAACTTTATTTTATCGAGGAGCTTGACTGAGGCATGTGACTCATCGGAATAAACGGCGTGCATTTCAAGTAAACGATCTGAGGGGAGTTCCCGTCGTGGCGCAGTGGTTAACGAATCCGACTAGGAACCATGAGGTTGCGGGTTCGGTCCCTGCCCTTGCTCAGTGGGTTAACGATCCGGCGTTGCCGTGAGCTGTGGTGTAGGTTGCAGACGAGGCTCAGATCCCGCGTTGCTGTGGCTCTGGTGCAGGCCGGCGGCTGCAGCTCCGATTCGACCCCAGCCTGGGAACCTCCATATGCCGTGGGAGCGGCCCAAGAAATGGCAAAAAGACGAAAAAAAAAAAAATCAAGTAAACGATCTGAGAGGAACTGACCCGCGGGTACACGGTAAAGCCATCCAGGCCCAGCGCAGACGACGCCTGGGCGCCCCTGTCCCCAGGCCTCTCGCCCGCTCCTCCAGGCCCCAGCCCCCGGCAGGTCTGGTCCACACTCTGTCGTGGTGGATGAGTCGGCCTTTTCGAGAGTCTTGAACACGTTTTTTGCAGCCGCGTAACCTACACTGTCTTTTGTGCAGCTTCTTTCACGGCCGTGTGGACCCTCATCCCCGGGGGCCGTTTCTTGCCGAGGAGTCCACGTTCGGACACGGCCCCGTGCCTGTGTCCGCACGGCTGGCGACGGACCCCCAGGCTCTGTCCCGTTAGGGGCTGTTGCAGATAAGGCTGCTGTGCGCACACACACACAACTCCCTGCGGGCGTGTGTTGATTCTCTTGCAATGGAATGGCTCACACGGCAGGTGTGCATTTAAGGGTGTGAGAAACTTCCAGGTTGTTCCCCAAGGTGGCCGTGCCCATGTACACCCCCTCGGGCGGGTCTGAGCGTCCCGCTCCTCACACCCTCTCAAACACTGGGCGTGGTCGGTCTCTTATTTTGGCCACGCCCATGGCATATGGAAGTTCCCAGGCCAGGGATCAAACCCGAGCCACGGCAGGGACAACACCAGGTCCTTAACCCACTAGGCCACCAGGGAACTCCCCGGTCTTTTTAATGTTACCACTCTTACCGGTGTATGGGGTCCCCTTGAAGGCTCGAACGAGTTCCCTGAGGACGGACAAGGTAAACATTCTCTGAATGCAGATTTGCTCTCTGTTTTTCGCCATGGGTTGATGATGGGCTTTTTCCTTAAGCATTTGGGAAAATCCTTCGGTGAGGGCACCCGGGACCTGAGTGGTCATTGTCGGAAGGTTTCTAAGTACAAATTTTACTTCTTTAATAGATGTAAGACTATTGAGTTCATCCTGCTTTGATAATTTGTGTCTTGCAAGGACATGGTTCACTGCCTTTAATGGCTGAATGTACGGGCACAAAGTTATTCCTTTTCGTGTCAGTGGAACCTGTTCTGAGGTCACCTCTTCCGTTCCTGATACTGGTAGTTCGTCTTCCTCTTCCTCTTGATCAGCCTAGCTCACGGTGTGCTGTTTTATGGATCATCTCAAAAGACCAGCTTGGGCGCCATGCATTTTCTCTATCGTCTCTCCGTTTACGGCTGCATTGATTTGCACTCTGATCTTTATTCCTGCCTTTCTTCTTCCTACTCTGAGTTTCTTTCGCTCCCACTTTTCTGTTTCTTAAGGTAGATGCTGAGGTTTTGGATTTGAAATCTTTTTTCCTTTCTAATATAGGCATTTGATGCTATAAACCTCCCCCGAAGAAGTGATTTAGCTAAATCCACACGTTTTCTTTGAGATTTGCTGTGTGTTCATTTTCATTCAGCTCGAAATACTTTCTAATTTCCGTTTTGATTTCTTCTTTGAGCCACGGGTTATTATGAAATGTGTTAGTTTACAAAGCTGGGGGATTTTCCAGAAATCTTCCATTTCGAATTTAATTCCACCGTAGATAGAGAACATACTCTTTATGACTTGAATCCTTTTATATTTGGGGGGCTTGTGTGACAGCCGAGAATAAGGTCTCTCTTAGAAACTGCTCCACGTGTGCTTGAAAAGAACGGCCATTCTCTTGTGGGGTGACTGTTTCATGAACGGTCAGTTGAATCCGACCTTTGAGTCTTCGACAGCCATACGGATTTCCTGCTGGCTTGTCGTGACGATTATTCTAATTGCGGATGTTGCGGATTCTCCCTGTAGTTTACTAGTTTTGTTTCGTGCGTTTTGAAGCTCTGTCCGTTGGTGCATAAACATGTAGGACTGTCGCGTCCTCATCACGAACTGATCCTTTTATCGTCATGAAACCTCTTTCGCGTGGTACGAATAGAGCCACTCCAGAGGTCCTTTGTTTAGCGGTAGCATCACACAGCCTTTCCCATTCTTTTCCTTCCGGCTATGCTGATCTTCATATTTAAAGTATGTTTCTTGTAGACAGCCCGTGGGTGGACGCTGCTTTCCTACCCGACGCGTCCATCTGTCTCTCATTTGGGATTTTTAGACCATTTACGTTTAATATATGATGGGCAGGTTTAGGTCTATTATCTTCTTATTTATTTTCTACCGATCCCATCTGTTTTTCTCCCTTCCCGCTTTTTCTGCCTTCTTTTGGATGAATTCAATGTGTTTTTACCATTTCACTGTGTCTTTGTGTTGGTCTATTCGCTCTGGCTCTTTGATTTGTGTTTACGGTTGTCTTAAGGTTTAGAGCAGGCATATTTAATTTATCAGAGTCCACCTTCAAGTGATATTACACCCCTTCGTGTACAATACACCATGACAGCAGAATATTTTCACTTCTCCCTCCAAAGTTCGTGCTGTTGTTTCATGCATTTTGCTTGCGTGTATGCCATCAACGCCACTGTACCTAGTTATCATTTTTGCTTAAATAATTATCTGCTAAGTGTGTTTGAATAATAACAAGAGTGACTCTTACGTAGTTACCTCTAAAAGTGCCAGTGCCAGTACTTTTCCGTTCCTGTACGTAGATCTGCATGCCCACCTGCCGTCAGCCTCCTTCTGCCCAAAAGACATCCTTTACCACCTCTCCTAGGGCACGTCTTCTGGTGAGACGTTCCTCCAGCTTCTGCATGCTTGTAAAAGTCTTTATTTCGTATTTTTTTGTAAAAGATTATTTACCGGGTATAGAAGTGTATGTTGCTAGGTGGTTTGTTTGTTGGGTTTTTTTGTTTTTTTGTCTTTTCCCTCCTGCGAGTAGTTCAAGGCTCTACGTTCCCTCCTGCACTTTGCACAAGAAATCTGCTGTCATCCTTCCTTTGGTTCCACAGAATGAATCTTCTCTTTTATTTCCTCTGCTGGGGTTTCCTTGAGCTTCTCAGATGCAGGAGTTTACAGCTTTCGTCACACTCGGAAAGTATTTGGCCATTGTTTCTTCCAGGATTTTTTCTCTCCCCACCTCTCTCTCTCTCCTCTCCTTCAGATCCTCCAACTGAACATCAGGCCACTTGAAGCTTGCCCAATCCTCAGTGACACTCTGTTCATTTTTAAATTAATATTTCTCCGTGTTTCATTTCCGATTGTTTCTTTTGCGGCATCTTCAAGTTTGCTAATCGTTTCTTCCACAAGGTCTAGTCCATCATTAATCACATATGCTCTGCTGTTAATTTCAGGGATTGGAGTTTTCATCTCTGGAAGTTTAATTGGGGTATTTTTTTTTTACAGCTTCCATGTCTCTGCTTAGCTTTCTGAACATATGAAATACAACTGTAATAGTCGTTTTAATGCTTTTGTCTGCGAATCCTAACATCTGTGTCAGCACTGGTTTGGTTTTGGTGGTTTACCTCCTGCTTATGCATTGCATTTTCCAGCTTCTTTGTTTGCTTGTGAATTTTTGTATTGGCTTCCAGACAGTGTGACTTTTACCTGTCAGATGCTGGATTCTTGAGGCTTTTTCTGGGACGCAGGTAAGTCACTTGGAAATAGTTTGATCATCTAGGCATCGCTTGAAAGACTTTCCAGGCGGGACTGGAGCAGTGCTCTGTCTAGAGCGGGTCACCCCCACTCCTGAAGGAAGGGCTGTGGGAGGACTCTGCCCAAGGCCCAGGACCGGAGGCTTTCCAGACACTGGGGGACAGACACTGGCCCCGAACACAGGGCCTTCTTTCTCCTGATTCTGTCCCCGCCTCACGCAGTTGCCTAACTCGTCATCCCTCAGTGGACTCCCTCAACCCTGAAAGGCCCCCCTGTGATCCCAGGGCTCTCACATGCTGCTCTCGCCTCTCCAGTTTGCCGGTCTCATGTTCTCACCTCCTCAACTCCACCCTCAACCAGGGAGCCGCGGCTTTGTCTGTATCCCTCTTCTGGCCCCAGGGCAACAGCTGGGGTGGTCATAGGGTTTCTCACCACTTCCCACTGCCTGATGTCCCACACCTCGAGAACGGACTTTTCCTCCTTTTTTTTTTTTTTTTGGCTTTTTAGGGCCACACCTGCAATATATGGAGGTTCCCAGGCTAGGGGTCGAATCGGAGCTGTAGCCGCTGGCCTATTCCACAGTCACAGCAATGCCAGATCCAAGCCACATCTGCAGCCTACACCACAGCTCACGGCAACACTGGATCCTTCACCCACCGAGCGAGGCCAGGGATCGAACCTTGATCTGCACGGATGCTAATCAGATTCGTTTCCATGGTGCCCAAGATGGGCTTTTCATATATTTTGTCCACTCCACGTCTCATGTCAGGTGGGAGGATGAGTCTAGTGTTTCTTGGCTAGAGGTCCCGTTTTATTTCACTGTATCCATTTTAATAGTTACACGTGGCCCGTACCGGCCAAATCAGGTGGCACAGCTCAAAACTGTGGGGACAGGAGTCCAGTAGCCTGGCTTCCTTGTGGGCATCTGGGGCACTGGCACAGCCAGGGTGCCCAGGAGTGTTTGCCAAGAACTACTGGCAGGATAGATGTGAGATGCATAAGCCCCAGGCCTGGAGGGAAGATGAGAGAGCACAGGAAAGCCAGTGCCCAAAGGCCCCCTGGGTCCTGGTGCCTCAGTCTCTTCCATCAGGGGAAGCCCTGCCTGTCCTGGGCCCCTCAGCACCTGCAGCCAGGGAGGATCTGCCTTCCTTCAGCACCCCATCTCTTGTCACTGTCTCCCTAAGATCACTCTCGTCCTAATGCCCCCCAGCCGCCCAGGACCCCCACCCCTGGGTCCCTCAACGTGATGTGATCTTGAGACCCAGCCTGGCAGCGTTCCTGCCCTCTGTGACTCAGGAAGACAGACCTCACAAAGGCTGAAGTCCTGGAGCTTCCACGGTGGCTCAGAGGGTTGAGAACCTGACATACTGTCTATGAGGATGCGGGTTCAATTCCTGGCCTCTCTGAATGAGTTAAGGATCCAGCGTTGCCACAAGCTGCGGCAGAGCTACAGATGCAGCTCGGATCCGGTGTTTCTATGGCTGTGGTGTAGGCCGGCCACTGCAGCTTGGATTCAACCCTTAGCCTGGGAATTTCCATATGCCGCAGGTGCGGTTGTAAAAAGAAAAATAAAAAGCTGGAGGCCCAAATTCATCTCCAGCGATGATCCACGAAGGGCCAAAGAGCACCTGAAAAAATGCCCAACATCAGCCTCCGTCAGGGAAACGCACACCCAAACCACGCTGCGAAAGCACCTCTCACCCACCGGGACGGCTACGATCAGAAAAACGCAAGAGCAAGTGTCAGCGAGGCTCTGGAGAAACTGGCCTCGTGTGCTATTGGCGGAACACAAAACGGGGCAGCCACGACGGAAAAGAATCTGGCATCTCCTCAAAAAGTTAAACATAGAGTTGTCTACACTCAGCATGTCCTGGGTACCTGCTCCAAAGAGTCGAAAGCAGGGACCTGAAGCAATATTTATACACTCAGGCTCGTGGCAGAGTCACTCACAGCAGCCGAAAGGTGGAAGCAACGCAAATGTCTGTCCACAGGTAAGTGAATAAGCCCAGTGTGGTCCGTCCACGCAGTGGAATATTATTCAGCCATGATAAGGAATGAAGTGGTGACACCTGCTCCAACTAGGATGAGCCTCGAGGATATTATGCTGAGTGACATAAGCCAGTCACAAAGGGACAAGGACGGCAAGATGCCACTCACATGAGGCCCCCAGAGTAGTCAGATTCATGGAGACAGAAAGGAGCAGAGTGGGTGCCCGGGGCTGGGGACGGGGAGGGGTGTCAGTGTTTAACGGGGCAAGAATCGGAGATGGAGAGTCTGGGGTACGTGGCAGTGGTGGGTACCCAGCGTCGTGAGAGTATTGAAAGCCACTGGACACTAGGACACGTAAAATCAGAGCCAGGAGATTTTGTCTCTCTCACAACTGTTTTCAAAGGTTGGAGGCGCCAACAGGCCAGGCAAGCTCTGGCTGTGTGGCGTCTGGGGCACAGCGGGGCTGGGTGTCGGGACGGGTGTCGGGGAGGGTGAGGTGGCCATGTGACCTGAAGGTGACGGGGGGGTCTCCCACCCTGTGAACCCCTCTCAGCTCTAGCTAAGGGGGCGCGGCTTCCCAGAGGCCCACGTTAGCAGATTGAGTGGGAAGGGACAGCTGCTTGGGGCTAATGGAGTCCCCGGAGCACCCATATTTTAGTGTGGAGCACTGTGGCTGGATGGGGGTTGTGGAGGGCGGCCCAGCGCCCTCTCCGCCACAGCTGCCAAAGCAGGTTTGATGGCTTTTTACAAAACCACCAGCCAGGCCTGGGCGTTCCCCCGACTCAGCCCTGCTCTCATCTCACCCCCCTTCTTCTGTCTCCTGACCTCTCCCCGCCTCAGTTTCCCTCCTGCTCTAACAAGGGTGGCGTTTGAGCCCTGAGCAACCCTCCCTTCTGACTCTCCTGGCCCCTCTCCTACACTCCCCCGGGCCAATCTCCCCTCTGCCCCTTGTCAGGCTGAAGTCGCTGAGACCTGGGGCCCCCTGGCCACAACTCTGCAAAGGCACCAACTCACACAAACACACCCACCAGCGCACACACAGAAATACACACACACACACACACACACACACACATACACACACACACCAGCAAGGCTGAGCATCCAGGTGCACCCTGCAGAAAGGAATCTGTAACCCCCGCCCCCCACCCCCTGCCTGCTGGCCCTCCTTTGCAGGGGCTGCTCCGGAGCCCCTGGGGACCGGCCCTGATAAGCCCACAGCAGGATGTGCAGACACATAGGGGCGGCCGCCCGCTCCCCGGAGCTGATGGGCACGCTTCCCTTGGTCCCGGGGGGCTGCCGGGATTAAGTCTGAAATTGCATGTGTGTGGAGCTGGCGTCTGGAGCCCAGGCTTGGTGACCCGCTCCTCCCAGCCGCCCCCCCCAGCCCCTCCTGGCCTGTCCCGGTGACCTTGAGGGTGCCTGATGGCACTCCCGCCCCATCAACAGGACACAGCTGACCCCTCCCGGTCCCCTGAGCCAGCGCGGAGCACGGGCAGAGCAGGGTGTCAGGAGAAGTTCACACACAGGTACCCACACGCCCCAGCCCTGCTCTGGGGCCAAGGGTGTCCTTCCAGCTCAGTGCAGCCCTTAGGTTGGCTTGCCCCCCTCCCCATCCTGGACCCCACCTTCGCCCAGGTAACACTCGGGGTCTTTAACCCTTCGTGTGCTCCCTGGTGTATCTGTCGCCGCTGCACTGAGTTTAGATGCATTCACTCATTAGTGACATTCATAAACAGAGGTCAGATCAAAGCCCAGATTCTGGCATTCTTGAAACACTGGAAGGTCCAGCTGCACGGCCGTCCTTGAGCCCTGGGCTGAGCCCGTGAAGGCTGCAGGGGGGCCTCTGCTCGGTACCAGCTGGGGGCACAGCCCCGCGCACTCTCCTGGCCCCAGCCAGGCCCCAGTCCACAGGCGTCTGAGTTCGCAGCCAGCACAAAGACCAGGGTGGAGGGAGGTGGGGCGGCCTGCTGGGCTCGTGAGCAGGATGAGGCCAGACCCGGGGCCTCAGCTGCAGCCCCAGCAAAAGACAGAGAAGCCCAGGGGGCGCGCCAGCAGCAGCAGCCCGTTTTTACGCAGAGAAACTGAGGCTCAGGGACGTGACCCGTTTTGCCAAGTTCTCCCACATAGTGGCCGGTGGAGCCGGGGTTTGAACCCAGCACAGTGACCCCTGAACACCAACCTTCAACAGCTGGTGATTGTGGTCACCCTCCCTCCCAGCACAGCCGCCGGGGCGGGGCCAGGAAAGGGGTGGGGCCAGAGCAGGAGTCCACCCCCCGGGGCCCTGATACCCCATCCCACCCCCTCTGGGTCTCCCCACCCTGCTGTGAACAGCAGGGGGGGGGTCAGTGGTCCCAGCCCCCTCCTCAGGAATGCCGGGTGGGAGCGGCAACTGTTGGGGGGGGGGCGTGGCTGGGGTCGGGGGAGGCACCCGTGCTGCCCCCCGCAGGGTCTGAGGTCCTTTGGGACCACCCTGGCCAGGGTTTGTTCTAAAAGGCACCTCTGGGATGAGGCAGGTGCCTGAGAACTGGAACCCTGAGGTCCCTGGGGCACTCGTGCCCCCCCCACCTGGGACTCAGGGGTCAGGGTGAACGAGGGCAGGGGCGGGGTGCCAGGGAGCCCCCTGCTGCCCACCTTCCTGCCTGCCTGCCCACCAGCTGAGCTGCTCGCCCCCGCCAGTGGGGTTTAATTAGAGCCCAAACAGCACCCACACCGTCTTCTCAGCTCCCAGTTAATGGGGTGGTCAGGGCCGGACACAGGCCGCCTGCAAACGGAGGGCGAAGTGAGTCAGCCTGCCAAGGGATGCGGTAATTGGGGCCACTTTAGGGAGTCTGGGCATTAATGGGGAAGGAGGGCGGGCAGAGCAGGGGAGAGACACGCGTCACTGTCTGTGAACAAAGGCAGCGGCCCAGAGCCCCCTCTGCGCTGAGGCCCCGCACAGGCGCCTGGAGCGGCTTGAGGGAGCCCCACCCCCGACGCAGCGCTCCGGGAACAGGTGTCTGCAGGCCTGAGCCTGCAGGGCCCCGGGCAGCTGTTCTGAGAGGTGAGATGAGGTTCGGGGAGGGGGCTTCTCAGCTACAGACCCCTCCCACGTCAGAGGCCGGGAACATCTTCTCGGCGGCTTCAGTGAACTCAGTGGGGGGGGACTGGATGGATGATGGGTGGGTGGGTGGGTGGAGGGGCGATGGGCAGGCTGATGGACGGATGGACGGATGGACGGACGGAGGAGCAGGGGGGGATGAGCTGCTATGCCGGTGAAAGCGCAGGGCCCTGAGGACCCCAGGCTAGCCCTCCTCCCACGGCAGGGTCCCCTCGGGACTGCCTCCTACTCCTGGCCCCTCCTTCCTCCATCCCCACCGCCCCGCGTCTCCCAGCGCTCACCCTGCCTCACCAGATTCCAGCTGGGCCCGTGACACCCGCCTCTGGCCCCTCTCAACTGCACCGTGGCGCCGGGGGCCTCAGCCGCTCTGACCAGACAAGCCCTCAGGTCAACCCCGTCCTCCGGCCTCCTGGGTCAGCCAGACCCCTGCAGATAGGACCTCACAGGACCTGCGGCCCAGGCAGGCAATGCCGGCCCCTTCCAGGACCAAGGCTTCATGCTCCAGCCCTCATCTTCCCCTGACCGCTGCCAGGCCTTGCGCCCCAGGCCTCACCCCCAAGGGCTCTGGGCACCCACACCCTGCTGCACCCCTGCCTTCCTCACCCCGCCCCCGGGCACGTGCTCCCTAAACCCCGAGGCCCTCCACGCACACGCGCACTCTCCCAAAGGAGCAAGGAGAGAAGGGGGCCTTGAGGGCCGGCCCCCCAGGGCGGCTGGCAGGTGCCTTCCCACTTCTGAGCCTGTCTCCCCACTGACGTGTGGGGACAGCAGCACCGCCACCCAGGGTCGGCCCGAGGGTCTTATGAGATGTGGGGGCCTCGGCCCCTGCCCGGCAGCTACACATCAGCACTGCAGGAAAGGTACCCCCACCTCCCCAGACACCCCGCTGCCCTCCGTCCCTCCCCAGAGCCTCCTGGGGGCGGGGGCAGGACCTTTTGGGGTCACCAGGCACAGCTGTCCAGGGAACAGACAAAACGCCCCCATGTCCCCCGCCAGGCGCGGGAGAGGGGATCCCGGCCTTCCCCTCCCAGCTCCCTCTGCCCGACCAGGGGAGGGGCGCGGCATAGACTCCCCAAAACAAGGCTTGAGCCCATACCTGCTTCTTTTCTGATGATTCAAAACTTTAAATCATCCAAGGTGTTCCTGTGTCTTTAATTTGCTTTGACAAAAACTCAGATCACAATTTAGTCTGATCATCACCTGGGCGGTGATGCGAAGGTAGTTCAAACGTTAACAGCATCGCTGTTCTCCCCGCTGGCGAGGTTGGGGGCGGGCCCACGTCCCCCTGGCAGGGGCCTGGCGGCCAGGCCAGAGCAGCGCCGACCCCGCGCCCACCCGGGCTGGCTTGGCGAGGACTGCGGGGGCCCCATGGAAGCAGGGGCCCAGCCTGGGGCTCCAAGCCCTCCTCTGGCCGGTCCTCGTGGCCAGAATTCTCTCCCAATATAGCAGGTTTTCCCATGGGGTGGGGGGTGAGCGGGCAGGGCGTCCCCCACCTCCAGGCTGCAGGGCATCATGAAGGAAACACCCTGGTGGGCAGCACGGACAGGCGCCCCAGGCCTCCCCTCTCCAGGAGGGGCCTGTGCAACTCCCCCCAACACCCGCCTGCTCTCCCCCGACTTCAGCGCCCTCCTCGGGGCCAAGGTCCTGGCGGGGGCTGAGCGGTCCCGCCGCCCCCCGAGCGGCAGATTTCGATGACATCCAAATTGCCGGCGCAGCAAGGAGTTTCCACTAATGCGAACCTGAGAAGAAAATCAGGGCTATTGATTTTCCCCGCCGAGCCTGTCATATTCCCTTAAAGGCATTTACCAAGGCTTTTAAGAGCTGCAGCCTTTCCACAAAGGAACAAATTACGTGCAAATCAGGCCGCTGCGATTTACGCTCCCTTCAGCCCCTTGTTAGGAGAGCTGGGACGGCTGGGTGGCAGCGCAGAAGCATCCTGGTGCTGAAGCCGGGAGCCCAGGAGGAGCCGTCCTCCGCCCGGCTGGAGCAGGGCCTGGGGCCCAGCCCCTACAGAGGTGCCCAGAGGGAGTTGCAGAAGCTCCTGGAAGCTCTGTCACATGCCCAGCAGCCTCCTCTGTGTCCCCCACCCCGGGGCCCCTGTGCCCCCGCGCCCAGACATCCCAGGCTGGGCACCGCCAGTCAGCCCCTCAAAGATGCCCAGCTCTCCACCCTCAGCTCTGGGTCCCGGAGCCCTGGCCCTCCCTCGGGTGACCGCAGGGGCCAGCGCAGCCCCCTCCCAGCCTCCTCTGGGAGCCGCAGCCCAACACAGTTTCTCCCTGATGGAGCCCAACTGGCAGCCCCCAGACCCCAAGACCCCCGAGGCCACACACAGCCACGCTCTGCCCCCGGCAGGCCAGGGCCCAGCACAGGACCGGGCACCAGGACCCAGGGGAGGGGCTGGGGGCTCTCAGCACCCTGAATGCACAGCTGCAGGCCCAGGGCCCAGGCCGGGCTCTCCTGAAAGAGAAGCAGCGGCCACGCCCAGGGCCCCTGGTCAGGGAGACCCCAAGGGGTCTTGGGGCTCTGTCCGGCTGCTTGCTCCTGGGGCCACCGCTCAAAATTCATGCCCGGCAGGATCTCAGAGGGCAGGGGACCTTGAACGCCTGTCCTCCACCCCCAGGTGCCACAGACACACACACAGAGGAGCGGGGGCGCTGGTGGGACACCGCAGGGCCAGCCTCCTGATCCCAGCCAGGCCTCCCCCAGGCCCCAGTCCTGGTGACACGGGTCCAACGCAGAGAGAGGAGCGGCCCTCCCTGGGCCCACTCCCACATCCCCAGAGCCCCGGCGGCCTCTGAGCCACACAGGGCTGTGAGCATGGCTCTCTCCGCAGGATTTGTGCTCTCGGCCGGGTTGAGGTCCCGGCGGCAGCAGGCCGGCGCCAGCCAGGGGGTGACAGGTCGGCAGGGTGAGCGCCCGCCTCTGCATCCCCACCCCGGTCCCTGGAGGGGCTGCCGCCATCCTGCTGCTGCCAGTGTCGACACTCCGTGCAGACGCATTGAACACTCCTCTCCGGCGTTCCAGGGGGGCCGAGCGTCCCCCTCGCGGGCTCCGTGCGCATGAGCCGCGTATCAATCCACACAAACACCGCCACGGCCTTGACGCGTCTGTGCACCTGCCACCCCTCGCAGCAGGACCAGGGACCCTGACCCTCGATGGTGAGGCCAACACGGAGGGAGGGGGCACAGCTGGGCCCGCCCGCACCCTGCACGTCCTGCTGCTCTGAGTGACACGTGGCTGAAGGGGCTCTGGGCTGAGGCCGTGGCCAGGAGCCTGAAGACCCGACTCACTGGGTCCCAGCGCCTCGGTCTCCCTGGGAAACGGGCTCCTCCCTTCATCCGCTCCCTTCAGCCGTCAGTGCCCCCCGCCGGCCGGGGGCGCACTTGGCATCCTCAGCGCTGTCCGCACACAGGCGCGGGCCGGGCCTGGGGAAGGGCTCGGGCCAGGAGCGAGGCTCCCTCAAGCCGCTCCCGCACCCAGCAAACGTGTGTGCCTCCAGCTAGGAGGCGAGGGCGAGGGGGACGGCTGGGCTGGACCCCTCGGGGGCCTGGGCCGAGGGGCTTAGTGCCCCAGGCCCAGTTCTCTCCTGAATGCAGGGCAGGAGGGTCGACAAGGATGCCGCAGCCGGTGCCAGGCCGCTGGGCGGGAGGCTCTGTGGACAGACCCTGGCCAGGCCAGGAAGGGCAGGTACGGGGATGGGAGCTGCTTCCCGAGCACGTCCACCGTCTCCCTGTGGGGGTGGCGCTTTCTCTATCCCTCGGGCCATCCGCCTGCCTGGGAGCGGGAGCCAGCAGAGCCCGGCGCTGGTGTCCCCTGCCTGTCAGAGCACCATGGGGACGCCCCCAGGAAGGACCTCACCTGCCTGCGGCTGGCGAGGCCAGGCCCCTGCCCGGAGCCCCCGGACCTCCCGCCGCTGGTGATGATGGAGATCAGCCCAGGCGGGGATGACGTTTCCAGGGGCCACCCAGTGCTGAGCCCTGGCTGCCATCCTGCGTGGGGAGACCAGGCCACCCACCTCCCCAACACACACCCTGATCGTCTGTTCACGTCCCACTCAGGGCAGAGCAGGGTCCTGCAGCGCCTGCCCCTCCGCACGGCCAGGGAGACGGCGAGCACCCAGTGTCTGCCGCACGGCCCTGCCCAGACCCTCCCTTGTGCCGGTCAGGCCCCTGCCACCTGCCACAGCCCACAGGAGGGCAGAAGGGACACAGAGCCACGGGGAGCCACCATGGCCTATTTCTGGCCTGGGCAGGAATTCAGGGTCAGGGCCAAGGACTAATTATGGCTCAAGGATAAAAATGCGCGCCGGGTAGCTGCGCCCCATGGAAGGAATGCTGCTCTCGGAGACGCATTCTCCGGTTCCCGGGCTGCCGAGAATGTGATCTTAGACATTTACGAGACCGAGCCTCCCCACGAACCCAGATTCCAAACGGCTCGACAGCTGGCCGCATCCCTGGAACCCGGGTGGCAGGGCCCGGGCCCCAGGGCCGTCCCACCAACACGCTGGCTCTGCCCGTGGGGAGCCTGGTGTCCCCTGGCGTCCCTGCGCAGCAGGTGGCCTGACCGAAGGGGGTTCAGCTCATCCCCACAGCCCGAGGAAAGCCGGGGACCGTCCCTTTGGCAGCTGAGGGACAGAGGCACAGGGAGGCTTGAGGCTCTGCCAAAGCCAGGGGCCGTGGTCACTGCCATCTCCAGGCCTCGCCCTGCCCTCAGCAGAGCTGCCCCTCCAGCCCGTGGCCGGCAGGAAAGTGCCCAGAAAGTCCACAGTGTTCTCACCGGATGGGGGCACTGCTGGTTGTCTTCATCCTTCTGTATCTTCACTCTCTCCCACCGTAACCCCCCAGCTTGCTGCCGACAGAGGACAGGGGCGGTCTGCTCCCTCTGGGAACCCGCTCCACGACCAGGACCAGAGACGCTGAACGGGACTCGAAACGCTGGACGCACGTGGTTTGAATCCTCTCTCAAGCACAAAAGAGCAAAACAGACAATGAGGAATGAATCCCCAGGCCCAGCCTCAGAGGAGAGAGGCGCCCAGGAGGCAAACCTGCTTCCGTGTAACAGGCCTGGGCGGCCTGACCGAACACAGACGGGCGACCACGCCCTGGGAGCAGGCGGCAGAGGACGCCCAGGGGTGGCCCGTGGGGCTCCTGCAGTTCCTGAGAGCCGACTGTGGGCATCGGCCTCCGAGAAGTTGCCGGGCTGGTGGCTTAAAATCAGCCGCGGCGGGAGTACTTACACCACGGGTATTAGCAGAGGCTACAAGTCAGGCAGTGTGTTTCCTGAGAGCCAGTCGTGAGGGTTTCCAGCCCAGTGGACCACAGAGCTGGTAAGAGGAAGGGCCTGAGCCGCCCTGGCCCCTTCAGCCTGAAGGCGTGGCTCAGGGCAAGGGGGCCAGCGGGAAGTCAGGCCCCAGGCTCGCCCCTCGTGATGCTGGCCTTAGCGGTCCTGACCCAGGGAATCTCAGGCCTTGACTTTGCACTGAATCGTTCCAGATGGCGTTCCCCAGGGGCACCCGGGAAAGCCGCAAAACCCCTCCGAGGGCACAAGTTACCCCTTTCTCACCACGGTCTCAGGCACAGGAAGACAAGCCCACACCCTGCAAAGCAGACTCCGTGACCAGGAGGCGGCCGACACACAGACGAAACGGACGCACGCCGTCTAGGTTCTGGAGTTACAAACACGAGAAAATAGAATAGGGATCCTTTTTTTCCCTTCCTTTCTTTTTAGGGCCTCACTTGTGGCATGTGGAAGTTCCCAGCACCAGAGGTCCAATCGGAATTGCACCTGCCAGCCCACACCGCAGCCACAGCAACGCAAATCCGAGCCACACCCACAACCTATGCCGCAGCTTGAGGCAGTGCCAGATCCTCAGCCCACTGAGCAAAGCCAGGGATCAAACCCACAACCTCAAGGACGGATACTAGTCAGGTTCTTAACCGCTGAGCCACCACAGGAACTCCAGGATTCCTTTTTTCTTTTTGGCTGCACCAGCAGCATGTGGAAGTTCCAGGGCCAGGGATCGAACCCACGCCACAGCAGTGACCTGCGTCACAGCAGTGACAGTGCCACCTCCTTAACCCACTGAGCCCCCAGGGAACTCCGGAAGAGTGACCCTTTAAAGCATAAAGAGAGCATAAGCAGAGGCTTAAAACCGTAAGACGCATCAGAGCAGATTTGAAGAAAGAACTGAAGAAAAATGTGTGAATGAAAAATTACCACAAACGCGCGCCAGATGGACAGGTTGGAAGGCAGTTTTTACGCGGGGCACGAGAGAAGGAGCCAGAGCAGGTAGTGCTGGGAATGCAGCACGGGGACATCAACAAACAAGCAGAAACGCGATTTTAAAACATCAAATAACGCGGGCTCTCGAGGGATAAATCTCACAAAATCATACAAGGCTTCAGAAAAGAGACTACAAATTACGTGACAAGAAATCAAGGAACGCCACATAAAAGACCAAAAGCACGTTCTTGCGGCGGAAGCTGCTGTGGAGGGAAGGAGCCGCTCTGCCCACGTGGCTGGTGGGCTCTGTGTGTTTCCGCCCAAAACCCCCACAGGGCTGCCTCTGGGGCGCTCGACAAGCTGCCTCTGGAAGGTACTGGGACTATCGAGTGCCTGGGACAGCCTGAGCCCCTGCAGCTGGAGGACAGTGGCGGGCAGGGAACTCGCTGGACAAGACATCCAGGCATCTCAGAGCCAGAGACGTGGGGCACCGATGCAGGGACAGACGAGCAGGCCCGCCGGGCAGGACAGAAGCCACTTGACCTGGGGCTGGAGACCAGACAGTCTTTGCTATAACAGGGGGGACAGGAACTTGAGCCCTCCTCATGCTGTGCATGAAAGCAACCCCAAGTAGATTTACAGATTTCAGTGGAAACGGCAAAATATCAAAGCTTTTGGAGGATAATCTGGGATAATGGCATCAGGACCCCTGAGCAAGGAGGCGTTTTTAAGTCAAACACTAAAAGCTTTGACCAGCAAGGAAGAGTGATACATTCAGCCACATTGACCTTGAGACTGCGGAGGCCCCCCGAATGAGAGAGCAAAGACACCCCAGGCGACGGGGAAGATACAGCCTGCAGAGCTTCGCGTGGCAGGTGCCTGAGGAGCATCAGCCAGAAAAAGAGAGACGAGGCAAATCTGAAAATGCCGGAAAGGCTCCAACAGGCATTTCGCAAAAGAAAATCCGCACGGCAAAGAAAGATATAAACAGGTGCCTGATCTCATTTGCAGTCAAGGAAACACGCAACAGAGCCACGATAACGAGACCTCACCCTCGTCCACCAAACGGGCAGAAATTGTACATTCTGACAATACCTCGTACAGCACCCGGGGGGCTCCCACCGACGCTGGCGGCAGCGTCCACAGGCCGGTCACTCGGGGAAAGAGATCGGGTGGAGCCCCGGCGAAGAAACCATGCTGGCTGACCCTTTAGTGTCAGATTAGGACGCTGTACTTCTGTCCAAACCTGTCGACTGCACAAGGCCAAGAGTGAACCCCAGTCATGATGTGTCAGCCTGCTTCGTCGTCTGTCACAAGCACACACAGCAATGTGGGACGCGGGAAGCCGGCGAGGAGGCTTTGTATGTTGCACTCTGTTTCCGCAAACCTAAAACCACTGGGAAAAAAAAAAAAGTCTATTAAGTAAGAGAAAGAAACAGTTGCATTCTCTAGAAGGGTTGAAGCTGGGCTCCCCCGTGGCCCCAGTTCTCCTCCCTGGAAAATGTGAGCGCCCGAGGATGCGCGAAAGAATGTTTGTAGTGACACCCGTTGGGGCAGCCAAACTGGGGAGCAACCCGATGCTCCATCACCAGGGGGACAAATGAATAGCCTGTGATGCCTTCATGCAGCAAAGCACCGCAGAGCCAGGCACGCCAGGGACTCCGCTGGAGGGACAGCAAACGCCGAGGCTGAAGGAGCAATATTGTAAGAACGGGCTGGATGGCGTGACCAATCGGCAGGTGTGAGAAACAAAGGCAAATCTTGGTCCATTCCATTACTATGAAATTCTCCACCAGGGGCAGCCCAACGAGCTCGGGGAGGGCTGCTGACCGAGGTGGGAACAGAGGGCAATCACAGAGCAGTGGCCACGCGGCGGGCAGGCGGGAAGAGCCGGGGGCTGGGCTGGATGCGTGGGTGAATGCGTGCGCGGTGCTCACACGTCACACCACTGTTGATGGTACACGCGCCCTTCTGCACGAGTGTTACACGCTACGAGAAAGTAAGGATGAGGAAACAAGCAGCATGGACTTTGTTCTCTGCTTTGGTTTAGCCTGATTACGCAAGGTACGACCGACTCCCCAGCTGCCGTCACCCCTCTGGGTCCCAGCCTTGGGCTCCTCTGGGCGCTTCTGGGCATCACCGGCTCTGGCCAGCCTGATCCCGTGCAGAAACAACCCCGAGTTGGGAGCCCTCGCTGTGTGTCTGGGCTTCCCACCCACGTACGCAGAGAGGAGGTGACTGATGAGGTGTCACCATCACCCCAGGGGTCCCGACGCTCTGCCAGCGCCCACAGCGGGACCCCAAGTTGGCCGACAGGAAGCAGCAATCAGGCCCGTGCTGTGCTGATCAATAATTAATCTGAACGTTAAAAAGCGTTTTCTTTGTCTGACAAGGAGCTGATTGCCGCAGCCCCCGGAGCCCGTGGGGTCCTTCTTCCCCGTCCCCCTCCCGGGGAAGGGCGAGCCTCGCCCGCTGCTTGGGCCGGTCCTGGCTGCCCCTCCTGTGCATGCCGAGAGCTGCCTGCTGGCCTCTGCCCCTGCCCACGCCCCCGTCCACCCCCCAGCCTCCAGGACCAGTGGAGAGGCCCCAGACACGGCCTCCTCAGGGACCCTGATGGGCGGCTTTGCTCCTCACACACCCGGTGCCTGGAGCGCCCCCCCACCCCCGAGCCTGGCACCTGCCTCACCTCCCCTGGACACACCTCCGTGTGAGAGCAGTGACCGCCCGGCTCCCAGTCTAAGGCTCTTTGAAGGGCACTTGCAATGGTTAGTTCGCAAAAGAAATGATAAAGAGGGAGTTCCCGTAGTGGCTCAGCGGTAACGAGCCTGACAAGCATCCATGAGGACGCGGGTTCGATCCCTGGCCTCGCTCAGTGGGTTAAGAATCCAGCATTGCCGTGAGCTGTGGTGTAGGTCACAGAGGCGGCTTGGATCCAGCGTGGCTGTGGCTGTGGCGGAGGCTGGCAGCTGTAGCTCCGATTAGGGTGTGGCCCTAAAAAAGAAAGAAAGAGCATTTCAGCAAACCCCCAATAGAATGTACACACAGACGCAAACACACGCCCCCCTAAGCCCATCACAGTCGAGCCACGGAAAACCAGTGGTAAAGAGGACATCTTTACTGCCCTCGGACTGGACAAGCCGTGAGGTCCCGCTGTGGAGCCCTGGGAACGATGTCTAGTCACCTCTGATGGCGCCCGATGGAGGGACGTGAGGACAAGAATGTGTGTGTGCATGTGTGACGGGCTCTCTTTGCTGTACTGCAGAAAACTGACAGACCACTGCCAGCCAGCCACAGCGGAAAAAACAAATCTCATTTCCTATGAAAGAAAATGTTGAGAACGGGAGAAAAGCAAGCGAAGTTCTGCTGCAACCAGCTCCTCCTCCTCCTGGACTCTCAGCGTCTCCCTCTGCTTGCTCCCTCCCCTGACACACGAGTCCTTAGGACGCTTCTTCCCGGCCCCATCTCTCCACTGGTGCCCCATCTCTCCACCCTCCCTCCTTGAAAGGCATTATCTTCCAAGGTGATGCCAACAGCAGTGGTGACAATGACAGTAAAGACAAGGACGGTGACCACAGTGATGACAATGATGGTGGTGGTGATGGTGGTGATATGCTGACGGTGACATTGGTGGTGGTGGTGACATTGGTGGTGGTGGTGGTACGATGGTGGCATTGGTGGTGGTGGTGGTGGTACGATGGTGGTGATATTGGTGGTGATGGCAGTGGTGATGGTGAGGGCAGTGGTGGTGACGACGTGGTGATGTGATGATAATGGCGATGCCGGCGATGCCAATGCTGGCGATGACAGTAACGACAGTCATCTTTCATGAGGCACCAACTGTGTGCCAGGTCCTTCCCACCATTGACTCGCCTGCTTTCCACAACTCTTCAGAAAAGCGCGCGGCGCCCTCCTGCCGTGGAGGAGAACAGCCTGCCTGCCATTCAGTGTTCACGGACCTGGGCTGACGCAGAGCTGAAGCCAAGCCTGGGGCTCGGGTGGGGCCTGGCAATAGAGGCTGCGGTGTGTGCAAAACACGCGTCACTGTTCTCCGAGTTCTCCCAGCCGGGCTGTCGTGGCTCCCGCTTTACAGATGAAAAAGTGAGCCTCGGGGGGCCGAGGGACCCGACAAAGTGGGCACTGCGTTGCTGAGTGGCAGGTGTGAGAGGCGGCGTCACGCTGGGGAAGAGAGGCAGGCAGAGGCCAGCCACGTGACAGCTGGGAGCTCCAAAGGAACAGTCAGAGCCCCTTTACCCACCTTGCAGGTGGCTGGGGAGACGCCCTGAGGGCTGGCCACCCACTGAGAGCTCCGTCGGCCCCCTGGGGTCTGAGCCTGGCCCATCAGCGGCAGGCTCCTGGCCCAGGGCCCCTGCCCCTTCTGGCCTGACCTCCAGAGCCACGGGTGGGCTCGGGCCGTGGCCCGGCCAGGCGGGGTGAAAGCTGCAAATCTGGGACGGGGGAGGCGGGGGAGGGCGAGGGGTCCCGAGGCTGGCGTTCTCCTGCAGCACCCACGTGGGACCCTGCGTGCTGAGAAATGGCGGAGACCTCTCTGCCCCCAGCACTGGCTCATTATCATTCCTAATACCGATCGATACTCACCAAGCATCTGACAAAGCCAGCGGCTCTCCGCTGCCTCCCTGCCCTCCTCAGCATAAAAGACCCCCAAGCCTCCGGTGGCCCCGCTCAGGCCACTGCCCCCTCCGCTGGCCTCATCTCCATACGGCTCCGCCTCAGATCGAGGGGAGAGACCCAAATCGATCGACCATCATTGATCCCCCCCCCACTGACACCTTGTCACCCCTCCCCCGCAGCAGCCGGGCTAATGGGGTCTGTGCCTCCCACCTGGGTGGGGGGCCCTCTTGAAAGGCCCTGCTTGCTCTGAGGCTCTGAGCCCCCACCCCGCCCCCCTGTGCAGCGAGGGGCTGCCAAGGCGACACATGCTGCCCGCCCGCCAGCTTTGTCTGCAATAATAAAAACAGGATTCCTCTTCCATTTCGGCCCCGAGTCCAATTCATCAAGCCTGGTGCTGATAATCTGCTTCCCGGTGCCGGGCCGGGGGATAAATGGAGGCGAGCGAATGCAGAATGACCCCGCAATCGGATCTCTCGGGCTGGGAGCAAAACCCGCAGTAGGCTCCTCAGGAGGCAGCGGCCTCATCAGCAGGGACAACAAAGGGCAGGAGAGGGGGCGGCCCCGAGAGCGGGCGCCACGGGCCCCTCTCGGAGCAGACAGGGGAGGGGCAGCCCGAGCCCCAGGCCGGGCTCCCCTGGGCAAGTCCCCTGCCACCTGAGCCTCAGCTCCCCACCGGGACGCCAACCTCAGAGGCTGCCGAGGGTCTGTACTTGAGCCTGGCACAGAGCAGGTGCTCGGTAAACGGCGGCTGGCTGGCGGCTTTAGGAGTGCTGTTGTCCACAGGATGCCCTTGCTCCCGGCTCACGCAGGTGTCCGTCCACGGCTGTGTCAGCAATAAGGGGCACCATTTGCCGCTCCGAGGCCACCACCCTGGAGACGCCCCATCAAGCCAAGGCAGGCGTCCTGGGTGGGGCGGGAGCAGAGCCGCCACGGAACCCCGGGCCGATCGATGCCCGCCCGTGTCCAGGCTCGATAGAACATCTCAACAAGCACTCCCAGACAGGCGGGCCGCGCCGTGAGCCCAAGTCGATCACACGCCATAAATACCGCCAGGCCAAGGCCACGACTCCATCGCTGCACAGCAAATAAATAACAGCCCCCACCGGAACCACCGCGGCCCGTCATTTATGCTGCCCGCCCTGCAGAGCTCCGACCGATCCCACGAGGTAAGGCTTGGGATTAGCAGGTGGCTTTCAGGGAAGCCAGGAGCCGCAGCCGCAGGGTGGAGCCGCAGCCCTAATCCCCCGTTAGCATGCAGCGGGGAGGCCCCACTCAAGGCCTGATTGACACCCTACAGACAGCCTCTCGGTGGCGTCCCGTTGTTCCCCGACAGCCCCTCAGAGTGACAGAGGACAGGCCACTAGGCACGTTTCAATCTAAATGCAGATGCGGGTCTAGCAGGAGCCACGGTCCACACCCACTGGGGCAGGAGCCCCGACCCGGAGGAGGGAGCAGGGACGGGGCGGGGCAGTGCCAGCCCAGGATGAGCCGGGCGCCGGGCCCCTCCTCACGCCACCACAGTCAGCGGGGTCTGTGGGCACCCGGAAGGCCCCCGCCACCTCCCCCGTGCCCCGCCGCCTGCCGGGCCCCACAGCCCTCACGGCTGCTCTCTCTGCGGCATCTCCCTGACCGCTTCTCCCCTCCCCGCCCGACAGCACTGGGGGTCCCACCCCGCTCTGTGAGTCTCACAGTCAGACTCCTGACAAGAGCCTGGCAGCTGTGCCAGCGACCAGGCCGATGGGCAGCTCTGGGGCCAGCACGTGGTCAGAGCACGGGCTCAGATGTGGCTCAAGTTCCGCTCTGCCCGTTCAGCCGAGTGACTTGCTCAAGGAACGTACCCCACCACCACCGCCATCGTCTCATCTGTACAGGGGCAAAAAGGCACCACCTGCCCGTGGTGGGGGTTCCGTGCCTGCACACACAGCGCCATCCAGACCTCCGGTCCTGGCACCCGCCGGCAGCCTAGGGTGGGAGAACCAGGCTTTGACAGAGTTGGGAGTCTCTTGCGGCCTCTGGCCTGGGTGGGGGAAGGACTCAGAGATCATGACTCAGGGGAACAAGGGCCGGACCAGAGCTGGTGTCCCCTTCACTCAGGTGGCACCTTGGGCACAGCCCACTGCCTCTCTGAGCCTCCAGTCACCATCTACCCATCCTCACGGTGCCATCAGGAGCTGATCTTGTCACCCTGTTAAGGCCTCCTGTGATTCCGTATTGTCTCTAGACTGAAGTCCAAGGCCACTCAGTCCGGAACCCGGCTTCTTTCCCAGGCTCTCTACCCTTCCCCCCATCACTGTGGCTCAGGGTTCACCCTGCGCTCTTGCTGAACAATTTGTTCTTCCCACGCAGTTTCGTCTCTCTGTGCCAATCCCTCCAGTTTCTTCACCCTCCAGCGCTTACAGTATCAATAGGAGTTTCTTGAACTCCTATTGATACTGCAAGACCCCATCCAGAAGTCCCCTCCTCTATGAAAGTGTCTTATAGGCAAAGCGAAGTCACAGCTTCCTCTGGGCTTAGTGAGAGAGGTGACCAATGTTACTCTTAGCCCAACACGCCTTTCTAGGAACTACTCCTAGTTCTCCTCCCCTATAGCTATTGTAAGGGCTGTTGTATTGTGGCCACTACCCTGGCCCCGGCTGATTAATTCTGAGAGAGCCGCTGGATTCAAGATGGCCAATCAGAGTGCTTTGCTGGGATTATTGAAATGAACTGAGAAAGAAAAACCCATCTCTCTGACGGCCAAAGATATGAGGTATAACATTCAGCACCCTCCGGCCACAGGTTTGCCACAGCATGGAAGAGACTATGAAGGGACCTGAACCCCAACCCAGGAGACAAAGGGCCAAGTTTTTCCTGCAAACCTTTGGGCTCAAGTCCCAGTGGCCCCTAAAGCCCAGCCACCTCCGGCCCTCCTCATTCCAGGGGGTTCAACCATCCTTGGATTCCATGCAACGCCCGCGTCTGGTCCAGGAAGCCCCTCAGCCCTCAGTGGGGGACTCTGCCCCCTCCAACCAGACTCCTCCTCCCCGGGGATGGGGGGCCCCCCCACCTGATGACCGCCGCAGCACGGTCCACCCAGCCCCTAAAGGAGGCTCGGCACAGACCACTCACTCACACAGGCCCTCGCAAGGCCCTGGAACGCGTGCAGCATTTTTATTCGATATTTTCTTTCTTAAAGAAGACCCCCCCGCTGCCAAATTGCATGTGCTTCAGGCTCCACAAGACGCACCTCCAGCCCCAAGGTCTGTGAGACCCCAGGAACTAGGGACTGTGCCTCGCATACTTCTCTTGGCCTGGCCCCCAGCACACAGAAGACACACACGCTGTGTGGACATGACCCCATCCACATCCCCAGGGTCTCATGGGCCATAACTCATTTCTCACTTCCTGGCCCCTTCGACAGCACAGGCCCCTGAACCACAGTGGGGATACGTGGCTGGGGGCTTCTGCAGGTCCATTCTACAGTCCCTGTTCCAACAGAAGCGTGTCCTTAGAGAGGAGCCAGGGACGTGCTCTCCCGGGGCCAGCCCCTCCCTATGGCACGGCTGAGTCTGCCCCAGGGCCCACAGGGGCCGTCTCCTCAGGCCGCCGTCCCCAGCGGCCAAGGACGCCTGCCTGGGTCTACCCGGAGGGGCCCATGCCAACCCCCCTCCCCCGGTCCACGAAGGAGCCAGGGACCCCCCACCCCAGGCCCACACACCACAGGACGAAATGCGTGCTCCCAGGGTTGCTGCCACTAAATCAAACACTGACAAGCTCTCCCCAATTTCTGGGAGACGATATTAGCCAACAAAATGCAGCATCACTGTGACTAAGATGACAGCGATCTGGAAGCCGGGGCGGGCAGCCTGGGAAGTGGTCACTTACCCGCGTTTGCTGAGGCAGGCCAGGCACACAGCGGGGCAATTTGGCATCTGACTTAAGTGGTGTCCTCTTACAGGCACAGTGGTCCCTCCCAGGGAAAGCGGCCCCGTGGTGGCGACGCAACCTTGTGAAGCAGGGACAGGCCCCCGGTCCCCTGCAGCTGGAGACGCGCGTCCACATAAAGGGGCAGCAGGTGGGCGAACATCAGCCGTGGCGTTGAAAGCGAGTCGTCAGGTCACCCAAGTTGGGAGTGGCGGTGTGCGAGGTACCAAGGGGCCTTTGGGGTCTTGCTGTGAGCACATCTGGTCCCCCCACCTCCCGTGTCACGGGTCTTATGCACCCAACCTGCACGTGAGAAAACAGCCTCCAGAGAGAATCAGCCTCTCCCCGGGGAGCACGTCAGAGGTGGGAAGTTAGCAAGCCTGCGTGACAGCCCCCTGGCCACGGAGCCCTGGTCCCAGAGGAAACACAGCCAGGGTGACAGCAGGCCAAGGGTCCCAAGGACACAGGCAATGCTCAGGACACTCCCACCCTTCGCCCTTCTCGGTTGGGAAGGTCAGGAGCCTCGCCCAAGGTCACACAGCAGGGTCAGGCCTCTCCTCAACCCCAGGCCAGGGTGCTGGGTTTGGGGAAGGGTGACACCACGCAGGGATCCCCCAGGTCTTCGCAGAGTCCCCCAGCCTCCCAGAGCCCCCACCCAGCTCTGCAGGCTCAGCCCACCCCTGACGTCCCGCCTGGGCTCCCCAGGGGGCCCCATGGCAGAGGGGAGGCCAGGACTCCTGGGCCCCAGGAGCCCACCTGGACAAGCTCCTTCCACCTGCCTGGCTGGCATCCTCAGCATGTCCAGGTGAAACCCTCGCCTGGCAGGGCGGTGGCCACTCAATGACCAGGGTGGCCCCTCCGGAGCTGCTTGTGCCCAGGGCTCTGTCTTCCCCGGCCCACAGGGACCGCAGCGCCCTCTCCGGCCAGGGAGTCCACACACATCCTGGGTCACGGTCACCCCTCCGCTGCCAGGGAAACAGGGCTGGAGCCACACAGGCAAGACCATCCCCGGACCTGGAGACCCCAGACTCGAGGCTGACTGTCACAGGGGCACCAGGCGGGTCTCAGGCAGGGCAGCCCTCACCCACAACGTGGGGTTAAGAAGCCCCCCTTGCCAGCAGGAGGGCTCAGCCCAGCCCTCTCTTCTCCAGCTCCGGGACCAGGTCAGGTCTAGGCCCTGGAGCTGCGGAGGGCGGGGGAGGGGGGCTGAGGGGGGAGCTAGGGGCTGGGCAGGGGGGTCCTCCACAAACCTCCTGGGGACGGTCCCCAGACACCGGCAAGGGTCCTTTCCCTACGGGACGAGGAAGAAGGGCGGGGGTGGGGCGGTTCCCAGGAGGCGAGCTGCCCGTGCAGGCGCGTACCCCAGGCCGCTGTCCCCTCCTGCGCTGCGGCCCCGCGGGCAGTGGCTCCCTGCAGTCAATGAAAATCCATCCGGGTTTAATGAAAACGTTCACCTCAATTTCACCCGACGTCCTCCCTGCGCACTGAGGTCTAAGAAGAGCGAGCAGGCCCCGGGGCTGGAGGACGCCAGGAGCCCCAAGCGACGGGCAGACGCTTCCATTCCCGCGGCCAGCGAGTGTGGCTCTGCGCCCTCCTCCCCTCCCCTGCCCCAGGGCCCCCAAACCCCGGCAGCCGCCCCACCTGCCCTGGGCTGCACCCAGGCAGAGGGCTCAGGCTGGTGGCCCCCAAGGCGGGGGCGCTCCCGCGGCAGAGGCCCTGAGAGGCTCTTTAACCTGAGCGCCGAGGTGAGCGGGAAGGACTTTTTCCAATTACCTCCAACACGGAGTCTGGGTGTCCGGGTCAGGGAACACGCCTTTTCATCATCTTTATCTCCCTTGTCAGGGCCCAGAACGATGCTTCCCCGCGCTCCCGGGCGCCCGAGCCGAGTGATCAGAGCCGCCTCCGAGCCACCCAGCCGACCGCCCGGGCCAGTCTCCCTGACCGTCGGCGGCCGGGGGGTCGGTGGGGGCGAGGGCTCTAGGGAGGGGCCTGCCCACCTCCAGGGAAGTGGGCTTCCAGCAGAGCCCAGACCCAAGCGTCCAGGGCCGGGGACAGAGGGCCTCCTGGGGGCCAGGGCTGCCCCTGCCCCAGAGCCTTTCCAAACCCAAACCCACAACGGTCAGCGCTCAACCTGGGGCCGTCCAGACCGCCCTCCCATCGCCAGGGTGGCGTCCACCCCTTCACCTGGCACCTGGCCCTTCAAAATCCCTGGACCCCCCCCACACGGCTCAGGGCCCTGGCCTCAAAGCTCTTCCAGCCTCTGGGCTTGTCCATGAGCTGCCAGCCTTCATCAGTGAGAGCCCCCAACAAGGGGAGACCCCGGATACCAAGAGCCCCCCTGCCGAGTCTCCGCTATGGTGCTGACGGTTAAGGATCCAGCATGGTTGCAGCTGTGGCATGGGTCACAGGTTCGATCCCAGCCTCAGGAACGTCCAGATGCCGTGGGTGTGGCCAAATAAAACAGGGCCCCCAACACCGAGAGCCCCTGTCATTCCCTCCCTGGTCACCAATCCCAGACCCTAGGACTTGGCCCAGGCCACACGCCCTGTCCCTCCCATCCCTGGGCCCTCCCCCGCCCTGCCCCCTCACCTGCAGGACCGGGAGCTCCCCGAGGGCAGAATTATCTCTGATGCCTTTCAGGTACCTGGGCCCAGCTCAGGGCCTGGCGCACAGTAGGTGCTTGGGAGCATGAGCTCAGCTGAGCAGAGAAAGAGCAGAAAGACATTTTGAGTCCCAGCCACCTCTGCACCCCCAGCTGCCAGGGGTGGGGCGCACTGGGGGAGGAGGGTCCGGGGCTCTGGGTCCTGTGGCTTCTTGATATTCCTGACTCTTCCCAAGCACCCTGAGAAGCAGCTGCCTCGGCCCCATACACAGACAGGAACACTGAGGCTCGGAGGACTGAGAGCCTGGCCTGGGCTCCGTGGGCCCCAAGGGGAGCCCGTGACCCACTGCTTATCACCCCTCGGATTTGACCCTGCTTCGCAGTGCAGCAAACGCCCCCAGCCAGCACCCTCTCCTGCCGCTCTCCCTCTGGAGGACCTGCCCTACAGACACCCTTCGCCCTGCCCTTCCTGGGGATGGCGTGCAGCCCACAGAGGGATGGGGGGCCCCGTGGCCCTGTGGGGACCAGGCCTCTGCTGCAGCGGGACCGCAGCCTCAGCCCCACGGAGAGGCTCCTGCTGGCCCAAGCCGATTGGCAGGCAACGGACTCGGGGTCGTGAGCCCAGGGCAGCCCCTCCTGATGCGGGCAGCCAGCCCGGAGGAGGGGCCCTTCCCACCTACGAGGGGCTGCCCACCTTCCCCGGAGCAGGCCGGCCTCTCCAGCCCCCCCAGCCCCGAAGCCAAACGCCATGTGGGGCTGAGTCAACAGGACCCTCCCGCCGCCTTCGGAAGGGCCGTAAATCCGCCGGAATAATCCCGGAGCCGGAGCCTCCGTATATCAGAGGAACGGGCTGCCATCCAGGCGGCAGCGTCGCCCTCCCGCCAGCCCCGGCCCGCACGGGGGGCTCCCTGTCGCCGGCCTGCGCGGGGGCTGAGTTATTTATGGACCTGGAACCCAGACCCGGAGACGCGCGGCAGCCGCGAATTGACTCCCGTCGGCCTGCTCGCCTTGTCGCCCCCATTCATCCAGGACGAGGTGGCATGCTGTCACCGCACGCTTCTTCAGCCCGGCACCTGTCCCCACGCTGCCTTATTTACCGCCAGCCCGGAGCTTCCACGTGCACCGCGGGGTTTCTGGGCAGCTGCTGAACCGCCTGCCGGCTGGTCTGCCCCAGAGATGGGCACCACTGCCCACCCCTCCCTCACTCCCGACGAGCCCCCAGGGGAGGCCCAGCCCCTCCCAGGTGGAGCCCACGCAGACACCCGCAGCACCCTCGCCACGAGGCCGTGGCTGCCTTGTTAAAATGCATCACCACGTTCCAGGCACCCCAAGCACCCCAAGCGCCAGCCACTGCAGCCGCCACGAGGAGGTGACCCGTGAGCTCGGACACCTGCCAAGACCTCTGTCGCTGTCACATTAGAAGGGGCCGCGGCAGGATTTGCCACCGATAGCACCCCGCGGTCTGTCATTAAATATTGATGAAAGGCGAGAGAGGACAGCTATGCAAATTAGGTATCGACCTTCCAGGACAGGGCTGAGATAATGAGGGGACCGAGGAGGGCCAGGGCGCTGGGAGGAGACCCCCGGTGCCAGCCTGCAGTGGACGGGGCCCTGGGTCCAGCGGGCCTTGGGGTCCCGACCCCAAAGGAAGGGGTGGGGCAAGGAGGGGGCAGGCAGGATGCCCAGCTGCCCAGTCTCTGCTCCTGGCTGAGAGCAGTCGCTGCCTCCCGGGAGCACCGCCCAGGAGGGGCCCTCGGCCCAGTGTCGGTGCCCCATACCTGGATCTGCGTTCCTGCTTGGCTGCCGTGCAGTTTTGGTTTTGTTTTTAATAGAAGCGTTTGACTTTTTTACCTTGAAACCATTTACAAGGTAAAGGTCTAAACGCTGGTGGCAACGTGCATATTCTTGAAAATTCCCTTCGTAAAACCAGTCACCTCGAACGAACTGTGATGCGGAGTTCCCGTCGTGGCGCAGTGGTTAACGAACCCGACTAGGAACCACGAGGTTGCGGTTCGATCCCTGCCCTTGCTGAGCGGGTTAAGGATCTGGCGTTGCCGTGAGCTGTGGTGTAGGTCGCAGACGCGGCTCGGATCCGGTGTTGCTATGGCTCTGGTGTAGGCCGGTGGCTACAGCTCAGATTGGACCCCTGCAGCTATAGCTCCCATTCGACCCCTAGCCTGGGAACCTCCATGTGCTGTGGGTGTGGCTCTAAAAAGCAAAAGAAAGAAATGGACCCCTGGGCAGAGGACACGTCCCCTCCCACTGAGGGCTTTGTGGGGTGCGTGCCAGGGCTGGGTCTCAGGCCCTCGGCACTGAGGAACCAGGCGGGAAGGTGACAGACCACCTACCCGAGAGGCTGAGAGTGCCCTGCGGGCAGGAGGGGTCTCTGAGCCAAGAAAGCTCACGTCGGCACGGCTCCTCCACCAGCCCCCAGGACCCAGGCTAGACCCCCCAGCCCCCCAACTTGGACAGAGCCCCCCAGCCCCCCAGGAGGGGCCCAGACCTTCCTCCCTGGGGGCCTCCCAAAGACCCCGTTCCCTCGTCCAGACAAGGGGTGACAAAGGGCCTTTGCTCAAGCAGTCCTGAGTCGGTCACCTGAGCCTCTCCTGGGCCCACCTGGGCCCTTCTTGGTGAGACCCCCTCGGCCTCTAGCTGGTTCCGCTTCCCCTCCCCCACCACGGGCCTGCCTTCAGCCGGATCCTGCCCGCTCGCTTTCCCAGCCCTCAGCCCCTGAGGGTTCCTCTCAGGGATTTTCTGTCCCCTGACCCCCAGCTGCTCCTCGGGTATAAAGCCTCAGTGGCCCACACCGCTTCAGAGCTGAGCCCACCCCCGAGCCCCCTGCCACACCCATCAGAGGGGCCCCCCGCCTATCACCTATCATCGTGGCCCCTTAAATAAAACCTGCCTTCGAGTTTCCGCTGGTGCAGCAGATTAAGGATCTGGCATTGTCACTGCAGCAGCTCAGGTCACTGCTCTGGCACAGGTTCGATCTGCAGCCCAGGAAACTCTATAGTCTGCGGGTGCATCCAAAAATAAATAAGGAAAGCCTCCCTTCCCCCATTTGACAAATGTCATTGCATACTTTCTTTCTTTCTTTCTTTCTTTCTTTTTCGTCTTTTTATGGCTGCATCCGTGGCTTATGGAGATTCCCAGGCGAGGGGTCGAATCGGAGCTGTAGCCTCCGGCCTACGCCACAGGCACGGGCATGCCAGATCTGAGCCCAGTTTTCAACCTACACCACAGCTACGGCAACGCCGGATCCTTAACCCACCGAGCCAGGCTAGGGTTAGAACCCACCCCCACATGGTTCCTCGTCAGATTCGTTTCCACTGTGCCACGACGGGAATTCCTGAACATTTTCTTTAGCAGAGGCAAGGGTCCAGGCCAGCAGACCTCACGCCAGCTTCACACAAGTCCCTGGAGGGGACTGTCCCCCATCTTTGCACAGCTGGCCTGGCCTCCGCTCCCACCTCCCGGCCCCTCTCCCATCACTCAGAGAACGCGGGGCCTGGGCCCCAGTCAGGAGCTGCAGGTGGGGGTCCAGACCAGCAGCCCCTCGGTTTCCCCCACGGGGCCAACCCCCAGGCCCAGCGAGGTCACGGGGCGCGTGCTGTGTGAGGCAGGCCTACCCGCTCCCTGCGTGTCCTCGGCCACTCTCGGCATCGTCCCCACCCCCACCCCCACCTCCAGGGCTCTCTCTGGCCTGGAAGCAGGAGGAACAGGGTTTTTCTGCCCCAAATCTGACAAGGAAGGGGGTTTGCTGCTGGGCGGCCTGAAAACCTGGTGTCCCAGCTCCTCCCCCACCACAGAAGGGGCAGCTAGAGCCAGACGTGACCCCCCCCACCTCCTGACCCCTCGCTCAGTCAGAAATCCAGTTGGCAGTCACCCTGCTCCCAGCGGGCTCGTACCTCAGAGAGCCCTGAGCTCCAGCGGTCACTGTGCCAAGGCCCACGGAGGAGGGCACGCCTGTCCCTGGCAGCCCTCAGTACACGCAGGAGGCCCCACACTGCTTGTCACCCCTCCCAGCCTGGCGTGTCTTCCCCCGGCTGAAGGCAGAGCCTCTCCAGGCCATCACTGACCCAGCAGGTCCTGAAACCCAGTCTCGGCTCCTTCCTACGTCCCTCATACACCCCAGGTCCATGGACACCCCCAGCCCCGTGGGCACCCCAGCACCTTGGGCACCCCAGCCCCGTGGGCACCCCAGCCCCGTGGGCATCCCAGCCCGGTGGGTACCCTCAGCCCTATGGGCTCTCAGGGAGCTTCCGGGGAGAACCTGGCCCCTGAGTGCCCACGAGCCCCGCCCCCACCCTCTTCCTGGAGGACCACCACGGGGGGCGGGCTTTTGCAGCCCCTCCCCCGTCCCTGTGGGAAGGGTGTCCCTGCCCGCTGGCCTCGCCAGCCACTCCTTCCAGTTCATTCCAAGGTGTTAAGAGGCTGTCCCAGCAGGACGGGGCGTGAAAGATGGAAAAGCAGTTTCCCATTAACCCTCCCCACCCTCCCGCCGTGCGGCCGGCCCGTCTATTTCTCTCTGCCTGAAGCCAAACCACGCGCCCGGCCTTGGTCCAGATCCCAGTGACCCTCGCTGGTAGAAATAATCAACACAAAATAAAACTGACAGGAGCCCAAACGCTCCTGGAAAACGCTGTGCCTGGATAAAGCTTTTGGCAGAAGTGCTCGCACTCCAGGAGAAGCCAGGATGGGAAGGCGTGGCCTGAGATCCAACGGCCGACCGGACGGGAAAACCTGCAGAGGAGGCTTCGGGGAGGCGGAAATCTTCAGAAAGAAAACTGGGTAACTGGGAGGCTGAACGTAGCCCCGAGACAGGAGGCCTCGGCCCCAGCCCCTGGGAGCGTCCCCTCCTTTGGTAGAAGGGTCTTTGCAAATGCAATTAAGGAAGGATCTTGAGACAGGAGATTATCCTGGATTATCCCGGGTGGGGGGTCGGGGGGAGAAGGGCTTTAATCGCAGTCACGTGTGTTTTACCCAGGGAGGCAGAGATTCGATTACACGGGGGGCGGGCCGGGCGAGGGGGCAGGCAGCAGGTGCTGCAGAGATGCGGCCACAGGCCAAGGCGTGCAGCAGCCGGCAGGGCTGCCGGGCAGGACGGGTGCTCGCCGAGCGCCTCAGGAGCGGGCGCCGTCCGGCCAACACCTGGCTTCCAGCCTGGCGCTGCTGACCTCAGACGCCCGGCCTCCAGGACCTCAGAGGAAACGCTTGTGCTCTAAGCCTCCCAGTTTGCCGTCGCTTAGTAGGGCTGACACAGGAAGATGCGACGAGGCCCATCTCCAGAAACACACCCTGTCGGGTGGGGTGTTAGCTTCCGGTGCCGTGGGACATGTCACCACGAACTTGGCGCCTCAAGACAACACCGTTTGAAGACACACTGTCCATGTCGTGAGCGCGGCATGACCTGGGTCTGCAGCCGGGCTGGGTCACGCCGTCGGCTGGGCTGTGTCCTCGTCTGAGAGCTCCCAGCCAGGCCCGCTCTGGCTGTGCTGGATTCAGATCCTGGAGACGCGGGACTGAGTCGGGGGCGCGGGTGGGGCTCAGCCTGCAGAGGCTGTTGTCACAGCCCCCCCACCCCGACCTTGCATGGCAGTGGGGTCACATGGCCCCCCACCTGGAGTGGCAGTGACCTGTGGCATCCCTCTGCTCCCAGCCCCAATCCACCCTCCCCACCTCCAGGGAAAGCTTCTGCCTTTCGAGGCTGTGTGACTGGGTCGGGCGGCCCAGAATCTCCCTGGGCTGAGGTCAGCGGCTTCCTAACCTTAGACACAAAGAGCCCGTGTCACGAACAGAACATGGGGGCGGGGGGGCGCAGGACCGAGCTGGTGCCCTGCCCACCGCAGCAGCGCTGTGCTGATGAAAACACACAGAAACAACGTCAACTCCCTCAGGGCCCAATGCCCTCAGGTCAGAGCATCACGACAACAGAACCCGGGGCCCAGGCTCGCGCCTCGCAGCAGCCACGGTCCCTGAGCCACCCCTCCCCCCAACCCTGCCGCCCGCTCACCCACCCTGGGCCCTCCTCGGAGGGGCCGCTTCCAGCCCAGCCGTCCTGCACACGCTGTCCATGCAGGTTTTCGGCACGCCCACCGGGTCGGGGGCTGTGGGCTCTGTACCCCAGGGGTGCACGTGAGGGTCCCGCAGAGCCCAGATCGATTCCGTCCCCGAGTTAGAAGCTGCGAGTGCTCCGGCTGAAAGCCCTCGGCCCTCAGCGCCCACGTGACCAAGGCCTGTACCCGAGACCCTCCATCTAGAGGGTCCCCGGCCGCACCCACAGGAACAGCCCGGCCAGCTCAGGGGGGGCCACCCTGGAGGCCCCCCTAGACGGACTGCAGCCCATCCCCCACCACCACCCCCATTTGTGGGCTTGCTCCCTCCCCCTCCTCCCCGTATCTGCTGGTGACCCCCTGGGATCACCCCCCAAATTTGCCGCTGGCCCTGAGTCTCCAGGTGCTCTGCCAGGGGACACGCAAGCCGGCGTTGGGCGCTGGGAGGGAGAGGGTGCGGCCCCTTTCATGGATGAGGAGACTGAGGCAGAGGCTAGAAAGGACCCACCCAGGGTTGGCAAGACTGGTGGTGTGCAAGAATGGGGACCAGCCCCATGTGGCCACAAGGCCCCCCGTGCCGAGGCCGCCTCTTCCTGGGCCCTGCGCCTCCAGCCCACCAGGGGCCACCCAGACATCTGTTCCCTTGGCGGTAGCCTTGGGTGGCCCAGGCCTGCCGGCGGACAAGCACGAGACCCCGGCCGGCCCACCCGAGGGCCCAAACCCCCCAGGGCCACTCCGCCTGTCACTCTGTGCTCTCCAGATGGATGGGCCATGCTTATCTGCAAGGTGGGACTGCGGGATTTATGTACTGAAAAGTCGATTTCGAAAGCTGACAAGAGTTGAGGAGCAATTTTTCCACAATAAATCCTGCCTCCAGCACCCAGGATGCTCTGCTGCTGATTGTCGCACTCTGAGCTTCTCCCAGGGATCAGAAGCCCATCGTGTGCCCGAGACGCTGGTCCCCTCCTGGGACAGGGGGTGTGATGGGGGGATGGAGGGGGGTGAACTAGGGGATGAACTTGGGGCTGGAGGGGATGAACTTGAGGCTGAACTCGGGGCTAGAGTGGGGTGGGGGATTAACTCGGGGCTGAAATGGCCTGGAGGTGCCAGCTCTCTCTCCCCCGGCGGGAAGGAAAACCAGCCAGGTTCACGGACCCCTAACTGCCTAAGGCCTGCCCCGCTCCCCGGCCCTGGGCCCAGGGTGAGGTCAGCCCCCTTCCTGAGCACCTGGCTCTAATCCCCCAGGGACTGCCCCCTGCCATGTCTCTGGCATGCCCAGCTGTGCCCTGCCTGGCTCCCCGCTCCCGCCAGGCTGCTGGCCCCCCTGACCCCTCCTCAGCCCATCCCCCATCCCCATTCCCGGCCACCTGCCCCTCCAGTCCCGCTCCCTGGAATTTTGGACGCCTCGCCCTCCACACCAGGGCCCCCAGCACTGCTCCCTGAGTTCCTCACGCTGCTGCCCATCCGGGCTGGGCCCTCCCTGAGCACTTCTGCCGTCCTGCTGGGTCCTGGCACCAAACAGCGCCGAGCTCGTAAGGAGAGGGCCGATGCGGGTCACCCACGTGGCCACTGCATCCTCGGTTTGACGTTTATTTTGGCAGAGCTGTAATTAGAACGCTTTGGGGAAGCTGCCTTCCTTGTGTCTAATTAGACCTCATTGGGTTTCTATGGAGACCCCTCCCACTGCTATGGGAAGGTGGCCGTCCCACCCCCCACCCCCCCCCCCGCCGCCCCCGAGCAGCCTGGCTGGAGGGGAGGCTCTGGACAGAGTCGGCCACGACATGGTGCTCGTCCCCGCTGCTCGGGGCCCAGCTCACAAACTGGAGCCCCAGCTGGCCGAGGTGGCTTCCCCGGAGGGCGCAGGCTCAGCGGGGGCCAGTGGGGGGGCGGGGGTGGCACCAGGCCTTGACTTTGCAGTCAGTGCTCAGCCGGCTGAGCAGACACTCTCTGTGGCCCTCCAGACTGTCCCCGCTATGGGGCCAGGACAGGTCTGCCAGATCCCAGCCGTTTCCCCAGGGCCCAGAAGGGTGTCTCTGTTTGCCAAATAAGGACCACTATTGGCTAGAAGGGGTAACAGAGGCTCGGCAAGAAGAGCCAGGCTCAGAGGCCACAGCCAGCTGTGCCAGCAGGCAGGACGGAGGCCACTGGGCGACCCCACCGTGACCAGACAGCCCTTGGCAGCCGGATATGGGCCTGGCCTCCAGTCACACCCATGCAGCTACTGCGGTGCCCGACAGTGTGCCAGCATAGCCTCCTGACATCCCCAAACCCTGCCACCCCAGAACCTGGACTGGCAGCTGCGCCAACAGGCCTAGGGGCTACGGGCTCTCTTGGTCACTCCCACACGGGGCACAGGGTTCAGGGGGCCCCACACCCACCCCCAGCCCCCGCATGGCCACGCTCCGTGCCAGGCAGGGCCGCCGTCACGACAGGAAAACGAAGCACCAGCTCAGACCCAGCTCAGACCCAGCTTAGCAGGGCCTGAACAGAGAAGTGGCCCAGGCACAGCCCACATGGCCAGACCTGCCCAGCTGCCGACCTCAGCCGCCCTCACCCCAGCACAGGCCCCGGGGGCCCTCGACACACACGGACCCGGGGGGGGCGGGGTGCTGTGTCTCCCTGCCCCCAGTCACCGGCCCCAAGTCCCAGTGTGGACGGGGTGTCCGCAAAACTCCTGCCAGGAGCCATTTCCACCCGCCTCGGGCTCCAGCCCTCCTGGGCAGCAGCGACCGTGTCCACCCTCTGTCCCCTGGAGAAGAGTAAGTGACAGGACGAGAGACAGACAGAAGGGACAAGCGAGTAAGCAAGAGGTGGGGGCACCAGGTGCGGTGAGAGCCACACAGCCTGTCAGGCCCTCCCGGGGGACCGCAAACACCCCAGCCAGAGCGCAGGGGTCCCCAGGCCCCAGGGCTGAGGGGAAGCCTTGCTGAGCCGACCCCTACGCAGGTCAGAGCCCTGTCAACCCTCCAGGAAGCCCCGGCTCAGGACATCGGCCTGTGGCCCAGCGGGGCCTCCGGGCAGGTCTCAGAGCCAGTGCCACTGCCGGAGGCTGCCAGCTTCCTCACCGATGACGTGTGCAAGGTCACACCACACGCTGGGCTCCGAGGACCACCGAGAAGTCTCCCCACAGATCGAGGAGCTCCACACACGCAGGACAGGCCTGGACCAAAGGACGCGCACGCGGCCGGCCTTCCCCCTCCCAACCCCAGGAGGACGTCCCAGCTCTGGGACACCCACGAAGCCCCCTCTAGGATGCTCTGCCCAGTTCACCCCCATTGACCCCAAACACCTGCCCAGGCGTCACTGGGCCCTCCTGGGACCACACGGGGCCTGGCCGAGCTCAGGTCTCCTCTGGGTCCTGCTGGCCTCTGGCCTCCCTTCCTCAGAGCCCACATCACTCTGGGTCAGAGTGGCCGGACCGAGACCCCGCAGGCCGGAGCCAAACTGGGCACAACTGTGTTGGAAGAGAGAATGGGGCGGGGGGAGGATGGGCGAGAGGGAGAGCAGGCAGCACCCGGGGGTGGGCAGGCGGATGGGTGGACAGAGGGTGCGTTGTGGATGGATGGGCGGGGAGGGAAGGAAAGACAGACGGAAAGAAGTTACAGACGGATGAGGGGTGGGGACAGGCAGCCTCTCCTTCACGGCCATCTCACTGCTCGACCCCCACGGGACAGAGACGCCAGTGTCTGGCCGTCAGGAGCTGGCTTCTGACCCCATCGCCAGGGTACCTCCTCTCCTGCCCACAGCCCCTCGGGAGGGACAAAAGGGACCACGGGAGACGGCCACCCCCATGTGCCCAGCGACCTGCAACTCTTGCCCTGGCAAACTGCAGGTGGTGCAGGTCCCGAGGGCCCCTGAACAGCTGTGCCTCCTGCAGCCCCTGCTCCATCTCCTGGCTTTGGCCTGACCATGAACTGGAGCGCCCAGCTGGCTGAACCGGCAGGCACGGGGCCCGGGGAGCTGGGGCCAGGGGTGGGGTGCACGGCCAAGGTGAAGATGCCCCGAGGACACAGGGCCAGCTCTGGGCACCCTCCCTGCTTCTCCGAGCTGAGAGGTTCTCCACCCTCTCCCTGGACCCCTCTCTGGCCCCTCGGTCCTGCACGTCTCACTCTCCCCTCCCGCCAGCATCACCTGTGCCGGCATCCCAGACCCCGGGCCCAAGCTGCCCGGTTCCCTTGTCTCCCCAGCAGCCCCAGGGTCCAGCCTTGGGACGTCTCGCCCATTGCCTGCCTGCAGGGGGCACAATGTGAGTGTGTCCCAAACTGGGGGTGACCCTCACACCATTGGCCCGTCATCTGCCCATCCGTGCTTTCGTTCAACACGCTCGCCCGCCCCAGGCACAAACGCAAGTAATTAGCCAGACCTGATGCCGCCCCATAAAAGGCCCAACAGGAGGGTTTGATGGATACGGGAGCAGCCCAGACCCTGGCAATCTGTCTCCATTGTGGGGGGACCAATCACCCCCAGGATGGCCATCAGGAAGCACCAGGCGGGTGCCGCGCCTTATGGACACAAACATGAGGCCACCCAGCTGCCGGTGCCGCTCACCTGGCTCACAGGAGCCCATTGGGGGGCACAGCAGGGGAGTCCTCCCCATAAATCCCACACCTGCCCAGCTTCTGTTTGTCACTGTGCCCACTGCCCGCTGGGCAGGAGCCAGCTGTGCCACTAGCCTGGCATAAGGCGGGCATGCATGCAGGGTGGGCACACGTCTCAGCCTCCGGGGTCCTGGGGGAGCCACCAGGCTGGGGTCCAAGAAGGCTGCCTCCTCCCAGCCCTGGCTCCGACCTCCCAGAATGTTTTAAATCAACACTTAACAGTAGGGGGAGGGGAGTGGGGCTAAGGCAGGAGGCCAGGCCGCGGAGGAAGCCAATTTGCAGAAGAAATTCCAGAAGCAGCTGCTCTGTGGCTCTTCCTGTGGGAAGAGAGTAACCCTGGCCCTCCAGTGCCAAGGGGAAGCTGGGCAGTGGGCTGGGAGGGGACCTCTGTCCAGGGAGGAGGCCACCAGCCCAGTGAGTGGCCCCAGGCCTGCTCCCCCTCCCTTCATCCCGCCACAGCCCCCCCACCCCGCCCCTTCTCAACCTTCACCTCCTGGGGCTCCCAGCTTCCAGCTGCCGCATAAAGAGGCTCAGGCCCCCTGCTTCTCTGAGGTTCAGGGGCACCCAAGCCACACGCGGACAGGGCATCTCCCAGAAACACCATGTTTGGGGTACAGAGGCTGAGAGGCTGGAGGGGTGCAGGGGTAGTGGGTGCAGGGACCCACAGCCAGAGACCCTCTTTCCACACCCACCCGGCCCCCTGGTCCCCAGGTTCACCAGCCCGCAGTGCCTGTCTATGCCACCAGCCACCCTGCTCCTGGGCCCTGGTAGGGGACAGAGGGAGGGCCAGGACTCAGATGGCCCCTCCTGCCTTTAGCGCCTGCAGCCACAACCTGGGCAGCTCCCCACTGGGCCACTCGGGTCCCAAAACCCCATTGGAGAAACCACAGCCCTGGCACAGCCAGTGGGAGCTAACTGCCCTGGGAGTACCCAGCTCATCCTGGGGGCCAGCCTGGAGAGGGGCAGCTTCTGCCCAGGCCTCCTGGCAGCTCAGGGACCCGAGCCACCAGGTCAGGGCACCAGTGCCCAGAGCCCTGGCCACACCCTCCTCTTCACCCTGGTGGTTCTGTGGCTGCCCCAGGCGGACAGGCTCAGGCCCCCTTGGCCCAGGTGCAGCCAAGGAGCTTCCGAGGGCAAAGGCTCAGTGCCCCCAGACCCTGCAGGGCCTTCCCGAGGGGTTTGTAATTAGAGGCTCTAGGGACAGACAGACAGACCCGCTGTCAGGACACAAAGCCCCCACCGGCTGATCCCCTAACAAAGATGAGTCTGGGCCTGCGCCCTAATCCTCGTCCCCGTCCCTGGAGGGTGCCCAGCTGCCCGGGCTGGGCCGGCCTCCACTAAGAGGCTCAAATTGGCAACCCAGAAGGGGCCGGTCCCCAGGGCCACACACATGGGCGCAGGTGGACGGGGGCATGTGAGCCGGGGCTGGGGGCGCCCACCGCCTGCTCAGGGGCAGCGGGCTCTGCTGCGGGCTCACGACTGGGGGTGCTCAGGGCCCTGCGTCCAGATCCTGGCAGCCTCGTCCGTGGCTCCAGGAGTGAGAAGCCGTCAGCACTCCAAGGGGCGCCCTTGACAAACAGGGATCAGGATGCACGCCTGCTTCGCCTGTTTTCCCAGGGCAGGTGGGGGCTTTGGTGGCTCCGCAAATGTCCTGGGCACCTGCCGTCTCACGTCTTTGGGGAGACCGAGGCGCCTTCCTGACCTGCAGTACCTCTGACCCCACACCTGCCATGGGTTTTCCCGGATGTGGGGGAACAAGCGGAGGACCGGGGCCCCCAGAAGGAAAGGCCCTGCCCAGGCTCTGAGACCCCCCACCCGCCCTTCCTGCCCCAGGCTCCCCAGAAGCCCAGCTCCCCTCTTCCCACAGGGCCCAGCTGTGACCTTAGGGTCTCCAGTCTGTCGCTCAGCCTCATCCTCCTTCAGGGGCCCCAGCCACACCTTCCTGCTGCCTCTTCCCCACACAGTGACCCCTAAGCCCCTCTTCCCGGGGGCTGGAGGTCACGTTCTAAGAGGTTCCCTGAGCCCTTCCCTAACCTCCTTCCCCACGGGGCCCCGCTAGGCTCTCCCACTTGGACCCACTGCTGCCCCACAGACGGAGAGTGCCTGGGGACACAGGGGCCTCCTCCGCAGTCCCAGGGGACACACCCCCACCTCCTCCCAGAAGGGCCACCCCCCCCCCCGGGCCAGTGGAGAGCAGAGACGTGCACACGCGCACGCGCATGTTCTGGCTCATGCACACGCTCACTCAAGCACACACGCACACATGCACATGCTCACGTGCACACGCTCACGTGCACACACCCACACTTGCCCTATGTCGGTTGCCTTGCTGACCAGGATGCACAAGGGACAGAGACACAGGTGGACACTCGGGGACGGCCCCGACCCCACCCTCCGTGTGACCCTGGAGGGTCGCGGCCAAACACCCCAAGCACCCGCCGCCTTGCCCGGCGCCTCCGTGGGCCGCGCATGGGCGCTCCTCCGAATAAGGTGCCCCCAGAGGCAATTGATGGTCCGGTGCAGACGGGGGAGGCGGGCAGAGCCTGAGGTAGTTAACTATTAATTGTGCCCATTGCTAACCCCAGACGGCCCCCCGCTCGGCGAGACAAAGGCAACGCGTCCCCTCCACACGCGCAATTTATCCTCCATTGATGCTGGCGACAACCTGACAAATTAAATCTCCTTTAAATGTGATCTGTCTCTAGTAGTTAGCAGAAGGGGGAAAGCCCTACCTGGCTTTGAATATTTAAACCTCCATGTAAAAATGTTAAGCCCCAGGAACGCAAATGCACTAAGGAACCTAATATTATCTTTAGGGAGAGGGCTGCTCGTCCCATTTGCTCCCCGATGCAAATGTCCCGTTTTTATCTGTGGCTTACAGGCACGTCACAAATAGGATTAGAAAACCATTTTGTGAAATGGAAACGAGCAGGATTTAATGGAAAAACCAAAAGATGGTCCAAGACCCATTTTTCTTTAATGATATTTCTGGCCCAGAGATTCTTCTAAATCACCTCCCAGGTCGCACCCCCAGGACCCCTGCCCCCTCCCCACCGGAACAAAAGCCAGACAGAGCCAGGGGCCGTAAGAGGGGCGGGTGAGAAGAAAGGGCTGCCACCGGCCAGCCCGGAAGCCATCGCAGGACCGATCTGCCGGCAAGATTCACTTAACGGCTTCACTGGGGTCTGACTGCCCGAACAACTTAATCCTCGGCCCTGGAGTCGCATCCGGGGCGTCTGGGGACCGTCCTCCCAGCCCCGGGCCCAGGAATGACCCAGCTGGGCACGCTGACCTGCAGGCTGCCACCAACCCAGAGGGGCAGCCGGGGTGGGGGCTGGTGAGCCCTCCACCCCTCCCTGGGTGCCCCCCCCGGGCCATGCCGCCCCAGTCACAAGGGACAATGGCACAGTCACCGACTGGTCCCTTACACCCTCTTGCCAAGTTGCAAAGGAGACCGAACTCCAGAGTCAGGCATGGCTTCACGGGACCCCTTGGCCTTGCTCCCCCAGGCCCACAACCTTTGTCCACCTTCAGCCCAGCTCCCAGATCCACACCTGCTGCCTCGGGCCGTCTGCTCCACTGGTATCCGCCGCCGCCACATGCAGCAGAGAGCACCAAGCCCACCTGCCCCGTGGCCAGCTGCACCCGCCCCAGGAAGCCCCTACCTTCCACCCCGCCAGCCCAGGACCCGGACGGCCCTGGGCTCCTTGCTCCCATGTCACCACATGGCGTCTCGTCACAGGGCTCCCCATGTTTGCCTGGCCACCTGCCTCAGGCCACGCCCTCTGCAGCCAGACGGCAGTTTTCTCCCACCGGCCGGACCAGCTATCCCACCTGGTCCACCCCCGTACCCACGGAGCCCTCCCAGCCCGGCCTTCTCCCCCAAGCCTGGCTGTCCTCACCCTCCAGCCCCCAGGCTTTGCCTCAGGACCCTGAGCGTCAGGCTCCACCCACCACCTGCCTTCTCTCCCACGGGTCCCTCCATCTAGAGGGCCTGCCCTCTTCTGGTCTCCTGACCAGACGCAACTCGCACTCAGCCACCTCCTCCCAGCAACCTTCCTGGCCTGACTGCCAGCTAGAGCCCATCGGTGGCTCACCCCTCGAGCTCGCAGCACTCGCCACGCCCTGGCCCCCATGACTGCGGGTTGGTCTTCCCGCCCCAGACATCAGCGGCGTGGAGAGCCCAGGCAGGCCCAGCAGCGCAACGGCTCAGCCTGGGAGACAGGGGACCCAGACCCTGCCCAGCCCTGCTGGCAGTGACCCAGTCTCCCTCCTCTGGACTCAGTTTCCCCTCTGAGCAGCAGAGGTCAATCAGGATGACCTCGGACCCCCCTGGGCCCGGCCCAGGCTCCACTCCCCAGCTCACACCTGCTCTGGCAGCCTCTCCCTCCACCAGCCCACCTGCGGGCTCCGACTCCAGCCTCACCCAGCCGGCCTGTGCCCCATGGTCACTCACAGGACGTGAGCCCGGGGGCAGGGGGCAGAGTCCTTTTCCTCTGGCTCCGCCCCACCCCGCTCCCAGCAGAGCTGTGTGGGACCTCGGGGAGGCAGGACGCCACCTGATGATGCCATATGCCCACCAAGCTCATCTTGGTCCCATCGGCAGAGCAGGCTGGGGATGCAGGGACAGGCCACTCCAACAAGGACTGCCAGGCAGCAAGGCCCAGGGCGGGAGCACAGGCCCTCAGGGGACGTGGGGAAGGGGGCGGCAGCGGGAGGACTCGCAGGCCTTCACAAAGCCAGAACATCACAGACATGGGGTGTCCTTCACTCCCCACCAGAGCGCCCCTGGGAAGGACCCAGCAAGTCGAAGCCGAAGGGAGCAGCGGGGGCAGCCGGCCAAGGTCTCAGGTGCCCACTGTGCTGTCCGGCTTCTGCTGGGAGCCCCGGTCCACGCGGCCCCAGGCAGGGCCACCACCTCCCTCCAGCTTCCAGAGGCTCTGCCCCGATGACCTTCTCCTTGGCCAGTCGGTGGGACTACCCCTGCTGAGCCCGTGGCCATCTGCTGGCGCTGGTGCTGGACCCAGGGAGGGACCCGGGCTGGTGGGGGCGGGGAGCAGGCTCAGGCACAACCTTCCATGGTCCCAGGAAGAAAGTGCTCGATGTCCAAGACGGGGACAGACACAGGCTGTGGGAACTGCCGGGAGGCAGGGAGGGCTCCTTGGAGGAGGCGGCGCTCTGGCAGGCATTCCAGCGCTGGGCGGACAGGATTCCAGGGGGTGAAGACGGAGCTGGGAAGGCAGAGGCTGAGCCTAAGAGCCTGGCGCCTGGGCCTGTGTCAAGGGCTTTCAGGGGCTCTTCACGCACCTGGCAGATTCGAGCGAGGCGGCCTGAACTGTGGTCCCAAGATCTGCACATTGAAGCTCTAACCCCCGCACCCCAGAACGTCTAGGCCGAGACCCTGAGCGTCTGTTGTCCCAGCCCCCAGGACGATGGACCCGCGTCACATGCGGGAAGGCAGGGCTGGCGGCCTGAGCCGTGGGAGCCGTGGGAGCTGTGAGCAGGGCAGGGCTCTGCCAGCCCCGTGCCTCTGGGAGCTCGTTCTGACAGTGCCCGCTGTCTGCTCCCCCAAACCCACAGCCCCAGCCCACGGGCATCTGGGTTCTGCTCAGACATGTAGCCCAAGGCCACCCCCTGGGAGCCAGTGACTGCTCTCTGCCCACAGCCAGAGGGCCAGGGCCAGGGGGCCCCCTCTGGGCTGCGTGGGCCTCAGGAAGCTTCCAAGCCAGGTGGCCTTTTTCACCTAAAAATAAAATCTTTTTTTTTTTTTTTTTTTAATCTTTTTGCTGTTTCTTGGGCCGCACCCACAGCATATGGAGGTTCCCAGGCTAGGAGTCGAATCAGAGCCGTAGCCACCGGCCTGCACCACAGCCACAGCCACGCGGGATCCAAGCCGCGTCTGCAACCTACACCAAAGCCCACGGCAACACCGGATCCTTAATCCACTGAGCGTGGCCAGGGATCGAACCCGCAACCTCGTGGTTTAAAATAAGCTCTTCCTCAAACGGATTGTCTTCTCAACAAACACCCGGAGGGACGCAGAGGGTGGGGGGGTCAGAGGGTCAGGCCCCACACCCGGCCATCGCGGGGCAGCCTGAGCCACCTCCCTTCATGGGGGAGACAGGACAGGACGCATTTGCCCTTAGGACGAGGGGGCACTCGCTGGAACTCAGACACACTAAAAGGCTGAACAAACAAGGACCACATGTGGAGTGCAGCTCCCCCCTCCCCCGCCACCCAGTGCAGATTTTGCAGTTAGGCGCCGGAGCTTAGCCATGAGGTTTGGAGTATCTGGGTTGGAAATAAGAACTCTTTCTTTGTAACGGTGCCGCGCCCTCGGCGTCAACACAGAGCCGTGGATTCAGCTTTCGTGGGATGGACCGGCCTCGACCTTGAGCATCTGGGGAGCTGGGACACCGGGAGGCCCCAGGGCCAGGCTGTCCCCCGCTGACAAGCAGATGTGCTGGCCATCCCGCCCTCCTGCCAGCTGTCCCTTGCCACCTCGTCCCCACGCCTGCCCCAACACGCCCCTCCTCCAGTCTGTCTGCCCCCCTGGGGCCTCGAGCATCGCCGGCACTGGTTTAGAGTGTGGGTCTGAGCGCTGGCCGGGGAGCCGAGCCTCTCAGGCTGCTCGCCAGGCCATGGTTCACTGGGGTCTCCCGGGCATGAGAAAAGAAACTCAAATGTTTAGGTGCAATCCCTTACATTTTTTCCTTTTTTTTTTTTTTTTTTTTTTAATCTGCTTCAAAAGATCTTGATAATAATATTTTTTTTTAAAGTAAAAAAAAAAAATACAAAGGAATAAGGGAAATAAAAATCCCCATTAGGAGTTCCCCTGTGGTTCAGGGGGTTAAGGATTCGGCATTGTCACCGCAGTGGCTCAGGCTGCTGCTGTGGCACGGGTTTGATCCAGGAGCTGCCAACATGCTACGAATGTGGCCAAAAAAAAAAGTCACTGTTAGGCAAACACCACAGCGCCGAATGTTGCTGGTAAAAACCCATGAGCTAACTCTGACCAAGGCAAAAAGTTTAGGGAAGGATATTTGCCTCGCCTCAAAGTGCACTCTCACCCAAGATATTCATTACAGAGGAAAAAGAGTCACTTACAGCAAAAGACATCCAGAAGCCGCCACGTTAACCGGGCAATGGAGGTTAACCTCACCAATAAAAAGATACACAGACAAGAGGAAAAAAAAGAGCTCGAGGTCATTGCAGAGAATCCAGAGGACACAGGAAAAGCCAGCTGCCCCGTCCCGGGATGAAGCCGCAGGTCCCTGCCCAGCATCCCCTCCTGACCCCACGGTCTGTGCCCCCCGGGATGCAGGGTCTGGGGTCCACAGAGCCCTCTCCTGGCCCTTTGCTCCTGCTCCCTTCACACCAGAAGACGTCAGGTCCCCGCGCTGCCTATGAAATAGCACCTACACACACTTGCCAGGCCACAAAGGACACCGTTTCCCCACAGCTGCTGTCCAGGCAGAGGACCTGGCCCTGGACCTGCCCCCAGGCCAGCTCTCAGGCACCTGCAGAGGTGGAGCTTGTGGGAGCGGCCAGCTCCAAAGCCACCCCTGGCCCAACAGTGAGGCTGGTGTCCCCACCACACCACGAGGGGGGCTGGGGGGAGGAGGGCCACGGGCAGCCGCAGTCACACCCTGCGCATCCCCAAAGCCCCCTGGACTTGTCCCCTCATGCTGGTGGCAGCACGGCAGCAGCCCCACTCAGAGCTCACTCTGTCAAGGAGCAAAGACGGTTGAGCCACCGGCGTCTGGCAGCAGGTGCAGACAGCCGGGAGCACCCCAGCAGCCCACAGCGCCGTGCCACCCAGCCCCAAGACCCACTCCCCGCCAGTCCCACGGGTGCGGATCTGGAAAAGCGGCTCCAGTGAGTCCAATGTTCACGTCCATTAGCGTCGCACGAACATCTCTTGGCCCGCGCGGCTCTCAGTGCTCCGCAGCCTCGGCGCCCACTGGAATGAAGCGAGGCCAGGGCAAGGCTGCCCTGCCAGGCCCGCTGCCCAGCCTGCCCAGCAGGAGGGGCAGGTCCTCCCTCCACCATCCACCAGCTTCCCCGCCTGACAGTCCCAGACGCCTGGGCTCTGCAGTGAGTTCAGGTCCAGGGTTCTGCGTAAGCTCCCCTCCTGCCCCCCCACAAAGGGCAGGGCCCCCTCTGCCCACAGCCATGTGAGACCTCCCCAAAGTCCAGCACCATTCACCCCCTCACCCTCCACCTCCCCCCCGCCAGGATGTTGGTCACCCAGGGGGCCCTGGGGGGCAGGGTGAGCCCCGGCCTCCTCTGGGCCCCGCCCCCAAGTCTGTCCCCACCAAGACCGCTGGTGGCCCATGGAGGGCTCCCCAAGAAAGACCAGCAGCCCGAGAGCCCTGCCAACCACACACAGCTCATTATGGCTGCGATTAGCGCTAACAGCTTTCCGGGGCAGCCTCTGCAGGGCCGGGTCCAGGAGCAATTGTCCATAATTATCCCCAATCCCGAGCCCCCCAGCCCACCCCCAGGCCACCAGGAGAACCGTCAGGGCTGCAGGAGGTGGCCCTGGTTGCAGCCTGGGTCCTGCAGGCCTCTGCCCTCTGGAGCCTCAGTTCACCTCTCTGCAGTGGGAAGGGGAAAAGCTGGGCTATCCCCCCAACCCCGCCCCACCCCTGCTGCCCCTGTGCTCCCCAGCCAGCGCCACCCACACCCCCGCCGACCACCAGCCCTTTCTGTGTCTCAGGGTCCTTCCATGTCTGCTCTGGCCCTGGACTGCAGGGAGGGGCCCTGTTCCATCTCAAGGATAAGACACGGATGCTGCGAGCTGGGCCCCAGGCAGGGTGGCATCAGGCCTGGCCAGGGCTGATCTGGGGCAGGGCGGGGGGGGGGAAGGCGGTCTCTGATCTCTACCCTCCCCCAAACCAGACATCCCTGGGGGCCGTCGGGGGATGGGGTCAGGAAGGGAGGCCCCAGATGTCCCCAGCCCCCTACCTGGACTCCGGGGACACCCCCTCTGGCCCCGGGGGCCCAGGTGAAGGGCAGGCAGGCTGGGGACAGCCTTGAGTCTGCTCTGGGATGTGCTAAACAGGGGGGCTCCAGGGGACACCTGCCAAGGACAGCCAGACACCTGGGTCTGGAGTTTAAGCACCAGGACCAGAGGGCGGTGGAGTTGGGGTCAGAGGGCACGGGTGGGGACGCGGGACTCCGTGGGACACAGCGAGTGTGGAGCCACACAGATGGGGGGCAGGCAGCGGGGACAAGGGAGGAGAACCCCAGGGGCAGGGGGGCAAGGTCTGTGGAGGCTGCTGCTCACCCGCCCTCTGCCCGCTCTCTGCCCATGCCCCGGGCTACACTTCAGGGGCCAAGGGCTGGAATGTGGGGGTTCAGGGGGGGCATCTGCTGAGTCGGGGGGTACAGCCAGGCCCCTGGGGACAAGCTGGGCCCCTCCCTGCAGGGGGACGTGCAGAAGTGGTTGAGGAGGCTAGAGGCCTCCAGGAGCCTGCTGGACCCGCAGACACCAAGCCCGGTCAGCAGGCCAAGCTGGCCCCAGGGGGGCTGGTATGAGCCGAACCCTGTCCCCCAAACTCCCATGTTGAGCTGACCCCAGCCCCACAGAAGGCGACTGCCTTTGGGCCTCGAAAGGGGTGATGGGATGAAACGAGGCCCTCAGGGTGGGTCCAACGAGTGTCCTTAGAAGAGGATTCAGATGCACAGAGATACCCGGGCCTCGAGGGCACAGAGGAAAGGCCACCTGGGGCGCAGCGGGCGACTCTGCCACCAGAGAGGCCTGGGAGAAACCAGCCCTGCTGATACCGTGATCCGGGACTTCCAGCCTCCCGGACAGCGAGAGATGCCGTCTGGGCCACCGGGCTGGGTATTTTGCAGCCCTGAGAAGCAACGCCGAGGCCAAGGCCGAGCAGAGGGCACACAGGCAGGGCGACCGCTGCCAGCCCCTCCCCGGGCCGCCAGGACCCCAGACCCAGGCCGGACCTGACCTGCGGCCTTCCTTCCGCCCCTCCCGAAGCCCACCAGGTCCAGCCCTCCTCCTCAACGCCTCCCTGGGGGCCTCACTCCTGTGTCCTGCCCCCCCCAAGGCCCCCCAGAGCCCCCTGCCCAGAACAGCCTCCACGGCAAGGACCAAGCCCCCTCCCTTCCCTGGCCCACCCCAAACCAGTCTTTTGTCAAACACGGTCAATAAATTATTCAGTTTGCAAAATGCCATTATGTGTGAGTTTACTTAATTGAATAGAATAATTTATGGTAAAACCTGGGGAAAGAAAGATCGATGAGGAAAGGGACAGAAGAATGATTGCGTTTCCGTGAAGGCAATTTGATTTTTATCCCTCATTATAATAATGTTAAGGGGAAAACATCAGCTTGGGTCAGAATCACTATTTGCAGAGTGGCCGGACCATGAATTTTAACTGGAGGTGGCGCAGAAGTGGGCAGGAGCTCAATAATTGATGCCTCGTCTGCCACCGCAAATAACGGCAGGGCTCGGGTACAAACGCGCGCGGCCCGCAGATCCACGGCTGATCCTAAAGGGTAATTTCGGAACAAGTTGTCTGTTGGCGATACGCGTGTAACACACCCGACGTGATTCAGAGCGCAGGCGCACGCGGACTTCACAACAAATCACCGAGAGGCAGGTGGCACGAAGTCTCGGCTTCTTTCCCCGGGTGCCGGCAGCCGGAGCCAGGCCACCACCGCCCTGCACCGCTGACGCCCAGGACTGGGTCCACCCAGCCGTGGAGGGCCGCTCCAGGGGACATTTGTCCCAGCCACCTGCCAGCCGAGGGGCCCCAAGCACGTTACCTCTGCCGGGACCTCGGTGCCCGCGCCTGGAAAGCAGAGCCGACGCCACGCCGCTCGGTTCTGTGAGATTGAAGGATCCAGGCTCTGCACCCAGGGTCGTGCCTGACGCTGCCTTCCTCCCACAGCGAAGAGAGTCCTGAGCCGACTTGTTCAGCCCAGACAGCTGCCCCGCCGGTGCTCGCAGCGTAGACACACCCGCAGCCCATACCCTCTGCGGGCAAACTGCTGGCTCCGGTCCTGCAGGCCTGGGGCCCCAGGAGCGGTCTCCTGAGCCATAGTCCCCAGGCTTCGTGCTCCTTGGCTCTGCAGGCTTCCAAGCCCCTCGTGGCCCGTCTGTGCCCCCACCTCACCCCAACACACGCACGCGCGTGGGGTTAGCGCCACGCCGGGGCTGTGCACGTGAAGACCCGGGAGAGCTGTCCCCAGATGACAGAGGAGAACACCGGAGCTCAGGGCGGCGAGAGGCCTCCCTGAGGCCCTGCACCCGGTGGCAGAGCCAGGCCTGGATCCGACGATGGGCAGAGATCTCGTCTACCTCAGATCTGGCTCCACCCCAGGGCGGAGGCCAGCACCAAGCAGCCCCAGTTGCTGGTGGACGAGTGGGTGGATGGATGGGTGGGTGGGTGGGTGGGTGGATGGGTGAGGGTGGTTGACGGGTGGGTGGATGAATACAACGGGTGGAGGGACGGGTCCGGGGGAGGATGGACGGGTGGCCGGATGGGTCAGGATATGGAAACTAGGCAGGAGGTAGCTGGACACAGAACGAAGGGTCCACGAACAGACAGACTGGGGTCTTGGTAAGTGGAGGACAGAGGAGGGAAAGGGGGTGGCTAGACCGTCAGGTAGGTGGGTATATGGGGGGAGTGGCCCCAGGAGGGCAAGGACCACACCCGTGCCAGTCCCTGGTGCTTGACAGATGTTTGTCCAGTGAATGAACGGGTGGACAGGGGGAGGTGGGCCACTGGGGCGGAAATTCCATGCCTCTCTCTCATATTGAAGCGACAGAAGGAGCCCAGGGCTCTGACCCTTCAGTGTCCCCCACATGTGCAGGGCAAAGCTGGGACAGACTTCACGGCCAGCTCCCCAGGCCCCGCTGCATCCAGGGGGACTGCAGGGCCCCGCGAGGGAAGGGCCTTGCCACCAGCCTCACAGCGCGGCCCCTGGCCCGGCCCTTCCCTTCTGCTGCTCCATCTCCAATGGTGCCACAGGCTGCGGGGGGTCAGCCAGAGGCAGAGACCCCGCGCCCCCTTCTCACCTTCGGAGTCCCCCGCTCCAGGCAAGCGGGCCTGCTGGACCCCCGAGGCCGTCAGGTGGCCACCCCACGAGAACACAGCCAGGCTCCGCGCCCCCACGGACAAGCTCCTTAATGTTTCATCTGCTGCGCTCCCTCCAGACGCCCCCCTCGTCACAGGGGGCTGGGCGGTGGCACCTGTCAGCACGGGGACAGGCAAGGGCAGAGGGCGGGCGGGCAGCCCGTCTGGGCGCGGGCACTGACAAAGGGGGTCCAAGGGGCACGGGGCAGTTCCAGGGCGTGGCGGGGGCGCCCGACAGAGTCACAGATCCAGGGACTGGGGGCCTGTGTCTAGAGGGAACTGAAGCCACAGGGCAGGACAAGGTGGTCCTGGGGAGAGGGGAGCCGGAGGAGGGCCACCAAAGGGACAGAGCAGGAACACCCACAGGGAGCGGGGTTGAGGAGCGAGGAGGGGAGGGGAGGGGAGGCGGGGCCCGGATGCCAGGAGGTGTGGCACCACGTGGACCGTCCCTGCAGCCGGTCTGTGACCTCAGTGTGGGGGAGGGGAGGAGGGAGGCCCTGCCCCCGCCTCGGTCTCCCCCTCCCCCACAGGCGCTGGGGTGCCATCCCTGTGAGAAGGGCTGTGGGTCCATCTGCAAGTCTAATTGCTCTGCTCCGCTCTGCCCTCACACCCCATATATTGGCACCTACAGCCCAGATGCCGCCCGACTGGGCTGGCGGGGGAGGGGGAGGGCGGCGCCTCACCCTGCTTACAGCACAAGAGCAAAGCGAGAATGTGGGGAGGGGGCTGGGCCAGGCTGCAGCCCAGAGGGCTTCCTGGAGGAGGGGCAGCGCTCTCCCCACTCCCCCGCCAGCTCGCAGAGGGACCCACGCAGAGAGGAAACCCAGGGCACCCGGGTCTCAGCACCTCCCCTGTCCCTGCCTCTGGCCACCCAGCCGTGTGGCCAGCCGGCTGTCCCACCCCCCGTCCAGCGCCCCCCACCCCAGGATCCTTCCTGTAGCATCTCGGGCCCACAGACCCCCCACTGGGCTGGGCTCCAGATGCTGAGCTGCCCCGGGACAAAGGGGACAAAGGGATCTTGGAAGTGACAGGAACCTGGGCTCCTGGGCTGGCCCCCCAGGGCCGACAGGTCTCGGGGAGCAGGGGCAGAGTGCTTGCCAGGTGGGAGGGGCCCCCTGCCCCCCACCCCCACCCCACTGCCGTGGTCTGTCTCCACCTTACACACCCCAGGGGCAGAGGCGACCCCGCCTGATTCTGGGGACCCTCCCATCATCCACAGTCTCCCCAGAGAGGGCACCGTGGAGGGACCTGGCCTGGCTTCCCCCCCAGCCACGGCCAGCCTCCCTGGCCAGGTCCCACACCGCCTGGCGTTCGTGCAGACACACGGGCACAAGCTCTCCCCCCGTGCTGGATCCTTTCTGTAGCAAGTGTGGACACGCGTCCCCGTTTTTCAGATGAGCAACAGAGACACAGAGAAGGGCAGCAGCGTGCCTGGGGTCACACAGCTCGTAGGATTTGTATCTGGACCTTCTGAGGGGACGGGGCCCTGGGGCCCATCACTGCCTTACCCTGTGCCCCTGTGACCCCGATGGTCTCTGAGCCCCCTGCTTGGCAGGCCCTGCCCAGGGGCCCGCGGCAGAGGTGTTTCCCAGATTCCAGGGCAGGGGCCTGGCCCACCACCTGCCTGGCCCCGGAGGCTGGCGCCTCGCTGCTTGTGGGCAGTGATGCTGACGGCAGCGCAGACTTGTGAGTTCCTGCCCCCACCCAGGGACAGGTCCTGTGGCCTCTGAGGGGACTGCTGCAGGGTGCACAGTCCCACCTGGGTCTCCCCACCTCAGCCCCTCCCCTGCTGCATGCCCTCTTCTGCTCCCCCAGGTCAGGGGCCTCCCTATCCCAAGTCCCCAGGTCCCTGATGGGGAAACCAAGGCCTAGAGGGCCAAGGTCACAGGTGAGAGCTGGCTCTGAGGCAGAAAGGTCAAGGGTCAGTGTCTTCCTTTCACCACAAAGGCAGTGATGAACAGAGAGGTCAAGGAGCTTTCCTAGGTCACACAGCAATTTCTGCTGATCCATGGAGGACCAGAGCCCGCCCCTAGAAGCCCCAGCCTCTGGTCTGTCAGCCTCTGGGCCTGGCTCCACGGCAGGGGAGGGGAGAGGCGGGACGGAATGGAGGGGCTGGGCTTCCAGCAGGGAGCAGGTGGGGCCTGACTCCCCCAGGACCAGGAATGGAGAATTTCAAGGTGGCCACAGCTGAGCTTTAACACAGCGGGGGCCCTGAGCGTGGCCTGCCCCCTCCCCTCCAGCTCGCCCTGGCTCCAGCCCTGGAAGTTTCCCGGCCCCTCCCCTGAGCCCCACACCTGCGGCCTCCGTGGGGACCCCTGGCCCACGGCCTTTGGGGAGACCCTTGGGGATCTGGGCCCCATGCGCTGACACCTCTAAACTGGGAGCCACGGCCCTTGAGGCCCACCCGCCCCCGGCAGGGCCTGGCTGGGGGCCAGCCATGGACAATGCGAGCCAATAGAAGCTTGGAGAAGATCTACTGTGCTGAAGCCCGGCCCCTTCAAGGGAGACGCTGACGCAGCACAAGGCCCTGAGCTGGACCCTCAGATTCTCAATCCTCCATCTGCCGACCTGAGATTCGTCTAGAGCCTCATCACCCCAGGCCCCCAGACCTCCCGTCTCCCCAGACCCCCAGGCCCCCAGACCCCCGGGCACAGAGCCTCACCCAGAGGGAGGAAGGCATCACCAATACAGGTCAGAGCCCAGGCCCCACAGAGGAGCAGCTGGGACAGGAGGTGATGGTTTGAGCAGAGCTCGGTAAGGGCCTGGAGTAGAGCAAAAGCTTCTGGAAGTTTCCACCACCCACCCAAAGGAACCGCCCCCTCACTCCGACGTCACCCAGACCTCCCTACCACCTTTCTTTCTGTGAGGCTGCCTGTCTTGACCTCGCCAGGGGCAGGGGACACAGGGGGCTGCCAGCCCAGGGCAGGAGCTCTCCCTGCTACCTAGGGCCCTGCATCAGGAGGGGCTCTGATGGGGGTGAAGGAGGCATGGCAGGAGGGGCTGGTTCTGAGAGAGGCGCGCCCCCACCCCGTCCCCCTCCCTCCCCACCCCCCACAGTTCTCATGTGGGACAGAAAGGGGACCTCTTGGGGAGAAGCCACTTTGTGACCTGGAAACCAGATACATGGGTCCTCAGCATGGCAGCGGCGGGGCGGGGGGCAGCTGGGGGCTGGGCAGGAGACGTTGGTGTGTGAGGGTGCCCAACGGGCCAGGCCAGGCACAGAGCCCGACAATGAGGGACAGAGACATGAGAGGGAGCAGATGAGAGTCGGGGGAGGGGGGCAAGAATTAAACCCACGCACCTAGAGCCAACTCATCCATGACAAAGGCGGCAAGAATACACAATGGAGAAAGGACAGCTTGTTCAATAAGTGGTGCTGGGGAAACTGGACAGCCACATGGAAAAGAATGAAAGTAGAACACTCCCTAACACCAGACACAAAAATAAACTCCAAATGGATTAAAGACCTAGATATAAGACCAGACACTATCAAACTCTTAAACATAGGCCAAAACACTCTCTGACGTAAACCACAGCAACATCTTCTCAGATCCACCTCTCAGAGTCATAACAGTAAAAACAAAAAGAAACAAATGGGACCTAATCAAACTTAAAAGTTTCTGCACAGCAAAGGAAACCCTAAATAGCACAAAAAGACAACCCACAGAATGGGAGAAAATCTTTGCAAATGAATCAGCTGACAAGGGATTCATCTCCGAAATTTATAAACACCTTCTGCAGCTCCATACCAAAAAAACAAACAACCCCATCCAAAAATGGGCAGAAGATCTAAACAGACAGTTCTCCAAAGAAGACATACAGATGGCCAAAAAACACATGAAAAGATATTCAACCTCACTCATTATCAGAGAGATGCAAATCAAAACCACTCTGAGGTACCACCTTGCACCAGCCAGAATGGCCATCATCTAAAAGTCTACAAACAATAAGTGCTGGAGGGGGGTGGAGAAGAAGGAGCACTAGTACACTGTTGGTGGGAATGTAAATTGGTGCAACCACTGTGGAAAGCACTATGGAGATGCCTCAGAAAACTAAACATAGAACTACCTTTTGATCCAGCAATCCCACTCCTGGGCATCTATCCAGAGAAAACCATGACTCACAAAGACACGTGTACGCCGATGTTCATTGCAGCACTATTTACAATAGCCAAGACATGGAAACAACCTCATTGTCCATCGACAGAGGAGTGAATCAAGAAGATGTGGTCCATACACACAATGGAATATTACTCAGCCATCAAAAGGAATGAAATACCAGCATTTTTTGCAACATGGATGGACCTAGAAACTATCATGCTAAGTGAAGTCAGCCGTACAATGAGATGCCAACATCCAATACTTTCACTGACATGTGGAATCTGAAAAAAGGACAGACGGAACTTCTTTGCAGAACAGATGCTGACTCACAGACATTGAGGAGGAGACCGTTTGGGGGCTGGGGGAATGTGCCTGGGCTGTGGGATGGAAATCCTGTGAAATTGGATTGTGATGATCGTTATACAAGTACAGATGTGATAAATTCATTGAGTAATTAAAAAAAATTTTAAAAAAAAGATTGAGTTGGGGGCAGACCAGACCTATGGGCCTGGGGTTCAGTCTTGGCCCCTCCAACTGCCTGAGGGACCTCGCACCCCAGCCCTTGCCCAGCTGAAGGCCAAAGGAGGCTGTCCAGACGCTGCCGTCCCCACCCCCACCCCACCCCCACCAGACCCCAGAAAAGGAGCAGGAGCTGCAGGAACTGGGGGCCAGCGTAACCTGCAGGTTCCTGACCTGGCCCCGCCCTCCCAGGCCTGCTGGGCTGCCCCCCGTCCCCCGCCACAGTTCCTGGCATGTCACAGCCCCTCCTGGCCTGCCCGGCCCACTGTGTCCACCGCCTTGCTCATGCTCCCAGGCCAGGCACAGAGTAGGCCTGCAGGAAATCGCACTGAAGATAAGAGAATGAGCAGAGGGCCTCTCCAAGAGGGATCTGTTTCCTCCAAAGGACTCAGAACGATCTAAGGAAGATCCAGCATCTCCTGGCCGAGTTGAGCCACACTGGAGGCCATCTGCCGGGAGCTGGGACAGGCCGACCACAGGGACCAGCATCTCTGGAGCCAGGCCCCTCTCTGCCCAAGCAGCCACAGGGGCTCCTGAGAGACAACCCGTCAAAGGAGGAGGAATCCTTTTAAAAGGGAGTGTCCCCGACAGCATCCTCCAGCCCACCAGAAGGCTGCCCTCACGCTGGATGGTCCTGCGGCCCCGGGCACCGCCTCCCATGCCCGGGTCCTGGGGCCTCCCTGACCCCAGCTCCTTCCAGCCCCGAGCCCCCAGCCCCCCAAAGGCCGGCCCCCTGCAGAGCTTCGTCACCTCCGCATCGACTGCCAGGAGCCTGGCCCCCGCTCCTGCTGAGGAACCAGGCCCAGCCCCACTGCCGAGGGAAGGAGGCTGGCCTGGCGGAGACCTTATCTCATCTGAAAGGACCTGCTCAGACCAGCAGCCACTGGAGCCACCTGGTGCGGGGGAGGGGGGGACTTTAATTACACTCAAAGATCCCAAATGGCCCAGCGGGAGGCTGGTGATAGGGCAGCTGGGCTGCAGGCCTCCGTCCACCAAGGTGCTCTCTGGGCCCTACAGCTCCCACCCCAGCATCATCCAGGGGCACCTGCCCAGCATGGCTCCACCACACCCACCATCCTCCCAGCAGCCGCTCAGGGGCCACCTCCCGTCCCCCCCGCCGCCCTGTTGGTCCAGAATCTGGACTCGTCGTCCCAGCATCCCCAGGTGTGCAGTAAGCCAGGTTTGGGACAGCCCGCCCAGCCCCTACTCAAGTGTCACCTGCTCACTGCTCAGAGGGACCACTTCTGCCACTGAGCCTGCATCGGTGCCGTCCCACCAGGACCAGCGGGTGCGGAAAGAGGCCGGGGTTCGGGGTGGGAAAGCCCCCCCCAGCAAAGGGTTCCAGGAACTTGACGGGCTGAGCACTGCACATCGGGCTGACGCCCATGCGGGTATGTGCGTGTGCACGTCAGGTAATAAGTCAGGCCCTCTGGGGGAGGCCTGCTCTTTGGCGGCTTATTAACCAATCACATGGCCCAACACGCATTTCCCCCAGGACCGAATCTGCCCATCAGATCAGCCCGACGTGAAAGAAAGACATAAGCCAACACGGGGATGTTTCAGCCACCCCTCCCAGCAGCCACTTCCCCGCGGGGCCCAACCCCAGGGGCAGGACCGCACTGGACTGGCTGAACTTGACCCCCCGCCCCCCACCTCCCCCCCAGGGCTCTCAGCCCTCGCTGCAGTCATGCCGGGGGCAGGGCGGGGGGGGAACGGAGGGCTGCCCGGACACTGACCCCAGGAGCCCTGGCCCCCTCATCTGCCAGCTCCCTGGAAACTGCTGCCACTTGGCCCCCAGCCACCCACCTTCAGGGCCGGCTCTGGGGTCCCCTGTGTTTCTAAGGAGATGAAGAGCTGTGTGTAGAAGCCCCCCCCCACCCCGCCCCCAGCCTCGGCTCATGCAGGGACCCTCAGGTCTGGAGCATGAGGCCAGCCTTGCCTCCCTGCCCAGGCAGGGCCACCAACCCACCCATCCCACAGCCACTGCCTCCCAGTGCCCCTGTCTGACAGGGGAAAGATGCTTCTGTCCCAAGGGCGACAGCGGAGTGTGCCCGCGGGGGCCAGGCGGGGAGGTGGGGCAGCGCAATGCTCCCTGTGCCTGCAACTCAGAACAGGGTCACCCACCTGGGTTGCCCCGCCCCCAAGGGCCTGGGGACCAGGAGGCATGATGTGGGGGCCTCCCTCACCCTGGGCTTGCAGGCAGCCCCCCAGCCTAGGGCACAGCCCAGAACAGTCCATCCTGGGGGAATTCCAGCTCCTGCTGCCCATCTGCCCTTCCGAGTGGACAGTGCAGGGTCCAGAGGCTTGAGGGTTGTGGGAACACCTAGGCCCGTGGCCCTGAAAGGGCCGGTCCTGCCTGGCCTCCAGGAAGCCTGGAAAACCCCAGAGGCTCCGGAAACCCAAGCCCGGGCCGGATGTGGAGGCAGGGCCACGGGCCGCCCAGCCCTGCTGGGCTTCTGGGCCCGTGGCCTCGAAGGACGGGCTCTGGTCGCTGAGTCCTCCCTTGGGTTCCCCTCTCTGCTGTCTGGAGGGACAGGCCTGCTTGTCCTCTTCACTTTGCTGGTGAGGAGACTGAGGCTCAGACGGGTGAAGTCACCCCAGCGTCACACAGCAGTAAGTGCAGGAACCAGGCCGCACACCCGGTTTGGGCAGAATTTGGGCAATGTGTGCCTCCTGGCCGTGGAAGGGACACCCGCCAGCCTGTGTGCGGGACCAGGCTTTTCAAACCAGCTCGGCAAGTGGGTGTGCTGGCTGATCCCTCCCGAGGAAAGTCACATGCTTAGAAAGTCGCTGCCGACAATCACTTACAGAGGCAGGAGCAGGTGCCCCGTGCCTGCGGGCAGCTCAGGGGTGCAAGCAGAGTGGTTGAAGTCGGGACCGGCTGGCAGGCCCTAGGCACGGTGGGCCTCGGCCAAGGCTCTTCCCTGCATCCTGTCCAGGCAGACGGCCACCCAGGCACCCAGGTTCTTGTGGGGGTTGGAGGCTGGGGGCTGGGGGGTGGCCCCAGGAGGGGTTGGTGAGAGCTCAGAGTGAGGGCCCTCAGAGGACTGCCAATGAGTCCCTCTGGGAGGGCCACTGATGTGTGCTGAGCAGCAGGGACCAGGAGGTGACGGCATAACTGACTGGGCCCCCAGGTGGTCAGTTTGCCACCCCAGGGCTGCCGCTGCAACCCCCTGGGAGACCTGCGCTGGACCCACCCACCACCCTGCCTCTAGTGCCGCCCGCTGTGCCCAGCCCCGCCCCCTCCCCCCACGGGCTGCCCCTCCCTCCACGGGCTGCTCCTCCCAGGAGGAGATCCCAGAACCCAGCTCATCCTTAGAACTGTATCCACTTTAATTCACCCAAAGAGGAGCCACCGGAAACTGGAGCCGAGATGTTTGCGCCTGGGAGGGAGGCAGCAGGATCCTGGGGACTGGGCAGCACAGGAAACCCGGGGATTGGGGGTGCGGGGCACCCAGCTTTCTGGGTGGTCTGGGCTTACGGATGGGTGGGGGTGGCATCTCGAGTCATCCCTGCCCTGACTTTGGGACAGAGGCCGGTGCTCGCCGGCACGTCTAAAGGACCATGCACAGAGCGGCCCATGACCTGTGCCACGGCCTCCCCGGCCCTGCTTTGGCGATGGTGAAACCGCCAGTGGCAGAGCTGGGACCCAAACCCAGCACATGATGCCAGAGCCCACCCGGCGCTGGGAAGCGCCGGGCAGGGGGCCATCCCCGCCTCCAGGCTGGCACCAGGGATGCCATGTTTCCTGCCGCAGCACCTGGCCTCCCTCGTCTGTGCCTTGGTTTCAGCCAGGGCTGGGCACTCGGGGCTGGTGGAGGCCCCACCAAGGCCTGCGGGCCACGAGAATTCCTGCCTGAAGCCAAATGTCAAGGTGCCCGGAGCAAGAGCGCACGTCTTCGGCCCTCAGTCCGGGGTCGGACGGCGGCCCAGGCCCGGCCCGGGGGGCAGTGCGGGATGACGGGCGGCAGGCCGGGCGGTCCTGGCCGTAGATCAGCCCCGGCCTGTCCCGGCTGCTCAGCTGAGACTCATCCTGCCTCGTAAAGATGCCAGCGAGCCCTGGGCCGGCACAGGCAGGCCCACAAATCAGCCGCGGTGCTGGGTTTAGAGTGTCACCCTCTGCCAGGCGGCCCAGCTTCCCGGGACGGCCGCCGAGGCTGCAAGAAATACGGCCGCCAGCCCAGCTGCAGGGGAGACAGCAGAGATTTATTCACGCCTAAGAGATGTGTGTCCAAAGTCGGGGCGACTGAGACACAGCAGGCAGCACTCCTTGCTGGGGGGCGGGGGGGCGGTCACGACGCCAGAGCTCAGGCCCCGCTCCCGTGGCTCCGGGATGCGGGCGCACCCCAGCTTGCGAGTTTCCTCAGTGGGACCCGGGTCTGCAGAGAACAGTGAAGCCATTTCTTACCCATGGCCACGTTCAACCAAATGCCAAGAAAAGCAGGCGCCAGCAGGGGTGAGGGCCGGCCAGGTGGCAGGAGGCCTGGCGGCCCCGGGGGTGGGTGGCATGTCCCAACCGACCTCACGTGCCCCAAGTGACGGCAGCGGTGCTGGGATTCAGGACAGCTCAGCCTGGAGCTGCCCTGTGGGTCCTCAGGGACGTCCCTGCTCCTTCTCCAGCCCCGGGCGGGGCCAGGCCGGCCTGCCAGGTCCCACGGCCATTAGACTGGCCTCTTGGGCACGGAGGCCGCCTCCCCGACGGTCAGCCACTGAGTTCCCTGTGAGGCCCAGAGCCTGATGCTGGCTGTGGCCGTGGCCCCAGGCTCAGGCAGCCCCCGAGGGTCCCATGGCCGCTCCATCCCGGGGTCTCCAGGACTGCTGGGGTGGGGGCGGCGGTGGGCAGGCGGCCTCCCAGCTATGGTCCCTGCCCCCGGAGCTCCCTTCTGCTCAGGACACTGAGACTACAGATCCTCCCCCAGGGCCTCAACCCTCACTGCTGCCACTTCAGAGGCTCAGTGACCAGGGCCCATGGGCATGGGAGCCTGGTCAGGACAGGGAGGCCGCTGATGTAGAGTCAGCAGAAAGGCCAGGTGGGGGCTGAATCTGCCCTGGGCGGCTCCAGACCAGGCCCTCCTGGGAGGGCGCAGGGGCCCGCAGGCAAACACCCAGGACTTCTAAAATGGTTCTGGCGGAGTTCCCGCCGTGGTGCCAGGGGATCAGCGGCATCTCTGCAGCACCAGGACGCAGGTTTGATCCCTGGCCCAGCACAATGGGTTAAGAATCCGGCATTCCCGCAGTTGTGGTGTAGGTTGCAACTGTGGCTCAGATCTGATCCCTGGTCCGGAAACTCCATACGCCATGGGGCAGCCAAAAAAAAGAAGAAAGAAAAAAAAAAAAAAGACTCTGGCCACATGCAAGGATTCCCAGCGCCCAAAGCTGGAGGAACTTTCAATAACAAAATTTTAAAAATTGCATTATAGGAGTTCCTGTTGTGGCTCAGCAGAAGCAAACCCGACTAGTATCCATGAAGATACAGGTTCGATCCCTGGCCTCCCTCAGTGGGCTAAGGATCTAGCATTGCTGTGAGCTGTGGGGTAGGTTGCAGATGCGAGTTGCCGTGGGTGTGGCCTATGCCAGCAGCGGTAGCTCCGACGGGCGCCCTAGACTGAGACCCTCCACATGCCGCAGATGCAGCCCTAAAAAGAAAAAAAATAATAATAAAAGAAAACAAAACAAAATGCAATTGGATTAGAACCCAAAGCATGAAATAAACACCAAGCCCACACAGTGACGCCCTGGTTCGTACATCGGGGCGGCGAGGCAGCGCCCTTCTCCAGGGTCATCCCAGGGAGTTTCGGCAGGGCCCCCACCTCCACTGTGGAAGCCTGGCGGCGTCCTGGGCCCGAAAAGGACATCAGGGAAACTCTGAAGGACGCACACGCTCCAGTGAGTAAGAACGCCCCGCGGAGTCTCCCAGGCCTCCCGCAGCGGCTGCGACGGCGCCGATGTTGCCTGTTGCCACGAGGACTGCTCTGCGCCAGCTCCAGAATTTTCCTCTAAACCTAAGAGCAAGTGTATTTTCAAAGATGATTCTGAAATAAACGCAGTAGAGCAGGAGGCTGAGGTTTGACGCTGCTGGGGGGAAGGCGGGCACTGAAATTCTGGGCTTGTCTGGGGGGGAGGGGAGGGGAGGGGAAGTGGGGGCGGGGGGGGGTGAAGGGAGGAGGAGGAGGGGAGGGAGGGAGGAAGGCCCTGCCAGGCCCGCCTTGGTTTGGAAGCCTGACCAGGGCATTTGCGGCTTTTAATCTGGGACCCTGGTCAGAAGGGCCTTTGACACACCCTCTGGCTGCATCGGGCTGGGGCAGGGGGGTGACCCTCAGGCGGCTGGGGGGGCTGCAAGGAGGGAGGGCCTGCTCCAGGTACCGTGGCACCTGCACCGTGGAGGCCCCACGCTGGCTCCTGGCCCCCCTCCGGCCCCCAGCCCTCCCAGAGGGCGCCTCCCCTGAGCCCTCTGCGGTCCCACCTGAAATCTGGGGACACGGAGGCCCGGGGACCCTCCCACCTCATGGGGAGAGCACCCCTGGGCCTGGGCCTCCGTGTCCCCACGGCCCCCACCCGGCCTGCACTCTGAAACCTGGGCCTCCGGCAGCTCTGCCCCCCTCCACCGCCCCCCTCGGCGGCCCAGGGAATTCCTTCCCCGCCCCCTCCAGCCTCCCTGGTTTCCTGTGTGGAAATGGGGCCTGGATCCCGCCTTCGCAAACAATATCAGGCGGGAGAAATCACCCTTTGAGCTTCCTGTTTGCTGTGAGCAGCCTCCAGGGCCAAGCCCCCCCACCCCCCGCCCCGGCTCCCAGGCCCTACTGACGAGTAGCGGGGGTCTCCTCCCCCAGACAAGCCCTCCCCCACGCAGGCTGCAGGGAGAGCCCACCGGGGGCCTCGGTCTCCTCCGTGGAACCGGGGAATCCAGCTTGAGCCCCCAAGGCGGCCTGCGCCCAGACGGCACCGCGCACCGGGAGGCGGGCCAGCGGTGGCCACTGGGGGGGCACCCAGGGTGGGAGAGATGCCCCGCCGAGAACACACTTGCAGACTGTGCTGTGGGTAGAGGGAAACTGAGCTCCCCCGTCCTCCGCTGCCCCGCCCCAGACCTGAGAGGCGGGCGGCCAGCCTGTCCTGGTCTGACCCTCTGCTGTTTATTCAGGAACCGTCACCTCGGGGTCCCCAGGCCCCAGGGCTCTGGCCACTGCAAGATCCTCAGGGGCTGCCGATGTGTTTCCCAGGAGGACGCTGGTCAGGAGGGAACAGGCCCCACGATGACAAATGGCCCCACGGGCAGAGGAGGGCCTGAGGCAGGCAGGAGCCTGCAGCAATCCAGGCTCCAGGAGGCCTCAGGGTGCCCGCCGGGCTCCCCGTCTCTGCTGCCGCTTCAATGACCCGGCCCTGCCACCATGTGCATGGCTGTCACCCTCCCCAGGGCCACTGCTGTGGGCCACCCGAAGAGGAGGCTCCGAGCCCCCAACACGAAATTTCAAAGCTCCAGGCTATTTTCCTGGCAACTGAAACCCTGAGCGGGGGTCACCAAGCCCTTTGGTCCAGAGGAGGCCCAGGAAGGAGGTGGCAGGGCTGTCCTGGGGGCTGCAGGGCTGCACCCAGGGGTGGGGTGGAGGTCGGCGGGGGGGCGGGGGGCGCTACAGGCCAGGTGCTCAGTTCCTGCACCACCTGCCTGCCCACCCACCTGGCTCCCGCCTATTCCCAGCCACCCCCTGCCCCTGGTGACCCAGCCCAGCCCCACCTCCCCACATAGCCTCGCGGTGCCCCTGGCTGGGGTGGGCAGGGCAGGCAGAGCAGGCCCGGACTCGCAGAGCGAGGCAGGCGAGCACCTCACCCATGGGAGCAGCTGGCCGGGTGCCAGGCTGGCTGCAGAGGCTGTGAGAGACGCCACCTGGGCCGGCTTGGCCCCTGTCCCCCTGTGACCCGGGGAAGGCCCCGCAGCCCCCTCCCACGGGCTCCCACCTCCGGGCTTGGCTGCTGCTGCCTCTCCCTACCCCTGACTTCTAGCTCTGCCTCTCCTCTGCCTCCTCCAAGGAGAAGGGACGCCAGCCCAGGGGCCTAAGCAGCCACCACCTCCTCTGGGCCTCAACTTCCCCAGACATCTGAAAAGCAGGCTGCCCACAGACTCCTGCCCATGGCATCACAGGAGCTGCCCGGCCTCTGCTCAAGGAGCTGGGTCCCAGGCGGATGCAGCTTTCCCATCCATAAAATGGGCGTCCTCGGCCTCGCCGCCACTCCCCGCCTGGGTTCCCTGCCTGTAATGACAGGGCTCAGGGCTTTGACTGTGCAGATGAAAAGCCGCCCAGGCTGCCTCCGGGACTGTGGGAAGTGGGCTCTGCTGGCCCCAAAGCTCAGCCGCCCCCGCCGGGCCTGCTCCTCCGAGGACCCAGCCAGGGCAGGTGCGGGGGGTGGGGGCCAGGAGGGGCCAGGGCAGAGGGTGCCTCCTTGGAGAGAAGCAGAGTCTGAGGCCTCGGAGGGAGCAGGCAGTTCTCTGTGGGAGGAAGGGCCCCTGGCCCAGGTGAGACGTGCAGGGCACGCTGGGGGGCAAGAGCATGGCCCGCACGAGGGCCCCGGGCTCATCCTTGTCCTGAAGACGGAGGCCTGACCCCCCTGCCCCAGACCGCAGCCTGGCCTGGTCTCTAGACGAAGGCCCTTGGCTGGGCCAGCACCTTCCCAGCAAGGTCAGACCCTGGATCGCTGGACCACAGGCCAGGTGGCTCCCCAGCCCTCCCTTCCTTCATCGGGACCTAAAAGGATCCATCTCCCCTGCCCCTGCGAATGCCACCACACCTGCCCACCCCGACCCCCAGGCACCCCAAGTTCAATGACAGAGCTTCAGGCTTGGGAAGATCTGGCTGGGGAGCAAGTCTGGCCTCAGAACGGAAAAGGAGATGAGTTCCCGTTGTGGTGCAGCAGAAACGCATCCGACTAGGAACCATGAGGTTGTGGGTTCGATCTCTGGCCTTGCTCAGTGGGTTAAGGATCTGGCGTTGCCATGAGCTGTGGTGCAGGTCGCAGATGTGGCTCGGATCTGGCGTTGCTGTGGCTGTGGTGTAGGCCGGCAGCGACAGCTCTGATTCGACCCCTAGCCTGGGAACCTCCATGTGCTGCGGGTGCGGCCCTTGAAAAAAAAAAAGAACAGAAAAGGAGATTCTGCAGGGGTGGGGGTCCCAGGATGCTGAGGTCTCCTGATTGACGTGTAACACCCACCCCAGGGGCCCCCAGTGCCCTCAGGAGCAGAGGGAGAGGAGGTAGCCTGGGGCAGGGGGCTGGGGCCAGGCGACGCTGTGGCTGAACCACGGGGGCCGCACAGCCAAAGACCAGTCTGAGGACAGGGAGAGCCCAGGAAAGCATCTGGCAAACTTCTGCTCGGTCTCGGACCTGCTCTGCCCCAGCTGGAGCCCCCAGGGGCTCCCTCATTTCTTCATTCGTTCCTTTGCTCGGGGCCCAGCCGCACACCTGATGAAGGGGTGCAGCAATGACTAGGACCCACCCCCTCCCCCGGGGCCCCACGGAGGCTGGGGTGCAGGCAGAGACCACACAGAGTGCCTGGGTCAGGGAGGCCACCAAGGAGGGCCCCCCACTCACACCTGGAGGGCATGTCCCCTTGGGCTCCAGAGGCCCGGCTGCCTGGGAGGGGCCTTGCCACAGGAAGGGGTGCTGGGGGTGGGGCACCCAGATGGGGTGGGGGCAGCAGCCAGGGGGCGCCCAGGGCCAGCAGCTAAGGACAGCAGGAAGGTGCAGAGTGGGGAGGGTGGCTGTGCGGCTGGGGGTTCCTGCCAGCTCCGGGCGGAGGGGGTCCCGAACCTTGGCCCACAGAGAGTCTGCTCCTCTGCCTCCTGCAAAGGCGGGCTGGGGGTGGGCGGCGAAGGAAGGAGCCCGAGTGTGACCTGAGGGGTCGCCCAATGCAGCCAAGAGTTCCCCAGCTACCCTGACCTCTGGGGCGGGGCCGGCAGCCCACCAGAAAGTGGCATTTCCCTCCAGCCCAGCCCCCGACAAGTTGGGGCACTCAAGGCGGCGTAGACGGCACGGCCCCGCGGGGGACGGAGAGGAGGTGGGGTCCGGCTCCCAGCCCTGCAGAGGACGGCCCAGGGGAGCCCCCATGTCACAGCGCTGGGCCCCGCCAGGCCAGCCGTAGGGTTTGTGAACAGAGGGAGAGTCCCTTGCAGCCCCCTTGCCCCTCTTGGGGAAGGTGCTCAGCCAACTCCGGAGCCTCGTGAACAATGAACGCAGCTTTTATTCACAAGTAAAAGCTGGCAAAAGAGTTCGTCTACATATTTGTACAAAGGTAGGGACACCATAGAAAATGCACGACGCTCGAGACAGGACCCGGCAGGACGGGGAGGCGCCTCGTCGGCAGGCCCACCCCTGCACTGCATCTGGCAAGAAGTGCCTGCTTCCCAAGCCCCCCCGCCCTGCCCGGGTGCCCCCCAGAAAGAGCCCGGCCGGGGGGACGCCGTCTATAGAAAACCATAAAAACATAGATCATTTGTCTTCAAATTCCCACTGCAAATACCGCGTTTATAGGCAAAATGATAGAAAAATATGAGCCTAACAGAACCTTTACAAAACCCTCGTCCCCTAATGTGTGTGTTGGTTTGTTTTGTTTTTTGCTTGTGGTTTTGGTAAGAATTCCTGCCGTGGAGGAAGGCACGGGTGCCTTCAGCTCAGCCCTTGCGCGGGGACCTGACAGAGCAGGTCCCGGGGGAGGGAAGGAGGGCCCGCCACCCCCGCCCGGAAGACCCCACTGGCTCGACCTGCGGAGACAAGCACGCAGACCGAGGGTCTGGAGACTCTGCCGAGAGGAAGCAGCTCCAAAGGAAAGTACTCCTGAATCGAAGACAGAGGCCCGGTGAGCTCGGGGCTGTCCTGCTACACGAGGCGGCTTGGCTGCCGAGAAGGCGAGCTCGGATCACACAGCCAGCTCCTGCGGCCCCTGGGGGCCCCGCCGCGGCCCAGCGCAGCCCCAGCGCACACCGTCTGCTGGTGTCTTGAGTCCTTAGCACCAAATGCGAAGAGAAGAGAAGTCCACTCCAAGGTTAAAGGCACTTGCGTTGCTGTCCAGGGGCGACAGTCGTCCGGTCCCCGCACACTCCGCCGTCCACGCCGCTCGGCCCGCCCCGCCTCCCCCAACCCCATCGCCTCCGAGCCCCGGTCCCGCACCGGACCCCCTCTGCACCCTCGCCCCCCGACCCCCGCCACATCCTCGCTCCACCGCACGTCCCGTCCTCAAGCCCTGACGCCCCCCGCGCCCCGCGCCCCGCGCCCGGCCTCAGACGTCCACCTCCTGCGGGCCCGGGGCGGCGGCAGGGGCGGCCGCGCTGATGTCAAAGCAGGTAACCATCATGACGCGGGCCTTGCACAGGTTCACGCGCTGCTCCAGGGCGGCCGTGGCGCGCTCCAGGGCCGCCAGGTACGCGGCCGACTCGGGCTCCAGCTCCGGGTCCACCTCGACTGCGGAGGGACAGCAGACGGCTGGTCAGGCGGGGACCCCGCAGGGCCAAGGGCTCCCTCCCGCCCCCGCCCGCTTCCGGGGCCCCGTCCGGGTCGAGGTGAGGCGGCTGGGTTGGGGGCGCAGGGCGGGCAGGGAGCCACGGCAGGACGCGGCGTCCGGGGTCCCGCGAGCCTGCGCTCGGGGAGAGGGGCGTCCCGCAGCCCAGCCAGTGAGGCGGGACTCACACTGCTCCAGCCAGCGGCCGGGCTCCAGCATCAGCCGGCCCTGGGTCTCGGCCAGCTCCTCACAGAGGACTTGGCGCTTCGCCTGCACTTCCCGCAGCCGCTGCTGCCTCCGCTCCGCCAGCCGCAGCTTCGCGCCGACGCACACCAGGCCCTGGGCGGCAGGGGACAGATGGGTGGGGACGGGCTCAGGCACAGAGGAGGGCCTGCTCCCAGGGCCTCCCAATACCCCGGCCTTGACCTCGAGCCTCCCTCCACCCCCCGGGCCTGGGCAGGGGCACAGTGGGGCCGCAACGTGGGCAGGGGTAGGACCCCTGGGTCCCCGTGGGTCAGGCTCACGCCAAGTGCTCCCAAAGCAGCCTGTGTCCGCCGGGAACCCAGAACCCAGGGCACAGATCTGGGAACCCCCCCCCGGTGCCACTCCAGGGGGCAGCAGCGGTGGCCTCAGGGCCCCTCCAGCCGCCCACTCCGCCCAAGACGGCCATCCGGACACACCACGGGTTCAGGGCCAAGCAGGGCGATTCCTACCTTCTCGGCGTTCTGGAAGGGCTGTGGGTAAGAGGGAAGGTGAGGTCAGCAGGCTGCCGGCCCCACCCCCAGGGCCCCCCCCCGCCCTTCCAGGGCTTCTGTCACCAGCCCCCAGCGGCCAGGCCCTGACCTCGGCAGGGTCCTCCCTGGGGGCCGGGCGGTGCCGCTGCAGACGCTCCACGTCGTCAATCTCGTACACCTTGATCTCGAACGGCTCCTTCAGGGAGCCAGACAGGGGCGGGGGCAGGTCCACCCACTGCCCGGGCAGGCTGGGCTTGCGGCTCAGGGCAGCGGCATCGGGCAGCGGGGCTGGGATCAGCCGTCGCCGCTGCAGACCTGGAACAGAGAGCCGGGCGCTGGGTGAGCAGAGGCTGGACCCCAGCGCCTGGCCAGGGGCTGAGAGGGGAGCCGGGCCAGGGTCCTGACGTGAGGGGGAAGCACAGAGGCCCGACCCAGAAACAGCCTGGGGCTGGCCAGGAACCCCGGCCCCCTGCCCCACAGAACAGATGCACTCACCCCCCAGCCCCCTCCTGCCTGGACAGCAACACCGGCCTCCCTACACAGCCATGGCCTCATGGGCAGCCCCCACCACCCATGGAGGCAGTCCTCCCGCACCCTAAGTGGCCACACTGGGTCCTTACAACCGTCCGGTTCCTACCGCCCCCGGGACCGATGCCCGAGCTGGCATGCTGGCACCCCCTCCCCAACTCCCAGGACACCCGTCCCTGCTCCCCGCCCATCCTCGTCCCCAGGGCGTCTACAGCCCACGCACAGCCAGTGGCTAAAACCCCCAGCCACACAGAGCCGGAGAAACAGGCCCACTTCCCCCCCGGAGATGGAGGGTCCAGGGACAGAGGCAGGAGCAGCTTTGCAGAGCCCCCAGCAGCGGGGCACTGGCCCCAAACCCAAGCCCTCCCCAGGGCCCCAGGGCCCAGCAGGGTGACCCACCCTTGCCAGCCTGCTGTGACAGGGCTGGGGACCAGCCCCCGGGACAGCGTGGGGATCAGAGAAGGGCACACACTGTAAACACAGTGTGCTTCTAAACTGCAGAGGGCTGTGCACAGCTATCCTTTGGGAAGCCCCAGGCTTGTCTGTGCAACCGTCAAAGGCCACACACATCTAGGATCCAGGAAGGTGGCACCCCGTGGCCAAGCATCATGGAGTTTGTGCCCTGCAGACGGAGCCCGGGACACTGGCGCCCCACCCACCTGTGGCCCTCCTCTTGGGGGACTTGAGGCTGCGGGAGCGGGCGCCTGGGGACGCGGCCCCGCTGTCGCTCAAGGAGTCGGGGGCGGAGGAGGCACTGCCGGTGGCCTCGCTGTCACGCATCATGCTCTCGTAGCCGCTGCTGCCGCCGCTGTGATAAAAAAGGGCAGTGCGGCCCATGGCAGGCGGGAGCTCCCCGCTCAGCACGCTGCTGTTGTCGCTGCCGTGGCCGCTGCTGTAGCGCTGCGGGCGCCGCGGCGCCGTCACCTTGCTATAAGGAGAGGGCAGCGCTGGGCCCACGGGCGGCCGCTCCTCGGACACGTTCACGCCGCTGTCGTTGCCGCTGTCCGAGTCGGCCGAGCCCCACGAGAGGCCGCTTCGGCTGTGGGCACCACCAGCCGCCAGCTCACTGACGCGGCTGTGGGCCGCCCGGAGCGCCTGCTTGGCGCCCATGATGGTGCCCCGGCTGGCCTTGGCCCCAACACCAGGCGCCACCCGTGGAACGACCCTGGGACCCGTCCCCGGGCCTCCAGGGGTCCTGCCTGCTGCAGGGCTCAGTGGCTTCACTGCAGCCCCCAGAGCCCTGGACCCAGCGGCCGCTAAGCTGCGGCCCTTGCCCCCACTGGTAGGGGGCTTGGGGGCCCCCACGCCCTTGGCTGGGCTGCTCCTACAGGCAGGAGCGGGCCCCGGCGTGGGGCTGGCGGGTGGCACACCCAACCTGGGCACGGTCCGGGCCGGCCTCCCAGGGGCTTCCCTGGCCTTGCTGCCACCCTGTGCCAGGCCCTCACACCGCTCCAGAGACCCATGGGTGGTGGGCCGGCTCGCTGCCTCTGCCTTGCCCGCCCGGGCCTTCAGGCTGGACGTGGCCCTAGGGATGGAGTGGTCGGCTCGGCTGCCGGGCCTGGCCTCCCCCTCTGCTCGGAGGAAGGCAGCAGCCCCGGCCCACACTAGGCTCCCAGCCTGGGGAAGGGCCGGTGCCGGGCTGCTCCTGTGCTCCAGGCTGGACTTGCGCTCGGGCGGGGCGGGGGGGGCCGCTCCGCCGGGCCTGGGACAGAGCCCGCCTTTAGCGGCCACGCTCTTCCTGCTGCCGGGGGCAGGCTTTGGGCTGCCCAGGCAAGCGGCTGCCTCAGTCGGGGCGTCCCTGAAGGAGGCGGAGGGCGTGGTCACACCCAGCGTGGTGGCCCCTCTCCGCAGCGGGGGGATCTGAGCCATGGCCTCTGGCCTCTGGGCCACCCTGCCCACCTCACAACCATCCACCACCCTCCGGGCTGGCATCAGAGCCGGGCTGGGGGCCCTGCTGGCAGAGGCCAGGTGGATTGGGCCACATTCGTCCGCCCGGAGAAGCCACGGGTCCTCGAAGGGGCCTCCGGGACCGGGCGGGGCCGGAGCCAGGCGAGTGCAGCCCACACGACTGGCCGTCGAGGACGACCTCGGTTTCCGGGGAAGGCTGGAGTGGAGAGTCTGTGCCGGGGCTGCCCTGCCTGGAGACGCAGCGCGGAGCTCCCAGCCAGGTCGGGTGGCGGCCGCCGCCCCCTCCTCGCCAGGACGAGGGCTCCAGGCAGGGCCAGGACTGTCCACTCGGTCCTGCTCCGAGAACTGAAGGCTGCTGTCCTCCACGGAGCTGTCCGGGATCAGGGGGCCCAGGGGGTCCGGACCTGCTGGCGCATCAGGGCTGAAGGGGTCTGGGCTGGCCCTCGAGGGGGGCTGCGGCGTGGGGCCGAGGCCGTCGGCTGTGCACACGCTGACCTCACTGAGCCAGGAGCTGATGGAGGAGCTGTGGCTGCTGCCGGTCCAGGCCGCTCCGTCTGGGGCGCCCCCGGGGGGCTTCGAGGTGTAGGCGTCAAACTCATCGTTGATGCTGCTGATGATGCTGACTGGCCTCGAACCCGAGGCCAGGGCCTGCAGGGAGCAGTCACTGCCAAAGCTGGCCAGGCTGGCGGGGCGCCCGGCGCCACCCAGCGCCCCCAGGGAGAGCTCCTCCACCAGGGTGAACACCAGCTCGTCCTCGCCGTTGAGTTCCACGGGCTGCTGCAAGGTCACCGTGGTGGTCAGCAGGCCCCGCTCCAGGCGGTGGCCGCGCGCAGGCTGGCGGGGGCAGCCTGCCTGCCCACTTGTGCCCAAGGGGGGCGTCCGTACCACACCATCGGCTCCCCCAGGCTCTTCAGGGGCCCCACCAGCGTCTGGCTGCCGAGGCGGCGGGGGGGCCGGGCTGGGCAGCGGCCTCCGGCCTCCACCCACTGTGGGCTTGTCCGGCACAGGCAGCTCAGGCCTGCTGCTGCCGCCCTCTCCCTGGTCACCGTCAGCCTTGGAGGGCTCCGCGGCACCCCGGCGGGTGTCTGGGACGGGGCTGGCACGAGGCGTGCTGGCAGCCAGCGGGGAGCCCGTGGCCTTCCTGGGGGCTACGGCCTCGGGCAACGAGGGCTTCCTGCTCCCGCGGGCCGGGCTGGCCTGGGCTCCGTCGGGGCCGTCGATGCACTCCAGCCGCTCCTGCAACTCCGCGAAGGTGCTGCAGCGGAAGTGGTCGGCGTCGCGCGGGCCCTCAGACGGCCGACGGCGGCTCAGCGCGGGGATGATGGGCACGAAGTCAGGCGGGCCCTCATTGTCCGTGAGCTCGCGGTCTGACAGCGCCGCCCCCCCAGGCCCCACGTAGATGACCGTGTCGCAGGACTGCTCGCTGCTGGATGAGTAGTCGGGGTCGCCGGGCGAGCTGGGGGCCCGGCGGTCGGGGTCGGGGGCCACGGAGCGGGGGTGGAAGTGTCGCAGGTGGGGGGGGCGGTGGGCTCGGCCTTCCTCGCAGGAGCTGTCCCCGCCTGAGGAGCTGGACGCATACTGGGGACAGAGAAGGCCCTCGTGAGCGGCTGCCCCACCTGCCCCCTCTGCCCGAGACCCACTCCAGTGAAGGAAGTGACGGCATGGCCAGCAACCACGTCCCACCAACCGTGGCGATAGCACGCAAGGCTCAGGCCCCCAAAAACTGGATCTTCCCCCCAACTTCCAGGGAAGTGTTAAGCCAAGTTTCAGGGAGGCAAAAACAGGCACCTTGGCACACGTTGCGTGAGCGCAGAGCCAGGACGCAGACCCGAGGCTGTCAGAGCCCAGGGCGCCCCTAACTCCGCCCTCTGGCCGCACTGAGAACGGCCCGGCATGGTCCCTGCTGGACCAGGCCTGGGAGGGTACCCGCCACGGGGACCACAGGCCCACCCCAGGCCAGGTGGACGCGGCCAGCAACCCCAGCCCCCTTCCAGCAGCTCCAGGTCTGCTTGGGGTGACCTCGGGGGTGGCTCCCGCCCCCTCCGGGGGCACAGCCCTGGGGCCCTAATGGCGGCCGGGGCCCCGGCACCCCCCCCCGTGGGCAGAGCCCCAAGGAGACCGCCCTGGGGGCCTTGGGGGGGGGGGCGCGTGAGTCGGAACCCACCTTGACCTTCTTCCTGCGCAGACGGTGGATGCGGGCCGCCAGCTGCACGGTGCTGAGCGTCTCGGCGTGGCGGGCCGGCGCGTCGGAGACGTGGGCGATCATGGTGGCGCGGCAGCTGGCCGCGGCCAGGGACTCCCGCAGCAGCGTGGTGAGCCTGTGCTCCCTGCGGGCATTGGGGGCGAGGATGCCAGGGCTGGAGCGGGGTGGGGGGCAGGCTTCTCGCGGGACCAGGCCCACGCCTCCGTCCGGCCCCCACCTCGTGCCAGGAGCCCCCGCCAGCCCTAGGGCCACAAGGCCTGTCAGGTGGTGCAGAAACGAAGAGCCCAGAGGCTGGGGGCCCGACGTGCACCGGCCTGGTCCCCAGGGCCACCCAGGCCTGCCGAGGAGGCCGCCACTCACCTGTGGGGCACGTGCTTGGCTCCGCTGACCAAGGCCAAGACGATGCTGCCCAGGGCCGACAAGGACAGACACAGGGGGCCCCCGGGGGCCTCCCCGCCCCTGCCCGGCGCCCCCTCACAGCTGCCCAGGTCGAAGAGGTGCAGGCGGCTGCGGCCTCCGGACACTGAAACCACAGGGCGGGAGGGTGAAGGCTCGGCCCTGCCCCCCACCCCTCCCACCCCCGCCCCCCCGCGCAGTCCTGGCGACACGTACTTCCGCCCCGGCTGCACTTCTCCATGCGGTACTGGTAGACGTGCAGCGTGAAGAGCACGTGGGAGCTGCAACGGGCGTCCTCGCTGCAGCCAGCCCGGCCGGAGCTGCGGGCGGCCAGCGCCGCGTCCAGGTAGAAGGCCGCCCTCTCGGCCGTGGGCGCCCGCAGCTCGCTCTGGTTCTGGAGCTGTGGACAGGCAGGTGGAGGGGACGGGCTGCAGCCCCTGACTGGCTCGGGGCTGGGCTGCAGCTCCCCGCCCGCCTTCCCGAGGCGCCCCCACCCCGCAGCCCCCACGCCGCCGGCCCTGCTCCCCCCGCAGCGGCAGGGGTGTCCGCGTACCTGCGCCCCGCAGACGGGGTCCTCCCGCAGGTACACACCCGGAGACTGGGCGTCCTGGAGGCTGCTGGAGGCCACCTCGGCCAGCAGGTCCCGCAGGCTCTGGTCCCGGCCGCACACCTCCACGGCCGAGACGCGGACGGAGAAGCGCGTGCCCGTCCTCTCCTTGCGCTCGTCCAGGAGCCTGAAGAGCCAGGAGATGGCGCAGGGCACAACGCCCAGGCTCTGCGGCGAGCTGTCCCTCCCGATCATGGTGAAGGACTTGCCTGGGGGCCACGGGCACGTCGGGCTCAGCGTGACAAGGTGACAAGCCCTCAGAGCCGGGCAGGACCTGCAGCTGCTCCCCGGCCCTGCCCGGGGCCCTCGGGACCCACCTGGGCCCCTGAGACGCCGGGGGCCCCCTTCAATCCGCCCCACGCACCCCCTCCCCGCCTTCCAGGCCTGCAGGGTTTTGGCTTCCTCTGCACAGGCCCCCACTCCAGGGGCCCACCCACGGCCTGCCCGGAAACGGCGCCCAGAGACCGCCGAGAAGGACAGGAAGGGACACTTACCGAGGCTCGTGTGGCCAAAGGAAAAAATGCAGCCATCAGCCCCACTGACCACTGACTGGAGCACGTCGGCCACCGTCCCCGAGCAGACCTCGGCCTGGAGGAGGGGCTCAGAGTCAGGCCCCCTCGCAGCCTCCCTCGCTTCTGCCTCCTCACATCACATGCAGGCAGCGAGTCCTCCGGGAGTCGGCGGGCACCCAGGACCAGGCACACAGAGCTCTCCACGCGCACAGGCAGCACAGATGCACACACACGCAGCGTGAACCGATCGGACCCACGGCTGACAGGCACACGCGGCGCACACGTGTGCACACACAGCAGTCACACGGCACGCATGGCGGTGACACACACAAGCATCTGCTGTTCGAAAAGCGTCGGGGAGGGTGGGCTCTGAAAAACTAGGCGTCTCCCTGGAAACGCGGCCTGAGAGGCAGGCCAGGGGCCGGGGAGGCGCCCCGAGGGCCGGGGAGGCCAGAAGGGGAGGCACAGCAGGCCTGCCCGGCGGGGCGCCCCCCTCCTGCCCAAGAGCAGAAGGGGCGCCGGCCTGACGGTCGTCCCATCGCCCCGCCTGGCCGCCACCCTCACCTGCTCCGAGTCCTGGGGGAACACGGCGTCGAAGGCAAACATCTTGGGCACGGCGGCCGGGGTGGCGCGTCGGGAGCCCGCGCTGCCCGGGGGCCCCGCGGCCGGGTCGTAGAGGGTCACCTGCTTCTTCCGCGGGTCCACCTTCAGGAAGGAGGTGGACTCGGCCGAGCGCTGGGCCCCCTGCTCCGGCCAGATCCGCAGCATGACCTTCACCTGGGGAGGCGGGCGGAGCGGGCAGCTGAGCGGCCGCTGATTACAGGGCAGGAGGAGCCCGCGCGAGTTGGGACGGCGGGCCAGGCCCCGGCACGGGAGCCCCACCGCAGGAATGCAGGCGCCCGCGCCCCAGCTCCAGGCCCGAGCGCATCCCATATGAGGTCAGAGAGGCAGGGAGAAGGGGCCGGGAGAGCAGAGGCCGGCGGGGCGCAGGGCGTGTCTGCACAGCACGGGAACAGAGCGGGGTGGGGACGGGGTGCGGGGCACAGGACAGGGGAACGGGCCCCAGATGCCCCCCTGAGCAGAGACAAAAGGCAAGGGCCATACCCAGAGGGCACCCCACCTCCCTCCGTGTGGGGTCCACCACACCCCCTGGCTGATGCCGAGGGAGAAAGGCACAGCGCCTCTGAGAGCAGAGTCGCCCCACGCAGGCACACCCCAGCTCCGTCCGCGCCCCGGCGGGGCAGCCGCCACGCAGGACCACCTGCCTCAGGCCCACATAGGCCTGAGAAGGGAGGAAACACGTTCAGAGAGGCCAACTGTCTCACCCGAGCCACACGGCCTGCAAATGGGTCTCCTGAAACCCCGATCCCCACATCTGAGGGCAGCGGGAGAAAGGGAGAGACAGGCAGCAAGGACCAGCCCACCCGGAAAGGGGGCACGGCAGGGCCCCCTCGGAGCCCCACTCACGCTCCTCTGCGGTGTGTCCTCCACCCCCAACAGTCCCCCAGAGCCGGGCCCCCTGCACCCCCCTTCAGAAGGCCAGCTCAGTGCATGGCAAGGTGCAGCAGCAATTGCTGGGGGCTGGGCAGACAGGGGGATGCTCAGGTCCCACCAGCAGCTCACGCCCGACGGAGAGGAGGACAGGTGCCACCCGCCCCCTCCCCAGCCCCGGGGCTCCGTCCAACCTCACCTCCCCCAGAGCCCCTTCCTCCCAGCCTCGCACCCCCCACCTCTGCCCCGGCCCGACCCGGAGGGGAGGAAGGAAGGCAAGACGCAAAGGGGACCCAGGCTGAGCCCCAAGCTGCCCTGGGGAGAAACTCGGGGTGTTTCTGACTCCAGAGCCTGCTCCAAAGCCAAACTCAAACCCCACAAACCCCACGTCCAGGATTCCAGGATTCCAGGATTTGGGGTCAGCAGGGTGCCAGAGGTAATGTCATTAGCGCAAGAAGTGGGGAAGAAGAGGGAGGTGTGGGTTCCGAAGTGCCCGCCAGGGAAGGAGGTGGAGAGGCTGAGGCTGGCATGGGAGGCCGGGTGGGGAGTGGAGGGGTGCACGGTAGGGCCGGGTGGGGCTCATCTGAGCTCAGGGGCTGGCAGACGACCAGGCAGCCTCTGATACTGTGACTCCAAAGCACAGAGCTTGCCTGTGTCCCTGCCCACTTTCATGCCCAGCTCCAGGGCTGGACCACCAGGCCCAATGCCACCAAGGGCACAGAAGACGGGGGCCAGGAACCCAAATGCGAGCGTCCAAAGCAAAGCATCCTGCAAACACCTGAAAGCCCGCAGGCAAACACACCCCGTGTGTGTGTGTGTGTGTGTGTGTGTGCGTGTGCGTGTGCGTGTGCGTGTGTGTGTGTGTTCTCCGCGGGAGCCACCCTGAGTGAGGGCCCCCCTGGGAAAAGGCGCCACCTCCACTCTCCAAAGGACTCTCCGATTTCTCCACTACAGGGTAATCAAATTACCAGACTCATCTCAGAGCCACTATTTTTCACGGATTTAATTGTAAGTGACAGATACATAGCGCCGGCCAAATTGGTTTACCGTGGGTAGTTCACACGAGGCGCCATCCACTCCCCTTCGGCGCGCGGCAAACCTTCGGCGCTCGGGGGAGGGGGGCTCCTCGGGGAGACGCGCGAAGAAACACTTTTCTACTGAGCGCCTCCGAACCCGGGCTCCATTAGGCGAGAATCGATTCTTTTATTCCCCGACGACAAGAACAAAACTATTTCATTTCCAAACGCCGCTGCCAAGCAGACGAAAACGTGCACTTCCCAGTAATTTTTGGCAATTTTTTTTCCAGCATGATCTCCTGGCCACTTTGGGAGCCGAATGGGTTCTGCAGCTCGGAGCACGTGCCTGGCGGGGCAAGGCCTCGAGCAGCCAGACGGGGCTCTGGCAGGAAACGCACGGCCCACGGGCTGCCTGGCTGAGGACCCCATGGCCCAGAAGGGAGGGGACGTCACGTGCGCCTCCGCCACGGCTCCAGTCCCAGGCAAACACCCAGGTCGCCGTCTGCGAGCCTCCTTCCATCACGGCGGGGAAAGGCCGGGGTCTTTGCACTGGACGCGTGCACGTCTCCCCCCAAAGTGTTCAGACATTGCAAAGCCCCACTGCAGAGCTGCCAGGTGGGGGGAAAAACCCATTTTGCGTGGAAAAAGGGCTCTCCCTCCGGAGAGTGGCTCAGGCAGCGAGGGGGAGGGGCCGCTGGGCCCCCGGGGGAGGGACGCCGTCTTGACACCGGGATGCGGGATTCTCTGAAGAGACGCATTAACGTCAGGGGTTGAGCATCGCCTGCCTTCTTTTCTCTGACAATATTAAATGCCTCTCAGGGGGGCCTCTCACTCTGTGATATTTGTGCAAATAACCTTCTGGGGCTGAGGAAGGGGCGCTGGGGTGGGCGCTGAGAGGACAAGAACGGGTGGCCCAGGGCTCCCCAGGACACAGACGTGGTCTGCCGGAGAGAAGCCAGAAGCCCCTGCCCTGGAGCACGTGGGTGGGGGGCCTGGCCCTGGGGGAGGGGGAGGCCCCCTGGGCCCCGGGTAGCAGCAGGCCCCAGCCACCCAGCCCCGACCCCACCCCGTCTGCAGACAGAAGAGCCCAGAATTGTCAGGAGCCCACCCCCGACGGCCAGCTGGTCCCGTGGGGTCTGCAGCATCCACCCTCTAGCTCCGTGGCAGGGTCCAATCCCCCCTCCAGCAAGTTCCCAGGCTGCGACGCGGCTCCTCAGGGGCCAGGAGGGTCTCCGTCTCAGGGCGCGGGAGCCCAGGAGGCCCCTCGTGGGGGTGACAGACTGAGGGGAGGCTTTCTAGACAAGAGCAGGCTGGCCGAGTCACAGAGGTCCTGCCGTGTGGACAGGGATGACTCTGGGAGGCCAAGCACAGGGACAGAGCGGGGGCTGGGGCGTGGGGGGATCCGTGGAGCAGTCAGGCCTGTGCAGGGCACCCTCTGCAAACACGTCAGACCCTCTCCAGCCCCTGTCACTAGAAGCAGAGGCCCCCGTGTCCTAGGTGGCAGGACAGACTGAACCCAGGGGGGTGTGGAGCCCGCCCACCAGCTCTGCAGGGGGCAAGCCTCCGGTCACTGCAGAGGCCGGCCAGTGCCCGGGTGGGCGGCCGCCCCTCGCAGGGAGGCACCTGGGAGGGGCCGGCAGGCCGCAGAGCGGGCGGAAGCTCAGGGGAAAGCACTCGGGGTTCATACTCAGGGTCCAGCCCCATCCTCACCCCAGAGCGGGTGGCCGTCGACGGGCCCAGCCCTCTGAGCCTCGGGCTCCGCGCCCGCGGAGGGCACAGAGACCTCCCTACCGCACTCACACGCATCCGCAGGCGCAGGGCCCGAACCTGGGCTCGGGCGCAGTCACGAGCAACCCAGACGGGGTCGGGGAGAAAACCCCTTCTCGGCCAACGGCCATGGGAGCCAGGGGCCAGCCAGCCTGTTCCGAGACCGGGCAAGGCCCTGCTTCACCCTGGGACCCAGCATCCCCCCCGCAACCCCAGGGGTCCCCTTCCATCGCGTCAGCCGGGACTCTGGAGAGCCAGGGCCCCACCCTGTGGCAGCAGACCAATAGAGACGGGACAAGGGGGTGCCTGGGGTCAGACCCCAACCCTCGGTCCCAGGAAGCCCCAGCTGCCCAGCCCATGCCCCTGGGACCCTCACCCATTTCCTGTAGCCCCCCCGACAGTCTCCCGGGCTCCCTGTTGCCACCTGGAGCCATCAAGGTGGGCCTGGCCCTCAGCTGCCCCATCTGTTCCCCACTGACCACCCTGGTCCAGCCTGGGGGAAGGAAGCAGGGCCCCTCCGTCACCGGCTCCCCCTCCCTGCAGCTGCTTAGACACCCCCAGCCTCAGCCCACCCCCAAGGGTCACCCCCAAGTCAGGGTCAGGCCTACCTTTCCAACACTGCTGGGGTTGTCCTTGGCCTTGGAGGCGGCCCTCAGCAGACAGGGGGGCGCGGGGGGTGGCCACAGCTGCAGGACCCCGCTGAAGTCCGTGGGGTAGGTGGAGGCTCCGCGGGCAGTGGGGGCGGGCGGTGGGTGGGGCTTCTTGCGCTTGGAGGCCAGGCTGAGCTTCTGGGCAGCCCTGCGGGGTAGGGGAGGGGCACTCAGGGCTGTCCTGCCACCTGCCCCCACCCTAAATGCAGCAGCACAACCAAACTGGGGCCCCCAAGCCTGTGGCTGCCACTTCTAGCCCCTGGCAGTTATGCCAGCAAGGGGCCAGGCCACAGAGGGCCCAAGCCAACCCGGAGCCCAGGCCCCTCTCCGCACCTGCCCGGCAAACGCCCTCTTCCCACCAACCTCTGCCCCGAGTCACCCCGAGTCCCAGCTCAGCAGCTGGGGCAGGACACATGCTGAGCAGCCACCCACGGGTGGTGTGACCGCACGTGGTGACAGCCTCTCCGCAGGTTCTCCGTCTCTAACACAGGACCACGGGCCCACCAGAAGCCCTGTGTGCAGCCCTGATGAGCTAACATGTTCAGGGCACCCAGCCCAGGCCTCCGGCACAGGTGACACACACTGGGCCTGGGTCTGTGCCCAGACTTCACCCCTCCCCCGCTGTGGCGAACGGGCCGTGGGCCAGGATGCGGTCTGGGCTTGGCACTGAAAGAACCTGCCCACCAGGCACGCGGGCAGCCCCTCCCACCGGGCCGCCTCTCCCCTGCGTCCAGCGGTGCCCGCCGCACCCCCGCCCCGGCCCCGGGCTTCTCTGTTCTGTCCTCAAAAGGACCCGCCAGGCAGGGCAGCCCCTCAGCTGCCTCCCACGTGGCCAGAGCTGCCGGCGTTTTGCTTAACTCCTCTCATCTTTAATAGGAGTTGTCTTTTAAGAGACCCCAGGGACAGCTTTCCTCCTAGCGAGGTGTCATCGCAGAAAATAAAAGTAATCTACGGTGCGTGATGGTCCCCAACAGAGCGGCCGGGCCCGCCTGGCAGGGGAGGCGCGGCCCCCGGGAGCGGAGCCCACGCGCCAGCCGGGAGGAGCCCAGACACTCAGGCCTCCACGGGCAGATGCCCCTCAGGTCCTGCCTGAACCCACGTATCCTAAACCTGAGACCCCCTGGACAGCAGAGCCCCGCGTGCCCCCTGCCCAGGACCACACACCAGGCAGGATGGGGGTGGGCAGCATGGCCCAGGCCAGGGCGAGGGCGGCGCCAGGGAGCTCTGAGGAGGGCGGGGAGACGTCCCGGGCACGCGGCTGGACCAGGCAGGGTGGGCACCTGCGAGACCCGGGCGGGGGGGCCGGGGGAGAGGGAGCCGTTCATCAGAGCTGGGCTCCTGGGGCTCCTCCTGCCCCCCCACCCCCCACCTGGACCTGCGGCCCTGGACCCCCGGCCACCCCGGGTTATGCCGCCGCCCTTTGCCAACCACCGCCTGGGAAGAGGCCGCAGCGAGACCAGGAGGCGTGGAGGAGCTTCAGGTCCAGCAGGCAGCCCACCCCCAGCAGGAGGTTGGTCTCCGGGCTTGCGGGGAAGGCACAGCCGGCCTGAGCTGTGCCCAGGAAGGTGGAGGAGGCCTGGGGACACGCGTGCACAGCGGTGCCCCCGCCTGACTCCAGGGGTGCTGGGGACAGGCTGGGCCCCCGGGCAGACCGGACAGGTCAGCAGACAGCCATGGCCGAGGCTGCCCCCCCAGCAGGCTCCCTGCTCCTCCCTCAGTCAGGCAGGGCCACCCAGGGACCCCGAGGCTGGCGGGGGCAGCCTGAGCCCACACCCCCGAGGCTCAAGGGGACGTGGAAGCCAGGAGGACCCAGGGCCGGGAGAGGTGCCGGGGAGGCTGGAGCGACATGGGGCTGCAGATGCCACAACCAGAGGGCTTTGCTCCGTGGGTCACACAGGAGGCTGCAGAGGGCTCTGGGGAGCCAGGGTCTCCAGCACAGACCTCAGCCCCTCCCCTGTCACCCTCAGGGCCCAGCATCGGCGCTGGGGAGGCCACCTCCCCGCAGACATGCCCAGGTCTTGCCTGGACACAGCCCAGGAGGCCAGAATGTTACGGGTCAGCGGCTGGGCCCGTGGCCTGACCCAACTCAGGGCGCCGCCCCCCCCCCCCTCCCCGGGTCAGCCCCTGCAGGGCCGGGACTGCTCCTGCAGGCTTGCCTCCCAGGCCTGACTCGGAGGCCCCGCGACAGCACTCCCCGCTCTGATGAAATCCAGGCCCCTTCAGAACTGGACGAGCCCGGCAGCTGCGCGGACAGGCCGGCCCTCGAGGCCCCCGCCGCGTGGGGCACAGACCCGGTTTCTGAGCACCGGGGGTGGAGACAGTGCCCCCAGGCCTCGCAGAGGCTCGGAGGATAAGCAGGCACCACACGCCGATCACCAGCGCCCACCGCATTGCTGCGGGGGTGGGGGGGGCTCTCAGACCTGCAGGGGACCGTGGGCACGTCTGAGTCAGGCTCTGAAGGGAAGACTGGGAGAGGCAGGAACTTTGCAACACACACAGCAATCCTCATCCTCAGAGGACGCCTCCCCCGGGAAGCCCGCCCTGATGCCTCCACACTGGGCTTCCCCAGACCTGGGCCTCCCGCCACCCTAGGAACCACTCCCGGCCCCGAGACACGGGTTTACCAGGCTGTGCCCCCACCAGGTGGGGACTCTGGAGGGCAGGTGTCTGAACACAGGAGAAGCTTAAGATGGGGCCAGGAGGGAGTGGCGCGTCCCACCATCCCTAAGTCACCAGCCCCTCGCCTACTCCCAGAGGCCTTTGCCCAGCCTCGCTGAGCCTGGTCACTGATTCAGGAAAACAGAAAGGGAAATATTTGCCTTTTTACAAAGAAAAATTGCCTCTTCCAAGGCAGGAGGTAATTTCACAGACAGTTGGCCTTGATGGCGAGAGGCCCTTAATTATCCCGAGGAGACAGACAGACCTGTTTGGACGGGGCGGGGGGGGTCAGTTACAGCCAGCCCAGGGTTTCCTAACGGGGCGACCACGAGGCTGGTGGCCTGGGCCACAGGCCACGCCCCACAGCACTACCCTGCACCTGCTCTGGGGGCTGCCCATCAGGACCCAAGAGCACCTGCTCCCTGCCGTGGCGTTTTCTTTCTGTCCGTCCTTTTTTTTTTCCTTGCTTTTTACAGCCACACCCGCAGCACGTGGAGGTCCCCAGGCTAGGGGTCGAATCAGAGCTGTAGCCGCCAGCCTACACCACAGGCACAGCAACGCAAGATCCAAGCCACATCTGCGACCTACACCACAGCTCACGGCAACGCCAGATACTTAAGCCACTGAGGGAGGCCAGGGATGGAACCCGCAACCTCATGGATCTTAGTCGGCTGCTGAGCCACAATGGGAGCTCCTGCTGTGGCATTTTCCATGTCACCTGGGATCCTTACTCAGAGGCTATGAGGCTTCATGGACTGCCCTGCAGGTGGGGAGACCCTTCCCGCTGAGCCCACTTGACCCCATGCCTCTGGGCAGCATCCGCTCTGCCAGGTACCACGCCTGATGTACCGTGACTGGGCACCTGGACAGACGTGGGGTCCAGCCCCCCGCCCCCCGCCTTGCACCTGCCGAGGAGGCCCCAGCAGTTCTTCCCACATCGTCTAGATTCAGGGGTCCAGGAGGTGACCTCCGCCCCGGAGAGGCCCAGAAGGGTGTGGAGGGAGACAGTGGTATGGACAAATCTGGGGGAGCCTGCAGAAACAGGAAGGGGGGACACTACACCCCCCCGGGGAGGGTTAAGGGGAGTGGGAGGCCTCAGGAAGGCGGAGTCAAGGGCACCAGACCCTCCGGAGAAAATGCAATCGCCGAGGCCGGGCCTTTTCAGGACTGGCAGGGCCTGGCGCCCTGAGCCTGCGGTCCCCACGCCCGAGCTGCCCACCAGGCCCAGCAGAGGGGTGTAGGGCGGCCAGCCTTGCTGCTCTGTGCCCCCTAACAAGACCCTGGGCACCAAGCCACCCCAGAATCGCTCCCCGCCTTGGCTTCCCCACCCCAGGCGAGGGCGTGGAGGGGGTTGGGAAGGCCCCAGAAGGCCCTGGGCCAGTGTGCTGGCCGCAGGGGGCGCTCAGGGACCAGTGGAGAGTCCAGTTCCCAGACCCCAGCCTCTTCGGCCTCCACTCTACAAACACTCGACTCCCACTCAACCCTCACAGCCCACCTCTGTGCCCTAGAAAGCTGGGCACGGCCCTGCTTGGCCCCTGCAAGGACCCCAGGCCACCGTCAAAGGCCGTCTCCACAGATCCCCCCACCGCCCAGCCAGAAACCTGGTCAGCTTCGCCCCCGACCCAGGCGCCCAGTGAGGGGTGGAGGTGGGAGCACAGGACATGCACCCACTCATGCCCGAGGCCCCGCAGGGTGCAGCTCCCCGTCCCCTGGGGACTCGGGAAAGCCCCTCCCCCTGTGAGCCACAGCCGCCCCCACAAAACAAGAAGTGCAACGGTTAAGGGGCCACAGCCTCAGAGAGCAGGGGGTCTCGGGCACAAGCTCAGGACGGTGCCCCCCCAACACACACACACACACACACACACACACACACACACACACACACACACACACACACACACACAAAACCTGGCCCATGACCCTGAGGACACCACTGTGATCCAGGCACCCCAACAGGCTGGACGTAACGGCAGCGGGCAGCACCCTCCCCTCGGCGGCACCCTCCCCTTGGAAACCTGCCTCCCGCTGCCACCATCCCCAGCCCCCGCCCCCGCCTAAGTGCGTGTTTCTATGGTGACGTCCCAAGGTCAGTGGAGGCAGCCTTGCCGGCTGGAGACAAAAGGCAGCACCGGCGAGCCGGGGTCGCTAATGAGCCAGGGTGGCCCCCAGACCCAGGACCAGGGCAGCTGGTCTCCCTTCCCCAAGGGTCTCAGCTTGAAATCCCCCCGCCAGCACCGCGTGACGGAGCGCGGTCGCTGCCTGGAGCCGGGGACACGGGCCGACTGGGTCTGGTTTGTCCCTCTCATCCTCCATGGAGGCTCCCAGCCCGCCAGCCGGAGAACCCCAGTCGGGCTCTCTGCACCTAACTGGGGCCGCGGGCCCGCACCTGCCCAGCCCGCACCGCGTGCCCCGCCACTCCCCAGTCAGGCCGGCGGCCTGGGACCCCGCGGAGAGGCGCCCTGCTCCTGAGACTCACAGACAAGCTCATCAGCGCCATGCTGATGGGACAGTGACCTGGGCCTGGCCATCACCAGCACATCCTGTAACCCTCACACGGCAGAGGGAGCTCGGCCTTGGGTCCGCAGCCCCGCGGACAGACCTCACCCACACCGGCTCACAACCAGGACCCGGCGCCTGCGAGGCCACGCCAGGCTTCCCAGGGCACCAGATCGAACAGCAGGTGGGGGCACAGCCTGCCCCCAGGACACCCTCCCCATCTCACCCCAACCGTCTTGGTCGTCCAGGGATGTACCCTCGGGCCCGTCCCGTCCCCGCGCTCCCCAACTTCAGGGCAGCCACCCTGAGGCCTGCCTGCATCAGCCTCCCAGCCAAAGCCACCCTCCCTGCACCCGCCAGCACTGGCCCAGGACACCCTCGGCGGAGCGTCCCCCCCCCCCCACCCAGGCCAGCCCACTCCCAGGGCCTCGCAGACAGCTCGCTGCACCTCTGCGGAAAGCACCTCTGATGGGCAAGGAAACAGAGGCACAGAGAGGTTAGGTGTCTTGCCCGAGGTCGCACAGCTTGGAGGAGCAGAGACTGAGTTTGAACCCTGCCCTTGGCTACACCCCACCTCGGGGGCGAGAGGCCTTCGCTGGACGCCGCAGTCAACGTGGTGCCTGGGAGGCAGGCCCACCCGCCAGCTGTGAGCTCCGCTCTGCTCCACTCAGCAGCAGGGCGCCAGGGCCAGAAGCGAGGTCGCCAGGGCCAGAAGCGAGGTCCCCAGGCCCCTCACGCTGTTCTCGTCCACGCCGCCCCCAAGCCAGGCCCAGGCCCCGGCCCAGGAGGACGTACCTGAGGAAGAAGGAGGCTGCAGCTGACGGGCCCGTGGAGCCCCCGACCGGCGTGCCCGGGGCCGGGGTGACCAGGGCCGCAGAGCAGGCTCCACCAGGGGCCCACGTCTTCAACATGCCATCGGGCCCCACGGAAGGGGGGCCATCCCGGACCGTGTCTGCCACCGCCACCGCGGCCACCGCTGCTTCAGCCTGGAGGGAAGGAGGGAGCCAGTGAGGCCACCTGCCCAGCCCGCCCACGAGCTCCCTGGGGTCCCCCCGCCCGGGGACCTGACGTTCCAGCCCCTCCTCCTTCAGTCCAGAAATGCAGTGACCACAGTGATCAGGACAGTGGACAGGGACCCGCGCACCCCTCACCCTTCCGTCCGCCCCGGAGCCCCCAGAGGCGTGATTAGAGAAGAGACGATAAATATTTGTCACGAGCGCTAATCGCCCGGGAGGATAACGTGCGATCTTCCCACCGTCTGAAATACTACTCTGGCCTTTCCTACTAATTAGCTCAAATAAATTCCAGAAAGAGAGACAGCCTTGGAACGAAGCGCAAATGTAATTAAACGCCCCCCAGGACGGCGCTGGCACATTGGAGGTCCGGATAGGCCCTAGAGGGGGAGAGACGTGGCCCTGGCAGGGGAGGGCAGCGGCCTGCCTCGGCCCGGCCACCCAGCCCCAGCCCCAGCCCCTCCCCGCCGGCCCCAGCCCGAGCCGTCACAGCTCCCAGGCACCACAGCCTAGTCCCTGGGGCTCCCAGCATCACGTGGCCAGGGCACTGTCAGCCACCGTCCCCTGTGCCCAGCCTGGCAGAGGACAGGGGTCCTCAGGCTGCAAGGACGTGGGCCTGTCTGGTGACCTGCAGGTGAGGAGCCCAGGGAGCAGTCCCGCCCTAGAGGGCCTAGCATCCTCGGGGTCTCACAAGGGACAATGTGGAACAGCCCAGGCACTGTGCCAGCAGATCACACCCTGCCACCTGCCTTGTATCTGCCTATAGGGCAGGAGCTCCTGGGCATCCCTCAGAACCCCACCTGGCCGGCCCTCTCCTTCTCCAGGCCACTCCCTGTGCCCGGCCTCCCCCAGTCCTCAGAACTCTCCCCGGCTTCCCCCAGCCCACCCAGCATGGCCCACTCGTGGAGTAACAGGCCGGGCTCAACCACGCGGCACCGAGTCCCCACCCTACCGGCTTGCCTGAGCACCTAGTGCACACCAGGGGTCAGGAGGCCCAGAGGGCGCCCACCACACCCTGGGTCTGGGCCCTCACCAGGAGTTGGATAAACCAGGAGCACACAGCCCGCAGGGACACAGCACGAGACACGCGGAGCCCACGGCCAGAAGGCAGGCCCGGCACCCACGGGAAAGGGGGCTGGAGGCACGGAGGGACACCGTTCTCGAGGAATGCCCTGGACTGAGACTGGCTACGGGGACCGGACCACTGCCCCTCCTCCAGGCGGCTGCGGGACCTCGAGGGCAAATGTGACATTGGCAGCCGAGGACCCAGCTGCCTGGACACTGCCTGCTCTTTCCCGAGACCTCGCGTGCAGGTGATCTGCCATGCTCCCTGGCCCCAAACACTACTTCTCTTTTGTCACTTTTGTCACTTAACGTACATACTCCCCAGGAGAGACCTAAGCCCCTCTGTGCCCAGAGCAGCAGAGCTCAGGACTCACTTTAAAGGGCACATAATGCGGGGCCCTGAGCTGGCTTTGGCTGAGCGCCCACTGGGCTGGCAGCCCAGGCCGGGGGCTCACCCCTGGTACCCACACTGCTCCCACCAGCCCGGGACAGCCGGACATCCAGCTTGGTGAGGCATCTCGGACAGTGGGGGACAGGGCCAGGGGGTCCCGGGGGCAGAGCTACGGCCCACGGCCCCCCATGGCCAAGCCATCCCAGGGTCCCACGCCAGTACCTCTGCCTCCAGCCAGAAAGTTCCGGCACCACCGCGACAGTGTAGGCCGCCCACACTGACCTGTCTCAGGCGTCTTGCACGCACCTCGGCTCCACCGGCCCCTGAGCTGCGGGGACGCGGCTCCGGCCCCTGGGACGGCTGCCGATTCCTGCCGGAAGCAGAGCCGGGGCATGCCAGCAGCCAGGGGCGGGCGGACGGGGGACCATGACATGGGGACAGCAGAGAGGGGACGAGGGGCGGGCGGGCGGCCAAACAGAAGACGTGATGGAGGCACCAGAGCAGCAACAAAAGCAAAGCATGAAGAGAGGGGAGTGTGAGGGCCACGCAGGGGCCACGGCGGGTGCCGGGGAGCACAGTTTGGGAAACGCCAGGCTAGCCCATCCCCGAGGACACCTCCGTGCCTGAACTCCACCTCTGGAAGGTTCAGGCGCAGGAAGGAGGGCGTCCACCAGCCCCTCAGGAGTGCCGCCCTGGGGCGCAGGGGGTGGGGGCCAAGGGGCGGCCAGAGCTGCATCTTGCAGTCACCGTCTCAGCCCTGCAGGGGGCACGGCTGGCATCGCTCAGTGGGCGTGTGCCAGGCACCAGGGCCCCCTCCAAGCTCTCCTGGTGGCCCCAAGAGCCCCAGGCTGGGAATGTCCTGCCCCCTGGCCACAGGGGTGTGGAAACTGCAGCCCAGAGAAGGCACCAGCAGTGCGTCGAAGAGGCCGCAGAGACAAAGCTCCCTCCACCCCACACCCTCCCGGCCACATCCCTGAGGACAAGTGGGCACCCACCAGGGATGGGACCGCCGCCTCCGGGGTTCATGGGAAGCGGGGGAGGCAAGCAAGCTGGCACAGGGGCAGCAGGAGGAGTGTCCCCAAGTCCGTGGACAGCGGGGAAGCCTGGCTCCATCACAATGACCTCACCTCCCCCTCAAAGCAGCGGCTCCTCCGGGAAGCCTTTCATCCTCCCTGCCCGGGCCGAGTTTCCACTGCCCCAGCCCCGCGGCAGGCTGGGAGCCCTCTGCTCCAGGTCCTCCTCCCTGGACAGACGGCCCTGGGACCCATGCCAGCAGCACCTTTCACCAGTAACGCAGCCCCGCCCTCGGCCGCCCCAGGCTGGGCTACCTCTAGCCTATGGTGGGGTCAGGAGGCCAGAGCCTCAATCTCGTGGCACCTGGCTGTATGCAGAACGAGTGCAGGTGGCCTGAGAATGGCAGACGACACCCTGTCGACACGGGGCAGGGGGGGACACTGGTGCTCCCAGCCAGGTCCCCGTGGAACAGGCCAGGGCAGGGCATCTAGGGTGAGCCAGAGCTCTCAGGGAGGCCGGGGTGGGTGACAGGCCACGACCCAGCTCCCGCAGCGTCTCCGTCGTCTAATGGACACAGTCTGGAAAGCCACCGCTGGACTGTCCCGCTGGCTGGCCCTGAGGCTGGGAATCAGGCCTGGACGCCAGGGAGAGGAACGGCCCCGAAAGGGCCAAGCTCTGGGCTCTGTCAGGGCAGCGGGCTGCAGTCTGGATCACAGCGCGGCTGGCCGAGGGCTCTCGAGGTGGCCACGCACACACAACAACCCCTGGCAGCCCAGGGGGCGGGCTCCCGGCCAGCACCCCGGCCACCCACCTCACCAGCACAGACCCACGGGGGCCTGGAAACTGCACCCCAGGGCCGCTGATGGGCTGCGGTGGGGATTCACCACACGTCTCTCCCGAAGTATTGGATTCTAGAGCCGAACACCCAGTATTTCAACATTCCAGGGCCACCACTAGTGATCAATGCCCCGGTGCAGAGGAAATTACCTCATCCGAGTCCTCAAGTTCTACTTATGGTTCTAATAATCTCTCCATTGATCGCCAGGACTGCTGTCTAATTATAAATCCATTCCCGCCCACCCCGCGCCGTCGATGCACACAGAAAACCGAGAGGGAGCCTTAAACGCTCACATTTTATGGTGACAGGCCACTCGCTGGCAGGGCTGCCCGACCAGAGTCCCGTGACCCCAGGGGGCACGTTCCCCCCTTTGCCCCCTCCTCTGCCTCCAGGGGCCCTCGGAGCCTCGGCCAACCACCTCCGCCTGCAGGAGTGCGCTGGTCCCCCCCCCAGGGAGGGAGCCCCTGGGCTATTCCCAGCCGCCTCCTCGGTCCCCCCACACCTCTGACACCTCCATCCAGGCCCAGCTCAAGGCCACCTCCTCCAGGGAGGCCGCCAGCTCACCCACCTCAGTGCTGGTTCCCAGGCCAGGGGGCAGCGGGCGATGGCCTCCCTCCTCTTGGCCTCGCCCAGGAGGAGGCGGAAGCAGTGAGGCCACGCCCGGGTGCACCGTCACACACCCGCTGCAGGCTGGACGTTCTTCCCAGAGGGCCTCTGCGTCCCAAGCTGCCCAAGGCCAGGGAGGCCCCCAGGACGGGCCACCTCGGCTGGGCCAGCCCCAGCGGCAAGTCCCGGCACCTCTGGCCGCCAGCAGGGCTGGCCCAGAGGCAGGGGCGGGGCCGGGGGCTCCCTGTGCCTCAGCCCCCACAGCCCCCGGGGCGCAGAGACCACAGGAGGGGCTCCGCGCTCCACGCTCCGCGCTCCGGCTCAGAGACGCTCCTCGCTGGGCAAGTTTGTGCAGCCGGCTTTGCAATGACTGGAAAGGTTCCACAAACCCTGCTAATCGCTCTGCCCCGGGAGGGGGCGGGGCGGGGCTGGGACGCGGGGGCCTCTCCACGGCCCGAACACCCGGGCAGCACCTGCCCGGGACCCCACCCCCAGCTCCGGCCCCTAAGGCCTCGGGCTTCACACCTCCAGGCCCGCACACCGACCGGTCCCTCTGCCGAGACCGCCCTTCCTGTGGTTTGCTGGGCCTCAGCCTCGCACCCCTCCCTCCCCGCCAAGCAGGGTGGTGCCGCTGAGGGCATGAAGCCCCACAAGAGGGCATCCCCAGTCCTGAGCGCTCAGGCCTTCTGGGGAAAGGCCTCTGGGGACAGCCCCTACAGCGCCAACCCCAAACCACATTCCTCTGGGGTCCCACGAAAACCCCGATCCCAAAAGCCACCCTCTGCTGACCCCTATGCTGGTACCCGTCTGCTAGATGGAAAACCGGGGGGCACAGAGGACACATGGGAGAACCCCCCCCACACACACAGCAAAGCTCTGTGACCACGGGGGCCGGGCCCCAGCTCCGACTCCAGAGCTGGGGGCACCTCAGACCACGGGCCCCTCCCTGGGCACACCCGGCCCAGGTCTGTGGCACCCACAGCACCCACTGGTGCCCCGAGCTGGTTCCATGAGGCCATGCCACCGCTCTGGGTGACAATCTGGTGGGCCTGTGGGTGGGGGCCGTCACCGGAACAGAGGCAGCTCCTGCGAGGCCGGGCTGGTGAGAGAGTCGGCCTCTCGCCACAATCCAGGCTGTCACCCAGCGCAGCAGGTGCCCCGGGCAGGAGAGCCTGGACGGGGCGGGGCCAGCAGGAGAAGGATCTTCCGTCAGCCGGCAGGCAGACTTGACGCAGGCCTTGGGAATGTCTGAGGCCTCCCCCAGCGTCCGCAGACCCCCTGCTTTGGGGGGAGCCGTGCTGCAGGGCACCCACAGTGGCGAGACACAGACAGGGGTCCCCAGGAGAGGGCCCAGGCCCGACCCGGCTGGACTCCCGGCCCCCAGCCCACCTCGGCCAGGGCACTCACCAGGCATGACGGTGGCAGGAAGCTGTTGACCCTCGAGACACTCCACATGCCCTCCAGGCACTGCTGGGCCTGAATGGTGACCGTGCTCAGGGCTCCGCCCAGGCCGGCGGGCGCCACTGACACCTGAACGCTGGGCCCGGAAGGCCAGGCCAGCCCCTTCCTCCTGTCCGGCCCCGCTCGGCTCGGCTGCCTCCCCGCCGGTGCTGGTACATCCCTCTGGCTGGTGGCGGCACCGGTGCCGGTGCTGGGGGGTGTGAGGCCGGGGCCTCCACGAGGGGCGTCAGGGTCCTCACGGCTGGCGGGTGCCTGCAGCAGCCGCAGGGCCTCCGGCGAGAGCTGGTTCAGGCGCGTGGCACAGACATCGCAGCGGCGCTCGGCCTCCGGGCGACACGCAGGCAGCTTGTCGAGAAGCAGAGCCGAGAGGCACGGGTCCTGGCGGGGAATAAGGGACAAAAGCGGTCAGCACCTGGACGCCGGGACCCTCCGCCCGGTCCTCACCACCACGGCAGACGGCCGCCGCCCACTCAGTAACTGGGTAGGAAGCCCTGAACGGTCTCGTCCGCATGCACCCAGCAGGCAGATGGTGCCAGGGCTTCACAGGGAGGCTCGCAGCGCCCCCGACAACGCGCGGAGCAGCCAGGGGCTGGCAGAAGCAGGCCCTCGGGGTCCCGGCTGAAAGCCACGTCCATTCCAAGGCTGGTGCGGGCAGGGCTGGGGGGCTGGAGACCCTCTCCCTGCCTTGGTGGTGTCTCCAGCCCTGGTCACGACGGGACGGGAATGTAGCCGCTTCTGCCACACACATGCCAGCAGGAGCCAGGCCCGGTGACAGAACGGCAAGGGCGAGCAGGACTCCAGGTCCACGGAAGACAGCGGCCCGTGCATGGCTGGCAGGAGGCAAGTCTTGAAGCCACCACGTTCCACCATGGGCAGGAGCTTGGCCCCTGGGGTCTATGCTGCTTGGTGGTGGTCCCCGTAGCCCAACCCCTGCCCTGCGCTGAGGCGGACACATGGGTCTCTCTGACCACGAGCCTGGATCCAGAGAAGGCTAGGAACAGGAGCCTGGGGAGCCCAGAGGGGGTCCTGGCCCAGCCTGAGGTCAGGAAGGGCTTCCTGGAGGAGGTGACACCTCTGGAAGAAAGAGGAGGAGGAAGATGGAGCCAGTCCTTGCAAGAAAGCTCATGGTAGGGAAGCTATGTCACACCCCAGGGGCCCACCCCTGTCCCCCCACTGCCCCACCAGGCCCTGCCTCGGCCTCTCCCCAGGCCGCCCTGCCAGGCTCAGGGTCTACGCGGGGGGCCAGCCCCAACCACACGTGCCTGGCCGGGACACCCCCTCAGCAGAGCGTCAGCCCAGCTCGGCTGCGGCCGTGACCACCCAGGGCTCGGCCGGTGCCACCTCGCAGAGCAAACTCCAAAGGCAGGCCTGTGTCTCCCCTTCCGCCAGCTCCCCGCTCCCGTCTCTCCCAGCTGGACCTGCTGGGTCCTTCCTCCCGGGCCACCCATCCCCAAAGGACTCCAGGCCAGGTCTGGCGCCAGTCCAGCTGCCCTACTGGCCACAAAGGGGACCACAACCTCCTCACACCCTCAGATTCAGAAGCAAAGGCACCACACAAAAGGGGCCCCTCCGTTATGCCACCCAGGGTCCCCGAGCCCAACCTGTGGCTGCCTGGCTGGTATCCGCAGGCACCTGGGAGGGGCCCAGGGAGCCGGCCGTGGAGGGCGGCCCGCTACACGGGGACATTCTGCTGGCCCAGCATCCGCAGGGCATCGCGCTGCTCCTGTGTCCCCAGGACAGGCAGGCCTCAGGGGTACTTCGGGTTCGGTCCCCATCACCGCAATCACGTGAGTACGGAAATAACACGAGTCCCGTCAAGTTTTCGGTTTCGCGGGGCATTTAAAAGGTACGTCTACACTACGCTGTGGTCTGGTCCGTGTGCAACAGCCTCACATCTAAAAACCCTTTCACGCTGAGACCTAGCCTGGGACCCTCCATGTGCCGGGGGTGCGGCCCTAGACAGCAAAATAATAATAATGATAATGACGATACTGATAATACTGCTGTTGGAAAATCGGCACCAGCAGACTTGCTCGCACGGGGCTGCCCCCAGCCCTGTTTGTAAAAAGCTAAAAAGCGCAGCGAGAGGAGGTGTGCGATGCCACCCCGGCCCCCGCAGGGTGAGGCCCGCAGGGAGCTGCTCCCCTTGCTCGCCCGCAGGCAGGCGGGGCCCAGCCGTGCCAGCTGCCTGATTTACAGGCCGCTCCGGAAGGCCTGGCTTTTCTCCAGCGGGGGCTGGATGGCCCCAGAGCCTCTGAAGTGCCAGGCGTGTCTGGTCCCAATTAGCAGACCCCCCCCCACCCCATGCTGCCCTGCGGGAATCACGCTGGGGGCGGGGGAGCCCTGTGGACGTGGGGGAGGCCCACTCGGGGTCCACGGGCCACAAATGGAAGCCAGACACTGGGTCCCCCAGCCACGCGGGCTGAGACAGGCCCGGCTGTCAGGCCGCGGTCACTCCGTCACCCCCGTCACCCCCGCCCGTTTTCCAGGCCGGGCTCTGATTACTCTGGTTTTTCCACTCAGCGGGAGGCTGCTGATGGTGGGCTGGCGAGAGGGGAAGGAAGTGCCGCCCGCTCCAGCCATTAACCCGACTTGAAAGGCGGCCCAGACCCCGCCCGGCCCCCGGGCCCAGCCGCCCATTGTTCTAGGGCCTCTGTCTGCCTGGGGGACTCGGCCTCCAGGGAGCCACCCTGGCACTCCCTCCCTGGCCCGACAGGAGGAGGCAGGAAGGAAAGAGGGAAGAGCCTGGGCTGGGGGCTGCCAAATGCCCGGCCTGCCCCAGCCCCCATCCCGGCGGCCCCGCCCAGGCCCCGCCCCCAGCTGGGGGCTGGGCTCTGCGCATCAAAGCCCCACGTGGGGCTCTGCAGGGGGAGGAAGCCCACCAAGCTCAAGGAAGACAAGCCCAGGGCAAGCCAAGCAGGGGCTCACGGGCTCACAGTCCCCAGGTCCCAGGTCCCAGGAGTCCTGCTTGCCAGCGGGGCCAGTCCCAACACCCCCAGCCCCACCCCACGGCCAGAGCCTCCTCGGGGCCCACCTCTCCCACCGCCATCTCCTGTCGCACACGTGAGACAGCAGAGGCCGGAAAGGAAGAAAGGCCCGCCTGAGATGACCAGAGGGCCCAGTGTGCTGAGCCCTCAGACAGGCTGGAAGCAGAAGTGGCTGGGCCACTGAGCAGCCTGGGACACTCACTGCAGGCCAGTCCCTCAGAGTCACGCCCACACGGGAGGGGCCGGCCTGGGACCAGTGGCTCTGGGCAGGACAGACCCAGAGCCGGCACCCTGGCCCGTGATCCACCTGCTGCCCCCTGGGCCCCGTCCCCCGTGGGTCCCCCCCAGCACAGCCAACAATCCTCTGACGGGGAGGAGGTGGGAAGCATGGGGGGCGGGGGCGGCTGAGGGAGGCCCAGCTGGGAAGCCCACCCTTTTCTGGCCCGGTCTCCTCTCCCTGCCCTGGGGCAGCTCCTGGCAGCTCCAGAGCCCACAGGCCCAGCCCTCAAGTGGTCACAGTGCTAAGTTCTGGGATTTGAACCCCTGAAAGTACCAGCCACCACATGGCCTGGCAGCACCCCAAGCACCTTCAAAAAGACAGTAATTTCCCTGCTGCAAAATATGACTTTTAATTCCCTCTTCACGGTCTAGTTAAACAGCTGTTTTACTTGCATTCGGAGACTTTGTCTTAATTTGACTCAATGTAGCACCGCCTCCCACCCCCCTTCACGCCACACGGGTTTGGGGGAGCCTCCCCCCGTGAAAAACGATGACGTTTCCTCCTCCATCTTGCTCCAGGGGTCTCCGAGCCGCTTTAAGTAATCCTTCCATTTTCCCCGCGAGGCGTCCCAGGAGGACTTCAGCAGGGCCCAGCTGCCCCACCATCACCACCAGGAGAGACTCTGCCTGCCCGGGCCAGCCAGGCCCAGCCCCGGGGGTCTGAGCCCCTGCCAAGACCCCCCCGGGAGGGCCGGGGAAGGGCTCCACTCCCCAGCTCAGAAAAGGGCCCAGACGACCCTCTCTGAGCCCCCCATCACCCCATCTTCTAAAAGGGGCTCCAGCACCCACCGCCTAGGTGACTAGGAAAGCCAATGGGACCAGAGGCCCAGCCTGGAGGAGCGCCCCCCGCCGCCCAGACGGGCAGGTGTGACATGCAGGCTGCTGAGCCCCGTGTCCGGGCCTCCCGGGGCCCCTGCCCACCCCCGACCAGGCCCAGCCCTCTCTGCCCCTCCTCCCTTCCCTCCACAAACAAAGCGCGCTGGGCGCGACCCCGTGCTTCCGGAGTTGACAACAGGTCCAGGAAGGGACCCCTGGTTGCAGGCGCTGCCCTCCCGCGCCCTGCTGCCATCGAGGACATTCCCAGGTCTCGTGCAGCCTGGCGGGCGGGGTTGGAGGGTCAGGGGCTCAGTGTTCCAGCCACGCCTCCGCTGCCCGGGGCATCCCACCCACTGGGCGCCTCACCAAGGCACGACCCCCAGCCGAGGGCCCCCCCCCCCCCCGCCACTGGGTCCAGTGGAAGACCTGGGGACCCAAGCCCCACCCTCCCTGGTCCACCAGCCAGGACACTGGTGACCATCCCAGCCCCCAGGGCCTGCGGTTCCGAGGGGGAGGGGCGCTCACAGCCGGGCCCACCCAGAGCTGCCCGGCGCCCATCCCCAAGGCCCCGTGCCAGGAGCCAGCCAGCTGGGCAGCTTGGCCACACACTAGTTCATTGAGACCTCCTCCCCTCAATGGCCTCCCTGTCCTCCACGTGAGGCCAAACAAGACGGCGGACCCAGGAGGCTGCAGGCCAGTCCAGCAGGACGCCTCAGTGGGCGGCAGCCTCGTCAGCACACGGCTGCCTGGTGGCAGGGGGCAGACACGACTTTCAGCTCAACGGTCCAACTCTGGACGCAGGCACGGCCCCCGGACCTCAGTTTCCCTCTAGCAGGGCCTCCCCCTGGGTGGGCTACTCCACGCCCTGCAAGCCCAGCCGTGCCAAGGCCCCCCACGGCCACTCAGGGGGCTCTGAGCCCCAGCAAAGGGGCAGGCACAGAAGTTGAAGGGGGCCCTTCCCCGCCAGCTGGCCCCAGGAATCCGGGGGACTTTAGCTCTTTATCAAAGGACCTCCCAGGCCAGGCCAGGCCCCAACTCTGCCCCAGGCCGGGGCAACAATTGCCCTCCACCCCACCTCCTGACCCTCAACCTCCCCCTGGCTCCAGGGATGCAGTCTCCACGTGCCTCCCAGCATTCCCAACTTGAGGGTGACTTCCCGCCCCCCCGGAGACCCTTGGCCCATCTCTGTGGGCGAATTCTAGCTGAGATCAAATGTCACCTCCTCCAGGAAGCCCTCCTGGATACCCCCTTCCAGAGCCCTCTCACCCAGGGCACTTTGGTTTAGAGCATGAGCTTCGCAGGGGAGAAGCCAGGGCGCAGGGCCTGGGAAATGTCACCCACACCCTTGTGACCGCTATTTCTTCCGCTGCCACATGGTGTGATGGAGCTGAGTGTGTAAGTGCCAGGCAGCCTGCTGACTGGAGGCTGGCACCATCCTCCCTGGCCGCCCAGCTCCCTGCCCCACCTTCCCATGGCACAGCCCCCCACCAGGCCTCAGGGGCATCTAGGGAGGAGAGGGGTCCCAGTCCCCTAAGGGCAGCCAATCCCACAGCAGGAACCCCGCCGACCCTCCTCACCAACTGCCCAGCAGAGGGCAGGCGCCAGGCAGGACAGGCCCCTGGCATGTGCTATGCTCTGACACGCAGACACACCGTGGGCCAGCTGCCCCTCGGAGCGCCAGGGTGACCGGCCTCCACAGGCCCCCACCCCCCGGGAGCCACCGTACCCGCTGGCTGCCGTGAGTATGCTCCCTTCTCAGACCGGGGCTCAGAGACACTAAGACATTTGGCTCAGGTTGCACAGCCTGGGCAGTAGAGCTGGGGTTAGTATGGGGGGCACGGGAAGGGCTGGGGGCCAAGAAAAGGGGCCCTGGGGACCAGACCAGGAGGGTCCGCAGCTGCAGTCAGGGCAGCCCCTGAGCAGCCAGGCTGGAATGGCTTCTGGACAACCCCTTGGGGTTTGGGCCGGCCAAGTGTGTGGGGCTGGCGGGGGTGCCAGGAGGCAAAGCTGGGCTGCGGCCTTGCACTCAGGCTTGACGGGGAGGACGGGCGCGGGCAGCCGAGAATGGGACAATTAGGAAGAAGCCAACCCTGCAGCCCTTGCCCCCGAGCAGGAGCCAGGGCAGGGCCAGCGCCTGGCACGCTCCTCCCGGAAACAGCAGCAGCGCGGGCCAGCATCCATCACCCGGGGTCAGAGGTGAGCTCACAGGGCGGTGTAAGAACATCCATCCGAGGCAGACACCGCAGGCGCAGGGCAGCCTGGCGCTCGGCGCGTAGGACCATAAATCTGCCAGCCCCGGGCGCCCGGCAGAGCCCTCCCGCCCCTACCCCTGCCCAGCCCCCACCGAACCCCGCGATGCCACCTAGGGGACAGGGAACGGCCCAGATGAGGCCAGGGAGCCCCTCCCACAGAGGACCAGGAGCCCCGTGGACTGCGAGTCCCTGAGCCACAAACCACGGCCCAAGAAGGGAAAGTGCCGTGAGCAGGAAACCAAACAGGTATTTCCCAGCCCAAGGATGCTGTCCCAGACCGGGCAGCGGGGCCCTGCCAAGGAGGGACCACGCCACGGGGAGTGGGGCCAGGCTCCCCTCTTGCACAGCACTCTCAGCAGCCACGTGCCCGCCCAGCGGGAAGGGGGAGCCCGGAGCGCAGCGCTCGGGGGGACGACCAGGGAGCAGCTCCCCGAAGCCAGGCCTCCCAGCCAGGCCGTTTCCAGGAACCCGGCCGGGGACAGCCTGGCCTTCAATGCCACCAAAGGCTGGCCACCATCCCCATGAGGCAGACGAGCAGACGGAGACCCACACACTGAGGGCATGCGCCGTCCATTTTTAATCTGTCTGTCCACTCATGGCCCTCACCTTATGCACGCAAACTGCAGGAGCTTCCAGAAACCACATGGCCTAAACTGAACCCAACACACGGCTGGAGATGGTCACGTTAGAACAAACAGGCATGATCAGGTCCCACAGTCATGTGAGAAAGGGCCATGTGGTTGGCAAAAGCTGAAGAGGTCATTCGCTTTGAGCTTCCTGGCAGGCAAAGGAAAAGGGAAACTAGACCTTCCTTGCCATTTAGGGTAAGAACCAGATAAATACCCCAAATAAAATACCCCTTCAGGACACCCCAGGGAGCCTTGAGAAGGTCCCAACCCACTGTTAACCCATCCCAGAGCAGGACAAGCCCCCGCAAGGCTCTGATCAGCCCGAGGTGTGGTGATGACGTGGTGTCCCTCCCTCCCGGCCCCTCCACTGCTCAGCAGGGAGGCGGTAGAGCTGTTGACCAGGTCTCACCCCCCTGCTCAGCCCCACCTCTGGCCACAGCTGGACTCCCCTGAAGCAGGCTCCCTCCTGCAAGGCGCAAAGCTCCCCACCCCAGACGTGCGGTGCCTGCACCCCAGCCAGTGCCCCAAGCCCCACCTCTGCTCGTGGCTGATATCCAAAGGGCGGGGGCTCCACTGCCCCCCCACTGCCCACCCTCACACCCTGAAAACCCAAACCAGCAAGGATGTAAGACAGGTGCAAGGAGCCCAGCATTCCATCACGGGACCCAAGGAAGTCCCTGGGGACAGCAGGGGACACCAGCTAGCCCACTGTCCATCTAGGAAAGGGCCAGGCCGGGGGTGGGCAGGGGCCGGCCGAGGCCTTGAAGAGGCCAGGTGGCAAAGCTAGGCCCGCCCCAGCCTCCACCCTCCCGCTGCCCAGGCTGGGTCCCACAGAGTGGCCTGGGAGCCTCCACGCCCCACGGACTGATCCCTCCCAGCTGAGTCATCTGGGCCCCTGCCAGCTGGGAGGGTGCCTGGCAGCCCGCCCCAGGGCGCACCCGCCCCTCTCACGCCTCCCCGCTGTCTCTGGAGCCTGCCGACACCTGGCTCAGCTGGGGGACACTGCTGTCACCAGGTGCCCCACCCTGGGGAGCCCCGAGGCAGGCGCTGCGGCTCCAGCTGTCCCCCAGAAGCTGGCGGAGCTCAGGCGAGGTTCCAAACTGCGTGGGGGGGTGGGGTCCAGGGCCTCAGTCCTTGCCCCTGCCCCCCAGGACCCCAGCATCACAAACCAGTGTAGTCAGAGCTGGGGCCGTGGGGACAGAGCTCGCTCCCACCACGCAGGCTTCCTGGGGGAGCAACAGAGCGTGGACCCCCGCTGGCAGGACCGCCACCCTCGGCCAGGACCCAGAGAGAGGCAGGAGTGTCTCCCGGCCTCCAGCCCCAGAGCCTGGTCACGTCACCGCGAGCTGAGCATGGGGCGAGCACACCGCCTCCCGGCAGCATTCAGCCTCGCTGTCCAGCTTGGTGGAAAAGGGGTACCAGCACTGGGGCTACACAGGGGGGCGCTCTGGAATCTGCAGGGTGGGGGGACGAGCCCCCGCCTGGGTGAGCAGAGCAGAGTGGCAAGAGTGAAAACGCTGATCGCTATCCCCCATCGGGGCGCTAATCGATTCAGTGCCGGTACTGGCACATCTAAGTCACAGGCTCCGGCGATGCCTCTGGGCGGCAGCTGGAGCGGGTCCCCATGCGGGATCCCTGCCCCCACTGCTGCGAGGGGGCCAGGGACCACCATCGCCACGGGGCCATCATCTGGGTTAGAGAAAAGAGAGCCAGAATCCAGCTCAGCAGCCCTCGGGATGAACACAGCAGCATGTGGGGAGAAGAGCCTGGTCACTCAGTCAATCAACAAACGTTTCTGGGGGACCCAGACCCTGTGCCTGCCCTGGCAGAGCTCCTGGCCTGAGGGTGGCATACCAGACATGGAGACAACACAGGGGCCCAGGGGTGTGGGAAAGGCTGAGGAGAGGCAGGGCCAGGTGGCAGCAAAGTGGCCTCCTGGAGAAAGGTGGAGTGGGGGGGAGGGGGCTCCGGGAGTGTGGGGGAGGGGGGCTCCGGGGGAGGACAGGGAGACTCGCTGCACAGGGACAGGCCCCCAGAGCTCTGTGCCAGGAGCTCGGTGAGGCGGGTCAGCGCAATCTGAGTCCCCCACCGCGCGCCGCAAATGGCTGTGGGGTCCTGCCAATTAAGCATGGGAGGGACGGGGGGCAGAGGCTGGGCATCTGCAAAAAGGGAGCTGGGACACCACCCCCAGGGATGAGGAGGAGCCCTGTACTCAAGGACTGTGGCCTTCGGGGGGCCTCGGTCTAGCCGGCCAAGCTGGGACGGCAGGACCCAGGACTGGCTGGGTCCCTCCTGATGGATCCTGGGTTTAGTGAGTTCCCTCTGGCTGCCCTGAGGGTGGGCAGCGGACGCTGGGGGCACTGCGCTGGGCTGAGTCGAGGTTGTGAAAGGAGTCTGAGGGAACGGGGTGGCCGGGGTGGCCAGTGTGCCAAGGTGGGAAGGACCCAGGACAGGGACGGCTGGGGCCTCAGGTTCTGACTCGGGGGACAAAGGGACAGAGTGGCACTCGCTTGTGGCAGAGAGGAGGCGCTTGTGGCAGAGAGGAGGCGCTGGGTGGCAGGTGCTGGGAGCCCCCAGAAGCAGGGAGGGAGAGAGAACAGGGGGCCGGCAGAAGCGCCCCGGGAGGCTGGGCCTGGGGAGGGGCAGGGCATCTGCGGTGGGGCCCACGGAGGGCACAGGACAGTTGGACGGCGTGGCTCAGGCCACGCAAGGGTCCAGAAGGGTCACGCAGAGATGAGGCCCAGGGAACCTGGTGAGAGCAGAGGGCAGCGTGGTGGAGGCCCAGCAGCCCCAGCCTGACATCCCCTGCACACGCGGGCCCGCTGTCCTTGGTTCTGCTAGGACAGTCCCAGGGCCCCAGCTGGGCAGGCAGCGCCCTTCCCTCCCCCACGCTCCCGGGGGCATCGGGGCTCATGAAGCAGGGGGAGGGCACAGTCCGATCTGCTCCAGACGAGGTCCCCGGGTGAAAACCGTGGTCACGCTCGCCACCCAGGTGAGGAAGCCCAGGCCAACACGGGAAGAAGGGAGCGGAGGCAGCCTTCCACCCAGGCCACCCTACGGCTGGGCAGGGGTCAACCACCACTGCGCCCGCCCCCCTATGGGCACCAAGGACGGGCACAGCGTGACCCCCAACCTGAGCCCACATCCTGCAGAAGCAGCAAGGGCTGCGGTGTGCAGACAGCCGGTGTGCAGACCGGCCCCACGCGCGCACCTCGGGGTGCAGAGAAGGAAACGGAGCCCACGCGGTCTCAAGTGTGAACCTGCCCGAGCCCCCATAGCAGGAAGCTGACGGCCCGCAGCGGGGTGGGCAGGGTGCCAGCAGGGGTGAGCCCTGGCCAGGAAGCTGAGGTCAGAGATGGGGACCACGGGCTGGCTGAAAGGTCACTGCTCCGAGACCCTCTCAGGCCCCCTCTACACCCGGGACCGGCAGGGACCCCCGAGACACGGGCCCTCATCCCGGCTCCACCTCACCCCAGCCATGGGAGCCCAGCAAGCCACCTCCTGTCCGGGGCCTCCCCAGACGCCACAAGCATGAGACGGAGTGAGATGACAGCGGCAAAGTTCTCTGCAAACTGTGAAGCACCGGCCTCACAAAGCTCCCCTGCTCACGGACAAACAAGAAAGGGCCCCCCATGGAAAACTCTAGAAAACACAGCCTCAGAGCAGAGCCCAGTGCCCCTGGACCTTGGGGCCAGACTCCTAGGAGGACTCGCTGGGGCTCACCCAGAGCCAGTCACACAGGGTCCCCTGCTGCCCCACAGGGCTCTCCCCCAAACGAAAAGCAGAAGCAGCTGTGTGACCACATCTGGGCCCATCTCCCCACCTCCCCTGGAGGAAGCCCTGGGGCCGGGCGAGGCTGCAGGCTGTGTGCGAATCAGTCAGGATGCTGCCCAGACCCCAGATGGCACAGGACAGCAACACCCACCGAGGCCCCCGGGTCGGGGGACCGAGCACCCATCGCCCAAGGGTCCTCCCGCCCCGGCTCGTTCCATTCCTCTCCGGAGAAACAGTGGACCGCGGGCCCTCCTCCTCTCTGGCCCAGTGCCCTACAGGTTGGACAGCAGTGCCAGGGTGGCCCCAGGAGGCTGCCCCCGGGCTGACAAAGGAGAAAATGCAGCAGGGAAGGGGACCAAAGAGAGGAACGAAGCCGGGGGCCCGCCCGGTCTGCTGGGGACGGCTGGGGAAGGGGTGAGCCCTCACCTGGCACTGAGGGGTACCCAGTATGAAAGGCCAAACTGGGGAGGCAAGGAGGGCTGGGAGGTGAGCACTCTGGGGGGTTCAAGGGATCTCCTGATGAGCTGCCTGCAGGAAGGGACCCCTGGGACCTCCCAGATGAGGGACCCCAAATCCACCACCAGGATCCCTGCCCGCTGGTAACCAGCCAGCCACACGTCCAGCACCACCAGGCAGAGCCCAGCTCAGTCACTAAAGCCCTCCTCTCTCCAGCCCCAGTTTCCGCCGATGGGGCCCTGGCGACTCTTCAACCAAATCCAGGCTGTCTGGGGCAGAGCGTGGCAAGGCTGCACCCTGCTCTGGACAGCAGAGGTGGCAGGGTCCAGTCCCACGGGGGACAGGCCACAGGTCCCCTCCCCTGACCACAGAGCGAGGGTGCCCAGGACACAAACCAGACTCACGCTGCCCCCGCGCCCCACCCTGCCCTGGAGGGGACACGGGGAGGCCAGGGTCTCGCCCAGAGCAGCTTGGCCTCGTCGGAGAGCTATATTTAGATTCAATAGGGGTTATGTGGACTTACTTCCCAGGACCGCTTTCAGCAAGACTGCAGGTCAAGCGGGAAGAGCTTCCTCTGCGGGACCCCCCCCCCACCTTCCCAGGCTGTACAAACTTCCAGGGCGTATTGTTCCTGGAACAATGGTCCCAGCTCCTTCCAAGACCCGGCCAAGCCCATTGGCTACAGAATTCAGCAGAGCCCCTCCCCAGACAAACACCTTGGCAGCTGGGGCTGGAGCCTGGGGAACCCAGGGGCCCAGCCGCTCGAATTCCCAGGTGGGTGGCCACTGCCTAAAATGGCAGAGCCCCAAGCTGTGTCCCACACAGAGCTCCTCTCCATGACGCTGGGAGGGGCCGAGAGGGGGCTGGGAGAGGCCCACCCTCTTGGCCCTCCAAGCCCTCCCGCCCCAGCTGTGCGTCTTCCAGACTCCGGGCTGGGGGCCAGGGGCCCCAAGGGCAGCAACACACCAAGTCACCTCGGGCTGCTGGGGAAGGCAGGAGCAGTCCCGCCCGGCCTGGAGTCCCTGCGGGCTCCCGGGCTCCCCTCCCCCTCCCAAACACAGGCTGCGGTTCCAGCTGTGGGACATCTGCACAGTCCTCCTCCAACCAGACGACAGGACTCTCTGATGATGAAAGGCCCCAACTCACGCACAGGCTGTCACAGACGCGGAAACCAGGGCCCGGAGAGGGGACAGGACTGGCCCCAGATCAATAAAGGAATCTCGTCTCCCTCCGGTTCCCGGGGTCTCCCAAGTTTCGGCACGGGCCCTGTCCGAGGGCGGCCCGAGGAAGGGTCACTTACCCGGAGGGGAGTCCCGGGCCCGCTGACCAGCTTCCACGCCTGTCGCTTGAGCTCGGCGAGCTTCGTATGGCAGTGGCGGCACCAGCCGCCCCCGCCGGCCGAGTGGCCCTGCTCTGCGCCCGCCCCGGCGCCCTCGGGCGCAGGGCGGCTGCCGCATGGGTCCTGCTCGGGCCCGGCGGTCAGCCTCTTTCGGGGGGACACCTCCAGCAGCTGCAGCGGCTCGCGGGCCGGGCCGCCCTCGGCCACCTGCGGGGGATTGGGGCGGAAGGGGACAGTGAGCCTGGGCTGCTGGGCGGCGCCAGCCCGGGACCCAGCACCGGTGACTCCGGACCTCCAAGTGACCCAGTCCCAAAGTGACGCGCTCGACAAAGTTAGCGCAGGGCGCGAATCTTGCCATTCCAGGAGGTCTTGACTGGGGCCCCCGCGAGCAGGAGGCCCAGCGCCGCTCGCGCTCCGCTCCAGGCCCAGCCCCCAGGGGGCGCCGCGCACCCCTCGAGCATCCTCTGCGTCCCAGGCTCAGTCCCGGGCCGCCCGCCGGTCCTCCGCCGCCCGCCTCCCTCTCGGGCCCCGCCGCGCGTACCACGGGTTGCGCAGCGCACAAGGGGGCGCCGCGACCGCCCATGGCCGGGACGCAGGAAGGTCTGGGCCGTTGCTTCGGGGCCGCGCGGGCTCTCCGCGGGCGCCGCGGCTACGTGATCCGACCCGGGGACGGCCCCATGGCCCCGCCGGCCGTTCGGAAGTTCGCGGCGCGGCCGAGTGGCGAAGAGCGCACGGCGGCGGCGGCCGGCGCGCTCGGAGACGAAGGCGGGGCCTGGGCGGGGCCCGGGACCCCGGGGGCGGGGGTGGGCGGGGCTCTGGGAGGGCTGTCCCGCCCCGCCCAAAGCCCGCGCCGGGCAGTGTGTGGGGGAGGGGGGTCCTGCTTCGCGGCGCGGCGCGGCGCGGCCCCACCTACTCGTAGGCCCCCGACCTGTTCGGCGAGTCCCAGTCCGAGGGAGGGGCGCTGGGGGCCGCGGGGAGAGACCCAGGACAGACGCGCATGCGTCTTCCTGCTCCCCGCCCGGGACCCTGGGGTCTCCTGGGAGGCGCCACCCCACTCGTCACTTTTACCCGCGAGGAAACTGAGGCCGCGAAAGGGAAGGTCTTGCCCAAGGTCACGCAACGAAGTGGAACGAGGAGGGGGCTGAACCCCCAGACTCCCGATGGCTTTTTCCGGAAATCCCAGAGCACTCCGCACGTCGCCGCCCACCCTGCGGCTTTAACTGTCATGGGTGGGTGAGTGTCGCCGCGGTCTGCGCCTCGGAACAGGCAGTGCCCCTGCCAGGATGTCTGTGTCTAGGCACGTCTGCAAACGGCACGCGTGTCTTCGCAGCCGCGCGCGTGTGCAAGAAGGCGGGTGTGCGAGCTGTGCGCCCGGGAAACGGGAGGAGGTGGCCCTGGGGGTGTGTGGGACCTGTTGTCAGTCGGCCTGGCAGATGGGAACTTAGCTCCGGAATTAATTGCCTGTTTGTCTCCGGCTGGGAGGTCGCCCCCCTTCTCCGGCGACCAGTTGCTCCTGCTCCAGCTCAACGCTAAAAACCACCGTTATCCGAGGCGGCAGGCGGCTCCGGGTCGGGGCTCTGGGTCAGACCGAAACCCAGGGTCGGGCTCGGCGGGTGCTGCCGCGCGGCTTCTCGTGATGCGTGCGCCCCCTGCTGGCCGCCCCGCACCCGCCGCCGAGAGGCTCGGGAGAGACCCGGCGCCACGCGCCCCGGCGAACAGGCGCGCCTGGGGGACTAGAGGGCTGCGCGCCGGAGCTGGAGGCGGCCAGCTGGTCGCGGTCCAGGCGGAGACCCCGACCCACGGCTCCCCGGCACGCAGTGAGCCCCTCAGACGGAGTCGAGTCGCTCTCCACCCCTCCTGAGTCCCTCCAAGCGACCCCTTCCCTCCCTTTTACTTGGAAGGTCCTCTCCGCCCCCGCATTCATTCACTCCTCAAAAAAGAGGGGAGCGGAGTGACCGTCTCTTTCCGGGTTTTTGAGTCGTTTATGGCCTGCACGGTGCGGCGGGGGTAGGGGGCGCATAAAGGGGGCAGGCTCCCCTCTCTCACTCCACCAGCCCACACCTTACAGCCCCTGTCCCCCGGGCCTGGAGGCGGCAGCTCTTCCCCCTCTCCTATTTCATAAGCCTCCAAAGGAAAAGAGGGGTCAGCCCCCGCTCCGGATCTGGGCAGCAGGACACGGCAGCCCCCGCCCCTCTACTACCCTGGGACACAGACGCACACAGGCAGGCCCTGGAAGCGCGATTCTATACCCCACCCTCCCCCCACACACACGCCCTCCCCACCTGCACCCCCAGAAGCACATCGGCGTCAGGAGCCCGGGTCCTACGCCCGGAGCCGGCCACGCCCGCAACTTCGTTTGTCCGCACCGCGGCGGCGCTTCCAGAAGCTCACGCTCGCGCCCTCCGCCCGGGTTCGCACAGGCGCCCGGACACAGCGCCCGAGGAAGCCGACCACCTCAGGACTCAGGATAAACCACGAGCCCCCCGACCCCCTGCCTCGCCCGCTCCAGCGAGGCGCGCGGCGGGACTCGGGGTCCCTGCGCGGTGCTCTCGTCCCTCGCTCTCCGCCTCCCGCTCCGGACGCAGCGCTGAGGGGAGACAGAGATGGGGCAGCACTAACCCGGGAAAAGTGCAGCCGCGAGTCCCGGGCCCGGCCTGCGGGACGCTGCTGGGGACCGGCCGCCTCCTGCCCCGCGCCACGCCGCAAAGTCGCGGGACGGCGCCTCTGCCGCCAGCCGGGTCCCGCCGCCCGGCCCTCACCTTGGCTCGCCGCCGCAGGAGGTGGCTCGTGAAGCCCAGGATGATCTCCGAGTCCAGGCAGAGCGCCCCCATCTCCAGCAGGCCGGGCGCCTTGCGGGGCGCGCCGCGGGGCGGCTCGGGCGGCCCCGGCAGCGCCATGGAGGAGCCGAGCGCGGGGAACGGGCCCGAGCTCCTCCCGCCGCCGCCGCCGCCGCCGCCGCCTCCCCGCCCGCGCGCTCACTGGCCGCGCGCCCGCCGCCGCCGCCGCCGCCGCGCCCCGCACAGCGCAGGGCCGCCCGCCAGGTCCCCGGTCCTCGGCGGCCCGCGCCCGCCGCCCCTGAGCTCGCTCCGCGCCGCGCGCCCCCGCGCACCGGCCCCGCCCGCCCGCCCGCGCCGACAGCGCCCCCTCCGCCCGCGGAGCGAGCCAGACTCCCGCACGAGCCGACCCGAGGAGGAGGGGCGGGGGGCGAGGGCCCTACCAGCCCTGGGGCAGAGGCTGGGGGCCAGGACCCGGCCTCCGTCGGCACGCCCCTGTTCCGCGGGCGTCCTACCGGGTGCTCTGGCCGGGAAGCAAAGGGAGGGGACGGCGGCGCCTAGAGGGGTGCCTAGAAAGCGCTGGGGACGGGGGTGGGGGGGTGTCGCATCCCCTCCCCCTCCAATCTGTCCCTGGGACTCCGCGTCCCAGTCCCTGGAGACGTGCAGCGAGCCCAGTGACTGTCTGCTCCGCCCGTGCTCCACAGCGGCCCTGTTGCCTCCCGCCCCCCAACCCCCGCCTCGGCCGGCGGCCTCCTAAAGCCCGCCCCGCCAGGACCCCAGAGCGCCTCTACTTCAGGACCCCGATTCCCTCTACAGCCTCCTCTGCCTTTGATCCGGGCCCCTCCGGCGCTCCTGGAACTCCCCGCGGGCTGCAGGATCCTTGTTGTTCCCCAGGCGCCACCAAATTTCGAAGTCCGTGGGGAAGCGCTTAGGGAGCAGGGGGTGAGGTCCTCTGGGGAAAAAAACTCAGGCCTGGTTCCCGCGGTCCTACTGTGCGCGGCTCCCAGCCTCCTGCTCATGGGCGCCCAGTAGGGGCGCAGGCGGAGCCAGCCAGACACCTGCCTGGGGCCGGCGGAGCCCCAAGTGTAGCCTAAATAACCTAGGCCCACGTGGGGGTCTTTAGGAGGAAGGGCAGGGGTGTCCAGGACGTTGTCGCGGGGTGGGCCTTGAGGACCTGTTGGGTTAACGGGCGAAGAGAAGACAGAGCTGCGCTGGGCCCTTGCAGAGGCACAGGTGCACAGGGGGCAGTGATACGGCCCTTGGCTGGACGGACACCGGCAGTCCCCCACCCCCACCCCCACCCAAGGACTCTCCCTACCGTGACTCTTCCGCAGCTGGGAGACCCTCCTGCTCCCCAGGGGTGCTCTCCTGACATCCCAAGGGGCAGCAGAAGGGCAGGGTCTCCACCAGACCGCCCCCCACCAGCTTGTCTCACACCTTATCTGCCGGCACAGGGCCAGCCCTTACCACGGCTCAGCCCCACCCCTGCCTCTGGAGAGGAGATGCCCCAGGAGTGCCTGCCTCCCTGTCCCCAAGGCCACCCGAGCCTGAGGCAGAAATCAATCGGAGGGAAGGCAGAGTCCCCTCACACACACCCTCTGGGCTCCAGGAGCCACGCTGGGGACCTCTCACGCCCCTCCCTCCCCCGTGGGCAGGCAAGTCCTGGGGGGGGGTCCTCCAGTGGACCCTGCCCTTCTGGGAGGAGGCCTCTGCCATCTCAGTGGATTGATTAAAGTCATCGTGGGGATTTTTCTAACATTTAATTTACCAGGCACGCGGCGGCCGGTCAGAGCTGTCCCCAGGGAAATCTAGGCCAAGGGAGCAAAACGGAAAAGGCCTGCAATTGAGTGGCGCTCTGGCGGGATTAATTGCTGGACTCAGCTTCCAATCAGCCCCCACGTGGCAATATTTCAAGAAGGCAGGAGGACACCCCGAGCCCGCCATACCTCCATCTCACCAAGGCCTGCTGGGGCCATGGGGGACCCCCCAGCTCCACGTGCAGCACACGTTCCCATGGTGGCCTCCAGCCTTGCTGAGGAGGGGACAAGCCCTTTGGGCCAGCACTCCGAGAGCCGGCCGTGCTCCGGACGCGCTCTCATGGTGCAGCTGGAAAATGAACACCGGACCGCCGTCTCTGGGAAGTAGGAGACGGGACCCGTAGGGAAAGGGAAACACATCCTAATGCTTGATCCTCGGCGGCAAGGGACACAGGACAGCAACAGGGGCTCCTGGAAAGATGCCCAGACCGTGGTCAGCTCGGTCAGGTTTGCGTTTCCAGATGACATGTGCACCTTAAAGACCCTTTGCTTGGAGAGACACAGGAAACAGGAAGGAGCCGTTGCTCCTGCAGAGAGGAGAGGCCAGGGAGACGCGCTCTCCACCTGCCATCCCTCCGCGTTTGCGGGGCTTGTAAGCGTGAGTGTTGATATCTAGCAAAGAGATCGGGAAGGGACGAGAGCCTAAGCTGCCCCCGATCAACTGCTCTGAGGTCCTCCAGCTGGGACGGCACCCAGCACAGACCTGAGCCCTCCTCCCTCCACGGTGGGGCGGGGGAGAGAAGGAAACCTCCCCTCCCTCGTCTCAAGGGTGCTTTGGTGCCCCCCCCAACTTCCCCAAGTCTGGTCAGCTCCCCAGGCTCTGCCTCCGCACCTCTGAGGAGGCTGAGCTCCTGCCTGGGGTAGGGGAAGGATGCCGGCAGGGGGTGGGTGGGCAGAAGCCGGCCAGAACAGCCCCACCATGTCCACCAGGGGAGCCCACCTCCGCTCAGGGCAGGGTCTCCTGGCCGGGCTGCTCAGCTCGGAGGGCAGGCTTCAGGTCCAGAGAAGATCAGCCGTTAGGTCGGTTCTCCCTGGGCAGCAGCTGGGCGCTGCTGGGGGAGGAGGGGCGGCCCTGTCTGCTGAGTGAGCAAACACGTCGTTTACCAGGGACGGCTCTGCTTTACCCACCAGACGGCATTCACTTACTCAATTCTCACAGCAGCTCCAGGAGGGGTGTTCCTGGGACACCCCCCCCTCCACCGGGGTTGTGCGGACGAGGAAGCGGGCAGACTTGCCGGAATGCATCCCGGGCAGTCTGGGCAGTCTGGGCTCCTAGCCCCTTAGCCCCCAGGGGCCCCCTCCGTAGTGCAGCTGTGCAGGAGCAGGACGGGGCCTTGACCTGGAGGCTCCCAGCCTGGGGTCAGAAACAGGAGGGGGTGACCCCCTCCCCCGACTCCGGCCCCCACCGCAGTGGGCTGCAGGATAGGGGGTTGCCAAGTAGAGAGAGACCAGCAGGGTCAGGCCAGCTCCCTGTCAGAGGACCAGCCCCTCCTGCCCTCTTCCCCACACGCCTGCCCAGATAGCAGGAGCCCCAGGCCCAGAGCCACGGGACCACCTCCGGCCCCTGGTTTCAGCACCTCGGCCAGCGCCGGCGGAGGGGACCCCATAGAGATGGGCTTGGGAAGTGGGGCGGGGCGGGTCCTGGTGGCGGGTTTCACTTGCGCATTCGTCCACTCAGTTCAGTCACCTGGAGGCATCCTTGACTCCCGCCAGCTCCTACCACCCTTGGGTCCTAACCATGGGAGTTCCTCTCCGGCTCCCTTGGCAGGATGTCCAGAGGCAGACTGCTCTCACCGCCCGCATGGCCCATCTCAGCCCGCATGGGGTCTGTGCAGCAGCCCCTAACTGGAGCTGCCGTGACCTCTGCGGCCCTGGGCTGGTCGCGACACGGCAGCCAGGGGCAGCTTTCGGCACGTGGGTGGGATCACACTGCCTCTCTGTGCACAACCTTTGCTTCTCTTCTCTTGCCCCGCAAGCCCCAGGGTCCCACAGCCTCGCAGACCTTGCCTCCACGGAACACGTCCCCTCGGGGGTTCACTTCTGTGGGGGTGGTGCTCCCAAACGTCCACTCTGCTCCCCCTCTTTTCTGGAAGGTCACCTTACCGCAAAGCCTTCCTTACCCACCTGACCCAGAACCCCGACCCTCCCAGCGTTCCCCAGCCCTCCAACCCTAATTTTCCTCCTTAGCACCTGTCATGTGCCACTACGAATGTGTCTTGTCTTGTTTATTGCCAGGCATCCCCCTTGGAGTATCAGCTGTCTCTGCAGGACCAGCCCAGACACCCACTGAGAGTTGCTGAAGAAATAAAGGCAGGAGTGATTCTTTGCTGCCAATTCCCGTGTGAATTCACCCTGCAGAGGCCCCCAGACCCGGGGTCTGTCCTGGCCTCCTCACTGGCCCCTGACCAACTCCTCCCTCCCACCCCACCCAGAGCAAGGCTGCAGACCAGACCTCGGCCCCCGGGCATGACTCGACCAGACCCACCCAGCCCTAGGTCCGTGGGCGGGCCAGCAGCAACCCGGCTCTCGCTCTGTGGTGGGAGCACCTGGGCCCTCCAGCCCAGCCCCCCTGGAAATTCTGATCCCGTCCATGGTGCCCCCGCAAAGTGACAGCCTGTGGGCCCCCAGCCTGGATCTCCTCCTGTCGGTCGCCTCCTCCCTTCCCATCCAAGGGTCCAGCTCCCTCAACTCCTTTTCTCCTCTTTAACTGGACTTCTCCCTCCGACTTCAAGAGGCCAACTCCAGCTTCAGGTTGCACTCAGATGCTGCCTCTTCCAGGAAGACTCCCAGTCCTAGGCAGAACTAGGCCCCCCAGTCCTGGCACTCCTGCCACACCTAACACATTCCTGTGCTCTGGAGGGGCACAGGTGCCCCTGCTCCCAGGTACCCACCAGGAATGTGTAAGGTAGACAGGTGACCAGTCAGGAAGGTCACCAGGGAGCAGGAGCAGACCGCTCCTCCCTGACTCCCTGGGTTGAGGGGGTGGCAGGGGAGGAACCAGGACTCTGGGAAGCCAGCGCCCTATTTACACAGCCACCCCTGGACCGTGGACACTGCCACTTGTGGCCAGCAGGTGGCGCACCTCAGCCAGCATTCCCACTGAAAGAACCTACTTAGCAGCTGTCAGGGGTCCTGCTCAGGCAGACAGGGAAACTGAGGCCCTAAGAGGGGCCGGGCTCACCCTAGATCCCTGAGAGTGGGAGGTGCCCCAAGAGGCCCTGCCAGCCCCCAGGTCTCCCCAGCAACCCCACTACCTGCCTCCCCTTGTTTCCCTGCCCCCACTGCAGGCCTCAGCCCACCCCTGATTCCCTTCACCTTCTTGCTCCCTCTCCCCCGCCCCTCACAGACCTGGACTCAGCCTCCAGCTTAAGGACGGGCAACAACCAGGAGAGAGGGGACACATGGGGCCAGTGGTCCTACTGAATCCCCGGGGCAGCTTGCCTGGGGGTGGGTGCAAGTTGAAAAGCTTGAGAAACCCCTCATGCAGCTGCATCACAGCCCTGCCAACATGCCAAGAAGGGCCTCACTGCTTCCTGAGGAGCAGGATGGGTGACTCTCCCATACAAAAGAGCCTCCTACACCTCTCCAGATCTGGGGCCAAGTCCAGCTTTGCACTGGATCTGCAGGAACCAGGGCTGGGCATGAAGGTGGACTTGTGAATATATGCTGTGTGTGTGTGTGTGTGTGTGTGTGTGTGTGTGTGTGTAGCATGATGTCCTGCTTATGCAGAGAATGGAAACTGCATGAGCTGGTGGCTGGATGGGTAACAATGGGGGTGCTGAGGAGCCACTCCCTCTAGATCCTGGGGCCCAGGCAGCACCACTGACCATACTGGGTCAGCTGCAGCTGCATCCTTCATGAACCTCCATCCCCACAGCCCACAGGATACAGCCTCCCCACAACTCATCCTGGGCACTGCTGTGGGCATTCATCAGAGAAAGATGTGGGGTTCCATGAACTTAAGTACAGATGCAATTCAGAGAAGAATAAAGAAGCACTTGAAAAACAGAAACATGATGACAGAAATGAAATTCCAAAGCAGGATGCAAAGATAAAGTCAAGGAAAAAGTCTCAGAAGGTAGAGGGAAAAGAAAGAGACAGGGGGAGAAAGAAAAAATGAAAGATGAACTTCTTTGTGACATTTCAAAACAACACCAAGAACAAATAGAAAGACTACAAGCTTGAGATGGGGGAGGAGTCCACGTGTCAAGCAAGATGCAGATTGGCATCTGACTTCTCAACAGCAACAATGGAAGTTAGAAGAGAATGGAGCCAAGTTTCCAAAACTCTGAGGAGAAAAGCATCCACTAGCTAGACTTCTATACCCAGCCAAACTATCAACTGAGCAGAAAAGTGGAATAAAGACCAAAAAAAAAAAAAAAACTTGGCCTTTGATTTCTCCCTTTCTCCAGGTTCCTGGCAGACGGGCTCCCCCGCCCCCAAATAAGGGACTAAACCAAGGGAAAAGAGGACAGAGAATCAAGGAAAAGTAGCCCCAACCCAGAGAAGAGACAAAGGGCCTTTCCAGGGTGGTGAGCAGAGGGTTACAAGTGTCAGCGGAGTCCTAAGGGGCGAGACTGGAGCAGACATTCAGAACACTCTACAGGGAGGCCTTAAGGGAAAAAGAAGGAGGGAACAAAGGGAGGGAGGAAGTGGGGAGGGAGGAAAAGAGGGAAATAGACCACTTAATGTATTTGAACCCATTTGGCAGAGAGTTAAACTTGCATCAAAGAGCATGGAGTTAGTCACAGCTGCATAGGAAACTATGCAAGTAAAAAAATGAGGCCACTATTTTTTTAATTAAAAAGCAGCACCAGATCATAGTATGCTAACATGGGGTGGGAATAAATATAGGGCAGGAGGGTCCGCCTCTTCTTAACAAGCTTTATAATTATTATTTGACTTTTTAAATTACATAGATGCTTAAATTTCACTTTTTTTTGGGGGGGGGTCTTTTTGCCTTTTCTAGGTCCACTTCCCGTGGCCTATGGAGGTTCCCAGGTTAGGGGTTGAATTGGAGCTGTAGCCACCGGCCTACACCACAGCCACAACAAGACGGGATCTGAGCCGCGTCTGCAACCTACACCACAGCTCACGGCAACACCAGCTCCTTAATCCACTGAATGAGGCCAGGGATCAGACCCGCAACCTCATGGTTCCTAGTTGGATTCGTTAACCACGGAGCCACGACGGAAACGCCTAAATTTCACTTTTAAAGGAAATTATTTGCTGAATTTAGAAACGTAGATGAAAGTAAAAATATACTTCTGAACAATGCCAGAGAAAAAACACCCAACGGAAATTACAAAGAAAGCAACTGAGCACCAGGCACACCTCCCACGGTCCGAGGCCATAATGGCTCCAAAGGAAGATTCGGTCCTACACGAATGCACCAAAAAGCAGGGAGAGCACAGCCGAAAGAAGCCAGCCTTTGCAGGAGGTAGAGCCAAGTGTCACCCAGCCCGTGGGGTGTCACCTTGGCCTGTGTGTGGGGACGCCCTTCAGGCATGAGGGGGAATTTGACCGGGAGCTAAAGTCCCTCTGCCCGGACTGAGCTGGCTCAGCCACTTAGTCTGCCACTCCTAGTGGCAGGACCTCCACAGGCCCTCTGCTGAGCCCAGGCCCTCGGGGCAGTTGTGTGTATCTGTGAAGTGCTGCACCAGGGTTTGGGCCGGCTGCGGTGGGTCCTGGGCCGGTCGCGCATCTGAGGCCCGCCAGAGAATCCAACACAGGGCAGGAGGGGTCCAGGAGAGGTTGGACTCGAGAGAAGGGCAGGCTGGAACCCGCCAGGGGACATCTGGAGCAACAGTGGCACGCCTTGGGGACAGCCAGAAACGTTTCTGGGAAAGGACTGTGCAGGCTGCCAGCAGTGTCCCGGTGGTGTTCTTGGGGTGATGGGGGGCTCTCTGCGCCCAGACAGAGTGGCAGGACCAGATTCCCATTCCTACCAGACATACCTTAAAAAGGGATAGAGGAGATGAAAGGACATCTCGGAGACGTCGGCTATCAGGCAGCAGAGGACAGAGACCCCAGCAAGAGGGGAACCGTCGAGGCGAGGCCTGCAGCCCACTGCCCAGAGGGGAGAGAGCACCCAGGAGGGGCTCTTCAGCTGTGGCTGGGCCGAGGCTCCGCGGCTGGGAGTCTGCAGGGCCAGGACCTCGGCTCCAGAGACTGGCACAGCGGCCCCTTGTGTCTTCAGCGGAGTGCACATCACCGCGGGGGAAGGGACAAGGCCAGAGAGGGAAGGAGCCCCTGGGAGGGAGAGGGAGGAAAGACGCCTGTACTTCCTGCCACGATGGGACCTAAAAGAGACGTGGGCACAGCAGCAGCCCTCAGCACCACCGAAAGTGGGACGCAACTCCAGTGTCCACTGACAGATGAATGGATAAGCCAGCTGGTCTAGGCACACAATGGAGTATTGCGCAGCCTTAAAAAGGCAGGACATTCTGGCACCTGCCACAGCGTAGATGAACCTTGAGGACAGATGCTCAATGACTGAGCGAGACGCACAAGATGGGAACATTCACCAATGTCAAAGCCACAGTATCAGGCAGCCAATCAAAAGTTACCGGGCGTACAAAGAAATAGAAAACTACAGGAGTTCCCACTGCAGCTCAGCAGGAACAAGTCCGACTAGTATCCAGGAGGATGCGGGTTCGATCCCTGGCTCTGTTCAGTGGGTTAAGGGTCCAGTGTCGCCATGAGCTGTGTGTAGGTCACAGACGCGGCTGGGATGTGGCTGTGGCTGTGGTGTAGGCCGGCAGCTGCCGTTCTGATTCCACCCTTAGCCTGGGAACCGCCATATGCTGCAGGTGTGGCCCTAAAAAGCCCAAAGTTAAGAAAGAAAGAAAGAGAGAGAGAGAGAGAGAGAGAGAGAAGAAAAGAAAACTACAAAAGGAGAAGAAACATCAGTCAATAGAGGCAGACCCAGAGAACCTTCCCCCACTGTTGGTGGGGCTGTAATTAGGTGTGGTCACTATGCGGAACAGTAGGAAGGTCCCTTAAAACACTAAAAATAGGAGTTTCCTGGGGTTTCCTTGTGGCACAGTGGGTTAAGGATCAGGTGTTGTTGCCGCTCTTTATGGTGAGAGTTCAATGCCTGGCCCAGGAATTTCCATATGTCATGGGTGCAGCCAAAAAAAAAAAGAAAGAAAGAAAGAAAGAAAAATAAATAAATAATAAACAAAAATTAAAATTAAAGACCCCCTAAAAATAGAGTTGTCATACAATCCGGCAATCCCACGCCCAGGCATATATCTGGAGAAAACTCTAATTCAAGAAAATACATATTCCCTAAATTTCATAGGAGCATCGTTTACAATAACCAAGACATGGAAGCCACCTAAGTGTCCATTGAGAGATGAGTGGATAAAGACGACGAGGTACTGGGAGTTCCCGTTGCGGCGCAGCGGTTACCAAACCCACTAGCATCCATGAGGATGCGGATTTGGTCCCTGGCCTTGCTCGGCGGGTTAAGGATCCGGCATTGCCGTGAGCTGTGGTGTGGGTTGCCGATGTGGCTCGGATCTGGCGTGGCTGTGGCGGTGGTGTAGGTTGGTGGCTACGGCTCCAGTTTGACCCCTAGCCTGGGAACCTCCATATGCTGCAGGTGTGACCCTAAAAAGATTAAAAAAACAAAAGGTGTGGTACACTCATACACCAAGGACTATTGCTTCGCCACAGGAAGAGAATGTAATGGTGCCTCTGTAGCAACACGGACGGACCGAGAGACGATCATGTGCTGAGTGAGGTCAGAGAGAAACAGGCAAAATTACCCATCACTTCTACGTGGCGTCAAACACACATGCACGTATTTACAAAACAGAAGCCGACTCCGAGACAGAGGAGACAAACTTATCCAGTTCCCACTGTGGCTCAGCGGCTTCAGAACCCGACTAGCGTTCTTGAGGATTCAGGTTCAGCCGCTGGCCTCACTCAGCGAGTTAGGATCCCTAGTGGCCTCAAGCTGCAGCGAGGTCGCTGGCTTCACTGTCCCGCCTGGTGATTCGGCCTCATGGCAAAGCCAGAGAACCACTCACTCCGAATACTGGTTTAGCCACCGTAACAGAGACCAAAACAACCATGGCTTTAAAAAGACCGAAGCTTCATTTCTCTTGTGGAAAAGACACGCAGCGGTTCGAGGAGCCAGGGTGGCCTGTCCTCCTGGCTGGTCCAGGGTCCCAGTTTGCCCAGGGCCAAGACGCTTCCCAGACCTCCAGTGTTAAAACCGCAAAGTCCCAGGCCAACCTCCTCCAGGGATGCTCTGCCGTGGCCCGGGGCCGGGGGGCCCTCCGACTGCAGAGCTCCGCACCGGTGGCCTGTTTCCATCCAGAAAGGGGAAAGAGGAAGTAGGGGCAGGCCTGAGGTTGGAGCCACCTCTTCTGCTCACCTCACACTGGCCAGAGCCCCAGGCTGGCCGCCCAGGAGGCCACACGTCCAGCTGACACTAGGGGCTTCCAGGCTCCCATCGTTCAAGGATCCTGAGCATCTCTCAGCATCCTCTGTGCGTGAGCGGGGCAGGTGGAGCGGGGACGGCGTATGTCAACAAAGACAGGGCTTGTCACGGAAAAGGGAGGCCCCGGGACCAAGGGGACCTGTTGTGAGCCTTCACCCCGTGGCCGCCTGCAGCCTTCCCAGCACCGGCCCTCCCCCCACGAGTTATTCCCAACCCTGGGATGAGCTCCCGCTTTGCCCCCATCAGTGCTCTGGGACTTTGGCTGCATCACGGCATTGGCCCCGCCAGCGGGACCTGAAAGGTGGGCACCCCTCACCCTCTGCGGGAGGAAATGGCTGAGAGGAGAAGGAACGAGCCAAGGTCACCCGCTCATGTGCAGCAGGGCTGGGACTTGTAACCACGACGGACGCTCAGTCTGGGCCAGGACCGGGGCGCCCAAGCCCTTCGACCTCGCGCGCCTCCCCGCGCCCAGGCTGGGCTCGGGACAGCCAGCCAGGGGGCCACGTGGGGCGAGGCTGAAGCAGGCCGGAGCCGCCTGAAATGGGGTCCTGGGGCCACGTCCTCTCCCAACCCGGCTCCCAGAGGCAGCAGCGGCTCAAAGCAGAAGCAGGGTGGAGAGCATGACCCAGGGGCCTGGTTCAGGGAGGAGACCCTCCCCCAGCTGAGAAGGCTGGTGGCAGGGGCTGGGGATTTGCTGAGAAACCACGCTGCCAGAGGCAAGGCCGAGGCTGGAAGCCAGGCCCCACCCAGATGAGGACCGGCCCCCCCCACAGCCGTCCTCGCCTTTCTTCCCCTCTGGGGCTGGAGACCTGGGCGAGGAAGGACCAGCAGCCTGAGAACACGGTGATGCTTTAGAATAAAGGTTTATTTTTCTCGATCTGCAACGTACATGTTCACGTCGTACAAAACGACCCCCAGCCCCAGACCAGGGACACCCATGATCCCTCACCTGCACCCCAGCAGGTGGCCCAGAAAGAACACTGGGTAGAATGGAACCGCCACCAGGTGGCAGTGGGAGGTCAGGTGGCACCATCATTGCCCCGCAGAGCTGGCCTGGCACCAGTGAGAGGTGGCCACAGAGGAGATTGCTGGTCAAGAGGGAAGGGGCTCTCGGGAAGGCGGACCCTCCTCCAACCCCCCCCCCCCAGGCAGCCAGGGGCCACATCCTTCTCAGCCAACACTCCCCTCTCGTTGCGCCTCCAGTTCTCACTGGGGTGGGGGATGCTCTCCCCCCCACACACACACACACTCATAAGCTGGTGACTGGCCCAAGGCCACCCAGCTAGTGGGCATCATACCCAGGCCTGTCTGACCCCCCAGCCAGGCTGCCCGGCAGCTCCTGAGACACTGGGCGGAGGAGACAGGGACCTTTCCTCCCCAGAGGGTGTGGCCAGGCCAGCCCCAGGCAGGCTCCCAGGCAGGGCAGGGGGCAGGTCAGTCTCACCCGCAGGCAGAAGCCACCTGGCCAGGAGTGGCAGAAGGTGGGAAAGGAATGACACTTTGCCGGAGCCCCTCGGGGGGGCCCCCTCGCAGAGTGACACACAGACTCCCAGGACCCACCTCCCAGGGCAGTCTGGGGGTGCGGGGCACCTGTCCCCCTCCCGGGATGGCTCTCCCTGCTTCCTTCCCACCCTCAGTTTTTGTCCCTCGGGGTCCTTCATTCCCCCCCGCCCCCCATGGACCCCTGCGCTCGCCCACCACGGGCCCCTGAGAAACGAAGGCTCCTACCGGACAACCCCCAGCTCTCTGCCGCCAAGCCCAAGACTAACGCCCGCGGCCGCCCCGCCGACGACGCGGCGGCCGCATCGCCGGCTCCCAGGAAGCCAGGGGGCAAGGAGCGCTGCTTACCCCGAGGGACCCACCGCCAGGTTCCGGCTGGGAATCCGGCAGAGTTTCGCGAGAAGGGGGGTGGCCCTCGGGGCACGGGAGGGCGGCGGTGGCGTCTCCAGGCAGGCAAGGCGCCAGGAGCGTGGGCCCGGCGCGCCCGAACCCCAGCCGTTCCCAGCCGTTCCCAGGGGTTCCCAGCGCTCGGCGGCGCCGCCCCGCCCGGCCCCCTCCGGCAGCGCCCGGCCCGGGCCTGGCCCGCGTCTGCCCGCCCGGCGCGCAGGGCCCTGGCCGGCCTGGAGGGCGCGGCGCCGGGTCGGTGGGCTCCTGCTGGGCGGCCCCGGCGGAGCCCCTGCCTCTGCCTCTGCTCGCGGGCCGCCCGGGGGCCGCGCCGTCGCTGTCGTTGCCGCCGCCGCCGCCGCCAGGCCCGCCGGGTCTAGTGGTCCTAAACATTTCACAATTGCGCTACAGAACTGTTGAACTGTTAAGAACCACTGGACCCGGCGCGCGATCCGCGTCTGCCGCGCTGCGGGGAGAAGAGCCCCGCCGCCCGCGGCCCGCGCGCCCTCCGGCCCGGCGCTCCGACGCCGGGCGCCCGCCGAGCCCCGCGAGCCCCGCCGTCCCGGCGGCGCGGCCCCTGCGCCCGCCGCCCCGCGTGGCCCTGCGAGCGCGTCCCGGCGGCGGCGGCGGCGGCCCGCGCCCGGCGCTTTAAAGGCGCTGCGGCCGCCCTCCCCCGCCGCCGGAATGCGCCGCGCCGGCCCGACCGGTTTTTCCGGGCAGGGCGGCTCCCGGGCCGGCCGGTCGCGCGGCCGGTCGTCCGCGGCCCCGGTACCTGCCGGGCGCGCCCACGCGGGGGCGGCCCTGACTCACCCGCCTCCCGGCCCCGCCCGGCGCCCGCGGCGTCCCCGGGGTCCGCGCTCCAGACGCGCCCCGGCTCACGGCGGGGAGGGGGCGGCCGCGGCCGCGTTGGGGCCCCGACGAGGACCGGGGCGGCCGACAGCCAGTGCCCAGGTTGGGCCCGTGGGCTCGAGGGAGGGCCCGGCGGCAGCCGCCCTTCCCTGTCGCCCTCACTTCAAAGGGAACCTCGGGGGCGGGGAGGAGGGGGACAAAGGGAAAGTGAAACTAGAGGGCGGGCGAGAAGCGCCGGCCGGTTTCTGGTTCCCAAACCCCGTCTGGCTCGTCCCAGACAGCAAGGAGGCCCCTGAACCGCCTGGAAAGCCACGTCGGGGGGGGCCCCATGCTGCCCCCTCACCATCCGCCCCGCGTAAGGGGGCGCCGCGCTGCCGGCCCCGCTCTCCTGCACACCCCGCCACAGCCCCGGCCTGGCACGCCTGCACCCACCCGCACACGCGTAGCCCCCTTTCCTCAGCTGGAGGTGGTGGGGCCTGAGCCGCCGACCTCCAAGGCCTCTGTTGCAGTGGAGCTGCCCGCTGGGAGCCCGTTGGGGTCCGAGCTTTAGCAAAGAGGAAATTTGGAGGGAGGTGACCCCTGAAGTCCTCAGCCCGCACCGGGGTGGGGGGTGCGGCAGGCGGCCACCATTGGTATAAACCCAGGGTGGCAACACGAGCCCACGCTGCCACTGGAGATGGGTGTTCCCTGGGCTCAGGAGACCCAGCGTGGTTCCAGGCCGGGACACAGCCACCCGCCTGTGATGGGCCCTCCAGGCGGCTTGTGCTCACATAGGCTGTGTTGGTCCCTGTCACCTTCACCTTGAAAAGTGAGCAGCAAAGGGTACATTGTTTCCGTTTGCAGTTGTGGACAAGGTGGCTCAGAGAGAAGCAGTGACTTCTCCCGAGTCCATAGGCCTGGGTGTCAGTGTGGGGCCGGACACTGGGGAGTGGGGGGTGGACAGAGGCTTGTGACCAGAAAGAGCCTGGGAGTTCCTCCTTGCGCCCCGCCCCCCACCTCTCACGTCCCGTCTAAGCCCTGCGGCGGCCCAGTCCTGGCAGATGCCTCCCGACACACTGTCGGTATCTCCAGCGACAGGGGACAGTAAGAACGGAGAGGAAGAGGTGACAGGTACAAACACCCATGGCTCCTTCTGGCAGTGGGAGGTACAGGTGTGACCAGGAGGGAAACTGTGGCCGGGGGTGGGGGGTTCCTGGCTGAGGAGTCTGACTGTGTGTTGGAAACGTGGACAATGGCCTAAATGAGCTGATGACCCTGTGATCCCGCTGATTCGAGACCGGCTGTTGGGAGCCAAAGCCTCATCCAAAGTGAAATGACTGGGTATGAGCAGCACAGCTCTGTCCAGGGGGTCTGGTGCCTCTGAGACCTCACGGGCTCAGGGTGCCTGCCACCTTAGACGCGGCCCCCTCCACTCAAGCCGGCGCCCGCATCTCACGCCAGCCCCACGCCGTGTCCCCAGGTGGTGCTACCTTCAAAAGGTGAGGGGCTGGCCTAGCTCTGCCCTGTGCCAGCCTGGGATCCTGAGCACAGGCCTGGGCCTTAGTTTCGTCAGCTGTTCTGCGGGAGGGTAGGTGAGCCCATGCTTCCGCGGGGGTGAGAGGCTGGAAGAAGCCAGCACAGCACAGGGGAGTCTCAGCCCTGTCGTCCCGGCGGCCCCTCCACCGCCTGCGCTGGGTACAGAGGGCAGCCCTTCCCTCCCCTGCTGCTGCTGGGCGATTCTCTGAGGAGCTGACTTACAGGAACTCAGAATGGCCCTGGAGAACTTTCCAGACGTGCCCCACTCTTTCCAGAGCTTTTGCCGAGACACCTGCCCAGCCCGGGAGCTGCTGGTTGTAGGGCTGTTCGCCTGAGACCCAAGGCCGCACCTGCCTGGCTGGCAGAAGCCTCTCCCCCAGCGTCACTGACCCACTTGGGGAAAAGCCAGCTCAGCAAGTGTTCTGGCCATGGGACACCCAGGATGCAGTGTCACTGGCAGGTTGACACCTGCTCTGGGAGGGAGGTGCCATGTGGGGTGACATGGGGCACCTGCAGCTTTCACAACCGGGGGTCCCACGGGGCCTGGGAGAAGCGCCGAGTGTGGTGAGGCTGAGCAGTAGGCTCTGTGCCCCCACCCCACGTCCCTCGTCCCTCGGAAGCAGAGCCAAAGGTGGTGGGTGCTTCCAGTGAGCTGCCGAGGACCAGGCGCCAGAGAGGAGTGCCCAGCCGTGGGACGTGGACAGTGCCCTCCAGCAGGCCTTGGTCCCACTGTCCTTCCTGCCTCCCTCCCCTCGGGCCTTCTGAGGGTCCCAGGCCACCAGCAACCAGGGGGGCTGCTGGCTCTCCGGCTCCAGCGCCCCCTCAGCCCCCACTCGTTGGGCCTCCATCAGGGTGTGGGGCTAAGGCTCCCTGGGCCCCGCCATGCCTGTGTGATGTTAGCTGGTTGTGCAAGGCCCAGGCACACCCGTGTCTGGGCGAGTTCTGGAAGGCCGCCAGCTGCGCTGCCAGCCCGGGCCTGGGAACCAGGTTGAGAAGCCTGGGGGTGCGGGCGGAGCCACCCTGGCCCGGCCCCTCTGGGAGAGGCTGCATGTGGGGGCCAAGAAAGAGCTCGGACCTGGGGGCCAAATACCTCTGTCGCCCCGGGCAGTCCTCTGCCCAAGCCCGACCCTGGCCTTGGAGAGCCACGCCCCCAGACAGGAGGACGTGGGGAGACCAAAGAGGGGGTCTCTGTGAGGAGTTGAGCGGGAACAGGTGTGGGTGGGGGGCTGCCTGGGAGCATCCGCAGCAGAGGTGGTCTGGCGGAGGGAGGAGCCTGGGCAGGCAGGGAGGCAGGGAGGCCGGAAGCCAGGCGGAGGGGGAGGGGGACAGCGTGCCCACCCCGCCCAGCCGCTCACACTTACTCACGCTGCCTCAGGGAGGGCTGGCCAGCGTCTCCCACCCCCAGGGTGCTGAAGACACCGCCCTCTGACCCAGCGCCTGGGGCCTGACACCCCACACATGCCCACGGTCCTGGGGCCCAGAGAGAACTTTAGGGAACTAGGGAGGGAGTGCTCCCGAGACTTTATTGCCGCGCTCCCCAGCCAAGACCGGCAGGCTGCTTCTTGGAAACAGAATGGGAAGCAGCTCCAGCTGTCGGAGCCATGGGGGTGGGGCGACTGCCACCCCTCCAGCAGGTCGCGACAGGAAGGAATGGCTTCCAGTGCAGCAGGACAGCTTCAGGTTAGACAGCAGGCAGCACTTCCTGAAAAGGGGAGGTCTCTAGAGGCCCAGGTACAGTATGGGGGCAGGGCAGACAAACAAGCCCGGGCACCTGTCAGCGAGGCCCAGCCTTTCACAGGGGCGGGACTCAAGGACCCCGAGCAAACCGCGGGAGCACCCAACCCAGTGGGCACGCCGTCCCCCTCCCTGCCCCCCCCCGCGCCCTCCCGGGGTCGGGGTACAGGGGAGCTGCCCTGGTGGGACAGGGCAGGGCGGGGCGGGGTGGGCAGGGCCCCCTCCAGGCTTGGGGAGCTTCTTGACCCTGGCTGGGGCCTCAGCGCTGTGGCAGGGTGCACTAGGGGCAGCCTGACAGGACAGTCTGAGGTTGGCCCTCCCTCCGGGAAGCCCTCCCTGCAGCATTCAGGTCCCTGCAGTGTGTGCCCCGCCCACAAGGAGGGGCTCCAGGGGCCCCACTGACTTTGACTCTCTCTGCCTCCTCCAGCTCTGTCCCCATGACACGTTCCCCAAACCAGGGTTCAGTCACAGTGGCGCTCGGACTTACTGAGCCCAGGGCCTGGCCATCACCCCCAGCCTGGAGGCTCTGCAGCAAGCTCACCACTTCCAGGTTCCCAGCAGCCTCTGCCTGTGGGAGGGGGCACGTGGGAGGGGCTGCCTCAGGGACTCTGACCGCCAGCCTGGCCCTTAACCGGCCCCCCTCCCCGCAACCCACCAGGCTGTCCCCCCGCCCAGCTCCTCCCATCCATACACAAGGGGCCCTGTGTCCCTCCATTCCGTCTGTCCCCACAGCTCTGGGCCCTGGGCGGGACCTGGGACAGGAAAAGGGACTGCCCCCGACCCCCACAACTACCCTGTCCATCAGGAGAGAGCAAGAGTTAGGCAAGACTTAGGAGTTTGGGAAGGGGGAGCCAGGGGAGCTGTCAGGGAGGCCTTCCTGGAGGAGGTGGCCTTGGAGAGGGCAGCAGGGTTACCGGGGGACTCACGATGCACAGGGCGCTGCGCCCATCATAGCCTGGCTGCTGCAGGTCAGCTCCTGCCTGCCACCATGCCCGCAGGCCTTCACGGTCCCCCCTGGATGCCAGCCTGGGGGAGGAGTGGGGGAGGGGGCGCCGTCAGGGACTGCGGGGCACCTGTCCATCAGCCCACCAGCAAAGCTGGCCCCAGACGGCTGGCCCGGCTTCGGCCGAGCCCTGGAGGACGGGAGTGCAGAGTCCGCGGGGGCCGCAAGGTGGCCTGGATTCTAGTGTCACCTAGCGGGGGGACTGGACTCGGGTCAAGGGGGCACACGCAGACACACATGCCTGAGAACGCACGTGCTCCCACAGGCACACGCGCACACGCGTGCACGTGCGCACACACACCGCCTGCCGGGCGCCACTTGCCAGTTTCATGTTTCACAAGGGCGCTCTCTGGGCGGGGTCCGCAGAGGCAGCCCAGTGGTTGGGGGGGGCCGGGGCCGGGGCGGTGCTAGGAGGGGGCCTGGGCCTGCCTGCTGTGAAGGGGGGCCACAGAGGCCCCCCCGCAGTGCTAGGTCGTTTCCAGTGTGACTCCCGCTGCACCACCGGCCCCCAGCCCTGCCCCAGCTCCCACACACTCGCCTCTCGGAGGGGCTGCCCGAGGGCCCCCCCAAATCAGCCAAGCAGCTCAGACTGGACGACTTCCCCTCCCCGTCTCAGTTTCCCCATCTGTCAATGGAGCCATCAAGGCCCACCTAGAGTGCAGCCCTGAACCAAGTCACCCCAGGAGGCCCTTCAGAGCCAAGAACAGGGTCTGGGTAGGCCCCTCCCTGCTGGCAGGCCCCCACCCATCACATCCAGAGCTCTTAGCCTCATCGCTGAGGAGGGGGCAGGCCAGGCCCCCCGCCACACCTGCTGGAACTCCGCCGGGGGAGAGGCTGAGGCTGGAGGCCAGTGGGATGGGGGCCCACCATCCGCTCCCCGCTCCCCATCGGGGATGGGGGCCTCCCGGACGGGTGAGGCCTTGCTGGAACTGGGGTGGGGGAGACGCTGAGCTTCAGGTCCTCTTCCTGGGGAGCAGGCAGCCACCCCCTCCTCCCACTGGCCGGTCAGCCTGAGAAACCACCCTTGTCACCCCTGCACGCCTCGGGTTCTGGCTTCCAGCTCCCCCACAACCTCGGCTGTCCTCAGACGCAGTCTGCACCCCAGGCCGCACACAAGAGGAGCTGGTGGCACAGGACGGGGGCCCAGCGAGCCCAGCAGCCTGGGCCTGCCCTCTGCCCAGCCACTGCGGACACAGGGAGCCCTCCCCGGACCTCAGTCTCCCCAGGCTGCCTTGCTGGTTAGTCACTGGAGGTCAGGTCACAGCTGGCCACGGGGCACCAGGCAGGGCAGCTGCTGGGCCTGTGGTCAGTTCTCCCCACAATAAGGACCAGGCTGCGCCACTGGGAGCTCCGTGCGGGACCTCACCCCACCCCCTCCTGCCCCAACCTCCCCAGGGTGGCCCAGGCCGCCCCCAGCCCACACCCAGGCTCCTCCCCCACCGACCCTTCATGGCCCTCCTCAAGCACCCCCACGCATGCACGCGCACACGCACACTCCTTTGCTGAACTGTCTTCTGTGCCAGGAATGACCCCCGCCCTCAGCGCCCCAGCTAGGGCAGGCCGAGGGGAGGTGGGCTCTCTCCTCCGCACCCCTCCCAGAGCCCCAGCCCCACGCCGCAGGAAGCACCCACATGCCTGCGACCCTCACCTGCACAGCTCGGTCCCCGAGTCCTCCAGCTCCCGGGGGGACAGGCAGCCCCCAGCCGCCCGCAGCAGCCCGATGACACCCTGATGTCTGCCGAGAGAAAGAGCGTGGGCACCGTCTGCCGGGGCAGCCCCTGCCAGACCGCCGCAGGGACGCATGTCCTGTGCATGGACCAGGAACCCACCCTCCCCAGCCCAGGGCCGCCCCTGCGCCCGGCGGGGGTGCACCGTTCCTGGCTGTGCACGGAGGGCCCGACGCTCTGCTGTGGGTACCGGGACAGCCCACCTGGGGAGTGGCCACACCCACCTGGCTGGCCCCCTGCTCCCCACTCGCCCCCCAGAGCTCTGTCCAGGGCTGGGTCTGCAAAGCCCAAACCCAGTCCATGGGCCCAGACCTGCCCTTGGGGGTGAGAAGCTGATGGGAAACGTGGGGGACAGGCTGGTCCGGGACGCCCCCTGTCCGCAGGTATCCAGAGGGACCTGGCCTGAGCCAAGCCTGGGGCTGCCGGTGGGGTGAGTGTCCAGGGCTGGCGGGACGGGGCTCAGGCCAGGCCCAGGGACCCAGAGCACAGAGGCCCCGGGCTGCCCCGCGGCGTGGTCACCACTCTCAGGGAGCCCCAGGTCTCGCTCCTGAGAGCCCTCCAAGGCGGGGCCGGCCCTCTGGTGCCACTCCAGGGCACAGCAGGCCTGGGGTGGAGGGGGTGAGTGGGAAGACCGGTTTGGGAGGTGGGGGAGGTGTTGACAGTGGGGCTGAGGGGGTGAGAGCAGGTGGGGCCATCTCACCGTCTACCCGCCCACACCCGAGTCCCCAGCCAGAGCTTGGCCCCGGGCGCGCCTGCCCCCCGCCCCCCGTGATGCTCATGGGAGCTGGGAAGGAGGGGCTACCCCTCAACCCGCTGCCCCGAGGGTGAGGCATCCCCGCCCAGCGGGTGACCCCAGGCCAGCAACCTGGGCTCAGACACTCAGCCTCTTTCCACGAGCACCCCCAGAAACAACCCAGGGCCCTGCAGGCTGAGACCCCCCAGATCAGCTCTGCCTTTGGAAAGAGCGAGAAGGCAAAGGACAGACGTAAAGCCGTGAGCCCGCCCCCGACACACGGTGTTCACGCGTATGCGCGTGTGCGGGGCGGCTCTGGACACGCACCCCCCCCCCTCCCCAGGCTTCCCCAGCTTGTTCCAGGCTGGTCCCTAGAACATGGGGCCGGGGGTCCACCCAGTCCCTGTGTTTGTCCCTCAGAGCAGATGAGGCCTGACCCTGGGGACGCCAGGGGCCAGGGGAGGGCAAGGAGGTGCCACCCCAGCAGAGGACACGGTGGTCTGCAAGGCCTGCTCCTCCAGTCTCAGGCAGGCTGCCAGCCAGGCCCCGCCCAGGGAAGGGGTCAGAGCTGGGGGTGGGGTGGGGGAAGGGAGGGGTCCTTCCCATCCCCCCTACAGAGCCAGCCCGGACACAGAGCACACACCAGGGTGCACGCGGGGTGAGCCCCCAGGTGCCCCCCCTCTCAGCCCGGCGCTCCTGGGAAGGAGCCTGGGTGCCAGGTCCCCACGCCAACTGCCTAGGGCCCAGGGCCTCGGCCAGAGCTCAGCCCTGCAGTCCCCCCCAGGAGGGGTCCCCAGAATGTCCCAGGGTGAGGTCTTGCCTTAAAAAGCCAGCATTTCATGGATGAAGCCAGCTTGCCCCCCAGCACCAGGCATGTTGCGCCTGCCCACCCCCCCAGGACATGTGCCACCCAGCCCACCACCTGGCACTGGGTGACCTGCTTCTACCTGCCCCACCCCAGTCCCTCAGGAGGCAACCTGGGGACACATGCGAGGCAGCTCCTCATGCTTTGTCTGTGTGGTTCCTTTTGCTAGGAATTCCGTGCCAGGCTCAGCTTTCAGCTTGGAGGTCTCCTCCGGGGAGCCCTCCCTGACCACCCTGCCCAGAGTCGGTCCTCCAGCCTGGGCCCTGTTCACACGGGGGCGTGGTCACCGCTCGGACCCAGGGCCTAGGTTGGGGGTGGGCAAGGCTCCAAGAAGCAGGAGCCCTTGGTCCCATCCGGCTCGGCTGGGGAAGCTGCGTGGCCACAGAAAAGCAAAAGCCCTCTCGGAGGCGGCCCCCTGCCCGCGCATCAGCCGCAGGGCCCGGCCCCCTGCCCCGAGTACCTGCCCCTTACAGCCAGCAGCAGCGGGCTGAGGCCGTCCTTGTCCCGAGCGTTCGCGTCCAGGCCTCTCTGCAGCAGCATGGTGACCGTCCCCACGTGGCCCCCCCGGGCGGCTGCGTGCAGCGGGGTTTGACCGCCAAAGTCCTCCAGGCTCAGGTCACTGCCCTGGGGCGACACGGGGGCTTTCACCACCAAGAGAGCGCCGGGCAGGCCAGGAAGGCCACAGGGGAGGGACAGGGAGAGGTGGGGAGCACCGAGGGGCCATGTGCCCCTCCTTAGCTGCACGGAGGCCCCGGCAGTGGCCTCAAGTCCTGGCAGATCAGGGTGCAGGGGTGAGGGGGCCCCAGCAAGGCCGTCCTGCCGGCAGCTAGCCAGCGCCCCCTCCCTGGGCCGGGTGTGGCTGTGCTGGTCCCCAAGGGTGGGCAGGGGGCTCACCAGCTCCTCAAGTGCCCGCAGGGCCTCCAGGTCGCCGGCATGGGCCGCAGCACAGGCCAGACTGGGCGCCAGGACTTCCCGCACGGCATCAGCCTCCTGCGTGGGCAGGAGTGGCACCTTAGGACCCAGGCCTTTCCCTGGGGCCTCAACAGCCCCAGGAGTGGACGGGGCAAGGGGCAGCATCAGCTTACGTGGGGGAAGGAGCGGATGGAGCAGGCGGGGCCCCGGGACCGTGGGAACCCAGCTGGCCCCACGCAGCACTGGCATTGGGTCCCAAGACGGAACCTCCTTAAGTCACAACATTGGAAAAGCACCGAGGGCCACGTCCGAAGCCCAGCTAGGACCCCTCTCCTGGGCACACAGTCCAGGGGGGACAGGAGGCCACTCCCGGGCTCGTGCTCACCAGCTGTGTGACCCAGGCCTCCCCTGCCATCAAAGATACGGGCAAAACGGCAACGCCACCCCCCACCCCAAGGAAAGGCAAGTCTGCCCCACATCTGCAAGTCCCTGTAGGGTCCCTGCCCCCAGCACCGGAAACCGCATGAGTCACCCACGCTGGAACGTGGGGTCCCATCGGAGGCTCCTGCAGACAGCCCCGCACCAAGTGCCACGCCCGGGGCCTGACGACCGTCCGTCCCGCCAGTCACTAAGGCCTGAGGCCTCCTCCGCCCTAAGCACAGGCCACACATCTGGCCCTGCCTGCCCCCGGCAAGGTTAGCTCCCCGTGGCTCCCCAGGGCAAGCCCGTCTCACCCTCGCTCTGCAGAGGGGAAACGCAGGCGCGTGGTGTGACCTGGGGCGGCAACAGGACGCAGCGCCTTCTGTCACCACACAGCAGTCCACGCATTCCTCCAAACCCTGCACCTGCGCCCAGAACCAGGCCGCGCCCGCTGGCTTCCTGCTCCTGCACCAGAATGACAGTGGCAGTGCCGGCACCTGGCCCGGCCCCCCAGCAGACAGTACCTGGCTCAGACTGAGGAGCTGGGCGACCCCGCGGCCCAGCTTGCTGCCCTGCAGAGACGGCCAGAGGAGGTCCACCGCTGGAGGCGTCATCTCGCCCCGAAGGTCCCTGGCCAGCAGCTGGGGGAGGAGCACACGTGGGCCCAGGCCAGGCGCCTTGGGCCTGAGGCCCCCACACCAGGCCAGCCCTCCCCTCCAGCCCTCCCACCCAGGGTCTCCCGGCCCCAGGGCCTCTGCCCAGCCCGCGGGACTGGGGACAGCTGCGCCTGAGGCCAGCCTGCGAAGACGAGGGGGCAGGCCCCGGGAGCAGCTTGGGAGGCCTCAGCCCCCGACAGACCCGCGGCTCCCCAAGAAGACAGGGGGGGCAGGCGGGGCCTGGGCTTGGGGTCGGCAGAGGGCAGGGGGCCCCACCCCTGCCGCTTTCCAAGCCCAGGCCCATGTGCCTGGCGGGTCTCCCCCCCACCCCACCCCCGCCTGCAAGGCACGACGCACCTCCTTCCTGCCGTCCAGGCTCAGTCCCGGCAGCCCCAGCACATAGGACAGCTTGGCCAGGGCCGCCTCCGAGGTCATGTCGGAGCCGGAGACGGTGCCAGCGCCCGCCATGGCCTGCGGGGACAGGGGCGTGGGCGGTGTCACCGTGCAGCTCGCCCCGCCCGCCCTCCCAGGCCCTGGCGACCCCAGCCCACCATGCCAGCGCCGTAGGTCGAGGTGACGGCCCCCTGAAGGCAGTGGGTGCAGTTGACGATGACGAGGCCTCGCTCTGCCGCCGCCCGCAGCTCCTGCAGCAGGCCGGCCTTGGTGGGCCCGTTCCCGGAGCCGAAGGTCTCCAGGACCACGCCCTTCAGCGGCGGCTGCAGGAAGGCCCGGACCTGCGGGGTGACGTGCGGGCCTGTGCGTCCTGCTCCAGCGACGGGCCCAGTGGGCTGGTCCCCACCCCACCCCACCCTGGGGCACCTCCCCATGAGGACACCCTGTCCCCTTTCAGGTGTTGAGGCTGTGGACGGCGTGCAAAGGGCCAGAGGTCATAGGGAGCCGGCGAGGCGAGAATGGGTCTCAGCGAGTGGAAGCCCCCCCCAGCCCCCACCCCGCCCTCCGGCCCCAGCTCTGCCCGCCTGACCCCCAGCAGGTGACGCCTGCCTGCAGCCGGTACTTGGAGGAAGGGCCCTGCAGCAAAACACACAGGCAGGCGTCTGGGAAAGCCCGGCCCCCTTATCCCACAAGGCTGTAGGGCTCCACTCAGAAGACAGGGGACGTGGCCTTGCGTCCACCCTGAACAAGGACGGTTCCCTCAGAGGCCACCCTGTGGGGACACCTATTCCCCCCTCAGCCGTGCCCTGTGTTGGCACTGTGGGCATGGCCCAGGGCATCGCTCTCCCTGAACCTGCCACTCGGGTGGGAGCCCAGAGGCCAGGCCGCGGGCCCAGGGACAGTGCTTCCGCGCAGGCAGGCACATCCACCCCTCCGGCTGGGTCCCCGCCAGCAAGACTCCCTCCCTGGAAATGCCTAGTTCAGCTCCCTCTGATCCTCCAGGCCGAGGTCAAAGGGGAAAGCAGATGTTACTGGCAGGTACTGGGCACAGGGAGACTGGCCCCTAGGACCCGCTGCTGGATAATGCTGGCCACCAGCGGACCCTCCCTGACAGCCCAGGAGTCCCCGGAGACCAGTGACTGCTGGCCCACCAGGCCCCGGGTCCTGGTCACCTGCCCAAGCCAGGCCATCCATGGCTCTGCACTTCCCCAGCTATAGCATGTTCCGGAAAGACTTCACAGATCTTCCAGAAAGATCCTGGGCAGCTCAGCCCCACTTAGCAAGGTAGGCTTGTGTCGTGGCCTCTGGCCACTATGAGACCTGAGCCTGTGCGTGGCTCCACCCGCAGCCCTGGCCACTGGCTCCTGGGACGAGCCTCACCCCAGAGCCCGGCTGTCACTGGGGTGCGCCTCCAGTGACCCCCTTCCGGTCCATTGCGGCCTGGCCAGTGAGCCGCCCTCATGAGGCCACTGTGACCCGGAGGCCACACAGCCGCCCTCAGTGTGCCAGGACCCACCTCCCAGCCTGAGGGTCTTGTCCATCCTGTCACCCTGAGCCCGTGAGAGCCACGGAGCCCAGAGGACAAGTGACGGTGGGACAGGCCCTTTGTCTGTCTCTGGGGAGGTGTTGGGACCACCTCTGGGCCGATCCCTGTTTGCTTGAACAGTCAAGCCCCATCTCCCCCTCCCCAGCCCCCGACAGGACACAGCCACACCTCACACGTGTCCTGTCCTGTGCTGGCCCCCAGCTCAGGGGACGGGTAGAGAACAGACCCAGTCTGTCCCCAGCACCCTGTGAGGGAAGGGGCACCAGTTCACAGACTGTGGCCCAGAGGCAAAGGGCAGCCTGGCGCCAGGCTCTGGCAGACTGTGACTGGGGCCCGGGCCACCCTGGGTGTCGGGCACGGCTGCGAGGCCACATCTGTCAGACAGGAAGAGGGGCTGTGACCCCACCACCACTGCCTGGTGCCAACACTCCACACTCTGCCCCAGGGATGCCCAGGGACCCTTTCACCCGAGTCCCTCTACCCAATGGGCCGTCCAGTGTCTGAGCCCAAGTCACAGGGCGGGATGGAGGCAGGTGACGACTGGTGGCCGAGGATGGAAGGCAAGGGCCACCAGAGCCGCCAAAGAGGGAGCAGAGTCCCGGGGCCAGACTTCATCAGCCTCAGGAACCGGCGTCCGCAGACGTCCGCGGGGACGCGCCCATGTCCCAAAGGCGAGAGCAGCCCTGAAGCCCCGGCCGGGGAGGCGGGGGAGGGGGTGCAGGTCCCGTGACAGGTGCAGGCTCAGCGCACAAAAGGCTCCGCCTCGCAGACCTGAGGGCCGAGGGGCCCAGTTGTGCGCAGACCCTGGGCCAGGTGGGCCCTGGGGGTGGGGCGGGCAGGCACCGGGGGCCGGGGGTCCTACCAGGGCCGCGGGGATCCCGGGGTAGAGGCGCAGCAGGCCCACGTCGCGCTCCATGCAGCTGTGCACCACCAGCCGGCCCCGCCCTCGGACCCTCCGCACCAGCTCGTGGTTGACTGGAAGGACAGAGGGGCCGAGTGTGGGCCACCTGCCAGCCACCACCCCAGCCCAGCTCCCCCACCCGAGGGCTCGGGGCGGGAGGGGGAGCCGGGCAGAGGCCCAGCACCGCCAAGGCGAGGAGGCACAGCAGCCCTGCAGAGCCGCGAGCGGCGCCGGCCCGCCCTCCTGGGGCCCACGGCTGGCCGGCCAGTCAGTGGATGACCTGGATGCTCCCCCTCGGGAAACAGGGCTTCCATCCCATCCCACTCACCCCGGCCCAGGCCCCACGCCCAGGACGGGCACCCGTGGCTCCCAGGCCCCGTGGAGAGTGGACAGGGCGGGTACTCGGGGTCAGTGCCCCCTGCCCAAAGAGCTCCCCAGAGGGGCAGGCTCTCCACGGTCTCAAGGCCACTGCTCTGGGGGGACCGAGCCACCAGAGGCCCAGCAGCCCTCCTGCTCCACCGACGGAGCCTGGCCCTGAGCACAGGCTCCCGTTTCAGCCCCTTGCACATGGCAGCCGGGAAGAGAGGGGAGCTGAGGCCCAGGGAGGGGAGGGCACTGCCCAGGGCTGCCCAGTCAGGCGCAGAGCTAGGAGGGAACGGGCCCCCCACCTGCCTCCTGCTGTTTAACCCGAGGGGCACGCTGGACGCCTGTCGCCCTCCCAGGGAGCTGGAGGGGCGGGAGATGTGGGGACAGTGGGGGTCGGGCCTTGAGCGGAGGCGGCCGCAGCATCAGTCAGCGACAGGCGTCCTTTAATTTAGGGCTGTGCGCCCCAGCTGGGCGAGCAGATAAGCCGGCGACAGTGGGAGCGCTGCCACCAGCCAGGAGTTATGGCTGCAGAGGGGGGTTTACAGAGACAAAGAGGGCCCGAGCCCCCTGTGCGGCCAGCCCATCCCCCTCAGAGCCCACGGGACCCCTCTGCCTGGGCCTGCCGGCCGCCAGGGGACCATGTGCAGAGGGGCTGAGAGCGGGGAAGGGGCGCGAGGCACTCGGAGGCCGGGAGCTCCCCGCTTGGTCCTGACAGCGCTGCCAGCGAGAAGTGAGCGGCCTCAGGCCACTCGGCAGAGCCCACACCAGCGAGCACAGAGCCCCGGACTCCTCGTGTCCCTGCAGCTACGGGGGTGGGGCTGGCCCGAGCCTGGTGGCCTGACGCCCCCTCCTCAGGGCCAGGGCTTCTGCACAGGGAGCAGGAGGGTCTCCTGGAGGCCTCCAGGAGGGCAGGGCCAGCAGGGCTGGGGCCCAGCACCGCCGTGTCCCCCCGACCCCCAAGGCTCAGCACCCCTCCCCAGTCTGTCCTGGCCTCACAGAGGGAAGTAAAAATGCCACCAAAACAGGGAGAGGGCGCCCAACAGCCCGCTGGCTTACGAGGGTGGGGGTGCACCCTGCCATCAGCGACCACCACCCCCTCCCCAAGGGCCCGCCGGGCACACCCTGGGCTGAGTCTAGAAGCCGGAACGGGCCTGGGGCCTGACAGCAGGGCTGGGGTGGGTGGGGCCACAGGCTCGCACTCACCACACAGGGGACCCCAGCTAGGGGAGATGGTCCTGGGAGTCCCAGCGGGGCCTCTCCCCCAGGGCCAGCCTCAGCCCTGACCACCCACCCGCCAGACCAGCCCACATCACGTCTCAGGGCCTGCCTGGGCTTGGCGAGGCACAGGCAGAGGCCAGGGGTGCAGAGGGACCCCCCCACACACCTGCTGTGTCCCCAGAAGCCCATTGCTCCCTCCACAGCCAGATGGCACCAGGGCTGGAGGGGCTGAGCACCACTGCCCACCACAGCAAGGAGGCCAATCACCACACATGCCACCTCCTCCAGGAAGCCTTCCTGACTCTGGCCCTCAGCAAGCCTGGCCCCCACAGCTTAGAGGCACTGATAAATTCTGAAAGGTAGGCCACGGGGCCTGAAAGGGACTCTCCCCAACCACGAGGGCCCGGGCTGGACGAGGCCCTAGCTCCAGACCAGCAGCAGTTGCTGCAGCCAGGCCTGGAGCAGAGCACCTGAGCAAGCGCGGGGTCTCCCCACGGGGTCTCGGCACACACCATCTACTGGAGGCGCTGGTCAGCCTAGAAGGAGCTGGGCTGCCCACCAGACCCAGGGGACAGAAACACACCTGAAAGTCCAGGGGCGAGGCTGCACCCCAGGAACCACGAAGCACTGACTCCTGGGCCCGGGGCCACATGATAGCCTGGTCCCCCCGTGTAGCCCTGGCTGCAGGACCACCCCCTACTCTGAGCTGGGCCTCCCACCTCGGCAGCCCTGGCAGCCCCCTCCCCCCAAAGCCCAGGCGGCACCCAGAGCTGTGCCCTCCCACCCAACGGAGCCCCTAGCCCGGCAGGTCCCGCAACAGCACCCTGCATGCGGACCCAAGAGAGGCGCCCTCACCACTGGCCCTGCTCACTTACTTGTGACATCGGCACCCACGGTGGCCAGAGGTGGCAGGTTCGGGGAGCAGAAGGCCGAGAACCGGTGGGCATCCACCTTGGTCACTCGGTTGCCCCGGAACAGCTGATTCTGGAAGAAGAGGCAGACCTGCGGGAGGGAGGCGAGGGCGGCTCAGCCCGCGGAGCCCCAGCCCCTCGAGCGCCCTCGCCCCCCAAGCCTGGCCCGAGCCACTCAAGAGCTGTCCCCAGGGCAGGGCCAGGGAGATGCGGCAGTGACAGGGGACCTGAGCTGCACTCCAGAGAAGCCCCTTTCCCTGGGAAGGCGTGAGGGGGACCCTGCGGCGCCACTGGTCAGGGAGACTGGAGAGAAAGAGCTCAACCCGAACAAGCCCCAAAGCCTGTGTCTTTACGGAAACGTACAAACAAGCACATGCACACGAGTTAAGGACATGGGTACTGGGAGCTCCCATCGTGGCACAGCGGAAATGACTCCGACTAGGAAGCATGAGATTGTGGGTTCGATCCCTGGCCTGGCCTCACTCAGTGGGTTAAGGATCCAGCGTCGCCATGAGCTATGGTGTCGGTCGCAGCCGTGGCTCGGATCTGGCGTTGCTGTGGCTGTGGTGTAGGCCGGCAGCTGGAGCTCCGATGAGAGCCCTAGGCTGGGAACCTCCATATGCTGCGGGTGCGGCCCAAAAAAGACAAAAAGCAAAAAAAAAAAAAGAAAGAATGTATATCGTCACATGTATGCATACATGACCCGGAAGGAAACGCAGAGCGGGCAGCAGCCGCCTCTGGGAGGTGCGTTGGCTGTTTCTCCGGGGCGACAGTGCCTCTCGGGGTCCAGGTGGACGACGGAGCGTCCCACGCTGCCCATCCCTCTCCAGCACGGCCCTTCTGAGGGCCACACCCTCAGGCCCTTCGCCCAGATTCCCGGGAGCGGCCAGGAGCCCCCACCCAGAGCGGAACCCCGGACCCCGCCAGGCCACCCCCAGGAGAAGGCCGGTACCTCGGGAATCACGTACTGGCCGGCCAGCAGCAGGGCGCCCAGCAGGTTCTCCCGGCCGTCGTTCCACAGGGCGTGGATGGGCACCTGCGGGAGGGGCCGCGCGGGGGAGAGGGGCTGAGGCCGCGGAGCCCGGGGCCCAGGAGAGCGGGCAGCACAGGCTCTGGTGGGCGGGCGGCCTGGAGTCGGGCATCTGAGCGACCACGGCTCAGGAGCCGCCCCCATGGACCAGGCCAGCCCGCCCGCCCTGGCCCCGGGCCCCCCGTGCAGGAGGCCGGCCTGTCCCCACCTGGGGAGGAGGGCTCGGTAGGCCTCCTGCCCCACTCCCGGCCCCTGCTCCCTCACTGCTCCACCCAGGTCCTGGGCGGGCAAGGGCAGCCGAAGGGGGACGCCCTGGGTCACAGATCTCCTGTGTCTCCTGGGGGGGGCGGGGGCGAGGCCCAGTGCAGCGCCCCGCCGCCCCGCCCAGGACGGTGACACAGGGCTGGCCTGCTGGGGATGTGTGCAGGGTCCTGGGTGCCCAAGGCAAGCAGGCCTGGGCCTCTGAGATTCTAAAGGGATCAGGGTGGTTGGTCAGGGCTGGCGCAGAATTAGAGCACGAGCACTATCCCCGCTGGGCCCGCGACGCCAGCAAGCCTGCCCCGTGTCCCCCAGGAGGCCTGCTTGGGGCCTGGAGGGTCTGGGAAGAGCCAGGGTCCGCCAGAGCCCCCTCCGCCCCAGCTCCCAGCCCGAGGTGCTGGGCCGTGAGGCTGTGTGGTGAGGTGCTGGGCCCACCCTGAGTGGGGCCGTCCCACTGTGACACCCGCAGGGGGAACAGGGACGGCACAGGGCGGGCAGCCGGGGAGGCACCTGACAGGCCTGGCAACAGGCTCCCTGGCCCTGCCCTGGGGACAGCTCACCAGGGCGAGGGGTCTGCCCTTGGGCAGCTGCACCTTCACTGCCTCTGTAGGGGGCCTCCGGTGCAGGCCCCACCCCTCCCCCACCTCCCCTCAAATCCAGCTGTTTTCTAGAATATTCTACATGTTGGCTTTGGAGGCTGTGCCAGGTCAAGGTGACAGAGGAGGGGTGGCATGAGCCCAGTCGCCAGGGATCAGGGATCAGGGGGCCTGGCATCAGTGGCATCAGCCTCAGGGCAGCTGGACAAGGCAGAAAGCAGGCTATGAGCCACCCCCAGGTGCTGGCAAGCAGGCCCCCAGGGAGCTGCATGGCCGAAATGGCCCCTGGCCTCAGGAAGGCACGGACCCACGGAGACTGGTGCCCTGCGGGCGGCCTGGGCATGCTACCTGGGCGCCGGTGAGGATGACCGGCTTCTGGAGGTTCTCCAGCACGAAGGAGAGCGTGGAGGCGGCGAAGGCCATGGTGTCGGTGCCGTGGATAACCACGAAGCCGTGGTACTGCTCGTAGTGTCTCTGCGGGGCAGGGAGGGCTCAGGTAGGCCTGCCTCCTCCTGGCACACACGCTGGTCCCCTCTGCCACCAGGAGGAGGCAGGGAAAGGCCCACATGCAGCTGGAGGGACTCCGGGAGGCGCCGGGGGGCCCTGGTCACTGCTGGCCCGGAAGGCCCTCTGGGGACGGAGCCCCTGCCTGGAGTCCCGGCCTCTGAGCCCTCCCCGCCGCCAGACGGCCTCGTCCCCTGACCCCCAGTGTGATCCCGCGGCACTGAGGGTCTCCCCATGACCCCCCTTCTCCATGCAGCACTCGGGGCAGGGTCTCTGGACGTTCTCATCCCGAGGCTGGGACGGTCTCCCCCCAGATGCCCGGTCTAGGCTCCCGAGTACACTGGTCAGTGGGAGGACGGGCCGGAACCCAGCTCACTGCTCCCGGAGGGTCCCTTGCTTAGTGACCACTGTCCCCATGGCAGCAGGGGCCGTGGGGTGAGCAAGCGCCCCAGCTTCTCGGTCCAGCAGGAGGGGCAGGTGTGGACAGTGCCAGGAGCTGGCTGTGACCTTGGGGGCGGGCAGGATGCGGACAGCCAAACCTGGGGAAGGGGCCTCCCAGGCACGCTGGCCAGCTCCGCAGGGACATTCTATGGCCGCCACATCCTAGGCGGCAGCCAAGGCTGGGCCTCAGTGGGCAGCTGGCCCGAGCTGTGGCTGGGAGGGGGCCTCAGAGGACCACCTCTCACCGCCCATTGGAAGACCAGGCCAGGCTGGGCGCAGAGCTGCAGGGGAGCTCAGCCGCGGCGGGCTGGGGCGCCCTCTGCTGGTCATGTGTGGCGTGGCTGCAGGCCGGGCTGCCCAGGCCGCATGGGCCTTTGTGAATCTGTGAACCTGCACGCGGCTGACCCTGCAGCCAGGTCAGCGGCCCAGGGTGCTCAGAAAAGCAGTAGAACGCTGCTGGCCACAGACCAGGGAGATGGCCCCAGATCACGGCTGCAGACATGCCTGCTGGCCTCCAGAGACATGAGGGCCAGGCTAGGGCCACGCGCCGTCCCAGGTGCTCAGTGAGAGCGAAGGAGGCCCGGTAAGCGCTTCTCCCCGAGGCAGACGGAGACAGCGTGTCGCCAGGGCCAGCAGCCCCCTGCCAGGAAGGGGGAGCCTCTGGGGAGCAGGGTTTCTTAAGGGAGGAAGGTGATTTGGGGCCGGGGGTGGTGGGAGGGCGCCCACCCAGGAAGCCATCGAGGCACCTCTGGCACCAGGACCAGGCCTGCGCAGGCGTGGGGCTGGCGACGGGCTGGGGCAGTGGGAGAGGAAAGCTGGGGGAGGGGCTGCTCCAGCTGCAGGTGAGGCGCCCACACCTGCTCCAAACCACAAGACCCCAGCGGCTCCTGCAGCCTTTGATGGCCCTAAATCTACTAAGACGGTGACACTAGGGTGCGTATGGGGTGGGCCAGGCCGTGGCCTGTCCGTCTGCAGGAAAGCATCGCACGCCTCTGCCTGGGACACTAATGGGACAGACTAACTCACGGACCAAATCAAGACCGCCAGCCGGGCCGTCCCCTTGCCGGGAAAGCGGGCATGGCCCTCCGTGCCCACCCTCCACTGGCACAGGTGAGAGGGACTTGGGGGCCCAGGAGCTGAGGTGTGACCCGCCCACTCTCCCCACCACCCCACCCCTAGCCCTGGCCAGCACCCCAGCGCCACCACGCCCTCCGCCCCGCGGGTACCTCGATGGTCTGGGCGATGTCAACCCACTCAGAGATGGTCATGTCACTGGAGTCGAAGAGGGGCTGGCACTCCAGCACCGTGTAGACGACCCTCTGGTCGGGGCCGGCGGGCCTGCGGAGGCAGACGCGGGCTCCCACTCGGCCCAGCCGGGCCCTGCACACCCACAAGCTCTGGGCCCACCGAGTCCAGGGCCCAGCCCCGCTTCCAGCGGAGTCGCCAGGATGGAACAAGCGTAGGTCAGGGTGGGCTGCTCCAGAGCAGGTCCCACTCCCACAAGCAGCTCCCAGGAGCCGGGAGGCCAGGACGGCCCTTGGAGAGGAGCGACAGGGACTAGGGGGACGTCCCCGCTCGGCCTGCCCGCAGCAAAGAGCACCGGGCAGCCTGGGCCGAGAACCTTCACATTGGGCGACCCAGGGGCCAGCTCTGGCCTCTCCTGATGGCATGAGGCCCCGCGAGGCCAGGGCTGAGGCCGCAGCTCCGCAAGGGCTCACATGACAGGGGGTGGTTGGTCAGCTCTAAAGCCGACAAAGTGCGAGGACCCGGGAAGGCCTCCTGCAAATGGGTCACCATGGATGCACTGAGAGGCACTGCCTGCTCCACGGACCTGTCCCACGACAGCCAGCTGTCGCCCCCGCCGGGGACCCAGAGGAGCCCAGACTCACGGCAGCACCAGGGTGTCCTCGGGGAGGCCGCGGGCCCGGGCGTGCTCCTCGTCGTGGAACATGGGCAGAGTCCTGAGGACGGCGGCCAGGCCCTTCCCGGGAACCAGCACTGCAGGCAGAGTTGGGGGGGGAATTAGAGGCCGCCAGCGCCACCCCCACCACTGGGGCCAAGCCCTGGGCAGGGGCGGGAGCAGGGCCGGGGGCCGGGTGAGCTCTGGTCCTCGGAGAGGCTGAGGCCGGGCCGATGGGCCTCGGCGACGACAGGCACCTGTCCGGCGTCAGGACCAGATAGCCCGTGTCAACCGCTGAAGCCCGTGCCGACCGCGGCCCTCACCCAGACAGCCGCAGGGCTCCTCAGCGAACACCCCCATCTCCGGGCGGGCCCACCCTTCCCCTCATCAAAGCTCAGGGGGCCTCAGCCCTTTCACGAGCCGGCCACCAGAACACCCACGCTGGCTCTGCCTGGCAGCCCTCTGCTCCTCCTGCCTCTCACCTAGCAGGTGCTTCACCCCAGCTCAGGGCACCACCTCCAGGAAGCCCTCCTTGATGTCCAGGTCCGGGTGTCTTTCCCGCCTGCCCCCCGGTTGCCTTTGCTCCCTCCCTAGAGTGTGTGTGACCCTTCCGGGTCCAGCCTGGTCCTCTGCCTGCCGCGTGTGTGTCCCAGAAACACACCTCTCAGGAGGCACCACAAGCACAAACAGTGCGTGGTCTCAGAACCCCCAAGGTCACAGTGCGTCTCCTAGAACCAAACGACTCCTCGGCGGAGGGTCCTCAAAGGATCACTGCAGCAGGTCTGACTCTGGCCCACCTGCTCCCCACAAGCCCCGTGACCTGGCTTCTCCGGACACGTTCAGCTCCCAGTGAGGCTCTGCTGGGCGTCCCCCGCGCGCCTGGCGATGCTGGACACCCCAGCACAGTGGGGAGCATGGGGTCCCCTCCCTCGAGGAGCAGCCTAGGCTGAAAGGCCGCCCCTGGGTGGCGCTCCTGCTCCCACCCTCCGCTCCGGCTCCTCGCCCCCAGGGCACTGGTGCATCTGGAAGTCGGGGGTCCACTGGTGGGCACGGCCACCTCCATCCACGGTGAGGTTACACTCCCTTTGCCAAGTGTGTAACAAGTACCCCAGACACGGCTGCTTCCAACAGTCATCTCCCGGCCAGAGGGGAGAAGCGGGCAGGGGGTGGGGGCCGCCCTCAGCGGAGGGGCTGGAGGAGGGGCCGCGTGGCAGGGGTCCTCCCGAGGAGCCTGACGCTCTGACGCGGCCCGGCAGAATTCTCCAGTCTGTCTCCTCGGAGGCTGCGGCCAGGATCTCTCCCGGAATGTCAAGCCGCCCCTGGCTCTGTGCCTTCGGGCCGGCCCCAGCCCCCAGCCCCAGCGGCCCCAGCGGCCCCCCTGCCCGCCCGCAGCTCGGGGCAGGGGTCTGCTTGCCCGCCCTCCGCCCCCGAACCAACTCCTGGGCCAAACAAATCGGCAGGCGCTCTGGGATCTGCAGCAGCGCCTTCAGCACCACCGAGCACCCACCGGCCAGACCGGCAGCCTCGGCTGGCAGGGCTCCTCGCCTGCCCGGGCCCCGCTCCCCGCAACCCCCAGGGAGCACAGCGGCGATGGCCCCCTGGACGTGGCGCCGTCTCCCCAGCCAGAGGAGGCGACCTGAGGGCCATCTGAGGGGTCCCGTACACCTTGCTGCAGGAGCGACAGCGCTCGACAGCGGGGCCAGGGTGCATGACTGGCAGCCGGGCCGCCCTCCTGAGATGCTTGACGTGTGACCCGGACACCCCACTGTCTCCACAAAGGTCTGGACTCGCCAGCCCTGCCTCCCAGGGCCTGGGCCTCAAGGGAGGGGGCTCAAGGCTGCCTGGCACCAGCGCCAGTTTGCCCACCACGTGTCCCCTCCTGATGCCTGCGACCTCAGGGGATGAGCTGAAGGCCCTGAGATGAGATGGGCTTGGCGGGTGGCCTGTAGAGGGAGGCAGCAAGACACGCGCCCCCCAGAGGAAAAGGCCGTGTAAGGATGAGGCAGAGGCACCGAACAGGCCTCCAGCCAAGGCAGCGGCGAGGACCGATCCTCTCCGGCCCCTGGAAGGGTCACCCGTCAGGGCAGCCACAGGAAGCGCACGGCCACCCTCCGCTCCGGCTCCTCGCCCCCAGGGCACTGGTGCATCTGGAAGTCGGGGGTCCACTGGTGGGCACGGCCACCTCCATCCACGGTGAGGTTACTACCACTGGACTGGGGCACTGGCTTCCTCAGGGCGGCGGGAAGGGGCAGCGGCCCCGCGGAATCCAGGCCCCGGTGTCCCCAGAGTGTGTGGGCGGATGGGCAAAACCGGCTCAAGAGAAGGCCAAACTCTCCTCTGTTCTCTTCTCTCTGCACAAAATCCTGCCAACGCATCATGACCCGAAGAGAGCAGGGGCGGGGGGCGGGGAGGGGGGGACGAGGCAGCCGGAAGTGTGGGTGTCAGGAAGTCAAGGAACAAAAGCTGACCTGGCTTTTGGAGTTCCCGTCATGGCTCAGTGGTTGATGAATCCACCTAGGAACCGGTTTGGGGTTCGATCCCAGGCCTTGCTCAGTGGGTTAAGGATTGGGCATTGCCATGAGCTGTGGTGTAGGTTGCAGACGTGGCTCGGATCCCACGTTGCTGTGACTCTGGTGTAGGCCGGCAGCTACAGCACCGATTCGACCCCTACCTAGCCTGGGAACCTCCATATGCCGGCAGGAGCCGCCCAAGAAATGGTGAGGAAAAAAAAAAAAAAAAAAACTGGTTGGGCTTTTGTGATGCCCTGGGCCTCTAAGGACTGGAGATTTGTTGTGATTTTCTTCATCATTCTAAATAAACAACTGCCTTCACATCTAACTTGCATTTTGTAAATTGTATTTTCTTTCTTAACACCCGCCTCCAGCTTAGGGCCCTACAGGCAGGGAGCTGGTCCACTGGCAGGGGCTCCTGCCAGTCACGCTCACGTGTAAGGGCCCAGTGCGCCCCCCACCCACCCCCCGCCCCCGGACGGCCACAGCCAGCGGCCTGGAGCTTGGGCTATAAAACGGTGACCCTGCAAGCACGTGGCTCAGGAAGGCGGTCGGTCGGGGCACAAGCCAAGGACGCCACATCCCCCCCACTCCATGAGACTTGGCTGCCAGGACCTCCTGTGGCCTCCTGGGCCATCCTGGCCCCTTCAGCTCCACTCACCCTGCTATGCCCGCCAGGAACCAGGCCCACGAGGGACACTCAAGCAGGGTGGCAAGGGGACCACCATCTGACAGGCAGGGCCTCAGGGTTCCTCAGCAGCGAGGCTTGGGCTTGGGGTTAGCAGTTGACTTTGGATTGGTGATGTCCCTTGACCAGTGACACCTTCCCTGGACTCAGGGGATGGGCCAAGGGGCGTCCCCTGCTGCCAAGGCCTCTGCCCTCCGCTCGCCACCCTGACCTTTGGCAGAGCTCAGATCAGTGGTGCCAGGTGCCCTGCGGCCACTGTTTACCAGCAGGCGCAGAACTGCTTCCAACGGCGACAATCCCAACAGCTTTGCTGTGGCCGTCCCACTCCCCTGACCGCCCCCTCACCGCCCCCAGTTGGCTGGAGCCCACATCAGCAGCGCTAGGCCAGTTAATCATTGACACCGGAGTGTCCAGTGTCCCCACCCTGCTGGGCTGGGAGGAGAGCCCGGCAGAGCGAAGCCCCTGGCGAGCCCTAGACTGGTTCCTCTGCCCGTCCCCACCCATCCTGGGCCTGGGGTGCTGCCCTGATCCTGGAAGCCACTTCCTCTCTCGAAACTGCTTCCCCCACAGCCCATCTTCCTAGAGTCTAAGTGGGAGTGGCGCTTGCAGCCTCTTTGGAAAATGCAGCACCGGTGAGTCCACGAGGCCTCAGGGAGGGAAATGGCTTCGTGTGTGTGTGTGGGGGGGGGGGGTGCAGGAACGCCCCAGGGCAGGTGGGATCGGGGTCAGAGTCCACCTCGTTCCTGCAGCAGGGACCCCAAGAGCTCTGTGTTGGCCCAACAGAATCACAGGAATCGCTGCTGGCCAAGTGCCAAGGCTGGGGGGGCAGCAACAGGGGTGTGACAGACTTGGAGCATGCAGACATCACCACCCACTCAGGAGCAGCCCCCACCTCCGCCCCAGCCTGGCGTGGGTGGGGCTGCAGCAGCACAGGGAGGGGCAGCTGGGGAAAGGGTGCAGGGGAGTGTAAGCCACCACCCACAGGCCTGCGTCCCTCCAGGACAGGGCCTGTGTGGTCTGAGACCGGGGCCCAGCACGGAGTGGGCCTCCACGGACGTCTGAGAACTGGCATCAACAGTGACAGCGGACCAGGAAGCAGCGCTGGAGCCATGAAAGCGCAAGTGGAGTGTGAGTGGCCAGCAGGGAGGGATGGGGAGAAGTGGCCCCAGGTCAAGGGCAATGAGAACGCAGGGCAGCACTGGGGGCGGAGGCAGGGGGCAGGGGCAGAGCCTCAGGAGGTTGAGGTGGGGGGTGGGCTGGGGGGGCAGCTCTGGAGGGGGCTGAGTTGGACAGTCCGGGGCCAGGTTGGGGGGGGGGCTGTGTGTGGGGGGGTGAGGACAGCACAGGGTCGGGCACCTGGGGAGGCAAAGGGGTGGGGAGCCTGGGGGGGGGGTCGGGGGCGGAGAGGAGCCCTCGGGAAGCCCAGCTCCTGGGGGATGGTTAATTCCCCGACAGCAGGACTGGAGAAAGGTTCCAGAATGAGGCTGAGGAGCGATCCGGCTCATCCTACCGGAGGGGCGCCCACCCACGCCAGAACCCGGAGAACCCCGGGGGGAGGGTACGAGCTCTGTCCGCTGTCCCCAAATGTGCAATACTGGGGGGCCCAGCCCCGCTCCCCCTGCAGGGTCCCTGCCCCCGCGCCCTCACCCCCACGCCCAGCGGTCACGCCCTCGAGCACCGGAATCCGGCCAGCGCCACAGGGGCAGAGACCCACAACCGCCCGGACACCGTGGGCGCGAACACTTCCCAAATGTGTCGGGAGCCCGCCGGGCCGGGAGCAGGGCCCGAAAACAGCGGGGAGGGGAGAGGGGCTGCGTTCCAGCCGCCCCGTGGCCCCCTAACACCCGCCCGCCGGCCTCTGCCCCGGGAAGGGGTCAGGCAGAGGCTCTGCGGCCCCACGTGCCCCACGTGCCACGGCCGCTGGTGCTCGGCCGGGAAGGGAGCGGCCACCGCGCCGGCAGCGGCTGCGACCCTGGCAGGCCGACGGCTGACCCAAAGCCTCTGGGTCCAGGTGAGGCCCGTGCCCTCCTCCGTGGTCGCTGCAGGTGCCGGGCACCGAGGGGCCCGGCGGCCTCGGAAAGGCCGGACGGCGCGAGGACTACCCCATCCCACTCCCCAGGGCCCCGGGCGCCGTCGGCGACTCACCGCCGCGCTCGCTGCGCATGCCGAGGGTGCCGCCGGTGTAGATGGCCAGGAGCCGCCGCTCGCGCCCCGCCGCGCGCGCCATGCCGGCGACCGAGGGCACCGAGGAGAGGGAGGCCAGGGCACCGAGGGGAAGCGGCGACGCGGCTGGGCGAGCCGCGGGCGGCCGGCGCGGGGCGGAGCCTGCCGGGCAGGGCGGGGCCGCCGGGGGCGCGGACCGGCCGGCCTGGGTGTCCGAGGGCGGGGCGGGGCGCAGGGGACTGGGGGCAGGCCAAGGGCAGCCCCCGGCGATCCGGTTCCTGACGCTGTGCGGTGGCCTGGGGTGTCGAGTAGCTGTGACTTGGGGCGCGAAAGCCACGTACCTCCAGACGGTAGCGCCAGAGGACCGCCAAGGCGGAGCGGGGGTCGCCCTCCCGCCCCAGGCGGTGCCCACACGCCCTGGCGCTCCAGCAAACCGGCAGTGTTAACCAGTGCCCTCCGGGTCCGCTCCTTCCGACGGCGGGGCCAGACCCAGATCCCGGCCCACCCACTCCCTCGTCCCGCGGGAGGGCACCCCCTCCAGGGCTAGAGCCGGGGGCGGGCTAGGGAGGGAAGCGGAGGATGCAGGTACCAGGAGGAACGAGCGGCTTCGGAGTCCGGGGAGCCCTCCCTGGGCGCCTGCGCACTAAGCCCGGGACTCTGACTACCTGGGGACCAGTCCTTTCGTAGGAAACTACGTCCTTCCCACAAACGGCCCTTTTTTTGCTTGATTTTGATTCCAAGGGAGTGAAGAGATAAAATTCCAGTTTAAGGAGTGTCCATAGTGGCGCAGTGGTTAACGAACCCGACTAGGAACCCTGAGGTTGCGGACAGGATCCCTGGCCTTGCTCAGTGGGTTGAGGATCCGGCGTCGCCGTGAGCTGTGGTGTAGGTTGCAGACGCGGCTGGGATCCCTCCTTGCTGTAGGCTGTGGTGTAGGCCAGCGGCCACAGCTCCGATTGGACCCCTAGCCTGGGAACCTCCGTATGCCGTGGGAGCGGCCCCCCAAGAAATGGCAAAAAAAAAAAAAAAAAAAGAATTCCAATTTTTAGGGCCAGACAAGAGTATAGTAAATTCTGGTCTGAAAGGAACAAAGACCTCCTAGGAGCAATTTGCTCTTCTCCTCCGGTGACTTTGAGATGTAAATGAGCTACCCGGCCTTCTCCAGAGCTCTTATCTAGGCCATCCTTTTAAAATGCAGAATCGGGAGGGGACTCCTACCCTAAGAAAAAACAAAAGAGGGGAATAGGTAATTTGGAAGTTAACCTGTCAAGGACAAAAGACAAATCTTGCGTCTTCTCCATAGAGTCGTCTCAACAGGTGACAGCAAGTCTCCATCTCATCTTCATCTTCTTCGTCGTCGTCTTCTGCAACACTGGATCCTTAACCCACGGTGCCGGGTTGGGGATAGAACCTACATCCCAGCGCTCCCAAATCACCGCTGATTCCATTGGGCCACAGCAATAACTCCAACTTTATCCTTTTTTTTCCTGAAAAACAAACACAACTTTATTGTTTACAAATACATATTTAAAAAAATTCCCCCCAGGAGTTGCCATCGTGGTGCAGTGGAAAAAAATCCAACTAGGAACCATGAGGTTGTGGGTTCAATCCCTGGCCTCGCTTAGTGGGTTAAGGATCTGGTGTTGCCAGGAGCTGTGGTGTAGACCAGCAGCTATAGCTCCAACTGGACTCCTAGCCTGGGAACCTCCATGTGCCACAGGTGCAGCCCTCAAAAAAAGACCAAAAAAAAAAAAAAAAAAAAACAACAAAACAAACCCCCCCCAAAAGATGCTATTCTCTCATTTCCCCATCGTCTTCTCCAATACCCTTGATATAAACGCCATTCTTACACCTTATTAAGCTTCACCCAAATGCCCAGACAACGCTCCCTCTGTGTTCTTCTGTGCTTGCAAGCTGCCTGTTCTGAGAGCCACCGACAGATACCAGGTAGCCTCCGTACTCCATTCCCCACTCCAGTTTCACCATGACTGGCCTTCCTGTGACTCCACTGAGGAAAGGGCCAGGACTGAGAGCAGACTCATTGCGACAAATGCTGCAGGCTACCCACCTGCGACTCCGCGACATCCGGCCCTCGAGCTACAGCAGGGTCCCAGCCACTGAGCTTCAAGAGAAATTATCTTCATTTTTTAAAATCATAGTTGATGTACACTGCTATATAAGTTACAGGTGTACAATACACTGAGTCACAATTTTTAAAGGTAATATTCCATTTAGTTATTGTAAAATATTGGCTAGGAGTTCCCAATGTGACATAGCAGGCTAGGGATCCATCGTTGTCACTGAAGTGGCTGCTGTGGCACGGGTTTGACTCCTGCCCAGGGAACTTTCACATGGGGCAGGCATGGCCAAAAAAAAAAAAAAATATATATATATATATATATATATATATATGCTATCGTCCCTGTTGTATGTAACTGATGTTTTTTTTTTTTCTTTTTTGTCTTTTTAGGGCTGCCCTAGAGGCCTATGGAGGTTCCCAGGTTAGGGGTCCAATAGGAGCTGCAGCCACCGGCCCACACCACAGCCGCAGCAACACGGGATCCCAGGCACGTCTGTGACCTACACCACAGCTCACGGCGACACCGGATCCTTAACCCACTGAGCGAGGCCAGCAAGAGGCGAAGTGATGGGTAAGAAGCAGGTTTGTTGAGATACATACTCCATAGGCACAGTGTGGTCCCTCTCTGAAGGTTCGAGGCCCCGAAACACGAGGTGTTGAGTTTTCATGGGCCGAGTAATTTCATAGGCCAAGGAGTGGGGAGGTTTTTTCCAACTATTTGGGGGAGCGGGGGAGGGATTTCCAGGAATGGGCCTCGGCCCCGTCATGGCCTTTCGCAATCAGCCGCAGAGCTCATGTGGGCATGTCGTTTTGCTGATGCCCCGTTTGTTGGGAGTTTTTTTTTGTCTTGTCTTTTTAGGGCCGCACCCTGGGGATGTGGAGGTTCCCAGGCTAGGGGGTTAATCAGAGCTGTAGCCGCCGGCCCACACCACAGCCACAACCAAGCCAGATCTGAGCTGTGTCTGCCACCTACACCGCAGCTCATGGCAACGCCGGATCCTTAACCCACTGAGCAAGGGCAGGGACCGAACCCGCAACTTCATGGTTCCTGGTTGGGTTCGTTAACCCCTGCGCCACGACGGGAGCTCCCGAGCTGATGTCTTCCAGTGAGTGGATGCGGCTCACGGGCCACCGGAACGCAGCTGTCTTGGGCCCAACCGGTGCTAAGCAGTGTTCGCGTGTCCTCAACAGCCGTGTCCTTCTTTTCAGGGTTTGCCCGTCTCCCTCCCCTCTTGTTTCCAAAGAAGTTTACCTGCGTTTTAGAGGAAAACGAAAGATGTTTTCGTTCATCAGACAGGCCTCGTATCGCACCGAGGGAAGCAATTAGGTGCTAGAGCATGTTCTTACATTTGCTGCTGTGACTGACAGTTTGTAACCACTTGCTTCTTGGGTTTCACCAAGAAGTTTTTAAAACGAAGGTTAGGAATCCTAATTAAAATATGTAATTAAAACTACGAAAAACCAATAAGGAAAACGGTTTCATATGCAAGGAAAAAGAAGATATATGAAATGGAAGCACATTTTTTTAAGGATGAAGAAAGTAATTTTGTCCTAAGGCTGGCTTTTTGTTTGTTTGTTTGTTTGTTTTAGGGCTGCCTATGGAGGTTCCCAGGCGAGAGGTCCAATCGGAGCTGCAGCCACAGCAACACCAGATCCTTAACCCACTGAGTGAGGCCCGAGATCACACCTGCATCCTCATGGCTCCTAGTCGGGTTCTTTAACTGCTGAGCACAATGGGAACTGGAATATTGAATGTGAGAAACCTTTCCCTTAGGCTAATTATGATTTATAACAACTTGGTAAACTGCACCTTTGTAAGGAGAACTGAAACTTTTTTTTCTCTCTACCTAACCCCTCCAGAGACTGGAAACGCTTAAGATCCCAGCAGCCTTTCCAGGTGGATAAGGACAACCACCTCCTGACAGGTGCAAGGATCTCCAGATATTTGGGGGGCTCTCTAGGAGAGAAGAATCCACCCAAATTCACAGATATCACACATGGAATCTGATGACAAGCCCATGGTGAGGCTTTCCTGTCCCTGAGAGGCCTTTTAAAAGTGCAGTTGAGATTCTTTACACAAAATGTCATCGTATCATGACTGGTAAGAGTAGTTACACTTATGTAAATGACCAGGCCCAAGCTTATTGATTTTGCAAATCAATTAGTCTTAATTGGGCTCTATTTGACAGACATGAGAGTCATTTTATTTATTTTTGCCTTTTCTTGGGCCTCTCCTGCGGCATATGAAGTTCCCAGGCTAGGGGTCCCATCGGAGCCACAGCTGCCGGCCACAGCCTCAGCCACAGCGCCAGATCAGAGCCGCATCTGCCATCTACATCACAGTTCATGGCAACGCCAGATCCCTGACCCACTGAGCGAGGCCAAGGATTGAACCCAAGTCCTCATGGATACTAGTGGGATTCGTTGCCACTGCACCACAACAGGAACTCCTTTTGTTTCTCTTTTGAGAGTAATTTTAGAGAAAAATTGTGTTTCAGTGGACATTAAGTTCTAGCGTTGTTGTTGTTTTGTGTTCACTGCCTAAGAATCACTTTCCAGATAGATAGCTCCTTGTTGCATTATCGTTAAGTTTAATCGAATTACATTAAAAGGACTTTTTTTTTTTTTTTTTTTTTTGTCTTTTTAGGGCTGCACCTGCGGCATAAGGAGGTTCCCAGGCTAGGGGTCGAATGGGAGCTGTAGCTGCCGGCCTACACCACAGCCACAGCCACAGCCTCACCAGATTTGAGCCGCGTCATGGACCCACCCACAGCTCCGGGCAACACTGGATCCTTAACCCGGTGATTGAGGCCTGGGATGAAACATGTGTCCTCACGGGCACTAGTCAGGTCCTTTACCAGTGAGCGACGATGGGAGCTCCCAGTTGAAAGGACGTTCTACGTTTGTTTCTGAAACTGACCACAGCACTGTCTTTGGCGGAAGGTCAGATGCCCGGGGATGGGCAACCAGGAGATTCCGCCCACTGGAAAAGGCGTCAGATAAAGGAGTCCTTACAGCCAGGTGGGAAGGGACCCTATCAGGCCTCTCCTGAATGAACTGCAACTCCTGACACCCTCTTTCAACTAAGCCCAGGTCCACCCGAGCAGGACGAGAAGACAGTATCCGACGCAGAACTGGACCCGAGACGCTGGACCAGGCTTACATACCAATTACTTTGACAGGTTCGCACTTCGGCTCATGAGCCAAATGCGTCTCTCCCTCGGGCTCCAGGTCCCCTTCGGCAAGACCGGGAAGGAGTCCTGTCAACCTGCAGGGGCACGCCGGGTTCGCTCAGCCTGCCCGGGTAGCACCATTTGGCTGGGATATTTGTCCTTTGCTTGGAGCAGATTGTCATTAACTACATGGAGGCTTTAACAAAAGCAAACTTTGAATGATAGCAATCATCAGTTTGCTCAATTCAAAAGTCTCCATGGAGTTCCTGTCGTGGCGCAGCGGAAGCGAACCCGACTGGGAACCCTGAGGTTGCGGGTTGGATCCCTGGCCTCGCTCAGTGGGCTAAGGATCCGACGTTGCCTTGAGCTGTGGTGTAGGTCGCAGACACGCCTCGGATCCCGCACGTTGCTGTGACCGTGGTGTAGGCCAGCGGCTGCAGCTTCAATTCCACCCCTAGCCTGGGAACCTCCATACGTCGCAGGTGTGGACCTAAAAAGCAAAGCAAAAAAAAAAAAAAAAAAATCTTCATGACGAGAAGGTCAGTCCTACAGAGTCACCTGGCCCTAGATATTCTAACAGCTTCTGGAGGGGGACCGTGTGCTATGATACATAGTAAATGTTGGGTTTTACGTGGTTTTGGATGAGTCTTCTAACGCAACTCATCTTGTGATACATATGAAGGACCAGATTTCAGCTCTGACTTACCCTCTTCCCAGTTGAGAAGAAATACTAGCAGAATAGTACAGTTTAGGAGAATATTGGCTTCAAATTTACTAATGACGTTGCTCCTCCTCTTGTCAATTTTGATTACAGTGTGAGTCATGTATAAAGTGACAGATTCTTGCCTTTTGGTCCCTGCCACCTCCTTCTTTTAAGGCGTTATCGAAAGGACTCGAAACTACGGATCACGTCTATAGTTCTCTACTCATTAGTGAACGCGTGCAGTGCACATGCAGGGTAAAGCTGGTGTTAAGTCCTATCAGACAACTTGGGATTCACCTCGTCCTTGCCGAACATCTTAGTAGTACAACCCCGAAAAGGAAAGAAAGAACGGGGTTCTTAAGACCCAACATGCAGGGACATGATGGACCAGGGCGGGCAGGTAAGCCATAACCCTGACACTGATGGACCAAGTAGTTGACAACATAACGCTTCCTATCAAAAGACTAACGATCAAAGGGGGGAAATTGATGAACTAAAATTAATTTTATGGCAAGACAAGGCAAATTTATTACTTATTTATGTGTCGCTTTTTAGGGCTGCACCCGCAGCATATGGAGGTTCCCAGGACAGGGGCTGAATCGGAGATACATCTGCTGGCCTATGTCACAGCCACAGCAACACCAGATCCGAGCCACATCTGCAGCCTACACCGCAGCTCATGGCAATGTTGGATCCTTAACCCGCTGACTGAGGTCAGCAATCAAACCCGCAACCTCATAGCTCCTCGTCGGATTCACTTCCACTGCACCATGACAGGACCTCCAAGACAAGACAAATTTAACCATAAAACTTTTCTCTTTCTGTTGGGTTTCCTCCCTCCCCTGTAGTGTGTATCACGCATCTACACGAGCCAGATCTCTTCAGCAGGATAGCATTTCTTCTGTATCTTGTAAAGAGTCAAGATGACCCACCCCTTGATAACTTTTTAGATAAGCTTCCTTCTTAATCTTGCAAGGGCCACATGACCAACTGCTTACTCTGAACACTTTGCAGATCTGAACTGTGTAAACTGTCAGTATGTCCCCGACATATAACCCTTCATCTCAAAAAAACTCACATAGGAGTTCCTTATCCAGTCTGACTAGGAACCGTGAGGTTTCGGGTTTGATCCCTGGCCTCACTCAGGGGGTCAAGGATCCGGCATTGCCGTGAGCTGTGGTGCAGGTCGCAGATGCGGCTCGGATCTGGCATTGCTGTGGCTGCGGTGTAGACCATAGGCTACAGCTCTGATGAGACCCCTAGCCTGGGAACCTCCATATGCTGCAGGTGCAGCCCTAAAAAGACGAAAACAAAACAAAAACCCTATATAACTGTGCTTTGACCCCTAATGGCTGGAAAAGTCCTCAAAGCTTTATGAAGGACTGTCTCCCAGGTTATAAGCCTCAGGTTGGCGTAAACAAAATTTTCTGCTTCTTTGAGTGACTATTAATTTTTTTCACTAACTGAAGTTATTTTGATAACTGACAACCGTGCAAAATAATTCTTGTCTACACCCAAGCAAATGAGCCTGTCCAATGTATGTCTGTATTAGTCAGTTTGAGTTGCACAATAAAGTACTGCAGGCTGGGGGTGTAAACAGCGGGAGTTTATTGTCTCACGGTTCTGGAGGCGGCAACCCGGGTTAAGGGGTCCGCAGGGCGGGTTTCCTCTGAGGCCTCTCCTGGGGTCTGGACAGCTCTGGCGACGTGCGCCCGCCACTTGTCTCTCTGTGAACAGATTCCCCCTTAAAAGAGCACCAGTCAGACTGGGTTAGGACCCACCCAAATGGCCTCATTTTAACCCGATCATGTCTTTCAAGGCCCTGTCTCCACACACAGCCAGATGCTGAGGTGCCGGAAAGGAGGGGTGTTAGGGCTTCACCACGTGGGTATAAGGGGAGACAGTTCAGCCCTGCCCCTGCGCCCCCCCGACCCCGCTCCCCACCAAGAAGCCTGGCTTTGCCTCCTTAAGTTCACCTCACTGTTCCTGCCCCATACACGTGTCTGTCACTGGCTTCTCCCCAGTGGGTCCTAATACCTGCCAGGCCCGTCCCTGTGGGGTGAGCAAGTGCTTTCACTCGGGCTCGATCTGGGTCTGTATGAGCCACGCGTCCCTCCTGGGAAGCTGTTCCTTAACTTCCCACTGGCCGCCGTAAAAAACACCAGGAAGCCGGAGTTCCCGTCGTGACGCAGCGGAAACGAACCCGACCAGGAACCATGAGGTTGTGGGTTCAGTCCCTGGCCTCTATCAGTGGGTTAAGGATCCAGCGTTCCCGTGAGCTGTGGCGTAGGTCAAAGACATGGCTCGGATCACCTGTTGCTGTGGCTCTGGTGGAGGCCGGCAGCTGTGGCTCCGATTCGACCCCTAGCCTGGGAACCTCCCTATGCTGCAGGTGCAGCCCTAAAAAGCAAACAAACGAACCCCAAAATACCACAAAACTGAGTTTGGATCCTGGGCAGGCCTTCTCTGCCAGGGTGTAAAAACAGCTCAGAGACCAGCTGTCTTTAAGCAGCTCAGCTGCCCCTCCGGCCGCCTTCTCTGTTCTGCTTCGACGGCACTTTGGCTCATGTCTGAACATTCTCTCCCTTAACTGTTTCTGAGAAATGTGTGTGCAGCCTGCGGGGTGCCGGGGGCTTCTCCAGACGCTGTGGACTCAGCCGCTGTCCTCCTGGAGCTCACCTTCTAGCGGGGGGGCAGCCACAGACGACCTCCCCCTGCGTCGGGGGTGGCAAGTGCTGTGAGGAACAACCGGGAGCAGAGCAACAGGAGGTCCTGCTTCTGGCAAGGGGGCAAGTCTCCAGAGGGCTGATGTTTGAGCAGAACGGACACAGAGAGCAAGCCTGCCCAGCAGGACGGCAGGCACCAGGGCCTCGGGCAGGAGCCAGCTTGGGGAGGCTGAGCCGTGCCCAGGAGGTCAATGTTGGAGGCAATGCTGGCCAACGGGTGGTGGGGCCAGGCAAGGGCTCTGCCGTGTGGAGAGAGGCAGACAAGAGGGGTCTGGGTCCCACAGAGGCGGACAGTGGCTGCGAAGGAAGAGGCAGTCACACTGGGAGCATGTCTGCTGTTGCTGTTGCTTTTTAGAGGCACACTCGCGGCACACGGAGGTTCCCAGGCTAGGGGCCTAAGGGGAGCTGCAGCCGCCATGGGCCTACACGGCAGCCGCAGCAACGCCAGATCCGACCCGCGTCTGAGACCTTCACCACAGCTCACGGCAATGCCAGGTTGTTAACTCACTGAGTGAGGCCAGGGATCAAACCTGCATCCTCCTGGATATCATTCAGGTTCATAACCCACTGAGCCACAGTGGGAACTCCCTGCTTTTATAAAGTTTTACTGGAACACTGAAAAAAAAAAACAAACCTCCTTGCAGATGATTCGGGTTTGGGCCAGCGCAGCACCTTGGATGGAGAGGCTTTCCCAAGCGGAGAAAGCCTGGGGCTGGAGCAGGGCTCGGGGCCGTGCCAGGTGCAGTGTGATTGAGATGCCACCTGGACAGCTCAAAAGAAGCGACAGCTATGTGTTCCGGAGTCGAGGAACGGGGATGACATTTAAAGCATGGCGACAAGGTGCCTGGGAGTGAAGGCCCAGCCTGTGTCTGGCACCTCAGCTGCGAGGCCAGAGAAGCGGAGAAGCCTGGAGAGCCAAAGGGTCACGTGCCAACACCAGGGCTTGAGGGAGGGCCGGGCTGCCTGAGCCTGGGCCAGGAGGCCGCCCTGGGCAAGGTGACCCCCGCTGTGGAGCAAAGGGCCCAACGCCCACTGGAGGGCTGCTTCAGAGTCCACTGCGCCCCTGCTGGAGGGCCCAGCCTCTCCCACCGGCCTGGGCCTCGGGCTCCCGTCCTGATTCTGCAGCTGGGGGATGAGGTGGAGAGGGCTCTGGGCGGGGCGGGGGGGGCGGAGAAAGAGAGCATCCTGATACCGTACCTCCCGGGGGCAGGGAGCTGGCCCCACCCCGTTCCCCCCTGGGGGCAGGGAGCTCTCCCCACCCCGTTCCCCACCCCTCCCACGGGCAGGGAGCTGTCCCAGACCCTCCCCCTGGACTGGGGGGTTGTTCCGGGATCCCCCAGGCTCCGCCCAGACTGGGAGGTGAGTCTGGAGGACCTGGGCAGGCCCGTCAGCTCTCAGCCCCCAGGTCACCACCACCTGCACCTTCGCCTGTTTCACGTCTCAAGTTGTTCAGAGGCATCTTTCTCGATCCGCAGAGACCCCAGTCCCTCTTCTCTCTCCCCCACACCCCTGCGTGCAGAGCAGGGCCCTGGCGCGCAGAGGGATTGCAGTGGTGCAGGGGGCAGTGTCTGGGGCTTGAAACCCCCTGGTGACTCCAGCACCCACAGCCCTCCAGCTGCTGCTCGGCGTCTGGAGCGGGGCTCTAAGCGCGGCCCTGCCTAGAGCCTCACCTGGGACCTGGAAATGCACGTCTCCCAGATGCCCGACTCAGAACTGGGTGACCCAGGAATTGATGCGACACCCGGGCAGGGGGCCACACGTTGGAAAGCCAAGGTCTAGACCAGGGGCCGGCTGCCCATGACTCAAGGGCCAAACCTGGCCCATCTGTTTCTGTAGATACAGTGTTTCTGGAACAGTCACTCCTGCACCTAAGCATGGGGCCACACGGTAGCTGGCACGCCCCCTGCCCCAGCCCTTGGGCTCTCAGGGGGCCGGGCTCTCGTCCCCCTGGTCGTCAGCTCCTAGAGGCGGGGGCCTTGCCATCGGACAAGCCAGAGGCCCGGGGCCGCTGTGTCCAGGAGAAACCGTGGCACTGGCCCCTGCTCACCCGGGCCCTCCGGGGTCGCCAGAGGGAGCCTTGCGCGAGGCCCAGGCCCTGAGCCCACTGCCCGCAGCCCCGGGCCCTCCGACCCCTGCGCGCCGCCCCGCTGGACTCGCCCCCGGGCAGGACGATGACCCCCTGCCCCCGACTGTCAGGGGACAGAGCCGAGGCTCGGAGAGGGCCCAGGGCCACCGCAGCCCGTGGGGGCGGCCGCGTCAGCGACTGAGGGCCACCCGGAGGGGGAACAAAACAGTCATTCTTACGGCAGGAAAAGAACCGTAACCTCGTCTCTTCCCCCCAGGGAGGGGGGTGCTGTGTCTTCAGGTCAGCCCGTCGGCCTGTCACCCCCTTGTCACCCCGTCAGGCCCTCATCACCCCGCTAACTCGTCACCATCACCCCCTTGTCACCCCCTTGTCAGCCCGTCATCCGCTCACCCCCCCGCCCCCGGCAGCCCCACGTCACCCCGTCAGCAGACGCAGGGCCACCTCCTCCTGACCCAAGGCCACTCCTTAGACGACCTTCCTCTCAATCTGCAAGGGGCGACGATGACCCACGAGCCCCCTGCTGGACGGAGGAAACGGTCGACTGCTCCCCGGCCGCGGAGCCCGGGTCTCGGAGGCCGGCGGCTGCGCTCCATCTGCCCGAGGGGCCCCCCGGGGCGCAGCCTCCGCGGCGTGAACACAAGTCGCCCCGTTTTCTGACTGTGGATGAACATTCGTAGAGGAAGCCGGAGAGCAGAGCGGGGCCGGGCCCTGGGCGCGGGGAGGGGCCCCCGATCGGAGCTGGGGGGTCCCCGGCACAAGGTCAAACCCCCGGACCCCGGGGAGCGGCCGCTTGAACAGGAAGGGCCGCGGCTCCCGCAGACCCGGACCCGCCCAGCAGGCCGGAGGCCACCTGCGCTGCGACCCACCGGAATGCAGGCCGCCCTCCACCGCCAGGGCCACCAGAGGACAGAGGGCAGGACGGAGGACGAAGAACAAGGCAGAAGGATTCCAGGTGGAAAGGGGATTCAGGGGACCCGAGCGGCTGAGCCCTTCTGAGCTGCGGGCCTCGCAGGATGCGGCTTAACTCAAGTCGGAGACCCGGACTCCGCCTCTCACCTTGAGGCTTAGAGGCCCCGGAGGCTTGTTTTTTTTTTTTGACTTTTCAGGGCCACACCTGCGGCACATGGAAGTTCCCAGGCTGGATTTTTTACCACGATAGAATGGACAGGCAAGGACGGACCAGGATAAAATTTCACAAAACATACCTGACAAAGGACTTATATCCCAAATAAAGAAGTCCTACAAGTCATAATACAAATACCACCCCCTCAAGAATGGGGCATAAAACTTGAACAAATACCTCACAAAGGAAGATGCAGGGGCATTCCTGCCATGGCACAGCGGAAACGAATCTGACTAGCATCCAGGAGGACACAGGTTCGATCCCTGGCCTTGCTCAGTGGGTTAAGGATCCGGCGCTGCCATGAGCTGTGGTGTAGGTCGCAGACGCGGCTCGGGTCTGGTGTGGCTGTGGTGCAGACCGGCAGCTACAGCTCTGATTTGACCCCGAGCCTGGGAACCTCCATATGCTGTGGGTGTGGCCCTAAAAGGACAAAAACAAAATAAATAAAAGGGAGATGCAGGCAATTTAATATAAAGGATGATTAATAAGAGAGGATTAAGCACTTAGTGGGGTAAACAGAGTTCTAAGACTCCAGGAAGAGGACACAGGAGGTAGCTGCTCCGGAAAAGCTGGCAGTTCCTCATCAAGCCACGGCACGGCCTGCCCGCCACCCCGTGACCCACGGTGTCCACAGCCCTCTGCTCCCAAGGGCCCCAAAGTGAAGACGATCCAGCGGCCCCTCGGTGGGGGATGGGTAGGTGACTGGTGCTTTGTACGCTGGAAACAAAAGGCGCAATCACTGACCTACACAACACCACCGAGCTGCATCCACACGGTGCTGAACAAAAAGCCTGACACACAAGAGGGCAGGCCGTAGGATTCCTTCTCGTCCCCTCTTTTCTCGGCTGCACCTGCTGCCTCTGGAAGTTCCCAGGCCAGGGATCGAACTCATGCTGCAGTTGCAGCCTGCACCGCGGCTGCGGCAATGGTGGATCCTTAACCCACTGCCACGTAAGGGACCCTCCCCAATAGGCCTTTATTGATTGTATTTTCCCAGGGAGAAGGGGGAAGGGTCCCCGTGGGTGTTACGGGAAAGGAAGGGTTAACACTCCCCGACGCCTGTCTCCACAGGAATGAGGCAAAGAACAGACAGACACGGCCCTCCTGCCCTCCCCCGCCCCCATCAATTCAAGGTTTCACTCTGAGCCTTGGTTTCTAGCCGTAAACACGGACTTAACCTTGGTCTGTCGCCTATTAACCTATTTTGGCCACTTTGCTAAGTTTCTCGCACCTGCAGAAAAGTTCCCGCATGACTTGGCTACACATTCACCTGTCCCATCTTGGTCTCCCAACCCCACTTTTGACACCCCAGGATTTGAGATTACACCAGGTTTTAATCCATCTCAAACCAGCAGTGAATCGCTGGTTTCACTTCACTTGAAGCATGAATTGCTTCAAGGAGAGGTTTTGACTCCGGAGACTGGGAAGGGCTGGAGAGGTCTTAGCTCCTTCCGGACTTTTGCACAAATCACTCAAGAACTGCAGACGCCTGCAGTTAATGTACAGGTGTATGGGCTACGGGGGGTGGGGGATCTAGTTTTTAGGACAGAAGATCTTGTTGGAAACAGGAAACGGGAAAAGAAAGTGCAGCTCAGACTCCCACTTCAAGAAGAGGGGACCCCCAAGCTGATGTTTCAGCTCTTTCTGCTGGTGCAGAACCTTTCATCAAAGATGCTTTGGTTATTTTTCCCAAGAAGAAAGTTTGTAGGGAGTTGCAGTCGAGGCGCAGTGGAAACAAACCCGACTAGAACCATGAGGTTGAGGGTTCCATCCCTGGCCTTGCTCAGTGGGTTAAGGATCTGGCGTTGCCGTGAGCTGTGGTGGAGGCCGACAGCCGGAGCTCCGCTTACACCCCTAGCCTGGGAATCTCCAGATCCTGCAGGTGTGGCCCTAAAAAGCAAAAAAAAAAAAAAAAAAAAGAAAAGTTTGTAGACAGTAAGACCCCCAAAAAACATGGAGAAGGCCACCATATTATATGTACACAAACTAGGCCACCCAGCAATCACCAAATCAGCTATTTGTGAGGTCCTACAAAGCCCAGACAGAGGCGATAGCCATCAGGGGCGGGGGAGGACAAGAACCCAGGAGCAGACACACCTCACCCCGTGCGTCTACTGCACTGGCCCCATCGCAGCACGCGGAGGGAGGTGTGCAGTGATCTTCCAGCACACACACGAACGCTCCTTCCTCCTTTCTCCACCAGGACACGCGTCCCTGCGTCAGCAGGGCAGGACCCTGGCTCTGGGAACCACAAGGAAACCATCACTAGAAGCCCAGAGGCGTGAAAGGCCAAGGCCGCCGCCCTTGCCTCAGCCCTGGGCAGCTCGGATGGGTGCAGAGCCCCGCTCCTAAAACCTATGCTGACCAACTCACTTTTTTTTTTTTGCTTTTTAGGGCCACACCTGCGGGATATGGAGGTTAGATCCCAGGCTAGGGGTCTTATCAGAGCTACAGCTGCAGGCCTACAGCACAACCACAGCAACTTGGGATCCAAGCTGTGTCTGCGACCTACACCACAGCTCATGGCAACGCCGGATCCTTAGCCCACTGAGCAAGGCCAGGGATCGAACCCGCAACCTCACGGTTCCCAGTTCAACTCGCTTCCACTGAGCTATGTCAGGAACTGTCCACTTCACATCCTTTACACACACATACGCCCTGCTGTGCCTGGTAGGCCTGGCCCAATCCAGTGACAGGGATCTGGCAGTTAACGCAAGCCCCGTGCCTAGAACTGAGAGCCTGGAACACGAAGGCTGCCTTTCCCTCGGCACCGTCTCGCCCAACAGCCGTGCACTGCCTTGTCGTGCGCAGACCAATTCCGTTCTTTCCGCCAAAGGAACCCTAGTCCTGGGGCGACCCGGTTCAAACCCAGTCCCTCACGGATCCCTGAAGACGGAGGGGTTTCAAGGGGACACTGGCAGAAAAGCCAACTCTTAAGTGGCAAAGACGCGGTCGCTCAATGGTCATCCTCTCTCGTGACACAGCAACAAAAGCACCCTGCTGGGCAGTCCGGGGCCACGGCCATCGTCCCTGAGAGCGCAGTGCAGGACGAGGAGTAAAGACACAAAACCACTGCACTGACGTTACAAACACACTTACGATGCCCAAGACACGTCCTTCGCTCACAGCTAGTGCGGCTGGCAACCCGGAGAGAGTGGGATCCAAGGTGCCGTCGCCCAAGGGAACAGACAAGCACTGCTGGCCCAGAGTGCCCCGGAATGGGGCGGGAGTGGCCAGCAGCTGTTCCCTCAGCCCCCCATGTGCCTGTCATCACAACCCACCCTGTCCCGAGGGGGTTATAAGAGACCAGGTGTGGTGACCCTGCCTCACCCCCGGGATAGGCCCTCCCAGGATGGAGGGGCCTGTGGGCTGGGCCCTCAGTCTGGTCTCATGCTTCATCTTTTCACTCTGGCATGGCAAATATTATTCCACATCCTTCTCTAAGAAAAAAACAACCGGAATTCCCTGGTGGCACAGAGGGGAAAGGGTCTGGTGGTGTCACAGCAGTGGCTCGGGTCACCCCTGTGGTGTGGGATTGATCCCAGGCCGCTTGCAAAAGTTGGAGATGCTGGGAGTGGAGACGGGACACAGCACGAGGCGAGGTCCCCGTGTCCACGTGTACTTGGTCAGAGCACAGCGGGAGTCCCTCTGCTTCGCCCCTTCCCTCCTCAAGAGGTACATGGCAGTGCCAGCGGCCCCCTTCCCGCCCTGTCCCCAGTCCTCAAAACTCCCCGATCACAAAAGGAGAGCTTCACCCACCAGGGCTCAGCTGCAGGCCTCTGGGAGCCGGACGGGACTAGGGGTCTCTTCTTCCTCCCAAATCAGGCCGCCTTTCCCTGGGAGCTGGGAGCTTCCTGGGCCTTCGGTGGACATGCAGCCACCAGAGGGCTGACACTGGCAGAAATGGCACTTCTTGGGCTGGGTGGCAGCTTGCATTCCTTGACGCGATGTTTGATCTCCGCAGCTGCAGCACCTGCCTCCCCTTGAGCTGCGTTTTTGCTGCCTCTCGCTCCCAGAACAGAATCCCTGCCAGGGCCTGTGACTCAATAGATTCCAGGCCCTTGGCCCACTTGGGAAAGGCGACCTCCAGAGTTCACGTGCTCCAGACTCTGGGGCGCTCCCTGTGCAGCTTCCTCTGGTGCACGAGGAACAACCCCAGCGTGGGTGGCCCCGGGCAGGATGCTGAGCCCCTTACAGATGCCAGCTCCGCACAGCATCTGCAGCTCCTTGGCACCTCTGCACAGCCACCTGCGAAGTGCTGGTTGGACCCACAGCCCCAGGCCCCTGGTCAGGTGGCTGCTGGCCCCAGAGAAGTTCATTTACGGGAACTTCAACAGCCAGAGCTAATCTATAGTGAAAGAGATGAGAAGTGCGGCTGCTGTGTACAGGGAACCCCCCGTGGTGAGGGAAATATTCCGTATTTTTTGTTTGCTTATTTGTTTGTAGGGCTGCAGGCTAGGGGTTGAATGGGAGCTGCAGCTGCCGGCCTACACCACAGCCACAGCATTTGAGGTGCATCAGCGACTTACACCACAGCTCACGACAAAGCTGGATCCTTAATCCACTGAGCAAGGCCAGGAATCGAACCCGCATCTTCATGGATACCAGCTGGGTTCTTAACCTGCTGAGCCACAATGAGAAGACCTCTGCTGTCTTAATAGAGGGGCTGCCGCATGAATTCACCAGAACTCGCTGAATTCTAATTCAGATCCGTATACCTCCCTGTACGTAGACTACACCTCAAACTTTAACATGGAAATAACCCCTAAGAGCTACGTGAAAAGAGGAGGGAACTAAAAATACCTGGTACCACCCTTCCGGTTTATACTCTCTCAATAAATCTGCTTTGTAATAAACCTAAACAACCAATAATGTGTGAACAACAAAACTTACACAAGTCGCCAGGTTGTTGATAAAAGTGCTTCCACACATTTGGAAGAAGCTCTGCTTTCTTGCCAATCTTCTCATCTATAGTTCCAACTTTTCTTCCATTTATGAGGTATTCGTTACCGTTACGACTTTGCAAGCTAACATTTGGAAAAGCTTCCAAAGCTTCGCCTATAGACTGACAGCCGCCGAGGCAAACCCTGCAGTTCTACGAGACACCGCCAGATGGCAGTGCTGCAACTCTGTCCTCTCACCAGGAAAGAGGCCCCCTGCGCTTGAATTGCTTTACGGAAACCCAAGTATAAGCCGCTCGTTGTGAAATGCAATTTAAGCAAGAAAATATTATGCAAGAAATAATACGCCTCTCTCTAATTACAGGTCTTCAAGAGCACAGCCTAATTTGAGATTCCTCTAAAGCCTCTGCCTGTCATCTTTCAACGTTACACTGCTTCTTGGAGGTTATAAGGACATTTTTCTCTTTGGCTTACAAAGAATCTTTTCAAGTCAATGTTCTAAAACCATCCTTCCAAAACAAAAGCAAGCCCCAGGAATAATCCAGAACAAGCCTGAAAGCTGAGCACTATTTCTGCAGCCCCCCCCCCCAATTGAATTCCACACTCAGCTGCTCTCCCGGCGCGGGGTGGGGGGGCACCTTCATGCCGAGGGTACCTTCCCGGAGGAGGGAGAAGGCGGTTACTTACAGAGTAACTGACTTGAATTTGGGGATCCGGATACTGCCTGTGCTGCCAACAGGAAGCCTGGGCTTTTTAGCGCAGGCGACGGGTGCTCCAGAGTTACTCTGAATTCAGGCAAATCAGAATAAACAGGCTGGAAGGAAACCTCCTAAGCCAGGGCACAGCCGCTTGCCTCTGGTCTCTCCTCATTACTACGTCCTCCTCCTCCGGCGAGGCAGCACTTGCTTGGCTGAGTGAGTACTCTTCCTAAGATTTTTTTTTTTTTTTTTTTTTTTTGTCTTTTTGCTATTTCTTGGGCCGCTCCTGCAGCATATGGAGGTTCCCAGGCCAGGGGTCCAATCGGAGCTGTAGCCACCGGCCTTCACCAGAGCCACAGCAATGCCAGATCCGAGCCGCGTCTGCGACCTGCACCGCAGCTCACAGCAACACCGGATCCCTAACCCACTGAGCAAGGGCAGGGACCAAACCCGCAACCTCATGGTTCCTAGTCGGATTCGTTAACCACTGCGCCACGACGGGAACTCCTCTTTTTAAGATTTTTAAGTCTACCTTGTATCAAAGAGGAACTACGTCTGGCTGCTTGTAACAAGAGCAACAATAAGAGGGTTAAAAAAGTTAATTGCCCTCCCAGGTGAAAGGCGCCTACAGCAAGGCAGTCCCGGGCCGGGGGCGGGCTGCGGCTGGCAGGGACCCAGGTTCTGCCACGGTTTGTGGGTGGCTGCCACCATCAAGGTCATCTCAAGGTTGCAGAAAGACGCCGAAGCGCCAGCCATCTGTTCCAGAAAAGCAGCAGGAGGAAATGCGAGAGAAAGGGGCCCGACCCGCGCTGCCCTCCCAGGCGAGGGGTCACTACCTAGACTGTCCCCGCCTACATCCTCCTCCGCTTGCCCAGTCCCTTCCAGACGTGCTCACACACACACTCAGACGTGCGCATGTAGCCTGAGGGCTTCAGTCACTTCGTTTTACTTTATTTGGTAGTCTTTCTAGGGCCGCACCCGCAGCATATGGAGGTTCTCAGGCTAGGCATCCAATCGCAGCTCTAGCTGCCGGCCTGCACCACAGCCACAGCAACTGGGGATCCAAGCTGTGTCTGGGACCTACACCACAGCTCACGGCAACACCAGACCCTTAACCCACTCAGCGAGGCCAGGGATCGAACCTGTGTCCTCATGGATCCTAGTCAGATTCATTTCCCCCGCGCCATGACGGGAACTCCCTAGTTATGCCAACCTTTAATGGATTAGGACCAAAAATTTGGCCTTTAAAATTAAATACATGTAAAAATTTTTTCTTTTTAATGGCTGCACCTGCAACACATGGCAGCTCCCAGGCCAGGGATGAATTTGAGCAGCAGCTGTAACCTATACCACAGCTGTGGCAACACCAGCTCTTTCAACCCATTGTGCCAGTTCAGGGGTCAAACCCACACCTTCACTGCGACCCGGAGCTCCTGCAGTCGGATTCCTAACCCACTGCGCCACAGCAGGAACGCCACACCATTTATCTTCGTAAACACTTCACGGAGGGCAGGGAAAGGAGACTTTGAACTTGAGGCCGCGCCACTGCCGATGGCATTTAAGTCCTGCGTCCCGACTGGTCCCACGGAAGGCCGAGAGGGGGGCACATGCGCGCCTGGTGCCCCGTCGCCCCCAGCGCTGCGGCGGCTCGCCTGCGCTCCTGCTCCGGGGCCGCGTGCTGCACGGGGTCGCGACCCGCGGCCCTGCCTCCGACTCCCCGACTCCCCGGCGCGGCCTGCCGCTCCACAAGCTGGACCTGGACGCCGCCGCCTGGCGCGGCCCGCCTGGTCTGCCTGCTGTCGGCAGCTGCCTTTGTCTCGCCTCGGTTTTCAACTCTCAGCACCTCGGGCGTGGTCCGCAGGGAGGGCAGAGCCGGGTTTACTTCTCAGCCCTGTTCAGCCTTCCGTCTTCCATGGGGGGGAAACGCAGCGCACGCCCAGGGGACACACCTGGCCGGCGGGCTCAGGCGGCAGCTCGGCCCAGCTCCTCGAAGGTCTGGAAGCCCCGGCTCAGGCCCGCCCCCCGCCCTCGTGGCCGTGGCCGTGGCGGGAAGACCACTGCCGGGGGCTTCCCCCTCCGAGATGCCCCCTTCCTGCGCGTACCCAACTCGGTGAGATGAACCGTGAGAACTGCCACCTCCGTGCCCCATGAGGCCCGTGGAGCGCAGACTTTTATGATGTGATCAGGGTGGAGCGGGGAGAAGGGACAGAGGCCAGAGAGACGGGGTCAGGAAGTCCCTGGGCCAGAGATGCTGGCAGCCACGGAGGCGGTGACGCGTGACACAACTTCAGACGTTTGGGAAGTGAGAAGCTAAGCGCAGAAGTAAGACGGTTCAGCACCATCTCTAACCCGCTCTACTGCAGACCCTCCCGGCCCAGGCTCCGCTCCGGACCTCCTGACACCTCGCGGCGTCTACGCAAAGGACAGAGTGTACTTGGAGTTCCCCTGTGGTTCAGTGGGCTAGGGGTCTGGTGCTGCCACTGCTGTGTCTTGGGTCACTGCTGCGATGTGGGTTCCAGCCCCGGCCCAGGAACTCTGGGATGTGCCCCCACAAAAAGAGAGTGTAGACCTGAAGAGGGAAGAGAATGGAGTATCCCCCGAATGAAACCACGGAAGTATAACCAACTGATCTTTGGGCAAAGCAAAGCCTGTTCAGTGGAAAGGAGCAGCCTTTCCAACAAACATTTGCTCAGACACCTGGGTGCACGTTGGAAACAGCACAAACCTCACCTCATCGCCACCACCACCAAGTTCACAGCAAAACAATAAAAAAACCTGAAATGAACCACAGACTTAAATGTAAAAGTTACACTTATATTGGCGTTCCCGCCGTGGCTCAGTGGTTAACGAATCTGACTAGGAACCATGAGGTTGCAGGTTCGATCTCTGACCTTACTCAGTGGGTTGGGGATCCAGTGTTGCCGTGAGCTGTGGTGTGGGTCACAGACGCAGCTCGGACCCCAAGTTGCTGTGGCTGTGGTGTATATCAGCAGCTACAGCTCCGATTAGATCCCTAGCCTGGGAACCTCCATATGCCATGGGAGTGGCCCCAGAAAAGGCAAAAAGCCAAAAAAAAAAAAAAAAAGTTACACCTATAAATCTTCTGGAAGTTCTAGAAGAATCTTTGCGACCTTGAGTTTGTCAAAATTTTCTTACATAGGACACACAGAAAACCATAAAGGAAAAGAAAAATGACTAAGTCAAATATTGTTGAAATGAATTTTTTTTTTTTTGCTTTTTAGGGCCGAAGGTGTGGCATACAGAAGTTCCCAAGCCAGGGGTCAAATCGGAGTTACAGCTGTCAGCCTACACCACAGCCACAGCAACGAGGGATCCGCAGCCGCGTCTGCGACCTACACCACAGCTCACGGCAACCCCGGATCCTTAACCCACTGAGCAAGGCTGGGGATGGAACCCACAACCTCATGGATACTCGGATTCATTTCCGTTGCGCCACAACAGGAACTCCTGAAGTGAGAATTTTTACTTTTCAAAATACACCATTAAAAAATTGTAAAGCCTGGAATTCTGTCGTGGCTCAGAGGTTAACAAATCCGACTAGGAACCAGGAGGTTGAGGGTTCCATCCCTGACCTTGCTCAGTGGGTTGGGGATCCAGCGTTGCCGTGAGCTATGGTGTGGGTCGCAGACACAGCTCGGATCCCGCGTTGCTGTGGCTGTGGCATAAGCCGATGGCTACAGCTCCGATTCGACCCCTACCTAGCCTGGGAACCTCCACGTGCCGCAGGTTGGCCCTAGAAAAGGCAAAAGGACGAAGAAAAGAGAAAAAGAAAAAAAAAAAAAAAAGCAAAGCCGGCCAGATTGGGAGAAAATACTTACAACATGAATCTCTGACAAAGAACCTGAACCCAAGATACCAGACAGACTCCTGCAGCTCAATAACAAGGTAAACAACCCATTAGAAATGGGCTAAGTTTTGGAACGAATACTTCACAAAACACAGAAGTAACAGGCACACAAAAAGATGCTCAACACCAGTATCCGTCAGGGAAGCCCAACATCACCAAGGGACACACACCGCTTGGCACCCACTCGAAGGCTGAAGCTCAAAGGCTCAGTGCCAAGTGCCGGGGGAGCTTGGAGAAGGAGCCCCAGGCACGGCAGCTCCTCTGGGGGCACCTGCTGAGGAAAGGGCTTCAAAGAGCTCAGTAAATACTGGGCGTGTGGCCCAGGCACGCACGCCTGGTACTCAGCCCTCGGAACCACTCGGAACCGCTCACACGCAGGCTCCATGGCCACTTTACTCTTACTGATCGGCCCCACCCTGACCACCCCCAGGTAAACGGATCAATCGTGTGGATCTAAACGACGGCATTCGACCGCTCGGCCAAGCAGGAGCTCGCGGTCCGAGTAACGCCCACGAGCCTCCCGACACGCCGAGCGAGGACTCCAGACGCCGAGCGCGACCCCTGAACGGGCCGCCTCTGAGGAGAGGGCGGGTGGTGGGACGGCAGGGACTGGCTTCCCTGCTTGCCTCAGCCGGTTCCACCTCACGTCCTGGCCGGGTGGCACTTGCTAAGAGCAAACCGCTTTGCAACACAGGTGACCAGAGACTTGGGCACATGCAAAGCGAGGCCATCACCCTCTGAATTGCAGTTCCACCAAAGGAGGCGCAACCAAACACCCCACCTGGTCCTGCAGACACTGCACTGCCCAAGTCGGTGTGACAAAGAGCGAGGGCCGATTTAACCAGTAACGCGGACGTGACCGCACCGGGGTCGGCGGGGAAATGGGCACCGATTGGCGGAAAGAGCCCACCTCCGTCTATTACAGCGGCTGTGAATTAACGGCTGAAGTGGAAATCATAAAAAAGCAATTCCTTACCAAAATACTTCGCAAGATAGACACAATTCCAGAAAAAAAGCAGGGGAGAGAACGGTTTTCTTTCAGGGTTAGAGCCAGAGATTAAAAAAACTGCTTTGCTTTTCTTTCTGTCTTCACAAGCCTTTTGGTACTTAATGTTTTGTCACTCGCGTCACTTCGATGCAAAAGCTACCGGCAGAAGCAGCGCTGCAAGCTCAGGGCCGCTCACGGACCCCGCCGGGCCCCGGCCAGGCTCTCGGCTGGCCTGGCGCAGAGCAGACGGCAGGCGAAGGCCCGCTTCTGTGCCCAGGGCGCCTTTGCCAACAGGCGGGAGGTCCCGCTGAAAGCAGAACAAAGGGCAGTGAGGGCAGGAAGCTCCCCGCTGCTCAGAGCAGAGTGGAGGCCGTGCTGGGAAGGGCCGGGGCGCACTCCGCACCCAGCAGCCCGTGGGCCCAGCGCCGCAGCTGGCGGCCCCAGTTCCCAAGAGCGCCCCCGACGGGTGCTTGCCAAGCCTTCTATGGGAGCCCCTGGTCATGGGCCCACGCCGGTGACCCAATCCGAGTGCCTCTCCGATTTTCCCACAAGCCTTGTCACCTGCTTCTCCCGCCCCGGCCTGGGCCCCCACTTGGGCTCTGGGTGCAGGCACGGCAGGGCTGGCTCTGCACACCCGGTTCTCCTGGTGAATCCCTGCCTGATCAAAGTGGGCCTTTGGCAAGAAGTCTATATACCTTTACCAGTTTTAGAAATTGAGACTTTTTCATTATTTATTTATTTATTGGCTTTTTAGGGCTGCACCCACCAGAGGTCAAATCGGAGCTGCAGCTGCCAGCCTGCCCCACAGCCACAGTAACAGGATCCGAGCCGCGTCTGCGACCTACCCCGCAGCTCACGGCGACACAGGATCCTTCACCCACTGAGCGAGGCCAGGGATCAAACCCGCAACCTCAGGGTTCCTCGTCAGGTTCGTCAGCAGTGAGCCGTGACGGGAACTCCAGAAACTGAGATTGTGTGAGTGAAACACATTTCACTGCCCTCTGACTACAGACTGGGAGAAACAAACTTAGTCCAACGCTTTTATTCTTTAACAGAGACGCGCGCTCAGGGCTGGGGCTGCTCGTCCCCGTTTCCCAAATGTGGGCCAGGAACTGTAACTTCGTAAAAACGTAAAACATATGAAACTGAGCAAGTCTTACCAAAATGAGGTACTCTCCTTCACGGGAAAAAACTGGAAAATGCCACATGGTTGTGGGGAAAAGGCAGCTTCTACGCTGCGGGGGACGGGGAGCCTGGCTTGTCCTGCACCCGAGTTCACATCACTGACCAGACAGGACACACAGCGCATCCTGCAACTAACACGGAAGATCAGCGCCTTATCATTCACCTTAATCAAGGGGAAGCAAAACATTTTCACTTTTTTTCCAAATGAAGTCTTCTTTCAGAATCACTTTTCCCAAAATGTTTAATACAGTGACTTCCTGTTTCTGGAAGAGACTAGACTTTCCAATCCTTCCCACTTGAACAGAAACACACTCCGGGGCCAGCGCCCGAGGGGGAAAGGCGCCAGGCCGGAAAGGCCTTTGGGAGGCAGCGGGCAGAGCGGGGGCGCTCCGACGCGGAGAAGGGGGTCTGCGGACGGAGCCCCGCCCGGCCCGGGGGAGGCCGGTGCGGCCTGCCGCACGTCTAGGCGCTCAGGACGACGAGTTTGTGCAGCTGGTACAGAGAGGTGCTCTTCCCCCGGTGGCTCTGGCGGTCCGCCTGCTCCATGACCAGCTTCGGATCAACCTACCGAGGCAAAAGGAGCCGTCAGGCTCTGCGGCGGGGCTCCGCTGGACGCGGGGTCGGATGGACGACACACCGGACGTGCGGAACGTGCTCCTGCAGCTCCCCGCAGCGAGCACAGCAAGCCCCTCCAGTCGGTAATCACCCCGGGGTCTGCCTTTTCGCCGAGACACCACTCGGCGCACACTGTCCCGGGGCCGCCTGTGTGTGCGGCGACACCAGCCTGTCGCCCAAGCAGAAGCTCCACTTGGCCGCCCATGTCTCTCTGCTCTCCGGGCGCCCCCCCAACCCGGTTCTGAGCCTCCCCAGCCCACTGAGGGGTGTCCCCAGCAGTCCCGGCGGCGGGTGCTCGCCTACCTGATTCCACTCGTACGGCCTGTCGTGCCACTTGGGAACAATTCTCTCTCTTGGTTTCAACTGACAGAACAAACTAAAATGTAAAAATAGAGCGCTTCAGCCATTCTAAGTACAGTTTAGAAACTGAAAAGGCGATTTTAAAACAGATTTAAGTCCTATGTATCTTCCCTCAGAGTTACACGTCTAAATCTTCTGAAGGTCAGAACTGACGTGGCTGCTTGATGTCTGAACCCGCTGTCCACACGCGGGCAGCGGACGGGGCGGCGGCGGGCGTGTTCGAGCAGCTCCTCTTCTCTGTGCTCCCCTCGGGGCCGGCGGGGCTGCCCCAGGACCGCACGCCCGCAGGACTGAGTCAAGATCTGGGTGACCTACCAGCAGTATCGTCTATGCCACTTGCTGTTAAGCAGCCATGACAAACTGGACTCGTCAAAAGGCAGAGGATTCCCCTGGTGGCGCAGCGGGTTAAGGATCTGGCATGGCCACTGCTGTGGCACGGGTTTGCTCCTTTGCCTGGGAACTTACACATGCCACGAGTGTGGCCAAAAACGGAAGGAGAAAAGAAGAAAAAAAAAAGGCAGAGGTAGAGATTTCTAGCAGTAAGAGAATAATGACGTCTACAAATCTTGCACCCCCCCCCCAACTACTATAAAACTAGACAAAGTTGTCCAGGAAACACATCCGAAGTCTCTGGACATTAACCAAGAGCACATGCAAGGTCAGAAGTGTTCATTCATAAAAACCTGCTTAGCTGCACATGCGGCCCCCAAAACCCTGCTGAATTCCAGGTGACAGCCGCGAAGTCTGTGGCATCTCAGCCGGCACTGCCACCTCGGCAGCTCAGCCTGGCCCCCTAGCGCTTTCAGGCTTAGGCTGGCCAGGAAAACCAGCACCCTCGCTGCCAGGTGGGGCTTCCGTGATTTGGAGCAGAGGGTGGAAGCCCTCAGGCCTGGCAGCACTGTCAGTAACACAGGCCACCCAGGCAGGGACCGAGAAGAAAGCCCACGGCCCTGCTCGGAGCCGACAGCGGACAGCGGCCAGCCCAGAAATGCGACACGGAGACCTCAGACACAAGACTGCCCCAGAGGGCGACATGGGCTCTCGGCAAGGCCCTGGCTGACCGCGCGGCCACACACATGAGCAGAGAGGACCGTGGGAGGCCCCGATCCACACGGCCCTGGCTGGCGGGAGGGCGGCGTGCGCGTACAGGAAAGCTCTGGAAAAAAGAAAAGCTGGAAGAGCTCCAAACGACCTCAACTTGGGAGGCACTGACCGACCTGCACACAGACCACCAGGCAGAAGCGGGAGCCTGAGGAGTCATGGATTCAGCACAATTTTCGACTAACGAGCACAAAGCAATGCAGACACCCGGGCAAGGGAGGCTTGAAAGAAAAGGGGGAAATAAAAAAGAAAACCAAGACAGGCATCGGTGGCCTCCGACACAGCGGGGAAACTGATGCTGCAGAATTCTGCAAGAAGGAATCCAAATCCTACATGGCTATGCTACAGTATCTATGTCCAATTTTCAGCAAAAATTATGAGATACACTGCACAGAAAACAGGAATGTATGATTTATTCTCGGGGGTAAGAAGAAAAAGAGCAGCCAACAGAAGCTGATGGCGTGAACTCAGATATGGGTTTAGTATGTACGGGGCCAAAGAAATCACTGCAGATAAATATAAAGAACTAAAGCAAACCACGTCTAAAGAAATAAAGGAAAATATGACGATAAGGACTCAAAGACAACCTCAAAAATCTGTAAAACTCTACACAAGACCCAAAGATAAAGTGTAGAGTTGAAACGTGTACTAACTAAAACGGAAAATTCCTTACAGGAGACCAAACTCTGGAGGTCTCAGACGAAGAATAAAGAATCCGTCAACGGAAGCACAGATGCACAGAAATGCATCTGAACAAGAGAGAGAAAAAAGGACTGAAGAAAAGCGACCAGCGCCTCAAGAGGCCAGTGGCACAACATCAGCTGTACCCGAACACTATCAAGTGGGGTCCCCGACAGGAGGAGAGCAGGAACAGGGAAGAAAAGTTATTTGCAGAAATTCAAAGATGCAAATAGTAGTTATAAGCAAAAGGAGAGAACAACATGCGCCAGGCCAACAGTGACCAGGCCCAGCTGGAGCCTGTACTGCATCCGACAAAACAGACTAAGACAAGACTGTAACCACAAGAGAGAGATTTCGTGACGACAAAAGGCCTCATAGCTGGAGAAGAACCACCACCTGCAAGTGCAGACGTGTCGAACAGAGCCCCGAAGCTGACGGACTTGAGAAAAGAGACGATTCAATGATTAGTTAGAACTGGAGAGAAAATCTGCAAGAAGAGCGAACACCAGACGGCCGTGCGCCACGCCGACCCACCCGACGCCCCCGGATCACTCCGCCCAGCAGGGGCGACACGCAGGCTTTCAAGCGAAGACGGCGCACTTCCCAGGAAAGACGCGGCAGACACATCTCAATGAATGGGTTTGTTTTTGTTTGTTTTTTCGGCTGCACCCTTGGCAGATCTGAGCCGCCCCGGGGACAGCACCGGATCCTTAGCCCGTTGTGCCCGCTTCACCTGGGAGCTCCCAAGTCAAAAGAGAACGTGAAAGACTGAAACCGAGGTGCATGACACCTCACACTGACGATACCGAAAGCTGGAAAGCACCAGCATGCGTGAACCTTACACGCTTTAAACAGCCTCTCGGTCAGAGGAGAAATCACAGGGGAGACTCGAGAACATTTTTTAAAAGAATGAAAAGCAAAGTACAGCAGATCAAAAGCACGGGAGGAAGCAAAACAGGGCTGGAGGGAGTTCCCGCCACGGCACAGAGGGCTAAGAATCTGACGGCACGGCTCAGGTTGCCACAGAGGCGGGGTCTTGAGCCCCAGCCTGGCCCAGTGGGTTAAAAGAATCCGGTGTTGTCACAGCGGCAGTGTAGGTTGCAGGTGTGGTGCAGGCTGGCAGCAACAGCTCTGATTCGAACCCTAACCTGGGAACCTCCGTATGCCGCGGGCACAGCCCTAAAAAGGACAAAAGACAGGGAAAAAAAAAAAAAAAAAAAAAAAAAGACTTACTACTAAAAACAAACCTAAATCAACAGAAGAAACTAGAAAATCCAAAAATTAAGCTTTACATTTATGGCTCAACTCTGCAAACTTACTGAAAGCACAGAAGTGCTAGGCTCCCCCTCCCCGACCCGCAGCCTAAGGCAGGACGCAGCTGCCTGGTGGGAGGGTGAGAGTGGCCCTGAGGAGAAGCACTGGACCACGGCCACCACCGCCTCTGCGCCCCAGACGGTGGCCCGGGCTGCTGGCAGCAGGGCTGTGTGAGCATAGCGAGCGTCTGGGGTCTGGGTGGCCTCCCAGTCCGTCTCATGTGCATCCTGGGTGGGTTTCCTTTTAGTTTTATAAACACTTTTAATGTTTTTCTTATTTTCTTTTTTTTTTTTAAAAAAACTGTAGTTGATTGTCAATGCTGTGCCAACTTCTGCTGCAGAGCACAGCGACCTGGTCACTCACACACACACACACTCGCCTGCTCACATTGTCTGCCGTCCTGTTCTAGCACAAGAGACTGGGTGTAGTTCCCTGTGCTAGACCACAGGACCTCACTGCTTATCCGTCCCATTTATTTTTCATTATTTTTTTCTTCCTAGAGTCGCACCCAATGCACATGGAGGTTCCCAGGCTAGGGGTCAAAACAGAGCTGCAGCCGCCGGCCTACGCCACAGCAACACAGGATTGGAGCCGCATCTGCAACCTACACCACAGCTCACGGCAACGCCGGATCCTTAACCCGCCACGGATGAAACCCGCGTCCTCATGGATACGCATCGGGATCTTAACAGGAGCCCCGGGGACCCATGTTCAACGGAACGGTCTGCGCCTGCCCGCCCCCAACCCCCGTCCGCCCCCGCCCTCCCCTCTTCGTGGTCGAGGGCATGGTGTCTGTCCAGGTGCTGGTCAGTGGGCAGCCGCTGTGGGCAAACGCCCTCAGGTGACCCGTGCGTCTCTGTATGTCCCACTTCCACACACTGTTCACAGGAAATGGAAAGCGAGATGCTGCCGAGGCCGCTCTGCACACAGGTCACCTCTTGCTCGGGGTGCCACACGCGCCCGCTCCTACACAGCCTGACTCCCAGCAGCACAGCACCCCACGTGCCACCAGCCTGGGAGACGGGTTGCGCCTGGTCGCCTTGCCCCCCCCAACCCCCGACCACCCCCCCCAGGCTCCTCCAAGCCGTCCAGGCTGATCAGGCCCAGGGGCGCACCTCCGAGGGCCTCTGTCCTAGGGATTCCGGTGGGGTCTGGCCGACGGGGAGCCCAGCAAGTGGAGCGAGGGAGGGAGGGGTGGCCAGGAAGCTGTCCCCGGGGAAGCTCCGCAGGGGGTGGGCCCGGCTCCCAGGAAGGAGGGAGGAGGGGGGCTCTCAGCCCCGCAGCCCAGGCCCCTCCCACCCTCCTCCTCCTCCGTGGTGTCCCTCTGCCTTCCCACCTGTGGAGCGTGCCCACAGCCTCCTGCCTGCGCAGGACAAAGGTGGCTGCTCTCCACAACAGGTGGCGCCTGTGTCCTGGTGCCTCCTAGACGCCGCCTCCTCTTTGGAGGATCAATCCATCACACCTCCTGATCAAAACGTCACAGGCAAGACGGCTCCGAAAGCCGCCTGGCAAGGAAGGCAGCCATGACGTCAGCACTCACCCTAACAGCTTCTGCCGAGCGCTGTCCTGCAGCTGCGCGACCCTTTCCGGCCCAAGGTGCTTTGATCCGTCGGGTCCACCGCACACCAGCTTGTTAATAGCGGCTCTGAGGATGTTAACCTGCGGCAGACGGCAGCGTAAGACCCCACGCGGCTCTGCCGTGACTGGGATTTCACTCCACGCTAGCGAACATCCACATCTCGTGTTCCCGTGGTTGTCGCCACTACAGCTTGTGGACCAAGTGATCAAGACAACACAAACGACATCAATCCCCACGACCACAATTTAAGAGACAATAAACAAAAGAACAAATCAGCAGGAAAGGTTCAGACTTTTCAGACGCAGCACATTCTTAAAACTTTTATTCTAAAATTTCATCGTCTAACCCATGAGGTCACAACTCTTCAAAATCTACTTGTACCGTATACACAGGGAAAAAGACCAACCACCACCGGAAAGTCCCCAAAGCAAACTTGAATCTACCCTGCACCGGCCACCTAGAGAGCCTAAGGCACACGGGACGCTGTGCGAGACGCCACGCAGCCCCACCCCGGACTTGAGCGCTGCTCCCCTGGGTGCCCGGGGGCCCCTGGGCCCCCCCTCCGCAGCCCGAGGGGACCGCACATTCCTCTCACCTGTGTATCTCTCGGCTGAGGTAAGACTGGCTTCGGGGCCACAAGAGGGTCATTCTGTACTTGTCCCCCGCAAAGTGAGCACCACAGGTACCACCTGTCAGCACACGAAGGACCCCTCCGCCCCTGTGGCCACTGTCTGCAGTGTCCCCACGGAAGCCTGAGGAGTGCCCCACAGGTTGTCACCACCCGGGGCATGGTGTCCCCGAGTGATCTGAGAGCAGGCGGTTCCGTGTGCCTTCCGCCTCCCGTGCCCCCTCCTGCAGGATGTCTGTCACCACCAAGATGCCAACTCCGGCACATCTCCGTTAACTAGACCCCAGGCTCCATCTGGATTCAACCCGCTTCTACTCCCGTCCGTTCTGCTCCCGGATCAGATCCCGGGCACCGCGCGGCACCTGTCACCCCCAGCCCCTCTGATGCAGGGTAGCTTCCCAGCCTTTCCTTGTTTTTCACGACCTTGACAATTCTCGGGCGCTCTGGTCAGGTGTTCTGCGAGCTGCCCTCCCGCCTGGGCTGTGTCACGTCTTCCTCATGATTAGATCGGGGTGGGAGACCCCCACAGAGGCGGGGGCCCCCTCGTCCCATCAGGGCGGGATATGTGCGCTGCCCCCATGACGGAGCAGTGGTGATGCTGGCCTTGACCTCCCAGCTGAGGCGGTGTCTGCCAGGCTTAGGAGAAGCTGTCACTCTGGTCTGCCCTCGAAGCTGGGGGTGTGGGGGGGCACCCCCAGGTGCTTCTGGGAATTCTTCCGCACGGAACCTGTGTCTCTCTTCCTCCCCGTTTGCATACACCTTCAGACACACAAGCAGCAACTGCCCACCGAGTTAGAACCCAAGACCCACTGTCTCCTCTGCTGCTCTACCTGTCCCGGCTCTGGACGCCGGGGCGCCGATGCCTCTGACGCATCCCTGCTCCGTGAGCACCTCCTCGCGCCCTGGCGCTCTGCGAAGTCCCGGCTCATCCTGCGGTTCCTCCGGCCGGCCCTGGAAAGAGCCGTTTCTCCAAGGAGCACTGGGTCCTGCTGTCGGAGGGTCCCACTGGAAACCGCGATCTGGACCCCAGGCTGTTGGAGGCTGCTGGGGGGTCCCGGAGCAGGCCCCCGGAGAGCCAGGGGATCCATCCACGCAGGGGTGTGACATCGCCGCCTCGCCCCCACCACCCAAGCCCACCCCACAGGGCTGTCCCCGCCTTCTGTTCCTGCTCGTTTCCGAGCCCCCTGCCCCGTAACGAAGAGCACGGCTCCCACCACCCTTCCCTCCTTTGGTCAATCCCAGGAGCGTGTGCTTTCAGATCAACCAGCACGCAGACAGCAGCGTGCAGGTGCGGGTCTTTCCGTCTGGAACCCTCGGCTCCGGGCAAAGCCCTGCTCCCTCCCTCATGCAGTTCTCCCCCAGATCCTAGCTGGCCTGCCTGTGCTGATGGCACCCATCAGAGGCCCGTGCTCACGGGGACAGTCTGTGGGTTTCGACATGCGCACAGCCCCCCCACCACCGGCACACAGAGCAGCCCCTTCGCTCTTCAGGCCCGTCGGGGCCCATTGCTCCCTGACCCACAGGGACCACGAGCCCTCTTCCTGTCCCCAGCCTTCGGCCCTTTCCAGAAGGTCATACGAACTGAGTCACTGCGCACGCAGCCCCTCCCCCCCCACCCCCGAGTCCCAGCTTCTCTTGTTCAGCAACAGACACTCCAGATGCGCCCACACTGTCCACGGATCAAGCACTCACTCCTTTTCAAGCTGCAGAGTCCTCTGCTTCCCAGTCTGCTCATCCCGCTCCCTGCTAAAGGGCTTCCTGACCGCGTCCAGCTTTTACCTCCCATGAACTGTGAGCGCTGCCATCAACAGGCACAAGCAGGTTTTACATGGATTGAAGTTTGTTTTTCATTTCTAGGGCTGCACCCGCGGCATATGGAAGCTCCGGGCTAGGGGTCAAGTTGGAGCTGCAGCTGCCAGCCTACAGGGCCCCAGCAACACCAGATCCGAGCCACATCTGCGACCTGTGCCGCAGCTTGCAGCAACGCTGGACCCCTACCCTCTGAGCAAGGCCAGGGCTCAAACCTGCTTCCTTATAGACACTACATCGGGCTCTTCACCCGCTGAGCCACAGCAAGAACTCCTGGGTATAAGCCTCCAAATCCCTTGGATAAATACTGAAAAGCAGGACAGCTGGGTATCATGGGGGCACGTGTTTAACTTTTAGGAATCTGATCTTCCAACATATGAGCTGCACTCCATGCCCCCACCGGCACTCGCAGAGCCCTGTGGATCCACCTCCTCGCCAGCGCCGGCTGTTTTCAGCGTGTTCTGGAGTTAACCACTCTGCTGGGTCTGCAGAGGGGTGTCACTGCGCTCCTAATGGGCAGTTTCCTAACGACAGGATGCTGAGCAGCTCCCATTTGCCATCGTCTTCCACATCTTCATCCGGTCGCTTATCCGACCACCGAGTTTTGAGAGAGCACCGCCTCTGACGGATGACAGCCCCGCCTAGGCCGGCACCCGCAGGCACCTCCTGCTCGTGGGGCCGCTCGTCTTCTCACTCCTGTAACAGGATCTTCTGCAGAGCAAGGTTTTCCTTTGATAAAGTCCAACAGCGGTTTCCTCTTTCCAGACTGTGCTTTCGGTGCTGCAGCTCCGGACGCGCTGCCAAAGCCGCGGTCAGGCGGGCTTCCTCCTGCACGTTCTCGTGTAAGAAGAGGCGTGGAGCCGCGCCTGCTTCACCATCGCGCCTGTGATCTAAGGAGTATCTCCAAGCTCCAGAGCCCCTTACGGGAACGAACCGCTGAGTCAAATCTTCTCTTAGCCCCCATCAAGACTTCACCGAGACAGGAGCGTGCGTCTGTGTTCCCCCCAACAGGAAACTCGAGGCCATCACCTTGGCAGACGAACCGCGTGCACTCAACTGCTGAGGCCGTCGGTGAGAACGCAGCTCAAGAAGCTGTGGGGCTCCTTCGCCGCGCTTTCTTCTGAGGCGCCTCCTCCCGGGAGTCCGGCCTCCCTGCCGTCCGCAGGCACAACACTGCTCACAACCGGCCCGAGGCACCGCGGTCTGAGCGCCACTGAGAAGCGCGGCAGTCCTGCAGCCACCCCGACACTCCGCATCCGTCCTTGAACCGGCCGTTTCTTTTTAGCTTTTTCTCCTCCTCCTCCAAGGAAGGATGCAGTAAACCTCCAGCCAAAGGCACGCTGACCCTTCTGCGAGCACAGCCTCCAGGTCTCTACGGCTACGACGCTTAAGTTAATAAGAGCCAGCGTCCTCTGGAGAAAGGCCAGCTCAACAGCCTCGCCCCAGGGCCCCCCGCCCCCCCTTCTGTGCGCCTATGCCAACCTCACCCATCTCACGGCCCCTCGTGCTCTAGAGTCCTGCCTCCAACGGCCTGTGAGGAAACCAGCTTTGCCCCTCGCTTGGTAACATGCAACAGCCCTGAATGAAAAGGAAGCAGGTCTCTTACGGCTCAGCGGGTTAAGGATTCGGCAAGGTCACTGCAGCGGCTCGGGCCCCTGCTGGGGTGCACGTTTGGTCCCTGGCCCCGGAACTTCCACATGCCACAGGCACAGCCAAAACAAAGACACAAACCAATGAAACAGAAAAACAAAGGCATACAAAATACAGGCCCCAAATTTTCATCATGAAATTCAAAAGCCATAGAATTCTTCGTCCACCTGTCATGCCAGCTCCTAAACACTCCACCTCAACGTGTGTGCTTCTGCCGCCTGGCACGGCCCGGGCACCGCTGCCGCAGGGAGGTCCGCGCCCCGCCGAGCACGGCAAAGGGTGCAGCGGGTCAGAGCTCTGTCTCCTCGTCTTGCGGCGGGTCTGGCAAGGGGGTCCCGCCAGCCCTGACCTGGGCCAGACCTGGAGAGAGACCCACCGCCCCGTGGCCCTGGTGTGTGGTCTACAGCCCAGGAAAGCCTGCCGTGCCAGAGACACCGCATGAGGAATGCGGGGAGCAGCATCTTGTGCAGAGAAGTCATAAAACAGGCAGGTCAAGGCGGAGGGAGCACCTCCAGCCCCGGCGGAGACCGTGTTTAAAGCACCGGCTCCGACGCGGCGCCCGCTGTCGCGCCCCTCAGGGAGGCGCCTGGGCTCAGCGCCCGCGGCGGCCTCACCTCCACGATGTCCTCCACGCTGAAGTGCACGTCGAAGGCGAGCTCGAGGTCGTGCTCTGGCAGGACGGGGGCCCCCGTGGATGGGTTCCACCCCAAGCCGCAGAGGACTCCGGTGTAGCACTTTCCGTCGCGATCAACCCTCAAAGAAACGTTTGAGAAAAGTCAGCACCTCCACGTTGCGGAGCCGCTGTGTCCATGTTAAAGGGACCGGCCAATGAAACCAGCCCGCACCCCGCCGCCCCCAAGAGAGCAACGAATTTCATTTTTGCATGTTCTCCGCCCGTTTCTGTCTAAGAAGTACTAGCGTGTGGCTATGAAAACAGGAAGTCGTGCTTTTATGAACACCCGTTATTTCGGTTTTTAACTCTCACTGCAGGAGACAAGACACGGCACGGAGGATTTGATGCCGTACAGTTTTTCCCTCTTTCTGAATTCTTTCCCCGAGTTGGAGTCTCAGTAGTGAGATTTCTGGAGAGAAAGCTCCGCAGGCCTCCGGGGCTGTGCCAGACGCCCAGCGCTGCTCCTTCCCACCCGAAACCCGCCACGCAGGCTGAGAACCCAAAGCGCCACGTCTCCGCTTTACCAAAGAGCCGCCGCTCCCTCCACCTGCCACGGGTCCCCCCGCTTCCACCCCGGGAGGTCCCCCTCGCCCGCTGTCTCTCCATCTCCATGGCCACCCGCCTGGGCCGGAGCGCCCGTTTCTCACCCAGACCCACGCAGCCGGCTTCGGACCCGTCTCCCCACACCCACCCCGCTGCCTCCGCTCTGTTTTCCACAACGGCAGACAGCGCTGGCCTCTCAGACGAGGCTCCTGCTCGCTCAAGGGCTTCCAGTGGCTTCTGTGCACCCTGGACACCACCACGAGCAGTCCCGTCTGGCCTCTGCTCGGCTCCCCCAAGTGGCGTCGCCTCCAGCCACGTGCTCGCCCCCCACTAGGCCCGGCTTCTCCGCTTCCCTGCAGGCCTGTCTCCAACCCAAGGAGCTCAGGCCGCTCCAGCAGGAACCCTGCCTCTCCAGACGCCCCCCAGGGCCCTCGACCTGCAGGGCTCCTTCTCCTGTTCCAGGTGCTAGTTTAAACGCAGAGCTGCAGCCCACGATGGGTTCAACACATAATTATCAAACAAGTGAACGGGCACTAAAATTGAGTACCTTTTCAAATATTTTGGTCATTTTCTTTGACTCTTAATCAACTCAGAACTTTTCCCACCATCTGGATCAACGAAATTTTTTATGAAAACAAGCTAAGCAAAAAAAGTTCTCTTCTTAGTCCGAAACAGAAATACACACACTTTTTTTTCCCCACTTTAATAAAAATAAGAGGGGAGTTCCCTTGTGGTGTAGCAGGTTAAGGACCCGGTGTTATCACTGCAGCAGCTCAGGTCACTGCTGTGGCACCGGTTTGATCCCTGGCCTGGGAACTTCCAGGTGCCTTGGGCACAGCCCAACCCCCCCCCCCCCACCGCAATCCCACTTTAAGTAAATTCAAAGCAGACAGACTCAGAATTTAGACTTAAAAGTATTTGCTTTACAGAACAGTCACCAATATGTTTCTTTAAATAGTAAGCTCCCTCACATTATCTTTGATGAATATAATTTATTATTTCACAGAGTTAATAAGCCAGGTCACCCAGAAGAAAGGTAAGCACTACTTCCTCACTGTTCCTGGAATGTCACATCACCTCCACCTCACCAAAGCAGCTCTGAGACTCAAACTGATGACAAACGCACCCCAACAAGGACAGTCCTGAAAGATTTAGGCGAGAATCGACCTACCTAGGGGAGCAATTTTCTGCTCATCCGCTCTAAAACTTAAGGTTTTTTTTTGTTTGTTTTTGCTTTTTAGGGCCACAGCAACAGCACATAGAGGTTCCCAGGCTAGGGGTCAAATTGAGCTGCAGCCATCAGCCTACACTGCAGCCATACCAACTCAGGATCCAAGCCAAGCCTGCAACCTACACCCCAGCTCACGGCAACGCCGGATCCTTAACCCACCCAGCGAGGCCAGGGACTGAAGTCACAGCCTCACAGATGTGGGTCAAGTTTGTTACCACAGAGTCACAACAGGAGCCTCCCTAAATCTTGCATCACTAAAGGCAACCAAAGACCTGGGCTTAATTCTCTTCGAGGGCCCTAGATATTTACATAAACCTAAGAAACCGCAACTAAGACCACAGAAACAGGGCGTTTCTGCCGTGGCGCAGCGCAAACGAGTCTGGTGACCATGCGGGTATAGGCGAGGTGGCAAGAGCCCGACGGGCCCGGGGCGCCCTCTCTCCAAGGTGGGGACGGGGACGGGGATAGGGACGGAGGCGCCCGGCCCTCCCGCCCGGGTTCTCTCTTAGGGATGCGCACACCTACCTCAGCTCCATCACCGGGGCAAAGAGCATGCTGAGCAGAGCAGGGAGGCCGGGAATGTGCGGCAGCAGAGACGTTTCCCGCAGCAGCACGGTGGACCCTGTCAGACGGCAGGGTGGGGCGGCTCAGGCGGAGCAGCGGCGGGCGGGGCGCAGGGATGTGTCTCCAACGGCAAGGGGCTCCCAGGGTCAGTCCCCACAGCCCCGAGCCCGTCCCGACGCTGCTCAGGCTTGGCTCCCATCTGGGGACGAGCTGGGCTTGGCCATCCCGTCTTTCCTTTCTCCGCCACCGCCGTCCGGGTGTCTCAGGCCGGGAACTCGGATTTGCACTCGGCGGTGGCCAAGCGCACGGAGCGAGCAAATGCACATGCAGGGCGTCGGTTTACGCGTCTCCGCGCAGCAGGCAGGTGGCGGTGCCCCATCACCGCTGCCCCCGGAACACAGTCCAGAGACACGGCCCGCGAGCAGGAAGCTCTCACTGGTCGGGGACGGAGCTCCCGCAGCTGACGTCGAGGGAGGTGGGGGCGGCGGCGGCCCGAGGCCCCCCCACTCACCGGTGGCGTTGACCGACAGGGACGCGGCGACCAGCATCCTCTGGTGGCCGTCCTCAGGGGCGTCGCTGACGATGACAGAGTTGACGCTCTCCTTCTCGATCCACACACACCTGGAGGCAGAGGCGCAGGAGGCAGCGGCCCATCCCCGCACCGGGCAGCACCCCCGCCACACGCACGCGGGTCACGGACGGGGCAGGCAGTGCCACCCATCTCGAGGCCCCCCCCCCGCCTCCCCCGATCCCAGACGCTGCCTGGTGCTCGGACCCCGCCCAGCCGGCTCCCTTCCGCCTGCCGGCACCCTCCGGTCCTGCTCTCCCCGCGCGTGGGCCCCGGCCAGGCGCCAGCCGTGACGGCTCTCGGAAAGCTCTCCTCGAGGGCCTGCTCCGGCCCTGTCCCGCCCTGTGCCGCCCTGTGCCACCCTGGGGACAGCCGAGCACGGCCTGGCGCTTCGGCCAGGGTCCTCCCACTCCATCGTCTCCAGGCTCGGTCCCTTTCAAGGCCTCGTGACAGCACAGGTCCTCGCCCTGCATTTCCAACAGGCTGGCGGGTGGGGGGGGGGTGGTGACAAGCCAGGGGCCCCTTGCAGCAAGTGCTCACTTTAAAAACCCGTCCGCGCCCAGGCGTCCCACCCGTCTTAGGACGAGGCATCCCGTGAGGCTCTGCCGACCCCGCCTCGGGCCCCGCGGCCGGAAGCACCTCGCCGGCCCTGACCGCTGCCCGTGGAGCTCCCCCGTGGGCTGCGGGCCTCGGCTGCCTCGGGAACAGCTGGGCTCCCTCTCGGTCTCTCTCGAGGGCAGGGGTTTCCTCTTTGAGCCCCTGCCCACCGGACCCACAGTGCAGGGAAGACCACCAAGTGTGCTCCCTGTGGTCTCCTCAGACTGTCCCCAGGACACGGCGGGCAGCCCAGATGTGCTGAATGAGTAACAATCCCCATGAGAACAGAAAAAAACGAGGCTTCGATGGGAGACACCCCAACACGTCCTGCACAGAAGGGCTCGGCAGACGAGGGAAAGGGGACCTGGGATGCGGAGCCCGTGAGGCTGAGGGGTTGGGAAAAGGCCCGCGTTCCCGCAGGCTGGCTGTGAAGCAGACGCCTTCCGACGCGCCCTGTCAGCAGCCGGGCAGGGAGCGAGTGCAGTGGGAGCGGAAGGCCGCCATACCTGAACGTGGATATCCGGGTCAGGCTGTGGCACTTCAGCGCGTAAGGGTTAAAGGGCCCGTGAAGGATCGCCTGCGCACGCGGAACGTACGAGCTGTTAGCCGCTGGCAGAACATCCCTGAACCTACATTTAACAAGTCCCGAAGCCGGCTCATCGTTTTCACAAAGAAGGGAGCTGCGCCTTGGTCAAAACGGCCGGAGCAGGTGCCCCTGTGCCCCCACCCCCGGGCCAGGCACCCCCCCACGGCCGCTGCGCTGCGGAAGCTCCTCTCCGAGGGACCCGGGCAACAGTATCTGATGCACACCCCGAACTGTGCGGACGTGAAGGCGCCCCCAAAGGGGATGTCAATACTTAATGACCACGAGCATGCAGCCCCCAGGCCTCCTGGTGCCAGAGGGGGGCCACTGTCAACTCCCGTGAGCGCGCCCGTCACCTCGCCGCCAGCCAATCAGAGGACTGGGATTCCCGGCCTCACCTGGCCTTTTACAGGTGCTTTGCTAAAGCCCTTCGGGGGATTCGGGGCTCCAGGGGCACGAGCCACCTCCCCGCCACTCCCCTGGGGGCCTACAAAAGCCTTTCTCTGTTCCTGTTTGCCCAGCTTCACCGGGCCTCAGGCACACAAACTGGTGCTTGTAACAGCAACATTTTCAAGATTCAGCACGGGGGAGAATGCCTTCGAGAAGGTATCTTTCTGGGATGCAACTGAGTTCTTCAATGGTTTCACCCACGCTTCTCAACATACACACTTAAGAAAGAGCTTTGGTGAAACTCTGTACAGGTATTGCTCTGTACAGGTATTGCTTTCCTTGCAGCGGAACGGCCCAGTCACTGGAGCAGGCCTGAGACCACACAGCTAGAGGCGGGGGCAACGACAGTAGAGGCGGGACCAGGGCGGGGTCTCCCAGCCAGAGCCCCCTCCAAGCAGGCCGGCAGCCTGGACTCCGGTGCCCGCAGGGCGGCCTGGAGCCGCGCACGCCGAAGCAGTCATGAACAGTAATCCTCGGATCTTCCAGCTACGTGGTTTTTGTTGCCCGACTCCTACGCGCCCCCGCAATCTCCTCAGAGCTGCCCCTCAGCTCCCCGAGAGCCTGCTCCCCGAGCCCGAGATCCTCGGAACGCCTGCTGAGTACAGTGCAAGCCTCGACATTTCGGCCGTGCGTTTTGGCGGACACTGCCTTCGAAAGGGTTGGCTTAAAAAGAGAACGAGCCAGAGCTTTCCTCGCCTAAGCCTGGGCTTTTCTCTTACTAGACACAGGCTCCATCATGAAAAAAGCAACAGCATTAAAACCCAGGATGGGAAAACCGCCGTGACCGCCAACGACAACTCAGCTTGCCAAGGCAGCAGGAGGTAAGCGTTTCCAACTGCACTCAGAGGCACGCCTGCGGTTACCTTGCAGTGCGGGTTACCCAGCTTGGAGGAAGCGAAGCTCTCCAGCAGACCCCGGATCAGGTAGGTTTCATCCTCCCTCACGAGGGAGGACGCAGGCGCGTCTGCCGCGCCCTCCACGGCTTCGGAAAGGAGACCCTGGAGCATGTCGTGGCTTTGCTGGACAAAGCGAGAAAAGCTCGTTTCGCTAAGAGGCAATGCCGTGTTCAGAGCCCCTCAGTCCCAGCGCCGCTCCGAGCGCCTCCGGCACGACCTTCAGGACCCTTCTCAGGGGACCGCGCCATCGTCGGGTGTCCCGGCAGCTGCGTCACGTGCAGTTTAAAATTCAAACGGGAGTTCCCGTCGTGGCGCAGTGGTCAACGAATCTGACTAGGAACCATGAGGTTGCGGGTACGGTCCCTGGTCTTGCTCAGTGGGTTAATGATCCGGCGTTGCTGTGAGCTGTGGTGTGGGTTGCAGAAGCGGCTCAGATCCCGTGTTGCTGTGGCTCTGGCGTAGGCTGGTGGCTACAGCTCTGATTCGACCCCTAGCCTGGGAACCTCCATATGCCGCAGGAGCGGCCCAAGAAATAGCAACAACAACAACAACAACAACAACAAAAGACAAAAAGACAAAAGACAAAAGACAAAAAAATAAAAAATAAATAAAAATAAAATTCAAACGAAAGCAGACAGACAGGATTCATCAAAGCCTCGGTTCATGATCCTCAGACCTACCTTTCCGCCGCCAGAGCGCTGAAAAAAGGGAGGAAGAGAACGTTTCACACCCAACCTCAGTCCCATGTCGGGGATTCCACCAGGAACCCCAGAAGGGTTTCCACGGAAACACGGGTCTCTGCCCCTTCCCCGCCTCAGCCCCTCGTCCTCAGCAGAAATTACACAAGGGAAACAAACCACCTTCAACAGAAGCCTCCGGGGCAACCCTGAAACTTTCAGATCTAGAGAAACAGCTTCAGAACGGATTTTGAAAGAAACAGTTGAAAGACATCTTGAAACGCTTAAAATACTTTGAGGATTTTATTAATCATTTTCATTAGAGAGAGAAATCTTAGAATCCATATTTTTTAAAAACTTCCCCAAAGAGAACACTGTCACATCTTAATTTTCTCTCTCTCTCGCTCTTTTTTTTTTTTTTTTTTTTTTTTTTTTTGCATTTTAGGGACGCACATGTGGCATATGGAGGTTCCCAGGCTAGGGCTCAAATTGTAGCTCCAGCTGCTGGCCTGCACCACAGCCACAGCAACGTGGGATCTGAGCCATGTCTGCGACCTTCACCACAGCTCACGGCAACGCCAGATCCTTAACCCACTGAGCGAGGCCAGGGATCGAACCCGCAACCTCATGGTTCCTGGTCAGATTGTTTCCACTGAGCCATGACGGGAACGCCCACATCTAATTCTCATTCCGAGGGAAAAACAAAACAAAACAAAACAAAACACGTGGCTGTGAGCTGTGGTGTAGGTCGCAGACGCTGCTGGGATCCCGCGTCGCTGTGGCTGTGGTGGAGGCCGGCAGCTGGAGCTCCGATTCGACCCCCAGCCTGGGACCCTCCATACGCCACGGGTGCGGCCCTAAAAACGACAGGAAAAACAAACCCAGAGCCAGCTTCCCATCAGGACGCCAACCGAAGCAGCGGCACTCGGCCAGCGACACTGCGTCTGGAGGAAAACCTGGATGACGCTCCCAGGGGCCCCACAGGCCTCAGGCCAGCGCCCCCCCCCCCGCCCCCTCCCCCAGCGCCGGCTGCGGATCCTGCGAGGCAACGGGCCCCCACGCCCCCCGCACACGCACCTTGGACTCATAGGGCTCCTCGGCCAGCTCGGCGTAGCCCTCCCGGACCAGCGCGGCGCGGACGTCGATGGAGCCCTGGGCCCCCGCGGGCCGGTAGGCGTCCACGTGCAGGACGCCGTGCACCACGGAGAAGACCTCGGCCAGCAGCGCGCAGCCGCGCACCAGGGCCGCGAAGCGCCGGCCGGCCGCGCCGCTCCAGGGCTCGCCGCACACCAGCGACCTCGCGGACGGGCGCATCCTGCAGATCTTAAACTCCAGAGCCTGCGGATGGGACACAAGCGGCCACTGCAGCAGCCGCAGCGGCCGGCGGCCCGCTCGGCGCCCGTGGCCTGGGAAGCGCCCTGGCCCACGGGGCCCTCCCTGGGTCCTTGTAAAAAGCCCACTGAGAACAGTTTGGGGACGAGTGAGGATTTCGCAGGTAAAAAACCTGGTTTGGCTTTTGCTTTTGCACAACAAAACCGTTCCGAATACCTCTTAGACTGGGTCCATGCAGACCGCAAGTGTGTGTGTGAAAGGGCCTCCAGCCCACCTGGGCTCCGTCGGCTTTCAACACAACCCGAAACCTTAGAAACAGTATTAAAAAATACTGCTGAGAGCTCCCGCTGTGGCACAGCGGGTGAAGGAACCAGCATTGTCTCTGTGTTGACACGGGTCCAACCCCCAGCCCAGTGCAATGGGATAAGGTCGCAAATGCACCTCGGATTTGATCCCTGGACCAGGAGCTTCCACATGCCGCAGGTGCACCCACGCCCCCCCAAAAAGAAAACAAAATACTCCTGAAGGAAAACCACCACTTTTTTGCAAAGTTTGAAACCTTCCATGGATTTTTCACTCTCTCCAAAAGCAGTGTTTTTGCAAGAACACGTTCAGTCACAGATTTTTGGGAAAAAAAAGCAGAAACCAAACTTGGCAAGCATGATGCCAGCACCCGCTGAGGCGCCAGGCCAAGACTCCTCTGAGCTGAGGGCTGGACCGTGGGACACGAGGGGCATGTCCACCCACCTGGAAGGGCAGCTCGAGAAGCTGACAGGGCATCTCCATCAGGAGGTCCAGTGGCACGAGCGCTCTGTTCCCATAGTCCACGAAGAACACCTAGGGCGCGGGAACACCAGCTCACGCGGCCGCCCCCGAGCCACGCGGCCGCGTCTCGCACCGGAATCACCGCTATTTCGTCTCCACTTAACCTTAGACAAGACCTCCTACCGCCTCCTGTAAGCCCGTCCCATCTCCCTCTGGTTCGCCACAGAAAACACACCTCAGCGCAACGGCCACACACACAGAGGATCTGCGCCCTGAAGTAGCTTTCTCTACCAGCGTCGGCAAAGGGCGCCAGACAGACCGAGTCTGGATGCGGGTGAGTGGGCAAGGGCACCAACTTCAGACGGCTTATCTCGGCTGAGAGCTGCTTCAGAACCTCGGCATTTTTCTCATCAATCCTGTATCCCCAAAAGTGCCCCACCTCGACCACCTGGAAAGAAGCAAGAGCCGCAGCGCTGAGCCCCGGAGAGGGGTCCTGTAGAGAGGAACAGGCGCTCCCACAGCAGCGCGGGCACGTCGGACCCCCAGGCCCCGCAAACTGTCCTCCTCGGGCGCTAAGTACCTACAGGCTCTCAGGAGCTGCTTACGAGAAAACGCGAGGTCCCTGGTCAGGGGGCCGAGGAATGTGGGGCCCCTCCTGGAGGCGCCCCAGGGCGGCACCAGGGGGTGGGAGCAGGGGCTCCAGCCGCCAGGCCCCGCTGAGCAGTTCTCACCCGCTGCCCCTGCGACGGCCAGGGCCCACACGGCCGCAGAGGGCCGGCCTTCTGGAAGCCGAGCTTCTACGCCAAGTCTCCCAGTGAGGGCTACCTATGGATCTACCAGGATGCATGATGCAAATGGAACTGAAATTTTATTTTGAAGAAGTAAAAACCATACCCTCATGAATAGTGGTGCCAACGCTCGTTTTTGTCGATAGAAACGGAATCACACAGGCAAGTGTCACTATGCTAATTAACAGTTTTACATTTACCATGTCAGTAAAACCGATTTTTTGAGCAGTGTAAACATACTAACAGTTTACGATTAAGCTCTGATTCCAGAATGAACACGTACAGTAATTCAAGGTCACCCAGGCGTACTAGCATTGGCCCTGTGCGCAGCAGGTGTGCTCTGCCAGGGCCCGCGCCCAGGTGCCCGGCACGGTCCGTGCCTGGTCCAATCTGAGGGCACAGAGGAACCGAGGCACAGAGGCCGCCGGTGCGCTGCCCTCGGACCAACCCCTCCATCGAGGGCAGGGTGTCGGTTCCCGGGTACCCAGCCCGTGTGTGTCCCCACGTCCGTTGCTCCAAGCACACCACGCGACCGCTCTAGTCAGGAAGACGGGAAGCTGGTGTCTGGTCGCAGCGTCCCTACCTCTGTCACGCTGACCGTCAGCAGGAGCTCCGACACCGCCCGGGACCTGCCCGACGTGTGAGATGAGACCTGTGCAGCGTCCACCTTCTGCTTCTGAAAGTCCACGCTCACCCTGTGGACACAACGTTTGTAAAAAGGCAACACGGGCGTTACAAAGAAAACACGTTTACAGATGGGCAGTTACTGCTCGAGTTATTCCACTGTTTCGCCCAGGAGAGAACACTGATAAAACGCCTCAAGCCAGCGATGACGGGTTTCATCTCAAATCTGCGGTTCTGGCGGCTTCAGGGCCGCCTGCGGAGGGCGGGCCCCCAGGCACCCAGCACCCTTTGGCACCTGCAGGCTAAGTGACCCGCAGGCCCTCACGGTCGGCTGCCACAGAGTCTTTCGAGAAGGGAAGTTCTAACGAGAACCTACGGTCGAGCGCAGGAAAACCTACTCGATGGCCTGCAACGGCCTGCGGGGAGAGAAGAGGGGCCTATCTACCTGTGTGAGCGAACGGCTCTGCTGCACGCCTGAAGCTCGTACACACTGTGAGGTCACTAGACTCCAGATTCAAATTTTAAAAAGAATAAGGGAGTTCCCGTCGTGGCGCGGTGGTCAACGAGTCCGACTAGGAACCACGAGGTTGCGGGCTGGATCCCTGGCCTTGCTCAGTGGGTCTTGGAGCCGGCGTTGCCGTGAGCTGTGGTGTAGGTTGCAGACGTGGCTCGGATCCCGCGTTGCTGCGGCTCTGGTGCAGGCTGGTGGCTACAGCTCCGATTGGACCCCTAGCCTGGGAACCTCCATATGCCGCAGGTGCGGCCCTAGAAAAGGCAAAAAGACAAAAAAAATATGTATTTTTTTTGTCTTTTTGCCTTTTCTATATATATATATATTTTTTTTGTCTTTTTGCCTTTTCTATATATACATATATATACATATATATATATATATATACATATATATACATATATATATATATATATACATATATATACATATATATATATATAAATTCTAAGTCTAGGACCTGCAGTGTTTCCTAACTTGCGGTTTCAGAGGTGACTGTGACCTTTAGAAAAGTACAAGAATCTATGCCTGCTTAATAACCTCAGAAGACACATAACACGATTTTCTAACCAGCCTAAGCGTTAGCACGCGTCCCTTAAAGCAATGATACAGTCTATGCCAAAATCTGAGGAGACGAAGCATAAACTTGATAAAAAGCTTCCTTTCCTAATGATTTTATTCTTAAGCGAAGAGGAGGAATTACGAGACCCTGGTCCCTCCCTCTTCCGACTCTTCAGACCCATGTAGCGAACGAGGGGGGCTGAGGCAAGAGCAGCCCGCAGGACAGGTCTGCTCTATGTGACAAACTGAACCCCTAAACTCCCAAACTCTCGGAATCAAACATCCCACACCGGGGCACAGGCTTCTCTTACCTCTCACCAATTCCTCAAATTCCTGCCAAACTCCTCCTGCCGTTAAAGCCTTTTCCTAAGCAGTGACGCCTGGGAGGCCTGCGGGCGCGCGGCAGTGACCTGCTGTGGGCCCAGAAAACCCAAGGGCCCCTGGCAGCTGCTGGGTGGTGAGCCCCTGTTCTGGAGCCAGCCAGACCCACGCAGGCTCCCCGCCCCGCCACCAGCTGCGGGGGGCCCTGCTCAACGAGGAGCGACTGGGCGCTCCCAACAGCTTCTCCATTTCGTCGGACTGGCGGCTCTGCTAAGAAAAAGATGCCACTTCGCTCAGCAGGAAAAGACGATAACTATCAGGAGGAAGAAAGGAAGCTAATACTAGGTTCAATCTCTTTGCTTTAAACTGAAAACGACATAAATGATTCCACTCGAACCTCCGAACGGCCTTTCGCAGTAGGAATCGCACAGTTAAAGCGACGAGAATGCTGAGGTTCAGAGAGGTCTGGCATCGTGCCTCAGCACACACAGCGAGGAGAAGATGGGGTCAGGGGTCACGGCAGCTCTACTGGCTACAGGCCAGTGCTGTAGGTGAACCTAAGCAAGACTAAACTGCAGTTGAAGAACAGTATCTGGGAGCTCCCCAGGGGTACGGTGCGTCGGGGATCCAGCATGGTCACTGCTGTGGCGTGGGTTTGGTCCCCGGCCCTGGAACCTGAGTGTGCCGCAACTGCGGCCAAAAAAAAAAAGCATCTGAAGACGTGAAAGCGGGCGGCGGGAGGCGCCGCCTCCTCGGAGAGTACCTTGCAGTCCTGAGCTTGGCAGCAGCCCCGCCTCGCACCTTCCCTTCGATCTCCTCTGCAGGGTGGACGCTGAGTTCAAGGGACATTTTCAGCTGGGACAGCTTAATGGCCATGCACACGGCAGGAAGCGTCTTAAACCTCTCCGTTGGATTACGTGAAAACTCCACGAAGGCTCTGCTCAACAAGTGTAAAGGAAAAATACACTTGACCAAGAAAAAGTATTTAAGGGTCAATGTTTCTCTTATGAGAAATAAAAATTATAATGACACGTCATTAAATTAAAATTAAGCATAATCTATATTAGGCAACACAACGCAGAATAAAGATTGAGTTCAAATGCAATTTCCAGCTAAGAAACCTTAATTCTCATAATTAGAACAAGGTAACAGGTTTACAGGTTTTTTAAAAAGTTTTACTATAGGAGTTCCTGTCATGGCTCAGCGGAAACAAATCCGACTAGTATCCATGAGGACGCAGGTTCAATCCCTGCTTGCTCAGTGGGTTAAGGATCTGGGTTGTCGGGAGCTGTGGCGTAGGTTGCAGAGGCAGCTCAGATCCGCCGTGGCTGTGGCTGTGGTGCAGGCCGGCAGCTTCGGCTCCAATTCAACTCCTAGCCTGGGAACCTCCATATGCCGCGGGTACAGCCCTAAAAAGACCCAAAAAAAAAAAAAAAAAAAAAAAGTTACTGTAAAATAAAAAGCAGATAAAGCAAACCACACAAGCGAGCAGTTCAGTGGCCTTCCCCATGTTACCCCAAAGCACCACGGAGTCCCTTACCAGCGATGCTGACGAACGCCCCCCACCCCTCGCCCGCGTCCGAGGGTCCGATCCCCCACCCCTTCCTCGGGAGCTAAGAACAAACACGCAGTAAAGGACACCGGCCAGATGTTTCCTGGTATAAAGAGGAAAAGCTCGCGCTGTTTACGTACAAACGTGAGAATCTCCTAGGTCAAAACATCATACTCATAAAACAGACCTACGGCCCCTCCAGAGGCTGCCAGGAAATGCGCTACCCTGAGACGTGGGAGGTCCCTCGGCCTGCGCCCCCTCTCCCTCCCGCCCGCCTCGGCCCGGTGCCCTCTCACCCCGCCCCCGCTGCCCCTTGGTAAACCCACCGGCCGGCACGTGCCCCCTCCTGGCCTCTGCTGCTGTGTCGCCAGAAGGCTTCCAAGTCCTCCTTAGAAAGAAGGCCTTTCGAATACTCCCGACCACACTCCCAGGATCTCCAGGAGTGCTGTCAACTCAGCGTGCGGAGCAAGCCACGCCTGTGCCCCCGACCCCAGGCCGCTCCGGCTCCCCTCTCCTTCGTCCTGCCCAGCCGCCCACCCGCGCCGCCGCCCACCCGCGCCGCCGCCCATGGCTGAACCAAGAGCACCCCCACTGTCCTGCACCTCCTTTCCCTTTCAGACCCTGCCGCCTGGGTGACAGCTTGTCACCCCGGTTTGAGCGGCGGCTTCCTCTCCTGCTCCTCCCTGGTCAAGCTCCACAAAACACAGTTCCAATGAGGACACCCTCAGGGGTCTCTAAGTGCCCAGCAGGTGTGTCCATACTGGTCAGCTGGCCACAGACAGCGCTGGCCTCCCGCTGTCCACACCCCATCCGACACACACTCGCACACACCCCGTGCTTTCCCACGTCACAACGCCGACGCCCTGGGCTCCTGCAGGAGCACCACGCTCAGCCTGTCTATCTCCAAGGCCCGCCCGACAGCGCCCGAGGAAGTCCCAGGCGAAAGCCGCTGGCCCTACGCTGAGCCTGTCTCCTGCCCGCCTGGCCTCTCCCAGGACACGTCGCGAGAGGCAGATGGCTGGGCTCCGACCCCGCCCTCCACGCCGCACACTGAGCCGACAGCCTCTGGGAGGAAACTTGTGCTCCAGGGCCCAGCGCGGGCCCTGCTCGATCCGAGAGGACACTCGTCATTCCTTCAATCACTGTTTTAGGTCCCTCTTTAACTACTTGCTGCCCGGAGCTGGTAAAACCAGAAGACCACCGCCGCGTCTCCAAGTAACTGGCCTGACATTGGCACTGTGACGAAAAATCGGAAATCCATGAGAAATACAACAAAACATAATTAAAGTAGCTAAAAAGAGGCCCCTGACAGGAAGAATAAGAAACAAACACAGAATCCAACCCACAGGGAAGATTATGGGAAGCGGCTGCTGCGGGCTGAGTGAGAGCCTGGACCGCTCAAATCAGTTCCAAGACCATCCATGCGGTGTAACCGGAACCTCAAGAAGGCGAAGGGACTGTCCATCTTCGAGAAGCATGGTCTAGCTGTGTGGGTCCGGTTCTTACTGAGCAATTTTATATAAGCGATTGAGAGTTTGACTGTTTTAACTTGTATTAGGATGTTTAAGAAGACGTGAGGCCCTCTTGAGTGTAGTTAAATCTGTAACAGTTGTGAGAAGTACTTGGAGAGGCTTTACCTATTAGGGTTAAATATTTGCCACAGGAGGCATTCACAGTGCTCAGAAAGGAAACCAGTATTTTAACCATAGGATCAGAACGTAAACCGTCTGTGTCACCCAATCCGACCTTTAGCAGAGGGCGCAGGCTCAGCTTGAGGTCTTGGGACACTGATCCGAAAGCAACCACAGGTATCTCGCATTTACTAGACTGGGAAAGTTCCATGAAGTAATTGTTTCGGACACCAGAAAAAAACTTCTGACTTTAAATATTAGAAATCAACTTAGGAAGTTCCCATGTGGCGCAGCAAGCGAAGGAGCCAGCATTGTCACAACAGCAGCACAGGTTCAGCCCCTGGCCTGGGAACGTTCTCATGCTACAGCACGGCCAAAGAGAAGAGCCAATTTAAATGCTGTAAGGAGCCGTTTCTGTGCATAAACACCCCCTCTTGGGAAGAGGACTAAGCACCTGCGGGCGGATACACTCTCCTGCAGGCCTGCAGGCCTCCAGCTGACTCCTTCCCAGCGACGCCCGCCCGTGATGTCTAGGGGCACAGGTACCCAAATACAGGCTGCCGCCCTGAGCTCCGCTAGGGGCCAGTCGGTTGAAACAGAAGAGGAGCTGCTCCCAACAAGAAGAGAAACCAAAAATGCATTTCTCCCCCCCCCCTCCTTTTTTTTTAATCCTTTTTAGGGCCAAAGGTGAGGCATATGGAAGTTCCCAGGCAAGGGGTCCAATCAGAGCTGCAGCTGCTGGCTGACACCACAGCCACAGCAACGCGGGATCCTTAACCCACTGAGCAAGGCCAGGGGCTGAACCCACGTCCTCATGGATACCAGTCAGGTTCTTAACCCACTGAGATGTAACGGGAACTCCCAGAGCTGCATGTCAAGAGTTGTCGCAGCAGCCCTTCTGAAGATGCGGTTTCATAAGCACTCAGTTTAAAGAACCGGCTCCTGGAAACGGGAGAAATCTCACGGCTTGGTCACACTGGCAGTGGCTGGCAAGAACGGCTACTTACTTTGCACCATCGAACACAATGGATCTGACTTGGCCACACTTTCGAAAGAGAGACTGCAGCTGCTTGTAGTAGAGAAAGCCATAGGGAGGGACGTGCTTCAGCTGAAAGACATGACGCGGCGTTGGCGGGAGGGAGCCGAGAGCCACGCGGCAGCTGCACAGCGCAGGCCCGGCCCGGCGGCGAGCTGAGCGGCTGACAAGCTCTGGCTCCCAGCTACCCTCGCGCGCCACCCACGGACCCAAGGGCTGGCTCTCCCCCCGTGAAAACAGTCCCGGAGTCTGATACAGAAAAATTAAGACTCGTTTTTTATTGGGCCTTAAAATAATCAAGCTGACGAAATACATCTCTCTCTTTTTTTTTTTTTTTTGACTTTTTGCCTTTTCTAGGGCCGTACCTGCGGCACATGGAGGTTCCCAGGCTAGGGGTCCAATTGGAGCTGTAGCTGCCGGCCTACACCAGAGCCTCAGCAACGCGGGATCCGAGCCTCATCTGCGACCTACACCACAGCTCTCGGCAACACCGGATCCTTAACCCACTGAGCGAGGCCAGGGATCGAACCCGCAACCTCATGGTTCCTAGTCGGATTCATTAACCACTGCGCCACGACGGGAACTCCCAAAATACATCTCTTGAAACAGAATGTTTCTACATAAGCAGGAAGAGGCGCGGCGAGAGGAGGCCATGCACCTCAGCACAGGCCGCCCGCGCGGAGTGCAGAGCAGGGACAAGGCACCGGGCAAGGCCCTCTCAGGTGACACTCATTTACACAGGAGGTGACTTTCGGGCCCAGACCACGGGGTGCACAGGCTGCCCTGCAGCGAAACCAGCGCACAGGAGAGGGGAGGGCGCCCGCCCTCGAGGTCACAGGAGCCCCAGAGCTTGGTCCGCCCTCAGGGCCGTGCTCCTTGAGAGCAACAAAAGCCAAGAGGCCTTTCAATCAAAACCCCTGGGGGAGGGGGGGAGCAGCACGTCTGTAACGTCCCAGGCCGGGACCCTCACCCCTGGGCAGCCTGATCCTTCAGGAACAGGGTGATGGAAACAGGAGGCATGCCCGCTATCAGAGCCGGGCCAGGAACCGAACCCGGGGACCCAGAGAAGCCGGGCTCCCAGACGCAGTCCTCCGGGTGTTGCCCTGAAGTTACCTGTGCTCAGGTTTACACAGAGGGTCCAGGGACGTGGGTCCAACGTCAGGGCCTGCGACGGACTCTGAGCTTTGCCCAAAGCACGTGTCACTTAACTCCTCCTCCCCAGGCCAGAGGGGAGGCTGTGGCCTGGGCCCTAAACCCGAATTTAAAAATAAACGAGGAGTTCCTGTCGTGGCGCAGTGGTTAACGAATCCAACTAGGAACCATGCGGTTGCGGGTTTGATCCCTGGCCTCGCTCAGTGGGTTAACCATCCGGCGTTGCCGTGAGCTGTGGTGTAGGTCGCAGATGTGGCTCGGATCCCGCGTTGCTGTGGCTCTGGCGTAGGCTGGTGGCTACAGCTCCAATTGGACCCCTAGCCTGGGAACCTCCATATGCCGCAGGTGCGGCCCTAGAGAAGGCAAAAAAACAAAAAACACTGATTACAGATTACCACGACAAATAGAATAAAAATAGTTTTTTTTTTTTTAAAGTTACATTAAATAAATAAATAAATAAACGAATACTCTCTAGGGGATTCTATGAGGCACAAAGGGGATCGGGTTTAAATCACAGTACAAAGTTGCCAACCAAATAACTCTTCGTGGGAAATGAAGCTATTAAACAAATCTCCTTAAATTTATGGAGAAGCATCTTAAATCCTTCAGAATGGGACATGACCAACCAAGATGAGCCCTAATACCTACCCCTCAAGGCTTCTTTCAAGGCCAGGTTTGCAAAAAAGGAAGCAAGACTGAAGATCCAGTGAGTGTGCGGCAAAGGTCTGGCCAGCCCTCAGAGTGGCCTCAGGGGCAAAGGCCACTCAGCACTGATACAGAGGGAGACAAGGGGCCCAAGAGGCTGCTCTGCGGCCAGCCCCGCGGGCGGGCAGCCCCCAGGCCCTGACCCTCGCCACCTACCATGACGGTCGTCCTCGGGTCTTTGCCTGCCAGCTCCCTCACCGCCACCTCTTCGTCAGGCTGCCCGAAAGTAAAGTAATTTGGGTAAAAAGCACCTGCCAACACGACCTGGAAGAGAAACTGATTTTCATGAAGTGACAGCATGGCTCCGTCCCGTAGCTCAGCACTCGGCCATCTCGGCTCAGGACACGTGCCACCTGCGAGACAGGTGCGCGAGCCGCGAGCCGGGCCTCCGGCCAGCAGGGACAAAGTCACGATTCTGGTTCCTTCACCAGGACAAATGCCCTCTACGTGTTCTTTCTTCAAAGGTGCTTGAGTGCTTCTCAGAACGGGGCTCGGGAAGCGCGGGCGCGTTAACTGGGACACAGACCCCCTTCTCCCCGACAGGCTGACTTCTGTGGGTCAGGCACGTTCCGAATGCTTAGATCAAGTCCCAACTGGGACAGGCAGATGCACTACAGTGAGCTTGCCTCCAACAGAAAAGCGCTCTGCAGAGGGTCCCTTCCTCCGTAGACACAGCATTTGAAACCCACACCCCCAGTGGACTAGCGCCCAGCCCTAGAGCCATTCGATATCCAGAACACCCAGGTCTCCAGCTTCGTCCGGTTCACAGGTCCCTTGCTAGAACCCAGCTCTGCAGGCGCCGGCCCACGCTGGTGCCTCCGGGGAGCACGGCTGCTCTGAAACCCACGATGAAGAGCAGCGGCACCCCTCCAGGGCCCGCTGGCCTCAACAGAACTCGTCCAAAGCTGCACCCAACAGCACACCTGGTCACGGCCTTCAAAGGTAAAATGGGTTTCCCTGTGACGGAAGAGCGAGGCAGTAGTGATAAGAGCACTTTTACTCCCTCAAAAGCCAAAACCAAAGGACCTGCGCTGAAGCAGCGGAGGCCAGGAGCAGCCTCTCTCCTCCAGCTGAGCCACGGGCCTGGCCACCGGCTCAAGGACATGGGAAACCCAAACCAGGCCAGAGCAGCGATGTTCCTGGCTCCCCAACAGCACGAACGCTGTGGCCTAACCTGTCCCCTGAGGCAGCAGCGTCCCAGACAGGAGCCCGGAGCAGACCTAACGCGCCCACCTGGAGGATGAATCGCTGCTTGTGCGGGTACTCCCGGTCCAGGACGGGCCGCCGGCAGTCCGCGTGCATGTTGAACTGCGAGACGCGAGACTTCAGCTCTTCATACAGTTCAGCCACCTAAGACGACACCGCAGATGAGGCTCCGGGTGCTACGGTCCGGAGAGCAGCGAAGGCGCCACAAGGACGATACAACACGGGCGAGCAGCGCTGCAGCACCAAGAGCCTTCGGACTAAAGGTCAGCCAATGAAGAACGGGGAGTTCCTGGGCGCAGCAGCGGGTTGTCACTGCAGTGGCTTGGAGTGCTGCTGTGGCAGGAGTTCAATCCCTGGTTTAGGAACTTCCACATGCCTCAGGCACGGCCAAAAAAAAAAAAAAATCAAATTGAAATTATGCAGTTTGGAGTTCCCATCGTGGCTCAGTGGTTAATGAACCCAACTAGTAACTATGAGGTTGTGGGTTCAACCTCTGGCCTTGCTCACTGGGTTAAGGATCCAGCAGGATCCAGCGTTGCCGTGAGCTGTGGTATAGGTCGCAGATGCGGCGTAGGCTGGCAGCTACAGCTCCGATTTGACCCCTAGCCTAGGAACCTCCATATGACACAGGTGGGGCCCTAAAAAGACAAATAAAATAAAATATAAAAATAAAATTATGTGGAGTTCCCGTTGTGGTGCAGTGGGTTAATGATTTTAATGATTCCACTTGTCTCTGTGGATGCACCAGTTCGATCCCCAGCCCAGCGTAGGGAGTTAAGGATCTGGCATTGCTGCAGCTGTGGTGTAGGTTATAGCTTTGGTTTGGATTTGATCACTAACCCAGGAACTTCCACAAGCAGCAGAGGCGGCCGAAAAATGAAACGACATGAGACGAAATGAAATGAAATAAAACAATGCAAGTCACTTTCTCTGACCAAAATGCAATAAAAATTTTAAAATAACAAAGTAAGACATCTAAAAATAGTTCTTTCTACCTGGAAATGTAAATAGTCTTAAAAACTGAGTCGAGGAGAAAACCAGTACTAAAAACAGCTGGACAGGGATGACCATGAGACCCTACATGTCAGAAAGCAATGGTAACCAGCCCACACTGTGCTGTCAAGCACATTCACACCTTTAAATACATTTAATTAGAAAGGTTGGAAGTATTACTCAATCAAATTCTCATTTCAGTAAGGCTAACATGTGAACCAAGAGACAGGAAACAACTAAACTGACGGAAAAAAGCAAACATCAGCCCACTGAAATGCCCTCTGCCCACCTCCTTAGACACCTGCAGAGTAGAAACGACAAGTCGAACCAAGAGTAAGGCCTCTGCAAACACAACAGGCAGAGCGTCCTGCAAGCTGCACTCAGGGCCAAGTCAGCAGGCCTGGGCTGTCCCCACCCAGGACATTCCATAGAAAGCTGGAGCTCCTGGAAAGTCACCTCCAGGCCCCTGCAGTGTCCTGCCTCATGAGAGGTTCCTTGTTTACCTGAGGCCACGGGCCCACCCGACCACCCCCAGTGAGGCCCGCCCTCTGGGCTCAGGTGAGGGTGAGCCTCCCTGGGCGGCTGGGTGGCGATCCTTCACGCGGGCTGTTTGGCACCCCGGCCCTCCGCCCCTCCCCACTCCTCCTCCCTCTGCCCGTTCTCATCTGCATCCTTCGGCTGGAACAAGCTTGACCGTGACTGGAACACAAATTCTTTTTTTTTTTTTGTCTTTTGTTGTTGTTGTTGCTATTTCTTGGGCCGCTCCCGCGGCATATGGAGGTTCCCAGGCTAGGGGTCGAATTGGAGCTGTAGCCACCGGCCTACGCCAGAGCCACAGCAACGCGGGATCCGAACCATGTCTGTGACCTACACCACCGCTCACAGCAACGCCGGATCGTTAACCCACTGAGCAAGGGCAGGGACCGAACCCGCAACCTCATGGTTCCTAGTCGGATTCGTTAACCACTGCGCCACGACGGGAACTCCTGGAACACAAATTCTAATGAAGCCGTAAACAGGGGGCGCACTTCGTGAATCATGGCCACCCCGCCCCCCACCTGCTGCGCGACCCCCCCCACACCTGTGAGTCACCTGTACTTGAATTCAAAGAAATATCGACCTACCTCTCTAATCCTCTTGATCTGAATGTAATTTAACCGTCCCCAGTCAAGTTCATCCTTTAAATAATAAAGGCATAATATTCAGTATGAATGTAACAAATCAGAGCTAATTTTGGCTACTCTAACAGGAACCTCAGCTACAAATACACACCAGAAAGCATGTATACCACCGAGAGAAGTACCACGGCTGGCCTCTTATTAAAAAGGAAGCTTGACCAGTAATTCGTGTGGTTATTTTAAGGCCACCCTGGGCATGGCAAATTTAAACACAGAGGCCAATCAACCATCTTCTGAACCCAGTCGGTTCAGAGAAGAACAGAAGCAGACAGTCCCCCGAAAAACGAAGGCGGACAGGTTAAGCTGTTGCAAGCCCATTATCTAAACCTGCGCTGGAAACAGCAGAAAGAACAGCTCAGGGCTCCAGTTTGCACCAACACGCCCCGCATGTCCCACGGGTACCGAGTGCTGGGGCTGCGGAGGCGGGGCAGCCGCTGCCGCCCCCAGGACTGTCTGCGGCGCCTCCCACCCAGGCAGGCTGAGCGCCGGCTGCACAGGCAGGCCCGAGGCTGCGCTGGCCAGCGCTGGGACGCTGGGGACACAGCGGCCACAAAGCAGCAGAAAGAATGCGTGAACCAACCTTCGGGTGGCGCAGCTCTCCCCTCTGTCTGCAAGTCTGCCAGGCCTAAAAATAAACAAGCCAGAGCTTCAACGTACTTTACCGGCTCACTGAATTGTCAGAAGTCCAATTTCAACACATTTTGACCACAAAACATTTACGAACTGAATTTTTTCAATCACCTTCATAGAACTGGACTCCTACCCTCATCTCCCCTTCTCCCAACACAATTCAGTATCAGACCCCACAACCCCAACAACGTTTTCGACACAGACGTATGCCATGCGAAGGGGCGGACAATACTCGCACAGCGTTTGCAGAGAAAACGCACTTTAAATGCCTCCACGAGAGCAATGCAGTCACTCTTACTGCTGCCAGAGAAATTCATCTTGCTCCTACGAAGAGATAACAAAGCGTCATCTGATACCATTAAGATGAAGTGACTTCTGACTACACGCGCGGTCAATACGTACCTGTATCCATCCAGGTGTTGCCTAAAAGGCATTGCAAAAAAATTCTTCAAGGAGAGAGATGCCGCTGACAAGAGACACGGAGAGAACCTAAGGCTGCGGGAGGGACCGCGCCTCCCAGCCCGGGGCTCCGCTCCCTGCTCACCTATGATCAGACACTCGTCCAGACACCCAAACACGTGTCCAAGGACAATGAGTTTCCCCAGCTGCTGATTAACAGGAAGGTGGGCTAAAACCCTCCCTAGGAAGGTCAGTTCACCATCATGCGGGTTCTCGTCGTCCCTGGGCCCGCGGACTGCAAGAGCGCCGACCTGGGGAAAACCAATCAGCACTGGTAGCAAGCGGCGGGTACTGGCACTCTTTCTTTCTGGCCTTAAGGCAGGGAGTTCAAAACAGGAATGGAAGACCAAATTTTGACAGTAAGGTTCCAAAAGACATCTAAGTCAACTCAGGAAACATTACTAAGAAAAAGTTTTTTAAACTTCTTTGAAATTTGGAACACATTTTATTATTTTTTAACACTGGCAGCTAATACTCAAGATGCTCCCCCGAAAGTCTAGGCAACTCACAATTTAACGAACACGGCACATAGAGCACTAAACCAAGGATCCAACTCAGTGGTCACTCACAGCCAGCATGTACCAAACTGTGTCCGGAAAACAGCTTCTCAACCCGAGTACGTGTAACTTACAGACATCCGAGCGACATCAAGGGATCGGAGGTGCACCAACTGTGAGGGCGGGACGCAGAACCCCCGCAGCCCGAGCAGGGGTCCAGGCCGCACCGTGGGTGGGCACTGGCCGCAAGGACCAAAAGCAGAGCCTGCGTCAAAGACGCCACAGGAGCAGAGCAGTGCTTCCAGCCAGAGGAAGAGGAAAGGCCAGGATGTGGGCAGGTGGGAGAAGGCTGCTGGAGCCGCCCGAGGAGGGTGCAGGAGGACTGGGGAGCGGGTGCAGAGGGGCTGCGTGGAGACGTGAGCCCCGAGCAGGATTTTGGCTAAGACAACTAGCCAAGCTGGTGTGAGCATAACCAAGCAACATGCATAAAATGTGGAATCAACAACCCGTCATTACATGCTTTTCCAAGCAACTGCTGGTGATTAACTGCGATCAAAATACCTTTAAGACACCAACAGTATGACACGTCTAAAATCTGCCAAAAACTCTTAGCTCTTGCGGAGAATGTGACCAGGTATCAGAGAGGCCCACCTCCTTCAGCAGAAGGATGGTGCGTTCAATGTCACCGAGACTAGGCGGAGAGAGCGCCGTGGCCAGCAGCGCTCTGGGCTCCCCCATGTCGAGGAGTTTCAACTTCAGTATCGTGCTTCCCAGTGGACAGCGCTGAAAAGAACAAAACCTACATTCAGAAGCGATAAACAAAGGTCCATCTATTCACCTTTACATGACCAGTACTTCAGAGAGAAGGACGAGAGAGGGATCGAGGGAAGGAAGGAAGAAAAAGAGACAGAGAAAGGAGAGAGAGACGGGAGAGGAGCCGGCGGGGAAAGAGACAGAAGGGAAGCCAGAAGAGGGAGGCGCAGAACGGGGCGGCAGGGCCAGCTCCCGCAGGAGCCAGAAGCGTTCGAGGCAGAGCAGGGGGACAGGCCCACTGCAGGGCCAGCCAGCTCCTTAGCACATGGCTAACACGTGACATGTGACAAAGGCTAGGAGTCCCCCACCAAAGGCCTGATGCCTAATGAACTGAAGCCAGTACTGTGATGAAAGTTTGCTCAGAGTGGTTTTTCTGGGATCAAAACTGTAGGACACTCAAAATTCTATTACCCAGAATGTTCAGTCAAACAATCTATAAAAAACAAACTACGCAGATGGCCAGGGACTGTTTACCAGCATCTCAGGAATGACGTGGTCGGGGATGGAGGTGTCCCAGAAATCCTTGGGCACGAGTCGGTAGCAGTACCCTTTAGACACACGTCCGGCACGGCCTTCGGGGAGAAACAGTGGCATGTGGTGGCATCGTCACTTTCCCATAAGCATAAAGATACAGTTAAACATGGAGACAAGCCTCTGCTACCTTCCACCGAACCAGCTCAGTAAAAACTTGAGCTAAGTCAGTGTCAGAAGTCATCTTAGACACACGGATTAAGTGCAGCTTCCTACTCAGCGTGGAGCCCCAGGCGTCTCGCCAAGGCAGTGGAAATCCACTTTACCCGCCACGCGGCTCCTGCACGCCCACCGCGCATGCTGGCCAAAGACAGGTCACAAAGCGGGAGGCATGCGGCTGGGGACAGACGCTGGGCCTCCCCGACGGGAGCCGGCCTGTCTGCGTGGCTGTCACCGCTGACACCTCTGCAGAGGCGGCCTGCAAGGCCCCTGCTCCACATTCAACAGGTGAAGAGCTCAAAGCCAGGCCTGGCCCAAGAGACCACCCTACTGTCAGCTCTCATCTTGTGACAGGATCGTGGCTGAAACAGAAACTCCTTTATTCCAAAACAGCAATGTTTCCTGAGAGCAGGGCGGGGCGGGCGGGGATCCTTCATAAATACTTTAAAAAACAAGGCAGGAGTTCCCGTCGTGGCTCAGCAGTTAGCAAACCTGACGAGCAACCATGAGGATGCGGGTTTGGTCCCTGGCCCCGTTCAGTGGGTCAAGGATCTGGCACTGCCATGAGCTGTGGTGTAGGTCACAGATGCAACTCGGACCCCATGTTGCTGTGGCTGTGGTGTAGGCCAGGAGCTGCAGCTCTGATTCTACCCCTAGCCTGGGAACCTCCATATGCCGCAAGTGCAGCCCTAAAAAGACAAAAAGACCAAAAAAAAAAAAAAAAAGAAAAAAGAAACTGGGGCAGCACAGGGCGACGCTTTCATGCCACACCTCTGCAGTCTGGATGCTGCCCTTCCGCCCCCACCCCCGCCCCACCAGGGCACTGCGTGGAGAGGCCAGACTTCCGCTCCCGCCCCCACCTCCCCGCACCGGATCTTCAAATGATGACTGTCTAAATAGAAAAGCCCAAGGGAAATGACAAAACCAAGATCAACTCCTAGAACTAATTAGTGCAACTAGCAAGTCACAGGACACAATACCGACACAGAAAAATCAATCACATTTCCATAGGCTAGAAACAAACAGGTGGAAACCAAAATTTAAAATGCAGCATCCGGAGTTCCCGTCGTGGCGCAGTGGTTGGCGAATCCGACTGGGAACCATGAGGTTGCGGGTTCGGTCCCTGCCCTTGCTCAGTGGGTTAACGATCCGGCGTTGCCGTGAGCTGTGGTGTGGGCTGCAGACGCGGCTCGGATCCCGCGTTGCTGTGGCTCTGGCGTAGGCCAGTGGCTACGGCTCCGATTCGACCCCTAGCCTGGGAACCTCCATGTGCCGCGGGAGCGGCCCAAAGAAATAGCAAAAAGACAAAATAAAATAAAATAAAACAAAATGCAGCATCATGATTATTATAATCACTTCAAATCAAACTGAATACTTAGTTGTAAAGCCAACAAAACATGCACAGGATCTGTATGCTCAAAATAACACAATGCTGATTAAAGAAATCAAGGATGACATAATACACGGAGACACGCTACCTTCAGGGGCTGAAAGACGCATCACATCAAATACATCAATTCTCCCCACGTGACCCACGAGTTTAACACAATTCCCTGCAAGTCACAGGAAGCTCTGTGTGTGTGGGTGCAGACAAGCGGGTGCCGAGGCGACGCCGCGCGGCTGACCCGCTTCCGCAAGTAAAGCGGCAGGAGCCCATCTGCGCCCCTGTAAGCCTCACTCTACAGTGATGGAGACCGCGGGGTATCGGCAGAGACAAGGACACGCACGCGACAGAACAAGGAAGAAGCAGACACACCAGGCTACCCGGGCAAGTCTCACAAAGCTGCAGAAGCCTTTCCCCGGAGGAGGGCAAGGGCTTCAACAACCGGACGTCCACAGGCAAACCTCACCCCATCGACAAAACTCAGTTCAAATGGATCACAGACGCGAATGCATACCTAGGAAACTTCTAGAAAAAAACACAGGAGACAAGTCTTTGCAACTTGGGGCCAGATGAAGAGTTCTTACCTATGACACTGAAAGCACAATCCAAAAAATGAGAAACTGATAAATTAAACTTTACCCAGATTAAAATATTTTTCTCTATGAAATATTGTTAAGAGTATGAAAAAATGAGGAGTTCCTGTCGTGGCGAAGTGGAAACGAATCCGACCGGGAACCATGAGGTTGCAGGTTTGATCCTGGGCCTCGCTCAGTGGGTTAAGGATCCGGCATTGCCCTGATCTGTGGTGTAGGTTGCAGATGCGGCTCAGATCTGGTGTTGCTGCGGCTGCGGCGTAGACTGTGGCTGTAGCTCCTATTCAACCCCCAGCCTGGGAACTTCCATGTGCCGCAGGTGTAGCCCTAAAAAGCTTAAAAAAAAAAAAAAAAAAAAAAAGGGTCTGAAAAAAACGACATACAGACTAGGGAGACCAGGGGAACCACTACCTAACAAAGGACTATCCCATACCCACAAAGAACTCCCCGCTCAACAGTAAACATACGGCGCGTCCACCAGAGACCGGGTGAGAGACGCAGGCAGACACCGCACTGAAGAGGTACAGAAAGGAAGGAGGCCCAAGAGGACATGTTTAACCCCATCAGCATCAGGGAAATGCAAACTAGAGCTGCACCGAGACATTCTCACACCCCTTTAAGAAGGGCTGAAATAAAACACAGTGGCACACCCAGTGCTGGCAAGGGTGTGGGGAAGATGGGCCTCATATGTTGCAGGCAGAGCTGTCGAATGATACAGCCACCATGGAGATGGTCTGGAGCAGTTTCTTTCTGTGTGTGTGTGTGTGAATTTATTTTTGGCCACACCCATAGCATACAGAAGGTGCTGGGCCAGGGATCAAACTCAAGCCACAACAGTGACAATGCCAGATCCTTAACCACTAGGCAACCAGGGAACTCCTAGGGCAGCTTCTTATAAAATATACTCATCATGCCCCTAGTAACTGCACTCTTGGGCTTTCATCCCAGAGAAAGGAACACCTACGTCCACACAAAACCTTGTACATCAATATTTACCATGGCTTTATTTGTAACTGCCAAGAACTCGAAACAGCTCAATTGTCCTTCAGAAAGTGAATGGTACTGTTGACCTTAGAAGTAATTTTACTGACAAAAATAGGTTTATTCGGAAATAGCAGAGAACTGCAACTTAGGACAAGTAAGCGATGGCAAAAACCACAGGTAAGTCCCAACTACAAAGAGGAACATTACTCTGTAGAGAAAAAGGGGGAGGCTGTGAGGAGTTGTTCTGAACCCAAGTCCACTGGAGAAAAGTGAGAACTCTCAGGGTGGAGCCAGTTTCTCATCTGGGTTCCTGGGCAGGGATTTCTTTTCTCTTTCTCTCTCTGGTTTGTGTGGATTTTTTTTTTTTTTTTTTTGGTCTTTTTAGGGCCACACTCACAGCACATGGAAGTTCCCAGGCTAGGAGAATCAGAGCTGCAGCTGCCGGCCTACACCACAGCCACAGCAATGCCAGCGCCAAGCCACATCTGTGACCTACACCACAGCTCACGGCAACGCCAGATCCTTAACCCACAGGGCAAGGCCAGGGATCAAACCCATGTCCTCACAGATACTAGTTGGTTTCGTTACCGCTGAGCCACGACGGGAACTCCAGAGGATTTCTTGTGGGGATCCCGTGTACATCTTTTCCTGTTGGGTCCTGTAACTGACGCTTCTTCCTGTTGTGGGTTCTCTGGGGGCGTCCGCAGTTGACAGCACTTCCCGTCACGCACCCTGAGCAGTGCGGTAGGCAGGGCCACACAGAGCGCCTCTCTGGCCTCCCCACTCCCTTTATGTCAAAGCAGAGTGGAGTATTACTCAGCAATAAAAAGGAATGAACTACTGATGCACGCAGCAACGTGGACGGATCTTAAGGACACCACAGCAACTGAATGAAATCCCAAATGCAGATTTCACCATCTAACCCCCTGAAACGATGCAGCTCAGGCAGGTTCTTCCAGGCAGCTGGGATCTGACCATGGCGGCCACACACGGGAACAGCTGGGGAGAAGCCCGAGGAGTGGACCCTGGGGAGGGGACTGGGGCGCGGGGTCCAGCACCGCCCCGACCTCAGCACCCGGGCTGATGCTGCCCCACGTGGAGGCGGCAATGCTAACACGCAGGGCTGAGGCTGGGGCTCCAGGGAGCCTGTGTACTATTTTCCCAACTTCCTGCACGGGAAAGAAGTCTACCACATCTTCAGCACACGAAAGGACAAAGGATAACATTTCTTTTTTTTTTTTTTTTTTTGTCTTTTGTCTTTTTTGTTGTTGTTGTTATTGTTGCTATTTCTTGGGCCGCTCCCACAGCATATGGAGGTTCCCTGGCTAGGGGTCTAATCGGAGCTGTAGCCACCGGCCTACGCCAGAGCCACAGCAACGCGGGATCCGAGCCGCGTCTGCAACCTACACCACAGCTCACGGCAACGCCGGATCGTTAACCCACTGAGCAAGGGCAGGGACCGAACCCGCAACCTCACGGTTCCTAGTCGGATTCGTTAACCACTGCGCCACGACGGGAACTCCAGGATAACATTTCTAAAATCTCGAGACTGACCCAAAGATAATCACCTTACACACATTTTTATCTACGTACTTCTAATCCTAGTTTTAGATTCTGGGGTTGGGAGGAGGCTGAGATGATTAGCTTGTCTTCGTCTTCACTTAGACTCGTGACCGCACAGAATGTAAGGTCGCCCTCGCCTCCTGCATCACCCTCTCAGTCCCGGCAAGTCAGTCCGAGAGGCAGGTGGCACCACGGCCGAGGCGGAGGCCAGACTCCGGCCGGCTCAGCCCGGCCCGCGTGCGCTGCGCAGGAGCCGCCTCTGGGTCTCGGCTGCGGCGCCGAGCGCGCAGGTGTTAACGGTGTGCCCCTTGGAGAGCTGGGTGAGCATTAAACACACACACAAAACACAGCGTCGTGCGCAGCATGCGGCGAGCACTCAGTAACTGGCGCCTCCACTCTTTTTTGATACAGAGCTCAAGGGCCCAACAGGGACTCCTGGACCCGCCCTTCCCAAGGGGTTCACTCATCAAGCACAAGCTGTGCCTTGTCCACAGGAGACCGCCGTGCGCGGCCCGGCCCCAGGCGCCTGCAGGGTGATGGCACACCCACTGTGGGCAAAGCCCAGCCCCCTGCCTCCTGCCCTCGCAGTGATGCAGCACGTGCACGTGGCGGCAAATGCTGAGCCCTCTGTGCAGCCAGCTCAGGAGCAATAACCCAGAGCGATCGAAGCTTGGCGGGAGGTCAGAGGAAGCCTTCGGCGCGGCCCAGTGGCCCTGTGTCACCCCCATCCAGCGAGGTGACAGGACGCTCCTCCACTGCGTGCGAGGCTCTCACTCAAGTCACAAGGAGGATCGAGGATTTAAACAGTCTGGCAGTGTGAGAGGCTGCCTGAAACGCATGCCTGTGAGCTGCAGGCCGGCAGCTGCAGCTGCAGCTCTGATTCAACCCCTAGGCTGGAAACAGCCATATGCCGCAGGTACAGCCCTAAAAAGACAAGAAAAACCCAAAAAAACAAAACCAAAAACATAAAACTGGTTTCAATAAAGGAAAAATCCCAGTAGGACAAAACATACAAAAAGGAAAAATTTTAAAACACATTGGAGGAGTTCCCTGGTGGCTAAGCAGGTTAAGGACTCAGCATTGCCACCACCGTGGTGCGGGTTCGATTCCTGGCCTGGGAACTTTCACATGCTGCAGGCACCCCCACCAACAAAAGACACTCGAAGGCACCACCGTCCCCTGACAGCGTGCTGGAACACGAAGGCCTTACCTTTCCTCTGGTTACAACTGGTTTTAGAGGCCCAGCTCAGCCGCAGACTCTGATAATTCGTATCTTCATCACAAACCAGAGTTCTAGTCAAACAAAAATCTATAACTGTCATTTAAAAAAAGGAAGGTAAACAGCACGTTAACAGAAACAGCTGCGTGACAATCGCCCTGCACGCGCCCGGCAGAGGCAGCGGACACGCGGCCGCCTCTGGCACCGGAACCGCCCGGGGCTGGCCTTCCTCCCGCCTTCCTCTGAGGACTGGGTGTCTGGGTGTCTGGGCATCAGGACCCCGGGTCCTGACAAGGGCTCTGTGAGCGCAGCGCCAGACGCCCTCAGCTCCTGCCCGCACGGCCCGCTGCCGTCCGTGGGAGGGCAGCCCTGCAGGGCAAGCACGGTCCTGTGCTGGCTCCTCGGGGCCACGCCCTCCTCCCAGGCCTGCTCCCTGGGGCACCACCAAGACCACCCTCCTCGCCCCAGTGCCAGCAGCTGCCCCCGCCCAGCGCGGCCCTTACTGGCTGTCGGAGGAGCAGCCTCTCGGCCTCAGCCTCCAGCCTCCTTCCCCGGAAGGAACCAGAACCCTTCCCTCTTGCTGTCCTGTCACCCTCCCCAGCGGCCCTTAATCCCGCAGGCGGCCCTACGACCTGTCATTTTAGGACCGGCCAAAGGTCCCCCCAGCCCAGCCGAGAACCACCCTCCACCACCCAGTGCAGCTCAAGGCACAGCCCAACAGGCCGCGCCTGCCTGCCTGCGCCCTTTAAAGCCCCGGTCACCCACCCTCGTCCCATTCCAGCCCTCTCTGTCCTCAGCTTCTTGGACGCCCCGCCGCTGGAGGCCGTCGGGCTCCTCGCACGGGCCTCCCGCCGCCCACACCCCGCCTCTTCCCAGGGCCGTGGGTGCCAAGCCGAGGCCAAGCCTCTGTCCCCTTCACGAGGACAAGGCCTGTGGCCCTGCAGCTGCTGCCCCACCTCTCCACCCCTTCCCCGGCTCCGGGGCCTCGAGGCCCCTGCCCTCCCCAACCAGGTCCGGCAGGCCCTGCTCTCCCGTCACTATGCTGCCCAAGGCCACACACGGCCTTGCCCGCAAGGCGTGGCCGGCTCCCTCCTCCCCAGACGGCCTCCCCGTCCAGCCCCAGGACCTCACTGGCTGCCCCCGCTGCCCCCTCCACCCCCGTCTTGGGGCCGGGGCCTGGAGGTCACCCTCGAGCAGCTGCCCACGGGCTCCGCCCAGAGCTGGCCCCTCCCCGTCCTCAGACGGCCACTCTCCTGCCAAGGCCCCCAGCCCGCCCTCTCCTCCCTGAGGGACCCTGGCGCGTCCCTCCACGGCTCCGACCGCCAGGCCTCGCGCCATCTCCCTCAGAGGCCGCCCCGCCTGAGACCCGGGTCCGTGGACCTTCTCCCCCCTCGTTCTCTTCCTCCGTCGTTTCTCTCAACGTACTTCCCACCCGCCTCCGTCCGCCTCGCCCACCACCAACTCCTGGTGCGGGGACGAGCGCCGTCGCCGTCATCGGGGCCCATCTCGAGGGGCCTCCCTCCCGAGCTGGGACCTCGGCCGCTGCCTTCAGTGCACCTGCTCCCTGGAGCCCCTCCCAGCTCGGGGCGAAGACGGAGGCGGCGGGCTAGGGCGTGAGGCCGCGCCGCATCTCACCGTATTTGACGTCGGGAACCGTGACCGAGCTCTCCGCGATGTTGGTGGACAGGATGACCTGCCGGCAGCAAGAGGCAGAGGCTGCCGTGCTTACCATGCGCGGGAAACGCGGCAAACTAAACACTCAAGTTCAAAACTGATTTCAAGGGCGTTCCTTCACGGCTCAGCAGTCACGAACCCAGCCAGCCGGCATGGGGACGCAGGTTCGAGCCCTGGCCTCCCTCCGGGGGTCGGGGATCCTGCGTTGCCGGGAGCTGTGGGGTAGGTCGGATTCGTGGTTCCGACGTGGCGCGGCTATGGCCGTGGCCCAGGCCGGCGGCTGCAGCTCTGACGGGACCCCTAGCCTGGGAACTTCTATATGCCACACATGTGGCCCTAAAAAGACAAAAATAAAATTATTTCAGGGCAAAAGCACTGGACTTTTTTTTTTTTTTTTTGCCTTTTTAGGGCCACACCTACAGCATACGGAAATTCCCAGGAGTCAAATGAGAGCTGCAGCTGCCGGTCTAGGCCGCAGCCACAGCCACGCCAATACGAGCCTCTGCGACCTACACCACCGCTCATGGCAACGCAGGATCCCCGACCTGCTGAGCGAGGCCAGGGGCTGAACCCGCGTCCTCATGGATACTAGTTGGATGTGTTTCCACTGCACCGCAACGGGAACTCCCAAGGACTCCTCTTTTAAAATTAGCCATCTTCCTATTTGATACAAAAGTCACAACTGTTCAAGGGTCCTGGAGCAGGAGACGGGGCAGAGGGGCTGCATGGTGTGGGCTCAACAGCAAAGGCGCTCGAAGTCCCAGCTCTACCCCACCCTGGTGGGTCCTGGGCAGGTTACCTCCTTCGTCTCCTCTATAGAACACTGACCCGAGCAGGGCTGCTGTGAAGACTGTTTGAGTTAGTAAGTATAAAATGCTTAGAACTGCCCCAGCAGGAACCAAATGGTCAATAAATGCCAGCTCTTACGGGTAGTTCTGCTGTCTATCTACTGGACGCCTACTTCGTGTCAGGCCCCGCAGCACCGCTACACTTTAAGTGTAGACATGTGCTATTATAATTAACCTTCCTAACAGCTCTGTAAGGAAGTTATTACATTTTTCTTTTTACGGAAGTTCCCAGGCGAGGGGTAGAACTGGAGCTGCAGCTGAGGCCTACGCCATAGCTCATAGAAACACCGGATCCTTAACCCACTGAGTGAGGCCAGGGATTGAACCCACGTCTTCACAGACGCTATGTCGGGTTCTTAACCCGCTGAGCCACGATGGGAACTCCAGATATTATCATCGACTCTACTTGCAAATAGTAAAATTAAGTCTCAGAGAAGCGATGTGCTCAGTCACACAACTCCCGGGGACAGGGACCCATGCCACCTGCCCAATCCCAGGCACCTGCTCTCCACCTCGGGGTAAAGTTAACAACCTCTCCCTGCTGAGATCATTCCCTGGGGTCCAGCCAGAGCCCTAACGGACAGGAGGCCAGACCCATGCAACAAAGCGGGAGCTTAAAAGCGGCAGGCAAGGAAGAGGGGAAGCCCGCTCTCTCTGACCTCAGCCCCAGAGCTGCAGGGCCAAGGCCGCCCCGGAGCTGCAGGACGCTCTCACTGAAACCCAGCAGGCTGGGCTGCATGCTCGGGGTCCCCAATGGCCTCCAAAAGGGCTGTGGTAATAAAACAATCCCGTTATCACATGTAACCTTAGATGAAAGAAAAATCCTTTTTTTTCCCAGCCAGCCTGTGGCCTGCAGACGTTCCCAAGCCAGGGATGAAACCTGCTCCAAGGCAGCGGCAACACTGGATCCTTAACCTGCTGCATTACAGGAGACTTCCTAAAAAACACCCTTAAGCCAAGACTGAGAGTGTGGATTCTAACCCACAGCTCCAGAGCAGAGCCCGGGCGAGAGGCCAGCTGAGGGACTGCTGGAGAGTAAAAGGCCCTGGAACCCGCTAGAAACAATGCCCAGAAGCCGAGGACACTGAGGTGAAGACGGGCTCACACAAGCTACCTGGCTCCCTGGGCAAGGATCTGGCTGGGGGCTAAGCACCAGCCACAGCCGGCGCGGCGCAAAGAGCCGGGGCGTCAGCGTTTCCCCAGCAGAGGCCCCGAGGGCTCAGCATCAGCCCTGCCCCTACCTTTCTGTACCCAGGCACTGGGCTCAAAAACACGTTGTTCTGCTCTTCCAAAGTCACACTGGAGTGCAGCGGATACACCTGTAACCTGGGAAAGAAGGCAATAAAATAAGTACCCATAACACACACCAAGGAGTAACTGCTCAATGAGGGAAGCGAAACGGCCTCAGGCAGAACAAATACACTGCTGGGCCAGTGACACCGTCACTGTGTCAACGTAAACACACCTTTTGTGAACCATGTTTGTGAGAAGCTCATGCATGCAGTTTATCTCACCCAGACCTAGGGAAGAACAAGCAAAGGGAAAGAAAAGATTTGTATTTATTGCTAAAAAAACCACCTTTAAATTAAGATGACGTCTTTTTCAAAGACTGCCCTACCAATTCATTCTCATTTGATTTTTCCCATCTTCTTAACCTAAATATCAGAATTACAAGTGAAAATACACAACAAAAGAGAAAAACCGCTCTTCCAGAGCTCTCCTTTCCCCACAGTGACCGCCCAGGAGCTCTGGCTGTAGAAGTCATTTTACGTTCCTCCTTTCCCCACTGGTTTTCCAAATTTCCAACACTGATCATGCAAAGTATTACAACCAAAAATTAGTATTTTAAAAGTCTTGGTACAGAGATATGCTACATTTTTTCATTAGGTTCAAAAAAATGTACAGATACATACAGCTTGCATGGGGCCTTGCCACATGCTGAATTAGCAATATTTGAACCTATATGGGTTAAACTGTGTCCCCCAAAAGATGTGGAAGTCCTACTCGCAGTCCTAACCTCAGAAAGCGACTTTATTTGCAAATAAAGCATCACTGTAGACATAATTAGTTAAGAGGAGGCCCCACTGGAGTAGAACAGGCCTTTATGCCACTGGGGCTGTGTCCTTTTAAGAAGGGTACACACACACACACAGGGCCAACACCACATAACAATGGAGGCAGAGACAGAAGTGACGCAGCCACAAGCCACGAATGCGAAGACCACCAGTCACCAAGAGAAGCTGGAAGAGGCGAGAATTCTCTCCAGGGCCTCAGAGGGAGCAAAGCCCTGCTGACACCCTGAGGACACCCTGACTTTGAACTTGCAGCCTCCAAAACCGTGAGAAAATAAATTTCTCTTGTTCTAAGCCTTCCAGTTGCATAGGACTTTGTTAGAGAGCCCTAAAAAACTAATACAGAACCATTCCCATAGGATCAGTTAATGAAATAAACATACCATCAAACTTGAACTCACATAGGCACGTAACAGAAGGACCACAAACTGAACTATAAAATATCATTTACAGATATTTTATCAAGTAACGTTTGGAAACTAGAAAGCATTTATCTCACGTCACGTAGTCTTAAGACAGCATTGCTATGCTCCACTCGGGTCACTTTTCCTTGAGATGATATTATGCGCACAGCAGTCTTTGAAAAATATTTATTGGGACAAATGCAACTCCACCCCACTGGCAGCTAATGGCTGTTTTCCGGATACAAAACTAATCTTAACAAATACAAAACTAACCCTGGCACCCTAAGCACAACATGATCAAAGTTTCAAACTCAGCAGTTCCCGTCGTGGCGCAGTGGTTAACGAATCCGACTGGGAATGTAAGGCTGCGGGTTCGATCCCTGGCCTTGCTCAGTGGGTTAAGGATCCAGCGTTGCCATGAGCTGTGGTGTAGGTCGCAGACGCGGCTCGGATCCCACGTTGCTGTGGCTGTGGTGTAGGCCCGGAGACCCCAGCCTGGGACTCTCCATATGCTGAGGGTGCGGCCCTAAAAAGACACACACACACCTTCAAACTCATACCCTGTATTCCTAAGTAAAGTACGTTACTTTCATTTACGCTCTCTGTCCTCCACTGGAGTTAGCACGAATCCTCGTATGCTCTATATATTATCTTCCAGTAACAAAAAATAAACGGATTACCGTCATAAGGTTTTATCAAGCTATACCACTTGATTAAAAAATCAAAATTACGGCTCCCATTGTGACTAAGCAGGTTAAGAACTCAACGTAATGTCTGTAAGGACGCGGGTTTGATCCCCGGCCTCACGCAGTGGGTTAAGGATCCTGTGTTGCCATGAGCTGTGGTGTAGGTCACAGATGAGGCTCAGATCCCGTGTTGCGGTGGCTGTGGTGTAGAACGGCAGCTGCAGCTCCAATGTGACCCCTAGCCTGGGAACTTCCATATGCCGTTGGCGCGGCCCTAAAAAGAAAAAATTCTTTTAAAATAAGTAATAAATAAAAATAATTTCTTAAAAATCAAAATATCAAAATCATCATCTAGAAAAGGTATTAATCCTATGGGGCAGCAGGTTCAGATTCCAACCCTGTCACTGTAGCAGCTCAGGTCACTGCTGTGGCCTGGATTTGATCCCTAGCCTGGGAACTTCCACCTGCCGCAGGTAGGGCCAAAAGGAAAGTATAATTTAACATAAATTTTAACACAAACTAACCTTCTTCAAGTATTTTAAAAGATTATTTTATCAAATACTGAAGAAGAAAGAATTTAAGGACTACTTTGATGATTCTCATCGTATTAAAAGATTATCATCAAATAAGCTTTAAGGACAGACTGATGACAACTGCCTCACATTTATAACCACACGCATGAAATCGTTGTTTAATACAGCCAATTTTTTTGAGTGGGGTCAGACTGACCTCACAAAGCTAAAGTCTTCATTACCAATGTTTTTAGCAACACAAAAGCTACGATAAGAAGTGGGGGAGTTCCCTGGTGGCTCAGCGGGTTAAGGACCTGGCGTTGTCACTGCATGCCCCCTAAAACTCTCTCCCAACCAGGACCACCAATCAGAGACCTGAGCCACAGCCAAGGGGGTCACCCTCAGGTCACTGTGTCTCATAAGTGGGGAAAAAAACCCAAACTGGAAACCGCATCTGCTGACGTTCTCGGGTCTAAGAAGAAAAAGGCCACACCGCGGGCAGCGTTCGCACCGCATGTGCGAGACACGACCGGTCCTCCGTCCAGAGCACGAACTCACCCGGCAGAAACACCAACACGCTGCTCCGCTCCCAGGCAGACGGGGCGCCTGACCACGTCTTGTTCCTGTTAAAATGTGAGGTGCAGAAACATCAGTCAAGCCCCAGAGCCACGGCTTTTCCAGAATCCAAATACGACAGGCTTCTGACCTTGAAAGGCTCTTACATCTGGAGCTCCCGGAATAACGTTCTTTCTTTTACGTAAGAAAAGAGGCTGCAGGACACGAGGCGAGGGCCCAGGACCAGGAAGGGGACACCAAGCCTCCTGACTCTGCTTTCGCCTATAAAAACTCACGCTCTGCAAGTCTTTGAGATGTAGGGAATGTAATCCAGAAATTAAAATACGAACCATGTGTAATAACTACTACCACCAGAAGCTACACTCGAAGGAATCCAAACCCACGTTAGAAAAAAGCACTTTCGCAGACCACGGTCGACTCACCTCCCAGCTGCCGTCAACGCCCGATTTGCTTCCCCGCCCCCCGCCTCCCGCGCACTGCGGACGGCGGCACCGAGACAGACAAGGTCCCTGCTCCGGGGAGCTTACACCCCAGCTGGAGAGACAGGCCCGGGCCGGGAAATCGGCCCCTGCAGTCGGGCAATGGGCCCGGGATGGGCAGAGGGAGGGCCACGCAGTGCTGCCCTGCAGGGCCTAGCTACCCCCCGGCCACCCCTTCCTGTGCGGGTCCTGTCCCAGGCACAGCCTGGATTGTTGTTCCCTGGCTTTTGTAAGAAGAAAATAAAGATTAGAGGGAAGGGAATGAAACAAAAACAACCAAGAAAAATCAGTGAAACAAAAACCTGGTTCTTTGAAAAGATCAACAAATGAATAATCCAGCTAGTTAGACCAAAAGAAAGAGAGTGAGCCAAATTACTACAACCAGGAGTTCCTGTCGTGGCTCGGAGGTAACAAATCTAACCAGTATCCATGAGGATGTGGGTTCGATCCCTGGCCTTGCGCAGCAGGTTCAGGATCCATGAGCTGTGGCGTAGGCTGCAGACCCGGCTTGGACCCCGTGTTACTGTGGCTGTGGCGTAGGCTGGCAGCTGCAGCTCCAACTCAACCCCTAGCCCAGCTACTTCCATGTGCTGCAGGTGTGGCCCTAAAAAGCAAAAAAAAAAAAAAATTTACTATGACCAGAAATGGAAGAGAAGACATTACTACTGACTTTAAAGAAAGAGAAAGGAATATAAAGGAATGTAATGAAAAACGAATTCGTTTATATCCAACAGACATATTCCTAAACAGACACAAACTACTGAAACTGACAATCTGAATAGAGCTGTAACAAATGAACAGGCTGAATTGATAATATTAAAACTACCCATAAAGAAAAGCCCAGACCTCAATGGGTCCACAGCTGAAATCCACAAAACATTCAAAGAAGTAAAACCAATTCTTCACAATTCTGCCCAAAAAACAGAACACTTCCCATTTTATTTATTTACTTATTTTTAGGGCTGCACTCGTGGCATAAGGAAGTTCCCAGGCTAGGGGTCTAACCTGAGCTCCAGCTGCTGGCCTACACCACAGCTCACAGCAACACTAGATCCTTAACCCACTGAGTGAGGCCAAGGATCAAACCCGCGTCCTCATGGATCCTAGTCGGGTTCATTAACCCCTGAGCCATGACGGGAACTCCCCAACTTATGTTATGAGGCCAGGATTCCCTGAGACCAAAAACAGACAGACATCATAAGAAAACTACAGACCAGTATCTTATGAACATAAATATAAAAATCCTCCACAAATACTAGTAAAGCAATTTCAGCAACATGGAAAAGGTGTGCACCACGCCCAGGTGGGGTTATCCCAGGGATGCCAAGCTGAGTCCACACCTTAAAATCAATTAAGGCAGAACATCACGTCACTTGGATAAAAATAAAAATCACCCGATCATCTCAATATCAAAGAAAAGGCATCTAACAAAATATAACACTCTTTCATTTAAAAAACGCTTAACAGGAGTTCCCGTCATGGCTCAGTGGTTAACGAATCCGACGAGGAACCATGAGGTTGCGGGTTCGGTCCCTGCCCTTGCTCAGTGGGTTAAGGATCCGGTGTTGCCGTGAGCTGTGTAGTAGGTTGAAGATGCAGCTCGGATCTGGCCTTGCAGTGGCTGTGGTGTGGACTGGCAGCTGCAACTCCACTTGGACTGCTAGCCTGGGAACCTCCACATGCCGAGGGTGGGGCCCTAAAAAAGAAAATCAACTGTTATTTTCTTTGTACTCGCAATGCACGATCAGAAAATGAAACATTCTCAATAGCATAAAAAGAATAAAATACGGAATAAATTTAATAAATGTAAAACTTTCATTCTGAAAACTAAGAACAATTGAAAAAATTACTCCTAATCATTGTTGACAAAAAAGTAAAGAAAATCTAAGGAAACAAGAACATCCCATGTCGGAGCACTCCAGGCTGTCAGGATGACAGCGCGGTCCACGTGCTCAGACTCGGCACAGTCCGTTTGCAGCAGCCTCGCTGGCCTCCTGGTAGAAACCGCCTAGCTGATTCTACCTTTCACAGGAAACTGCAGGGACTCAGCACAATCAAGACAAGCCCCGAAAGAATGAAGTCGAGACGACTGACAGTCCCAACTTCAAAATCTCTTCAAAGCAACAGTAGTCAAGACAGCGTGGCACCGGAAGAAGGGCAGACACACACGAGAGGAGAGAACTGAGTCCAGAAGTACGGCCAACTGATACTGGCCAAGACGCCACCCTGCGCGACAGAAAAGGAAGTCTTCCAACCAACCCTGCAGGGACAGCGGGATCGCACACACGCTCAAGCGTGCAGGTGGACCCTCAACTCGCACGGTACAACTGTCAACTCAAAATGGGTCCAAGACTTAGACGAAAAAGCCAAAACTATACAACTCTCAGAAGAAAACACCGGTAAATCTTCATGAGTTTGCATCTGGCAATGGACTCCTAGCTATGACAGCAAAAGCGTGAGCAACAAAGAAAAAACGGCAACTCAGACATCATCCAGAAAGTGAAAAAGAATCTGCGGAAGTGGGGGAGTGCCTGCAAATCTCTCTGAGGAGGGGTTCATCGCTACAACATGTGACAAACTCTTACACCTCAGGAACAAAAGGACAAACAACCCAATCAAAGAAGAGCCAAGGAGGAGTTCCCACCGTGGCTCAGTGGTTCTCGAATCCGAATGGGAATCATGAGGTTGCGGGTTCGGGTTCGATCCCCGGCCTTGCTCAGTGGGTTAAGGATCCGGTGTTGCCGTGAGCTGTGGTGTAGGTCGCCGACGCGGCTCGGATCCCGCGTTGCTCTGGCTGTGGTGTAGGCCAGCGGCTATGGCTCTGATTCGACCCCTAGCCTGGGAACCTCCATATGCTGAGGGAGTGGCCCAAAGAAATGGCAAAAAGACCCAAAAAAAAAAAAAAAAGAGCCAAGGAGCCACGTCTCTGTGCTCCAGGCAGCCGACACACGTACGCCCTAAGCAATTTGGGAAAGGAGGGGACCCAAGGGATGGCAGAGGCTTTAGAGGCGAAGACGAACCAAAGGACACGGGGTCGCCCCCTGGACAGACGACCAAGGAGCACACAGACCCCACAGCGTGGAGCAAGGCAAAGGGGGCACAGCGGGAGGCAGACGGCCCGAGGAGCTACGCCAGGAGCCCGGGCAGCGCTCCCGCAGCAGGAGCCACACCAGGCAGGAGAGGCAGAAACACACCGGTAACAGGAGACCCACACTCCGTCCTCATCCCAAGACCACTCAACGGGTCGGGAAACAAGACCTAACACCGCAGTGGACGGTGTGCGACTTCCGACCACGCGACAAATGTTCACTTGGATCACAGAAAAGGGTCATTTCAAGGGCACGTAGAAGATCCATAACAAGGGACCCTACGTTAGATTACCCAAGACCCACACGTTCCTTGAAGCAAAAATAATACAAACGGTACTTTGTAACAATTCCATCAAACTTGACATTATTAATAAAAAATGTTTAAAGGCTCTTTTATCAAAAAATTTCCATCTCGGAGTTCCTGTTGTAGCTCAGCGGTTAGGAATCCAACTAGGAACCGTGAGGTTGCAGGTTCAGTCCCTGGCCTCGCTCAGTGGGTTAAGGATCTGGTGTTGCCGTGAGCTGTGGTGTAGGCGGCAAACGCGGCTCAGATCCCACGTTGCTGTGGCTGTGGTGTAGGCTGCAGCTCCGATTTGACCCCTAGCCTGGGGACTTCCATATGCCATGGGTGAGGCCCTGAAAAGCCAAAAAATAAAAGAATAAAGCCTATTTCAAAGGGAAGAAAGAAAGCCCCCTGGACACAGCGGCTGAGGGTCTGGCGTTGCCACAGCTGTGGCTTGGGTCTTTTAGTCCCTGGCCCAGGAACTTCTGCATTCCACAAGCAAGGCCAGAAAAAAAGAAAAAAAACCAAAACAAAACAAAAAAAAAAACCTCCGCTTTATAGAATAACCTCCGAGAATGAGAACCCGTGATGAAATCAACGCCAACATGCCTAAGATATCAGGCGACTCAGATGAGCTCATCAGTGGCGCTATTAGATGAAGAGAACGAGCGCCAGAGACACCAACCCTCAGACGCCCTAAGACCACAGGATCTCGAGCAATAGCAGGAAACGAAATCCACACCAACCCACAGCAGTCAAACCGCAGACGGCGGACAAGGAATGGGGCTGAAAGTTGACCAGGGCAACAAGGAACAGGCGAGCCAAAAGGAAACCTCTCATCACAGTAAGAGAAGCCAGAGGACACAGGAAAATAGCATGAAAGGACTGAAAGCACAATAAAAACAAGCGTACTCAGTGTAGGTAGGTTATATCTCAAGTTGTTCAGGAGTCCCTCATGGCACAGCAGGTTAAGTCTCTCACGTTGTCACCGCAGCAGCTGCTGCTGTGGCAGAGGTTCAGTCCGTGACTCGGGAACTTCCACGTTGTGGAAACAGCCAAAAAAGGAAAAAACGTATTTAAACTGAAAAATGTAGGAGCTTAAAAACAGAGCTAAAATAGCACACATCTGCATGTAAACTGGGTTTTCCCAACTAGCACATCCCGACCCATCCCTGGAACAAGGGGGACTCAGCGCGCGCGCACACACACACAGGGGAAAGATCCGGCACTCAGAACACACACCCACACACACCCACCCACACCCATGGGAAACATCCAGCACTCAGAACACACACACACGGGAAACATCCGGCAGGAACTCTGTCCTGAAGACGCAGGACACAGCCACGTCATTCTCAGGGGCTCCCAGAAGGAGCGCAAGACAGCGAGTAATTTCTGCTCTGTGCACGGTGACATGACACCACCAGGGCCTGAAGGAGGAGAGGCCGGGTGTCTGCGTGTGGCTGGGGCTGCAGGAGAACGGCCTGCCCAGGCCCTGAGTGCTGGCCGCTCGCAGGAGGAGGCCCCTGCGTGCGGCGTGTTGCTCCCGTATGTTAACAGTGGGCACGAGCTGGAGCAAAGTCAGAAGAGCCGAGTTCTCAACGCAGGACAACCTTCTGAACATCTCACACTCTGCCCACCGCTGACCCCCCAAACTGGATCCTAAGGGAAAATGGGCTCCAGGTTTCGAGGAGGCAGCTACAGGAACAAACTCGGATGGGGCACTTATCTTTACAACAAATGGGCGCAGAGGCAAAGTCGAGGCTTTCGGCCGCGTCTCCTAACACGGTCCTTTAAGGTCCCCTCAGGACTGCGAGCGACAGGCCCTCCGAGCCCCTGGAAAAACTACTCTACCTTGGGGCTGCGGTTTCTGCTTTTCCAAAGCCGTCCGTCCTAATGGATTAAGAAGATGTGCTACATCTACACTGCGGACGACGACTCCCCCTAAAACCACCACCACGACGCCCCCCGCAGGAGCAGGGATGGACTGAGACATGCTGGTGCTCAGGTCAGACAGAGAAAGACAGCAGCGTATGATGTCACTTATGCGTGGAACCTAAGACATAACACAGATGAACCTGCTTACAAACAGAAACAGACTCACGGACGTCACCAACAGACTTGCGGTTGCCGGGGGAGGGGGACGACTGGGCGTGGGATGGACAAGAGTCTGGGGTCAGCAGATGCAAACTAGTACACACAGGATGGACACACAAGGCCTTACTGTACAGCACAGGGAACTAGTCAATACCCTGCAATGAGCCACACTAGAAAAGCACACGAAAAAAATAAATACACATAGAGATAGATATGAATCACTTTCCTACACAGCAGAAACTAACACAGCATTGTAAACCAACTATATACTTCAATAAAAATTAAAAATAAAAAAACTCAGGCCTAAAACTATAGGTACCATTTTCAAGATACTGACTTTATTTTAAAATACATACAACGACTATTGAAAAAGTATCTACAGTAGTATCTTAGTATTATAAAAACACTAAAAAGCTTCAAAACAATTAAGTTTTTTCTTTTGCATTTTAGGGCTGCGCCTGCGGCATATGGAAGTTCCTAGGCTAGGGGTCAAATTGGAGCTGTAGCTGCCGGCCTACACCACAGCCACAGCCACACCAGAGCTGAGCCACGTCTGCGACCTACACCACAGCTCATGGCAATGCCAGATCCTTAACCCACTGAGCGAGGCCAGGGATCAAACCCGCAGCCTCAACGTTCGTTACCGCTGAGCCACGATGGGAACTCCACAAATGAGTTTTTAATCCCACATATACTAAAGGACGCGGCCAAGTGGAGCATCTCTTACCCACTCTCTTTCATATCCAAGTCATCAAACAACTGAATCAGGGACACAGCAACTTCATATATTTCCTTAGGTATCGCCGGCTCCTCCAGGAGATGAGGTGAAAGCTAAAAGGAGAAACAGGACAAGCTAGAGCAGCACAGCAGCATCACGACGAGGGCTCTGCAGGTGGCCGGGCGGCTCTCTAGCATCTCGCCCTGACAAATACCCCGAATCAAACATCATCTGCAGCTGAGCGCCAGGCCCCACGCACAGAGCACACGCCAGCTCAGCCCGGACCCCGTCCCTGAAGCAGGGGATGCGTCTGAGCCCACGCCCAGCAGGGAGGCGTCTGGCAGGAAACCCGTCTTGCAGACAGACAGAAAGTCGCTCCAATTGTCTATGGAACCGGAACGGGTTTCTGATCCCAGAGCCAGGGCTGCTCCCCGCCGTCGGCCTCGCCCTCAGAGAGCGCCAGGACTGCAACGGGCGGCGGGCCGGAAGGGGCCCTGAAGATGCCAGCCGAGGAAAGGCAAGCCCGTCGGCGTCTGCCAACGGGCAGTAAAACTAGAACCAGGTCCTGTCGTAGCTACCAAGAGTTTTCCGCTGTGGTGGCGAGGGTGTCACCAGACTGCGTTTCGTTGTGTGTTAAAACAAAGCCGACGGAGCCAAGGAGCGCAGACCTGGTCCCCCCGGAGGGCGCTCCCTGGCCTCCCTGGCGGGAAGCGAGGCCTTGCCACGTACCCGGCCGCGGTGCAGGTGCTCCAGGTCATCGAGGTAGCACTCCTCCACCGCGTACGGCTCGCCCTCCACTTCGTAGACGCAGGCCGGGTTCAGCTCGTTCTGAACGGGAACAGCGAAGTAGTCCGCGAACTCCTTGCAGCTGATGGTGGCCGACATCAGGACCACCTGCGGCGTGGGAGAGGCCATCACCGGAGCCGACAATGGGGACAGTCACGCCACTGGCACCTTTCCAAGGCCAGGCGTGTCTTCTGGTTTAACAATTCTCAAAGCTTTCCCTGAATGCTTTGAGGTCTCTCTGGTGTGATACGAATGTTGACAGCTTAAAGACTGCTCAGAGGTGCCCATTTTACAATTTCTCTTCACTCCTTTATCAAGTGAGAAACTACTTCTCCAATAAAGCTAAATTACAACCATTCCACTAAAAGGACCCTTCGTGTCAGAAAACGAATTTAAGACAGAATCAGTTACCAGGTGACGTGTTCCAGAGAAATGGGGAACTGAAAACTGCAACGAGGACCCAGCAAGCCCTGACCCTAGGCCGAGAACCTGGAGAAGCCCCCATCGGCACGGCAGCAGCCCAGGGCCACCAGGCCAGACCAAGGGGCAGTGGAGGCACGAGGACTCACTGTGGCTGCAGTTTTGCCGAAAAGCAAACATGGGGCGACATCCCCAGGAAACGCTGCCACAGTGCCAGCAGCAGCCACAGCCCAGGGATGTGCCCAGGAGAAGGTGGCAGCGTTATCAGGACTTGCCCCACGCGCCAGCCTCCACAACGCTAAGCAGGAGGTAAACATGGCTGCCTGCAGGCCGCAGACCGCCTCCCACACCTCTGATGGGTCCGTCTGGGCAGAGGAGCAAGAACTTTACACAGGCCTTACTGGTACAGTTTCTGGGGAGACGAAAGGGCAGCACTCCCCGAGATGAGAGGCCTACGGTTGGAGGAAGGCTCCGAGCAGTGGCCCCCAGGGGCACAGCCACCACAGGGGATGGGCTCTGAACCAGCTTCCAAGAACCGTGAGGCCAGGGAACTGCAGGGCTTCTGATCCACTGAGGTGGCCTGTGAACATAAGGTCCAAGCTGGGCTCCCCAAAGCCATGCCAGTCCTGCGCTGCCACCAGCTCCCCGCGTGCCCCCCTGGGGGCTCGCAGCCTCTCCTCCAGGCTCCGATTTGACCCCTAGCCTGGGAACCTCCATATGCCGTGAAAAAAAGGAACGAAACAGACCAATTCTCCCACTTTACCGTCACCCCCAGCACTAAGACAACCTACTGCAAATTTTGGCTCCACTGACCTAGCGCCCACCAGGTGAGACGGAGAGCGCGCTCAGGCTGAGAGCCCCTCGGGAAGTGGGGGGGGTCCCCCTAAATGAACAAAGACACAAAACACCCTGTGGTGTGGAGGGCTGCCCTTCACAGCCCTTTGCACAAGCACGGGTGCCGCCCCTCATACAGCCGCTTCCGCAAGACGCCCACAGCACGGCTGGCATGTCCTAGGTCCGGATGGCACAGTCATTATAAACCTCGTCCTGCTTTCGGCCTGCTTCACCTCTTTATCCTCTGTGTTCAAATAACGTGGAGATGACATTTACCCCGAGGGACTCTCGGCTGAGTCTCCTCTAAGGACAGTGCAAGTCGCACTCTCATCTGCAGTGCGGCCCAGCGCCGCTTTTAAAACAGAGACCCCGCACAATTACGGCACTCACTCAGCCAAAAGCAGTGCCTGGCACCCAGGATCTCACCAGCGTCAACTATGGCTAGAGCATTTTCTGCAGCTGGGAGAATATTCTATGATTTAATGCAACATAATAACCAAAACGCACCCCAGAGTCAGATCCTGAGAGAGTGCCCTCTAGCCAGCTTCCTATCAAGACCTGGGGGACTACACAAGCCAAATTTTAAGAGGCACTGCTTTCAACTGCTTCTATTAAAATAAAGAGAATCAGGGAGTTCCCGTCGTGGTGCAGCGGAAATGAACCCGACTAGGAACCAGGAGGTTGCGGGTTCAGTCCCTGGCCTTGTTCAGTGGGTTAAGGGTCCGGCGTTGCCGTGAGCTATGGTGTAGGTCGCAGACGCGGCTCGGATCTGGAGTGGCTGTGGCTGTGGCGGAGGCCGGTGGCTGCAGCTCTGATTCGACCCCTAGCCTGGGAACTTCCATATGCCCCAGGTGCGACCCTAAAAAGACAAAAATAAAATGAAAGAAAATCAAAACTAGGTAACAAACTTTAACCCCAAATATTTCAGTTGCTCATGACATCAACTTTACCTTCACAAAACGTGAATTTGTTCTTAAAAGTTTGCGGACGACCAACAACAGGAAATCCATTTCTTCGGTTCGCTCGTGTACCTACAAAACAGAACCAGGGGCGCCCCCCCATGCGACATCGAGCAAGGCACACGTCACGGCTGAGGGAACGGAGGGAAAGGGCCTTCTAGTGGGGCACCCAGGGCCTGGGGACTAAGCCCCTGCCAATCGCAGGTCCTCAGGAAGGTGGCATCACCCCTGGTTAAGAGGAAGCAGCGAGCAGTGGCCCGCACGCCAGAGAGGCAGGGTCACTGTCCCCGACGGCTTTTCCCTTCGGGCCCTGCGGGCCTTTGGGCAGAGCGATGGGCAGAATTCTCAGCCCTGCCCACTCAACGCCAATAATGCCCCCAGGTCACTGTGATGACCTACGCCTCCAAAAGGTCTTATTTAACCACTAGGCAGCCAGGGCGTGCAGGGCGGAGGCTGTGCGGGGCAGTGGGATGTGCGCCAGGGTGGGCAGGGCCGAAGCTCATGTGGGCGGGCCCTGGGGACACAGGGCTGCCGGGCTCCCCAGTACTTCCCTGAGGCCTCTGGGCACCACGGCCCCCAGAACCCGCCGAGGCCAAGGGCTAAGTGCTGTGCGCCTCCTTTTCTACCCTCGGGCTCCCCGGGCACAGGAAGAGGGTCCGAGTCCCCTCTGGGGCATCTCTCTGCCCGAGGGAGGGATGCTGTACTGCGTCTGAAGCAGGGAGCTCTCTCCTCCTCGGGCGAAAGGCTCGAGGTTGTTCTCTAGCCAAGGCCACCAGGTCCCACTCTCCCCTCCTTCCCGCCAGCAGGGTAGGGAGGAGGGACCGAGAAAAGAGGAGACACAACCAGGAGCTCGAGAGCATTTAATGTGCACGAAATCCTAACAGACGCCCTCAAAGCCTCTCATTCTACCACCGAACTCCAGAGGTGCCTCCACCCAGCACCCGGCCTCCCAGGTGAGAGATGACAAAAGGCTGCGGTCAGTGCGGGCCCCTGGTGAGCCCCACACCCCACCAGGGCCTCTCGGAGCTCTGACTTGACACCCTCGGCTCCCCCTCTCCTGCCCCAGGACCCCCCCACCCCTCCCCCTGCCACTGGCCTTGCTCCATCACACGTAATTACACAGACCCCAAGAGGTATCTATCTGGCTTACAGAGGGGCGGCCTGAACTTCATGCTAATTAGGACAGCCTTGTTCTTTAGCCATCCGTCAAAGGCACTGGGCACCTGCTTTAACCGCCAAAGAAGAGAATGCATTCAGAAATCAAAACGCCGTGACCACGGCTCAGGCACCCAGGATGGAGCCAGGGGGTGCCGTGGCTGTGGTTTCCCTGAGATGCTGAATTTTCACAACAAAATCTGCCAGCCGCTGCCAGCCGTGACCCTATGGTCTCAAGGTCTCTGCCGGGGACAATGCAACCACTTCGGACCCCAACCAATCCTCACTTAAGCACACTTCCTTCCTGCCGGCTCCAATCCCACCTCCTGCCCTAAAGTCACGCACGTTACTCGTTACTCGGCAGTTTTCGCCTTCAGGACACAGTTCGAGTGCTCCTTGATGCTGCCCCCCCGGCCGTAGTGCTCGGCTTGGCTCAGCTCCCACTCTCCCCACTCCCGCTGCGGGCTGTTTACCGACGACTCCTGTCCGGGTGTGTGCTTCGGGATCCCACTGATGACGGCACACATCGGGGGTGGCGACACCGTCCCTAAACAGCTGCAAGTGGCTCCAGTCCAGCCTCGCTCAGGTACTCCAGCCCCTCTCAGAGCCTCCCGGGAATCCTATTCACTTGCGGATGAAAGTTCCAATGCCTCAAGAAGTAAGCAAAGCTTCTCAAAGCATAATTACTGATGAGGTTTAAAACCCACAAGTTTGGGGGAGAGGCATTTCCAAAGTTTCCTGGGAAATCTGAATTTAACATGCCCGCCTCAAAAGCCTCCTGTTTAAAATACAGATAAAATCAGGAGTTCCCGCTGTGGCCCAACAGGATCTGCAGTGTCTCTGCAGCACCAGGACAGAGGGTCAATCCCTGGCTCAGCACAGTGGGTTAAGGGATCCAGTGATGCTGCAACTGCGGCTACAGCCTGATCCCTGGCCTGGGAACTCCATGTGCCATGGGGCTGCTCCAGGAAACACAATCAACTAAATACTCCATTCTTTTTTTTTTTTTCCTTAGGGCCCCACCCGGTGCATATGGATGTTCCCAGGCTAGGAGTCAAATCAAAGCTGCAGCTGACGCCCTACACCACAGCCACGGCAGCACCAGATCCTCAACCCACTGAGCAAGGCCAGGAATTGAACCCACGTCCTCATGGACACCAGACGCTAGTCAGACTCGTTCCTGCTGAGCCACAACGGGAACTCTTAGACACTCCACTCTTTTTCTTTTCTTCATATAATGATTTTAGTTTTTTTTCATTATAGCTGGTTTACAATGTTCTGTCAATTTTCTACTGCACAGCAAGGTGACCCAGTTACGTGTACATGTATACGTTCTTTTTTCTCCCGTTATCACGCACCATCGTAAGTGACTAGATATAGTTCCCAGGGCTACACAGCAGGCCCTCATTGCTTGTCCAGTCCAAAGGCAATGGTTTGCCTCCGTTAACCCCAAGCTCCCCCCACCCATCCCACTCCCCCCTCCCCGCCCTGGCAACCACGAGTCTGCTCCCCACGCCCATGTTAAACACGCCACTGTTAACTGAAACAGTCTGGAAAGCTGAGACTGGCACAAAGATGAGGTTCACAATACTTTTTAGAGGTTTTTTAGAAAAATGAATAGCTCGATACTATCTATTTATTCACTTCCTTAAAAGACATGATTGCTGTTTTCCTAGATGCAAAGCGTATGTCGGGGACTGAAAGTCCCTACGGACAACCAAAGTTCTTCCACCTGCCCGATGTGGCTCACTCTCTAAACTGCAGGGGGCTCTCCCTGTAAAAGGCTGGAGAGCAAACAGTTCCAAGCTCACAGAGCAGAGGGTCCCTGCCCGGGGACCTCTCTCTCCTGTGGCGGCACAGCAGCCATGGTAAACCAGGAGCAAAACCACGTGCCAATGAAACTTTATTTACAAAAACCAGAGCTGGAGTCTACCAACCTCTGCTCTAAACAAGAAACCTTTTCACAGTCCTCAACCTCCCCACCCGCGCTTTGGAAAGAAGAGCGAAGGATAAACACAGAAACTCAACATTCGCAAGTAGAACCAGCAGCAGATACAGACTCGAAGTACTCTGTGACCCTGTACAGGTCACCTGCACTGAGTCCTCTCGTAAAACAAAAAGATGAGCATCAACAGCACGTCAATAAAACCTTAAAAATGAAGAGGAAAGAAAAGTAGTTCCCGTCGTGGCTCAGCAGTAACAAACCCCACTAGCACCCATAAGGATGCGGATTTGACCCCTGGCCTCACTCAGTGGGTTAAGGATCTGGCGTTGCCGTGAGCTGTGGAGCAGGCCGCAGATGCAGCTCGGATCTGACGTGGCGGTGGCTGTGGGGTAGGCCAGCAGCTGTAGCTCTGATTCGACTCCTAGCCTGGGAACCTCCACGTGCCGCGAGTGCGGCCCTAAAAAGCCAAAGGCAGGCAGGCAGGCAGGAAGAAGGAAACAAGCACGGGCAGAAGAACAGGCCGCAGAGTGCTTACTTCATCAATGAAGATGTGCGTGAATTCCATCAAACTCTTGGCACTAACTATTTTCTGAAGCAGGACTCCAGTTGTCATATAAATTAACTTGGTGTCTTCTGTTGCTATTTTCTCCAATCCTACCTAAAATTGGGAAAAGAAAAAAGAAGAAAAATTTTAGGTTTAAATGGATACATTTAACGACCCCAAAAGGGCTCTGTTGTTTCATAACGGAGGTGAGAAAGGGAATAAAAAATTACTGCAGAATCCCGTCGGGGCGCCAGATAAACGAATCCGACTAGGATCCGTGAGGACACAGGTTCAATCCCTGGTCTGGCTCAGCAGCTCAGGGATCCAATGTAGGTTACAGACGCGGACGCAGACGCGGCTCGGATCCCGAGTTGCTGTGGCTGTGGCGTAGGCTGGCGTAGGCTTGAACTTCTAGCCTGGGAACCTCCTTATGCCATGGGTGCAGCCCCAAAAACCTCCCTCCCCCAAAATTATTGTACGTCACACAACATATAAGGCTCAAATTAAAACTGAAATTCTCGACTCTTCATCATCTTCTTGTTTTAGTGATGGGGAGCCTGACTTACCTATTCGCACTGCCCAGGCCATTTTTAGGTTAAGACATCTGTGTACGAAGACATCTTTTACATAAAAAGATACAATTAAAAGATAAAATTATAGAAACCATGAATCTGTGAAATCTCATTTCTTTTTTATTCAGCAGAGAGAAAAAGTTATTTTCAGGAAATTGATGAGAGTTTCACTCTTTTTTTTTTTTTTTTTTGGTCTTTTTGCCTTTTCTACGGCCTCACCTGTGGCATGTGGAGGTTCCCGGGCTAGGGGTCGAATCAGAGCTGTAGCCACCGGCCTATCACCAGGGCCACAGCAATGCAGGATCCGAGCCACGCCTGCGACCTATACCACAGCTCACGGCAAAGCCGGATCCTTAACCCACTGAGCAAGGCCAGAGATCAAACGTGAAACCTCATGGATCCTAGTCAGATTCGTCAACCACTGCGCCACGAAGGGAACTCCTCACTCTTCTTAAAATGATGCCATAGTTCTACTCCATAAGCACGTGATTTCATTTTAACTTCCAGCAGAAAATAATCGCCTCTCATCATCCACTTACATGAAGGGAAAGGTTAACCTGGAGCGAGACGGTTCTCTGTCTCCGTCTCACCTGATAGCCCACCAAGCCACCCAGGGTCCAGGCGCGCTCTTTGCTGATCCACCTGGCGATGCTGCTGGCCCCGATCTTCCGGGGCTGGGTGACCACAATGTTGCAGTAGGTCGAGCGCTGGACGGAACGGTCCAGGATGTACTGCGGGAGCTGCGTGCTCTTGCCGCTCCCCGTGGCCCCGTGTATAATCACCACAGAGTTACTCTCTATCAAAGAAATGACCTAGAATTAAAAAAAAAAAAATCAAAATTGCCACGAATTTAACAATGACACAATGTATGAACCAAAAGCTCTGTCTCGGATGATTTTCAGAATTCTCTTTTCATCCTTAAAAGTTAATTATCTGAACATCCCACGCGAGAGCAAGACGGCTACTGGGGCCGCCGTGTTTGAAACCGACCGGAGCGCTGGGAAGGGTCATGAGCGGCTCCGGAGAGCCAGGCCAAGCTCCCTGCTCCCTAGGCCTCAAACGCTTCATCTATGACTAGGAAAACCAGAAAATGAATCTCTATAGCTCTAGCGAAGTCTAAACTGCTATCGTTTGAAAATCGCGTAATGGGCCTCTGTGAAATTCTACCGAGAACCATGAAAACCCAGCTACGACCACCCTCGAGTGGCTTTAAGCGTCTCTGTGACAGTCTTCAGACGCATTCTTAAACAGCTTCCACTGCTGCACCGTAGGCTCTACCGAGCACTCTGAAAACTCCATTCCGGAGGTCCCGCCGTGGCGCGGTGGTTAAGGAATCCGACTGGGAACCATGAGGTTGCGGGTTCGGTCCCTGCCCTTGCTCAGTGGGTTAAGGATCCGGCGTTGCCGTGGGCTGTGGTGTAGGTCGCAGACGCGGCTCGGATCCCGCGTTGCTGTGGCTCTGGCGTAGGCCGGTGGCTACAGCTCCGATTCAACCCCTAGCCTGGGAACCTCCATATGCCGGGGGAGCGGCCCAGGAAATAGCAACAACAACAACAAAAGACAAAAGACAAAAAAAAAAAAAAAAAAAAAAAAAAGAAAACTCCATTCCAACCCTCCCCACCGCTCCCCACCTCCACCCTAAATTTACTTAAGCTCTTCACCCTAGCAATTGCTATGGACAGGAAATACAAATTAATTTGAACACTGGCCTTTTAAAAATAAGCATAGCTGCTCTACAAAAGTTGTATGATTTAATCTAAAGCAAAATACAAGTTAAATTCAGAACATTTAGTTTAGTTTTATCTATAACCACTCCTTCCACTAGTAAATAAAGGTTTCAATACACTTAATTTTAATCATAACATTAACTAATTAAAAACATAATCATCCTGCTGCTATGGCTGGCTGGACATTTGCGCATAAAATGATGCATCAGTGACTGACCAATCACGAGGCAGAAAAGCCAGCAACGGTGTAAAGAAAGCCCAATGGACCATAGAGAGGCCTGGGGGGGGGGAAGTGGACCACACAGAGGGCTGGGGGGGGACACCACACAGAGGACTGAGGGGGGCAGTGGACCACACAGAGGGCTGGGGGGGGGACACCACACAGAGGACTGGGGGGGGGAAGTGGACCACACAGAGGGCTGGGGGGGGGCTCCACACAGAGGACTGAGGGGGGCAGTGGACCACACAGAGGGCTGGGGGGGGGCTCCACACAGAGGACTGGGGGGGGGAAGTGGACCACACAGAGGGCTGGGGGGGGGGACACCACACAGAGGACTGGGGGGGCAGTGGACCACACAGAGGACGGGGGCGGGGGGTGAGCCCTCCGAGAAGCAAGGGCTCCTGAGGCTGAGCAGGTGTTGACGCACCTCCTTCCCAGGCCAATGACTACATGTCAGGTGGTGAGCTCGTGTTAGGAGGGAGGCTGGGGAATGAAGCTCAGTGGCGAGGAAGGCCGTCGACACGGCTGTGCCGCGAAACCACGGCCCGGGCGCCTGCCCGGCATCTCCTCTCGCTCGGCCTGTAAGCCAAGTGCTGCGCTGCGGGCATTTACGCAAATGACAGAAACACACGAGGACAAGAAGAATTTTACCTCTTCCTTACATCGATTTATAGGCAAGTCAGGGTATTTATACGTTGTCTCTGGGAGGCATATCACGTTGCTTAATTTCGCTAAAGGCAGCCTTGGACCTGGATTCAGACAAAAGACAGACAGACAACGCTATTTCTCAGCTGAAACAGACAAGGCAAAGCGCCCCCTGCTCCATCGAACGTGCACCCACAGCGGGTGCTGCGCAGGTAGTTGCTGGCGCTGCCCCGTTTCCCCAGCAGACCTGCTCCTCCTGGTCTCCCCGTTTCCAGAAGCACCTCGGCTAACAAGGCCCGACCACTCACCACAACTACCCGCAGCACCTTCCCACCGAGTCTGCGTCAAGCTCCAGGCGTGAACAGCCCTGCCTCAGAGACGCTCCGGCCCTCTGCAAACGCGACAGCAGGGGAAACACACGCAGGCCCGGGGCCGAGGCGGCGACCCTGCCTGGCGGGGAGCACAGCAAGGGGCGAGACCGGGGAGGCAGGGGGGCGGCGAGCAGCGCCACCTCGGGTGGGTCGGGGACTCGGAGCCGCGGCCACGGGGCTGCTGCTAAGCGGCCGTTCCTCTGACAACCTCGCTGCGCCTCACACGCCTTGATGCCCTGGGGGCACAAATGCCACGAGACACACACCCCCCAAGTCCCGGCCTCGCTGTCTAAACCAGAGCCCCTCCTCTGCTTCCCGCGAAACCCAGCGCGACGTTTCTAGGTCACCGGCTGAGGCCGACCCGGCACAGACAGAGTCCTGCCTCCACGTCCACGGCCGGAGGGAGGCCAGGAAGCCAAAGAGCTGCTCGCGGCGGTGCAGCCCTTTCATCCGTGCAGAGCGACCAAATCAAAGGTAGGGACCCGGACACGGTCTGGGGTGAGGCCTCCAAGAAAAGAAAATGGGTCGTTTAAGGCAAATCAACAGACCACGCGGCGAAGAGTAATCCAAAGTGACAGGAGAAGTACGTCAGCTCACATTTGTTCCTGCTCTCTCTCTATCCCGGGTGATTATATTAAGACTGAAATATTTTACATGAACTGAAAAAAACTGGAAACCATGAAAATTGCTAGTTTCTCCTTACTAAGCCACCCACTATTCCAACATCAACCAAATGTAAATCGAACCCAAAACATTTAGCAGTTTGGGGTTCCAAACAGTATGTAATGGATTTTTTTTTAGGGCTGCACATGTAGCATATGGAAGTTCCCAGGCTACGGGTCTAATCAGAGCTGCAGCCGCCAGCCTGCACCACAGCCACAGCCACGCCAGAGCCAAGACGAATCTGCGACCTACACCAAAGCTCACGGCCATGCGGGATCCTTAACCCACTGGGCGAGGCCAGGGATCGAACCCGTGTCCTCATTACACAGAGCCACAACGGGAACTTCTCGGCACTAATTCTTTAGGAAAGAGAGGAGACACTTCAAGGAATGTTCAGTACTAACAACTGCTTATCAGTTTGGAACAAAGAAACAACCGCTGTTTCCACCGGCCCTCCGGTGAGCCCAGGGTTTTTGCAAGGAAAAGAAAAAGAAAAAGAAACACCCTCTGAAATGAAGAGGAAGAGTAGTAATTTAGCAAACTGGATATAAACTGTGTTTGGGAAAAGAATCACAACTACTTCTTACAAACGAAGAACACTCCCAAGAAGGCACAGTGAATGTCTGTGAATTACATTAGTTAGAACCCTTCCGGATTCCCACTTGGAAATAATTTTTTAAAACAGTATGTAAGTGATACTGTATTATATCAAAAGCAAACGATATCTGCATTATACCAAAAGCAAAAAAATATGTATTTTTAATCAAAATGTAACTGGCTATGACAAAATTTTCATGTTGAAACCTGTGGTGCTGGACTGGAATTAGCGGTACCAGTGCGAGTTCCCGTCGTGGCGCAGCAGAAACAAATCCACCTAGGAACCACAAGGTTTCGGGTTTGACCCCTGGCCTCGCTCAGTGGGGTAAGGACGTGGCGTTGCTGGGGCTGCGGTGGAGGCCGGCAGCTGCAGCTCCAATGGGACCCCTGGCCTGAGAAACTCCACATGCCGTGGCGTGCGGCCCTGGAAAAAAAGGAACCAGCGCGATCTCACGGTTTCAACGTAAAAGGGCAGAAGCAGCTGGGCACAGCCCCGCCTCCTCTGCAAACCAGGGAGCATCTCCTCGGCTTCCCGAGGCGCCTTCTCCTCACCCTCATCCGTATCCAGGTCTCCAGGGCCCATCCGGCCCCCCATCTCCACTGCTGTCACCCCAGTTCATCGCCAAGTCCGCCTGGACGAGAGCAACCCTAAGTCCCCTGCTCAGGCCCGCCTGCCCCCTCTGGTGCAGTCCCAAGTGCTCTTCTCCAAACACAGACCCGAGCACAGGACGCTCCCAGCCTCCCCCACACGCACCCCGGACAAGCCCGGAGCCCCGACCGGCCGCCCGCTGCTCCGAAGAGCAAGACCAAGATGCCTGCGGGGAGGGGGAGCGTAAATGAGGAGTTTCTCACTCACACACACACACACACTCACACAGCTGTACTACACAGACGATCGACAAGGGCCTCCAACAACCTACATGGGCAGAGAGTCTGAAAAGAAGGATGTGTGTACAGATCACAAAACGCAGTCACTCTGCTGTACACCTGAAACACCACATTCGTCGTAAGGCAAATACCCCAAGATAAAATAGTCATTTTTTTTAAAAGACCAAAATTCTTGGTTCTGGCCCACAGGCCCTGTTACCAGTTCTGCTTCTGGCTCACTCGGCCTCATCGACACAGCCGCGCCAGGCCTCTGCTGCTCTGTGACATCACCACGAACTCAGCGCCTTAAACCAGCACCTTTATTTTCTTAGCGCTCCGAACGCCAGCGGCCCAGGAGCAGCCGGGCCAAGAGGCTGGGGGGCCGCTTCCCTCCGGAGGCTCTCTGGGGAGGAACCCGTCCCCACCCTTTCGGCTTCCAGAAGCCACTTGTTCCTCGGCTCACTTCGTCCTGCGGCTTCCATTGTCACATCCCCTGCTCCTGCAGGTCCTGGATCACACGGGGGCCCCCCAGGCCTCCCCATCACAAGCCCCAAAATGGAATCCGAGCAGCAAGGTTCCCTCTACCACGTGACCCAGCACAGCCCCCCCGCACCCTGAGAACGAGGGTGTGGCCCAGGGGAGAGGCATGACTCAGCCACCACCACCTGCCAGGCTCCCCGCCCAGCAATCTCTCCATCCCCGCAACCCTGGCCCTCCTCCAGGGCTGGGGCCCAGGATTTCTCCCTTCCAGGCCCTGACCCCCTCTGCCTGGGGAGCTTCTCTAGCTTCTCTTCGCCCTTGAGCTCCAAGAGCACCTGTCACTTTCTCGATACCCCAGTTCCAGTCCGAAAGCCTTGCGCTAGGTCCCCGCAGAGCCCTTGAGAGCTTCCAGTCGTGTCACCGCACGATGAAATGACAACCTCTGTCAGAGGAGGGACCAGGTCTTGGTTGCACCACACAGGCCCAGCCACGCCTTGATAAATACGGGCTGTTGAGTGAACTCTCCAGGCCCCGCCAGAGACACACAACCACCCAGCGAAAAGCTCACACACATTAAAATGCCACGGACAGAGAAAGCAAAGGGCAGATTCAAGTACGAAGCCAAGCCAAAGGTTCCGAGAGCAGACACTGCACCCTGCAGGCATTCGCCACGGTCTGGCTGTTCCGGCACTGGCCGTGTCCAGGGCAGGCGCCAGGGCCGGGGGTGGAGTGCTCGGGGTCCGGGCCCAGGGCAGCGCACGTGGGTAACGAGAAGGATCGCAGCCTCGGGAGTTGTCTGAGGCGACCCTAAACCTAACTTGAAAAAAGGAAATGTTTGGGGGACACGCGGTGGATGTTTTCCACAAGACACATCGAGCTGCTTCAGGTTTCTGTCAAAGTTCACACGCTCCCCGTACAGATAAAACCACCAGTCCTCGGGAGCTCCCGCTGGGGCTGAGCAGAAACGAATCCACCTAGCATCCACGAGGATTCGGGTCCAATCCCTGGCCTCACACGGGGAGCTGAGGATCCGGCGTTGTGGTGAGCTGTGGGGCAGGCCAGCAGCTATAGCTCTGACTGGACCCCTAGCCTGGGAACCTCCATGTGCCTCGGGTGCGGCCCTAAAAAACAAAACCACCCCCCAAAAAAAAAAAAAAAACCAACCAACCAAACAAAAAAACAGGCTATTTAGAAACTATACTTAAAAGAGAAAAAAATGAAGAACTTGCAACCTGTCATATCTTCACAATTTATAACCTATCATGTACTCACTCGGCCCCCCAAAAAATCCAGAATTAATAAGCAATGTGGATCCTTATTGACCAAAATACCCCATTTTTGCAGACTTTTAAGAACCTAATGGATGCTTTTAACGTGTGCACAACCCGTGTGTATATTAAGATATTTAAAGCCGTCTGTTTACCTGGCCCAGTGGGTGAATGGTGACTGTCATACAGATCAAACTCCTGTGCCTCGAGCTGGCGGTATTTGTCAATATACTCTGTTTCTGAGCTCTTCTGGCTAAGTGGCCTGCAAAGAACATTAAATGTTAGTATAACTTTTACAAAAAGCGAAGAAACCCCATGTGCTAGAAGAATTCCTAGTTACTTTAACATTAAGTCCTAGAAGAAAAAATGTCAATCATCAATAAACAAAATAAAACTCACAGCGCGTCACCAAACAGATGCAAATTAAAACAATGAGAAACCTTCCTCTCTTCACATTGGCAAAGAGAACAAATCCTCTTAGATTTTGAGGAAAGTGTGGTAAAACGGATATGACCAGTTACTTCGCAGGGCAACCTGCCGGTGTCTACCAAACCCAACCGCACACCTCCTGCCAGCCAACACGTCCTCCCGCAGTACCTTGCCCGACAGCAGTATTTGCACCCAGAGACAAAGCAGCACAGGCCAAGACACAGACGGAAGCTACAGGGGTTCAGAACGAGCCTCCCCAACATGTGCCATTTTTCCATGTGGATTATCTTGAACTAAAGGCAGTCAGCACCCCACACAGGCAAGACACTCTCTGACATAAACTGCAGCAATGTTTTCTTAGGTTAGAGTCCCAAGGCAACAGAAATAAAAGCAAAAGGAAACAAATGGGAGTTCCCTCTGTGACTCAGCGGTTAATGAAACGGACTAGGATCCATGAGGATGCAACTTCTATCCCTGGCCCCACTCAGCGGGTCAAGGATCTGGCGCTGCTGTGAGCTGTGGTGTCTACAGGTCGCAGGTGCAGCTCGGAGGTGGCGCTGCTGTAGGGCAGGCCGGCAGCTGCAGCTCCAACTTGACCCCTAGCCTGAGAACTTCCACATGCTGCAGCTGGAGCACTAAAAAGCAAAAAAACCCAAACAAAAACAAAAAAAACATTAAAAAAGAGCGCCTTGCCTTGCCCTTCCATTAACCACCCGGAAGAGTTTAAATGGCAAATTTCTCCCAGAAGAGAGTCACTAGCAGAGATAAATTTGGGCTAAGTGGGCCCATCTGCCCCGCAAGGCAAACGAACACCCGCTTGGCGGCACCGGCGGGCCTCCCCGCGCGGAAGCCCCGGCCCTCGCCCGCCCTCGGCTCCCGAGGTCTCGCTCCTCCTCCGGCCTTTCCTCTCGGAGCCGCGCCGCTGCGAGGCTCTCCAACTCCCTCAGCCACGCGGCTTCCTGCACACGCGACCTCACGTTTCATTTTCTCCTGTGACTCCTTCTCACGGCAACTCTTAAACCAGACGGAGGAACCCGGACGGCGAGTTTGCTTCCTGCGCAGCCACGCGGCCGGAGGTGCAGCACCTGTTTACGCAACACCGGGCACACGTGACACGCTCTTGGACACAGAGATGCCTCGGCAAACGAAACCGAGCCCTTGCCCCCGTGGAAGCAGCATCCTTCTATTTATTTATTTATTTATTTTTGGTCTTTTTTTGTCTTTCTTAAGGCCGCACCCAAGCGTTGCAGAGGTTCCCAGGCTAGGGGTCCAACTGGAGTTGCAGCTGCCGGGCGACCCCACAGCCACAGCCGATCCGAGCCTCGTCTTCAACCGACACCGCAGCCCACGGCAACACCGGCTCCTTAACCCACTGAGCAAGGCAGGGCTCGAACCCGTGTCCTCATGGAACTGGTCAACCACTAGTTTGCTAACCACGGAGCCGCGACGGGAACTCCGAAAGCGGTTTTCTACCGCGGGGAAAGAGCAGACACGCAAGGCGCTCGTGCCCAACACAGAGGAGGAAGACAAGGCGCGGGACCAAGGGCCCTCCGGGAGAAGGGACACCTTTTCCGGCCAACTCTAACAGTTCAAGCCTGGAAAAGTACACCACAGAGCAGCAACTAGGGCATATCTCACTCAGCATGTACCGTTTTCAAAGGACGCTAATGGATGAAAATGCTCAAAACGTTAAGTGAAAAAAGGCAAGAGTTGTGATACGCCATCAATTACAGTCTGCTGCTACTACCAAGGTCTAGTTTAAAGGCCCGGCTATCAGGGAAGACCGTCAGGACACCATGCTGGAAACTGAAGTTTACTTTAATAAGATGCTACTTGCAGTGAAGTCTAATTCTGCCCGATACTAACAGTCACATCGGCTTCCTCTTGGTTACTGCTTGTCTGGCATTAACTCACTCAACAAACTAGTAATTAGGGCCAGCTCCATACCAGGCACTGTCTTAAGTACTTGGGATGAAGCAGCAGCCGACTGTCCTCATGGAGGAGGAATAAAGCAAAATACGGAGACTGCTGGGAATAAGAAGTACACAGAGAGACGGGTGATGGGGGCAGAGACACAGCAGAAGCAGGGAGACCACCTAATGGACCAACCACAAGAAACAACCAAGGCCAGAGACGACATCGCCTGGACCAGAGTGGCAGTAGCGAAAGTGGTACCCAGAGAGTATGCTGACGTATTAGACCTGGGGTCTGAAAACAGTAAAAAAAAAAAAAAAAAAAAAAAAAAAAAAAGTCACGAACAATGCCAAGGGTCCAACTTGCAGTAAGATCCCGTAAGCCCGCTGCGCCCTGTACCTCCCGTAAATGCAGCTGCAAACCTGGACAGAAGGCTGAGGGCTCCAGAGGACTCCGACAGGTGAACAGGAACAGGCAGACGGGGGACGAAGAAGAGAACGCACTCGGGCCTCACTCCCACACTGTGAAGTGCAGGCACGGCACCACCCTGGCGGAGCGGCCCGGGGGCAGCCCTCGGTGTGCCTGGGGGCAGGAAAGGGGGCTCCGAATGTGCAAAGTGGGGGCAGCGCCCAGTTTTCGCTCTCCTTTCCTCCATCCCCTACGCGCCAGGGGCAGCAGGAGCGTCAGACTCAGAGGGAGAGAAACCCCTCTCCAAGAGCTGGGGCAAATGCCTGCTGCCTTTTTTCTTCCTCCGTCCTCCCACGGCCTGGCCTGCGGTGCAGATGCTGCCATAGGAAGTGCTGGCAAGGCAGGACAAGAAAGCCCGTCCTCCAGCCAGAGGATCAAAAAGGGAAGCCCTGGGGCAGGAAAGCACCTGGACAAGGGCAGACACCTGGGGCGGCCCTTCAGGGCCCACTGGGCTCGCCTGGACCGGGGTCCTCGTGTGCGTGCGTGCGCGCTGACCCCAGACGGCCCATCGCAGACCTTGAGGAGCGGGCTGCAGGCGGCCACTAGGCGGCACAGCGCAGCCCAGATCCAGACAGGCGCGCGGAAAGGCTCTGAAAACCCCATGGAATCCGCGGCCCACGAGAGGCTGGGTGGAACCTGCAGCCTGAACCCAGCTGCTCAGCGGCTTTCCCTACAGAATCTAAACAAGACCCAGCGTCTCAGAATATAACATTCAAAGAGCCCAGGATACGGGCCCCAGTTACTGGGCACTCGAGGAATCAGGAAAACCTGCTGGGGGAGCAGCGGCTACTCACCGTGGATAATCCGCCCAACGTGGGGCCCCGACAACTCACACCAAGCTCAAATCCACTCCAAACCAACTCAACACCCAGGCACTCGTCCTTCTACGCGGCACGAGCTCATCTTCTTCTGTACCTAACTTCGGAGTAGAGAAGGCCTTAAACAAGAATACACACACATTCACACACAAAATAAACTGAACTAACTATAAAACTTATGAACAATGTCTATAAAGGTTAAAGGGTGAGGAAAGCGATCATTTAAGGGCCAACATCTGCAGCCACACACAGGAGTGCGCTAAGAATCTCCTTAAGTCAGTAAGACATGAACAACCCAATACAAATACGATTTTTTCCTTTAAAATGTACATGCCTTGTGTGTTTTAACTAAAATACTCTTTTCTTTCTTTTTAGGGTCACACCTGCAGCACATGGAATTTCCTGAGCCAGAGGTCGAGCTGGACTGCAGCTGTAGGCCTACACCACAGCCACAGCAATTTCAGATCCAAGCCACACCTCCAACCTACAGCACAGCTCACAGCAACACCGGACGTTAACCGAGTGAGGCCAGGGATCAAACCTGCATCCTCATAGACACTGAGCCACAATGGGAACTCCCTTGATTTAAATCTTTTAAAGAAAGAACCAATAATCCAGAACTTTTAATTCAGTAGCAAAGGAATTAAAAACAGAAGGATGTTCGCCTCCTTACAATGAACACTCTTCCTTTAACTGCCATCGGATGCGCTGAGAACTGCCCAAGACGGCCCTGGCAGCTTCCGGTAGGAGACTGGCGCAGGCCCGAGACTCCTGGAGCACCGGGTCAGTGCCACACGCAGGCCGCCCCCACCCGTTCCACACACCCAGAGATCACACCTGCTGGGATGGGGGTCCACCAGACGGTCCCTAACCAGGGGTGTCATCACTGGACTCCAAAGGCTTGGCTGTGTCGAGAGACGGGTCGTGGGAGTGGGGAAGGGCTTAGAGAATGCGGAGCGGAGGAGCAAAGGACAGAGGCCACAGCGGTTAATGATCCCAACCAGGATCCACGAGGATGTGGGTTCAATCCCTGGCCTCGCTCAGCGGGTTAAGGATGCAGCGCTGCTGTGGCTGCGGCGTAGGCCAGCAGCTGCAGCTCCGATTAGGCCCTTAACCCAGGAACTGCCACATGCCGGGTCTGTGGCCCTAAAAAGCCAAAAAAAAAAAAAAAAAAAAAACGAAAAACAAAAAACAAAACCCACGTGTATGGTTTTAGAATTTCTGCAGGGGTGAAAATGTTCTGGAATTAGATCGAGCTGGTGGCTTTACAACGAGGTGACTACACTGAACGTCACCGAATCGTCCCCTTAAAATGGCTAGTTTTGTGTTCCATGAATTTTACCTCAATAAAAAGAAAAATGACCCCCCCAAAGGCCCTGACCACAGACATATTCATTATGTACATACGACCCAGCCCCTTACCTGCCCTTCAAGATTCCAAAACTGGGTCCCTCTAGACTTAGGTACTCCTCTCACAGCTTAAACATGCACACATGAGGAAGGATAGGATCCTATTTTCGCTTTATCAAATTTTCTACTCTTCAGCTAAGAAGGTGTAATCTGGAAAACAAAGACGATGACCAAAAGAAACCAACCTCATTGCTTCACAGCCCAAGCTCTATGGCTCCCACACAAAATAACCGAACGAGGTGGCAACTCATCAGAAAAAATTCATTTATTCAACTTACTGAAACCTTTGATAGGAGCTCCCTTGCGGCTCAGTGGGGTCACTGCTGTGGCGCAGGTTTGACTCCTGGCCTGAGCATAGCCATGTGCCACAGGTGTGGCCAAAGAGAAGTCCAACACGCATCTGGTGGCAGCCTGACAAACAGGAAGGAGCAAGGCAAAGGAACTTCCCGACCCTGGCCTACAAACGTCCGTGCGCCCCAGCTGCACGGTGGTGGTGGTAGGGGGGGGGGCCGCTGCAATCAGAGAACGACCCTTGGGCTCTACGTCCATGTAACCACCTCAGGAGATAAACAGAAAAAAATAACTTGCAACAACAAGAGCAGCTCAGCCTAAGTGCTAGAAAAACTGCTTTACACGCCCAAGGGCAAAGGAAGATGCACGGAAGGTGGGCCGCAGTGGTGGGAAAGTTCGGAGGCTCAGCTGAGGGCCAGTCTCAGCGGCAAGCTGGGGTTGGGAGGCCGAGCGCCTCCGCGCCTCTGCCCAGGCCATCGGCGGGCAGCAAGGCCTTCCCCGCCGCCTCGCCCGCCGCAACGGGGTCCCCACGCGGGAAGACCGGCTCCGCGAGGGCAGAGAACAGCCTGCCGGCCCCCTGCCCAGCACCCAGGCCACGGCAAGGTCAAAACGGCACGAGCGCTGCAGTTAAAGCGGCGGACAGAGCAGAATTCAGCCGCAAGGGCCTAGAGAGCAGGGGGAGCGGGAACAAGCGGCGCCAGCCGCTCTCCAAGTTTAAGCGCAAAGAGCAAAGCAGGCGAGCGGCCGGGGCCGCAGCCCCAGAGAGGATGACAGCACAGGGGCGCGGGAGAGAGAGGCGGGGTGTCGCAGCTGAAGGGCGGGGACCGCGCGACCCGCAGGGGGCCTGGGCTGGAGCTGAGGGTCGCGCCCCACGGCCTACGTATTTCTCATATTTTCGCTACTGTTTCAGAGGCAAGAAATTTAAAAAATAAAGCAATGACAAGGAGGCTATGCAAAGAAGAGGCAGGATTCACGGGAACGGGAGCAGAAAATGCGGGGGGACAGTTCTGCAGGGACAAAGGTCCCCGCCTCCCCCGCGCAGCGCGAGACACGATGCGCTGTGATGCTTCCTGACAGGTGGCCGCTTCTGGCCACGAACGGGAGCTGCGGGGTGGCCACGCGTCACTCACTCTTCGTCACCCGCGACACGCAGGTCTGATGGAAAGGGCAACAGGAAACCAAAGTCACGCAAGGAAACGCCACTGCGCAGTCACTTCACGCAGACGGAGCGAGCGAGAGCCCACGGGCTCTAGAGCAAGACTCGCGGCCAGAAAGGAGCGCAGTAGAGGCCCTTCCAGGCCGGCAGGCCCCCAACGCCAAGTGGAAGTTCCCTTTCAGCTCCAAAATTTAAACAACACAAAAATGCTTTTCTATAATGAATGACAAGACTTCGTCTTGAATTGCGTCACGTTCTCACGTCTCTGTGGGTCCTGCCCTTAGTCAGCACTGCCTGATCAGCGCGTCCGGAGGGGTGACAACGCTGCCTTTACAGTCATCTCCTTGCGAAGACATTGCAACTTGCCTAAACATGCAAATTTAACTACTACCTAGAAAGAAAAACAAAATGTGTGCAAAATTAACATGTACTAAATATTTCGCACATGACGGATATCAACATCCTTAGCCTATTTTGCTCCATTCTAACAAGCTTTCTCAGAACGTATATTTTGCAAATGGTCAAATCTGATCTATTTTTCCTGCTTTCATTAGAGGGGACAGTGACCTGGCTTCCAAATGGCCTGAAAGTTAAGCTGAAGAATGAAAGCAACATAGCTATTTTTAGAGCTCCACAGGCATAAAAATACAGCACTAAACTGTGACCTACAGCGACGCACAGCAAAGCATCTCGTCATGCGACAGGCTCCACTCGAGCTGGGAGCGCGTCTGTGCTGCTTCAGAGGACCCTTCTTCATCTCCTCACCAAAGATCTGTCCAAATGCATTTAGGACCAGAATCTGTAGCTGCCGGCATCTTTTTCAAATAGACTGAGCCACATTCCAAAGGCAACCCATTACATAACTTGTAAAGATTAAAGAGTAGGTTATTTTTGTCATTTCTTCAAGCTTACTTACAAGGTGAATCAACGAGCATTCTCTCCGAATGAAGACATCACAACCTCATTCCTAACACAGAGTTATTTATTTCAAACTCGGTTTCGGTAAAAAGGCTGCTCCTTCCTTCGCTGGGGACACGTCCAGGAGAACAAGGTGGCCTGAGTGAAGCACGGCCTCATCCCCAATTCAAGCAAACTCCTGGACAACATCGCCACGTCAGAGCCTTCACCTGCACAGGTAACATTTAAACCTTTTCTGTACAAAGCCTGACTCGAAAGTTGTTTGTAGATAGCACTTTCCTGTATGTTAATATCCCAAAGCCGCCTAAGACCTTTTAATAGCAAGTGTTAGTGTTATTTCCAGAAAAGGTTCAGTCTGCAGACTACCTCTGACTGCACTTCCTTTCTGCCTAGCTACGTTTTCAAGGTATTTTCAAAGCCTGGTTTTTAACACTGACCTAGTTAGAAATTTAAAACACTTTAATCCACTGTAATCTTATTTTGACCTATCTAACCAGTGAAAAATTCATGCGCTTTTCTGATAAATATACTGCAAAGAAACAAATACTTGCTCATGAGAACCATAACATTTTATGCAAATAAACAAGTGAGAATATTTCCATAGGCTAAAAATGCCCCTTTTTGGCTGGATGAAATGGCCAAAGTACGAGTCCTACAAACCCACACACTACCCTGACTCAGATGTAGTGACAAAGACTCTGCTTCGGGAATTGAAATGGCATCTGAAGGAACGAGAGAGGTTATTACAAGAGATCGAAAATGAGGAGAAAGTGAAGAAAACAGGTGTGGACTACAATTGGCTGAGAAACTACCAGAATCCCCACGCAACCATCCCAGCTTCCGAACAAAGACAACTCCAAGTTCTTTGCTCACAGGTTCAACCCTGTCAAACTGCAACTATTCTCAGCAGGTAAAAATACTATGTTCTCTTGTGGTATCTGCTACTGTCAAGTCTAAGCTCCTCGTATGTTCAGACTGCAAGCTGTATTCTAGCAGATAAGTTCTTCAGTCGTGTGTATTAGACACCCAGCCACCAAAATCCCTAAGGTTAGACTGGACAAAAAAAAAAAAAAATCTGATGACATCTCACCGGCTAGAAAATGTTTTAAAATCACATTCAGAGTTTCTTTACTAGAAGCATAATTGTAAAGCAATGTACACAGTACTCAAAAGGTGGGTAATTGCTGTAAGATTACATTATGTAAGCTGGATTTTGGAGACAAAGGGATACAACAGAAATTTTCTGAATTGAATATTTATAACTGCTTTGCCTCTAGATTTCGAGAAGTTTTGGCAGAAAATGATGTACTGCCATGGGAAATTGTCTACATCTTCAAGCAAGTTCTGAAAGATTTCCTGAGCAGCGCTGACAGAGGCAGTCAGCAAGAGGGCCTGGCAGAGCCCCGGGGCACAGGCTGCCCTGCCCGCTCTGCGGTCCCAGGGGCAAGCTCCAGGCCTCCGGACAAAGACGAAATACCCACTATTTCAAGCTACGTAGACAGGAACACCAGGAACAGGTTCCCAACATTCTCACACCGAATATGGAACCTGCCACGTTATGACCCGTCCAGTTAAACTACTCACCACCAGAGGGTCTTTGTGACCGTCCCAGCGTCAGAACTCTTAACATCAAGAACAGGAGACAGAGATGTGACTTAATGTTATTTTGCTGCAAGATGAAAAGTTAAAATCCCTGTGGATGTAGCCTATGTTTTAAATAGTGTTCCTTTTTTAATCACTCTAAAAATGCAATGTTTTCATTGAACAGTATGCTTTTAACTAAAATATTTCCTAAATATTTTGAAAAAACGTTTGACGTATTTTCCTATACCTCAAATACATATCACAGGAACATTGTATTTTGAAATTTGAAATACAAAATTTGTATGAAGTATGCAACTTGACAAAATAACTGGGACATTACCTTTGACCCTGACTCTAAAAGGAAGCTGTGTATAGACTAAAATAAACGACGTGTGCGAATCTTCTGTCCAAGGTCGTCCCGAGTCGTCCTGGGCAGGTGAGGGCAGAGGGCAAAGGCAGGAATCCAAGTGTGTTTGAGAATAAAGCGGTGCTTCAGCCCAACACTCCGATCCTTTTTTTTTTTTTTTTTTTTTTTTTTTTTTTTTTTTTTGCTATTTCTTTGGGCCGCTTTACTGTTCACAGGATATTTATTTTGTCTTCTCATGGTTCCCAGTCGGATTCGTTAACCACTGCGCCACGACGGGAACCCCCCCCCCCATCCCTTTTAACCTCAGTCAACATTAAGGGGAAGTACAAAAACAAAGCTCCACAGGACACCAGTAAAAGGAAACAGACTGGCTTGACTTTAGCAACTGCTACTCTCAAAGAAAAACAATGCTGGTCTGTAATTTAAACTGGTGTTACGTTCATTTAAAATAGCAACATATTGGTTGTGGGTTCGATCCCTGGCCCTGCTCAGTGGGTTAAGGACCCGGCATTGCCGTGAGCTGTGGTGAAGGTCGCAGACACAGCTCGGATCTGGTGTTGCTGTGGCTGTGGTGTAGGCCGGTGGCTACAGCTCCGATTTGGCCCCTAGCCTGGGAACTTCCATATGCCGCGGGTTCGGCCCTAAAAAGACTAAATAAATAAAATAGCAACATGTTTAATAGATAAAGTTTAACCTCTCATAATTTATTAAAGTAGAAAACTAGTCATTAGCCAGCTTTATTTTCGGTGATAAAGTGCTAGAATCTTAAAAATTTAAGTCCAAGGAACCTAATGTCCCTAACTTTTTGATGTTTATTCAAATGGGTTTTTTTTTTCTCCATCTAAAAAGAAAAAAAAAAAAAATCCAAGGTGGGAACTAAATACACACTCCAAAGAAAATAAACACTCTTTTTTCTTTTTTTTGCCACACCCACAGCGTGTGGAAGTTCCTGGGCCAGAGACTAAATCCGAGCCACTGCAGTGACAAAGCCAGATCCTTAACCCACTGAGCCATGGGGAACTCCCAGAAAATACACACCCTTCTTCCTTTTTTTGTCGTTTTTTTTTTTTTTTTTTTTCCCCTTTTTGGGTCGTGCTGTGGCATATGGAGTTCCCAGGCCAGGGATTGGTTCCAAGCCCCCGTTGTGACCTACGCCGCAGCTGTAGCATCACCAGAGCCTTAACCCGCTGTGCCGGGCTGGGGATGGAACCTACGACCCAGTGCTCCCGAGATGCTGCTGACCCCACTGCACCACAGCAGGAACTCCCAGAAAATACACACTCTTGGGTAACTTCTACATCATTCCGAATCGCCCTCACTTTGGTCTTAAATGCTAGCCAGGTAATAATGGATGTCAACCTGCCCAGGGTTTAATAAGGTAAACGGAAATACATCCCAAGTGGATTTAAAATATAGACACCTCTCGCTCCTGCCCTGTTCAGTTTTTATGGCACAACTGCCTACACTCCTTCAACCACTCCAAGTGTGCTCGGAAAGAAAACTGTTTGTCTCGGAGGTAAATGTTCCCAGACGGGCACGCTGCTTACTGCGCGGTGACTGAGCAAAGCAGCATTTCAACACCAATGTCTTAATAATGACCACCCGACTGTGTTTTAAAGACAACTTGGAGTTTCTCTACGAAACCCAGCACTTAAACGAGCAGCCTCACCATGTCCACCAGGAAATAAACCACAAAGCCGCCAAAAGCATCTCTCTCCAGAGGCACCTTAAACAGCCAGTGAACAGAACAAAGGACTGAGCCCACAGCACTTTTAAGAAAGGGCCATCCATGGGAGTTCCCGTCGTGGCGCAGTGGTTAACGAATCCGACTAGGAACCATGAGGTTGCAGGTTCAATCCCTGCCCTTGCTCAGTGGGTTAAGGATCCGGCGTTGCCGTGAGCTGTGGTGTAGGTCGCAGACGCAGCTCGGATCCCGCGTTGCTGTGGCTCTGGCATAGGCTGGCAGCTACAGCTCCGATTAGACCCCTAGCCTGGGAACCTCCATATGCCGCGGGAGCGGCCCAAGAAATGGCAGAGAGACAAAAGACAAAAAAAAAAAAAAAAAAAAAAAGGGCATCCTCCTTGCTCAGAAAGAAAAAGAAATATTTTTTTTTAAATAACTCCTATCAAAGGTTCACAGTGGAGTTCCCATGTGGCTCAGTGAATTAAGGGTGATGTCACTACAGCAGCTCTGGTCGCTGCTGTAGCATGGGTTCAATCCCAGGCCCAGGCATGTGCCACAGGTGCAACCGCGGTGGGGGGGAGCTCACAGCGACGGAAGAAGCTGTAGAAGCTGTAGACCGTTAGGTCGCCCCACGAGTCCAGGATGAAAATGAGCCCACACCACTCTAAGTCACCCACAATGCATGAATCATTCCCGTAACCAGACTCTTAAAGGGAGTGGAAAAATACACAGATTTTGGTATTGAGTTTCTATCTCATTTTTGTTTTTGGCAATAATTGTATTTCTCGTGTCAGTATTGGTATGTAATTTAAAACTATAGTTTTTTCTAGGAGTTCCCATCTTGGCACAGCAGAAACAAATCCAACTAGGAACCATGAGGCCGATCCCTGGCCTCACTCAGTGGGTTAAGGATCCGGCACTGCTGTGGCTGTGGCGGAGGCCAGCAGCTGTAGCTCTGATTTGACCCCTAGCCTGGGAACCTCCATATGCCCCAGGTGTGGCCCTAAAAAAACTAAATAAATAAATAAACAAAACTATAGTTGTTTCTAGTAAATTGACAAATCAAATAGGAATTATAACACAAGTAACTTCCTGAATATTAAGAGATCCACACTTTTATACGTTTATAGTACCTAAAATTGGCAAAGAAATGAGGGTTAAAAATATAAAGCAGGAGTTCCCGTCGTGGCGCAGTGGTTAACGAATCCGACTAGGAACCATGAGGTTGCGGGTTCGGTCCCTGCCCTTGCTCTGTGGGTTAACAATCCGGCGTTGCCGTGAGCTGTGGTGTAGGTTGCAGACGCGGCTTGGATCCCGCGTTGCTGTGGCTCTGGCGTAGGCCGGTGGCTACAGCTCCGATTAGACCCCTAGCCTGGGAACCTCCATATGCCGCGGGAGCGGCCCAAGAAATAGCAACAACAACAACAACAAAAGATAAAAAGACAAAAAAAAAAATATATATATATATATATAAAGCAGAAAAAATATATATATACAAGTCAGGGGCAAACGGGGAAAGGAGCACTAGGAAAGCCTGGGGTGTGTTATAGAAAGTGCTGGCACAGGAGCCAGAAGTTTTAGCTATGGAATAATAAGGAATAAATCCACCAATCCACGTAAAAGCACTGGGATAACCTGACATACAGTAAGCTCTCCACGCGGCATTATTACCCAGCCCGATTTCTCTAATAACATTAAGGTCATTCTTCTACATGCAGACACCGAGTGTACATCTCATTTAATCTAAACTTGAAAGGAGGAAGTGTTATTCCCATTTGCAGGAGAGCAAACGGGGGCCCCCGCCCGATGGCTCTGCCCAGTATCCCAGAGACACAGAGTGGCCCAGTTAGGATTCATCAGCCGTCAGGCCCCACACCACCTCCAGCCCCAGCGCACCCTCTGAGCTCCAGGTGCACAGAGCCAGCTGCCTACCTGACACACCCCCTGGATGCCCACAGGCAACTTAAAATCAACATGCTCAAAACCAAAATCTTAGAGGTTTGTTTCTTCAAAGGATAAAGAAAATCCAAGAAAGCAACAAAGGAATCAAAACACACACAAACTAAAAGCATAGCTCTTCTAACAGTTCAGCTAGAGTTTTCTAGTGATTTCTCAGGAAACGGCGACACTATTCATCCAGTTCTACAGCTGGAACTCTCAGACTGGTCCCCTCGAGATGGTGGAGGAGCCAAAACCACATCACGAACCAGACAAGTGCTAGGTGCTCAGCGACAGAGAAAGAGGTGAGACAGACTCCAGAGGCTGGGAAAGGCGGTGGGGTCACTTCCCAAGCTACGGGGTCCCTCTAAGGAGCAGACAGTGAAACAGAGTCTTGAGTGATGAAAGGAGCCTGTCGTGGGAGGAACGGGGCAGGGATGGGGGAGAGGGCAGTCCTCCAGGCAGAAGACAGGCTGTGGAAAGGAGTTTGGGGTAAACGCCAGGGTGTCCAGAGGGCAGTGAAAGAGAGCAGATGAGGGGGTGTCGGGGGGAGGTACACTCTGAAAGCCGCAATCCAGAGTCTGCGTCTTCTTCCTGCAGCAAATCCATCCCACAGAGGCCCACAGGTGCTCACCCTTCCACGCAAGCGCTTACTCAAGGATGTGTTCCTTCCGCAGGCGTTAACAGAGCATCCACCTCGGGCCGGGCATTCTAGGTGCCACAAGACACTATCGGGGCAAAGAGAGGAAGCCAAGGGCCATAAACAGAAGGCTTCTGTATAATCCAGGCAAGAGACGATGGCGGCTTATTTAGACCCAGGTGGTGATGGCACCAGTGAGAGCCTCTGATTCCACAACTATTTGATGGTACAGCTGCCAAGATACAGAGATATTTACTGGATTGACCGTATACAGAGACAAGAGACACACACACAGACACACACACACCCCCCTACCTCAGGGACGTGAGCTCTGGTCAGAGCAGTGAGGCAGAGGTTAGGCTTCATTCAAGGTAGGGGCACATGAGGCAGCAGCTCTCATCATTTCCGGAATGAGGACCCAGCACCTTGTAAGCCTCAGTAAGTGGGGCCTGTGAAGGCAGGTCGTTCCTCCAGACAGCTATCTGGGTTCCTTCCACAGGCCAGGTACTGTGCTAAGAGCAGATTCAGTGAAAATCTGCATCCGCAGAAAGGTTTTAGGTGGGGAAAACCACACATAAAATGAGTCTTAGGAGCTCCCGCCGTGGCTCCGCGGAAATGAATCCGACTAGGAACCATGAGGTGGTGGGTTCGATCCCTGGCCTCGCTCTGTGGGTTAAGGATCCAGTGCTGCCATGAGCTATGATGTAGGTCGCAGATGCAGCTTGATCTGGCGTTGCTGTGGCTGTGGTGTAGGCTGGCAGCTACAGCTCTGGCCCCCTAGCCTGGGAACCTCCATATGCCTCGGGTGTGGCTCTAAAAACAAAACAAACAAACAAACAAACAACTCCTTAAAAGTACTAAGAGATACACAAGCAGGGCCCTAAACAAGCAGTTGTCTAAAACGGCCTCACTGGCTTGGTTTTCGTGGTGGTTCCTTCCCGGTCTCTCCCGCACGGCTCTGTCTCACCCACCTCTAGACACTCAAGGGCTCCAGGCTCAGGTCCTCAGACCTCCCCTCTCTCCACACCTGCCCAAGAGGCTCTCTCACCAGACTCGGCAAACTCATCTCACGGGGCTCAAAGACCTACATTCCCAAACATCCGGCTCCGCAGCCAGACCTCCTTCCTCAACTCCAGACCGCCGGCATTTACTGGTACCTAACAGGCACTTCAAGGGTAACAAGCTCAGAAGCAAACTGTAAACCAGATGCTCCTGCGGTCTGGCCTTTCACAGCAGACAGCAACGCCGCCAAGTGCTCAGTCGGAAACCCAGGTGTCAGCCACGCCTGCTGCCCACTCCTGTTCTGTACCTGATGCAGCTGCACATTCCTACCCCTCAGTAAGGCAGCCTCAATTCCACCACCGCCTACCACACCCACCGCCACTGTCCTGGGTAAACCACTGTCCCATCTCCCACTGGGATGATCTTACCAGCCAGGGTCTCCAGAGGACAGAACCAACAGGGTGTGTGTACATACCGACTGATGCTAAGGAACCAGCTTACCCAGCTGCGGGCGGGCGAGTCCCAAATCTGCAGGGGCTCACGGGGGCGCTGCAATCAGCGCCTAACGAGTCTGCAGGAGGAGTTCCCTCCTGCTCTGGGGAGATCAGTCTTTGCTCTGCTCAGGGTTTCAACTGACTGCATGAGGTTCACCCACATCATGAAGAATCCTTTACTCAAAATCCTTTCCTTGGAGTTCCCGTCGTGGCTCAGTGGTTAACCAATCCCACTAGGAACCATGAGGCTGCGGGTTTGACCCCTGGCCTCGCTCAGTGGGTTGAGGATCCGGCAATGCCGTGAGCTGTGGTGTAGGTCACAGATGCGGCTCGGATCCCGAGTTGCTGGGGCTGTGGTGTAGGCCGGTGGCTACAGCTCTGGTTGGACCCCTGGCCTGGGAACCTCCATGTGCTGCGGGTATGGTCCTAGAAAAGGCAAAAAGACCAAAAAAAAAAAAAAAAAAAAAAATCCTTTACTCAAAATCTGCTTTACTCAAAATCCACCTACCTTTTTTCTCTTTAGGGTCACTCACACCCGTGGCATGTGGAAGTTCCCAGGCTAGGGGTCAAATTGGAGCTGCAACTGCCAGCCTACACCACAGCCACAGCAAAACCAAATCCAAGCCACAGTTTGTGGCATCACCAGATCCTTAACACACTGAACAAGGCCAGGGATCAAACCCGCATCCTCATGGATACTAGTTGGGTTCTTAACACGCTGAGTCACAACAGGAACTCCAATATACACCTATTCAAATGTTCATTTCATCCAAAAAAAAAAAAAATTCCAGAAACATCCAGAGTACTAACTGACCAAATATCTGGGCACCATGGGGCAACCAGGTTGACACATAAAGTTGTTATCACCTAACCCCCCTGCTTCTGACCCGGACCCTTTGATTCAGTCAACATGGCAGAATTAGGGTGGAAGTCGCAAGCTGGAGGCACTTTTGCACCGAGCTTCTTTAAAGAGGGAGCAGGTGATTCTACTCACCAGGTCTAGGTCTAGGTCTTCTCAACACAAAGGCATCCTTTTTATTTACACCAAAATCACATCAACAGATTGCCTGACAGCAGCCAAGTCAAAGAATAAGAAGACGCGCAGTGATAAAACTAAACAAGGACCTAGCATTAGTGTTCCTTAGCATTTACCCTAATGAGCTGAAATTTCTGAGCCCACGAAAACCTGCAAGAGAACGTTCATTCATAACTTCCAAAACTTGGACCTCATCAAGATATTCTTCAGGGAGTTCCCGGCGTGGCTCAGTGGCTAACGAACCCAACTAGGATCCATGAGGACACAGGTTTGATCCCTGGCCTTGGTCAGTGGGTTAAGGATCCAGCATTGCTGTGGCTGTGGTGTAGGCCGGCAGCTGTAGCTCCTATTTGACCCCTAGCCTGGGAACCTCCATATGCCATGGGTGTGGCTCTAAAATGACCAATATATATATCGGTCATTGAGTAGACTGTAGTACACCCAGATACTGGAATACTACCAGCACAAAAAGAAGTGAACTATTAAGCCCTGAAAAGACATGGAGGAATCTTAATTGCATATTACTAAGTAAAGCAGCTAATCTGAAAAGGCTACATCCCAGACGATTCCAACAATAAGGCATTCTGCAAGACGCAAGACTACAGCGATAAAAGAAACTTCAGTGGTTGCCAACCCCGTTGGGGGCGGGGGAGGAATGAAGAGGCAGAACACAGTTGTTTAGGGCAGTGGAACTCTTCTGTATGACACTAATGGTAGCTACACTCTGTCCAAACCCACAGGCTGTAGGACGCCAGGAGGGAACCCTCATCTTAATTCTCATTTCAGTTAACGGTAATACATCCGTATAGGTTTGTCAGTTGTAACAAACAGACCCCAATAAAGCAAGACACTAACAATAAGGGGACCTGGGGGGAGGAGGTACATGGGGCTCTCCCTTCTGCTCAGTGTTTCTGTAAATTTAAACTGCTCTTTAATAACTTAAAAAAAAAGCCTATCAATACAGCTGAACTCAACTCTGGAGCGGCTCCACTTCTCGAAGGAGCAAGTTAACCTGGTCCCGGCCACGGGGTGAGGCTTGTTTGGCCGCCAGCTCCACCTGGGAGGGCCAGACACCACCTGAACGGCCGAGGCCAGGAGTGCGGGCACGCGGGGTGTGCGGCGGCGCAGGTCCTTGTCGCCCAGGCCCACACCTGTGCCCGCCCCGTCCCTCCCCGCGGCCTCCTACCTCCCAGACGCCGCCGTCCGGGCCTGGGCTGGAGCCTGAGCCCGGGCCACAGCCTCGGCCTGGGCCTGGGCCTCGGCCTCTGGGCCGGCGCCGGGGGCCGTGTCCCTGCGCTGCGCTTCGTCCCTGGCCGCCTCGCCCGGGAGGGCGGGTGGCGCGCCCAGCAGCTCCACATTGGTCACGGTCTTGCCGATGGTGAACCAGTCATTGATCTGGTCAACGGTGAGCTTGCGCAGCATGCTCGCAGCCCCGGGCCCGCGCCGCCTCAACCGCCGGTCAGAGCGGCGGGAACAGGGGACGGCGGGAACGCCGCAGCCGCACGTCGCAGCGACGCAACGACGGCGTGCCCGCGGCCCCGCCCCCGCCCCAGTCCCTCCAATCAGAGCGCGACACGCGGCGCATCGCCCCAACCTCGTGCCGCTGGCCCCGCCCCGGCGCGCCGCGCTTGGCCTGCTGGGAGCGCGGCATGTCCGACCCTGTTGAAGCCAGGCAGGCTTGGGGTTACAGTCCGGTGTCGCAGGGCCTGCGTACGAAATGGGTCCTCCCGAACCCCTCGGCCTGCCAGGTGCGGAGCCCAGCGGCAGCAGACCCAGGGTGTGCGCGAACAGGGCCTCCAACCGCTCTGCAACCTGCCCCTACAAGGACTGCTCCGTGCGAGGCTTAGCATTCCAGGGACGGAGCACCTGCTGTGGGCATGGCCTGCGACGGGTCGCTGGAGTGGACCTCGGTGGGGAGGATGGAAGGCAAACCTGAGAAGGGATTTGAGTTTATGATGCTAAGGTAAATGCCTGTCTGTTAACCTGGGACACCTTGCACCAATTTTGGGCAAAGAAGCAAGGAAGTCAGGGAAGGCTTTTTGGAGAAAATGACACCGAAGCGGGCACCTGCCGGAGAACCAGGAACAAGCCTGGGGAAGGAGGACTCAGAGGCAGAGGTAGTCTGTGGAGGAAGGCCTGAAGGCAGGTGGCCCTGAGAGCTGAGTTGAGGACCTGGAAGAAGTTTGGTAGGTCCAGAATTTGAGTTCGTCTTGGTTCTTCCTAATTCTGCACCCAGGGGCAACGTCCTACCTGCAGCTAGGTAGAAGCAGGCGGCGAGAGTTTCGGATCTGGAGGTCATCAGCAGATGGTTGGGGGTTAAAAATCCTGGCAGCAGCTGAATGGTTCAAGTCAGAGCAAGTGAAGGTGGACAAAACCTAGGAAACAGCCTGAAAGAAAAGGCAGAGGGAAAATCCAGCAAAGGTATACAAAGGGGAATCAGAAGAGGGATTACTGCCTGCCCACTGTCTTAGGGCTACACCCGGTGGAGTGTCTGGCACAGTGTGGGCTCACCGGAAGAGAGATGAGTGGAAGAATATGCCGCAGGCATGCCGCTGACGCACAGTGTGAAGCCCAGTCACTTAAGGACTGGAAAATGCCCAAAGAGTGGCAACTCAGAGATCTGCTTTAGAACAGTGCAGACAGAAGTCAGACTGGGCCAGATTGAGCTACTTGTTTCTTACAACAAAAGGAACCCAGCCCGGTCCTGAGTGAGGAGTCCCAGGTTCTAATCGAGGCCACAGCACTAACATATGAGCTCTGGGCCCGAGATTTTGTGCAAATACTGCAGCCTTCAAAAGTGCCCCTCATCTTTTGGTGGGGGAAAAGAACATATTTTTCAGTAAATAAGAAAATGTAGTCATAAAGTCATCAAGACTCTTAGTTTGTCATTCAGCATTGATTGGAAAACACTGCAAACTTCATCCTTTTTGTGAAAGTCGGCACCTGTTCTGAATTTCACAAGATAGGTTGAAACCACTTCAACTCTGCAATTCCCATTGAACTGTGGCACAGGTTCAATCCCTGGCCTGGGTTCAATCCCTGGTGCCCCCCCCCCCCAAAGAGACAGCTTGATAATTCTTTTTTTGGGAGGGGGGTCTTTTGAGGGCCTCACCTGTGGCATATGGAGGTTCCCAGGCTAGGGGTCAAATCAGAGCTACAGCTGCCAGCCTATACCACAGCCACAGCAACACCAGATCTGACCTGTGTCTGTGGCTTATACCACACCCCATGGCAATGCTGGATCCTTTTGTCTTTTTTTTTTTTTTTTTTTTTTTTGTCTTTTTGCCATTTTCTTGGGCCGCTCTGGCGGCATATGGAGGTTCCCAGGCTAGGGGTTGAATCGGAGCTGTAGCCACCAGCCTACGCCAGAGCCACAGCAACACTGGATCCGAGCCAAGTCTGCAACCTACACCACAGCTCACGGCAACGCCGGATCCTTAACCCACTGAGCAAGGGAAAGGATCGAACCCGCAACCTCATGGTTCCTAGTCAGGTTTGTTAACCACTGCGCCACGACGGGAACTCCAATTCTGGATCCTTAACCCACTGAGCCAGGGATCAAACCTTGCATCCTCAAGGATTCTAGTCAGATTCATTTCTGCTGAGCCAGGACAGGAACTCCTGATAGTGCTGAAGAGGCATGTAGACCTCTAGGCTAGAGCACGTGGGAAGGCGGTGGAGTGGGCCTTGGTCGGGGTTTGGTTTGCTTTCCCAGAGCCGTTGGAGCGGCAGGCCCAAAGGGAAAAGAGCTGAGAGCAATTACAGATGCTATTGATGCCGTGAGGTGAGAGCAGCCACACCCAAAGCCCGTTCATGTCCTCACTGACCTCAGCCCGAAAATACACTTTACACGTTGAACAGATCCACTGGGATGGCCTTGAACACCTTGTTTTCTTTGAACACGTGTTTTTTTTGTACACTATGTTGGATTAGCAACTAAGGACACTAAAATTCTGTTGATCTTGAGTCAAGTTTAAAGTTCAAAAGATTTGCCTTGAAGTAGCTCGTGATGACGCTCTTCCTTAAGTTTTTTCCTAAGTACTCAGTGTCCTCGGCAGATTTCTAGCTCGTTATAAGTTGGAAACATTTTTTAGCCACACCAAAGGCATAAGGAAGTTCCAGGGCTAGGGACTGAACCCGCATCGTGGCATCAACCCCAGCCACTGCAGTGACAGCATTGGATCCTTAACCCACTGAGCCATGAGGGAACTCCCCTCAGACCTGTTTTGGAACTCATTCTGTTGGGACATCACAAGTTTCACAGCCTCTGGAAAGTACCACCACACACCTGTGAAAGAATGCTGCTGAAGATGACAGATAACATCTTACCATGTTTATGAAAATAGTTTCACCTCCCAGGGGGTCTTGGAAACCCCCCCCCCCACATTTTGAGTGTCACCACCCTAAGATGACAGCTTCTCAAGATTCGCATGCAGTGGAGCGCCTGCCGTGGCTCAGTGGTAACAAACCTGACCAGGATCCATGAGGATCCAGGCTCACTTCCTGCCTCAGTGGGTTAAGGACCTGGCGTTGCTGTGAGCTGCGGTATAGTTTGTACACAGATGTGGCTCAGATCCCATGTTGCTGTGGTTGTGGAACAGGCTGGCAGCTGCAGCTCCAATTCAATCCCTAGCCTGGGAACTTCCATATGCCCCAAGTGCGACTCTAAAAAAAAAGGCAAAAAGCATTTGGGTGCAATTTCATTTGCTTCTAAGCTTTCTTCCCTTCAGAGCAGGACCGAGTTCGTTGCTGTTCCTTTCTGCCTCCGCATTCTTCCATCTGCCTGAATAACGAACGTTGATTTTTTTTTAATCATGACCTCAGCCTTAGTTTGGCCGAAATACCGAATGATCATTTCCTCACAGGTAGAGTTCTAGACTGGCAGTTATACTAAGACTCCAGTTACAACTGTGATAGATTTTCTTGCTGTATCCTCTTATCTCTTTTGTCCTCTTATCTCTTTTGACTGTTCCTGATTTCCTCCAATTCAGTAATTCTTCAACTGTCCAATCTGTTGCTAAATCAATCCAATTTCTGTTTGGCTCTTTTTTCAAATCAGCTAAGTGGATTTCTTTTGTCTGGTTTTTTACAATCTCCAATTTTCTGCTGAATCAGTCTTGATTTTATTTCCTGGAGCATAGTAAGCATGGTTTGGATTTTTTCTTTCCTTGGCATATGGAGTTCCCAGGCCAGGGATCTGATCTGAGGCACAGTTGTGACCTGAGCTGAATCTGCGGCTGATCCTTAACCCATCGTGCCTGGCAGGGGATCAAACCTGCGTCCCATGGCTCCCAAGACACCACCAATCCCGTTGGGCCACAGAGGGAACTCTAGCATGATTTTGTTGTTGTTGTTTTTGTCTTAGTGTGGCATCGGAGGTTCCCAGGCTATAGTTGCCAGCCTACGCCACAGCCACGGCAAAGCCAGGTCCCAGTCTCATTTGTGACCTCACTATAGCTCATGGCAACACCAAATTCTTAACCCACTGATCGAGGCCAGGGATCGAACCTGCAACCTCAAGATTCCTAGTCGGATTCGTTAACCCCTGAGCCACTAGAGGAGTTCCAGCATGGTTTGTTTTTTTTGTTGTTGTTGTTGTTGTTTTTCATCTTTTTGCTATTTCTTGGGCCGCTCCCGCGGCATATGGAGGTTCCCTGGCTAGGGGTCTAATCAGAGCTGTAGCCGCCAGCCACAGCAACGCGGGATCCGAGCCGCGTCTGCAACCAACACCACAGCTCACGGCAGCGCCGGAGCGTTAACCTACTGAGCAAGGGCAGGGACCGAACCCGCAACCTCATGGTTCCTCGTCGGATTCGTTAACCACTGCGCCACGACGGGAACTCCCAGCATGGTTATTTTTAAAGACTGCTTCTGTTAGGTCCAGTGTCTGAAGCCCCTGTGGAAGTCTTTATACTGTCTATCGAGGAGAATTACTGTGCATAGAATAGATGCATACAAATATGGAGAGCAAAAATGTTAACGCAAAGAGAAATGGCAAGAAAATCACAGGGGAGAGGTTCCGCTTCTCCGCCGTTAACTCAGTAAGTAAAAGACTCCCTTTTTCGGGTAGACCAGCTCGCCCTCTTTGTCCAAGACCTTGCCGGTTTCAGCACTGACCGTCCCACGTCGTGGGCAAATCCGGACCGTATCATGACACACAAGCCTCACAGCCCCTGCCCTTGCGGGGCTCCAGGCCGCCGAAACCGGGCGGCCGCTGGGGGCGCTGTAGCGCGCAGGCGCGGCCTGGGAGGCGCGCTGGTCTCGGGCGCCGCCGCTCCTTCCGCCTTCCCGGCAGGCACCGCGCGGCGCCTGCGCGTTCAGTGACCTTTCTGAGTCGTCGGTTGTGGTTGGGTTGGGGCTGCTGGAGCCGCTAGTCCTGCGCCGAGGTAGGTGCTGGGCCGGGGTAGGCGGCTCGCGCCGGGAGGCCGGGATGGTGAGGGGGCCGGGCGGCGGGGGCCCGGGGCTCGTTGTGGCTCTCGCAGCGGGGGGGCCTGCGGCAGGCTGGAGCCTCCGCGGCCCCGTCTGACCTTGGGGTCCGACTCCTCCCCCGCCCACACGCGTTTCCACCTCTGCCCCCAGACGGTGAAAGGAGGTCGGCGGGGAACTAGCTGTTGTTGGGGGGCAACGAGCCCGCCCTGCGCTTTTCCCTTGTTTGGCGTCAGTGCATCTAGTGCATTGTTTGAGAAGCATAATGTTTGGCCGGGAGAGGTCCAGCTGCCTAGCCGAGGTCTCGCTGCTGGTTAGCGGTGGAGCCGGAATCCAAGCTGAGGGCTCTTAGTCCACCACCAGCTTCCTTGCAGCGCAGTTGCGCTGTGCCTGTGACAAGGCCTTGGGGGAGGGGAAACGGGGGCCGAAGCGGGATCAGAGGTGATGATTGTGATTGAATGGGAATTGTTTTGTATCCCCAGTGAAAGGTCACGTGGTAGGTTGTTGATAGAATGTACCAGAAACGTTGCAGACGGGTTGTAAGAACGAGTGCTAATAAAACCTCCCTAGAGCTGGGAAACGTGACTAGACAGGGTGGATTCAGGCAGAAAAAGTAGGAGCCTCACTTTAACGTTGGGAAGAGCCACTTGTCTAGCCAAGGATGGCAGCCTTGGGCCAAAGGCGAGCTGGGAGGCAAGCACTTGCAGCCCCCTATGGAGCAGCCTGAGATGCTTAGTGAGGAGACCTATGCGGCGGCTGATGCCTGGGCCTTGGACAAAACATGCAACGAACAAGTCTCCTTGGCCCCTTCTCACCTCCTGGCACCCTCCTGCTTTGCTTTGCTCTTCTCTTAGATGCTCTAAGGCCCCTGCCTGGCCTGAGCCTTGCCCTCGCTTAGCTTCCCTCTCAGAATCCCAGGAGTTTTGCGCTGTTGCTGTCAGCAGGACGTTTGCAACATTCTTTCTGCTCTTGCTGGGGTCGATGACTGAGTTCTTGTTTCACACCAGACACTAGTCGGGTCCTTTACGTTTCCTCCTTCCATTCCCTGCAGAGCCCAGTGGGGCAAGCGGAGCGATCCTTTTTCATAGAAAAGAAGACCTCTGAAACGACAGCTTCCGGACTTGCCCAAAGTTGAGGGCAAAGCAGAAGGGTGGAACTGGTGTGGGATCCGGGGAGTTCGTGGCTTCCAGCCCCAGGGGTCTTTCTTCTCTGTCGCTGCCAGGTGGGGGAGGGGAGGGAGGAAAACACTCGGTGCCCCTGAACCGAGAGGCCCCGTCGAGATCCTCTTGGATCTCTCAGCCATCCCTGGCTTCCAGGCAGGGCTCTTGGTTTCTTAGGAGCTTTGCTCTGCTGGAGCATCGCACACAGTCTGAGGACAGGAGCTGTGAGGGCGGACAGGTGTGCAGGGGTCCCCGGAGGACACAGCCACTTCTTCCTGGGTCTCTAAGGGGGCTGGCCGGCCTTCAGGCCTGTCTTCTCTCCTTGGACGAGCTGGAAGCCAGGCCTTGGCGCGGCCTCTAGGAAACGAGGAGCAGGGCCTGGGTGACTTGCACGCCCAGCGGTGTGAGCTTAGGCAGCTTCCTCCAGGGAGTGCAGGAGATGCGTTCGTGCAGCACTTCGTGAGTGCTGTTGAATTGTGTGAGCTCAGAGTAAAGGCTGCGGTCCCTGCTATGGCCTCCGTGGCAGCCCTTTGAGGTGGGCACTGCTCTATCCCTCGTTAGAGATGAGGAAACTGAGGCGGTTCAAGTTAGCAGGAAAGTGGCGGAGCCTGGGTGCGAGTCTGAGCAGCCGCAGCAGCCCTCTTCCCCTTCCTCCCACTCCACGTCACTCTGACCGGGGGTCTTAGCACATGTGGGGTCCCCCCACCCGCCCCCGCCGAGGACATTTCTCTCCAAGCTCCTCACATGGTTCCTGCGCCCTAGTTCATGCACAGTTCCTGTTTGCCGAGTGAATATAACGGTCACACAATCAGGTTTCAGTCCTGGGAAACCAGAGAAAACAAGAGAAGTGCAGTTGTGTGTAGTCCAGGTGACGACGCGAAGGGGAGCGTCGGCAAGGCCGGGGGCGGCGGGGCATCTTCAGTGGGTGGAAGGGACTTAGTTACCGTGAGACCGTAGCTTAGTAGATGCCTCGGATGTTACAAAGCTCACTGAAATGAAAATGAGAGGAGTCCCTGCTGTAGCTCAGTGGGTTAAGAACCTGACTAACACCCCTGACGATGCGAGTTCCATCCCTGGCCTCGTTCTGCTTAAGGATCCGGCATTACCCTGGGCTGTGGTCTAGGTTACAGGCGTGCTTGGATTTGCCTGGCTGGGGTGTAGGCCGGCGGCTACAGCTCCGATTCAGCCCCTAGCCTGGGAACCTCCTATGCTGCGTGCAGTTCTAGAAAGACCAAAAAAAAAAAAGGAGAGAGAATGAGGGTATCTAATTTTAGAGTCTACACAGTAAATTAGAAGTGTAATCAAAAGCATTACTTTGAGAACTGCACATGAAGGCGGACGGCGGCGTAAGGTCAGAATTCGATGGCTTTTCCTGATCAGATCCAGCCCGTGAAGTGGCGGAAGTGTTCCCTGTGGGGGGGAGAACGTCCTTGCCCCGTGATACAGAAGTCAGGCACCACACGGTGTGCGCCGTAAGTGTCTTAGGATTGTACGCGTCCGTGACGCTGCGATACGGCTGAAACGTAAGCAGACAAGAGGACTCTTGGTCGTGTGCCCAAGCCTAGGTGTTAGTCTCACCAGGAACTCACCCTGCCTTGACCCTGTTCTTCTTCGGCTTTGAGTGCCGACAGTTCTTACGGTGGTGCAGGTGTGCTCATCTCTCAGTAGTGTGGAGTCTGAGGCATGGTTGGGAGGCGTGGTGGAGCGTGGCCGTCAGGGAGGGGCCACTGAAGACGGTGCAGGACGGCTCTGGCTGGAGGAACGAGAAGTGCCAAGTGCCTGGAGTGTCAGGGTCGATCGTTGAGGGTTTGGTGGAGCTTGGCAAGCTGTTGAGGAGCCCCGTGTAGACATGAGAAGCCTCGGAGGGGGGTCTGGCCCAGGCTTCCTGTTGATTGGTTGTGGGGAATGGGATCCAGCGTAATGCATGGAAACCCATCACTGGTTAGGTTTAAAGGCGCAGCCGTGGTGAAACTTCTACTCTTCCTTTTCAGATGCTTCAGAGCCTTATCAAGAACGTTTGGATCCCCTTGAAGCCCTACTACACCCAAGTTTACCAGGAGATTTGGGTAGGAATGGGGTTGATGGGATTCATCGTCTATAAAATCAGGAGTGCTGGTAAGTGTCTTTGTGTCCGACTCACTAGAGGCCGGGAAGGAAACTCCTTTCACAAGGAATCACAGGAGTTCCCGTGGTGGCTCAGTGGCTAATGAACCCGACTAGGAACCATGAGGTTGCGGGTTCGATCCCTGGCCTCACTCAGTGGGTTAAGGATCCGGTGTTGCCATGAGCAGTGGTGTAGGTTGCAGACGCGGCTCAGATCCCGCGTTGCTGTGGCTCTGGCGTAGGCCAGCGGCTGCAGCTCTGATTCAACCCCTAGCCTGGGAACCTCCATATGCCGCGGGAGTGGCCCAAGAAATGCCAAAAAAGACAAAGAAAGAAAAGAAAAGAAACCAAACCAAAGCGAATCACAAATGGTATTCATACTGTGAAGGAACTGGGTTCTTACCCGGGAGTGAACACCAGACCCCGTGATCCTTGTAAGCGTGAGAGCCGTGTCAGCACCAAGGGGCAGCTGCGAAGACCTTGCTGTCAGGGAATTGTGAGTTTTCTTAGGGGGACGGTGGTGTTTAGAATGCACAGGAGAGGCCCTCAGCTTTAAGAGACGCAGGCTGAAACACTTACGGATGCCACGCCTGGTCCCCAGTGTCTTGTTAGACTTTCTCCACGGATGTGAATGTTTGAAATACTCTGATGGTAAAAGTTTGGTTGGGGTAACCAGTGGTTCCCAGTGGAGCAGAGACGAGGCCCAGTCATGGATTACTGTGATTGGTTAAGGAGTTCCCTGGTGGATCAGCAGATTAAGGATGTGGCATGGGTTCAGTCCCTGGCCCAGGAACCTCAGCATGGTGTGGGCATGGCCAAGTGGCTTCGTGGGTTAAGAACCCATCATTGTCTTTATGAGGATGCAGGTTCAATCCTTGGCCTCACCCAGTGGGTTAAGGATCCAGCATCGCTTCAAGCTGCAGTGTATGTCGTAGATGCGGCCTGGATCCGGTGTTGCCATGGTGGTGGCTTAGGCTGCAGCTCCCACTCCCACTCGACCCCTAGCCCGGGAACTTCCATGTGCTGCCGGTGCAGTATGTTAAGGATCCGGCACTTCTATGAGCTGTGGTGTAGGGTTGCAGACGCAGCCTGGGTCCCACGTCACTGTGGCTGTGGCGTATGTTGCTCCGATGCCTGGGAATCTCCACACGCTGCAGGTGTGGCCCTAAAAAGCAAAAGAAGGGAGGGAGGAAATGTGATTGATTGAACAGAGAAGCGAAAGGAGAAAACTTTAAACTGCAAGCCTGAGGTTGGGCACGTGGGGGGGAATGAAGGGCCCTGTGGATTCCAAAGGGCGTTTGGCTCTTCCGAGCCCACCTGCGGTGGAAGTCTGACCACTCGTTGGCTGTGCGACCCGGCAGTGACTCCGGTTTTCTGAAAGCTTCCTATGACGCTTGACCTAAGCGATGAACTCTTCAGCCAAGTGTTGTTCTCGGTGATGAATTCACTAGAAACGCTTTTGAAAGCATTGAATTGACCAGAGTTTCTTTCCCTTTATTTTAGATAAAAGAAGTAAAGCCTTGAAAGGTAAGGTTTCTGCTGCTTGAAGGGGGTGGGGAGTGGGAGTTCCTGCTGTGGCACAGTGGGTTAAGGATCTGGCATTGTCACGGCTGTGGCGTAGGTCACAGCTGCAGTTTAGATTTGATCCCTCGTCTGGGAACTTCCATATGCCACAGGTGCAGCCCCCCCAAAAAAAGCGTGCAGTGAAAAAGACCGTCCGTCCTTCTCAGGACAAGGTCGTCGCTGGTGGGAGCGGAAGCAGGCACCTGGCTCGCCGAGCGACCAGAGGCAGTGGGCACGTGGAGTGTGCTCTGCCTGCTGGAACGGAGAATTCGAAAGTTCTGCTCCCGTCGTCTGAGTGTTAAAAACCATTGCTCATGCCCATGGGCCAAGTGCAGCTTCCAGGGGTGGTAGAAACACGACTTGCTCGGAGCCTGCTGACGCCAGCAGTTAGCTGTGCACGCCGGCCGCCCTGTTGTGTTTCCCAAGAAAGCAGCACATAGACATGTGCCCTCGCCCTGGACTTTTCTCACTTTGCCTCCAAATGAGACGCTCTAGTCGTTTGAGTCCTTCACGCGCCCAGGGCTGCCCTTGCGCTCCGGGGAGCAGGCCTTCCCGCCCCCGTCTTCGCGCCTGCAGGCGGGCTGCGTGCGCACGATCCACAGACCCTCCGCCCGCCTCCCTGTCTGGAAAGCTGTGCTCCGTGCTTTCTGGCTGTTAATACGAACACAGAGACTCCGTTCTGCCCGTTCCGCTCTCCTGACTCTTGTCTGTGTTGTGCTTCTCTTTGACAAGCTTCCAGTCCTGCTCCTGCTCATGGCCACCACTAACCACCTCCGCTCGGATGGGACGTCGGCCTGGCCGCACTGTGGGATCGTGCGTGGCACGTCACGTCCACTGGTAGCAGTGCTGCTGCCCTGCAGAATAAACCTACCCGTGAGATCCACCCTGCCTGCGCCGTGACCCTCCCGCCGGCCAGAGTCCCGCTGAGAAAGCCGGGGGCGGAGGGGGGAGAGCGCCATGGGTGCAGGCGTGGGGGCGGATCTAGGCACTCGCTCTGGTGGGCAATAAACATCTGTTCTGCACGTGACTCTGCTGCTGCTCCTGTGACCTCCTCGAGCCCACTTCCGCATCTGCAAAAGGGAGGTAATGACATACCCATTGTAACTGCGTCCCTGGGAAGCTCAGCAAGAGGAGTCCTGGGGAGGTCCCGTCCTGGCGCAGTGGAAACAAATCCGACTGGGAACCATGAGGTTGGGGGTTCGATCCCTGGCCTTGCTCAGTGGTTGAGGATCTGGCGTTGCCATGAGACGTGGTGTAGGTCCCAGACGCAGCTTGGATCCGACATTGCTGTGGCTGTGGTGTAGGCCAGTGGCTACAGCTCTGATTCAACCCCTAGACTGGGAACCTCCATATGCCGCCGGCGCAGCCCTAGAAAAGACGAAAAAAAGAGAAGTCCTGGGAAGGCATTATTTAAACTGTGAAATGCTTCAGAAATCAGGCAGTATTGGATCACATGGTGGGGGATTATAAGTTCCAGGAGGAGATTTTATCTGGAAGTCACTTGGAAGGCAGGTGCATCATAAGCAGGTCGCTTGGTGTTTCTTCTAGTTTGGCACATGTCCGATGAATGCTGCATGAAGTTCGCCATCGAAGGCAATTACCAAAACCCCGAAGCTGCATTTGAAAAATAGGTCCTGGGAGTTCCTGTTGTGGCTCAGCGGGAACAATCTGACTGGTATCCATGAGGACACAGGTTCCTTCCCTGGCCTCGCTCAGTGGGTTAAGGATCTGGCATTGCCCTGAATTGTGATGTAGGTCACAGATGCAGCTTGGATCTGGCGTTGCTGTGGCGTTAGGCCGGTGGCTGCAGCTCTGATTCAGCTCCTAGCCTGGGAACGTCCATATGCCACAGGTGTGGCCCTAAAAAGACAAAAATAAAAAATAGGTTCTGGAGTTCCCCTGGTGGCTCAGCAGAAACGAACCTGACTAGTATCTATGAGGATGTGGGTTCGATCCTTGGCCCTGCTCAGTGGGTTAAGGATCCAGTGTTGCTGTGAGCTGTGGTGTAGGATGGCAGCTATGGCTCCAATTCATTTGACTCCTAGCCTGGCAACTTGCATATGCCACAGGTGCAGCCCTAAAGAGACCCCCCCCCCAAAAAAAGAAAAAGGTTCTAGGGAGTTCTGTGGCACAGGGAGTGAAGGATCTGGCATTGTCACTGCAGCAGTGTGGGTCCCTGCTGTGGCACGGGTTCGATCCTTGGCCTGGGAACTTCCGTATGCCGCAGGTGCTGCCAAAAAATAAAAAACAGCTTCTGAAGCTGTAAGCTTAGGGGTGGAAGTGAGTCCTGTTTGAAATCTGGTGCTTTTCAGGGGAGTGGGGATCTGCCTGAGGAGAAGTGGCAGCCCCGGTCCTGGTCTCGGTCGGCCGCCTTGCGCTCAGACCACCCCTGTTCGTTTCTGTCTCCAGCGTCAGTGTCAGGTCTGGCCCGTGGTTGGTGTCTGACAAATGACTCCACTTAAATGGCGTCTCTGAGAGTCAGCCAGCACTGTGGTTCAGAAAGACCTAATCTCGGAAATTACTCGTCTGAGCCCCCTGATTTCAGTGTCGAGCCTGCATCAGACTCCTGGAGGGGTGTTAGCAGGAACCAGTGGGGCCTGGCATGTCTGCTTCCTTTGGTCTGGGAGGGGCCTCAGAACGTATTTCTCACAAGTCCCAGCATCTACGCTTTGAGAACCACAGACCCATACAAGGAACGGCACTCCCTTAACAGCCACGACACGTGGCACTCTTCACCCTCTTTCCCCATGGGGCTGAGCATCCTGAGAACAGAATGGGGTACCTTTTACAGAGGCAGAGACTGAGACTGCGAGAAGCCGTAATGGGCCAAGAGTCACCCAGCCAGTGCTGGGGCCGGGACTTGGACCCCGGGAGTCTGAGCTCTTGTTCAGAGGTGAGGCCCGAGAGAACTGGCCCCTGGGGTCTGCAGAGAACCTGGTGTGCCAGCTGGGAGAGCCCTTCCCCTCTGCTGCCCTGGGTTCCCCCCAAGAGTGAACAGGGAGCTCCCTGGTGGTCTAGTGGTTAGGATTTGGTGCCTTCACCACTGCAGCCTGGATTCAATCCCTGGTCTGGGCAATGAGATCTCACGGGAAGCTGCAGCCACAAAGCAGTGGAACAAACAGCCTTCTCGCTACACCAAGTGGCTTCCTGCCCTGATGCCTAGGTGGAGGCATGCATGTTGTCACAAAGAGGCAGGCTTTTGCTGCTCCCCAGAACCCGCATCTTCTGTGCACCTCAAATTCCTACGCTGGGGGAACAAGCTGGTCCTGTCCAGAGGCGGCCTGTAGGTGGAGCTGGCATGCCTCCACCAGCCTGCTGTTCCAAGGCTTCCTGTGGGCGGTGAGGACAAAGCTGGTGACCCTGTTCAGAGCAGCATAAGGGGGAGAGGCTGACACAGGAGGCAGATTGCAGAAGCGGAGGGGACCTCAGACTCAGCCCAGCAGGCAGAGCTCCAAGGAGGCTCAGATCCTGAAACCCACACGTCCCTCCCACCCTTTCCCAGCCAGTGCTTCTCAGAGTGTGCGGTGGGGGAGTTGCCGTTGTGGCTCAGCAGTTAACAAACCCAGCTAGCACCCATGAGGATGCGGGTTCGATCCCTGGCCTCCCTCAATGGGTTAAGGATCCGGCATTTCCCCGAGCTGTGGTGTAGGTCGCAGGCGCGGCTCGGATCCTGCGTTGCGGCAGCTGTGGGAACTCCCGTGTGCCTTGGGTGTGACTTAAAAAAGACCGAAAAAAGTGTTGGGTGCAGTGTGCGGTGGGGTCCCCTGAGGGCAGAGAGCACGCACCAGCGTCCGAGGGGGACTTGAAACCCTGCGCTTCAAGCCCCAAGGGGGCCTCTGGGAGGAGGCACACGAGTGCCTTGTCGTCATCCGTCCCAGGGGCACGTGGGCCCCGGTGGGAGCCGTGAAGCAACTGTAAGATCATAAATTGCAGATTTGAGTAACGGACCTAAATTCACCTCTTTACACCTGGTGTTAACAGTAGGGACTCAATGAAAGCAAACACTCGTCCTTCGAGAAAATAAAATGGAAAAAGGCTCCAGCCACGCTGGGGAAGGGAAAAAGGGAGAAGAAAAAGCTCCAGGAGTGCGGGAGCCGCCATCGCTACAGGCGCCACAGACGCTAGAAGGATGCGGGGTCATCGGGAGCAGCTTTAGACCCAAAAATTCTACAGGTGTATGAGACGGACACACAGACAGACCGCTGAGGCACCCTCAAGAAGAACTGGGGAGCCTGAATAGCCCTGCACCTCCCAAAGGGATACAAACACTTATTTTTTGGCCGTACCTGCAGCATGTGGAAGTTCCCGGGCCAGGGATTGAACCCACACCATAGCAGTGACCCAAGCCACTGCCAGTGACAACAACAGATCCTTAACCCAATGTCCCACAAGAGAGCCCTCTACTAAAGAAATCTAGTCTGTGGTTTAAAACTTACAAAACTCTAGGCTCCGATGGCTTCCCTGGCGAGTTACAGCACATACTGAAGCATGAGATGACACCAGCTCCACCCAAAGTCCTTCTTCGCAGATACTCCCCCAGGTCATTCTGAGAGCAGCCCCATCCTGATTCAAAATACAGTGACGCTGAGAGGAAACCGTAGACCAATACTCCTCTCAAACACGGACATCAAAGTCCTTAGCAAATCGATTCCAAAAGTGGAAAGAAGAAATCAACCCGACCAAGGACAGGTTGGCGTAACAGACGTAAACCAGCGGCACGTCTGAAGTTCTCGGTGAGTAGCAGGTGCTGGCATGGTCGCTGCTCTGACGTGAGTTCGTCCCTGACCCAAGAACTGCCACATGCCACGGGCACGGCCAGAAAAAGAAATCAGTGGGGCGGGGACTTCAACCAAAGACAGAACGGAGAGAAGCGGAGCCGCTCAAGAAGCCCTGAATGAGCTCAGCCTCAGGCTCTGCTGGCAGATTCCCCAGGACAGAAACCTGGCGAACAGCAGAGAACCCACTGCTCCTGAGAACAAAGACTAAATATAGAGGCCCCCTCGTGGTGCAGCAGAAACAATCCGACTAGTATCCATGAGGACGCAGGTTCGATCCCTGGCCTCAGTGGATTAAGGATCTGGTGTTGCTGTGCACTGTGGTGTAGGTCGTGGATGAGGCTTGGGTCCCACCTTGTTGTGGCTGTGGCTGGCAGCTGCAGCTCCCATTCACCCCCAGCCTGGAAACTTCCATATGCCATGGGTGTGGCCCTTAAAAAGCAGAAAAAACCCTTTCAGCTAATATGCTCAGTGGTAAGAAGCCAGCGCCTTCCTTTTATGGTTGGGATCAAGGTAAGGTTATCCACTCTCCGTCCTGCCCTTCAGTATGGTGCTGGAGCTTCGCGCCACTGCAACAGAGCAAGAAAAAGCGTGCAAACCCCTAACGAATGTGACACAGTAAAATTTCATGTAGAGATGACATGGTCACCTCTAGAAAACCTTGAGGCATCTTCCATGAAGCCAGCAGCCCTACTAGGTGTGTTGAGCAAGTTTGCAGCATCAAATGCCAATATACAAAAATCACCTGTATTTTTATATAATAGCAACAAACAAGGGGAAATGAAACTTTTAAAAATGCTGTTTATGGAGTTCCTGCTGTGGCACAGTGGGTTAAGGACCTAACGTTGCTGCAGCTTTGGTGGCAGTCACAGCTTCTGCTCAGATTTGATCCCTGGCCCAGGAACTTCCATATGCCAAGGGTGTGGCCAAAAAGGAAAAAAACGCTGTTTATAATATCATTATGTAAATATGCCGCAAAGGGGACAGATTTGATAAAAGATATATAAGGCCTAGAAACTGAAGAAACATCAGAGAGACATCAAGGCAAATGGCGGAGCGATGTGGCGTATACTCTGGCTGAGAAGACCCAGTCTTGTTCAGGTGACAGAGCATCTTCAAGGCGACCCACGGATTCAAGACAATGCCAGTCATATTCCCAGTTGGCTTCTGTAGAAATCGCCAAGCAGGTTTTAAAAGGCATGTGTACACGCTTGTTCGTAGGAACTTCGCTTCTAGTCACCAAAACCTGGGGAGAGATTCAAACGTCCATCAGCAGGCGAGCGGCTTAACAAACCGCACTGTCCCTACTCAGTGGGGAACTGCTCGGGCGGTGGAACCTCACCCATCGCGCACGGGGGTGAATCTCGCACTCGTCACGCTGAGCGACAGAAGCTGGACGGAAAAGAAGAACATACCGAGAAAGACCGTCTCCACCACGTGCCCAAGAGGAAAACCTGCCGTGGGAGTCCGGTTTTAGCCAGTCTGGGAGACGTCCATGCATCTCCGGTGACCTCGGGCATCGGTGGTTTCCTGCAGTGGGAGCGACGGGTCACAGAGAGCAGAGGACACGAGGCGGTGGATCTGTTCATTTTCTTGACGGGAGAGGTGGCCTGACGGGTCCACGCGTGTGTCAAAACTCGTAAATGGTGCGCTTCCTTTGCTGGTTTATTTTGGCCGAGGCATGCGGCGGCTTTGATGTGGGATCTCAGTTCCTAGAGCAGGGCTGCAGCGGGGAGAGCCGCGCGCCCCGAGGGCCGGAGCACCAGGGAATTCCCAGCAAACGGTGCGTCCTAAACAATGAAGTTTACTCTCTCAATAAGGCTGTACAACAAAGATGTAAAATTTTTAGTCAGACTCAGAAAACAAAGGCATGGGGAGTGCCCAGTGTTGCTCAGTGGGTTAAGAACCCAACGTAGTCTCTGTGAGGATGCGGGTTCGATCCCTGGCCTCGGTCAGTGGGTTAGGGCTCCGGCATGGCCCCAAGCTGCTACAGAGGTCGCAGGTGCTGCTTGGATCCAGCGGTGCCGTGGCCGCGGTGGAGGCCGGCAGCTGCAGCTCCCATCCGACCCCTAGCCTGGGAACTTCCAGATGACACCAGTGCGGCCCTAAAAAAAAATGAGTAAAGTGAAAAATTAAGACATGGTTGCGCAATGAATGACCCGAAGAGGGGGTACAACGAACATCCACTGAGCCTCCGCTAACTCACTTTATTGGAGTAAATCACTTCTTAGTAGATGGAGACAGTGTGTGTTTTTTAAATACAGGAGTAATTACAATACTTGAGGGGCCCCGACATTCAAAAAGTTCCAACGACGCCTGTGCGTTTAGAGGCGCACCTTCACGGGGAGGGTCACCGAACCCGTGCCTGGCAGCGGCGCGCGCCTGAGACGCCGCAGGAACTTGCAAACAGCAAACCCGACAACGATGCTTTCTTCCTAAAGTTGGAGGTAAGTGAAATACCAATAAACCTTGTTTTCAAATATTTTTTCCCTCGGTGTTTCATAACTCGAGCCTCTTCCTCTTCAGCTTCATCAATGAATTACATTCACACGTCGAATTCAAAACAGAATTCACTTAGGATTGATTTGGTTAGAACACAGCAGAGAAGCCTAAGTCGTCACCTAGGAAAAGCCTGGGGTTCTCCCAGGGTGGTTTAGGGGACCGTTTCGGTCGCCCCGTCACCGTCACCGTAGTGCTCGGGGGTCTCCGGGGAAGCGGCGCTGGGATCTCCGGCCTCTGTCGCGGAGACAGCGAGGGTGCACGCGGTCATGCTCAGGGAGGGAAGCGGGTTTAACGGTGTCCCGAGTGCGTGTTCTCTCTGCAGCGCATTCGCGCCTCGCCCGTCAGGTGTCCTCCCCAAATCTCTTGGCCCCGAGGCCTCTGGGGACAGCGCAGGAAGCCACGCCCCCCACCCGTCCGCATGTGCCCTGGTGTCACCAAGCTCTTTTCGTGTGTCTTTTTTGGGGCCTTACGCATGTGGAGGGTCCCAGGCTAGGGGTTGAATCGGAGCTGCAGCTGCTGGCCTACACCACAACCACAGCCACGCAGAATCCTTAACCCACGGAGCGAGGCCAGGGATCGAACCCGCATCCTCGGGAGTTCCCTTCATGGCTCAGCGGTTAACGAACATGACTAGGATCCATGAGGATGAGGGTTCGACCCCTGGCCTCACTCAGCGGGTTAGGATCTGGTGTTGCCGTGAGCTGTGGTGTAGGCCGGCAGCTGCAGCTCCAACTAGACCCCTGGCCTGGGAACCTCCATATGCTGCGGGTGCACCCCTAAAAAGACAAAACAAAAACCACCCGAATCCTCATGCATACGAGTCAGGTTCTTAACCCACTGAGCCACAGCGGTAACTCTGACAAGAATTTCTTGAAAGAAGAATTGCAAGATTTTCTTTTCCTTTTTTTCTTGTCTTTTCTTTCTTTTTTTTTCTCTCTCTGCCTCGCAGCACGTGGAGCTCCCAGGCCAGGGGTCTGAGCCAAGCCAGTCTCCACTGTGGCTGAATCCTTAACCCACTGGGCCGGGCCAGGGAGCGAACCTGCACTGCAGTGGTCCCAAGATGCTGCCAATCCCATTGTGTCCAAGAATTTCTTGGAAGAAGAATTTCCCTCCCAGCTGGAAGGGTCCAGGGAAAACCCAGGCGGTGGGTTCCATCCCCGCTGCACAGACCCCCGGGATCCACTCGCGTTTGCTGCCTCCCACGTGGCAGCCCCTGCAGCCCCTGCAGCCCCTGCAGCCCCTGCCCCTGGGGACTGTGGGGACTGGCCCAGTGGGGAGCCAGGTGTGTGGCAGTTCATGTCCCCCACGGCGGCCACCCCCGTGCCCCCCACATTGGCTTCTCCCACTTCCAGAGCGAGGCCCGGCTGCTCCCTCCTCCTCCCAGGCTCCCATGGGGCCACTGCGCAGGAAGCCGCCGCCCCTGAATGCCCACCTGGGCATCAGCTGCTGGCAGCCCACCCCGAGCCTCCGGAGCCCTTTCAAATGAACCCACAGGAGCCACAGGGGTTGTCCGGGATGCTCCCCGACCTAAATCCCCTTCTCCGGTGAGTTGCTGTCCCAGCCAGTGGCTCAGGCACATCACAACGGACCTCTCTGTGTCCTGAAGCATCCAGGAGACTGGCCGGGCCCCGCCCCTCCCCCGCCCCACAGAGCAAGCCTGTGGGACCATGGGGAGCTCAGGTTCTGCCTGCTGCCGACAATGGCAGGGCTCAGTGTGGACAGGGCCGTCCAGGGCGCACTGTCTGTCTTTTGAAAAGGGGCAGAGAGAAGCCCTGTGTTTGCATCTCCTCTCTGGCCTCAAAACCCAGTGGCTTTTCCAGTGAAACCAGTCCATGGCCTCCCGTGCACCCACCCCAGGTGCTGAGGCGCCGCCACCGGCTGCAGAACCTCTGCCAGCTGTCGAGGTGGTGTCCCCGTCCCTGCAGAGACCCGCTTTCACAGGTCAGCTCTGCCCTGAGCCGGGGGGCTGCCTACAGGCCTCTCCACCCCACCTTGAGGACGGAAGCGAGACGCCCTGGCCTCATACTCCAGGTTCCCCGCATGAGCCTGAGCCCCGAAAAGCTGGTTGTGCAGGAGAGGCAGCTCGCTTGTCCTTGAGGCCACAGCTCCCCTCTGAAGGGATCCGCAGGTGCACTGAATGTTGGCAAATAAGTCCTCTCTGATGGGCCTCCCGTCACAGCGGTGGCTCTCAGAGCAGGGACCCCAGGGCTACAGTTGCATCTGGGAACCTGTAGGAAATGCAGCTTCCCAGGGCCACCCCAGACCTGCTGCATCACACGCTCTGGGATTCATGAGGCCTCTAGGACACTGCGATGACCCTCAAGTTCAAGACCCTTGGCAGGAGTTCCCGTCGTGGCGCAGTGGTTAACGAATCCGACTAGGAACCATGAGGTTGCGGGTTCGATCCCTGCCCTTGCTCAGCGGGTTAACGATCCGGCGTTGCCATGAGCTGTGGTGTAGGTTGCAGACGCGGCTTGGATCCCTCGTTGCTGTGGCTCTGGCGTAGGCCGGTGGCTACAGCTCCGATTCAACCCCTAGCCTGGGAACCTCCATATGCCGCGGGAGCGGCCCAAGAAATAGCAACAACAACAACAAAAAAAAGACAAAAGACAAAAAAAAAAAAAAAAAAGACCCTTGGCAGAACCTGCCTTTGAAGGAAGCCTGGAGCAAAGCCGTCAGCAAGGCCTTTAGCCACCTGCAGCTCTGCCACTCAGTGCCCTGGGCATGGGAGCCCAGGAGTCACCCGGAAGCAGCTGCTTGTCTGAATACCTGCCTCCCTCCCCTCCCCCACCTGGCCCTCCCCTGTCCCTGACTCAGCCTGGGAGGCCCCCTCCACCAGAGCCTGGGGCCACGGTTAGTCTCGTGGCCCTCAGTCTCCCCCGCCGCAGCTCCCCTGTGTGTCCAACTGGTGGGCGGGGCTTGTGCCCTGACTCCCAGCTCTGGTTTGAGCATGAACTGGGCATCAAAGATCCTGACTTCCCGTCTGGTGCTGTCCCTTCTCTCCAGGGGACTGATTCTCTTCCAATCCCCAGTTTGCACTCAAGTACCTGTAAAACCAAGATGCAGCCACTGCGCAGAACCTCCCCTGCGGCCTGGGTTCACCAGCCCTCCCACAGCTGGGACCCCTCTTTCGGAGCCAGACTCCTCTGCGTCCCATCCCCACCTGCACCAGCACCAACAGCCAGCTGCCAGCATCCGAGCGGGGAGGCAACGCGTGCTGACCTATTTAACCAGAAGGCGGGTATTGGCCGACCCTGGGCCGTTGCAGAGCCACCCTCAGGCGCAGGTGGCCCCGACTGCCCTCCTGCCTGTCCCGTGAGCCGAGGCAGGGGCGGGGAAGGAGAGCAGAGCCGGGTCTGGAGGTGTTCCCGCTCTTGTCCAGGAGGCCGGCCTCGGCGGGACCACGGTTCCTGGGAAACCCAGGACTGAGTCAGGAGCTGGGAGCTCTGTGTGTCCCTCTCAGGCCCAGGGCACTCCCCTGCCAGCGTTTCTTCTCCTGGGTGCCTGTCCCTGCCCACGCCTCTCGTCCCTCCTGGTCTTGACCAAGAACAAGGTCACGATGCAGTGTGGGGCCCTTGTGGCCTCCACGGGACATTTTTCTGCGGTGCCCTCCTCCCATCGGCATCACCCCCCTCTTCCTGGTCCTGATGGCCGAGGGGGACAGCCAACCGGCCCAGCGCGTCTTTGTGCCCGGGCTACAGAGCACGCCAGTCTGCGCGTGAGCCGCCCTGGGGTCAGGGGCCCTCCTGGTGCAATTGGCGTGACAAGCGGGGACCGTGGAAGCCAACTCTCCTTCACGGCAGCTCTGACCATCCTCTCTGACCGTGGTTTCTGACCCCATCACTGAAATCCCCATCTGGGCCTTTAAAATTTTGATGCGCAAAGCCCCAGGTTCACGAAGTTGTCTTTAACCTTTAAAGACTGATGCATCGTGTACGTCAGCCCAACGACCCTGACCCAGAAGCCCAGGCCTGGTGGCAGTTGCTGTGAGTGCATGCTGGGCCCTGGTGCCAGGGGCAGCCCGGCCATCCGCATGCCCCCTTCTCCAGCCAGGAGCCCCAGCTGACCTGTGTTCTCTCAAGGTGGGAACCAAACAGACAGGTTTCTCACCTCCCCTGGGAAAACTAGCCTTTGCTGAGCTTCTGGTTTCACTGCCCGGACAGCCAGGGACTCGCTGGTCACCTTCACTGGGCTTCAGGGAGGACCGAGGGTGGCCCTGCAGGGCCAGGGTTCTCAGGGCGAACTTGGGGGCCGGGTGCCAGCCATGCCCAGCCTTTCCTTGACCACCATGGGGAGGGCTTGGTAAACACCTGCGCTGGGGGCAGTGGGCTTTCCTCCCTGGAAGTTAGTTCAGGAGAGCTCGGCGGCCTGGATCAAGTCTCCTGTTAAAGGGTAACTTACACCCCAAATTACACTCGCGTCCCGGGAGTAAATATCCAGAGGAAGTGTTTGTTTTAACCGGTGAACAAAGCATCCTTTGTGGGCCAGCTCTGCCAGCGCCAGGCTTGATAGGAGCCGGCTGGTGCAGCGCCCTGAGGAAGTGCAGCCTTGTGGTTCCCCAGTTGCCCACTTCCCTGGGTGGGCTCATCCACTCTGGTCTTTGCTCTCTCTCAGCGTGGGCTTAACAGGCTGTCCGCGCCCCTTCCAGGCGGCCGTGAGGGAGCCCCCTCTCCCTCCCAGACCCACAGGCGGCTTCTCCCCTCACCCGGAGTGAAGGTGCCGAGTGCCCCTGAAGTGGGCCGTCCACTGGACTTCTAGGTCAGGGTCCTTGGGTTGACACCCTATCTGTGCCACCTCTCTGGCATCTCATGGTGTCTCCCACATCCCCCGGAGGCAGCTCCTCAGGTGGCCACCTCTGAGCCCTCCCCACTGGCCGCACCCCCATGTCTCCAATGTCTCAAGGGAGGGAGCTTGGCTTATTAAATGACGCTTTCTAGTTCTCATCCTGGCTCAACAGTTAACAAACCCAACTAGTATCCATGAAGACTTGGGTTCCATCCCTGATCTTGCTCAGTGGGTTAAGGGTCCAGCACTGCCGTGAGCTGTGGTGTAGGTCACAGGCTGGTCTTGGATCCAGGCTTGCTGTGGCTGTGGCTGGTGGCTACAGCTCCGATTCACCCCTAGCCTGGGAACCTCCATATGCTGAGGGTGTGGCCCTCAAAAGACATAAATAAATAAATAGATAGATACATAGATAGAATACGCCTTCTCTGGGCTGCAGCCTGGATGACTCGTTAAATTCCTAGGGGGCCAAGAGTCAGGCATCTGTACTTTGTTTTAAAAACAAACAAAACCGCCCTTTGTTGAGTCAAAACAGCATGGGAAGACGCTGCTGGGTGGGGCATCAATAGAGCAAGACGGCCATGAATTGATCACTGATCCCAGACATGGAAATTCATCGCAGTCCTGGTCTTACTTCTGGGGACAGTTCGTCAAGAAAGATAGGAACAAAGATCGACACGACGACGACGTTTTGAAAAAACGCCCCCAAGAAAGTCCGCTCTGCAGCCATGCTGAGACCAAAGCGAGCCCCACGGGATTTGACGGGACTGAGGTTGTGAGGGCGAGATGCGGGCTCAGAGGGTGGCAACGCCAGTGCCCCCAGCGGCCGCCAGCCCCTCCCCTCCCGAACCCCGGCCGCATCTGAGCCGGGCAGCAGCAGGTGTGTTAGACCAGAGTCTCCACTGTGGGTCAGGGAGCCTGCAGGGCCAGAGGGAGCCGGTCCAAGCCATGCAGCCAGCAGAGCAGGAGGGCTGGCAGCGCAGGGACCCGCAGGCCCAGGCCGGGGCCCCGGGGCCGGGACGCTCCTCCCTGGGACTGTTTTGCAAAGCCCCAAGTGATGGCCTGCTGGCAGTGGTGCCCCTGAGCTGCTGGGTACAAGTGGCCTTCTAAGCCTGTGGCCTTCAAGGAGACAGGCACAAGGCAGCCCGGTGGTTGCAGCCTCGGGGAAACCAGGCCAAGGACGCTGCACGAGCGCTGGCACCTCAGACACACCCTGGCCACACCCCCAGAGCTTGCCCGCCCCCCCGCCACACCCCCACCCCTCGAGATGGCCCTGTCCTCCTGCAGCCTGGGAAGTGGGTCAGCTGAGGCAGGCCCATGACCCGGCAGGTGCCCCTAGTTGGGGGAGGTTTGGTGACTTCCAGCTGCAGGTGGGCGGGCCAGCAGTGAGTCAGGAGGAAAGCGCGCACACAGGAGGCTGGAGGCCACTGCCCCTGTTCTTCCGCCTCCTCGGGAAGCACCCCAATTAGCACCTTGGCCCCTTGGCCGTCATGGGAAGCACTGCAGGTCACACCCTAGGTGCCCGGGTGGCCCAGGCACGTGCCTCACCCTGACCTAAGTCCTAGGGAATGAGCACGTGGCAGAGGCCCCTGGGAGCAGGTGGCATGGTGACATGTGGGATGTGGGCACCCAGGCGACGGAGGTGCTGGAGGAGGGAGCCCGAGGCTGGACCGTGGCTGCCTCCGGCCGGAGCACCAGCGTCCTGCCCGAAGGACGGCCAGGATCACGGAGACTCCCAGAGGCCCTGCTCTATTTCCTCCCGCTGGCATCTGGGCTCTGGCCTTGGTGCCCCCTTCACCTGCCGCTCCTTTCCTTGTGCCCCACACTCACCAGCCAGGCCTGCCCTCCAGTCCTTGCCAGACCCTGTTCCTCACACAGCCGGAGGCGACCCTGGGCAAGTCACACAAGTTCTCCGAGCCGCAACTTCCTCATCCACAGAATGGGCGTGCTCGTCCCTGCCGTGCCCTCGCTGCAGCCCCGGGTCCTCCACGCCGCACGCAGGTCGTAAGGAAGATCTCTGCCCACGGACAGGTCGCCAGGATGTAGTCTGCTCAGGGGACAGCGACTGACAGGACGACACGTGCAGAGAGACCCCGTTTGAGTTTAGACCCACACACGCAGGCACGAAACTCGAACTATGTGTCTATAGAGGCACATGCTTGTGTGTAAGTACAAAGTCTGGCCAAATACGCACCTAAACAAAACAGTGAATACACCAGGAGTCGGGGGCACAAGTAAAGTGAATTGATCAAGATGCACTTGGGTCAGAGTTCCCTCCGTGGCTCAGCGGTTAACAAATCTGACTGGAATCCATGAGGAGGCAAGTTCAATCCCTGGCCTTGCTCCGTGGGTTAAGGATCCAGCGTTGCCGTGAGCTGTGGTGTAGGTCGCAGACTCAGCTTGGATCTGGCGTAGGCCGGCGGTTACAGCTCCGATTGGACCCCTAGCCTGGGAACCTCCATATGCCGCGGGAGCAGCCCTAAAAAGACCAAAAAAAAAAAAAAAGATGGACTTGAATTTTATTGGTGACGCTTTGATATGTAAGAATCTGTGTTCAAGGACTGTAGGATTTCAGAATTTCCCGCTGTAGTACAGCAGGTTAAGGATCCGGCGTTGTTGCAGCTGCAACTGGGATTCAGTCCCTGGCCCGGCAATGTCCGTATGCCATGGGTGAGGCCAAAAGAAGAATTACTGGGAGTTCCTGTTGTGGCTCAGCAGTAACAAACCCAACTAGTATTCATGAGGACACGAGTTTGATCCCTGGCCTTGCACAGTGGGTCAAGGATCCAGCATTGCCCTGAGCTGTGGTGTAGGTCACAGATGAGGCTCAGATCTGATGTTGCTGTGGCTGTGCTGTAGGCCGGCAGCTTTAGCTCTGATTCAACTTCTAGTCTGGGAGCATCCGTATGCCATGGGTGCAGCCCTAAAAAGACGGGAAAAAAAAAAAGAATTACTATATGATTTCAAATAAACAAAATTTTAAATTGCACCCTTCTTACAAGGGTGTGGGGAGAAATACAACCTAAGAGCCTCACGCGGCCCTGCCCTCCTGTCTGCACTCCTCTCGCCTTCTCAGCACCTCCATTCCAGGAACTGTCCCCCACCCAGGTCATTGATTCACTCAACAAACATGTGCTGCCACCTCCTCCATGCTGGCCTCGGCCTGGATTCTAGGTCAGAGGCAGTTCCAAGGGGAGCCCGTCCTGGAGAGGCTCCAGCCCTGAGGGATGCTGCAGCCAGGCACAAGGCAGACTTCAAGCCAAGCCCGCCTTCACCTTCCGTGTCTTCTAAATGTTTGGAGGTGCCAGAAACTCAGCAACAGTATCTTTCGTGCCAAATACCCATGAATAAATGTTTTCTTCAAGAGAAAAAATTTGTCGGACCAAGATTAATTAGCCGAACAGTAAAACACAGCAAAACTAAGGGAGGCCAGAGTTCCTGCACCCCGACACCAGGGGAGTAACAGGAGTCTGTGACCTGGAGGCTTTCTCCTGCACCTACAGCCTTTGCGAGGTGTTGTGAACTTGACTCTTCGTGGTCCCCATGCGGACTGCAGGGCCCACCGGTGTTCTGCATGGTCCAGCACCCATCCTTTTTTCTTTTTTTTTTTTTTTTTTTGTCTTTTTAGGGCTGCACCCGAGGCATATGGAGGTTCCCAGGCTAGGTGTCTGATTGGAGCTATTGCTGCCGGCCTACACCACAGCCACAGCAACTGGGGATCCAAGCCATGTCTGTGACCTACACCACAGCTCATGGGAACGCTGGATCCTTAACCCACTGATAGAGGCCAGGGATCGAACCCAAAACCTCATGGTTCCTAGTCAGATTTGTTAGCCACTGAGCCATGACGGGAACTTCCCCCCACCTTTTTTTTTTTTTTTTTTTTTTTTTTTTTTTTTGCTTTTGTGGAATATGGAAGTACCCAGGCTAGGGGTCTAATTGGAGCTGCAGCTGCTGGTCTACACCATAGCCACAGCAACATGGGATC